>NC_135312.1:1088453-2288453 GCF_048772815.1 Callospermophilus lateralis | reverse complement strand
CAATGTTTATAGCAGCACAAGTCACAATAACTAAACTGTGAAACCAACCTAAATGCCCTTCAATAGATGAATGGATAAAAAAAATGTGGCATATATACACAATGGAATATTACTCAGCAATAAAAGAGAATAAAATCATGGCATTTGCAGTTAAATGGATGGAGTTAGAGAAGATAATGCTAAGTGAAGTTAGCCAATCCCAAAAAACCAATGCAGAATGTTTTCTTTGATATAAGGAAACTGACTCATAGTGGGACAGGAGCATGAGAGGAATAGTCGAACTCTAGATAGGGCAGAGGGGCTGGAGGGGAAGGGAGGGGGCACGGGGTTGTTAATGATGGTGGAATGTGATGATCATTATTATCCAAAGTACAGGTATGAAGACACCAACCGGTGTGAATGTACTGTGTATCAATCAGAGATATGAAAAATTGTGCTCTATATGGTAATAAGAATTGCAATGCGGGCTGGGGTTGTGGCTCAGAGGTAAAGTGCTCCTCTAGCATACAAGAGGTACTGGGTTCGATCCTCAGCACCACATGAAAATAAAATAAAGATACTGTGTCCACCTATAACTAAAAAATAAATATTTAAAAAAAAAGAATTATAATGCATTCCACTGTCTTATATTAAAATATATGTGTGTGGGTATATATATATATATATATATATATATATATATATATATATTTTTTTTTTTTTCCCCCCTGCCGGGCATGGTGGCACACACCCAGCAGCACAAGAAGCTGAGGCAGGAGGATCACAAGTTCAAAACCAGCCTCAGCAAAAGCAAGGCGCTGAGCAACTCAGTGAGACTAAATACATCACAGGGCTAGGGATGTGGCTCAGTGGTCGAGTGTCCCCGAGTTCAATCCCTAGTACCTTTAAAAAAAACTATTTTCTGAGCCAGGGACTAGGGTGGTACACCTACAATCCCAGCCACTTGGGAGGCTGAGGCAGGAGGAGCACACGTTCAAGACCAGCCTCCGCAACTTAGTGAGGCCCTCTCTCAAGACAAAAAAACAAAAAGAAAGGGCTAAAAATGTGGCTCAGTAGTTAAGCACCCCAGGTTCAATCCTTAATACCAAAAAATAAGTAAATTAAAAAGTAAGCCCTCTGGAGAAGCAGTTAAGACAGGAAGAAAGACAAGTAAAGGCCTCCTCTCCGTTCTGACACTGAAGATTCTTCAGTGTGTCTGATAACACAGACTAAGCTGAACTCCTTCAACAACCATCTACCTCGATATGCGGTACTACCTCCTGTGTTAGAAAAAATGATGAGGCCACTCATACAACAGCATAAAAAGATCACATCTGCTCAGAGAAAGCACTCCTCTTACAGGGCTTTGCAGAATCATGGACACCCTCTTCTTCTGTTCCATCATATTGAAGTCCTGGCGAAGATCTGGTGCCATGTTCCTCTCCCGCAAGTATTCTGGATTGTTCTCATCCACTCTATCGAAGTACCTCTCCTTGTGGGGAGCTGTGGTTGGGGGTGGTGAGGTCACCACTGCGGCCCGAGTATCACCATTCATTGTACACTCTTTCTAGGGCCCTACAGAATCAAAATAAAAAAGAATTATTGTTTTCAAATGTCCAACAGTGTTTCATAATGAGCACATCAGCCTGGTAAATACAACCTTCATCATGGGGACACAATGACTAACAATAGGAGCCATGACCTATGGGTTTCTTTGTGGCTTCAGAGGCACAAGCTGATTGGTAGTCTCCCGTCCTCCATATTCAGTGGCCATGTTCTTTATGAGACAACAGGAGAACAATCTAACAAAGCTACTGTGTCCACTGACAAATCCAAAGAGAACTGAACACTAAACTTCTGATTACATGATAATTCACACTCTTGATTTATCCCACACAAAAAGGATCTGCTAATAGCAGCACAGTTCATTTCTGGAGAAATCTGATTTCTTTCTCCTCCCCCACCCCATCCCTGCCCAGTACTAGGGATGAAGCTGGGGCTTTCCACACGCTAACAAATGCTCTATGCTGAGCCACACACACCACCCTGAGAAATCTGACTTCTAATAGTTTTCAAAAAATGTTTCAGTAGTATCCCTGCAAAGCATTCCCCAAACAGATCAGAGGAAGAAAAGTTATTAACACATCTACATTCATGTAGATGGAAACAGTCCCCATTAACAATCACGTTTTTGGTACCAAGAATAAATAACAGTAAATACAAGAAGTGTCAATATGCCCCAGTTTGTGAATAATATAAAAAGATGCCAAGAGGGCTCACATTTAAGTCTGCTGACACGGCTACTTACTTTGCATTCTATTTAACCCAACCTCTCACCTAAAATGATGTTCTTACATACTATATAATGTTCATCTTTAATCCCTAAGCAATGCCTTTAATCATTTAATAGTTCCCTTTCTGTTCCTATAAAATACTTAAAGACTGCTTCAAAAATATACATACAGCATACAGAGCATTTCCTACATCCAGTTCACTGTACACTGGGCACAAAATTGGACACGACTCACGCTCCGGAAACAGTTCAGACACAATTTAGCAAGGAGACAGACTCACTGTAAAAGGCAGGGGCACTGTTTGAGATGTTAAAACAAAAACTCTGAGACCAGGGGATGTCTGAAATTAAAGGGTTAACCAAGCTGTCACAGATGCTGGCCAGAAAAGGACCAGCCTGGGACCAGTATCTGCAGCTACCAGCCACGGGGCCAGAAGAGTCAGAAACACGGGCCTTTTTTTAAGGAAAATTGGAGAAGGAAGCACAAATCACTGACACTGAACTTACACTAGCTGCGTAGGAGAGGCAAAGTGGGGACCTTTGGGGAAGGACAGACAACCCAGGAGCAGCACCTGTGAGCAGGACACAAAGGTCTCAGCACACATCAGGAAGGGGTGCAGTTTTTGTTGGCCTGGCCCACAGCTACCCTGACGAACTTCCCTAAGGTTTCCTCCCTCCAACTTCAGGCCCTTGTGACCACAGACAACAGCCAAGGCCACAGGGAAACTGGCCAGCTGAACTGTAAAACTAGCACCTATCACAGTTCCCAGCATGTGCGAGGCTGTGAACAAAAAAAAAAAAAAAAAAAAATGTTTTCTTTTAATAAATAAGGGATAAGAAGTAAAAGATACAAGACAAATGTCTGCGAGGCCACTGGCAGGGATTTCTAATGGTGGGTGACTGAGCATCAGCTCCTCAGGCCACGGAGATGAGAAGGTAGAGAGTTAAAGGCTAATCAGATTAGCAACTAAAAAGTAGCTGTGCCCACCTGACCACAGATCCAAACCCACCATCAAACACTATATAATGTGCAGAAGAGAAGAAGCTAGATCCTGGGCGCTGGCCAAGGCAGGCTTTCTACTGGACACCACACGCACAGGTAAAAGCCGGGGACAGGGAGAAGCTGCAGCCCTCCTCACAAGGAAACACTGTGCTGGACAAGACACCATGGAGCACAGGAGGCAACCACGGGCAGAGGAGGCGTTTTCAAGCCCTGCCTGAGAAGGCACATCCAAGAATGTCAAGGACTGCCACAACTTGATATTTGAAGTAATTTTATTTAAAGAGTTTTTTTATACATATTTGTAATTGCATATGAACACAATGCCTTCATTTTATTCACTTATTTATTTATATGTGGGGCTGAGGTTTGAACCCAGGGCCTCACACATGCTAGGCAAGCACTCTATCACTGAGCCACAATCCCAGCCCTGAAACAATATATTTTTTTAAGACCCTGAAAACCATCAAGGGGTCACAATGGATGCCACATGGAGCAGAATTGCCCAGCTAAGCTTTGCCTATATTCATGATTTGCAAAATAACGACATATGAAAAAGTAATCATTTTAAGCTACTCAGCCTGGGATGGCTTTCTGGGCTGGAATAAACAGCTAAAAAACCATGAATATCAATTAAGGAGAGGAGGAGGAGGCCAGCAGTCAGGCTGCATGCTGGACACTGCTTGAACTGTACATGATCTGTTCTCAATGCCCCTGAGTTGATACACCATTACTCTGCTCACTTTAAAGATGAGGAAACTTATTTAGCTAGAAAGTAACGGGTGGAATTTGCTTCTTGATTCCCAGAGAGTCCTGAAAGAAAAGATTCTTTGTGAAGCCAACATGTTCAAGATAAGACAGGCTGCTTTCCTTTTGCTGGAAACTGCCAAAACCATGAATGGCGGGAGAAGGTCTATATACCAGGCCTGCTTGCATTCCACTCCTTAAATAAGTTTAGAATTAAAATGTTCACATTCTGAGCTCAGTAGTCAAGACTAAGCATGACCCTACTTTTCAAGTACAAACCTATACCTGGCCTTTCTCAATTCTGGCTTTGGGTTTTGTTAATGTGATTTTAATAATAATGTTGAAAGGGACTAATTAAAATAATTTTAGGGCCAGGGTTGTGGCTCAGTGGTAGAGTGCTTGCCTAGCATGCAAGAGGCACTGCGTTCGATCCCTGGCACCACATAAAAATAAAAACAAATAAAAGTGTTGTATCTATCCACAACTAAAAATCACAATAATAATTTTAAAAGAACAAATCTTTTTTTTTTTTTTTTTTGGAACTAGGGATTGAACTCAGGGGCACTCAACCACTGAGCCACATCCCCAGCCCTATTTTGTATTTTATTTAGAGATAGGGTCTCACTGAGTTGCTTAGTGCCTGGCTGTTGCTGAAGCTGGCTTTGAACTCGAAATCCTCCTGCCTCAGCCTCCCATGCCGCTGGAATTACAAACGAGTGCCACAGCACCCAGCAAAAGATCTTTTTTTTTTTTTTTTTTTTTGGTGGTGATGCTGAGGTTAAACCAGGGCCTTGTGCATGCTAGGCAACTACTCTATCAACTGAGTTGTATCCACAACCCTGAAAGGACTAATCTTAATGTCTAACAATAAATGGTTACAAAATAAATATTAACTATTAAAATCTGCTCAAAACCACATTTCCCAAGCAGCTTCTCCTGCTGCTGAACACAGACCTGCTTGTCACTAGAACTCAGCCTTGCAGGAAAGGAGGCAGAATCTTTCATTAAGGTATGGTTTTGTCTTTCTTCTCCACAGATGCTTCATGAGGGGCACAAAGGGAGGAATTAGGGAGGTGAATTGGGGAGGTGGAGGAATTGTAGAATTAGTTCCACTGTGGAGGTCAAGGTTAAGAATGACTGGAAGGAGGGCTGGGGATGTGGCTCAAGCGGTAACGCGCTCACCTGGCATGCGCGGGGCACTGGGTTCGATCCTCAGCACCACATAAAATAAAATAAGGCTGTTGTATCCACCGAAAATTGAAAAATAAATATTAAAAAATTCTCTCTCTTTAAAAAAAAGAAAAAAAAAAAGAATGACTGGAAGGACCAAGCATGGAGTTTAGGATCAACCAATGAAACACTAAAAGCACAAGTTTTAAAGAAACCCAGCTAACTTAAAACATTGGGGGTGGGGCTAACAGCAAAAGTAAAATAAAGTGACTGAGTAATCTGTGCTAATATTTATTTCCAATCACTGTGTGTCTAAAGGAAGGCTGTTCAGTACTTGGTACTAAAGTGTTCATTCCTTAACATTAAAATGAATAATAAAGAAAAGCTCATTCAAGTGACGGGGCAATAGACCCTAACCCAAGAGCATGCCTGTCATTTCAGAAAGCGCAAGGGATCAGAAAACATTACTATCGGGTCTCAATGTGTACTCGTGCATCATAAAAGCCACAGTATTATTTATAGAAAAAATGGGAAATGTAATTTCTAAAATAACTTTAGGAAACAATGCTATGCCATTCCAATGATAATTGAAAAGTCAGAAAAATTTAAAAACCCAGTGAATCAGTTTACTGAGAATGTACATAAATCTACTATTTTGACCCTTAAAATGTGTTCTGCCCCCGCCCCAATGAATCTATACTGTTAACTTTAAGTTTTACTTGTAATAATAATACTCCTCAATTTAAGCACTGAATAGCCATGCCATTTTTCCTTTACAGGTACATGTAGATGTATGGTCTTCAGCAAAAAAAAAAAAAAAAAAAAAAAAAAGGAAATATGCTACATTGATTTTCTTTCCACAGCCTTTATTAAACACCAGTGTGGGTC
This sequence comes from Callospermophilus lateralis, assembly GCF_048772815.1. NCBI lineage: Eukaryota > Metazoa > Chordata > Mammalia > Rodentia > Sciuridae > Callospermophilus > Callospermophilus lateralis. The sequence continues at coordinate 2,282,376 of NC_135312.1, read as the reverse complement.
TTAGTTTCCCATTACGTAAAATAAGAAAACTGGATTAAAATTTTCCAGGGTCCTGGAGCATTCCAAAACACTGTGACTTTATGATATTCATATATTTATAATATTTTCATTATTTAATGTAAGTGTATCCCACTCTAAATTACTTTTCCTGACAACTTAGAGAAAAGCAAATCTTTCACCCATTTTATCCCATTGTCCCAGATGTGGAATACCTATAAGAACTTACATGAATATAGTATACAATATATAATTATGCAATATACACTTATAGATGAATGATTAAACAATGATTATAATATTAACATAATAATTTACAAGCTCTAGATTATGAATTTCAAGCTATTTTAATGCACCTGTGTCACTTCCATTGAAATATTCACAAAATTGAAAACCTGGGGTTTAATGGGCTAAATGTGGGGGCTGGGGGACTTGTTCAATGCAAAATTACGAAACTACAGAAATTCTTTAGCATGATATCTATATACAACTAAAACCGTGGGCTGAATGTATGCAGCTCAGTGGTAGAGTGCCTGCCTAGTGTGCATGCATAAGGCCCTGGATCTGATCTCCAATACCACAAAAAAAAGGTTAGAGCATTTAATAGCAAAACTATAAAATTTCCTATTCTGCTATATAATGTTATATTATAATGGCAAACATACACAGACAAGATGATATAATGGCAAATAGTATTGAAGCAGTAGAATAAAGTATGGGTTAATGTTTCCCTATCTCAATAATCTAGAAGTTGCTACAATTTTACTTGCAAAATAAATCCTAACAATTTCACTATGGGAAATATACTGACACCTAAATTAATGAAATTCCTGGGAACAACCCTTTACAACACACACACACACACACACAAAAGAAAACAAGTCTGGATGGATTGTAACAGAAAAGGTTGGCCTGCCCATGTGACAATCATGCATCCACTTTGTCCCACCCCCCCAAACACTCAGCTCAAATCCAGAGCAATCTCTCTCACCCCCAAGACCAGCAACACCCTCCTAATGGTTCCTCTCTCCATCCCCCACAGCGATCCATTCTCCACCACTAGGCCAGAGTTTTAAAATATAAAACCAGATCATATCACTCACACCCCTGCTGAAAACCTGCAGCTAATACCTGGATTCTAATTCAACAAATTGTAAAATGTAAATCAAAAAATGACATTTGAGACAAATGGACAAAACTGAATATTAATGCCAGAAAGGAACTGCTGTTAAAATTTTTAATTGTGATATTCCCACGGTTAAACAGAGAAACATTTATGGATGAAATAAAATGATGCCTGAAATCTACCTAAAACATGGGAGAGCAGGTAGGGGTACACACAAGAACAAGACTGGCCATGGGCTGGTGATACTGCAGCAGGGTGAGGCCCAGGGTCCCTGCTCTTCTGGTTAGGAGGCCGGCAGTGCTCCATGATGACTTGAACAACAGACTCCAGATGCCAGCCCCTGCACACTCCTCAGCACTGTTCCACTGGCATCAGGATGAGAGACAATTTCATCATTAACATTCCTTTCTAACACCCCAGAGGACACCACTCGAAGATGCTAGGTGAATCTGAAAACACTAAGGGCGCCCTCCTATAGTTTTTTGTAACAAAGGTATTCAGGGCCAGAATGATCCATCCTCACTAATGTATGATCTACCTTCAGACCAAAACCCAGATAGACACATTTTCTCTAAAACATCTAGGGAACTAATCCGAGAGCCTTTGGTCAAGACTGTTATTTCTCAGCACCTTCCACATTGACAGATATTTTTACTAATGGGCAACTATTTCAAGTGTTTGCATGATTTACTTTTGAATTCCTAAAGCCAGGATTTGAAACCAAACCAAAGATTAAAACAAGCAAGAAGGTGGCCATTAAAGCAGTTCTCTGGATTAAAATACCTGCTGGAAAACTCTTACCAGAATTTCTACATATTCTTGAAGTATTTCCCAGAGAGACATCTACCTATCGTTTGTCAGCAGGAAGGAAGTGTCTACTAGTGGGAGGTGGAAAGAGCAAATAGGGCATGTTATGGGCTAATTGGTGTTCCCTCAAAATTTCTATGTTAAAATGCTCAATCACAGGGCTAGGGATGTGGCTCAAGTGGAAGCGCACTCCGCGGCATGTGTGCGGCCCGGGTTCGATCCTCAGCACCACATCCTCACCACCACCACAAAGATGTTGTTTTTCCGCTGAAAACTAAAAAATAAATATTTTTTAAAAATCCTCAATCACAGTACTCCAGCATGTGACCTTATAGGAAAAGAGGGTCCTTTCAGGTGTAATCAGTTCAGATGAGGTCATATTCAAGCAGGGTGGGCCCTGGTCCCCCACGACTGGTGTCCTCATGGAAGGGGAGCTTGCCCAGACTCACAGGCAGAGAGAAGGCCTGTGAAGATGAAGGCAGAGGTCTATGGTGGTTCTACAAGCCAAGGAGCCCCAGGGATTCCAGGACAACAGGAGCTGCAGAGCCCGGGACAGAAGCGCCCTTGCAGCCTTCAGAGGAACCAGCCCTGGACATGCTGATGGGGACTTGCAGCTGCCAGGACAGGGAGGCGCCATCTTTTAAGGCCCAGGTTTGTATTACTTTATTATGGCATACCTAGGAAACCTTCACAGAAGAGATGCTTCCCAGGCATCCTGGGGAGGGAGCACCACCTAGTGAAGGACACCTCCTGAGCCCTGAAGAGGCGCAACAGTGAGGAGGCTGATCGCCAACTTCCCTCAGATTTTATACTGCCTGGCTCCCAGTAAACTTGTTTGCTTTTTTTTTTCTCTTTTTTTGGTACCAGGGATGTTTTACCATTGAGCTACAATCCACAGCCCTCTTTATTTTTAATTTTGAAACAGGGTCTCACTAAGTCACTTTGGGCCTTGCTAAATGGTTGAGGCTTGCCTCAAACTTTCGATCTTCCTGTCTTAGCCTCCAAAAGCACTTGAATTACAAGCATGCACCATCGCACCCTTCTCTTGAGTAAATTTTAAATGAAGTAATTAAAGTATTCTCTCCCTTCAAAACCTGTCAGACCCCAATTATACTCAAAGGCCAATTCAAATATTTCCTGCTCTGTGTAGCCTGCCCCAATCCTGGCTCCTGGCCTCCCACATGCCAGAACACCTCGTTCCTACCTCCTTTACAGCCATTTCTAAACAAGACCAAACTCTTTGGGTAAATGCTCCTTCCACCACCAGTCCATCGGCCATCAGAGCAGAGACAATCCATTTCTACCTTGTTTTGTAAATGAGCCCCCACCACCACCAGCATCTCACACAGCAGGGGCTCAACTGAGATTATGCTTCAAGTAAGTCATCTGCTACAGGGGACAACTCACTTCTCTGAGAGGAAGGGCTCTGTGAAGGCTGGCATCCAGGATGAAACTGCATCTTTGGGACACTCTCAAAGTCAAAGACAGAGTCTCTGCTGGGAAAAGTGACCAGACTGAAAAATTCAGGGGAGCCAACAGTGAAGTCACACCCAGGCCCAGGGCAGCAAAGTCAGCACACGCAGTAAGCACCCTGGGTGAGACAGCAGAAGAGGCACAGGAGTCCCCAAATTCATGACAATTCAGAAACCTGCAAACCTAGAATAACCACAGCACTAAAAAGGGGACCCTAACATCCACTGGCAAGAGGGAACCCACCTGAACTCTCCCTAGTGGAACAGCCAACTGCAGGGCAGAACCCTCCCTGCTTACACAGCCTGCTAGGAATGCACTTCCACTTCCCTGAAAAGACAGACACGACCTCATGACCTCACGCTGGCTGAAGCTGCTTCTTCTCCACTCAAGCGAACTGAAAGTGTCCTGATCCAGACCTCAGGGCTTAGGAAAAGCCTTTAATTACTCTGAGCGGATCATTTCTATTCCTGTGTCTCTGGATGTTCTCCTCAGATGAAAACTCAGAAGGTTCTTTAATAATAATCACAGCTTAAAATGATCACTGCTTACCATGTGCCAAGTACTGATCTGAATAAACTCATTTTTATATGTGTCAATTCATTTTTCCTGCATATAAGGACACTGAGGCCCAATGAAGGTAAAGCAGGCAGGAATGGGCAGCCAGGCTGCAGAGGTCCCTCCTCACGAAACTGTACTCTGTCATTGCAGGCTTCATGTCTCAGCACAGTTCAAATGAGAAACAAACCCAAAAATAAAGACATAAAAATTAGTCAAAGCACGGTGTCTCTGCTGTGCCCCACACATATCTCCAGTTAATCAGGAACTGACTACCTAGGTGGGTCCTCTTGTCGAAATGGAATCATTAGCTAACAGCATCCCAGCCTAAACCTTCCACCTTTTTTTGTTGAATACAAATGTCACTGCTTTTAACTAGAGCTTCTATCAATCCTACGATGGATAACCAGAGGAGAATTCCAGTTAGCTGCTTCAGGTCGAATAGGCAATAATCAGAGAAGCAGTGATTTAAGAATGGTGTAGAGCTGGCCTCTACCTTCTTACGGCTAACAGTGGGACCTCAAGCCCACACAGAGCAGGACCAGGCCAGGAGTCAGGTGGCAGTCCATTCACAGTACTGTGAAGCTTCAACACGCATGAAGCATCCTGACCTCCACCTAGTGAACAAATGAGATGACGCAGCTGAGAACACGCTGAAAAAATGGTAGAACAGGATAGAGCGGAAATCTTCATCCTTATGATCCCCAACCTCCAGACTTAATGTTTCCCAAACCCAGCTACAGAGAATGCAAGTCACAAAAGCAAGGCTGGGCCAGACACAGTGGTGTGCATCTGTAACTCCAGTAATTTGGGAGGCTGAGACAGGAGTATTAACAATTCAAGGCCCTGTCTCAAATAACAAAGGGCTGGGACGCACCTCTGTTAGGGTCTGTAAACAAGTCAAGATGGCACCTGGCATTTTGCCAGAGGGAGTGGTTTGTGAAGTAAGCCATTAAGTAAGTCAGTGAGCCATTAAGTGTGGAGATTCCTTATTGGTTGACTGCTGTATCTAGTTTATGTTAATTAAGATAAGCTGTGTGGAATGTATATATACCCTCCTGTCCTACAATAAACGGCTCCCACCCCTGCTGTATCAATGTACACAAGTTTCTCGTCACCCCCCCACCCCACCCCCCACCCCCGTTATTTTGCTGCAGCAGGTCTGCGGCACACCTCAGTGGTAGGAGCTCCTGGGTTCAACCCACAATACAAAGGAGGGAGGAAAGAAATGCAGGGGACCCAGAAGCACAGCTAGCATGTGTATTTATAGGGACACTGCCAAAGCCCACTGCAGCCATTTCACACACCGCAGGCACATCCACACACAAGCTACTCAATTCAAGGACCCTATAAGGAATCTCATCTGCTGATGGAAGAACTGACTCAGTTTGCATGCCACAGGCCTCAGTAAAGAAACGGCCAACTCTGAACCCAACCTCAAAAACCACTCACTCCAAATGCCACGAACTGCTGCCGCACAGGAGTCAAAGGGGTTGGTGCAGAAAAGAACAATAAGGTCTCTCTCTCTTCCTCCCAGTTCAGCACTGTTTCCCCTCATTTAGCATACAAAAGGGCTCAGAAAATACCTGCCAAAGGAACCAATGCTAAAGAAATACAGAAATCATTCTGTGTTACTAACAAAATTTACTTTCATTCCAAATCATTCTATTTAAAGTGACATCCATTACTTTCACATGGCCCATGAGCAATATCAATCTATACACTTTTTTTAAAAAAAAAATTTAATATTCATTTTATAGTTGGACACAATACCTTTATGTCACTCATTTATTTTGTACGTGGTGCTGAGGATTGAACCCAGGGTCCCGCGCATGCGAGACGAGCGCTCTACCACTAAGCCACAACCCCAGCCCCCTTTTTTTTTCTTTTTAAAGGGGTTGAGGATTGAACTTGGGGCCTCACACATGCTAGGCAAGCACTCTACCCCAAGCTACATCCCCAGTCCAATCCACATATTCTTAAGTGCTTTCAAGAAGAAATTCCACAAAGCAAACAATCGAGATTTCAGGAGAGGAATCTGGGAGACGTAATGGTATATACTTGACAATGACTGACACCACACAAGAGGCCTGCACTGGAATTACTGGATGAGTCACCTGTTCTGAGACTCGGCCCTGGACCCATCCGTCGTCATGGCAAAGAAAGCAGCACACAGCTTCATCCTGCTGCAACGTCAGGTGCTCTCCCTATTTGCGCTACTTTATGGTGCTGTGACTGTCCTTCTGTCACTACAGTATTTCTTATTTTTACTCAAGTTTTCAAAGTTTACTGTTTACTCAAAGAAAACTTTTCCTAGTTTGTTTCCCCTTGCAGGACTAGGAATCAACCAAGGGCCTTGCACATGCTAAGCCAGCCCTCCACCACTGAGCCACACCCCAGCCCGAAAATTTATCCTGAATTTCATTCCATGAGGGCAGTATGCTAAGACTAAGTGATGGTTTGGTTTGAATTTTTATTGGGGTGGGGGGTAGGGAGGGTAAGTTTGACAGGGCTTTAGGTAAAAGGAAGAATAAAATACTGACCACAAAAAACAGACACACAGGTTCTTTCAGAATCTAATGGTCAGCAACTGAATATTGTCAAGTGATTGGTTCACCGAGAAGACAAATGATAAAAGGAAGCTTTGAACCAAGAGTGGCTAGGGGATGAGAACTACACAACTGCTGAGCACTAAGAAATGTATCCATATTATGTATACACAAAGGCTGGAGTACAGCTGCTCAGCAATCTCTGGGACTTCTGAGGACAGTGCCAGGTTTCCTTCTTAAACTACAAAGGAAGCAAAAGCCAGCTAGGCGCAGCAACTTAGTGAAGTCCTAAGCACGCCCCCGACCCACTTTTTTTCTTTTGTTTTTATTTCAATCTAGCTTTGAATACGTTGACACCATTCCACCTTAATATATTTATGCCAGGCACAGCAGCACATGCCTAATCCCAGTGGCTTGGAGGTTGAGGCAGGAGAATCTTGAGTTCAAAGCCAGGCTCAGCAACTTAGCAAGGTCCTAAGCAACTCAGCGAGAACCTGTCTCTAAATAAAACACAAAAAAGGGCTGGGGATGTGGCTCAGAGGTTGAATGCCCCTGAGTTCAATCCCCCCCACCCCACTCCCCCAGAAAAAATCCAAGTGATATTTTAAAGTGTAAAATTTAGCCAAAAAAGGAAAATAAAGTTACCAAAAGCGAATTCAGACAAAGGGAAATGGCATATATTTTTATTATTAGTTTTTACTTAACCAAAACAGTGCCACAACAACAGACATGACAGTAGGAGGCAGGTAGAGGGGAGAATCCAAACTCAAAAAGGTTCCACTGACAGGCCTTGGAACTTGCAGATCCTGTACGGCTTCAAATGCAGCAAGAAGAGACACAGCACTGCCACCACACTTCCCAGAGAGTTGACAAGCACTCAGTGGTCAAGCCTTCCCTGAGCTCTACTGAGAGGCTACCTGAAGCCTGCCCCAGGCACTGTCCAACCACCCAAACACCCAAGGAAGTCACCAAACAATGCAGGTTTCTGCCTTCAGGGTGCACACCTTCCCAGAGGAGCCAAGAGGACAGGGGCCACAAGCAAAACACACAGTAGTCCCTCAGAAGGGAAGGCCCATGGGTGGAGTCTGGAGCCCAGGAGGTGGGGAGGAAGTCACATGTTAGGCAGGAAGAGCAGAGGAAGCCCAAGAAGGGGACAGCCAAGCAAAGAGACTCAGGTGGTGATGGCCATGCACCCAGAAAAGCATTCCAGGCAGGGGGCAGCCAGAGCCAAAGTCAAAGGTAAGAACTGTGGAGGGGAGGGAGTCCATTAGTGAGCTTTTGTCACTAATACTTGAGAAAAACAATGCAGAGCGCAGTTCCACTTCTCTGGGCCTGAGGTGAGGTAGAACTTCATGGCAGAGGCTTGGTAGGGAAAAGCTGCTCAGCTCATGGCATGAGGAATGGGGACGAGAGGGAGATCCAGGAAGGGGAAGGAGATTTACCTTCCAGGAAGCACCTGTGATCGTCCTCCAATGAGGCTCCACCTCCTACAGTTTTTGCCAACTCCCAATATTCCATTCAGCTTTGAATCCATCTATGGTTTATCTACTGATGAGGTTAATGGCCTCATGAGCCAATCGCTTCTCAAAGATCTCTGAACACTGCTGCAAATGGCCTGGCAAACGGCCACTTGAAAGAAGTAAAAGCCAGCTAGGCGCAGTGGCACACGCCTGGAATGCCGGTGGCTTGGGAGGCTGAGGCAGGAGGATCATGAGTTCAAAACCAGCCTCAGCAACTTAGCACTCAGCAGACCCTATCTCTAAATAAAAACATTAAGAAAGGCTGGGGTGTGGCTCAGTGGTTAAGCACCTCTGGGTCCAATCTTTAGTACCCACAAAAAAAAAAAAAAAAAAAGGAAGCAAAAGCCAAGAGGCAAAGCGGTGAAGCAAAGGGCTGAGCACCTGGTTCACTCCACACTCAAAATCAGCCCCAGAGGTGGGACCAGAATCCCAGCACCACCAGAAAATACAGAGTAATTATTTGCAGCTCCTAAAACCCTACCTAGTGGGAGCCTCTAAGACCCACTGTCTCCATCCAGCTACTAGCAGCTCCTCCCTGGTCACCTTAGGCTCCCAGCAGCACCTGGCACTGCCCTGCCTCCTGGGGAAGCACTGTCTTTCTCGTACATCTCTAAGCACTCCTGTGAGCCTCCCTTACTGTCCCCCATCTTCGTTCCAACCACTCTTTGTTGAGGGGGTGCTCCAGTATCCTGAGCTGCTGCTTCTACCTGACAATACTGCTTGTTGTGCTAACAGCAGCATGCGGGCCCTCCTGTGTCTCAAACAGCACCTTGACATGTGGCTCTCCAGCCTGGCTCTGTAGGCACAGCCTAGAGAGCTTCAAAAACACTGTGGCAGGGCTGGGGATGTAACTCAAGCGGTAGCGCACTCCCCTGGCATGCGCGGGGCGCTGGGTTCGATCCTCAGCACCACATCAAAATAAAATAAAGATGTTGTGTCCACCGAAAACTAAAAAATAAATATTAAAAAATTATCTCTCTAAAAAAAATTTAAAAAAAAAAAAAAACAGCACTGTGGCACCCAGCACACTCCAATCTCTGGGAGCGGGACCTGGACACTCACCCATGCAAAGCTCCAGGTGACTCAGATGGGCTGTGCCAGCACAGTACCACTGGACACACAGCTCCACCTCCAGGCCTAACTCCTTCCCTGGCTCCACTTCCATATGTCAGTGCTGACAAAACACCCACTTGGCCATCTGCAGTCCAATCACACCTAACTCACTCACAGGGAGCTTCGCGCTCCCCAGTCTTATCTCCCTGCTTCTACTTCTGTTACAATTCATTCTCCACAAAATAAATTCCAAGGCCATGTGCCTGCTTACTTCCCACCAATGGCTTCCCACAGCCGAAGAACAAAGTCGCAAACAAAGTCTTGACCAAAGCCTGCGGGGACCTCCCAGAGTGGCCCAGCCCAACCTTCTCCTCCCTCACCATGTCCCAGATACACCAGCCCCCCCTGTCCTGGAGCACACCCAGAATCTTCCTGCTTCCAAGGCTCTGGACTGCTCTTCTGCCTAGAGCAACTGGGTTCCAGCTACTTTGAGGGTCTTACTCCTCATCAGTCAGGACACAGGTCCAATGCCACCTCTGAATTTTGAAATTGACTTCCCTGACCACCCACATGAAGCAGCCCCACTCTAGGCTCTCATTCACAAGGGTTATTGTGTCTCCTCCCCCACCGCCCAGCACCTGTCACCACCACCAAAGAAGAGTCTCCAGAGCAAGACTGCTGAGGCTCAAATTCCAGCCCAGCAACTGATGGCCCTGTAACCTTGGTACGGCTTAACTTTCCTTCATGAACTATGAGGCTAACACTAGTACCCACCTCATACAGCTGATGCATGTCAGACATAGAGAAAAACTGACACGAGGCTGCTAACAGGACTGTCTCCCCATGGGAAGGCGCACCCCAGAAGGGCCAGAGGCTGTCTCATTCACTATTGCACTCCGAGGCAGTCACATAAATACATACGAGGGACAGATACAGGTCCAGGGTGAGCACGATGGACTGGCAGTGCTAATCTAATTCTCACTCTGGATTCTAGTGGCATCTGACTATGTGACACATCCGTCATCACACACAACGATACACAACTGAGGACAGACAAAGCACACACTCAAACAGATTCCTATCTGTAGCTCGCCACTCGGAAAGAACTCCACTCTGCAAGGGGACAACTGTGCATCTGAGTTAAATGGGTTTATGTTTCTAAGAATGATGTCAATTCCCAAAGCTGAGATGCAGAAGGATCACTACTACATCTGCCTCCAGCTGACTACATTTGGAGACACCAGCATGTATGGCCCTCAGATGCAGGGAAATAGAAAAGGGAACTCCAGACCTCAGAGACATTATAACTCAGTGTGTGGGCACCCCAGTGACCCACAAAGACTACAGGAAAACCGGCCAAGTCAGGAAGCACAGACTGTCCAGACACTCAGTATGACAAGATCCTCTGCAGATCTGATAGGGGCGGGAACACTCTACAATCTAATTCCAATCAAATACATCAGGAGGGAATAATGGCACTAGCCTGAGACTATCTCCCTCAAAAAAAAAAAAAAAAAAAATGGACATGTACAAAGGATATAGTTTAATAATTATAAAATTGTATGGAAATGCATTTTGTCATAAAGATGATCTTATAAATAATAGCTAAGATGTGGCCAATCATTTAAGCTATAAGTTTTTAATATTTTTTTAGTTGTAAATGGACACAATACCTTTATTTTATTTTTATGTGGTGCTGAGGATCAAACCCAGTGCCTTCCACATGCGAGGTGGGCGCTCTACCACCCCCAGTCCCAAGCTATAAGTTTTTAAAAAAGCATATACAAGCCTCAGCAACTTAGCAAGTTCTAAGCAACTCAGTGAGATCTTCTCTGAATAAAAAAAAGCGGGGGGGCTGGGGATGTGGCTCAAGCGGTAGTGCGCTCGCCTGGCATGCATGTGGCACTGGGTTCGATCCTCAGCACCACATAAAAATAAAATAAAGATGCTGTGTCCGTCGAAAACTAAAAAATAAATATTAAAAAATTATCTCTCTCTTTAAAAAAAGGTGGGGAGGAACGGGGAATGTGGCTCAGTGGTTAAATGCCCCTGGATTCAATCCCTGATAACAAAAAAATTTTAAAATAGCATGTACAAAACTGTACTGCAGGGGCTGGGGTTGTGGCTCAGTGGTAGAGCACTCACCTAGCACATGCAAGGCCCTGGGTTTGTTCCTCAGCACCACATAAAAATAAATAAAATAAAGGTCCATCAACAACTAAAAAATATTTTTTTAAAAAACTGTTCTGCAGCCATGGAACAGGCAAATATATATAAAAGTGGCAGAAACCAACATCTGCTAAACAATGTGTCTATCAACCTCTCCTCTTGCAGCCCTACTACCTGTTGGCTGAAATAAGAACACGCTGCCTGCTAGGCTACAGCTGGGTCCCAACAGCTCTTTCTTCACTGAGATCAGTCTCCCACAGGATAGCCTGTAGTGCATGGCCAACACTTCCCTCCGATGGAGCCAAAGTCTCTGCTTTCTTTGGCATTCCTCTGGGTAGTAGGCGAGGATGATTTTTTTTTTTTTAATTTATATCTGAAATTGCCCTTATGAACTATTCATTTCCTTCCTCTAACTACATGTTGAGATCTGGATATATTCTGTAAATTTGAAAAATCAATGTAGCTATTGTCCTTTTATCCCCAGATCATCATCATAATTTTATTTTTCAATGAGTAAATACTTGAGCATTTGCATACTGACAACTACACGTCATTATTCCTTCACAGGCATATACCTAACAAAGTGTTCCAAGAAAGTTATTTGGATTTTTTTTTGGTTTTTTTGTTTGTTTGTTTTTGGTACCAGGGATTGAACTCAAGGGAGCTTAACCACTGAGCCACATCCCCAGACCTTTTTTATATTTATTTAGAGACAGGGTCTCGCTAAGTTGCTTAGGGCCTCACTAAGTTGCTGAGGCTGGCTTTGAACTTCCTATCCTCAGCCTCCTGAGCTTCTGGGATTACAGGCGTGCACCACCACACCCATCCCAAGAAAGTTTTAAAGCATATCTCTGATGAACATTTTATTTGCTTTCTCTCCACAGCATCTATATAATTTTATACATTTCTCTCTAACCCATCTGAGATTCATTTTGATAAATGGTATGTTCTCCAGTTATCTCAATGCCATGAATCCCTCCTCCCCACAAGGTTAAGTGTCTTTCTGCTCCCCTCCAGGGCTTTGGACATACACTTCAACCTAGCAACAGCAGTGCCCCACTACTGCTTCATAACCTTCGACTTAGACCTTGGGTAAGTTCATCATCTTCTGTGTCTCAGTTTCCTCATTTATAACAAAATGCACTTAGTCATATGTCCCAAGACTGCAGAGGCCGCAAGGAGGGATAAGTGTGAGATGGGCAGCAGAATGATGGCACACAGCAGTACTCTACAAACAATGAGCAGGTTAATCGTTCCAGTACCTGATGAGAAAGCAAAAGTAATATACCAAAAACTTCACTTCAAAATTTCAAGAATATTAAGTGTAACCAACTAAAGTTAAAATGCATTTTAATTAAAAATAACATTCGATGATAAACTTATTTTACCTTTCAGTACCTGAAATACAGCTCCCCGTTCCACCTGACCTGACATCTCTGGTGAGATTCCTCACTTTAACTCAGCCCCTTAACCAACAGTCTCGGGCGTGGTTTCTAAAACAACCCTGGGTGAGGCAGTTAGAGATAAGCCAACCATCTGTTTCACTGAACAAACTGAAGTAAACGTTAATGCACCATAGCCTGTTTATATTTCTAAAATCTGTCTGATATCACTAGCACAGAAAATAATCTGGCTTGGGTCTTCGTAAACACTCCATTCTCCTCCCAGTGCTGACTGACCAATAAAGGTGTCTGAGTCATATCTGGAGTCCAGACTCTGGACCAGACCCTAAGTGCTGATCCCAGTTCACAGCCCGGCTGTGCTAGCTTAGGCACACTCTTTTTTCTTTTTTTTTTTTTTAAACAATTTTTTTTAAAAACAATCAGTCTGGTTTTTCACTGATGGAAGACCTCTAACTCACAATGTGTGATTTCTTTTTTTTTTTTTTAAGAGAGAGAGAGAGAGAGAGAGAGAGAGAATTTTAATATTTATTTTTTACTTATCGGTGGACACAACATCTTTGTTTGTATGTGGTGCTGAGGATCAAACCCCGGCCGCACACATGCCAGGCGAGTGCGCTGCAGCTTGAGCCACATCCCCAGCCCTTATGCACACTCTTATTCTCTATATGCCTCAGTTTCTTCATCTATAAAATCAGAAAATCATTATCTATTTATTTTGTTGAAGATTAAATTAGTTAATTTACATCAAGGGTTTAGTATAATGCACACAGTAAACCTCAAATAAATGTAGCAATCACTGTTGTTAGCAGCACCAGCAGCATCTGTATGGACTATAATGGACAAGAGTAACCCTTGTTGATAGGAGCACAGGACACATATGACCACCACTTAATAGTTCCCTCTTACCAACCACCTCCCTGCTCTGCAGTGAAGTCTTAATCCAACCACTAGACTGCAGCTTACCCAAGCAGGAGTCATTCAGTGCTTTACCTCTGATATTCTCAACATAATGCTCTGAACACAGTAAACATTAAATAAATGCTTATTAATGTAACAATGAAATGGTACTATATAATAAAGTCAGTTGGGTGCATGCCTGTAATCCTAGTGACTTGGGAATCACTGAGGCAATTTTGTGAGACTGTCTCAAAATTAAAAAGAAAAAGGGAAGAACAGATTGACTTTAGATTAGGTGGAGGAAAGTGAAGGGAGGGGAGCAGGTAGAGAGGTAGGAAGGATAGTAGACATTATTACCCTATGACCGGTGGGATTCTACATCGGGCATGACCAGAAGAATGAGAAATTAACTCCATTATGTATGATGTATGAAAGCGCATTCTGCTGTCATGTGTAAAACAAATTAAAAATTTTAAAAAGAAAGGCATAAAAGGGGCTGGGGTTGTGGTTCAGTGGTAGAATGCTCACCTAGCATGTTTGAGGCACTGGGTTTGAGCCTCAGCACCACATAAAAATAAATAAATGAAATAAAGGTTTAAAAAAAAAAGGCATAAAAGATAGAACTTATATCAGAAAATGTTTAGTTAGTTCTTATTCATTTTATGGCCTAAAAATTATTAATCTCCCCTAAATACTAATGAATAATATATAAATAACAGCATAGTTACCTACAAGATTTTTGCTTAATATCCTGTGAAAGGATATCTTCTTACAGGCTGTTGGTAGTCACCCTATATTGGTGAGCATGCCTGGTGTTCTCATAAGTGACCTGGGTTCAACATCTGCTCTGAGGATAGGTTTTTCAGGTTCAATAATTAAAATACAATGATCTTATTACCCCCCAAAAAAAATTAAAAAAGAAAGAAAGTGGGGGGCACCTGGGTTAAATTCCCAGTACCAAAAAAATTATATATTATGTATCTATCTATAAAATAATTATGTACATATAAACATTTGCAATAGAACAAGAGAGCAGTGAACACAGCCTTAGAGGCATACACTTTTAGTTCCAGAAGGAAGTTTAGATGTCACCATATCACTTCACAGATAACAAAATTGAGTTTCAGAACGTAATAACTTCACCAAAGTTTCATGTATGGGCCAACCTGAATACCAAGAGACCACTGACACGACACTCACCCACTCCATAGACCCCAGGCTACACTTCAGGATCAGCCTCACAACTGAACACCCTCTTCATACATTTTCACACACACACAACCACCATTTTCACTACTAATAACATTTAGAATTATCCTAAGTAAGGCACTACTACTCAAGTAAGATTTCCCATGAAAACAAATACTAGATTGTGTGAATAGGGCATATAAATCTATGACGTACAGCTTTCATGAGGGTTCTACTTCACCCTCAAACTGGCACACCAAGGGATCAAAACAGAAATTACCCACCAAGAAAAACTAAAATGGGGCTGGGGCTGTGGCTCAGTGGTAGAGTGCTTGCCTAGCATGTGTGAGGCACTGGGTTCAATTCTCAGCACCACATATTAATAAAAATAAATAAATAAAGGTCCATCGACAACTAAAAAAATTAAAGAGAAAATCTAGAATGTTTTCTATTTACTGTTTACCATTTTCTTAAAGAAGAATCACTACCCTGTTTTCTTATAAAACCATAAATGATAAAAATTGCTATGATAGGAACCATCTCAGTGACCTCAAAACTCCCATAGGAGGGCTGGGATTGTGGCTCAGAGGTAGGGCGCTCTCCTAGCATGGACGGGACCTGGTTTCAATCCTCAGCACCACATAAAAATAAATGCATTGTGTTGTGTCCATCTATACCTAAAAAAAAAAATAAATATAAAAAAAAAATTCCCACAGGGATCTACCCTTATGTCCTACAGAGAATACCTCAGCAAGATCCCTTCAAGTGCAGGACCTCTCTCTTATTCTGCGGGTCCCTGATGCCCACTACTATCCCTGGTCCAAGGAAGGCTTTTTATTTTTTATTTTTGGTACTGGGGATTGAATACCCAGGAGCACTCAACCAATGAGCTACATCCCCAACCCCCATTTTTTTTTAATATTTATTTTTAAGTTATAAGTGGACACAATACCCTTATTTTATTTATATGTGGTGCTGAGGATAGAACCCTCGGATAGATACCTCGGATTCACTGTGAGGGTGAAGCCAGTGGAGAGGACTCACTCTCTCCTGCCTCTTTTGCACCTTCCCTCTGCACATACAGGAGGGAAGGGAAGGGAGGAAAGTATGAGGCCTATGGCCCCACACTCCTCCATCTGGACATGACCACTGCTGGTACTGCCTTACACAGAGATGGAGACCTTCACCAACATATTTTCAATGACAAAACTGACGCCTGCACCCTGACGTGATGACTCTAACACTGTCACTATACCAATGACAGCTGGCTGACTTCAGTGAGAATGAAAGTCCTCCTCCAGCATTCACCTTTTTACAGGTGCACTGAGATATCTCACTCCAAAACCTTCACCCACTTCAACTGCACAGCTGTGGCTTTGGCATTCTCAGAGGGCTGTGCAGCCATCATTACAACCTACATACCATGACATTTTCAGCACCTAAAAAGAAATCTCACTCATACTAGCAGTCACACCTCATTCCTAACCCCCTCCTCAGCCCCAGCCCAGACAACCACTCATCTACTTTCTGCCCCTATTGGTTAGCTTATTCTGGACATTTCACATGAATAAAACCACACAACACCTAGCCTTTATGTCTGCTTCCTTCATCCAGCATGTTTCCCAGGTGTCCAACCTCAGGAGGTATCGGTGCTTCAACACTTTTTATAAGCTGAAAATTATTCCACTGTATGGATAGTCTACAATTTTGCTCATCCACTCATCAGCTGATGGACACCTGGGCTGTGTCCACTTTGAGGCTATTAAAATAATGCTGCTGTGAACCCACACACACAGGATTTTGTATAGACATATGTTTTCACTCAGCATTTACATTTTCAAAGTGTTTTCACAATTTCTCTCCTCTGTGTCTTAGAGTACTTCATTTTATGAGGGAGAAACAGGCTTGAAAGTGAGCGAGTACCCCCATTGTTGCTGACAAACAAAAACGTAAATTTAAGCCAGGTGTAGAAGCCTATAATCCCAGCTGCTCCAGAGGCAGGAGGATGGCAAACCATATGCCACCCAGTCATTCGTTAATTGGGACAAACTTCCCAGGAGAGGAAAACAGGGCATTCCCTGTATGGCAGTACACCATACAAAACAGGCTTTCAGTGAACAAAAGTAAACATATGGGACCGATGTACGAGTTAAAAGCTAGACTGGGAAAAAGGCTTGAGAAAATAACATTTTTTACATGCTGTTGTCATTTCATACCAGCAGAGCAGATTCCTAAGAAACTTTGAGTAAAAAGTTAGGACAGGGCTAGGGGTGTGGCCCAGGGACAGAGCACGCACTTGGCATGCAGAAGGCCATGTGTTCAATCCCAGCACCAAAACCACATTCTAAAGCTGGGTGCGCCTGCAGTTGCAGCTGCTTTGGAAGCTGAGGCAGGAAGACCACTGCAGCCCAATAGTTCAGGGCCCACTTCGGCAACACAAGAAGATCCCATCTCAATCTCTCTCTCTTTTTTAAAGCTGGGATAACTGTTCTACGTACTCTAGTCCTATGTAACTTCTTCCTATGTATCGTAAACTCATATGAAGCCTTGTCAAAATATGTTCAACACTGTGAAGGTAACAAGATCAAAAACAATTGTTCTGGTTTAACCCAGCACCACAAAAAGAGAAATGAAAAAGAAAAAAAGAATGCTATTTCTGTTAGATGTTACTCATAAAAATTGTTTAAAAAGGAGGCTGGGGTTGTGGCTCAGCAGTACAGCGCCTGCCTAACACGGCGAGGCCCTGGATTCAGTCCTCAGCACCACATAAAAATAAATAAGTAAAATAAAGATATTGTGTCCAACTACAAGTAAAAAATAAATATTTTTTAAAAGAATTGTTTAAAAGGGAAAAAAAAAAAAGCCAAAAAGGCAAACTGAATTAAACTTGCTTCCCTTCATTCCTTCAACCCAAGTGTCCTGAAAGCAGAAAGTCAGACAAGTATTAATTATTAAACAGTTCTGTTAAAGTTTAATATTATATTATGCTATGCTCAATTCCTAACTATGTTAAGGAACCATGTGACAGCTGATAGGCTCTGACTGAACTAAGGAGGTATTAGTATATTTAATCTGTTAAGTAACTGCATCTTACATAAGGTTCAGCATTTAAAGCCTTATTAGAAAATAAGGTATTTCAAAAAAGGATATCCCATATACCTGCCCAAGTAACCATTCAAAGCATGAAGAAATAACTAAATGACAAACAGTGGGCTTTTTGCCTTAATGAGTTTTAATTCTCAAGGAACACAATATACATAAAAAAAAAAGATGTTGCCATTCACAGCCAACACACTACAGCTGCCAGCCAGAGGGAATTTTAAAGAGCAAGAGAAAAAACATGTTACAAAAGGTCCAAGCCAATAAATATATTACACTGACTGAAGGATTTCTGATAGGGAAGTAGAAACAAAGTTTAAAGCTTAGACTGAAAAAAAAAATCTTTTCTTTTTTTTATTAACTTGCTGTTTATCACAAATTCTGCTTATTAGACATGTTATCCACAATCCCTACGGAGAACAAGCTTACAATAAAGGTGCAAACTGCTCTGCCACACCCTCAGATTCTAGACCATGCTCCTACCTGCAGGAAGAACTTTCAAGGTAATGTAAATCATATTCTAAAAAAAAAAAATTAAGTGTATTAATACCACAAGCAAATATGCTGAACAAGGTATCAGATCAATGTCTTTTTCCTGTGGAAATGTGACTTAAATACGTTGAATTACATTTTACCATATATAAATTACATCAATTTAAAAACTATTTTACCGGCTGGGGTTGTAGCTCTGTGGTAGAGTGCTTGCCTAGCTGAGGCACTGGGTTCAATCCTCAGCACCACATTAAAATAAATAAATTAAGGTCCATCAACAATTAAAAAAAAAAATTTTAACTATATTTTACTATACTTTTCTTTCAATATTCTCATTCTGAGAATTATAAAAAAACTGAAGATGGAGAATATACACACACACACAGTACACACCCAGCACTCTGCAAGACAGGGAGTTCTAGAGTCAGAGCCTGTGCCCTGCCTAGTGAAAACAAGAGCTAAGATGTCAGAAGCAAGTGCAGCTAGCACCCACACACCCCCAGCTGATGTACCCGTCCCTGTTGACTGTACTGGGTTCCCTTCCACCTCTCTTCCAATGAGGCGGGACCTAACTCTGCTCTTCCTAAATGTACATGATTTCACACTATTTTCACAAAGCAAAGAGTGGGACAGAAAACCAATTAAATTTATTCATGCATTTAGAGCATATCCAGAAATACTAAAGATGTCTGCTTGGGAATAATACAAATAGCCATTTTTAATTGTTTCATTTTGTCTTCCCCTACTTTGATTTTTCTTTTAACACCCCAGTAGCCAGTTCACTTACACTACAGCTAATGCCCAAAAGGCACAAGTAGGAAATACCCCTTCTCATTTATAATTCAAAAAACAAGATTAAGGGGTCTGGGGTTGTGGCTCAGTGGTTGAGCATTTGCCTAGCACATGCGAGGCGCTGGGTTCAAGCCTTGGCACCATGTAAAAAGAAATAAATAAAATAAGGGTATTAAAAAGAAAAAAAATTAAGTAATTTGGCTAAAACAGAAGTTGCACCACTAGGTTTTTGTAACTCCAAGAACTTCTATGAAACCATTAGTGAAAAATGAGGTTGTAGCTCAGTGGTAGAGTATTTGCCTCGCAGGTGCAAGGCACTGGGTTCGATCCTCAGCACCACATAAAAACAAATAAAACAAAACAAAACAAAAAAAATGTATTGTGTCCATCTAAAATAAATTAGTAAAAATAAATAAAATTTTTAAAAATGTTAAAAGGAAAAACAAAATATAAAAATTCATTCTGGGACAGCACTTTACTCAAGGAAAAGTTAAGATTTCTTGCTGAAATTATTATAATGGACAGTGCACAGTCTACTCACAGGGAGTCTAGGAGCAGGATGGAAGCAGGATGTCATCTATAGTCCTAAACAGACCAAAGCATGGTGTTTTCAAAGAACCAACACAGGCAAACAAATTCTGTCCAGAAGTCCAGTGTCAAATCTGACCTAATAAGATTTAAGACTCTGGGCAAGAATTAACAAACACAACTCTCCCCAACCAAATCTAGCCCAATGCTCATATTTTTAAGGTTCACAAGCCAAGCGCAGGGGTGTACTCCTGTAATCCCAGCTACACAAGAGGTTGAAGAAAATGGATCAAAAGTTCCAGGGCAACTTATGAGATACACAATAACCACATGCATATCACTCATGGCTGTTTTTGTTCAAAATACAGATGAGCGGGCTGGGGACATAACTCAGTTGTTAGAGTGCTTGCCCCGCGTTCCAAGGCCCTGGGTTCAATCCTCAGCACCACAAAAAAATAAAATAAAAATAATAATAATAATACAGATGAGAAGTTGCAACAGAACACCTGGCCCTCAAAGCCCAAAATATTTACTGTCTGGCCCCTCACAGGAAATCTGCCAACTCCTGCTTTAGGGGAATTGATGCCATATCTCCTATAATAAGCATCCATAAACATTCTTCCTCATAACCAAGCTTTTAAAAAATAAAAATCTTTAATTGAACAAATATTTCTTAAAGACCTACTGTTTCTGGCACCATGCTAGACTGCAGAAGTACAGTAGTGAACCAACACAGGGATAGATGTGAATGCACTGAGGGGGAGACCAGGACAGCAGCTGTCAACAGAGGCCTCATGTTAGGACTGAGGAGTCCACCAAGGGGGGCAGCACTGGCCAGTTAAAAGCATCATCTCAAGGGCAGGACACCCCAGGCCTGAACTCCATCTCCACAACAACTCCACATCTCCAATGGTATTTTATGAAAAACACCCTAAATGATGGGCAGGAGCTGGGAAGGAAGCATCCAGGAGACCAGCTGGAGGTTGCTATGGAGTCCACGCAGTGACAGTGGAGGCGGCACAGAAGGACTGCCTGAAGAAGCATCTTGAAGGCAGAACAGAGGTGAGCAAATCGGTACACATGACTACAGCTACAGGCACACTACTCACACACTTATCTCAGAGCTCAATGAACACGCGGATGACCTGTGAGGGAACACTGGTAACAACAGGGGGAAAAACTACTAAGGCACATTGTATTTATTATGTCAATGTGAGTTTGATGTCTGTACCTCAGAAACGGTAGATAACACAAAACTATATTATTGCAGTTGAGGGGCTGAGGGCAACTGTTTACAAAAAGGAAAATATAAAACTGAGGTCTTTAACCTATAGTCATTAATCACCACATAACAAAAAAGCTAAGGTTGTCCTCTTGACAGAAGAGAATTCTGGAGTATGATATCATCCCTATGTGAAGAATTTCTTTAGACTCACCTTTAAATGTACCAGAAAATCTTCACCAAATTATAGAATAAGAAAAAAAATCAGGGGCTGGGACTGTAGCTCAGCAGTAGAGGGCTTGCCTAGCATGTGTGAGGCACTGGGGTTCGAACCTCAGCACCACACATAAATACATTTTTAAAATAAAATATTGTGTCCATCTACAACTAAAATAATTTTTTTTTAAAAAAAAGAGCATTACCAGGCAAGATGTTTGTGTTAAATGTTCCTTAAAAAGCAGTTATATCTTAGCCAAGCATAGTGGCACATGCCTGTAATCTCAGCAGCTTGGGAGCCTGAAGCAGGAGGATCTCGAGTTCAAAGCCAGCCTCTGCAAAAAGTGAGGCACTGAGCAACTCAGTGAGACTGTCTCTAAATAAAATACAAAATAGGACTAGGGATATGGCTTAATGGTCAAGTGCCCCTGAGTTCAATCCCTGGTACCCAAAAAAAAAAAAAAAAAAAGGCAGTTATAACTTGCCAGGTGTGGTGGTACATGCCTGAATCCCAGCAGCTCAGGAGGCTAAGGCAGGAGGATTTCAAGTTCAAAGCCAGCCTCAGCAACTTAGCCAGACTCAAAATACAAATTAAAAAGGGCTTGGGGGGGGGGGGATGGCTTGGGGGGGATGGCTTGGGGGGATGACTGGGGGATGGCTGGGGGGGGGATGGCTGGGGGATGGCGGGGGGGGGGGGGTGGGCAGCTCAGTGGTAGAGCACTCACCTAGCACAGGTGAGGCCCTGGGTTAGATTGTCAGCACCACATAAAGATAAATAAATAAAGGCATTGTGTCCACCTACAAGTGTTAGAACACCCCTGAGTTGGATCTCTAGTCCAAAATACAAGTTGGAAAGAATATGTAGGGGGAAAGGAAGGAATAAGATGAAGGAGACAGAGGTTCAACTATACTTGTTTTACGGTTTGACTTTGAAAGCCTTTTAATTTTAAAAGTTTTTATTTGGGAAGGGAGGTACTGGGGATTGAACCCAGGGGAGTTTAGCTATGAGCTACACCCCACAGCCCTTTTTATTTTGAGACATTAAGTTGCTGACAGCTTCGCTAAGTTGCTGAAATTGGCCTCAACCTTGCAATCTTCCCTCTGCATTCAGAGTCACTGGGATTACAAGCATGTGCCACCATGCCCTATCAAAATTAAGTTTTTTAAAAAAATATTTACCTTTTAGTTTTAGTTGAACACAATACCTTTATTTTGTTTATTTATTTTTATGTGTTGCTGAGGATGGAACCCAGGGCCTCACACTTGCTAGGCAAGGGCTCTACTGCTGAGCCCCAGCCCTAGCCCTCAAAATTAAATTTTTAAAAAGCAATTTTTAAATAGTGAAGGCAAAATAAAAACCAAACTATAGAACTAAACTATACATACAGTGATGGCAAAACCACATAGTAACTCTTCTAAATGACTTTAAAACAGAATTTGACTAGATAGACCTAATAAGGGTACAAAAAAAATCTTTTTTTTTTTTTTTAAGAGAGAGAGAGAGAATTTTTATTTATTTTTTAGTTCTCGGCGGACACAACATCTTTTGTTTTGTATTTGGTACTGAGGATCGAACCCAGGCCGCACGCATGCCAGGCGAGCGCGCTATGAGCCACATCCCCAGGCCCCAAAAAATTCTTTAACAGTTTCATTGGTGCTTGTGTTGACACTATTCTGAGATAAATTGTACAGTGCAGGCTAAAATGATTGAATAAGAAGAAACAAATGTTTGGCTTAGAAGGAAAAAAGGTTCAGGTATAAGGCTGAGGTTAAGTAGAACACAATTCATACTTTGGCACCGAAAGTATCTGTAACACACAACCGGCTCACTAAAAGGATCTACAAACAATGATTAACCTAGTACAGTAAGCAGCCCAAAGGCTTGAACTGTTGTTTCTAAACACAGATTGAGTATTTCTCATCTGAAATGGCATAAGACCAAAAGTATCTGGGATTTTTTCAGATTTTAGGATATTTGCATGTACATAGTGAAATATCTATGGACTGAACCCAAGTCTAAACATATAACTTATTTACGTTTCATATACACTAACTTTTGTTTCTTTGTTGTGCGGGGGATTGAACCCAGGGCCTTGTATACATGTTCTAAGCAAGCGCTTTACCACTGAGTAACACCCCTGTTTTATTTTGAAACAGAGTCTGGTTAAGTCCTTAGGGCCTCACTAAATTGCTGAAGTTAGTCTCAAACTTGCCATCCTCCTGCCTGGGAACATAGCCCCAGTACCAAAAAAAGAAAAATACATTTAAGCTCCTGAGTTCACAAGGACAAACACATAGATACAATTCACAGGCGACTTTTAAAGGATATTAGAGAATCAACTCTTTAATTTTGAAAATTAGAAAATAATAGGAATTAAGCATTTGTCCTGCCTTTTCTAGAAGAAATATACTTCAAGGTAATCAAATAGTGAATGAAGGAAAATTTCTCTATAGAAGTATTCCATTTAGGAGCTGGGTTTCAGCTCAGTGGTCGAGAGCTCGCCTCACATGTGGAAGGCACTGGGTTCCATCCTCAGCACCACATAAAAATAAATAAAAGTATTGTGTCCTTCTACAACTAAAAATATTTTTTTTCAAAAAAAAACAAGTATTCCAATTAATCATTGATGAGGTTACAGAATTAAAACATCAATATTTTTCAAAGCTTAATGACTCTAGGCACCAAGCAGCAAGGGCTGCTAACCAGATTATGCACCATTATCTGTTTACCTACCTAAAAGTCATCTTGAAAGAACAAATCAAACCTGGATCTGATAAGACCTTTCTATCTAGCCATCAGTTTACAGAAAATTCTGTATTGTTAAAAAATAGTACAGACTGAAGTCCGGATTACTCCACAGAACACACTACCAGGTCAGATTTCATCAACAAATAATAAAAAAAAAAAAAAGATGTTGTTGATGATAGAGGGGGAGTCTATAGATTAAAACAAGTTACAATGGTATGGGGACATTGGCATCCTAGCTCAAAACTATTTAAAAAAAATTATGAGACAATCAAGAAAATGTTAACAGTAGTTGGATATTTGAAGATATTAAAGAAACTCCTTTTTTCTAATACTGGTATTCATGTTTACCTTTTTAGAAAGTCCTTATTGTTTAAGATACACATACTGAAACACTTAACAGTTAAAATGATATGATATCTGGCCAGGCACTCTGGTGCATCCTGTAATCCCAGTGACTTTGGAGGCTGAAGCAGGAAGGAAGATTATATGTTCAAGGCCAGCCCCAGAAATTAAGCAAGGCTATATTTCAAGATGAAAAAATATAAAGGGCTGGGGATGTAGCTCAGTGGTAAAACAACCCTAGGTTCAATCCCCAGTTACCCACCCCCCCTCAAAAAAAACCAGATATGACATCTGGGATTGAGGGGTCAGATGGAAAAAAAAAAAAAAAACACTTGCTAAGAGCTAATAATTGTTGAAACTAAATGAGAGTAAACAGGAACTCTGCTATTCTCTCAATGTGTGTGTGTGCGAAGAGTTCAACATGGAAAGAAGGAAGACAGGCAATCAAACTGAGTTTTATATAATAAAAATAACGGTATCTTTTGAAGTATTTTAATATTTACTTTTCTGATCACTATAACGACTACATACAAGAACTAAAAACAATAGCATAAAAAAACAGCTTTGGGGATTGGGGCTGTGGCTCAGAGGTGGAGCACTTGCCTAGCAAGTGTGAGGCAATGGGTTTGATCCTAAGCACCACCTATATATAAATAAATAAACAAACAGGGCATTCTGTGTACTATTGCCAAAAAAAAAAAAAATTAAAGAAAAAAAAGCATCTTTTATGGTAAAATCATTAACAAATTAAACATTAAACAACACCTTATCAGAATCAGATTACATCACAAGAGTTAAAGCAGGAAAGTATCAGCCTGTATAATATAAGCAGCAGAGGCCGGGGATGTAGCTCGGTGGTACAGGGTTGCCTCTCAGGGCAAGGCAAAAACTGCACGCCCACACTGTTTTTTAAAGAAACTATCGCAGTTTGGAGACTGAGTAGAATTTGGATTTAGATTCAGGTCATTCACAGACTCTGAGTCTCTGAAACTCTAGAAGCTACACAATACAAAGTAGTAAACTACCGGATGATGCCGGGGTAAACCACATTAAAACTCTGAGAAGCAGTTCTGTCAAAACCATTCATTTCCTTAAAAAATAACTATATTATTCTAGTTTCCCCGAAAGAACTAAAGCGAATTATCCAAAATTTGTATCTAAAGATACTCTACACCACTGGCTTTCTCCAGAGATTGAAGGCTGCACTGTTATAAGCCCACCCCATACTGAAGTCCACCCTCGGCCGGAAATGGCCTCCCCTCTCCGGGGCGCGCTGAAGGCTCCTTTTCACACGTGTTTTACAAAGGAGACAAACTGGATCTTTCAACATTCGATTTCCCATCCCCACGAAGATGGCAATCAGTTTTCGACACACAGAAATCTCTCTACACAACTCACCTGCAACGCACACAGCTATCAGCTGCTGTTCAAGGGCCTTTGGGAGATGGCAATTGCTTTAGGTCATTTTAGGCATGAAATCGCACCGTCAAGCCAACAGCAGTTTCGGGCGAACCAAAACATTCATCCCAAGGTGCGTCTGCATAAACTACTCAGATCACCTACCAGACACCTTCGGCTACGAGTGACAAGAACAAAAATGAAAATAACGACAGGGAGAGGTCCTCCGGCTCTTCCCAAAACGCAGGGAAGGCTAAGGCGGGAGAACGCAGGAAGACCACCAGGAGGCCGTCCCCGCCGCGGCCGCCGGCGACCCGCTTCCCGCTCCCCGCGGCCTCGGTCCGCCAGGCCCGCAGCCGCCAGACGTCGGCGGGACCCGCCCCACCGTGCCCGAGGCCCGTGGCCCGTGCTGCTGCACCAAGAAGCCCGCAGCGACGGGTCCGCTGCTGCGGAGGCCTGCACCCGTCCACCCGCCTCACCTCCGCAGAGAATCGAGAGCAACGAGCAGCCTCCCAGAGCGAGTGCGGCCTCAGCCTGCGGGCTCCGCTGGGGCTGGGGCTCCGGCTCCACCCCCGCCCGCCGCGCGCACCCTGGCGGCTGCGGCCTACCCGGCCCCGCCGCCCTCGCTCGCCCCCGCCGCCCGAGTTGGGTGCGGCCTGCGGCGCCGCATCTCAACGACGCGCCTCTCCATTGGCCCGGCCTGCGCCGCCACCATCCAGCATCGCACCCTCCTATTGGCGAGACGCGGGGGCGGCACCTGGGGAAGGCGGGGCCTCGCGGCTGCGACCCAGCTGCGCAGGCCCGGTCGCGCGGGCGGTAGGGAGGGCGGGTTCTGGCCCCTCGGGGCTGCTTCCCGAAAACGTAGGGCACCGCCGCTGGCAACTGTGCGGCTGCTTCGGGGGCTTGCTGCGGCCCCGCTACGCAACGCGCTGGCGGGCCCCAGTACCTGGCAGCGCGGGCGGGCAGGCCCCAGGCAGGCTTGGGGCCCGGCTGGCAGTCAGGGTGGGGTCGGGACAGCGTGGCCTGCGGGCCCCGATAAGGTCGCGCCGACTGGAAAGGGTGCTGATTGCGGATGCCAAGCGCCAGGCACCTCCGCGGAACCAGGAAATGAGCCTGCAGCGGCCATTGGCAGGCCGTCCACCCGCGGTGACCAGAACGGCACCTTCCGCACACTGCCACTCCTTTTGTCTTGTCCGAGTCCCCGCTGGGCAGGACTCTTGTTCCCTGCACAGCCAAAGAAAGCCAGCGCAGGCCTCTGCTCCCGCCTCTGGGCCAGGCAGACTGCCGTGGATTAGCGCCAGCTGCCCCTACTCTAGGCACCTGCTCCTGCCTACTGCCTGTCCTCAGATAGCTCCACCCCCGTTCTGTCCCTTCACTTCCGAATCCTCAGCATCCAGTGCAGTGGTCCGGCTGAAGGGGTTCGGGATGTGGCTCAGTGGCAGAGTGCTTGACAGGCGTCCGTGAAGCCCTGGATTCCATCCCCAGCCCCGCAACAACAAAAAGGAGATGCTGAAGGAAAGCTGGCGGGGCAGAAGACTGGAAAGTATGTCAACTAGAGAGTGGAGACATTAAACAAAAAACATGTAAAGGTGAAAAATACAATGGATGGGATTAATAGGTTAGACACAAAAAGATTCCTGAACTTGAAGGCAAGGGGAAGAACTAAATTAAACCAAAAAGAATCTGGGAAAGATTGAATTGCAGAATTTTAGGACCACTTCATGAGGACTAATATATTCCCTGAAAATGATTATGGCAGCTGGAAGGAAGAAATAATATTTAAAGATACAAACCCACAGGTTAAGAAGCTTTAAAAAGTAACTTCTAGAATTCTGCTGGATTCCAATAGAAATGAAATTTTCTATGGAACACCAAAACTAACTCTGAGGCAAGAACCATCTGTCATAAGCTGAGTTTGACCACCAAGTCTTAAACAGTTTTGGATCCAGAACCGGATTCAAGCAGGTACAGAAATAGGTAGTCTAGACCTCTTGTCACCCACTGCAGTCCAGTGTCACTCAGCTCATACGAATGGCATGGCACACCGACAAGAAGCAAAGGAAAGTGGGCTCAGTATATTCGTGAGCTGAAACCCATTCAGCAGCTGCACTGAAAGACAGTAGTTAGGAGACTGACCCCAGTTAGCAAAGCTCCAGGGGGAGATCCCAGCCATTCCCTTGTGTGGAGAGATATGAGGCTTTGTTCATTGGTCAGGATCCTGAAGAGGTGATCTGGAAGTTAGAGGATGAAGACTTCTAAGGAAGGGGCACATGGATGGGAGTTGGCACCAGGAAGCAGGTCTTTGTATTAATGTCCATCAGCACATCTAAGCTCTAACAACCAAGCAAACAGAATGGCACAGCCAATTAGTATCAGCCTGCCTCTGTCCTCTGCTGCTGCAGCTCTGGAAAAGTGCCCTTGGGTTCAGTCCCTAGTACTGCAAAAGGAAAACAAGAATTTGAACAGATTTGTAACATATGTGTTCACAGCAGCATTGTTCACAATAGCCCAAGAATGGAAGCAACTCACGTGTCCACTGAATGATGAATGGAAAGACAATGGAATGCTATTCAGCCTTTTAAAATGAGGAAGTTCTCATACATGGAATAACAGATGAACCTTGAGACATTTTGCTAAGTGACGCAATCCACTCATAAAAGGATAAAGGTCTGATTCCACCTGTATGAATATAAAGTACAAGTACTTAAAGACAGAGAAGGTAGAATGGTGGATGCCCAGGGCTGGGCAGGGGAGTGGGGAGTTGGTGTTTAGTGGGGACAGAGTTTCAGTGTGGGAAGGTAAAATTTCTGGAGATTGATGGTGGTGATGGTTGCACAGTGTGGATATATTTAAAGCCACAGAACCATGTACTTTGAAATGGCAAATGATTCTTTTTATCTTGTGTAGATCTCACCATTTCAGTGCTATTAAAATTTACCTTCTCTTTCCAGCTACAAAAAAATCAAAAAGAATACTGCCTATGTAGGGTTAAAATCCACAAATGATGTACAATATGTATGAAACCATGAAGGAGGTCAGTGAAGGCAAAGTCACCCAAGGACTTGTGCTGTGGAGGAGATTTAATGTTTTTTTTTTGGTTTGTTTTGTTTTTTTGTTTTTAACATGGACAAATAACTTTATTTTATTTATTCATTTTTATGTGGTGCTGAAGATCGAACCCAGTGCCTCACACGTGCAAGATAAGTGCTCTACCACTGAGCTACAGCCCCAGCCCGAGATTTAATGGTTTTAACTCCACACACTAATAAGAATAGTGTGTATGTGACTTTTGAACTAGTAGAAAGAGAAGTGAAATGATTTTTCGAAAGTTGTTCAATCTAAAAGAATGAAAAAAATGATAGAAAAAGAAGCAGGTGTAGTGGTATGCCCCTGTATTCCTACTGTTCAGGAGTAGAGGCAGGAGGACTACTTGAGCCCAGGAGTTCAAGACCAGCCTGGGCAACAGAGACACCCCATCTCAAAAAAAAAAAAAAAGGAACAATAAAAACATAAGCTGGGGCCAGGGTTGTGGGTCAGCGGTAGAGCACTTACCTAGCATGTGCAAAGGCCCTGGGTTTGATCCTTAGCACCACATATAAATAAAAAAATAAAATGAAGTATTGTGTCCAACTACAACTAAAAAACAAATATTTTAAAAAAAAAAGCTGGGCGCAGTGGCACATAACCTGTAATCCCCGCAGCTTGGGGGTCTAAGACAGGAGGATCATGAGTTCAAAGCCACCCTCAGCAATGGTGAGGTGCAAAGCAACTTAGTGAGACCCTGTCTCTAAATAAAATACAAAATAGGACTGGGTATGTGACTCAGTGGTCAAATGCCCCTGAATTCAATCCCCAGTAACCCCTCAAAAAAATAATAATAAGAGCTGGAGATGTAGCTCAGTGGCAGAGTGTTTGCCTAGCATGCATAAGGCCCCGGATTTGATCCCCAGCAATGCAAATAAAATAAACTAATAAGTTTAATTACATTAAATGCAAACAAAATACTCCAGTAAAAAGATAAGACACATCTAATATGTTATTAACAAAAAATAGGTAAATTAAGAAAATACACATTTTACAATAGACTAAAGGAAATATAAAGTACCAACAAAGCATACTTAGTAAAAAAATAAGCAATATTAAACTAACAAAATTACAAAATCCTATTGACAAACCTTAAAGAAGACACAAATGAATATAGATCACATTCACATATCTGAAGACTCAAGATTATAAAGTTGTCAATTTTCCTGAAGCTGATTCATAGCTATAATGGAATACATTATTATTCCCAATCAAAATTTAGCTGGGTGTCAAAATATATGCTTATAATCTCAACAATTTGGGAGGCTAAGGCAGGAGGACTGCAAATTCAAGGCCAGGCTCAGCACTTTAGCAAAACCCTCAGCAACTTTATAAGAACCTGTCTCAAATTTTTAAAAAGGACTAGGGTATGGCTCAGTGATGAAACATCCCCAGTTTCAATCCCCAGTACTACAAAAAAAAAAAAAAGCCAATGGGTTGTTGCTATTGGAATGGACAATTTAGTTTTAAAATTTATAGGGTCTGGGCCAAATGTGATAGCACATGCCTGTAATCTCAGAGACTCAGGAGGCTGAGGCAGGAGGATTCCAAGTTCAGAATCAGCCTCAGCAACTCAATGAGGACTAAGCCACTTAAGAAGACCCTGTCTCAAAAAGGGCTGGGGATGTGACTCAATGGTAAAGCACTTCTAAGTTCAATCTCCAATACCAAAAAGGAAAAAAAAACAAAAACATAATCAGTCAAAATAAGCCAATGGCTTGGGGAAAATATCTGCAGCACGTCACTACATGAAGACTATGTGAAGAATGCTGGGGCAGGAGCTCCGTGGCTGAGGTTAGGGTTAGGGTTAGGGTTAGGGTTCTGGGCCGAGCCTGGGTGGCCGAGCCTGGGCTGGACTGGGCTGGACAGGGGTTTGGTGGCAGAGCGCTAACCCAGCATGTATAAAACACTGGGTTTGATTCTCAGCACCATAAATAAATAAAATAAAGGTCTATCAGCAACTAAATTTTTTTAAAAAAAATGCCTATAGATTAGTTAAAAAAAAAAAGACAAACACATAAAGCATATAAAGAATGGGCAAGGGCTGGGGATGTGGCTCAAGTGGTAGCACGCTCGCCTGGCATGCGTGAGGCCCGTGTTCAATTCTCAGCACCACGTACAAACAAAGATGTTGTGTCCGCCGATAACTAAAAAATAAATATTAAAAAATTCTCTCTCTCTCTCTCTCTCCTCTCTCACTCTCTCTTAAAAAAAAAAAAAAAAAAAAAAAGAATGGGCAAAAGCCTTGAATAGACACTTCATGGACAAGATTAAAATGGCTAATAAATACATGATGATGTTCTCAATCTCATTAGTAAATAGCTAAGTGCAAATAAAAGCCAAAGTTATACACATGCCAGACTGGTGAAAATGAAAAGTCTGGCAGTATCAAGTGTTGGCAGGGATGTGAAGCCAAGGAGATTATTTTCCGGTTGGTGAACTAGAACAGTATCCTGAAACAACAGTGAAAGATCTTCATATCCTGGAGAAATTCTAACTCCTTTGCACAGGACGTGGGTAAGACTGTTGCAGCATTTGTAATTACCCCAAACTCGAAACAACCCAATGTGAGCCACGGGTGTGCTGCAGTGGCTTGAACAATCACAGCGACATGAATGAACCTTACAGATCAGGATGACCGGAGCCGGAGGCCAAAGCTCACCTACACTCCATTCTGTATAATACGAAGGCAGGAGGGGGCTGGGGTAGGCGCATAATCTGTGGTGAATGCTTTTTAGAAAAACAAGAAGGCGGACTTCCCTAAGCAAGGGCAGAGGAGGTGGTCCTGGGATGGAGAGGGCAGGGGGCGGGGTCGCTGGCACTGGGGGCTGTTCCCTGGAAGTTGCACAGTTCTATGTGTTGGCTGTATACTTCTGTATAATTTTCTGTATATTTTATTCCACAGGAAATAAAGGAGGAAAGGTGTAGCCTCAGCTTGGAACAGGTCAGGGCGTGGCCAAGGATAAAACCAGAGATCAATGCAAGGGCAGCTGTTGGGCAGCCTCCAGGGCCTGTAGTTTCCTGCAGAGCTCACTGAGAGTCTGAAAAGAGGGTAGACAGTGCCTCTAGAATCTCCCTCCAGCTAACAGGAGTCTGAAGAGGGGATCTCAGACACCTCCAGGGGTGCCTGCCTCCTCCCTGCCACCTGGTGCAGGGATTAGGACGTGCAGATGGTCACAGCCAGAGACAGGCTGTGGCCCTCCCCATCTCCCACCTCTAGAGACACATGGATTTGGTTCAAGTCTCAGTTCTGCCCATGTTCCCTGTGTGACCTTGATGTCTCTAGGGCTTCAGTCACTCTCAAAAGGCTCATTCCTTCTGGGCTTCAGGCTGACTGTCTACCTCAATGAGCACTGGGGCTCCGTGCCTCGTTCACTGACCTGTCCTCCCTTGCCCCCTACTCAGAGCTACCCCACCCAGCCTGGAATGCAGAACCTTTGGAGCTGTAGTCTGAGCCCCTACCAGCAGGGGCGCTCCCCACACCATGACCCAGAGTTGGGAGTTGGGTGGGAACTGGGAGCAACTCAGATCTGTGAGAGGTCTCTTCTGATTTTGAAAATGTCTCTAGGGCCGGGTGTAGCTCAGCGGGAAAGCATTTGCCTAGCATGTGAGGCCCTGGGTTCAATCCTAGCATTGTAAATAACAACAGTAAAATAAAAAAGAATCTCTCTTTTAACAATAAAAATCTCAGTTAAAACACAGAAGGCATAGAGGGCTCCCCATACCCCACAGATCAACATTGGGAAACAAAACCAGGCTTAATCCTTGGCTTGGGGAAACTTCTAAAAGGGTGCAGGCCCCTTTCCCAAGTCCTAGCACACATCCCGATGGTGGGCAAGACAGTCACTCTCTCTGAGCCACCTTGTCTGTCAGCAGAGTGGGGAAATGGGGTTGCCCCAGGGCAGGGCCTGGGCCTCCCGAGGCTGTCCTCACAGCCTGGGACCACAGGGCAAAGCAGCAGCAGGAGTGCTTCCCCAGAGCCTGGTTCCCTGGGTGGCAGAGGGCACTCTCCAGCTGTGGGAGACAGAGCTGAGGATACCCCACAGTGACTGCAGGAGGCACGAGGGGTGTCAGGGAGCAAGGCGGGCCTTGGCCTCTGCGGTGAGGCAGACAGGACCACCACAGTGAGTGCCCATGGCTGGACCTTGACCTTGGGCCTGACTTTGGTTCTCTCAGCTGCCAAAGAGAATGAACAGAAACTGCTTCTCCAAGCCAATTATGTCAAGTATTCAGCTCAGCACCTCCAATGTAGGTTGCCTCAAAGACAGGTGACCACGTCCCCCAGCCCCATGCGTGGAACAGAAATTCATCACAGGTCTCTGGAGAGCAGGAACCCTTTAGGGACTCTTCTTCATACTGGAGGACCAAGACTGGGAACCCTCCGACACCCACATTTGTGCCCTTGCATATGAGGCCCTGGGCCAGGCGCAGTCCACAAAGATGTGGTGGGAGGCCCACGGCCCAGGAGGTGAGGAGAGGCTGGGCCAGGCCTGAGGTGGGGGTGGGCCTTGGGCAGCCATAGGCTCAGATGTCCCATCAGCCAGTAGGACTCATCACCTAGCTTTGTGACCCAGGACCCCCAAACCTTCAGCCCAGGTTTTGCTTTTTAAAATACACTCTAGGGCTGGGGTGTGACTCAGTGGTAGAGCGTTTCCTCGCACAGGTGAGGCACTGGGTTTGACCCTCAGCACCACCTAAACGGATAAAGGAGCTATTGTGTCCATCTGC
The DNA here is from genome assembly GCF_048772815.1 of Callospermophilus lateralis. Classification (NCBI taxonomy): domain Eukaryota; kingdom Metazoa; phylum Chordata; class Mammalia; order Rodentia; family Sciuridae; genus Callospermophilus; species Callospermophilus lateralis. Next base: position 2,248,989 of record NC_135312.1, on the reverse strand, counting down.
AACTAAGAATATTTTATATATATATATATGTATGTATGTATGTATGTATATTTATTCTGGGCTGGGGTTGTGGCTCAGCAGTAGAGTGCCCACCTAGCACACGTGAAGCACTGGATTCAATCCTCAGCACCACATAAAAATAAAGATTATTGTGTCCAACTACAACTAAAAAAACATATTAAAAAATACATCCTAGCCACCGAGCTGGCTCCAAAAGCAAGTGCTCTGTGGCACAGCCAGCAGACCCCCAGGCACCCCCAGAAAGTGCAGATCTCACAGGACTGGAAACTGTAGCCACAGGGGGGAGTGGTGTGCGCCACTCTGGGGACCCTAATGGGGTTAGGGCAGACTTCGCTAAGAATTCCGACTCAGGGAGGAGGACTGGCCAATTTCCCAGAGGTGGTTTGGAATACCAAAGGTTCCCTGGGCTCTCACTCCTCTCCCAGGGAAGGCTGAAGAGGAAACACCTGCAGAGGTGGACACCTGGCTCCAGGAAGCAGGTGGCGGCCTGTTGTCCCACTGCAGCCAAGATGCCCTGGAGTGGCAGCCTCCCATATGTGATGTCCCGATTCATCCAGGAGACCACAGGCCCCCAGAATATAGCAGGGGTTGGGGACCCAAACAAAGAGCCAACTCTGGGCAGTCACTGGCTGGGGCACAGTGTAGTCCTCGACTTGGGTTTTACCTCTCAACCTTATGACCCAACGTGAGGGGAAGCAAGTGGGCACCAGATGACCCTGGGGCCCTGCCAACCTCGACTCCCAACTGTGTTGGTTTTCACAAAAAGCCACCCTGGAAAGGCCGTACCCGGGAGCAGGGCCTGAAGAAACAGGGTACTGATGAAGGCTGCACCTGAGTGTGGTGTTGCTCAGAGGACTTGGGCATCTGGATGCCATTGTCCCCACCTCTCTTTGGCCTACTCAGAGGCAACTCTTCTTGCCCCATAGTGGCCATCACTTCCTCCAAGAAGTCTTCCTGGAGCACCTATGGGGTTCCAAGCTCATAGCCACTGCATATCCCACTGCCCTGGACACTGCATTGCACCTCACATCCAGCTGTCCCCTTGCTGGGCTGTAGCGTGGCCACCCTGAGCCTGGGGCCTGCTCACAGTGCACCCGGCTCCAGCACTGGGGCAGGCGCCCAGGAGGCACTCACAGCCATCTGTCAATGCAGAGAATGAGCCAACTATAGATATGGGGGCCCTTTAGCTCTGGAGCCCCACTGCCCTGGGTGTGACCCATGGAAACAGTGGTGGCTCCAAGTCAAGACTGCCCCAGCTGAGTCCTGACCTGTGACCCTGTGCAATCTGGCAAGTCACTCAGTGACCTATGTTTTAGCAGACAGGGAGACCACCTCTTAGCACTCCCCACACGGATATCGGTGGGTGTGCAATAAGCAGCTACCCCACTCCTTCCCAATCAAGCCCTGGTCACCGAGGCAAAGATCATTTCTGATTTATTGGGAGGCAAGGTTCCCTCCCAGAGCCTGCATCTTACTCTTCCCAGGAGAGTCTAGGACCAGCCCCAGTCCCACCCAACTGCCCCAGCCTTGCTTGGCTCCCAGCCCACTGCAGGGTGGTGTGCAGTGGGACCAGACTTCTAGTCCTAGAAGCCCAGGCAGGGCGTGGTCCTGGAGCCTGGGTTCCTGGGAAGGAGGAAGCAGGGTGTGTCAGCCTGGAGAGACACAGAGTCCTCTGGAGCTGGGTCCTGATCCAGCCCAGAACCCAGCTGCTGGGTGGAGCCTGGCCAAATTTCACCAGGCGTCTGAGCCTCGCATCAAGCACAGCCTCACTCCAGCTCCTCTTCCCATGCAGGTGAGGCTCCCTCTGTGTGGTACAGGGTTGTGGCCCTCTGGCTGCTTCTGCCCAGCAGCTGTGCGGGGCAGGTGTCACCTGGGCCTGGTGTAGCCATATGGGTGCCGCAGCAGCAGGCTCTGGTGGCTGGGCAGCACGTGGGTGTGGTAGTGCTCCACCATGCTGCCCACACTCACGAACAGGACCTCACCCTCCAGATAGAACTTAGAGTCCTGCGGGCGGAAGGCAGCAGGGTTAGGGGGCCCAGTCCCCGACGCTCAGCCTGTCTCCTCTGCCCCAAGCCCCGGATGTAAAATGAGGCAGTCAGCAGTAAGGACAGTCAGGCCTGCTCCTGCTGCCCCATCACACTTGTGCTCCCCAAGTTCAGGTCGCACTCTCCCGTCCCCAATGACCCAAACAGAGCCTGCACCCAGGCACTGCAGGAAAGATCTGTGAATAAACCAGCCCTTCCAGGGTCCCTGCAGACAAAGCTGGGCAAGGAGAGAAGGGAGGCTGTGCAGTGGGGATGGAGGGCTGATTCCCTGCAGTGCCAGTCTCAGTGCACCCACTGCCTGACGCCAGCCGAGCCCTGGAGCCAGGGTCCCCAACCTACCCTCAGAGCCCCTCACCTTCTCAAAGATGCGGTAGTTCCTCACTTTGTTAGAGGATTCGTCCCACACAACCAGAACCTACAGGGAGGGCAGTGTCAAGCAGATGTCTCACCAGAGGGTGCAGGGCCCATCGCGGGAGCCAGAGCGGGTGGGCGAGACCACCAGGCCTGGGTGCTGAAGCCCTTGGAGGGAGGTGGGAGGGGCTGCAGATACCCTGCCCAGCTGTGGTCACCTGAGCAGGGGCTCCTCCTGCTATCAGCCCCTGGTGAGAACTGGGCATCAAGGGTACCCAGTCCACCAGGACCCACCTCTCTCTTGACACATGGGGCTAGTGCAGCTCAGTGATGTGGAGCACCACACACTTGACAGGCACGGGGAGTGAGGACCCCTGCCACTCCTACCACCCAGTGGCTTTCCCCCCACTCTGGGTACACAAACCCCGGCCCATCCCTGGAGTCCTGGCAGCCCAGCCCTCCCCTTCCCTCCACAGCTCTGCAAGAAGGAGACATCATGGACTCTGATCTTTAGAGGGCATCTAGTTCCCGAGAATAGATGGAGGGTTCTGCTGGGAACCGGCTGCATGGGGAGGTAACCTATAAACCGTAGACTCCTGGGCCCCCATCAGCTGGGTACACAGTGCCCGAGTCCCTATGGGGCGACCCACCTTCCCCGACTTGGTGGAGGAGTTCCGGATGCAGTACAGTCCGTCCTGGGGCTCTCCCCGGGGGTTCGTGGCTTTGAACAGCCTAAAATAGGACAGCATGTTGGTGGGGCCCCTCCAGCCACACCCCCACAGCTTGGCTTTCTGCCCTCTGACCACCATGGGCCTCTGTCCTGAGTCCTGAGAGCAGCAGCTGCCCAGGGGCCAGGACAGCCAGTGGGAGGGACAGAGCTAAGAGTCCCTCAGGTTTTCTGCTGCACCTGGCACCATGCACTTGGTCAAGTGACTGTCCAAAGAGTGGACCGAGAAGCAGGGGACCTAGCTTCATACGAGTACAAGAGGGGCTTCACACTGACCTTTCCACTTCGCAGGATTCCGTGGTGTTGACAAAGACCGAACTGGGCAGTGGCACCTGGAGAGGTCAACAGGGCTGTGTGCAGAGGACAGGGAGACCCACACTACCTCTCCCCCAAACGGTTCCCACCTAGGGCTCTGCAGGGTCCTGTCCCCTCGGCTCCAGAGTCCTGGGGGCTCTGCTCAGGAGGCCGAGGGGCGCCCAGCCTGCAGCTCCCTGCCCTCTATCCACTCAGTTTACCTTCTCGTAGTCCTCATCTGAGTCCTCCCCGCCGGTGTCCACCTGCAAGGGTCGCTTTGGCTTTTCAAAGGAGAAGCTCCTGAAACTCTGCCCATCAGGGGGTGATCGCCTGGGATGGGGCAGAACAGGAAGGCAGACCACATCACCCTCCCACCCAACTGGCTGCCCCTGGTCCCCTGCTCATGCAGCCCCCACAGGAGGGCAGAGAGCAAAATTAGAATCCACAGTGTCCCTGCCCCCATGGCCATAAGGTCCAGGACCTGGTTCAAGAGGCCAGTCCTCACTGCCTGGGGTAGCAAGCATTGCCTGAGGCCTGGAAGCCCCAGGAGAAGGTCAGAGCCAGTGGGTCCTTATGGGGACAGGATCCTGGGCACTTAAACACAGATGTTTCCAGTGGACAAGTGGACGGGTCACCACTGAGGCCCCAGCTCTGCTGTTGGCTCTGTGACCTTGGTCAAGTCACACTCTTCTCAGAGCCACAGGGAAGTGGACAGATGTGAACAGGCATTAAGAGCCCTGCAGACCCCACAGGTGGCCAGGTGGTCCTCAGCCAAACCTCCAGGGTTTTAGGGAAACCAAAGAGGCCCCAAATGGCCAGAAGACCATGAGGACATGCCAGGTCAGGTTGTTGGCTATGGGCAAGGTCCTGGACAGTAACCCATAGCCCTTGCCAGACTGAGGTCTGGGCACAATGACTGACAGCTGACTATCTGTTCCTTTGTGGCCAATCATGAGATAGAATTGCAAGTGTGGCGAGGGGTCTTCCAGAAACTTTCCCTCCAGCAGCATGGATCTCAGAGATGCCAACACAACCCTGGGTTAGGGGTGGTCAAGGACATTCAGGGTGAGCCAGTAAGGGCATCCCAGGGCCTTCACCCACCAAGTGAGGTACAAAGCTCACCTTGGGTCCCAGACACCTTTGACCAGGGGCCATTGGTGACCAAATGGGGGACACTGTAGGCCCTAGCACTATCCAGCAACAGGTAGAAGGCATGCCAGCAGGCCTCCAGGCTGACTCACGACAGCTCCACATTCCAGGCATTTCCCAGTTGGGAAGGACACAAAGGCAGTGCTGCTGGCTCTGGAGCCAGGAGACGCCCAGAACCAGACAGGGCTGGGCCCAGGTCCAGGACGGGGCTGTGGAGCATGCTGGCCTGGTGGCTCAGAGCCACCTTCCCCATCACTCAGCTGACTGCATGGCAGCAGCTCCATGGAACCTGGATCCCCAAAGCCATACTGACCACTGACCCTGGAGCTGCTGCTCCAGGCCCCCTGACTAGGCCACGTGTTTCACAAGGGCAGCCAGGGCCAGCCAGAGGGGAGGCCGCTCTGCCTACACAGGCCTTCCTACTTCGGCACCTGCCACCCACCAGGGCTGAGTGCAGTTGGGGGGTGCAGGGCACTGGCCAGAGACCAGGCTGGATTGGGGAGGGGTCCCAGCAGCTCAGAGCAGGGCGCCACTGCAGCCAGACTCACTGGAGGTGGGGGAGCATCGGTTTCTCTGGCCTGGGCAGCACCGTGGGCCGAGCTGTGGGCTCAGGCATAGACAGCTTCAGCACAGGAGGCCTGGGAGCCACAGTGGGCACAAGGAGTCCAGGTCTGGCTGTCTCCCTGGGGGGGGCCTCCTCCGCGATCTTGAGGAACTTGGGCTTGTTGGCAGGCACAGGTGGAGGCTCCACTGCGGGTGGCCCCCGGGGAGACAGGTGGAAGGACTTGAGCCTATCACAGTTCCTGGAGGTGGCAATGGCTGTGGTGGCAGAGCTGGAGGCAGGGCTGGCCCCATGGCCAGGGGTCCAGGGCTCTGGTTTCCGGAGGCCAGGCCCAGCAGGCGCGCTGCTCAGTGGAGGGTCACTCATCCTTCGGGAAGTGGCAGGCGCCCTGAGGCCAGGTTCAGCCCGCCTCAGACCCAGCGGGTCTCTCTTAGTGTCTTCAGGAGCTGGACTAGCATCTGAGAGGCCACGCTTAGGGGGCTGGGGTGGCAGCAGGGGACTTGGGCTCTTGGAGGTGAAGGAATGGGCACGGGGCAAGTCAGAGAAGGCTGGCTTCCTGGGCGTGGGCACTGGAGGTGGTGGGTAGGCCGGCGGGTGAGTCAGGGCATCTACAGAGCAGAGAGAAGCAAGTGAGCGCCACCCCCAGAAGCTGGACCATGCCACCACCTGCTGGGGTGGGGCACTGGGGCTGAGTGGCTTGAGCAAGAGCACACCCACCGTAGGCGGCCTGCTGTGCAGCCCAGTGCCCAGGGCCCTGTCCAACCTTCCCCTGGGCCCAGTTCACCACCACCAACTGGCCCTCCCTGTCCATCCCCCAGCGGCAGCCCCACAAGCTTCCTGACACCTAGATGCCACAGGAGGAGCCGAGGGTTCCAGAGGCGGGAGTGAGAGAAGAGCAAGGACACCCAGGAAGTCAGGCTGAGAGCGGGGTGGGTTCCTAAGAGCAGAGGCGAGCAGGAGCGGGCACTGGGAAGATGAGGTCTGAGAGAACTCTATGGGAAGTCCACGGCTGAGGAGGACACTGGTACCCACAGTAGAGGGGACCCAGAGTCACAGTGCGGGGACTGTGGGGGGTCAAGTCCTGCTATGGGAAGTCCAGGGCTGTGGCTCATGGCTGCAGGGACTGTGGGGGGTCAAGTCCTGCTATGGGAAGTCCAGAGTTGTGGCTCATGGCTGCAGGGACTGTGGGGGGTCAAGTCCTGCTATGGGAAGTCCAGAGTTGTGGCTCATGGCTGCGGGGACTGTGGGGGGTCAAGTCCTGCTATGGGAAGTCCAGGGTTGTGGCTCATGGCTGCGGGGACTGTGGGGGGTCAAGTCCTGCTATGGGAAGTGCAGGGCTGTGGCTCATGGCTGCGGGGACTGTGGGGGGTCAAGTCCTGCTATGGGAAGTCCAGGGCTGTGGCTCATGGCTGCGGGGACTGTGGGGGGTCAAGTCCTGCTATGGGAAGTCCAGGGCTGTGGCTCATGGCTGCGGGGACTGTGGGGGCTCAAGTCCTGCTATGGGAAGTCCAGGGCTGTGGCTCATGGCTGCGGGGACTGTGGGGGCTCAAGTCCTGCTATGGGAAGTCCAGGGCTGTGGCTCATGGCTGCGGGGACTGTGGGGGGTCAAGTCCTGCTATGGGAAGTCCAGGGCTGTGGCTCATGGCTGCGGGGACTGTGGGGGCTCAAGTCCTGCTATGGGAAGTCCAGGGCTGTGGCTCATGGCTGCGGGGACTGTGGGGGCTCAAGTCCTGCTATGGGAAGTCCAGGGCTGTGGCTCATGGCTGCGGGGACTGTGGGGGCTCAAGTCCTGCTATGGGAAGTCCAGGGCTGTGGCTCATGGCTGCAGGGACTATCATGGGTCAAGTCCTGCCTCAGGGCAAAGAGGCCTGAGCCCTGGGGTGGTGTCCCTCCAGGTGGGTACAGGGGCTGAGGAGCTGGTGGGGCTCTGGGCACATCAGGCAAAGGAGGGTGTGGAGTAGGTGCTGGCAGTCGGGCACACCTGGCAGTGTGGAGTGCTGGTCTGGGAAGGGGAGGGAGGGGAGGTCAGTGCATGGGGTCCAGAGGCTGGAAGGGAGAGTGGAACAGGAGTACACAGTAGGTCTGCAGGTGGCTACCATGCGCTCATCTGCAGCGCAGGATGGGACAGAGGGAGAATCTCTCTCTAGACCTGGGCAGCTGAGCTGAGGTGTGAGTGGGAGGTGACCAAGGCAGATGGCCTCAGGCCAGGGGCTGAAGGACTGTGGAGCTGGCCCCAGAGGAGTGAGGAGGACACTGGTACCCACAGTAGAGGGGACCCAGAGTCACAAAGGCCACTCACTAGAGGTCAAGGAGGGGGGATGTCATCCCAAGACAAAGTGATGGATAAGAAAGTTCTAGAGAGGTTGGAGAGGGGAACCAGGGGGGTCAAGGACTGAGCATGAGGGACAGAGGGCAGGACAGAGGCATCGCCCCGACACAGCCCTGCACTTCCACTACCCTCACACGACTGTCTGCCCGCCTCCCCAGGAGCCCGAGTGCTCCAGGAGTGGGGCGGGGTGGGCACGGCTGCTGGTGACAGCATGACCTATGGCTGTGCTCTGAGAGCTGGCAGCCCAAACACAGACCTGCCCCTAACTGGCCACCCTCAACGCTCCTCCCTACTCTCAGCAGCCCACCCCAACACGCTCCACACCCAGGCACTTCCCAGGCAGGAAGGGCACAACTGCAGCCCTGATGTCCCCAGAGCCAGGGGACACATCCAGAATCCTAGGCAGGTGGGCCTTAGGGCCAAGAGTGGAGGCTGTGGAAGCCAGGCTACCCAGGCTCCACAAGTCACTTTAGCTTGCAGTCCTCCTGCCTCAGCCTCCCCATATCCCTCCCCTCTGTCTATGGGGGCCTGACCTGGGAGGTGGGGGACAGGGTAGCAGAGCTCTGAACCTCTTTTTTTTTTTTTTTTTTTTTTTTTTGAGAGAGAGAGAGAGGGAGAGAGAGAGAGAATTTTTTAATACTTATTTTTTAGTTTTCGGCGAACACACATCTTTATTTATATGTGGTGCTGAGGATCAAACCCAGTGCCGTGCACATGCCAGGTGAGCACACTACCGCTTGAGCCACATCCCCAGACCCTCTCTGAACCTCTTAATAGTGAGTCACAGTAAGAAGACAGGCACCCACCTCCCCCAGCCTAGGTGCCACTCCTGGTGCTAGACCCTGTTCCCTCCGGATCCCCAGGGTCCTCTCCCTACTCACTCCCCATTGCCCCCATCTACCAGATCCCCAGCCCCTGGCCCTACTCACAGGATCCCCAGCTCCTAGCCCTACCCACCAGATCCCCAGCCCGCTCCCTACCCACAGGATCCACAGCCCCCCTCCCTACCCCCGGGACCCCCAGGCCCCTGCACCTACCCTGGGGCTTCACAGGCTCTGGGGAGTCAGGCTCCAGGTATGAATCCTCCTCATCCTCATGCTCATAGTCTGTTGGTGGCAGATGGAAGGTGAGACCCAGGCCCAGCCCACCAAGACGGGGTGGCAGTGCCCACTGTGCCTCAGCACAGTGCCCTGTCACAGGAGCTGAGCACCCAGGAGGCGGGAGCGTTAGGATAAGGCATCAGGATTTGAACCCAGGCCACTGTTACACTGTAGGACAGGGCACAGGCACAGCAGGAGGGGCCTCCCAACAGGGGCCCTGGTCCCTTGTGGCCATCAGCAGGAAGGTGTGGAGAGCTGGAGGGGCAGGTGTGGCCCAGCCCTCACCTTCATTGTCGGTAGGGTATGGAGGAAGGCTGATGTCCACGGGCCGCTCCACTGCACCATAGAAGCTATCTGTGTCTGAACTGGAGTCACTGAAACACGGGGCGGGCGGGAGGGGCAGGTGGTCAGCACCAGGCCTGGGGTCCTTGGCACTCACAGGGACACCTACACTCAGGGACACTGTGACAGACACAGACTTGCACATGCATGCTGACCGCCTGTGCACCGATGTGGAGAGGCAGGGACAATCCTGTGACCACACGCTCAGGCCACACAGGTGACCCCAGGCAGCACGTGCACAGGCAAGCGTATAGACACACAACCGCAAGGACAGAAGGGGCTGTGGTCCGGTGCCGCCCTCCCTGCCTCTGTGGTACCTGCCACCCTGACTGGCTGGAGAGCTGAGGGCTGGGCCCAGTGTCCAGTGGCCCATGTGTCCACCTGCTCCTGACAATGAAAGCAAGGACAGGTCTAGGACCCCCTGGAGAGTCCCTTGCTACCTGCTGGGCCATCTCACGGGTGAGGGTGCTGAGACCAGGATGGACTGAACCCCTCCCTGGACGCCGCATCTGCTCTCCCTCCGAGAGAGCCAAGGTAGGTGTCAGGGGGCTGGGACCCCAAGTTCTACACTCTTGAAATGCTGTGACCCCCAAATGGGGAGCTGCCAACAGATGACAGAGTCAGACATGGTGACATGGAGCTGGAGAGGACAGCAGGACAGGGAAAGACAGGCACACACGCACACACTTATACACAAGGTGCACACTTCCACATCCACGTGGCCCTTCAAGGAGCGCACTGTGGCCACGCCACCCAGCCTGGAGACGGACATGCACATCAAACCCAGGAGCCCCAGGTACTGCCACCCTCCTCCAGGCCCTGTAGCCCACCTGGTGTCCAGGGGCAGCTCCTTCTTCTCATGGAAGTGGCCAATCTCCCTGCGCAGCAAGGCCATCCAACTCTGTTGGTTAGCCAGGGTCAGGGGCCAGGGCCAGGGCCAGGACAGGGCCCCACTCACCCTCTTCCCTCATTTGCCCCAGCTACTCTGCAGTGACCACCCAGGCCAGCGGAGACAGCCCCAGCTGTGTCCAGCCCAGGCTGTGTGACTCAGGTGTGGCCTCCCCTCCTTGGGTCGGCAGCTGCCCCTCAGCCCCCCAGCTCTTCCCGAATGGCACATTCTTAGGGTGGGCCCTGGTGCCAGGCCCTGGGCAGCACCACCCGGCTTCCCCTGCTCAGTGCATCTCTCAGGGCCTAGACAAGATGGTGTCAGCCTCCTGCCAAGAGCTGACAGGAGGCCAGGGCCCTGGGACCAGGGAGCCTCCTAAACAGGGAGACCCCATCACCTTGCGCTCGTCCTCAGAGGAGGCGGAGAAGAACCACGTGCGGTGCTTCTTGCTGATGTGGACGATCTTGAAGGGGAAGACATTGTTGGATGTGGTCTCCTCGGCTGCCCGCATCACTCTGAGGACACAGGGGTCACCACCTGCTCCACTCACAGGGGTGGCCTGAGCAGCCCATTCTATGTGGGTCTGGGTCTGGCACCCGGCATTATAACCCAAGGTCAGGAGCAGATCTGGACAGTCCCTGCCTGCCCATGCTCCAGGCAGAGGACCTAGATGCTATGGGCAGATGGCAGAGGTGGGCAAGAGTGGGCAGCTGAGTCTTCAAGGGCTTCCTGGGAGAGCAGCAACGCAGGCTCAGAGATGGGGTCACATCACCCCACAGCCCACCAGTGTCACTGTAATTGGACGCCTCTTCCCACCTCTGCCCCATGTGCCCTTGGCCTGACTGCTGAAGACCCTCATGGGGCTCTGGCCAGCCCCCGCTGCCCGCTGCCCAGCAGCAGCCCCCCATGCATTTCTGGGAGTGACTCACGTCGTATCTGCTCTGCGGCCCACTAACCCTCACAGGCTGTGGGCTGTGCACGGTGATCCCAAAGTCCACCTGGGGGAAGCTACCAGGGGACCTGGACAGAGCCTCTCAGGCCCAGCTGGCCTGATGGGCACTGACTCCCTGGGGCACAGCTGTCCTTGACACTGGGGCGTAGCTGTGAACTGGCTGGCACACGCATGTCTGAGGGAAGAAAGCGGCTGCCTGGGGAAGCTCTGATCGCCAGTGCCTGCCTGCTGCCCAGGGCCCTGGGTGGACGGGGGCCTGGTGCTAGACTGGCTGATTGGCAAGGCTGCCCCACCAAGGCTGTGGCAGAATAGGGGCTGGGCCTAGAGTAACTACCAAAGCAAGTCCTGCCACTAAGACCTGGTGAACCACCGTTGCTCACAAGATGGAGGGACTGGGCCTTAATGGGGTGGTGAAAGGCAGACCAGTGCTGCTGGACGCCGGGTCAGGCGGCAGAGTCTTGGGCCCAGAACTCAAGCACTGCTCTGTGGGCCTAAGGCTGTGAGGTGGATGCAGGTGGGACTAACAGGCCCACAAGCTCCAGCATGCCACAACTTACCAGAGGGCTCTGGCCCAGTGTCCCCCTGCCCATCAGCCTGGAAGCCCTGAAGGGCAGACTCATGGCCACTTGCTGGATAGAGCTAGCCCATGGCACAAGTGAAGCAAGGAACTGGTCCCAGCCTGGGAGGACCCTGGAGCCAGGAAGTCTGGACAGGGCCTGTGTTTAGGACACAGGGGAGGGTACCCTGGGAAGAGCTGGGAGGAGGAAGGGGCAGGGTAGGGAGGAAGGGGCAGGGTAGGGAGGAAAGCAGATGCCACTGGGCAGCAACTGACTGGACTGCAGAGCAGGCTGTCCAGGCCCTTGACACCTGACCCCAAAGCCCCAGGAAGCCTCCGTAAGGAACTCACTCCTAGGCTCCAGCAAAGGCCTGGGCACACTGGGCAGGGCTGGGCTGCTGGAGGCCATCTGGGGAGAGCCAGGTCCTCCCCAGGGGGGCAGTGAGAGCTGGCTCCAAGCCCTTGTTGGCCAGGTGGGCTGGGAGGGGACGCTCTGGGCAGGGTGGGCGCTCACCGGTTGTAGCCACTCAGGGAGAAGGCGCCCTGTGGGGAGGCCGACGTGCTGCTCTTGAAGTAGTAGATGCAGCGTCTGTGGATGATCACAAAGCGCAGGGGCCCTGTGGGCAGGGCACGGTCACCAGGGCTGCCAGTGGGCCACGCCAGGCACCTTCCACCAGGCACCTCCACGCCAGGCAGGCCCACGCCAGGCAGGCCCACGCCAGGCACCTCCACGTCAGGCACCCTTCACCCCAGGCACCCTGCATGCCAGGCTGGTCACGCCAGGCACCTCAGGAGGCCTGTTCATCTTGGGCCAGCCTCAGGCTGCTGAGAACTGCTGAGAGGAAGACAGGAAGCCAGGCTGGGCTGCGGCCCCTCCTCAGGGGTCTATGACGGGGCCAAGTGTGGGCAAATGGAGGGGCATGTGGGCCAGCCCCTGGGCAAGCCTGGACACCCCTCCCTGTGCACCTTGGGCCATTCAGGGGCTATGTGCAGTAAACGCAGAGAGCCAGAGGCCCAGGAGGCCGCAACCGCCTTGCTGGGTGCTGTGGGGCTGTAGGAGGCTCCTCAGCCCAGCTGGCGGATGAGGAGAGCAGGGGTAAGAGAGCCCCTGGGCTGGACTGTATTCCAGTTGGGCAATGCCCCAAGCTCCACCAACCCAGGCCTGGATGAAGGTCAGTTACAGTTTCTCTCTGGAGGATCCCTATGCAAAGAGGGTACCAGTTAGACCGGTACCCAGAAATGACCATCCCGTGGGGCACACCTCAGCTAGGCAGCCCAGGAGCAGGGAGTCCTTGGCAGAGGGCACTGCTGGGGCACAGGCACGGAGCACCCATGGTGAATCAGAGAGAAAGGCAAAGCCCGGGTTCTCTCTGCCTTCATGTCTGGACATCTGTGGATCTCGCAGCCCACTGTCCCCAGGGGCCAACACCCGAGCATCAGGCAGCTTCAGAGTCCCAGTACTCGGCTGGCTTCTGACCTAGCACATGGACCCATCACGTGAGGGCCAACAGATTCCCTGAACATTCGCGGAGAGGACAAGGGCAGCACCCAGGGGCCAGACCTCCAGGCCACTCTGAGGCTACCCTGCTCTGGATGCAGGCAGAAGCTCCCGTAGCCAGCTGGTCAGCACTGTGCACTGTCCTCTTTGACCAGCTGCAGGCACCACCCTGAACCCTGCCAAGTTCTGGGACTGGAGAGGCTGCCTCCAGGTCCCCCAGGGGAGCTGACCATTACAGAAGGAAGAGACACCCCTGAGGACCCAGGACATAAGGTAGCAGAAGTCCCAGCAGAGCAGTGGAGAAACAGGAACAGGGCCCAGTTCTGCCGCAAGTTCTCCTTTGTGGTGCCCACTGCCCAGGGACTCACATTTCAGCAGCTGCAGCTGGGTGCCGCCCTTCTTGTGCAGGTAGCCAGCCTTAGCCACACCCCCAGGCATAGTCAGCAGGTTCTGGGCACCGATGGCCTTCATGGGGACAGGCCAATGCATCTCCTCAGCCGCCATGAAGCTGGAATCACAGAGGAAGAGACACAGCTCAGCCAGGGGTAGGGACAGGGAATGTCTTAGCTGGGCCACTCACAGGGACACTGCCACACTCCAGGAGGCAGCGTGGAAGGTCAAGGCAGTGGGGGTGAGGAAACGCCTTTCCTGAAGGCCCCAGCCTTCCAGTACTGACCCTGGGGAAAAGGTTGGGTGGTCCACCTGGTCAGCTCCACCTGGTCCCTGGCCACAATCCCAGGATGCTGAGAACTGTGTCCTTTGTCACTGGTTCACTGGGCACATATCTGGTGAGTGCACCACCCTGTGAGGGCTAGCATACGATGACAAGTGGCCTGAGGGAACCCAGCCCAGGTAAGGCAGGCTTTATGCCATAATGACCCCAAGTCCCAATGCCAGGTGAGCCATAAAGGGGCCTGCCCAGACAGGAAATCAGGAGTGGCCTCCTGGAGGAGGTGGCACTGGGGTCACAACCTGAAAGTAGAAATTAAAGAGGTACAGGGGCTGGGGTACACCCTGCATACCCTGTCCACCAGCTCTGACCCTCAGTGGGGAAGAGGTGAGGAGCATGGCCCCTGGATGTCCATCCTCAGCAGCTTCTGTCCATCCCTTTCTTGAAGCCCTGAGACCAAGCATCAGTGAAACAGACAGCCAAGAGCCCCCAGTTCCAACAGCCTGGTCTTGTGTCCTGGTTGGCTTTCTGGGGGATTCCCAGGCCTCAGCTGCTGGACTTTTTCCATGAGGGAAAAGTGGACTAAATTGTCCCAAAGCACACCCTTGCCACAGTGGCTGAGAACCATGTGGTTAGTTCACTGGCACCCACCTCCTCAGCCTGGGGGGGTCACTCCCCCTCCCTGTCTGAGCCTCAGGGACCACGCTGCACACTGTCACAGAGGCCCTGCCCGCTACTCCAGCCCCGGAATCTCTGGATCCAGCTGCTGAACATTTCTGCCTGCAGTGACCTCCCGCTACCCACATGGAGAAACCCCACTGGCTGTCCTTCAGGAACAACAGTAAGGGCTCCTCTCCTGTGAGGTAGCCCCAAAGTCATGTCTGAAGTCCCCCAATCCTGCTCTGTTTAGTCTGTGCCTACCCTGGGCAGGTCTAGCTTGGGACCCTGGTGCAATTGGATAGTGGCCAGTATCCTAAGAGCCCAAGGTGGAGCAGCCAGGGTCAGACCCAGAGGCCAAGATCAGTTGGGACTCCTGCCACTACAGCTCCAACCCGAAACACACACATAAGAAAACCACTGTCCACTCCATCAAAAATGCAAAGGAAGTCACCACCCCAAGGACACAGAATGCCCCCATAGCCTCTGCTACTGTCTCCCACGGCTTCATCTGCACAGAGTGCCCACCCCCCCAGGGAGAAAGTGGGAGCCTGGAGGTCGGAGCCACCCAGCTGTCCCCTATGGCTCCCAACCCCTCCACACAGGGAGGCGGGAGTGAGGACTGGGCAGCTGGGACCCCAACTTGGGTTGAGGCTGGGAACAAAGGCGCGGCCACACCCCCGCTCTGCCCGGCCCGCGGGGCAGTCAGACCCAGCAGCGGGAAGGGAGATGGGCACCGGGTGCTCTCGCCCATCCAGGGGAGGTGTCGGCGCACTGAGGGCCCCACGCCCAGCCGCAGCCCCCGGCCCACCCAGCGGCCGGCCCACGCCCGCCTTTGTTCCAGGGGACCGCGCAGTGCCTGGGGCTCCCGGAACCCGGAGTCCCGGGTCGTGCTCCAGAGGTCTGGGGCCCGGGCTTAGGGACTTGGGGTCCCGAGGCTCGAAGCCAAGAGTCCGGGGCCGCGGACGTGGGGTCCGGGCTCAGTACTCACGGCGTCCACGCGGCGGGCACCGCCGGCTTCCGGGGGGCGGCCAGCCCCCGTCTCCCCTGTGCGCAGCGACACGGCCCCGGGCCGGGGACCCCGGCAGCCGCCTCGTCCCGGGCGCCCGCCTCCCGCCGGCCCCAGCTCCGCGGCCGGGACCCTGCGCCCGCCATGCCCGCCGCGCCCCAGGCCCAGGCGGCCGCCGGCTCCTCCCCTCGCAGACGGGGGCGGGTCGGCGGGCAGGTGAGGGACCCGCCCGCCCCTCACGTCACCTTAGGCGGGCCGCCCACTCCCGGCCTCAGTTTCCCCCCTGCAGCACTGCAGCTAGTGGAAGCCAATTATAAGGGTAACCCGGAATCAGAAGCCCCCAAACCTGCAACTCCTAGCCCCCGCCTACGTCTCCATCCAGCCCGGTTCCTTGATGGCAAGCACCTTGGGACAGTGGCCCTACTTCCCCAAAGGCAGTATGTCCCCCAGGGCAGACTTGCTTTGCCAGTGTCTCCCAGGGATCCCCAGGAGTCGGGGGTCTGCACACTGGCAGCTCCCACTTGCTTAGGCCCTGGCATGTGGGTCACCTCTCCCCGAAGAGTTCCTCTGACTGGCCAAAGGCTGTGAAGGCCCTCAGTGGCCACTAGGCTGCCTGCCTCCTCCATCTCCTAGCACTTACAGGCTGCTGCTAGGATGGGCCACCTGTGCAGAATGCAGCACAAGGCCCTACCCTGGCCCTTTGGTGGCTAACAACTTGGGCCCCATTCCTACCCAGCTTTGCATGTTGGGCAGCCCTCACTGGTTCCAAGGCCTCCACCTCAGGCCAGCTCAAAGGTACTCTTCCCAGCACCTTGGAGTCTGCAGCTTCCATCCTGGCTCTGGCCACCTCTAAGCCTGTTCCCAGCGCATTTGCCTTTATCTCCCCTTGAATCCTACAAAACCCTCTAGGCTACCCATCAGCATCTCCACTGCTCTCCTCCTCTTCTCTAGTCTCTCCAGTGCCTGCCTTCCAGTCGCTTCTCTAAGTCTTGGGCTTCCTTATGCACACCTAGCCATTCCCAATTTGGCCCCTCTGGGCCTTTCTCACAAACTCTCCTCCTGCCCTCTGCCCTGTGTGCACCTGTGCCAGCCAGACACACAGTACCCCTAAACCCGCCCACAACCACCTATAGGCTTGTCCCCGCTGTTGCCACTGCCTGTACTTGCAACTGAACTATCTCAGCCCTCAAGAGGTGGCTCAAAGACCACCAATCCCTCACAGACTCTTCCAAAAAAGAAGAGGGAACTCACGCCCTCTTCGCCCCTTACAAAGACACCACAAGTGAAGACTACAACCAATCTCTTACAGGCATGAACATAAACATCCCCGACAAAATACTAGCAGACAGAATCCAGGAACATATAGAAAGGATTCGACAACACGGTCAAGTGGGAGTTATTCCAGCAATGCAAGGTTGGTTTACTATTCAAATCCAATCAATGTGATATACCACATCGACAAAAAACAGACCCACCTACAGAAAAAACCTTAGACAGAATCCAACAATCCTTCAAAATAGGGACAACACTCAAAAACCAGGGATAGAAGGAAACTTTCTCAACATGATAAAGAGTATCTTTGAAAAGTTCCTGCTCACATCATTTCTAGTCACTCTTCCCCAAGGACAGGAGGAGGGCAAGGATGTCCGTCCTTCCATGTCTGCTCAGTGTCCTGCTGGAAGTCATGGACAAAGTAATCAGGCAATAGAAGAAATATAAAGTATCCAGATTGGAAGAAAGAAGTGAAACCATTCCCAGATGAGATCATTTTATATATACAAAATTTCAAGAATTCCACACACACAAAAAAATATCAGGACAAACAAGTTCAGCAAAGATAGCAGGATCCCAGTCAACACAGAAGTCCACTGCGTTTCTACATCCGTTCCAGCAGCGAGCAGTCCACAGTGGAAAGACAAGTTGATTCAGGCATCCCCTCTTCCAGAGGTCTCCTAGGTCCTCTAGAAGGTCCTGTCCCCACCCTGGAGCTAGCCCAGCCTTCCCTCCACCTAATGCTGGCTGTACTAGGTTGTCACAGTCCTCTGTCCTTAGAGCCCAGGCCCAGCAGAGTGGGCACCCAAGGTGCCCCAAGGAAGGAAGTAGTGTTGGCCCTGGTGGGTGGCTAGAGGGACAGAGGCTGACACAGAGCTCCAGCCTGGCATATCACACCAGCCCTGAGCTGAAAGGACATTTAGCAGGTGTGTCAGAGCTACTGTGAGGACAGAGCCACCTCCTCCTGGGGCTGGGGGAGGTTGGGGGGCAGTTGGGCAGGTGATGCCCCCCTTGTCTGAGCTCAGTGGCCAGGCAGGGGCAGTGCCTCCCCCTGCAGCAGGATGGAAGCGCTCAGGAGGCATTTACTGGCCCTGGGAAGAGGGCAGGTCATGCTCCACCTTCACCTCCCCTGGGAATGTCCTGATGCTGACATCATAGTCCCTCTGCAGAGGGGCCCCAACCTGCCCCAGCAGGTGAGCCCAGACAGTACCTGCCCAGGAACCCAGTGCTGGGCCAGGCTGGAAGCAGAAACGGGTAGTGGTGCCCGAGGGTCTGGACAATGGTGGGCCATGGTGCCACACAGCTCCCACATTTCCTAGCCTCGCTCATAGACAGTCCTACCTGTGCCTGGGGACACTGAGGGTAGCTGACCTCCAGGCAGTCTCCCTCATGACCTAAAGGTTAAATGACACTCACTCACCCAGGGGCTCCCACAGGCCTTCCTGCCGACTCGCTAGGTGGTTTCGGCCCTCCTCAGATGCCCACCCGCAGGGGTGCCCCTGGGCTGGTGGGAGCACTGGCTGGAGCTCCGTGGGTGGGAGTCGTGAGGGAGAGAGCCTGCCTTCAGATCTCTCTGGGTCTCATCCTCCACAGAGCTGCCATCTCCTGCTGTTAAAAAAGGGCATGGGAGGGCGGGGGCTGGGCTCAAGGGTAGAGCACTTGCCTAGCATGTGTGGGGTGCTGGCTTCGAACCTCAGCACCACTTATAAATAAATAAACAAATAAAATAAAGGCATCTTGTCCATCTACAACTACAAAAATAAAATTTTTTAAAAAAGGGCATGGAAGAGTTCACTCCTCCAAGGCCCGACACCCTAAGGAGGGGCTGAGGACTCTTGAGACAGGTCAGCCTGGAGTGGCTGGAGCTGGTGGTGGCTGCTAGGTTCCAGGAACCCTTCTACAAGGTGCAGGATCCTCGCGTGTGCAGGTGTGGAAGTGCTTTGAGCCCGTGTGGCCCTGTGAGGTGCACCTTCCCTCAGTGATATTGGCTCAAGGGCCCTGAAGCTGCTGGAGTGGGGACGGGCTGCGCAGGCTGGTGAGACAGCCCCAGCCCGTTCCACCAACGCAGCTCTGCGGCTCCCACCTCTGGGGCCCTGAGCCCCAAGGGTGCATGCTCCTCACCTGCAGGGGCCCACACACAAGGTGCAGCTCCGCAAGCCCAGTTAATGTCACAGGTGCATTCACAGAAGACATGAGAGTGAGTGGGAGACTACACGTGTGCGCACCAGTGTGTGTGCGTGTGACATATGTGTGCACATTGTGAGCCTGTGCACAAGAGTGACGTGGCAGCCCTGAGGCACCAGGCTCCTGCAGACATGACCTGCTGTGGTGAGTGAGCGGCGCCCTGGGTGACGATGGTGTCAGGGACTCACTGCTCACAGAGACCAGACTGGCCCTGCTGTGAAGCCACAGAGCGAGGAAGGGCCAGCGTCCCAGACTGAGGGAGCAGAGACGAGATCCCCCAGTGCACAGCACACACACACACTCATGCACGCATGTACACACGCATCCAGTCCTGTCCACATACTCATGCACATTCACACTCCACATATACACTTTCACACTTACAAACACTAATGCACACTCACACTCGCACTCATTCACACACTCACACACGTGCTTGCACTCATGTGAGCACCATCCACACAACACACCAGGGGCCAAAAAGACCCTTTATAAGTGGTCCCCAGAGCGCTTGGGCACAGGCCAGAATCACCACTCCAGCCCTGCCCAGCTGGTGCCAGGTCCCACCTGTGGGTTCAGGAACCTCACAATTCTGTGTGTGACCCAAGCATTCTTGTACATTTACTCCCCAAGGACACGGGCTGGGGGAGGCTCAGGACTTGTGCAAGAGCACTGCTCACCCTGCCACTCCAGAAGTTAAACCACAGTCATCCCATGTCACTGATGAAGACGCCAAGGGTCCAAGAAGCGGAGCACTTCCCCAGAACACACATGCACTAGTGGCGGGGCACCCACGACCCTCCACCCTGCCCGCGTGGCACAGCAGGTGTTGGGGTGATGGCCGGGTGAGCAGAGCTGGGGGGTTCCTCGAGCACAGTCCCCTAGCCACCCTGCCTCTCACCACTTCGTACTCTGCTTTTCATTTCCTTTCCCCTCCTTCCTCTTCCCAGAATCTTTCTCTGTAAGAGAATCAAAACCAAAATGCTCCTAGAAAGGCCCAGTGACCAGCCATGCCAGAGAGCCCACAGCTAGCCAAGGGGCAGAAAACAGACCCCCTCCCCAGCGGGTCCGTGGAGCCCAAGGTCCCCTGAGCACAGCATCCCACGCGGGCAGTGGGGACCCAACTGCCCTGCCTGTCCCCCTGCACACGTACCGTGTACACACACACAGGAACTCACAACTGCACACACAGGACCCCAACACCAAGGCCGCCGGGCAAGGCTGGAGTGGGAGGGGTGCAGCTCCCGGGGCTGCAGGCTGAGAGGCAGGACGCAGGGCAGGGGCGCTCCAGGTTCCTGCCTGGGGTCCCCCTTCTGGCTCCCTCTGGGCCCATCTGGGACCACTCTTCTCAGCGCCTGACCCTTCTCCCAGGCCAGCCCTGGGGGGAACTTGGCTCCCATGACCCCGCCCAGCCTGCGGTTCTGCAGATGCCCTCAGTGCCTTCTCTGGAGCCCCTGGTCCCAGCCACCCCACTGACCTGATGGCACTGACCCAGCACATGGCTCTCCTGCTGCCTGGTAACCTGCTGGAGGTTGGTGTCCTGGGGCCCAGGGAAGCCATGCAGCTCAGGGGCTGTGGGGAGAGGCCGCACCCTGCATCTCCCAGGCATGTGAGGCTGAGGCCCCTGGCTGCCCGGCTTGTTGTGCCACAGCTCAGCTCTGCGCCTCTGAGACCTGTAGCTGGTAGGGCTTCCTCCTGGTCTGGGACTTCCTGTTGCTGGTTCCCTGGGCTGCCCCAAGGAACAAGCACTTCCTGCCTCCCACCTGCGGGGCCCTGAAAGCTGCAGCCTACCAGTGCTGTTCTGTCTGGGGGGTCTAGTCCCCACCCACCACCCTCCTGTTCCCCACTGTGGCCAGAGGCACAGCTATCTGGGCTCCAGGGCAGCTGTGCCCCTGGGAGGAAACTTCATGCTGTCCCTCCCCCCCCAGGTCACCTCTGCACACTTAGCTTCATGCCAGCAAACCACACAGCCCCTCACAGCCCAGGGTACTGGCCCCACACCATGACAGTGCTGATTCCCCACGCCCCTCCCCGGCCCACACGGTGCCCACTCCTGTCCTCTGAAGCCTAAAGGGCTGTGCCTCTTGCACCAGGGTCCTGTAGGTTTCAAGGTGGCTCCCTCTGTGTGTTCTGACACCAAGGGACGGAGAGACCAGGGTGGGTCTGGGTCTCTCCGTCTCTCTGCCTTCAGAGCCTCCAGCTCTGCTAATCACCCAGCTTGAGAGAAAGGCCTTGGTGACAAAGCACACCCTGCCATCGGCCCCTCCCTAGGCCCACTCAGAACTCAGCCCCCCCCAGCTGTTCTGCTTCCGTCAAGCCCAGCCTTCTTCCTGCCTCGGCCCCTGCTGGGCAGCCCAAACGGGGTTCCAACTCAAGCCACAGGGTGCCCAGCCCCTGCCCCTCTCCACCGAGCTCCGGTCCCAGATAGGACAGGACTCTTAGGAGGAGGCAGCTGAGAAAAGATGTCCTGGGGCCGAGGGCCACGCTCATGGCAGGATTTGAGGGTGACAGAAGCCACAGACCACAGGGCCTTTGGGAGCTGAGGGTCTTGTTCTTGCCTCCCGGGGTCTTAGGGCATGATCCCACACCAACTCCACCTGCCACCACCCCCAGGACTGGCTGTAGGACACATGCCTGTCCCACAGGTTTGGGCATCGGGTGCCCAGAAAGGGAAGCTTGGAAGCAGAAGGAGGCAGCTCTGTCCCCCAGGCTATGTCCACCAGCCAGGCTGCCAAGGCCCCACGCGGCCAAGACCACCTGCTGTCTCCTGGAGGGTGGAAGCTTGGATCTGAGGCCCAGGGCCTCCTTAGGGGGCACAGTGCTTCAGGCTCCTCCACCTGTGCCAGCTTTCATGCCCTGGGTGGCCAAGGGCAGCCTATACCTTTAGAGAAAGTTGGACATGACAGATAGACAGATGGCAGGGGTGGGCACAGGAGGGTCAGCAGGGAGGACCCCTTCCCGAGAACTTCCCTCTGCAGCAGGATGGAGTTAGAATGGCAAGTAAGGGGCGCCTGGGCCACACCACAGCCAGGACCAGCCAGGGAGGCAGTTCCCAGGAGAGGGGGCACCAAGGAGTGTGCCCCCTCGCAGAGCTGGGAGAAGCTCATAGGCCAGGAGGCAAGCAGGCTGGGGAGGCCGCGTGACGATCTGGGATGAGAGCCCCCAGGAGATGAGCCAGGAGCCAGCCAGCCCTCTCCAGGATGTGCCACTCTCCAGATCACAGAAGGATGAACCAGGCCTGTGCAGAGGCAGGAGCCAGACCCCCCTCCCTGGGTCTCACTTTATAAACACCAGGAGGTGGAAGTGAGCAGAGGCCCACCCCCACCCGACCCCCTCAGGCCCCCACCCTGGGTGCAGCACTGTGAGGCTGGGGCCACAGCCAGGAGGAGAGAATCAGGCTGCATGAGGGACCCCCATGCAGGGCAGGCCCATGTTGGACCCCTTCCCCAAGTCCTTCCTTCCAGAGGGAGGCTGGGTGAGGAGTCCCAGGCTCCTATGTGGCCTCTGTAAGCCCCTTGGCTGTGGGCCTCCAGTTTCTCCAAGAGCCCTCCCATCTCCTCCCAAGGCAGAATTCATTTAATCCCTGCGGCAAACAATAATGTCATTCCCACTCTTGAAGCCACAGGATATTCAGAATCCAGATGGTGACTCCGTGACCTTCGCCCTGGGCTGGGGACCATGGAGATGACCCACACAGGCAGAGACGTGTGTGGCAGGGTGGCAAGGACTGGGGCCACCTGAGTGAAGCAGCTGAGTGCCACACTCCATCCTCCCACCCTTGGCTGATGTCACAAGCTGCCAGGCTCAGAGACCACCCCCCGCCCCCGGGCACAGACACTTACCAGGTGGTAGGAGCTGACAGCGGGGCAGGGCAGGGGCTCGGAGTCGGCCTGCAAAAGAAGAGGGCACGCTCACGCTGGGCTCTGAGGACCTCTGCCTGCCAGGAGTGCGGCCGACACCCAGTGCGGTGGTGTCTGCCGCAGGCACAGCCCGCCCTGCCCTGGCACCTCACGCCTCACAGCCCCGTCTCATCTCAGCACCCACAGCCCGAGGCTGGCCCTGTCGCGTCTGCACTCAGCCGCAGAGGACACTGAGGCTCAGAGAGGAAGGCACTTGCTTGGCCCCGAGTCAGGGACCCGTGGCAAGGAACTGGGACCCACTTCCTGGTACCCGGGGTCCCTGCCAGCCTGGTACCTGCTGGCTGCCTACAGATGTGAGCATGCCAAAGGGCCTTCCAGGCACAGGAAGGGTGGGAGACCCCCCTGGGGAAAGTCAGCCCCTCCCAGAGGGCCTGGGCCGCCCTGGGCCACCAGCGCCCAGGCTCTTGCTGGCCAGCCCCCTCCTGTCTCTAGCCTCACTCTGCCTGCTGCCCAGTGAGGCAAGACTCAGCATCCTGGAAACTCAGTCCTGGACAGAGGGAGGGAGTGGCCCGGAGGGCAGGGCCCTGCTGAGGTTCTGGTGGCACCTGGACTGAATGGTGGCCCCACTTCAGATATGCCCACCTCTGACCCCATGGCCTTCAGATGTAGTTAAGTGAGGTGTCACTCTGCCTGAGCCAGATGGGCCCTAAATCCAATGACAACCATCCTAGCACCTGAGCGGTGAGGACGGCATGTGATCAAGGGGAAGAGGCCGCCGTGATGTGGCTGGGAGCCCAGGAGCCACAAAAGGCCAGCCTCCCCCAGCAACTGGGCAGACAGGGATGGTCCTCCCCGGAGCCTTGGGAGGCAGCGTGGCCTGCCTCTGGAATGAGACAAGTACATCTGTGTTGCTCCTGCCCTGGGGTCGGCCCTTCGGGGCGTCCCAGAGCGGATCCACAGAGGCCTCTCCAAGTCCCTTCCCAGCATGCTCAGCAGCATCTCTCGCATCTGACCACACCTCCTGGCCTGCCGTCAGGGAGAGGCTCTGTGAAGCTGCGTCCAGCTGGACCGGGCACCCTTGAGCTGGCCTCCCTGATGTCCAGCCACCTGCCGCCCACAGCTCTCATGCTGGTCACCAGCCCAGCAGGCCACACTCGGCCCACCCTCAGCAGACTTGCCCGCCCCTCGTTGGCCTCCCTCCCCGGCCCAGCCAGGCTGCTTTCACTGTGGACAGAGGCCAGGCTGCTTCCCCGGCCCTGCTGTCGGGGTGAGGCCCCTCACCTGTCCCGCGCCCCTGGTGGGCTTCACTCAGGGCCACACTGCCCCTTCCCAGCACCTACAGTCTCCACCCAGAAACTGAAAGCCCTTGTCCTTTCTGGTGGAACCATCTAGAACCTCACCCCTGCTCTGGAATCTCACATCAATGGCACCACGCTGCCACCAGTGTCACCGTACGGTGTCCATCCTTACTCATGGGTCTGGGTCCACCCAATCCCTAGAGCCCAAGAGGTGGGTGGATGAATAGATGGAAGTCAGGCTCGGTCCCGGGTGAGGCCACACCTCTGCTCTGCTGTGACAGCATCCCCGGAGCTCAGAACGTGCGGGGCGGACCTGTGTGGTGGGACTTTCAACAGAGTCTTTCAAGGGACTGGTGTCTGGTGAGGCTGCAGCTCGCGCCCTGCCCTGCCTCAGGACCTCTGCTGGGTGAGACAAGCCACCAGATGGCACTGGTCGGTGTGCCAGGCTGCTCACTGAACAGTGGAGAGGTGCCAGTACCTAGGAGTCGTCTGGTCTCCCCAAAGACAGTGTGCTTGGGATCCAGATGCCCCAGGGAATCCCAGGGCCACCCACCGTGGAGGACATGCCATTCCCTCCCCGTCCAAGGAGTCAGGGAATGGAGGGAAGTACAGGAAGAGGGCCTCTGGGGGCAGAGCCCAAGCAGGGGACATGGCTGGATCTTCTACAGTGGGACGCTCTGTCCTCGTCCAGAGGGAACCCACCAGGGCCTTCCTCTGCCAGGTCTAGTGACGGTCCCCAGGGAGCATGCCCTCATCTCCCTGGCTCACTCGGTGCTGAGCTCTGTCCTGCCCGGAGGACTGCGTGGTGGCTGCAGGGAGATGCCAGGCCCAGCTGACCACCGGTGGCAGTGGCCCGAGGGCAAGATGGGGCTGGTTTGGTGGGGCAGCTGCACACCCCAGCTGTTCTCCCACCTCCCACAGCGGCCAGGGTGCAGGATTCACACTCGAGTTCACCACAAATACGGGTGTGTTTCCCTTCAACTGCTTGAGAAAAGCCCCCGAGTGTGGCCGTGGGCCCCCCAGTTCCCACAGAGCAGCCTGCCCCTGGGGCTCACTGCCCGCCACCTGAGCCCCAGCCCAGCACAGGACACTCCGTCCTGCTGGCCCATGGCTTCCGCTCCAGAGTGCTGCTCCACCTGCAGGACCTCGGTGGGCAGGATGGCGCTATGGTCAGAAAGCAGGCGGCACAGGGTGCAGAGCCGACTCAGGCCCCTCCTCCCAGACCTGCGGCCCACTCCGGGCCTCAGTGTCCCCGTCTGATGAGTGGGGCTGACAGCTCCGGTACGGGCCACCTGGCCGAGTGGTGGGCAGGCTTACTCCAGGGACATCTGACCCCTGGGATTCCACTGGCAACACTGTCACCAAGCCAGTCAGGGGGGAGGACCTCAGAGTCCAGCAGTGCTTCCTGTCACACCCTAAGGGCTGGCCCATGGAGGCGCCGTGAGCCTCATCCCCACGGGTCAGAGCTCCACTCAAGCATCCCAGCCTTGGTCCCTTGTCCGCCTCCACCTCAGAGCCAGCCACTGGGGCACCACCCTCCCGGAGGTCCCTCACCCAGCCCACTGCCCTGTCTGTGGGACCTCCTCCCAGCTCCCACCGCCTCCTCGCTCCTCTTCCCACCCTTGGGCTATGTCCCACCCTGGCATCAGTCCTTGGGGACAGGGACCTGTCTGTCTTCTGTGCGTCCCCAGAGCCTGCACAGTGCCCCGCAAGACACGCGTACCAGGACTGGCTTGCAGCACAAGCACAGGTCACCTACATTCCAGCAGCCGGTGCCTGTGGCGCCCAGTGCACAGGGTCACTTGCCAAATGAAATCAGTCATCCAGCCCAAGTACCCCCACTTCTTCATTCCAGGGGAACCTGTCTGCACCCAGAAAGCAGGGCTGGGCCCCGGTCACCTCTCCAGCCTCAGTGTCTGCGTTGAGAAAGCAAAGGCAGGGCGCTCCCTTGCCGGGACCACGCTCCCGCACCCTCAGCCTGGCCTGGCCGTGGTCTCCGGGCCGTGGCTGCTGCGAAACCCGTAGGCACCTGTGTCAGGAGCGAGGGCAGAGAACCCACAGTCCAGCCTGCTCTCCTGCAGAGGGGGCAAGAGCCACCACACCCTCCTGGGACACCTGCTGCGGCATCAGTCATGCTGGGTCAGACTCTCCACCCGCTGAGGCCAAGGCACAGGGGTCACTTTTTGAGGCCAGGCAGCTGGACCAGGGAGCCCTAGGAACACCTCCGGGCCAGGAGGCAGCTTGGCCCTCAGTCGTCAGCTGCCAAGGCGAGCCCTCTGCCCTCCCAGCGGGGACTCTAAGGCTGAGGCAGAGCGGGCAGCCCCCTGACCACCAGCCAGCATGGCGGGAGCCACCCACTTCCTAGGACCGCACAGCCCACACCATGGCCTGGGCCCTGCCAAGCCTGGCTCTCAGGACCCAGGCCTCGGTCTCCTGAACCATGGCATCCAGGGCTGCCAGCCCAGCCCAGCGGGTCCCACACTCCAGTAGAAGGAAGTGCCATGCACATGGGCAGCGCCCGACAGCCGCAGGGCAGGGTGCCACACAGGACCAGGGGGCTTCTCACCGCAGTGTGCACTGGGCCTGTCTCCCATAAGTGTTTCCCCACACCCACACTGCCATGACACTAAAACAGGCAGACACCACACCCTGCACCCCAGCATCCAAGCCACTGCCATCCTCCATCAGGGGCTACCAATCTGCTGTGGAAGCAGCCTCTTCTGACTCATAGCCTTGTGACATCCGTTCTGCCAGACACTGACACGTCAGCCAGTGATCTGAAAGTCATCTTCTACATGAGCTAGCCAAGCAAGGAGATTACATGGGCAGCGTCTCAAAGGAAGGGTTTTGCAAAGGTCCTGGGGTCAGGGAAAGAGAAGGTGCGTACCTTCAGACATGAGGGAGAGAAGTGGGCACATCAGAACCACTTGTGAAGGCCATGACGTGCCCAGCATGGGCAGATGGGTGCTCCGACTGGCCCTGGCTCAGCTCCTGGGCCCAGGCTCCACGCAGGCGTGGGTTGCATCCCTGCTCTGCGCCCTTGCTATGCACTAGACCAGCTCTTCTCACTCCCCACGTTCTTCCTCACCTCCAATGGGCCCGACGAGGCTCATGGGGACTCTGCCACAGGCAGAGCCAGCACAGTGCAGGTGTCTGGTGAGGGGAACCCTGCTGAGCCCCAACCCCAGAGCAAGGGACAACAAAGGGGCACACTGCACGCAGAAGCCAAGAAGCTCATGCCCAGTGTGCTGTGGGGAGGGGGCGTCGAGGCACAGCCCACTGTCCTGGCCAGAGCCCACGGCAGAGGTCAAGTCAACCACAATGGGGGCCTGCCTGGATGCCGGCTACCTCTTGGGCTGGGCCCTGCATGAGCCCTCCACGCTGTTGCCACCTAGGGGACATCCCAGGGCAGGTGCCACCAGCTCCGACCTGGGCCCACCTGCCACCTGCTGCTTGAATAGGACACTTCAGTCTCTCCTGTGCCATGGCGGCCTTCTTCTGGCCACAAAGCCACCTCCGCTCCTCAGAGCTGCGCCCGCAGTATTCCACCAGATGAGCTCATGGACCAGGGCCCACGTCACCAGACATGGCCCCCCATCTCAGCTCCTCCTGGCACCACTATGTCCCCAGGTCCTTCCCTTGTCCAGGAATCCCACTCGGTACCGTACCTGTCCAGAGGGTGTTCCGCCCACTGCCCGCAGGCTCGCCAAGGCTGAGTCAGCAGAGCAGGGTCCTTCCCTGCGCTCGCCCGCTGGCGGGTAGGTGTCCTCTGTCGGGACCCCTGGCTTTCCCCCTCTTTCGCTGACACCAGTATCTCAAAACTGTTTTCAGGGTGTTCCATCCATGCTGACGTGTCGGCCAGTTGGCACTGGGTTTATTGCATTCCAGCTTCTCTGTCTTTTGTTATATTGTTTCTTAGTCTTATAATGTGGCCCAGGCTGGCCTTGAACTCCTGGACTTAAAGGACCCCCCTGCCTCAGGTCCCGGAGCAGCTGGGACTGCAGGTGCACACCTCGGGGGCTCTTGGGAGCCTCGATTTCTGTGCTAGGCTGCGTCTTACACCCTCACTTCTGGGTCACCTAAGACCTCTGGAGGGGGTTCAGAAGGCAGTCCAGCCCCTTCACAGCAGCTGCAGTGGAAAGGAGCCAGGGAAGCAGGCTGCGGCCACCCTCAGGCCTAGGGCACTGGCTGGACAGAGGAGCTAGGAGCTGGGAGGAGCACAGGAAGAGGTGCTGAGAGGCCCAAAGCAGGAGCAGCAGGCCAGACCCCAGGTTGGGGAACTGAGAGAAGCCTGTTCCTCCTGGGCCTGGGAACCCCAGAGCCTCCCGGGCCTGGTCAGTGGACGCGATGACTCATGGCCACTGGCTCCTGCCCTCACCCTTCAGCATGGGCCCACAGGGCAGGCCGACCCAGACATTCCCAGGCACCCTCACACTGCTCCATTGTTCAGAGGTGCCGTGAGGACAAGGGCTGGCGGTGGCCCAGGTGGGCAGGAGAGGAGCCCAGCCCCCAGTCTCCTCCAGTGCAGTCGGGCCCAGTCCTGGGACAGGAGGGCATGGGTCTCCTCCTCCATCAGCTCCAGTCAGCCCCCTGCCCTGTCCACCTTCCCAGGCCAGGCCCCTGTGCCCGGCCCTCCTGCTCTGAGTGCCCACCTTAGACACAGCACTAGGGGCTCTCACAGCAGCTGGGCTTGTCCTCAGGGCTCAAGGTCCTTGCCTGCTGCTCTGCCACACTGGACATTTCCCTGACCTCCTTGTGCTGTCCAAACCCACAAACTCCTACCTGCTTTTCTGTCCCCAGCTCAGGTCACCCCAAGACTCCTTGATGCCCGTGGTCAGGCCAGGTGACGATGCCCCAACACAGTCTCTGGGCATTCCCAGAGCCTGTTCCCTGGAGAAGGTTCTCCAGGCCTGGTCCTTCGTCAGAGATGCACATGTGTCCAATCGGGGTCCCTGACCACAGCAGGGTCATAAGACCCTGCAAACCTGGGCTCTCTCATCTATCTGCCCATCCATGCTGTACCCCCCACACCCAACATGGGAGCCTCAGAAGGCATCACTGGATTCCCCAGGTGCAGGGCCTGGCTGGCCAGGTCATCTGCCCAGTGGGACCATCTGATGTACTGGTTCCCCAAGGCCCAAGGGCTCCAGGTCATCAGTGGAGCCTAAGGTGTGGGGTGTGGCCCCCTCCTCCCCAGGGAGACAGCCAGGGGCCAGGCCACCATCAGTCAGAAAACCAGCCAACTGAACTTGGGTGGTGGGGGTGGCTGGCCTGGGGACAGTCAGAACCTCCAGGGCCCAATGTCCCTCCAGTCTCAGCAGAGTCAGCCTCCTCGTCCCATCCCCAGGGGCCCCTCTTTGAGGTCCCTAACCCCATCCTGGCCCTCTGAACTTCCTACACCTACACCCACAGGCCTCCAGAGACCCCTCACTGCCCAAGCCCCTCTGGGTCTCCTTGGGGCACCTGGGCCACCCACTGCAGGGCCAAGGTCTCTAAACCCCAGGGGAGCTTGGAGAACAACCAGCCCTGCTGGGATTTCCATGCCTTTGGCCCACCCTTCTCCTTCGGCGTCTCTCCCTTCTCCCTGACTCGGCCTGGGCCCTCCTCCTGCTCCCCAGGGCCGCACTCAGAGCGCCACAGGGCACCACCTTGGGTACTGCCTCTCAGGAGGCTGGCACAGGCCCTGGAGGGGGTCTCATCCTACTACTGGGGACCGCAGCCCTGGAGCAGCTGGCCCGGAGGGCCCAGAGGGCAGGAACCCTGGCCCAGGGGAAGCCCCTTTCACAACCCTCTTCCCCAGCAACTTCCTGCCCTTGGAGTGGGTATGTCCAACACTGGCCAGAGCACTTTGCCCTCTTGGTCACATCCTTGAGAAAACGGGAAGACGGATCTTAGATAGTCCCTTCTCCAAGTGGCAGACCTTCAAAGCCAGGCCTGGATGGCGGGTATGCTCAGAGGTGGGCTCTGTCCCTCCCCAACTTTACATCAAGTGAAACTGGGCCACAGGGGTGCAGCCAGGCCAGGGCCCTCCACCTCTCGGAAGCCACCTCCTCAGGCCTGCCCCACCCCACCTCCTAGGTGGTCTTCTGGGGTCTGGAATGGAAAGAGCTTAGTTGGAGAGGGCCCCTAGGGAGATCTGTCCAGAGATTCTGCCCCCATAGCCTCACCTTGGAACAGCTTCCCCACGTGTCAAGGAGCTGTCCTTGGGGGTCCTAACCCTGGAGGCTGCCAGGCACAAAGTGCTGGGTAAGGTACCCCCAGAGCCATCCCTACTGGGTGGATAGACAAGGAGTAGGATAGGGAGGAATTCATGGAGGAGAGTGACCAGTGGGCACAGGGTGCAACCTGAAGCCGGGTAGGTAAAGATGACCTGTGGCAGGGACTCCAGCAGCAGGCCGAGGCCCCAAGTGCCCACCAGCTCCAGCGGGCAGGGAGGTCTCATGGCCTAGTGCCAACTCTGGAGGCTCTGAGGCCTGCTCTGTGCACAGCTGCCAGTGGTCGCTATCATGTGTCCAACCCCCGGCAACTGAGTGGGCACCCCCACCCCTGGAAACCCCATGAGCCGCACTTCTGTCCCTGTCCAGCCCAGATACTGCAAAGGGTGCCTGCATCCCATCACAGTCACCTCTGTGCTCCTGGAGTTTTACACAGCAGAAGCTGATGGCAGAGAAAGCCACTTCCTGACCTGTGCAGAGGGGATTCCATTCTTTGCCCTGTCAAACCCACCCAACTAACTGGCACATAGTCCCAACTACTTGGGAGGCTGAGGCAGGAGGGTCCCAAGTTCAAGGCAACTTAATGAGACTCTGTTTCAAAATAAAAAATAGTAAGGGCTAGGGGTGTAGCTCAGGGGTAGAGCCCCTGGGTTCAATTCCCAGTACTGCAAAAATCAAACACCCAGCTGACTGCTGCTCTGCCTGCCAGCGCCAGTCTCTACGCACACGACCTGCCTGGCCACAGGAGGACCAAGAGGGACAGTGCTAGCCGCTGGCTCCTCCTCCTCCAGAAGGGACTTCCCTTTCTGGCCTCACATGGGAGGGAGGAAGCAGCTAGGGTTAGGGAGACAAGATGAGGCTACTTCCTGGCATACCTCTGCCCACTCCAGCCCAACCCCGCGCAGGCTGTGTCCCTCACCTGTCCACTCAGGGTCAAAGGCTAGCTCTTCTGGATCCTTTTCCACCACTCTTCCAGTGGTTGCAAATCCCACTTTTCCTGGCACCTACCTTGAGAGCCAACTCTTTAGGACCCAACACCCAGGACCCCTCTATGGCAGGCGGCTCAGGGGAGGCCAGGCTGACCCCAATCCTGGCCCCAACACACCTTTCCAAAGGAGAAAGGAAACATTTCCCTTCAGGGTGGGACCACCCGGAACCTCATGCTTGGCAGCTCTCTGCCCCCTTCCTTTGCTGTACTGCTACAGGGTCCACCGTGACCAGGCCCCCGAGTGGCTGGGTTCCTGCAGCCAGGTAGCAGCTGGAGCCGGCAAAGGGGTGGGTCCTGTGATGGAAACTTGGAGAGCTTCACGCAAGGCGGTGGCCTCAGTACAACAACCTGTTTTGATCTGATTGGAAACCCCGCCAACCTGGGCAGGCGCAGCTTCCAGAATGACGGAGTGCGTTTGTCTCTCATGTCCCGTGGAGAGCTGAACACAGGTGGGGCGAGCCTGGCAGAGGGCTGTGCTGCCTGCTGCTTGCTTCAGGCCTGCAGGAAGGTCCAGACCCAGGAGGGAGGCTGGGAGGGCCTTTGTCCCCTGGAAACCTGCAGACACTGCAAGGGCTGGGCACTCAGAGCCTGTGTCACAGGAGTTCCCAGGCAGGAGGGGAGGGCAGACAGGCCACCACACACAGTGACCACTGCCTGGGCCAGGGTAGCCAAGGAGGGTCCCCTGAGCACTAAGCAGGAAGGACACATATCTTGAACAAAAACTGCTTCTGGGGCTGGGGATGTGGCTCAAGCGGTAGCGCGCTCGCCTGGCATGCGTGCGGCCCGGGTTCGATCCTCAGCACCACATACAAACAAAGATGTTGTGTCCACTGAGAACTAAAAAATAAATACTAAAATATTCAAAAAAAAAAAAAAAAACTGCTTCTGACGGGGAGAAGGGCAAGGTGAGCCAGACAGGCGGAGCTGCTACCTGTGGGCCTCGGCCAGTGAGTCCTGCTCTCTGGCCTGTGGGCCTGTCTGCTCCCGCAGCCTGGGCCTCATCCTGAACGGGTACACGGGTAACCAGCACAGAAGGGCACAGGGCTGCAGGAGCTCTTCCCAGAGGCAGGCCGTGGTGCTGCCCTGCGCCCAAGGCTGTGAGCAGAGCCAAGGTCCGCCCCAGCATTCTGCCCCACACTGCCCTTGACTTCTCCCACTTAGGCTAGGGACAGCCAGCAGTGAGGACCAGGACTTGGTCAACCCCTACTCCTGGCTCAGGCAATGGGCAGGGCTCCAGAGGCGGGCCAGGGAGTAGGGACAAAGGGATGGCTCTCTAATACCACAGAACATGACACTAGAGTATACGGCACCTGTGCCCAGGCTGAGACACTCCCCGAAATGGAACTGCGTACCCATGCAGGGTGAAGGGTAGGGAGGCCACGCCAAGCCTGAGGATATGGCCTTGGTGGGCCTCTCACCGAGCCTGTGCTGCCCACAGTGAGGACTCCTTCATAGCATCTCATTTAATTGTTCTGATAATCCCATGAGTCAAACCTGATTGAACCCCATGTCACAAGGCACTGGAGGGCAAAGACACAGGCTGCTCCCAAGGCCGGGGACACAGCTCCCCGTTGGTTTCTGGGAGAAGCTCTGTGCCTCACATGCATGGCTCCTGCTCTGAGACTCCGCAGGGAAGGTGCAGGAGCCCGCACAGCCCTCTGCTACTGAGGGAGCACAACCCTGGCCATGCTGAGCACCACCTGGAGCAGGCGTGCTGGCGGGGGCTGCCCCACCCTGGGCTCAGCAAGCGCACAACAACCTGTGATTCACTGGAAGCAGAGGGCACTTCTCCGAATCAATGTGGCCACAGGGAATGGGGCGTGAATACCACGAAGGTGTCCTGCCATTCCCTCAGGGCCTGAGATCTCCCCAGGCCACTATCACAGCCAAAACCTTCCTGGAGGCCAGTTGGCAAGGATCAGTTAAGTATGACTGGAACCCACCAAGGCCAACCCTTGTGGGACAGCCACCTCTGGACCCTGGAGCTGGCGATTCCATGGGGGACAGAGGGGGGCCTCTGGTGGCCTTGGAGCTGTAACCTCAGAAGTTGCAGTGCCTGGGGAGAAGGAAGGAGGGCGGGGAGGGCAGCTGGGGCAGCTTCGGCCCCTCCTGGAAGCCCACGCAACCTCATGCCCAGGAGGACCTCACTCTGAGCCAAGCTGCCCCTGAGCTGGCCCTCTGTGTCACAGGCCACACCCCTGGAGCTCATGAGCAGCTGGGAGCCTGGTACTGAGCCTGAGTCCTGCAGTGTGGCCCAGGCCAAGACTGCTGCCCCTGTTCTACAGTCCAGAAAACAGGGTGGGAAGCATCATCTGCCTGGAAGGCTCAGGTCTCCTGGACCAAGGCCCAGAGGCATATGCTTTCTCTGGCTTCATCCTGTCCTCTCCCTAATGGTAATTGGAAGGATCCAGAGGCCTACTCTGAGGAGAGGACTCCAGGATTTGGAGGGCTCTTTCCACTGATCTCCAGGCCCCTCCACATCTTTGCCACACCTGGTGTACACAGGCCACTCCAGTCACCCGGATTCATTATCACTCCCTGCTTTGGCTCAGCCCATCCCTGCCTCTGTGCCTGCCCACCCTGCTCCAAGGCCCTCCTCCTGCCTGCAGACCTCACCTTCCCCAGCTCCCCAGCTGCCCACCTCTGCCCAACCACCTACTCCCTCCCCCCAGTACTACACAAACCACCTGAGGTTATCAAAGAGCTGAAAGTGCCCAGGACTTTCTGAGGCTACTGGCCAGTGAGAAGAGGGCAGAGTCTGCCACAGTCACTGACCCTTGGTGTCTCCACAATGGAGCTTTGAGGAAAGAACTGGGGAGGTCCCAAGTAGCTCCCCAACACCAGCCACTCTTTATGGACTCAGGGCTTTGCCCACATCGGGAACCTGGAAGCCTGCCCTTTGCCCCAGGCCTCTCCAGGCTTGGCTCTTCCCCTACTCTAACCCCAGCTGGCCCTGTCTGGCCAGGATACAGAGCAGCCTAGGACCAGAGAAAGCACCCTCAGTGGCTCACAGTCACTCCATGCCAACCACATGCCACTAGCAGTCCTTGGTGCTCAGACACCCCGAGCTGGAAGCTCACCACCTGGTCTTGCAGATGAGCCAATGGAGGCTCAGTGTGGGAGGCTCCTAGGCAAGACATGCAGCTGGCAAGAAGCCACCCCTGGACTTGAACCCAGCTCTTCCTTCCAGCCCCTCTGTGGCCAAGGCTGGCTATCTTCTCTCTCGACCCTTGGGCCTCCCATCTGTAGACCTGCAAGTGTGCTTGCCTCCAAGTGGGGGTGCTAGTTGGGGCTGGCTCATCACCCTACTTCCTCTGTCCATGTGAACAGGAAGGGCCACAGCAGACCTGCAGCCCATGATCCCTTCTTCTGTCTCCCTCAGGCCAGCCTGCTTAGTGAGCTCCTCCCTGCCCATTAGGCCCAGGGGACTCCCCAGAGAGGCAAGGTTCCCTATCATCACCCTTTCCCAGATGATCCTGCTACCAGTTCTGGACTGGACTGCCCACCTGTCCATCCTTCTGGCCTGACCATCTCCAGGGTGTGCTCCAACATGGGGCAGGGAGCCAGTGGGCACAAAGGGGGCAGGAAGGGGAGGTGAACAGAGTCCTCAGCCCTTTGGAGCCTCTATCCCAGGCCTGCTTCTGCCAGCAGAGGAGCAATGGATGTGGGCCCCAAGGCTGGGCTTCCACTGGGGCCCTGACAGGGTGTCTGGGTCAAGGACAGAGGAAGCAGTGGAGCTCAGCACTCCCTCTTACCCTGCGGGGCCTGAGGCAGCCTGGCAGTCTTGCCCAGGTCACTTGGAATCATGCCAGGCTGACCTGAACCAGGAACCTTCTCCCAGCCCAGGACAGCACCCAGGGCTCTGCCCTCAAGACCGTTGTGAAAAAATTCCACCCATTTCGTCATGGTCACAGCGGAACATTTCCTGAGCAGGGTCCTGGCTTTGAGCACAGCCTGCCACTGTCACACCCTTGTTCATGAGGCAACCCATCTGGAGCACTCACTGGCCTCATAGGGGCACTCAGCATGGTCGCTCAAATGGGAGGCACCACTGTCAAGGAATGAGCGCACTGAGCACACTCGGGCCACGCACGGTGGTGGAGGGGCAGCACAGGGCTCAGGCTTTCCACCCCTCCAGAGGGGGCGAGGCCCCGAGCAGAGCAAGGCTGGGCTGCCGACAGGACCGGCACTCGGACACGCCAAGCTGCCAGCCACTCGGCCACTCCCTCGGAGACTCAGAACTCCGCGCCAGGGGGGCAAAGTTTGGATGACAGAACGAGATGGGAGCAAACCCCCAGGTGGTCGCGCGCAGGGGACCCAGCGGCAGGCAGTTGCCAGGGAGGCGGCGGGAACGCGGGACAGACGCAACACACTGTCCCCACCCTGGGCTCCGGAACCGAAACCCAGCTCCGCGCTTCCTCCGGCAGTGTCCAGGTCAGTCCGCGCGCCGGGGCTGACCGCCCAGCTCCCGCCCCGCGGCAGGACCCGCCCCGGGACCCGGCCAGCCCGGGGGACGCGACCGCACCCCGCCCGCCAGGGCCCGCCGGCGAGACGCGCGCTGTGCCTTACCGCCGAGTTCTCCTCCCGCCCGGCGACTACGTCCGGGTAGCGCTCGGCCGGCAGCCGGCGCCGCAGCTCCGGCCCGCTGCCAGGCGCTCCGCCCGCCCGCCCCGCGGGTCCCGCCGCCCAGCCCTGCAGGCTCCGCCTCCCGGACATAAACCCCGCCCAGGCCCCGCCCTGAAGCCAGGCCCCGCCCCACTCCTCTCGGGCGCCCCGCCCTCTGGCCTCTGGGCCCAGGCCTTGACGACACCGAGGCTGAGCTAGCAATCCCTGTGGTTCTGGTCCTTCCACATCCCGCCCCCGCCGAGAGAAGAAGGTGGGCACTGCTTAAGCACAGGGTCTGCGTCCGACACACAGGAGGTGCTCACTAAATGCAGGCGCGAGACCATGACAACACAGTGCCAGCCTCCTGCGTGTGTCCCCCCATGGCATCCCTGCACCTTTTGAACCTGGGGGCCCCGCTGGAGGAGGCCTGGCCACCTCTCAACCCTTGATCCTGACCCTGGGGGAGACAGCGACCCTGCCTAGTGGGTCCGACTCAGGTCCAGAGTCAGGATGGGGCACTGGGGAGGGCTGGGGAGGGCTTTCTTGTTCTTGTTTCCAGACAGCCTCCAGTACACTTCTCAGCCACTGCAGTAAGACAACAGCTGGGACCAGGGTGGAAACACCAAGGCCTCTCTGCTGCTGCCCAGGTGGGGAGGAGGTGGGGCACAAATCCATCTGTAGACCCAGATAACCCTGTTTAGGGGCAGGGGTCTGGGGGAAAGGGGTTTCCTAGGAAGAAATGACTTCCTGGGAGAGCCCTCAGGAGCAGGCCAGTGTTGGAGAGGAGGTATCCTTGGGCAATGAGTGGGGCCTGTTGAGCTGGTGGAAAACTGGAGTCTTCCACTGAGGCAACCTGCTGCTTAAACTTGATCTGGATGGGGTCTGGATCCTTAATCCCAGAGCCCAGGAAGCTGTGAAAAAGGACAGGATATGGCTGGTGGCCATGGAGCTGGGGGCAGGACAAGGGGCTAGGCCCTACCCAGATGGGAGGCCAACCAACATCTGCCCTGATGTGCTGGGCATGAGGGACCCAAGTGTGGCAGGGCAGCAGAGACAGGGACTGGATGGCCACTCCAGAGCAGGCAGGGACAGGGGCATTCAGAGGCTGACTAGCAGCAGGTGAAGGACTGGGTGAGAATGGTCCAGGCTGAGACACCTGAGGGCCTTGGCAGACAGACTAGATGGAGGGGAAGTCCAGAATAGTAGCTGGACTGAGAATGGGCCTGGTCACTGTTCACCTATCCCAAGGTTGCCCAGCACAGGTTCCCAGTTCCAGAAGGGGACACTTGGTTCCTGGATATACCTCCTTGCTGGTGAGACACACTGGGAGAGATTACCTAGGTTGGTGGGACTGGAAGTGACCAGAAAACTAGTGGCCAGACCCTGAGCCTAGACAAGAGACCAGGCACACCAGAGTTGGAGGGTGCAGGCAGGAGAGGAAAGGAGCCTTTAGCCAACAGGGCATCAGTTTCCCCATGTGTGAGATGACAGGGGCCATCTGCTGCTGGAGACACATGGGAGAAGCTGGTGGGAAGACCTTTAGCCCTCAGGGTTGAAACCACTCTCTGGCCCAGCCCAGAGCTGCCCTGTCCACCTGCAGCCTAGCTCTCAGAACTGGACTTGAACCCCAGTGACTCGGGAGCCTGCGCAGGCTGCTGATGCTAGTTTCCTCAGCTGCCTGCCTATGTCCCAAAGCAAGGTTTCATGTGCCTGGATACCCAGGTCTCCCTCTGTTCACCCCACCTAGAGTTGCCTGTGACCCTCTGCCACTTCCTGCCTTGGACCATTTTAACTTTTCCTGGGAGAAGAGGAGGAGATAGGAGCTGCTGGGCCCTCCAGGGCCCAGGAGCTGGGTACTAGGCTGCCTTGCCCCAAATCCTGCTCTCCCAGCCCTCAGAAACGCCTCCTGGGTACCCCCACTAGTACCCCACATGGTTGTCTCACTCCTGGGATGCGGCTCAGGACTGAGCTGAGGCTCATGACCTAGCACCCGTGACCTCAGGTCTGGACACACAAGGCCTGGGTGTCCAGTTCAGCCAAGGGTCTTGCCCCCTGCCAGGCCCTGGACACCCCCTACATGCAGGGAAATCCCCATCCTTGTGGCTCATGGAAGGGGGCAAGTGGACATGTGAGCAGATGTCACTGAGTCACAGAGAGTGTCCTGTCCCCACAGGGTGGTGGGGAAGGAGGACCGAGACCAGGAGAGGAGGAGAGCCAAGCCAAACATGGTGGCCCCCTCAGGGCATGAATGGGGATGGAGCTGGCTTCAGATGCCAGGCTGGGAGTCCAGGGGCAGCAACCAAGCTCACTGCAGTATTTGGATGGACCCACTGCCCAGAGGATAATGTCCAGCAATGCAAGTCTGCTGTAATACACTAAATGGGGAGAGGCACAGCCTCCACCTTGGAGGTTCTGACCACTGGGCCACTCCTCTCCTCCCATGCAGCCCAACCCCAGCCTGGAGGAGGGAGCCCTCGCTGAAGCCCAGGATGGCTCATAGAAGCCGTCAGAGTGAGGAGCTGCAGGAGGCTGAGGCCCAAGGAGGGGGCATTCGGGGGTTCCCACCAGAGCCGGCAGGACAGGCGTGGGTGAGGAGGCGGGGAGGGTGTGCAGGACGCAGGTCCAGTGCAGTGAGCAGAGGGAGGCAAGGCCCCTGGCTGGACAGAGAGGGACCAAGCCTCTGCAGAGCACCGTGGGAAGGGCACACAGGTGAGGCCCACAGGGATCTGGTCCCCCATGTGCCTGTCCCTGGCATGGATTTGAATGGTGGGTTGTGCCAACAAGGTCACCTCACAGAGGCAGGCCTATGTTGGCCCAGGCCACTGCTACACCACAGGGCTAAACACCTACCCAGAATACAGTAGGAGCTCAATAAATGGTTGATGGATGAATAGATGAAGCCAAACCTGAAAAGCTCAAAGAAAGGCGAGGTTTCAGTTAGTGCTATCTAACTGGGTTCCCGTATCCAGAGGATGCTGGGTCTATGAACCTGCCCTCTCACTTGTTCCCATCCGCAGGATGTGCCCACGGTGAACCAACCACCTTCTTACCAGGCTGCCTCACCTTGGCAGGGCTGTTCCTGGGAAGGGCCAAGGTCAAAGTCTGCTGGGTTAGGGACAGCAGGGGCAGGTTCCCACCCCAGGGGAGGCTGGCAGGAGTCATGCTGGGAACTCCCTGGCCATCAGGGAGCACTGAAGGGATGAGAGAGGCTGAGGGTGAGCTCACTGGGGGACCATCTACCTGGGAAGGGAAGTCTGGGAAGGAGGTGGCCCAGTTGTGAGGACAGGGTCCAGGCTGGTCCTTTGCCAGGAGACTGAGCTAAAAGCACACACACCAGGGATCTGGCCCAGGCAGGAGCTGCCTTCTGGGCCCTGGCCTTCCTTGATCCCAGACCTTCCCACTGTGGCCCTCTCACACTGGTCTTGTCCTGGCTGGGAAGAGGTGAGTGCAGCAGAGGGGACAGGGTCAGAGGGTGGTTCACGGGAACCTGTGTGGCAGGCCAGAGGTGGGGAGGCTGTCGTCCCCAGGTCTGTCAGGTCTCAGCCATACTCCAGGCTGGAGTCCCTCTGCCCTCCAGGCCCTCCTCTAGGCCTCTTAGGAGAAACAGCCTCGCTTTGCTGCCTGAGGCTGCCTGATGCCCACCCATGTCCTTCCCGGGGCCAGGGCCCTGTTGGTCAGCTCTGGGTCCCCAGGCTTGTTCAGCCCAGGGTCCTGCTCAGAGTCTGACCTGGTGGTTAATTCCAGTTTATGTGCTCTCCTGCCTACTGCTTCCTGTGCCGAGGACAGGCCTGGCTTCTCCACCAGCTGACAATGTCAACAGAGGCTTTCTGGGAATAGTGGGACCAGGCTGGGCCCGATGACCTCTGCAGCTCTTCTGGCAGGAGCTCAGCCCTGGAGGGCAGAGAGGAAGGTCTGAGCCAGAGCCCAGTAGATCAGGCCACCTAGGTGTGCAGAGCAGCAGTCCTCAGGCTGCGCCTGCCCCCTGACTCCTGTGTACAGAACAGCAGTTCCCAGTTCAGCCCCCCACATCCTCTTCTCTTCCCCAAGTGGGACTGCCCGGCACCCCTAGCCCTGGTTGGCTGCTGGCTTTGCCCTCCAAGAGTTTTGGTTGGGTCGATTTTCTATGTAAAATGACAGCGGGAGGCACACCCTCCTAGGAAGTTCTGTTTAAAAACACCAACCCTGTGGGTGGAGGCCCGGCCCACGCACACGCTCCTTCTCTATTTTTGCATCTAAACCCGCCTGCTGCTTCGCAGCAACCGGGTCTGGAACATGAAAGCAGCCTGTTCTATTCTGGGTTGAGCTTCCGGCCCACGGTGTGGAGGAGGAGAGTTTGCACACACAGAAGGCTTCTCTCCCCTCCACTCCCCCCACCTCTTGACACCCTGTCGTCCACGTGACCTCCAGGAAGGAACTGGGGTCTGGAAGGGGAAGCCCACGGAGCCAGGGTAGGGGAAGCTGTGGTCTTCCCAGCGTGAAGGTCCACATCCTCTCCAGGGAATCCACCAGCCACCCAGATCTTTCCCTAGCCAGACCTGGACAACAGGCTCTGGGACAGGTGTGAGGGGGTTGGAGAGCAGGCCGCGCCCTCCCAGGCAGCTCCATGGGGTGCAGAGCAGCACTTTTCAGGCTGTGCCTGACCCTTCACTACTCCATTTTACTTCCAAGTGCTGACTCTAACTGGAAGATTCCACACCTTGTTGTACAAATGAACAAGCACCATCTGCCCAGCACCACCATAAGGCACAAACTGGTGCCTGAATTACTTCTTGCGATAGTAAGAATGACCACCTGTGAACTTATCAAGTTATTCAGAAGCACAGGGTGCACAGATGCATCAAAAAAATCCAGGTCCACAGGTCACTTGCTTATCAGACACTCCAGAACACCAGTTGATACAGCCCCCTCACTCACGGCCTGTAAAAGGAGGGTCATCCCGAGACTGGCCAAGCGGCACTCTGACCTTGTCACCTGGTCACTAACCATGAACCTTGCCCAGTAAATCGCCATTGCCATGGGGACAAATCTCCAAATCTCTGGTTCACATTGAGGAGTTGGGGTCTGCACCCAGGAAGTCCATCTGCAGAGCCCATGTGTGGCTCAAATTGACCCATACAGAAGAGGGGCTGCTTTTGTTTATTTCATTCTGTAAAAGTCTGAAGACCACTTATCTCATTCTTTTTTTTTTTAATATTTTTTAGTTGTTGATAGATCTTTATTTTATTTATTTGTATGTGGTGCTGAGAATTGAACCCAGTGCCTCACACATGCCAGGCAAACACTCTACCACTGAGTCCCAGCTCTCAACTGATTCTTTTTTTTTTTTTCTTAATATTTATTTTTTAGGTGTAGATGGACACAACACAATGTCTTTATTTTTATGTGGTGCTAGAGGATCGAACTCAGTTCCCACTCATGCTAGGTGAGCGCTCTACCCCTGAGCCACAATCCCAGCCCAACTGATTCTTTTTTTTTTTTTTAAAGGAGAGGGAGAGAGAGAGAGAGAGGGAGAGAGAATTTTAATATTTATTTTTTAGTTATCGGCCGACACAACATCTTTGTTTGTATGTGGTGCTGAGGATCGAACCCGGGCCACACGCATGCCAGGCGAGCGGGCTACCGCTTGAGCCATATCCCCAGCCCCCCAACTGATTCTTAAATAATGTCGGGATGCCTAGCTAAGATCCGGGGAGAGATCCTCAAATAAATCTCAGCCACTTCAAAGACTTAATAAAGATCTCAAAAACATACTAAAAGAAAATACAGATGGCCACATGTCACAGAGATAAGGTGGCCTGTTGTGGTGCAGTGACCACAGTACAGATGACCAACTTCAGAGTATAAAAGAAAGAGCCAGCAGATGTGGTGACTTGGATGTGACCAGAAAAGAAAAGCGAATATAAAAACATTTAAACAAAGGGCTGGAGGTACGGTTCAGTGAGGGAACGCACACACGCAGAATGGCCCTGAGGCACACTTGTTCTGGTCCTGCTGAGTAACCAAGGTAAAGCTGGGGGCAGCCCCTGAGTGTAGCTTGCACTTAGTTTCTGCTTTGCAGGAGGGTGACAAGTGCGTGTCATTTAAAGAGTTCCATGGTTCCATGAGTCTTTCAAAATTATACACAGCACCCATCTGCCTGGGGTCCATGGTCAGAGGTGTCTCCTGGCGCTTCTGCTACCTCCAGACCACACGCTCTTGCTGCAGCACCTTCACAGTGCCCTCAGCTTGGTCCAGGGTCAGGGCGTGACATCATCATACCACACCAATTCTTCTCATTGTAACTCTCCTTTCCTGTTCACTTTCTTATTTTTGCTGGAATTAATAAATGTCATCTTAATTTGTTTTGCTTTTTTATTACTAATCCAACTCCAAATTCTGCCAAGATTCTGTTCAAATCTCCCAAAATATTCCAGCATATCAGATATTCTGTCAGTTCCGACTGGATTTTCTTTCTAAGCTTGGACACAGCCTTCACTTGGGACCTCCCTTGGCCTCAGTAGCATCCCCTGCTTCCGGATCCTACCACTTCCCCTTTCTTGGTTCACTCCTTCTTTTTTTTTTTTTTTAATTAATTTATTTTTTTCGTTGTAGTTGGAAACAGTACCTTCACTTGTTCGTTCATATATGGTGCTGAGGATCAAACCCAGGCCTCGCTCATGCTGGCCAGCGCTCCACCGCCGAGCCACAACCCAACCCTCGCTCCCTCTTTGTGAGGGACACAAGTGGCTTTCTGAGAAAGGGGGAAGGGAAGCACTTTCTTTGAGGGGCTTATTTTTCTAAAAATATCTTTCTTTGACCCTCCCTTGGGATTAATAGTTTATTATGTGTGAATTCTAGGTTAGAAATAATTTGACTCAGAATTTTGAGATCTTTCATTCATCGTCTTTTGAGTTTCTACCTTTCTGTTGAGGATCCTGGTGCCACTCTGGGCCTGGTCCTCTGTATAGTCCCTGTTCTCCCCCTGACTCCAGGGTTGCCTCTGGTGGCCCTGAAGCTAAGTGTGCGACTCTGCTCCCCTGGTTTGAGCACTCAGTGGAACCTGGAAACTGGGTCAGTGCCTGTGAAATGTTGGGGGAGTATTTCCTGGATGGTGTCTTCCCCGCCCTTTCCAGACCTTGTGTGGAGGGGTCAGACCTCCTCTTACTGGTCTTCAAATATTCCACTCTTCCTTTTTTCACCTTTTTCTTTTCTTTTTTATCTCCTTCCTTCTTTCTCCTCCCTCCCCTTTTTCAGTACTGGGGGACTGAGCCCAGAGTCCGCTTTTTATCTTGAGATCTCAGACTTGCTATCCTCCTGCCTCAGTCTCCCAAGTAGTAGCTGAGGTTGCAGGCATGCTCATCGTGCTGGCATGTCTCTCATTTTCCATTTTTTTTCTTCCGATTCTGTTGCTCTACTTTCTTTATGATTTCTTCAATCTTATTTTTCAAACCTTGTATTGCATTTTCAGTTTCTATCACTGTATTTTTAATTTTCAACAGCTCTTCGCATCCTCTGAATATTCCTTCTTTCCAGTGTCCAGTTCCTTGTTCATGAAAATGCACAGAATTCTATGCTTCCTTCTTCAGGATATCAGTGATCACTGGTGCATTTCTGATCCCAGCTCCTTGGGAGGCAGAGGCAGGAGGGTCACAATTTCAAGGCCAGCCTGGGAAACTTTGCAAGACCCTATCATTTTTTTTTTTGGTACTGATCATTTAACCCAGGGGTGCTTAATCACTGAATCACAACTCCAGCCCTTTTTATTTTTTTATTTTGAAACAGGGCCTCTTAAATTGCTTAGTGCCTCACTAAATTGCTGATGCTGGCCTTGAACTTGTTATCCTCATGCCTCAGCCTCTGGAGTTGCTGGGATTATAGGCCTGTGCCACCATGTCTGGCAGCGAAATCCTATCTTTTTAAAAAATTTATTTATTTGTTATACATGACAACAGAATGCATTTCAATTCATAGTACACATATGGAACACAGGTTTTCATTTCTCTTGTTGTACACAAAGTAGAGTCACACCATTCGTGTCTTCATACATGTATTTAAGATAATGATGTCCATCTCATTCCAACATTTTTCTACCCCACGCCCCCTCTGTTCCTCTCCCTCCCCTTTGAACTTTCTAAAGTTCCCCCATTCCTCCTATGCTCCCCACTCAGGATCAGCATGCACTTATCAGAGAGAACATTCAGCCTTTGGTTTTTTGGGATTGGCTTCACTTACTTGATATTCTCCAACTCCATCCATTTACCTGCAAATACCATGATTTTATTCTCTTTTAATGCCAAGTAATAATCCATTGTGTATATATACCATAGTTTCTTTCTATTAAAAGGCATCTGTTCAACCAAAATGAATATTACACTGAGACCTTCGAATAACTCTCAGACCACACAGTTTTACGCCAGTAAAGCCTTCATTGCTGGCCAGCGGCAGACACTCTACTCTCTAAAAGCGAGATGGGCAGAATGACATGCCCGCCTTCAGCTGGCCTCATATTTAAGCCAAAAAACCACAAAAGGGACATTTGGGGGTTTAGCCAATGTAAGCAAGCAAGTTCAGAAGCTGAATTGGGCAGTTAACCAGACAATGCAATGGGTACATTGGTATTTCCCACAGGACTTTCCAGGTTGGCGGAGCAGCAAGCAAGCAGAAAGGAATTAGGTCAAAGTGACCCTAGTTG
Source organism: Callospermophilus lateralis (assembly GCF_048772815.1). Lineage (NCBI taxonomy): Eukaryota > Metazoa > Chordata > Mammalia > Rodentia > Sciuridae > Callospermophilus > Callospermophilus lateralis. Next base: position 2,204,748 of record NC_135312.1, on the reverse strand, counting down.
AATATAAGTTAGAGAATGGTAACTAACGTCTAGACAATTAATCTGACAAGGTACATTGCCCCAGAAATATGGAAAGCAAAGAGAACAATTTTACATTGTATAAGAATTGCTAGGTAACTATTAATGGGTACAGAGGTGGGGCTTTCCCACGGGAGAAGCATTTCTTACCTGATATGGAGTCTCAGGGTAAAATGGAGTCTGTTTGGTCATTGCCTAGCCTGGCTCATAACACACCTAGGTTGGTTCCACAGTTTAGCTATTGTGACTTGTGCTGCTATAAACATTGATGTGTCTGTGTCCCTGTAGTATGCTGTTTTTCAGTCCCTTGGGTATAGACAGAGGAGTGGGATAGCTGAGTCAAATGGTAGTTCCAGTCCACTATTTTCCAAGGAGTCTCCACACTGCTTTCCAGATTGGTTGCACCAATTTGCAGTTCCATCAGCAATGATGTATGAGTGTGCCCTTTTCCCCACATCCTTGCCAACACTTATTGTTGCTTGTATTCATTTAAAAAATTTTTTTAAATTGATATAGCCACAATATCTTTCTTTCTTTCTTTCTTTCTTTCTTTATTTGGTGCCTCATGTGTGAGGGGCAAGCTCTCTACCACTGAGCTACAACCACAGCCCTGTTGCTTATATTCTTTTTATTTATTTATTTATTTATTTATTTATTTATTTATTGGTTGTAACTGGACACAATATGTTTATTTTATTTATTTATTTTTACGTGGTGCTGAAGATCGAACCCAGGGCCTCCCATGTGCTAGGCGAGCACTTTACCACTGAGCCACAATCCCAGCCCCGCCTGTATTCTTGATAGCTGCCATTCTGACTGGAGTGAGATGAAATCTTACAGTAGTTTTGATTTGCATTTCTCTAATTGCTAGAGATGTTGAACATTTTTTCATTTATTGATTGATGAATTGTATATCATCTTCTGAGAAATATCTGTTCAGTTCTTTGGCCCAATTATTGATTGGGTTATTTGTTTTTGGTGTCTTTTGAATTATTTATATATCCTGGAGATTAGTGCTCCATCTGATGTGTGTGGGGTAAAAATTGCTCCCATTCTAGGCTCTCTCTTCACCTCACAAATTGTTTCTTTTGCTGAGAAGAAACTTTTTAGTTTGAATCTACCCCACTTATTCATTCTGGATTTTATTTCTTGCGCTACAGGAGTCTTGTTAAGGAAGTTGGGGCCTGATCTGACATGGTGAAGATTTGGACTTACTTTTTCTTCTAGGTGCAGGGTCTCTGGTCTAATTCCTAGGTCCTTGATCCACTTTGAGCTGAGTTTTGTGCAGAGATAGGGACTTAATTTCATTTTGCTGCATATGGAGTTCCAGTTTTCCCAGCACCATTTGTTGAAGATGCTATCTTTTCTCCAGTGTATGTTTTTGGCAACTTTGTCTAGTATGAGATAACTGTATTTATGTGGGCTTAAAATCCTAAAAATAGAAATTTATTTCTATTTTAATAATAATCCTTTAAAATAGAAAAAGGAATAATAGAAATAATCCTTTTAAAATAGAAAAAGGACTGAGGATACAGCTCAGAGGCCCCTGGGTTCAATTCTAGTACCGCAAAAACAAAAAGATGCTGATGATCCTTTCTGAGCTGGTCCTACAGCTCTAGCTACTTGAGAGGCAGGTAGGAGGGTCGCTTGAGTCCACAAACTTGAGACCAGCCTGGGCAACATCGCCAGACCCTGGAATAATAATAATGACAGTAGTTTTCTCTGAGCCATCTTCTCCCAGAGCAGTCTGTTTTGCAGGTAGCCCTTTTCTGTTTGTTGTCTCTCTCTTTCTGTCAGAGGCATCTCTGGTGTCCAGGGCCCTGACTGGCCGGAAGAGGACACTCATAGAGCTTGCCCCTGGGGACTTCACCAGGCACTGACCTAGCCGGAAATCCTCCCCAGCTGATCAGACCCCAGAGAAACCCCATTTGGTGTCCTGTCTGGGGGAGGCCCCTGTCCAGTTCTCTGGACACTGAGGGTAGGATGGGGCTGGGGTCTCAGCACTATGTACATGTACACCATGTCCTCTGTCTTCAACACAGAACCTCATCTCTGCAGAGATCCTCTGGCCCACTGGGAAGAAGTGCCCAGTGTTAGCCTGGCAAGGTACATCCAGGAGCCCTGCAGAGGGGACCTGACTCCCTGCTGTCCTCTAGCCAGTCCTGCTCTTAGCTCCCCTTCACTTGCACTTTGAGAGATACCTGGGCCCTCTTGGCTTCTGTCTGCCAAACAGATGCAAACATGCAGACTAGCCAGAGAGAAACTTGCCGGGGCCCCAGGAGTCTGCTAGGCATGGCCCTCTCCCTTTTGGGGCCCACTGGCTTCTTGTCCTGGAGAACCTGAGCACCATGCTCCACACCCACCACTGCAGCTTGTCACAGGCACTCAGGGGTGTCTTCAGTCCTCCCCATCCTTGGGACACCCACTGGGAGAGGCCTGCTCTGCCAGCCTCCTTGGGAGTTTAGGAAGTTCTACTTCCCAGGGCTGGAAGAGAAGACTAAGGGCCAGGAGTTGACCCCATGGCTCCAGGCAGGTGGTCCAAACATGGAGCCTCTCTGCTCCTGTAGGAAGGATTGGAACCCTAGAATCTTCTCTCTGGGGCTGGAGTAACTGAAAAAATGCCCCAGTCTTAACTATGTCAGGAAAATGGAGCAAGATGGAGAAAAAGTTTGACCCTGGAAGGGCTCTTGGGGATGTTGGCCAGCAGGGAGTTGAAACTTCACCTAGTCCTCAGTCTGCCCCCCACACCAGGTAGCACACCTACGTGTTTCAGGAGCAGACAGCCTGGGTGGTGACTATGCTGACCCCATTGACACGGCCAGCCAAGAAGTCTCATTGGCTTTTCCTTCAGCAACAGAATCAGGTGGGCTCTCGGCATCTCCATGGCCGCTGCTCTGGACCAAGCACCATTGTTTCCCTCTTGGATGTCCAAAGTCAGAACCTTGCAAGGCTCCCGAGTCACTCCGGAGAAAAGCTTGAGCCTCAGCCGGTCTACGGGGGGTCCCACTGCCCCATCTCCCTCCCAGCATCAGAGAAGTAAAAGGGTCACAGAATTACAAAGGAATCACAGAATCAGGACTCGGGGATGTAGCATAGTGGTGGGTGCTTGCCTAGCATTTGCAAGGCCCTGGTTCCATCCCCAGTACCGCAAAAAAATACATAAAGAAGTGAATCATGAACTCCTGAACTGTGGGAGGATAGAATTTGCACAGTGTGGAGGAATCATCAGTCACATCTCAGCTAGTCCACTGGTAGCGGGGTGAGGAAAGGCACAGACCTGTGTCATCAGAATATGCCAGAGCTGCTCCTCAAGCAACAAGCCATGGGCTGAACACGTCTCTTGTGTTGGACCATTGCAGCACCTGGAAAGCCTATCTGGGTTTACCCTCTCAGGCTTCCCTGCACTGTTTGCATGAACCTGAACATGGCAGGTCAGCTGGCCCTGGCCCCTGTTCCTGTACCTGAGTCTCTCCTGGGAGTGTACCCCAGCTTGCCACTGAGCTGTCTGCACTTCTGTACCTCACCAGGGCTGCACAAACCAGCAGGGAACCTGCCCTCTGTAGGTCATAACTGGTACAAGATTTGTACAGGGTTGTTTGTCCTGGGAATTCACGTCCTGGCCCCTAAGGTATGGTCTAGAAGTGGGGCACAGGCTCTGGGTGGGCACATTCCCTTGGCCACGTGGCCTCCTTCTCTGCAGGGAGGGCAGAAGGCAGAGGAAAGCCAGAGTGGGGTGTGGGTAAGGGAAGGACCTACAATTGGGAGGACAAGGATCATCACCATAGAGAGCATTTGACCCTGACCAGCCCTCCCAAGGACTCCCCCGTGGCCAGGGACATGTGAGCGCCACCATTTCCCCTATGTCTTAGAGAGGGGGTAGAGACAGGGGCTGAGAGGTGATGTGTGAGGGAGGCAGAGTTGGGCCTGACAGAGTTGGGTCTTGGAGGCTGCTAGATGGAGCCACACTTTCCATTCACAGGACTGGATTAACCCTTGCCCTAACCCTCAGAGGTTAGACAGGGAGCAGTTCGGGCATCTACCACTGAGAGGAACAGATTATGGAGGGATGGCAGGTGCTCCAAGTCATCAGCAGCCGCATGCTTGGAGCAGCCAGATGCCTGGAGCAGCCAGGCTGTTCAGTGTTCAGTGACTGGGGACTTGGGTACCCAGGACTCAGGGAAGAGACCTCAAGGCACCCAGTGCTCAGTCCTGTATGCTTAGGTGCAACGTGGGGGTGGTGGGTGGCTCACATTCAGGTCCTGCCTGAGGTCTGGTCCCCAAGCCTGTGGGATCACAATGCCCCCTTGTGGACACTCAAAAGGAGGGACCCCTCCCATGGGTAAGGGCTGAGGTCAAGTGCTGTCACTTGGCTCTTTGGGTGAACAGGTGACCACAGGTTGCTGTGTGTGATGGGGGGGGTGTTGCTGCTAAACTAAATTAGTGGCTAACCTTACTAGTTGTAATTTAGTAGGTGGGCCTGGCCCCCCAACAAGCTCCCCAGCCCCTACACAGCCTCCTTCCTTGCACAGCTGGCTCATGAGGCCGCAGAGCAGGAGGGGCAGGGCCCAGAGGGACCCAAAGAGGCCAGGCGAAGGGGGTCTGTGCAGGATCTCAGTGTGCGATTTCCAACAGTAGATGAACCAGAGTGGAAGTGGTGGTCTGTCCACTCCCCTGCTCTACCTGGTCACCTGCTGGGAACCTCACGGCCCCTCGCTGCACTTAGAGGGAGATCCAGCCTCTTTGCAGGGCCTGGAGCCCTCCTGGTCTGTATTTTGCGTTTGCCCAGGCTCAGCCCAAGCTGTGTGGATCACACAAGGGAAACACAGGGTGCCTTGCACAGGGACCTACGTGGAGGAGGGAAAGGCATCCACACAGGGCAGGGACACCCTGAGCAGGGAACCCCTAAAAGACCCCATTTGTGCATAGGCACCATTGCGGGTGATTGAGCCCTGGAAAAACTCAGCATTTGTGTGGGAAGTTGAGGGAAGGAGAAGCCCGAAGGAGGAGGGCCAGCTCCCTGTTGCCTCCTGCCCCTAGAGCAGCTTCTGGCATTGATGTGTTCCACCCACACTTGCAGGGTTAGGCATCCGGCTCTGGGTGCTACGTGAGCCCTGGGTGGGTAGGGGACCTCTCTGGGCGATGTATCTCCGTGTGACCGACTGAATGTCACGCCTTAGCACGCGGAGCTCGGCTCTGGGAACCTGGCCTGCAGGCCAGGAGCGGATTCTGACCCACCCTCTGGAGGTCGGCTGACTCCTCCTCGTCTTCAGTAGCTGCATCAGAGGCTGCTGGACCCCGCGACTCTCCAGCTTCCCAAGACGCAGGGGAAATAGGGTCGTTGGGACGAACCCCCACCGCAGGGGATCGGCCTAGAGCTCCCTGGGGACCGCAGGGCCTGGGCGGGCGAGGGCGTGGCCCGCCGGCGGAGTGGGCGGCCGAGTTCCGGGACGGACGCCCGGGCGCGGAAGTGCAGGCCGCCGCCGTCCGCGGCCGGCTGGCAGTCATGTCCCGGGACGCCGGGTCCTCGCTCGCGGCCGCGCCGCTCAGTGGCCTGTACCTGGAGGCGGGTCAGCAGCTGCGGCGCCTGCAGGACCAGCTGGCCGCCCGGGACGCCCTCATCGCGCGCCTCCGTGCTCGCCTGGACGCGCTCGAGGGGCACGCGGCGCCGTCGCTCGTGGACGCGCTGCTGGAGCAGGTGGCGCGCTTCCGGGAGCAGCTGCGGCGGCAGGAGGGCGGCGCCGCCGAGGCCCAGCTGCGCCAGGTGCGGGGCGGGCGACGCGCGGGCGCGGGGTTCTCAGCGCGAGTTGGGGCTGCGGGCGCGGGTGTGCGGGCTTTCTGTGCGGGGCGTAGGATTCCAGTGAGGGCAGGTCTTGGGTGCTGGCCTGTTGTGGGGTCCCTTCCAGCCCGGCCCAGTAAAGGGCTTTAGCCCTGGTGACACTGCCGCTTTATTCTGGGGGTGACCACAAGGGAGGCGCCTGAGTTCCAGGACAGGTGTGAATCCTTTCTCCTCCTCCTCCTTGGTGCTGTTCTTTCACTAGCACCCCAAACAGAAGCAAGAATAATACTTTCCTATAAGTTGTTTGTAGGCCCCCAAATCAGGCAAACTCTAGCATCTGTTATTTCATTTGGTCCATGACTATTATCCTGATTTTTCCAGGAAAGAAGATAGGCCTGTAAATGGAGTGGTCCTCAAAGGACAGCTTTTGTTTCTAGGACTGGTCCCATAGCCAGATTTTCAAGGAAAAAAGAAACATGGCTCTGTTTTCTGATTATAAAAGCAAATAAAGGAAAGAATAGAATAATGCCCCAAACCCCCACGTTGAAGAGGTAACTGGTTTTCCAGCACGTGGCCTGCCCCCTTCCTGCTTTTCTCAGGGTTAGGGCACAGTGTTGACTTCATGTTCCCTTTACAGTTTTACTAAGGTTGGCAACATTTCCCCATCTGTATCACTTAAAATAAACTCAGCAGCCAGATGTCTCCCCAATTCCAGCTCCTCCCCTCTTTCTGGAAGGCCAGTTGTAACTCATCAGAGTAGAAAGGAAATAGAAAAGTCATCTGATCTCTGCCACTGATATTAGTGTAATGGTCATTAAGGGCCACCAATGAGTACAGAGTGGGGTCCCTAAGGGCCCCCACTGGGGAGTGGTTAGGGGATATGGGCACCTTACAAGCAGAGCAGAACTGTACTTCAATCTAGAGGCCATGGGTATTCAGCCTGTGTCCAGAGTTTCTCACCAGGGGATGCCCCACAGGACAAGGTCTGTGGTCCCAGTATTACTGGTCCTTCCTCTCCCAGCATATATATTTTTGGGGGATTTTTACTTATTATTTTGCAATTTTATTTAAGTAATTTTGTTTAAATTATTGTGATAGTTTTGGGCTGGGACTGTAGCTTAGTGGCAGAGCGCTTGCCTAGTGTGCATGAGGCACTGGATTCGATCCTTAGCACCACATAAAAATAAAATAAAGGCATTCTGTCCACCTTCAACTACAAAAAAAAATTTAAAGATTATTGTGATAATTTTAAATATTATGTTTTTCAATCTGTCAAACAAAGTGACCAAACATAGCTATCATAAGTTAACGTGTGGAACAACTGATTCTGATAGATCCTGTATGTTTTATTTCGCTGTCATTTTTTTCTGTATCATAGCCCCTTAGGTTGGGTGGTTTGCAAAGGTAAATGCTGGCTTAAGCAGAGAACTAACGTAGTACATTTTTATGAAGATAAATACATGTCTCAGCACAATTTTATCAAACATCAAAGGAATTGTGTTGTCAAATCGATACAAATATGGCTGGCCACTTTGGCACACATCTATAATCCCAGTGACTTGGGAGGCTGAGGTAGGAGTACCACAAGTTCAAGACCAGCCTCAGCAACTTTGTGAGGTACTAAGCAACTCAGCAAGACCCTGTCTCAAAAAAAAAAAAAAAAAAAAAAAAAAAATTTCTGGAGATGTGGCTCAGAGATAAAGCACCCTGGGTTCAATCCCCACTACCAAAACAAAACAAAAAAACAACAATGCAAATATGAGGGTCATTCTTTTTTTTTTTTTTTTTTACTGTCTCAAGTTTTCTCCCCTCCTCCTCTCCCTATACTCATTATCTTTAGATGCTACCAGTGAATATAACATTTTTATATTTGAAATCATTTGTCTTTTAACTGTAGCAAAAGAAAAGTAACTGAAGCTGACTTTAATGTTAAGTGTTAATAGAAATTAGTAAGTGTGAAAATAAATGAGTAACTATAATAACCTTTCCTTAAAGAAATGGTTAGTTTAAATGTTATATTTCCAGATGTAGTAATATGTTGTGATTGTGGACAACTGATTAAAATAAGAGAATTGCATACAAACTTAGGTTATTTCCAAGGGATACAGAAAAGTTGTTTCATACTTGTTATTCCCCAGACAGAAATGTAAATGGAGGGGAAAAAACTCGAGAAAAAGACAAGGTAGGGACAAGAGACTTAGGTGGCCAAATCTGTATGTCGTTCCGAACACCAAGCAACCATTGGGCTTCCATGCTACTTTAACAGCTGGCTGTGGTCTTTGATCCAGAGGAAATCTCCAGGGGGTCAAGGTCAGGATGATGAAGTGAACCCTTCTATGGAACTCACTTCTGATAGTATGATGGATCTTTTAATTTGCTAGCATCAAAACAAACTGAGGGGCTGGGGATGTAGCTCAGTTGGTAGAGCACTTGCCTCACATGCACAAGGCCCTGGGTTCAATCTCCAGCACCACATACTCACACACACAAAAAAACCTTTGCCACTGTGTACACTGGTAGTAACTGAGAGATAGACAATGGAAAGGGAGCTTCTTTTTTTTTTTTTTTTATTGGTTGTTCAAAACATTACAAAGCTCTTGACATATCATATTTCATACATTAGATTCAAGTGGGTTATGAACTCCCGGAAAGGGAGCTTCTTTCCCATCAACTCTTGGATTTCTTCACTTGGTCCAAGTCTTGGTTTACCTGGACCCCATCATGGTCCTTTGATTAAGGCAGAAAACTTGCTGAAGAATCCAGGTGTGGTCCAGAACATGGTCCATATGTGCAGTGGTGAAACTGGACATTGAATGGTTCAAGTGTATTAGTAGGTTGTGTTAGACCAAAGCTTATGAGGTTTCACTGGCTCCTGGCATAGGGACAGCCAGGTTTGGGCTGCAGCATCTAAGGGCTGCCCAGAAAGCAGGAAGGGACAATACTGGATTGAATGGTGTCTTCCCAAAATTCATGTCCACCTGGAACCTCTGACTGTTGACCTTATTTGGAAATGTGGTGCTGCAGATGTAGTAAGCTAAAATGAGGGTGTGTCCTAATCCAGTGACTGATGTCCTTATAAATGGCCATGTGAAGGTATATAAGAGGTCATGTGGAGACAGAGGCAGAGATTGAAGTGTTGCATCTACAAGGTAAGGAACTGGGAGCTGAGAAGGAAGGCTTCCTCCTGGAGCCAGGGGAGGGAACATGGCCCTGTCCACACTTGGATCTTGGACTTATGGCTTACAGAGGTGTGAGAGAATAAATTTCTGTTGTTACACCAACAGTTTGTGGTACTTGGGTTACAGGGGCCCCGGCAGACTGATCCAGGATGCAGACCCGGAGGCTCAGCCTCCTGTGTGTAAGACTGATCCACAGGACTGTTGATAGCATTCTTCACACTTGGTCCTGAGCATAGAGCTGTTGGGGAGTGGGCCAGAGAGGCCAGGCCAGTCACCATTCTCTGTGTTGTGCCGGAGTGTATAAGATGACAACTCCAGCACAGGCTGTACAGCCATAAGTGGTTGAGGCCACTACCGTGTTCCAAGAACTGTAATTACCTGGAAACAGCCGGGGGAGCCAACTTGAATCTCTCCAGCTTGACAGCCAACAAGCACTGAAAAGAGACTCGGGACCAGGCTTCGCACTGTGGGGAGGAGGGCTGCTGAGAGAAGCCTGGGCAGCAGGCTGCCAATGGCTTCGCCTCCACCTTAGTGGTGTGGGAAGAAGACAGCCCCGAAAAAGATGTAGTTGTCACCTAGCAAGTCTCACACAGTGAGGTTATTTTTAAACTGATGTTTGAAAGCCAATTTTTATATTTTTTTTTTTGGTGGTGCTAGAGAGCAACCTTGGGGCCTGTGTGTGCTAAGCAGGCACAGTGCTACTGAGCTCACCCCAGCCCCTGCAAGCTGATTTTTCAAGAAAGAGGAAAATAAAAAGGCTGCCAAGTTCTTTAGGTTCACCTACCTCTTCCCATAGTCAGCCGCAGGTCTGTGGCTCTCCTTTATCTGTGTTGGAAGCCCGTTGAGAATCCAGGCCCAGTCTTAGTCCCAGTAATACTTACTGGGCAGCCACGTGGAGCAGGGCCCTGTGCCAAGGCCTGGGACGAGGAGGCAGGAGGGAGCCATGCTCCTGGTGTGCTTCAGGAGCCACATAGAGATGGCTGTTTCTCCCACTGTCTCCTTTTGGCCAGTGGAGGAAGAAGGCTTAGAAATCAGGTTTTGTTCAAAGTCCCCTAGTGCTGAAGAGGGTCTAAGGACACTGCAGCGAATGGAGGCATTGAGGCAGGGTGGCTGTCCTCACTCAGTCACACTGGCGGCTACTTTGAGCCTGGGAGCCTCAGTTTGTGCACCTGTGGAATAGGAGAGACAGGTGTGGTGGAGGGCATGGAATCCTGTGGTCAGTGCGGAGTTGGGCTCAGGAAGCAGTGACTGCTCCTGCTACCACAGTCACATCTGATGCATTTGCATATATATCAATACTACTTTTTTTGTTTTGTTTTTTAGGTGCTGGGGATTGAACTCAGGGGCTCTTGACCACTGAACCACATCCCCAGCCCCATTTTGTATTTTATTTAGAGACAGGGTCTTACTGAGTTGCTTAGGGCCTCGCTTTGCTGAGTCTGGCTTTGAATCCACAATCCCCCCTGCCTCAGCCTCCTGAGCCTCTGGGAGCCATCGTGCCCAGCTCAATACTTGTTCTTATGTGTATAGATAACATATTTTCCCTGAATAAACTTCAGTATCAGAAAGAGACATTTCTCTGTCATACTGCTGAAAAAAAATTCAGCTTTTGTTTTAGAAAATTTAACATTTAAGTGTATGCTATTGTAGGGTCTGAATGACCATCTCTGTTTACTCCACAGAAGGTTTTGAGCCACTGCTGAGGGGAACTTGGTCTGGCTCAGGTGAGCATGGCAGAAAATGTCACTGCCCTGGGAACTTCATTGTCACTAAATAGGCAGTGTGTGAAGAGCAGAGCTGTGGTGCTGGCTGATGGCAGCAAGGTCCGGGAGAGGTGGGCCAGGCCAGGGCCAGGGCCGGCAGGGCTCTGCAACACTTCCAAAGAGTAGCTATACCATCCACAAAGTAAGGACATGGGAGAGGCCCTGACCAATTTGTAATACCTTCAAAAATGTCAGCTTTTAAATAAACTCAAGGTCAGGAAACGCCTGTGCTTTTGGTGCTAGGCTCAATACCATGGAACCGCAGCAGTGAGAGCCTAGTGCTCAGTCTTCTTTTTCCTGTTCGTAGCCCTTTGTTAAGGAGGCCACAGGTGGTTCTCATCTGGGTAAACGCCCCATCATACTGTGTGTGCCCTCCTGTAAGGGGCAGGTGAACTGGCACCCCTTGGCAGCCTGTGGTGGGCCGCTAATGGGAACCCTTGGAGAGCCTGGAGCCCCCTCTGTTCTTCAAAGCACTGAGGTCTAGGCCACTCCACCTCCCGTCCTGCAAGTGCAGTGGGGCTGCTCTGGGAGATCCCGCTACCCCGGCCCCTCCACACAGAAAGGCCTGCCTGCTCAGGGTTGTCAGGGTCATAATGGTGAGTGCTATGGCCTGGGGAGAACAGAGCTCACCTGGGGGGAGAGGGAGGCGCCTGAGGCCTCTGACACCTGTGAAGTCAGATGGAGGCACAGATGTGATGGTTGACAGGTACAGGTGCTGAACATGTCTGGGCAAAAATCCAGTCTACACTGGCACCTTCCATCCCCAGATTAGTTATGTATCTGATCATTATAACTGGACGTTTCTTCTTTTCTCTTTCTATTCATCTCTACAACAAAGTTTAGGGAAAGTGGGAAGGAAAAGATGCCCAGAGAAAAGTCCAGAATGTTCTGAGTCACCAGGTTAGCATACACAGATGCACCCTGGGCTTACCCCACATAGCAGCTATTGGGTGGAGGAGTGCCAGGAGACAGGGCAGGGCCTGGTGCAGCCATGCTCCCCAGCTCCATGGATCGTTTCCTCTCCTTTCCTCCTTTCTCTTTTCTTCCTCTTACCCTTCCTCCCTGCCTTCTGTCCTTCCTGTGTCAAGGACTGAGCCCAGGGCCTGTGCATTGTAAGACAAGTGCTTTACCACTTACTACTACTGCTTTTCTTTTTCTTCTTGGTGGTGCTGGGGACTGAATCCAGGGTCTTGTACATACGAGGCAAGCTCTCTACCAACCAAGCTGTATCCCCAGCCCTTACCTCTTACTTCTTGACCCCACTCTTTTTGTTTTTTTAAAGTTTAGTTGTAGATGGACACAATACCTTTTATTTTATTTATTTATGTGGTGCTGAGGATCAAATCCAGTGCCCCATGCATGCAAGTCAAGCGCTCTACTACTGAGCCACAGAGTGGGGCCCCCAGACCTGGACCCTGCCTTTTTTTTTTTTTTTTTTTTTTTTGGTGCTGGGGGTTGAACCCAGGGCTTTGTGTATGCAAGGCAAGCACTCTACCAACTGAGCTATGTCCCCAGCCCTGGACCCCACTCTTAAAACAGTCCTGGCCATGCATCCTCTGGGCATTCCCCTGTGGCTCTATTTGTAGGAGAGGACAGCTACAGTGGTTAAGAACAAGGCAGGTTCCTCTGAGCTGCTGTGAAATCAGGAGATTCCAAGGAGAAAAGAAGCATGATGCATAGTGTTCTGTAGTCAACTGTGTAAAGCACACACATGGAATAGTGATTATAAACGTGCCCAAGTAATGAATAGCAGTTGTCTTTGGAGACTGAGGTGGACCAGAGAGGGTTTGGGGAAGGAAAAAATATTTATTTCCTTTGTATATGAATTATATTTTAAAAACAGTACATATGTTTTTATGATTCAAAAAAGCCAGAGGTTGGGGTCTGGGGTTGTGGCTCAGTGGTAGAGCACTTAACTTGCATATATGAGGCACTGGGTTTGATCCTCAGCATCACATAAAAATAAAGTGGAGGTATTGTTTGTATCCACCTACAACTAAAAAATATTTTTAAAAAGCCAGAGGCTAGGTTGTGGCTCAGTGGTGGAGCACTTGCCTAGCATGAGCCAGGGCCTGAGTTCCATCTCTAGCACCACAAAACAAGGCTGGTCAGACTCACCTCCTAGTGTGGCCCTCTTCACAGGTGCAGGAGGTGATTGAGGACCCAAGGCAAAGGCTAGATTTCTCCCCCACCTCCGGGGGACACACTGGGAGTTCTCTGAAGCAATCTTTTCATGGGTGGATGATTGAACTTTCCTCACCTCCTTCAGACTGTATGTTGGAGAGTTTGTTGAAAATGGGAAAGCTCAAGTTTAAAGCCAAGTATTTAAAAACCGCAATTTGGTCAGGTGCTGTGGCACTTACCTGTAGTCCTAGAAGGTAGAGGTGAGAGGATCACTTAAGCCCAGGAGTGCAAGATGAGTCTGGGCAAGATAGAGAAAGCCTGTCTTTAAAAAAAAAAATTATACTGGGCTGGGGATGTGGCTCAAGCGGTAGCTCGCTCGCCTGGCATGTGTTCGGCCCTCAGCACCACATACAAACAAAGATGTTGTGTCCGCCAAAAACCAAAAAAAAAAAAAAATATATATATATATATATTAAAAAATTTTCTCTCTCTCTCTCTCTCTCTCTCTCTCTCTCCCCCTCTTTAAAAAAAAAATTATACTAAGTTACAGTTGTGCACACCTGTGTCTGTAACCCTAATGATTTTGGAGGCTGAGGCAAGAGGATTGCCAGGTTTGAGGCCAGCCTCATAAATTTAGTGAGATCCTGTCTCAAAACGAAAAATAAGGGCTGGGCGCAGTGGTGCATGCCTATAATCCCAGCAGCTCTGGAGGATGATGCAGGAAGATCACAAGGTCAAAGCCAGCCACAGCAACTTAGTGAGGCCCTAAGCAACTTGGGAAGACCCTATCTCAAAATAAAAATATAAAAAAGAGCTGGGATATGATGTGGCTTAGTGGTTAAGTGTCCCTGGGTTCAATCCCCAGTACCAAAAAATAAAAAAATGTAAAGAACTGGGCAGATAGTGGTAAACCCCCTTCAGTTCAATCCCCCATTGGAAAAAAAAAAATTGGTTTTAAGGATTTTTTTTAAAATAATTACTGTTGGGAATATTAGTTTTCTAAAGCTGCTAGAATAAAGCACCACAAACCAGGGGGCTTAAAGCAAGACAAATTCAATCTTTCCACAGTTTTGGAGGCCAGAAGCCCCAAATCAAGACGTCTGCTCTCTCCAAAGACACTGGGAAGATCGTCCCCACCTCTCCCAGGCTCAGTGGTGGCTGCAGTCCTCGGTGTTCCTTGGCCTAGAGATTCATGGCTCTAGTCTTTGTCCCTGCAGCCTTCTCCTGTGTGCACCCTAATTTCCCTATTCTTCCTGCCTAATTGATTATGGTTTTGGGGATTGAACCCAGGGGTGCTCTACCACTGAGTACAGCCCCTGTTCTAATTTTTTATTTTGAGACAGGGTCTTGCTAAGTTGCCCAGGCTGGCCTTGAACTTTAGTACTCCTGCCTCAGCCTCCCAAGTCTCAAGGATTATAGGCCTGCACCACTGTGCCCAGCCAGCCACTTTTAGTAATTCGTTGATGCAAAATCTAAAGTTAAAAATTTCCTTGTGAAAACAGATTTTTAGATAAAGTTTCAGAAGAGCATGCTCAATGCAGGTTGAGAAGCCTCCCTTCTGAGAGGTGTCATCTAGTGCTGGGTGATCCTTGTCAGCTTTTCTTTATCAATGTTTGCTTTTGATATTTCTTCTTTTAATCAAATAAATTGTGCTTTAAAATCTTCCACTTAGGAAGTTGAGAGACTTACTGAGCAACTAGAAGAAAAAGAGAAGGAGACGCAGCAGCTGATGAGCCAGCCTCAGCAAGCCTGGGAGAAGGAGCTTGTCCTGTTGCGGAAGAGTGTGCTGGAGAAGGAACGGGCCCGGGCCGCCAGCCATGTGCTGTGCCGCTCCTTGGCCGACGAGATCCACCAGTTACGCAGGACGCTGGCTGCCACTGCACACATGTGCCAGCATCTGGCTAAGTGTCTGGATGAACGACATGCACAGGGGGATGTGGGAGAGAAGTGCCTGAAGGAGGTGGGCCACAGTGAATCAATTGAGGTGAAGATGGGGTGGGGGTGGGCAGAGGCTTTGTCCACACGCCCCTGGGGTCCCTGGGCAGTCACGGAGGTCAGGGTTGCCTTGAACCCACTTCTATTCTCAGTTTGGAGGACTGGCTGATGGGGAGCTGGCCCATCCAGGGACTTGACAGGATGCCTATCCGGCCCCAATACTACCTGCAGCTGACCCTGGACCTGATGGAGAGATGGCCCTGTGGCATCTTCTGCCCCGCTGAGGATGGGGAGGAAGGGCTGGGATGGGGCAGCCCTGAAGAAGCATCATTGTGTGTTAGGCCAGTGCAACTGAGGCAGAGGTGGGCAATTCTGCTAGGGAGGGCAGTGCCTCCAAATGCCACCTGTGCAGGGCCAGGCTGGAGGCTGCAGAAGCCCACAAGAGCTGGCCTCTGTGGGCTCCCTGCCTTTGAGTGGGTCCAGGCTGGCCCCCCTAGTGTCATGCAGCGCCAGTACTCTCTCTGAGCTGGCTTTGGGCATATCCTTGCCTTAGCATGGCCTCATGCCCACAGCTAGGAGACCTGGCCATTCTGAGATACACTCCTCCTCCTACCAATTTACAGGACATAGAGCAGCTCTGTGTCTCAGCACTGTACCCTCAGCTGGGCACCACACAAGGTGGAGCTGGTGGCTCTTCTAGAACCGGCCAGGTCTGGCTATGGCTTTGTTAGGGTTTGGTGAGGGGCTCAAGGACAGTGAGGGTCTCAGCATCTAGAAAGTTGTTATGGGGGGTACACCTAGTCAATGAGGGGCCCCTGATGGGCGGAAGCTGCTATAGGCCAGTGCTGTCCATGTCATCCTTCCCACTAGGGAGTTGTGGGGATCCACAAGACGCTGGGAATAGGCATGCAGGGTACACCTTGTCCAGGTGACACAGAGTGCCCAGAAAGGCAGAAGCTTACACCCCAGCACAAGGCCTCTCTCATTCAGGGCCTTTCCAGACAGTTCTCTGAGGCTGCTACAGGTTCACACAGAAACGTAAGTACTGGGGCAGGCAGGACACCCAGCTATGGGTAGTGTCACCATAGTGCCCACTGGGAGAAGACCTGCTGAGAACCACCTGTCTTGGTGGGTGGATTCTATAAAGGGCACCTCAGGAAGAATGCAGCTGTGTTTCAGAAACCCAAGGGAAGGGGTGTCTGGAGGAAGCGGGTGCTCTTAGTCAGCTCTGGTCATAGTGACGTTCCCTCTCGAGACTTGAAGCAGCCACACGATGGTCAACTCGGGAAGGTGTGGGGCTGATGGTGGGGGCAGGCATCTCCTTGGTTTCTAAATCAGTGTCACTTCTTAGCCTGGGACTCAGCTGAGTCACCAGGGCTTCCCAGTGCTGACTGGGTTAGTACATGTATTTCCTGTCATTTGGGGAATTTTGAAAAATTGCGTCACTGGTATACAGTCGCCCACTGTCCATTGCACAGAATTTCTAGAGTACAAATTGGTTTCATGAGACTTTTTAGTTAGGTCTGCCAGCTATTGTTTGGGGTTGTTTTGGGACACAGTTCTGTGACTGAATCCCCTTGACTCTGCATGAGGCCTGGGCTAGGTGCTGTGTCCACATTAGCCACATTTGAATCTGACTGGGCAGGAGGGGGATAAGTTGGATCCATGGCCAGGCCCGCCCTCCTCCTGGGGTCTTCTGGTGTATAGCAGCATTAAGGTTCCTGTCCTCTCTGCTATCTGTTACGATGGCAAGTCTCAGAAGGTTTTATTTCATTTGGCATTCCAGTGCCTTCAGACTATGGCTTTAGAATATTTAGGTGTAGGATGTTTAAAATATGAACAGCTCACATTGGTTGGCAGGATGGGATAGAGACAGTGTCAAGGGTGCTCAAGGCATGGCCCAGCCCTAGCGGGGAGTGGGCCTGGTCAGGGAGCTAGAACCAGCAGCTTCCTGTCAAGCAAGTGGTCACCACCTCCTATACTGCAGGACAGTGATGATATGTGGCCTCAGCCTCTGAGTCAGTCATGTGCTAACATGGCTTCCCTCTTTCCCTTTCTCATGCAGCCAGAGCATACAGATGGGGATCAGGCTGTTGTTGAGAAGTTACAGGAAGAAAATCGACTGTTGAAACAGAAGGTGACTCATGTGAGTGTCTTTGACATTTCATTGTGAAGATCCCTCGCCCTAACAGAGGGCAGGTGAGGGTTCTCTCCTTGGCCTCTGCCCAGAAGTTGCTCCTGCCCTCCATCCACTCAGCTGTCCCCAGAGACCAGAACTTGCTGCTCAAGAGGATATGCAGGACACTTCCTGTCTGCCACTCCCCACAGTTAATGCACCAGTCTATAAAGAAGCACAAGTTACAGTCTGGAAGGTCTGTTTTCAAGACTGGAAAACTGTACTATGTCCACTCTGTTTAAGGTTGAGTCTCAGGATTCTTTGGTTGTCCCCCTGCACAAAACAGAGGGAGGTGACTTCCATTTACAAGGAGAGCCTCACCCCAGTTATACTCTAAGTCCTCTATGCTAGTTGCTAGTTGGCTGGCCGCCTCAGGGCTGTGCTGTGAGCTCCTGGCTCTGCCCCCACAGGTGGAAGACCTCAATGCCAAGTGGCAGCGCTATGATGCCAGCCGGGACGAATATGTGAGGGAACTCCACGTGCAGCTGAGGGGGCTGCAGGCCCCCCAGGAGTCTGAACTGATGAGGAAGGAGATCTCCCGGCTCAACAGGCAGTTGGAGGAGAAGATAAATGACTGTGCAGAAGCGAAGCAGGAGCTGGCAGCTGCCAGGATGGCCCGGGACTCCGCACTGGAGCGAGTGCAGATGCTGGAGCAGCAGGTGTCTGCCCATGGGCTCTAGGCAGTGCCAACAAGACACACGCTGCATGTGGCAGCCATGGTCTTAGGACAGACTGGGTCAAGGCTTGGAGGCACTGGGTGGGCAGCAGTCAGAGGGCACTGGGAGAAGCCAGCCAAGGACTGTCTCCTTCCTGAGCAGAAATGAGTATATTGTCTCCTTTCAGCTTCTTGCTTACAAGGATGACTTTGCGTCAGAAAGGGCAGATCGGGAACGGGCTCAAAGCAGGATTCAGGAGCTGGAGGAGAAGGTCACTTCCTTGCTGTACAAGGCTTCCCAGAGACAGGTAGGTGCAAGGGCCTGTCTCCTCCCCTCAGGGCTAGTATTTTTGTTTTTCTTCATGAACTTCAAGCCTTTCTGTCTGCTGAGACCCTGATTTGCTGGTGACCAGAGTCAGGCAGAGCTACCTCATCTGAGCCCTGGGGCTCAGTCCTGAGAGACCTCCTGCTGGGCTCCTTTAGTTGTGGAGCAGCTGGCTTGGTGGTTTGTTAGCAGAGGAGTCTGCCCCCAGGCCTGTCCTGCCTCCCTGTGCATTGCTATGATGTGGCTAGAGAGCTTGTCCTGGCCCCAGACTCTCCATGCATATCTGTCCTTGAGGTGGGGACCCTAGTTAATGGGTCACATAGGTATGACATAGACTCTGAGTGTCCAGTAAGGTCCTCCAGCATAGCCACTGTGCTGGGCTCAGTGCTGTCCCCACAGTGGAGGAGCCTGGAGAGGCCTGGTGTGAGTTATAACCAACAGAACCTCTTAACCTCTCCCTCCATAGACTCATGCTCCACAAAATCCCAGGAGAGGTATTTGTCTTTAGCTACTTTGTATCTAATACACTCTGTCCTGGGGCAAACTGTGCTCCCTCAAAGAACTTCCTATCTTGACAGACTGGATACTAGCAATGCCTTCAGAAATCAGTGCACTCCAAGCCAGAGCTGGCCTTGAAAGTGCCCCTCCTGGAAAATCATGAGCAGGACCTGGGGGATGTGAGGAATACCCATAGTGCTCTGTGCTGAACAGCTGCTGGATCTCATTGGCTGACAGCCTCTGCTTCCCTTCCCCTGCACAAGGGGCATAGGGGAGTCACGAAGGATACCATTTCTTTAACACCCTTGGACTAAGACTATAGCAGGGGTTCTGGATGCAGTCGCCAGTTCTACTTATAAATGATGGAGACCTACGTTCTCCTCCTAAGTTCACAGACCAACAGGGTGGTATAGAAGGCTTCACCAGCCACAGTAGGCTCCCCAGAGCCCCTGCCCAGCCCCAGCAGCCAACTTGGCCTCACATAATGCAGCTGGGGTGTTTCCCACCCTCCAATTCCTGGTTCTTCTAAAACAGGGTACTGTAGTACTAGGAAGGGATCCTCTAGCATGCTGCATGGGCAGGAAGGGGAGCATCTTTTGCTGACCTTTGTTTTTGTCTGTGGGCTTTCCTGGGATTTGGTTTTGCTGTGGGTTTTCTGGCCTTCCTGAAGGTATGTGATTTGGATTAAAGGGCTGATAATGGTGCAGTCACAAAGATGGTCCCAAGTGGCCTGTCAGGCAGCCTCTCAAATAGTGGAGCCAATTCCAGGTTTGCCTGATCTGAATTCTCCAAGGGATTCCTGCTCAGCCCCAAGGGCAGGATTTCTGGTGGGGCTGGTGGTCACCAGCAATGAAGTATGCAGGTGCTACATGGGCTCTGCAAGCTGCAGAGTTCATGGCAGTTATCTGGAACATGTGTCAGGCCACACCAGGCTATGCCAACAAGTTTTGAGGCTGAGCCAAGGACACACCCCTGTGCTGCTGGAAGCCCCCTGGGGCTCAGTCTGCGCAGCATCCCAAGCCTCTTAAGGGAGGCAGCCTTAGTTTGCTGCCTCCCCACCAAGAGTTCTGCTGCTGCTACTCCACGGTGGTACATGGGGCTTGTTCCCAAGGCCACCTTCTGGATCAGGTCTCCTGGGGCTCGTGGTCCTATCAGGCCTTCCAGTGCAGGGTGGGGAGTGAACCCACTCGGGCTGTTCCTTCCTGAGCCCATGAGGGAGCCTATGTGGGACCTCTTCAGTTACTTGCTGAGCACCTCCTTATCTGGGTTTGGGCTATGGCATTTAAATTTAATATCTCTGGGCTGGAGATGTGACGCACTTGCCTGGCATGCGTGCGGCCCGGGTTCGATCCTCAGCACCACATACAAACAAAGATGTTGTGTCCACCGAATACTAAAAAATAAATATTAAAAAAAATTCTCTCTCTCTCTCTCTCTCTCTCTGCCTCCCTCCCTCCCTCCCTCCCTCTTTCTCTCTCTCTTTAAAAAAAAAATAAATTTGGGCTGGGGATGTGGCTCAAGCGGTAGCGCGCTCTCTTGGCATGCGTGCGGCCCGGGTTCGATCCTCAGCACCACATACAAACAAAGATGTTGTGCCCGCCGATAACTAAAAAATAAATATTAAAAAAAAATGTTCTCTCTCTATACCTCTCTCTCTCTTTAAAAAAAAAAAAAAAAAAAAAAAAAGAGGGCTGGGGGGCGCTGGGGATGTGGCTCAAGCGGTAGCGCGCTCTCTTGGCATGTGTGTGGCCCGGGTTCGATCCTCAGCACCACATACAAACAAAGATGTTATATCCGCCGATAACGAAAATATAAATATTTTAAAAAATTCTCTCTCTCTCTCTCTCTCTCTCTCTCTCTCTCTCTCTCTGTCCTCTCTTTAAAAAAAAAAAAAGCTGAATAAAAAAAAATAAATTTAATATCTCTAGTGGCTAGAACCCAAGGCCTGGCTTTGTGGCCTCCAGCACAGGTCCTGTGAACAGATCTTTGCCTTTTCTGCAGGACACCCAGGAGGAAGGCCCCTGCCGGATTCATACTAGGAGCAGAACTGCCAAGTACTTAGAGACCGATGTGTTGGAGCTTGGGGCACCTGGTGGCTGGAGGCCTGGGCCTGGGTCCCCACAGCTGGAGTCTCCTGCAGAGGACGTGTGCCCCAGCACAGCTCACAGAGGACAGGGTGACCTTCAGTGCCCCCGCTGCCAGGGCTACTTCAGTGACACGCAGGGTGAAAAATTCCTCAGGCATGTGTCTGAGTGCTGTCAGTGAGACAGGGCCTCCTGTGCCCCTGTGGTTTCCACCCAGCACAGCTGCCCTAGGGGACATGGGGGTGCTTTCAGACTTGGTGGGTTGAACTCTACCAAGACATAGGGTGCCCAGAATGAGATAGGAACACTCTTAAGAGTTCTCTTTGGTTCCCTTTTGGCCACAGCTCAGACTGGGTCTGTGGAGCTGCCAGCAGAGCTGGAGTCAGAGATCGGGTCAGGAGCATCTGGCAGTGGGGGCAGTCCTGTCCCAAGCTGCCAAGCCAGTCTGGTGCAGGGACACCTAGAGGCCAGGTACCTTGCAGCTTCAGATGCTGCTGCTTGCCAGAAACAGGTGGCTGCCTGTGGGAGCCCAGTGTGCCATCCCCAGGATGGAAGGCTCATCCTGTGCCACAGAATAAGGTGTTCGCGGGCTGGGGTTGTGGCTCAGTGGCAAAGCACTCACCTAGCACGTGCAAGGCCCTGGGTTCGATCCTCAGCACCACGTAAAAATAAATAAAATAAAGGTATATGTCCAACTACAACTAAAAAATTAAAAATTAAAAAAAAAAAGAAGAAGAAGGTGTCCCTCACAGCCCAGCAAACATGACCTCAGGAGTTCATTAGATAGAAGAGAAAATGCTTCATGGAGTTGCACCATTACAAGGTTTTGCACTGATTTAAAGTGGTCTATAATAAGTGAAGGAAGCATACTGCAATCTCTAGGGTGATCACTAAAATAGTAATACAATATTTGATTAAAAAGCTAATAGAGGGGCTGAGGTTATAGCTCAGTTTTAGAGTGCTTGCCTAGCATGTGTGCAGCATTGGGTTCAATTCTCAGCACCACATATAAATAAATAAAGGTACATCAACAACTAAAAAAAAAAAAAACTAAGAGGCCAGGCACGGTGGCACACTCCTATAATCCCAGCATCTTGGGAGACTGAGGCAGGAGGATCTGGAGTTCAAAGCCAGCCTCAGCATAAGCAAGACACTAAGCAACTCAGTGAGACCCTGTCTCTAAATAAAATTCAAAATAGGGCTGGGGATGTGGCTCAGTGGTTGAGTGCCTCTGAATTCAATCTCTGGTACCAAAAACAAAAGCTAATAGAGGGTGTGGCTTTGTGGTAGAACATTTGCCTAGCATGTGTAAGGCACTGGGCTCTAATCTCAGCACTGCATATAGATAAATAAATGTCTATCAACAACAACCACAAAATTCTTAAAAAGAAAAACCAGACAAACTTTAAAAATAAAAACTAACAGAACAGAAAAACAGAATAGTTTTTTATTAGGACATTCTAGGAGGGCTGGCAGTGGTAGATCTCTTGCCTAGTATGGGTGAGGAACTGGGTTTGATCCTCAGCACAACATGCATAAATAAATAAATAAATAATAAAGGTTAAATTCTTGAAAAAAAAAGACATGTTAGGAGAAATAAAGGAATAAAAAAGTGATAAGACAAATAGAAAATAGATAATTAGCCAGGTACAATGGTGTGTGCCTGTAGTCGTAAGCTATTGGCGAAGCTGAGGCAAGAGAATTGCTGGAGCCCAACACTTCAAGACCAGCCCAGGAAACATCTCAGAAGATAGATGGTAGACAGAAACCCAACTATATCAGTAATTACATTAAATATGAGTGGACCAAACACTGTGGGAGACAAAGATTATCATACTGGATGGTAAAAAAAAAAAAAATAAGCCTTACCTGTATACTTATTAGAAAAGATGCACTTTGGGCTGGAAATGTGGCTCAGTGGTAGAGTGCCTGCCTGGCATGCATGGGGCCGTAGGTTTGATTGATTGATTCCCAGCACTGCAAAAGAAGGAAAAAAGAAAGAAAAGAAAAGATGAACTAAAGTTTTGCGTATTTTTTCATGTGGTGCTGGGGACTGAATACAGGGCTTCTTGCCTGCTAGCAAGTGCTGTACCATGTAGCTCCATCCCCCACACAAGAAAGGATGCACTTTAAATATCAGAACACAAGATTTAAAAGATATAAAAAGACACCATGCCAATATTAACCACGAAAATAAGAGTGGTAACAGGATTTTCAGAGTGAAGTTTAAGACAAAATATCAAAAGAAATAGAGACACTGAATACTGATAAAAGGGTAAATTACGAAGAACATGTAATATTATTGAATTTTCAGAAAGATAACAAGACTTTAAAAGATACAAAGCAAAAAAAAAAAAACTAGATGAGTGCACAATTGTAGCTGAGTTGATTTTTTTTTTTAAGTTGAACTTTTGGTATAGCTGGAAATTTTAACATACACTTCTCAGTAACTTGTAGAAGCAGTTAAAGATAAAAAGTAACAATATAAAAGACTTAAACAAAATAATTTACCAACTTGACTTAATTGACATGCATAAAACATTAAACCCAACAAAAGACAGCTATATATTATTCTTTACAGGTGTACACAGAACACTTAGGAAAAAAGACAAATTTCTGGGCTGTAAAGCAAATAACAACACATTCCAGATAATTACAATCAGACTTTGTGTTCTCTGACCACAGTGAAATTAAAACAAAATCAATAATAGAAAGATAACCATCAAATTTCTGAGATCTCTCAGATATTAGAGAAAAAAAATCTCATGCTAATAAAGCTAAAGTCCTTGAAAAGCACACCTTGTGAAAATTGACAAAAGAAACCAGAAAACCCCAAATAGCTTTATATCCTGTTTTGAGTAAACTGAATCAGTCATTAAAAATCTTTTCAGAAAAAATATTATAGACCTAGATGGCCTCACTGGTGAATTCTTCCAGATACATAATATCAAGTTCACAAATGCTCAGAAAACAGTGTGCTTCCCCAATTCATTCATGATACTAATTCTGAGAAAAGAATCCTAAAGAAAATACTAACAAGTTGAATTCAACAATATAAAAAATAGTACTACACCATGACCCAGTGGATTTTTTTAATAGGGATATAAGACTCATTGATTTAAAGAAAATGCAAAGAACCCAGCTGCCCACCTTTGCATCTTGGATCTGAGAGAATGCACAGCCTTAAAATCCACCTGACCTTTGCTACTTTGTAACAGCAGCCCTTGAAAACTAATGCACAACCCTGTTTATGAGATTGCCAACACAGAATTCTTAGAAAAAATAGATTTATCAAAAATTACCATTTATTATGACTGAGGAAAAAATCCATATGCTCATTTCAATAGTACAGAAAAAAATTTATGGCAAAACTCAGTGTCCACTCATGATAAAAGTCCTCAGAAATGAGGCCTGGTCAACACCCCAGCTCACATTACACTTGAAGCAGGACTGCTGCCCCTGCTGCCGTCCAGTTGCTCACAGGTGGCAATTCCACAGTGCACAGCAGGTGCCACCCAGAGAAGCAGGGAAGCTACAGGGAGAGAGGAGAGAAAGATCTAGAAAGAAGACATAAGGCTATCCTCTTCACTGATGATATGACTTATGTTTATGAAGAAAACCCCAAGGAATAAAAACGAAGCTTGGTACTAAGTCAAGGATGCAAAGTCAACAAGTGCTTACAATAGGGAATTAGAAAAGGAAAAAAAAAAAAAAAAGAAGGCATTTTTTACTCTGGTGCTTAAAACCAGATGAGATCTGCCTCCTAAGGCCAAGCAAAAGGGATTGCCGTGGAATCGTGGGTCATTTTAGTTCCCTTAAAAGCAGATCCTGGGACAGGATTTTTCTGCAACTCCTTGATTTCTACAGGGACTCTGAAAGGGGAAGGTGAGTCTGGGCAGGAAGGTGGCCTCTAGGAGGGCACTGTAGACAAGTGTCCTACCACTGAGCTACTCCCCAGCTTAGAAAAAGAAGTAAGAATAATATATAACTTATGTGATTTGGATCAAGTCCCCCCAAAGACACAATGACCAAAAAGACAGATTGAAGTCCTCACCCCAGGAACCTGTGAACATTTGGAAACAGGGTGTAACTGAGTTAAAACGAGGTCACACTGGAGTAGTTAGACCTTGATCCAGTGACTGGCATCCTTACAAAGGGAGACATAGACAGGAGAAAACACGTGAAGATGGCAGCTGTTGGGAGAGCACATCAGCCAGCTTAGGGACCACCAGAAGCCCCAGGGGAAGAGTGAAAGAGTCCCACTCAGAAGCCCCAGAAGGAACCCAGCTCTGCATCTTGGATCTGAGGGAATGCACAGCCTTAAAATCCACCTGACCTTTGTTACCTTGTAACAGCAGCCCTTGAAAACTAACGCACAACCCTGTTTACAGAATTCTTAGAAAAAAACAAATTTATCAAAAAAATATGCAAAATCTCTACAGTAAGGGCTACAAAATCTTGCTGAGTAATTCAAGAATACAGCAAGAAATTCAAGAATACATACATCAGTGACTGAGTTTGTTACTGTTCTTAGAGCTGGACAACTATCCTTAAGGCTTCCTCTGTGAGGTGTGGAAGCAAGCCCATGCCACCCTCATGCCTTAGAACAGCTACACATCACAAGCTCACCTGTTGGGCGTGCATTCCAGTGGTCTCAGGTCCTCATGGGCATGCTGTCACCTGGAAAAGAACTCCGTACTGTTTAACTGCCTTCCCACCTCCCACCTCTGCAAATTTCCCTTCTCTGAATTTGTATCCATAATACTTTGTGATTTTGGGTGTTTGACTCTCAATGAACACAGTTTCAGGGCTCTCCATGTTGTAGCATGCATCAGTCCTTCATTCTTTTTTATGGTTATCACATTACATTGTGTGGATCTGTCCCCATTTACCGGTTGTTGGATTGTCAGTGCTGTCCTGTGAATCTTCGGCCTGTGATGTCTCTACCTTTGGGTTGTGTGAACAGTGCTGCTGTAAACATTATATATAAACCTCCGTGTGGACACTTCTCATAGGCATAGATCCAGGAGTGCAATGGCTGTACCATGCAGTGACTTCCTGTGCAGTCACCGAAGAGCTGTCCATCCCAAAGTGGCTCCACCACCTTACACCCCACCAGCAGGGTGCAAGCCTTCTGATTTCTTTGCCTTTTCCCCAACACTTGTTACTCTCTCACAGAAATGCCACTTTCATCAGCATTTCTCCAGTAACAAATGATGTTGAATATTGTCATGTTCTTCAAGACCACTTGTGTAAATTCCTTGGAGAAATGTTTATTCAGATCCTTTACCCATTTTTAAAGTGGGATGTCTTTAGTTTTAAGAATTCCTTGTAAGGACTGGATAGAAGTCTCTTAGCTGATTTTCAATCCCCCCCCCCCATTCTGTGGGATGTTCTTTATCTTTTGGTGATATCCTTTCTATTCTGAGGAAGCCCAGCTAGTTCTTCTATTGCTTGTGCTTTGCTGTCATATTCAGTGCTGAGTCCAGTGTCTTGAAAATTCACCAATTTCTTCTAGAGTTTGTAGTTTTAGCTCTCATGTTTTAGGCTTTCTACCTTAATCTTCATATACAGCATGAAGAAAGAGGGTCCCACTTCATTCCTTTACATGTGGATACCCACCAGTCCCAGAATCACTTGCTGAAGAAACTTTCTTTCCCTATTGGATGGTCTTGGCACCCTTATCAGGGCAATTTGATGCTAAATGTATGGGCTTATTTCTGGATGCTCAAATCTGTCCCATTGATATGTCTGTTCTTGTGTCAGCGCCACACTGTCTTGATTACTGTTGCTTTGTACTAAAATAGAAATGTCAGTTCTCCCAATTTTTTTTTCTTTTTCAGAATTGTTCTGAGTATTCTGGGTCCCTTACCATTCCACACTAATTTTAAAATCACTTTATCAATTTCTACAACATTGTTGGGATTCTAATGGGGATTGTGTCCAATCTACAAAACCAGTTTGGGGAGTACTGTCTCTTAACAATGCTAAATTTTGGCAGGGTACAGTAGCAAATATCTGTAATCCCAGCAGCTTGGAGTGTGAAGCAAGAGGATCACAAATTCAAAGCCAACCTCAGCAACAGAGAGGTGCTAAGAAACTCAATGAGACCCTGTCTTTAAATAAAATACAAAAAATAGGGGTAAGCGGGGCTGGGGTTGTGGCTTAGCAGTAGAGCACTCATCTTGCACGAGTGAGGCCCTAGGTTCAATCCTCAGCACCACATAAAAATAAACGAAATAGAGGTATTATTTCCAACTACAACTAAAATAAATAAGTAAATAAGTAAGTAAATAAATATATTGTGTCCAACTACAACTAAAAAATAAATATTAAAAAAATAAGGCTAGGAATGTGGTTCAGTGGTCAAGTGGCCCTAAGTTCAACCCCTGGTACCACACACACACACAAAAAAAAAAAATGCTAAGTTTTACGATCCATAAATATTGGATGTTTTCCCAGTGTTTAGATCTTTCTTTCAACAGTTTTTTTGTGTATGTGTGTGTATATATATATTTTTTTTCTGTGTGTGTGGTATCAGGGATTGAACCCAGGGCCAATTAAATACTAAGCCATATACCCAGCTCTTTTTTGTATTTTGAGACAGGTTCTCACCAAGTTGCTTAGGTACCTACTAAACTGCTGAGGCTGACTTTGAACTTGAGATCCCCTGCCTCAGCCTCCCAAACTGCTGGGATTACAGGTGTAAATTTATTCCTAAGTATTTATTTTTGGTGGTATTATAAATGGAGTCTTGCTACTTTCATTTTTGGGTTGTAGATCACTCATGTATAGAGATGCAATTGGTATATTGATCCTTTATTTTTCTTGATGGTACTGGGTATTGAACCCAGAGCCTTGTGCATCCTAGGCAAGTGTATTTCCACTGAGCTACACCCCCAGCCACTTCTAAATTTTTTTAAAAATATTTTTTAGGTTTAGATGGACACAACACAATGCCTTTATTTTTATGTGGTGCTGACCCGAACCCGGGTCCCACCCATGCTAGGGGAGTGCTCTACTGCTGAGCCACAATCCCACCCAACTTCTAAATTTTTGAGAACAAGCCTTGCTAAATTGCCCAGGCTGCCTTTGAAATTGTGACCCTCCAGCCTCAGTCTACCAAGTGGCTAGGATGACAGGTGTAGGTCACCTCACTTGATTCTTCATATGTTGCAAGTATTTTGTTGAGGTGTTTTGCATTCTTAGTCATAAGAAATATTGGCCTTGCCAGGAATGGTAGTGCATGCCTATAATTGCAGCAACTCAAGGGACTGAGACAGGAGGATACAAGTTTGAGGCCAGTCTCAGCAACTTAGTGAGACCCTAAGCAACTTAGTGAGATCTTGTCTCAAAATTTAAAAAAAAAAGGAAGGACTGGGGATGTGGCTCAATGGTAAAGTGCCCCTGGGTTCAATTCCCAGTTTAAAAAAAAAAATTAGTCTAGTCTCATAGAATGAGCTGGGAAGTATTTACTTCTCTTCTATTTTTTTCAGAGTGTTTGTGAAGAATCAGTATTAATTGTTCCCTAAATGTATGGTAATATTCAGTAATGAAGACTTCTGTGCTTAAGCTTTTTTTTTTTTTTCAGTTGTAGCTGGACACAATACCTTTATTTTATGTATTTATTTTTTATGTGATGCTGAGGATCGAACCCAGTGCTACACACGTGCCAGGCAAAGGCTCCACCACTGAGCCACAACCCCAGCCCTTAAGCTTTTCCTTTGGGGTACCTTTAATTACTACTTCTCTAAGTTGGACTCAGAAGGTCAAGAGTCTTGTTTTCTTTTGTATGAGGAAATTATAGAGGAAAAAATAAAATGGGTCTTACAAAAATAAAAGGGAGATATGTAGAGGAAAGTAGAGGAAGGAGGGGAGATGGGAGGGGAGGAGGAGGAGGAGAGCACTGGGGAGGACAGTGTGCAAATTATATTGTTATATTGTGTGCATGTACAAATATGTAACAAAAAATCCCACCATTATGTACAACCATATGTTCCAATAAAATATGTGGGGAATGTGCTTGCTTTGGCAGCACATACACTAAAATTGTACAGAGAAGATTAGCATGGCCCTAAGCAAGTGTGACCTGCACATTCATAGTGTTATTTTTTTTTAACATTTCTTTTAGTTGTAGATGGACACAGTACCTTTATTTTATTTATTTTATGTGGTGCTGAGGATGGCCAGTGCCTCACATGTGCAAGGCAAGAGTTCTACCACTGAACCACAACCCCAGCCCCATGTGTTCCATATTTTGCTAAAGAAGCCTTCAGAATGCAACCTGCCCACCCTCTGAGGCTACAGCTGTCACATCCACGCACACTGGGAGGGAAAGTCAGAGGGGGAATTCAAAGGCAAAGTTGAATGATCAAATGGATTTTTATTAGGCTCCCAGAGGTTCTGTTTCCTAAGTGATTCAATGTTAACTACCTTTTCCTGTATGCTTTCCAAAGAGTTATTTTGTTTTTTAACTTGATGTGCAAATATTTCCTCACAGTTGGAAAAAAAATCACTATTTCTCATGGTATGTGCATTATATTTCAATAAAACTTTAAAAAAATAAAAATTACTATTTCAATCTCTTTTCTCATTATAGGTCTATGCAGTTTGTCTATTTCTTCCTTTTTCAAAAAAATAGTTGTATATGGACATAATACCTTCATTTTTATTCATTTTTTAAAATGTAGTGCTGAGGATCAAACACAGTGCCTCACATGTACTAGACAAGTGCTCTACCACTGGGCCACAACTCCAGCCCTATTTCTTCTTTTTTTAAAAATATGAATAACTCAATATCCAAAATAGCATCACTTTAACATATGATCAATAGAAAAAACTGAGATATTTTACATTCTTTATGCCAATGAATTCAAACTCCTGTGTGCATTTTATATTTACAACACTTCTCTATCAGGAGCAGCCGCAAGCAGCTAGTGGCCACCACGCTGGACAACACAGGAAGGAGCTCATTTTATTTTTGCATCTGGGAAGTTTGTTCTCTAATTAGCCAATCAGTTCTCAAAAAATCTTGCAGAGTTGATAGAATGTAAGCAAGAAAATCAAATGGTTAAGGAATTTCAAGTCAGGCTTTTGGAAGAATCTCAGCCCCTTGTAATGCATTTCCAGGGAAGAACAACATTTCCATCTCTGGCAATTTTAAGGAAAAATTTAACTCTACAGATACTCGTTGAAGGCCAGCTGTGATCCAGGTGCTGTGCCAGCTCTGCAGGTACCCATCCACAAGTTGGACTTCCCGCCCTCAAAGCTCCTGTCCCTCTGCAGAGGGGCATCTGTTCAGGGCAGGCTGCAAGAGCTAGGAGGAAGAGCACTGTGTCTCAGCCATATGCTCCAGCATAGCTCTGGAGGGAGGCTGGACCTCAGGACAGAGCAGAATGAAGTATGGAATGTAGAGTGCTAATAAGGCCTCCTCCTCTCTAGATGCCACAGAATTCAGATGGGGTCACAGTGTGTCAGCTGGATGGCTGCTCCACAGAGCAAGGATAAAACAGGCATCTTTTTCCTTCCCTTCCTTTTTAAAATATATATTTTAAATTTGTTCTAATTAGTTAGAGACAACAGCTGCACACCTGTTTCTTAATCCATCAAGGGCCCAGCTTGCCCCAGGCAAGCATGCTGCAGCCTGCCTGAAAGAAGAGCTAACTAGGGGAGAAACTGGCCTTTGCTGTCTCACCCAGGCCATTCCACCTTGGAGGTCTCCAGGGGACAGATCAGTCAGGCATTTTGGTTTCTCTTAGCAGCTGGATTTCTTCTCTGATTTGAACATCAAAGCACATGCTCAACCAGGGGCCCCAGCATCCCCTGTGAAGGGAGGCAGAAGAGGGGCAGGGTTTCATCAGCCCTGGCCTGCTCCTCCTCCTAGGGAGTCAATTTGCAGACCCAAGCTCCCCTCAGGACCACTGGTGGGTTGTTCAGCTTCTGCCCCCAAAATAACTGGTTTCAGAGGTTTCATCCACAGTTGATTGACTCCATCACTCTGGACTAATGGGAGGCAGACCACATGGTGGAAAGGCGTGGCAGAGGAAAGTTGCTCAGCTCAGAGCAGCCAGGAAGCAGAGAATAAGCTTTCTTCTTGAGTCAATTTCTGTACTTTGTGCCTGTTTAGGAATTTATCTATGTCTTAAGTCTATTTTGTGTTCCTAAAACAAAATACCTGAGGTTGAGTAATTTATAAAGAAGTTTTGTTTTTTTTTAACAAGTTTAAAAGAAAAGAAGTTGATTTGTAAGAAATGCATTTAATCCCTTCCAAGGATGGTGTCTCCATGACCTTAAATGAAAGGTCACCAACCTTTTAAAGTCATTACAATAGGGAACATCGTTTTTGGAGATGAATCTTTAGGAGACACATTCAATCTATGTCCAAACCACAGTCTATGGTTTGTAATGTAGGTGTTCCTTCACAATTCATGTTGGGATGGGTGCAGTGGCACATACCTGTAATCCCAAAGCTCAGGAGGCTGAGGCAGGAGGATCATGAGCTCAAGAGCCTCAGCAACTTAGCAAGGCCTTAAGCAACTCAGTGAGAACCTATCTCTAAATAAAATACATATTAAAAAAAAAAAAGAGTGGGGGTGCTGGGGATGTGGCTCAAGCGGTAACGCGCTTGCCTGGCATGTGCTGGGCACTGGGTTCGATCCTCAGCACCACATAAAAAGAAATATTAAAACTTAAAAAAAAAAAAAAAAGAGTGGGATGTTGCTCAGCGGTAAAGTGCCCCTGGGTTCAATCCCCAGTACAAAAAAAAAAAAAAAAAAAAAAAATCACGTTGGACCCTCTGACAGCCAATGTGATAGTTATTAAGAGGTGGGATCTTGGGCTGGGGATGTGGCTCAAGCGGTAACGCGCTCGCCTGACATGCGCGGGGCACTAGGTTCAATCCTCAGTACCACATAAAAATAAAGATGTTGCATCCACCGAAAACTAAAAAATAAATATTAAAGAATTCTCTCTCTCTCTCTCTCTCTCAAAAAAAAAAAAAAAAAAAAGGAGGTGGGATCTTGGGAAGTGACTGAGGTGTGAGCTTTCCACTTTCATGAGTGGGATCAGTGTACTCATAAGAGGCTGGAGGGAGTGCCCTACTTCCCCTTCTGCCCTTTTGTCACATGAGAGCATAGGAAAAAGGTGCTTTGGGGAAAGCAGAGAACAAGCCATTACCAGACACAATCTGTCAGTTCTGCCTTGATCTTGGAATTCCCAACCTCCAGAACTGGAAAATACATTTATGTTATTTTTAAAAATATTTTTCAAGCTGGGCACAGTGATGCACACCTGTAATCCCAGTGACTTGGAAGGCTGAGGCAGGAGGATTGCAAGTTCAAAGCCAGCTTCAGCAATTTAGCAAGACCTATCTCTAAATATAAAAAAAGGGCGGGTGGGGATGTAGATCAGTGGCTAAGCACCCCTGGGCTTAATCACCAGTACCAAAAAAAAAAAAAAACTTTTTAAGGCTGGGGTTGTGGCTCAATGGTAGAGCACTTGCCTATGTGTAAGGCACTGGGTTCGATCCTCAGGACATTAAAAATAATAATAAAGTTATATTAAAAAAGTCTAAAAATATTTTTAGTTGTAGATGGATATAATAACTTATGTGGTGCTGAGGATCGAACCCAGTACTTCACACATGCTAGGCAAGCACTCTACTACTGAGCAAAAACCTTAGCCTAAAAGGCTAATCTGTAGTATTTGGTAATAACAGCATGAATGGAATAAGATATCATCCAAATTAATCAACATTTTGGCATGTAATTGTTCATAGTATTCCTTTTTACTCCTGTACGCTCAATAGTAATGTTCTTTCTTTTTTTCTTTTCTGTGGTGCTGGAAATTGAGTACAGAGGTGTTCTATCACTGAGCTGCAGTCCCAGCCCTTTTTATTTTTTAGAGACAGTGTCTTGCTAAGTTGCTGAGGCTGACTTGGAACTTGCGAACCTCCTGCCTTAGCCTCCTGAGTAGCTGGGATTACAGGCATGTGCCACCATACCTGATTCTCTCATCTTTTATTCTAGTACAGTAATTTTTTGTCAGCCTTGGTAAAAATTTGCTGATTTTATCTATTATTTTTACTCACTGTTTCATTAACCTCTAATCTTCATCTCTTTCTCTCTCTCACACTGGCGACTGAACCCAGGGGCACTTTACCACTGAGCTATACCATTCTTTTTATGTTTTATTTTGAGACCAGGTCTTGCTAACTTGCCCAGGTTGCCCTCAACCTTGCAATCTTCCTCCCTCAGCCTCCTGAGCCTCTGGGATTACAGGTGTATAGCACTATGCCTAGCTTCTTCCTGCTTTCTTTAGGTCAGTTTGCTCGGTTTTCTAGTGTCTTGTAGTGAAGTTATTATTAACTTGAGGTATCTTCTTTTTAAACATAGGCATTTACAGTGTTCTGGGATGTATAAATTGTTGTTTTTCAGTAATTCTGGCAAGATTTTAGCCATTATTTCTTTTGCTGGGGATGGAGGCCCGGCCTTTGTGCATGCTAGGCAAGTTGTGTGCTCTATCACTGAACCCCCATCCCTGGTCCTTTACCTGCTGCTACTCCTTTTCTTCAGACACTTCCATCACACAGATGCTGATATGCTTAATGGGGGACAGAGGTCTCACATTTTTCTGAAACTGCCTTAAAATGTTTTTCTGAGATGGGGTTTCATTGTGTTGACCAGGCTGACCCCAAATCCCTGGGTTCAGGTAGTCCTCCTGACTCAATCTCCCGAGTAGCTGGTACTTTTTAAAATTCTTTTTTCTCATTTGACTTTGTCTATCAATCTATCTTCAAATTCACCTATTATTTCTTCTGCTAGCCTTTTTTTTTTTTTTTTTGTACTGGGGATTGAACCTAGGGCCTTGCACATGCTAGGCAAGTGCTCTACCAGAGCCACATCCCCAGCCCTTCAACTAGTTGATTTTAAAATTTTAGTTATCATACTTTTTTTTTTTTTTAGCTCAGAGTTGCCTTTTAGTTTTAACATAAATGTTCTAGGATTAGTACATTTTAAAATTCTAATTTGTATTGGCATTTAATGCATGATTATTTCAATTTCTTCAGGTCACCATGCTTCCCCTTTTTTTAAAAAAATATTTTAGTTTTTGGTGGACACAACATCTTTATTTTATTTGTATGTAGTGTTGAGGATCGAACCCAGCGCCCGGCGCATGCCAGGTGTGGCTACCGCTTAAGCCACATCCCCAGCCCATGCTTCCCTCTTTAAGACAGGTCTTGTTCAACTTGCCAGTTAATACCTTTGGCCAAATTATTATTTTTTAAAAGAGAATTTTTAATATTTATTTTTTTAGTTTTTGGCGGACACAACATCTTTGTTTGTATGTGGTGCTGAGGATCGAACCCGGGCCGCACGCATGCCAGGCGAGCGCGCTACCGCTTGAACCACATCCCCAGCCCTGACCAAATTATTTTTTAAAGATTTTTTTTTTTTTTTTGGTTAGAAACAATACCTTTATTTTATTTATTTTTATGTGGTGCTGAGGATTGAACCCAGGGCCTTGTGCATGCTAGGTGAGCGCTCTACCACTGAGACACAACCCCAGCCCTGACCAAATTTCAAGAATGACATAATTGCGATTTTTGGAAAAAGTAGTAACACTTATGATCTTCCAAGCTAAATTTGTCTCAGAGCTTTAATTTTTAAGAACCTATACATATGTAGGTTCAATTTAGTTCCAGAGTATGGTCAAAAATACTTATGACCAGTTATCTTATTATCCATGGGAGGTCCATAGCAATTTTTGCATTCCCTGGTCCAAGCATAGCGAATCCACATGTGTGCTTCCCAGTGCAAAGGTACTTCGTGCTCACAGCAGCCAGGATGTCATGGGTGCCAGTGAAGAGCTGCTCCCTGTGTGCCTGTTTTATCTCATCAGAAAGGCTGTGCAAGAAGTGGGCCATTCCTTTGTCTGGAAGCAGCATCTACAGTGGAGAAGACAGACAGTTTGGCTTCACTGATGTTCTGCTTTATGGATGTTCCAGACTTAGCACAGTCGACAGCCTTCCCAAAACACTGAAGTGTTTCTATTGGATTTGGATTCCTGTTTAGAGTGGAAATTCCAACCTGGCTGAGTTGAGCACTTCCCCACAAACACCTGCTTTTTCTCAATTTCTGTATGCAAGAACTTAGCAGCCATCAAACATGCAAGGATCTTCAGACTAGCGTGATCTGGATCTGTGAAGGGGATGATCATGGCACACTTATCCACATAATCCATGTACGTATTTCCGCAACAGGAAATACACATTCATCTGGCAGGCTTCGACAGTGATCAGCTTTCTTATGATCTGGAAGCCATTCATATGTGCACTTCTACCAGAGCCACTGTGTGTAGGTTTCTCAGCCATGTGTGGAGGAGCAGTGTTCACTGAACATCTCATATTATCAGTCTAATTGATGTTTCTTTCTCAGGATTGGTTTGATGTCTGTCATTTCAAAAATTCTCTTCATCCACCTCACCTAATCCATGCCCCTGAAGGAAGAACTCCACACAAGGGTCTGGCTAGTTCTGAAGAATGTATACAGATGCCGGGAATCTGGAATCCTATTTGAGAATGGGTTTTAAGATGCTGTCTGTCATCTTAATTAACCCTTTGAAGCGTTCTCCGAAGCATGGATTGCTAAGTACTTCACAGGTACATCATGTCAGGAAGATTTTGCTTCAGGCAGAGATGGAAAAAGTACACCGTTTGTAGTATCCAGGTGTGACTGACCATGGAGCATGCAGGGAGAATGGTCATGCCTCCTTCTTTGGCTCTATCTGCTGAGCTTATTCTCTATAGTGGAGAATGGCACATCCCAGCTTGGTGAGGATGTTGCAAAAGAGAGGCACATGTACCCTCAGCTCCTCAGGAAGTGTGTTTAAAACTAGACAAGGCTCAGAAATACACCATGTTGTTGGTGGGCTGGGCACAATACTACACATGGATTTCTCCAGTTGTTAAGGCCATATCCAGCTTGATGAAAGGTATGGTGGGCTCAATGTCTCAGACTTTCAATGCTGGGAGATGGGAGGCATCTTGAGGTTTACTTTGCTGACTCCATAATTCTAAACCTTTTTCATAGATCTGCTGCTTGGCTTTCAGAGAGAGAGAGAGAGAGAGAGAGAGAGAGAGAGAGAGAGAGAGAGAGAGAAACTGACCTCCTGCTTTAGTTTTTCTGTTCCTATTTGCATTTCTCATGATACTTGTCATCAGGTTTCATCAAGGCAGTTTATGCTGATTATTCTTAAAATACTTTTTCTTAGAAAAATTTAGGATTTTCCTTAAGGCACTGCCTAAATTTAGCTGATTTCCCACCTGGAAAAGCTCCACAGGGTACCTATCATGATTCTAGCAGGAAGCTTTGTCAGGGCAAGTCCAAAGCTGGTAGACTGATGCTTTATTTGAATTTCAATTGTATAAAGTAAAGCTTCACTTCAAACCTCTTCTGCTGCAGTCTGGCTGGGCACAAATCATGAGCCACTGAAGCAGGAATAAACTTTATTTCTGAACTCCACCAGCACACTCCACACACGCTCCCCGGGAACTCTCCCGAACGCCACGCAGCTCCTCCAGGAACCAGCAACCAGAAATATCTCTCCTCTAGCACTTCCCCAACCAAATGGAACTCTCCGGGAGAGCTCAAGCGGAACTCAACGGGAACTCCGCCAGAACTCAAAAGTCATCATCTTAATGGCTCGCTAGCGTCACCTCTCAACCACTACTTCTGGCAAAAATGCCATACGTCATCCCGACTCGGCTGTGGCCCTCAACACTCTTCAAATCCTTTCTCAATTATTTCTCAACTGTTCTATCCACAAGGTCTCTGTCTGAATATCTTTCTTGGCAATCCCTTGGAGACTTATATTGAAGCAGGCCTCCCTTATGTAGCCATTATACCAGGGAGAAAAGTCTGTGCCAAGTCCAGATTCAATTAGGCTTTGTAAAAGGGGAACTTGGCCCAGCAATCAAGAGTGAAAACAGAGGCCTGGGATTGTGGCTCAGTGGTAGAGTGCTTGCCTAGCATGTGTCAGGCACTGGGTTTGATCCTCAGCACCACATAAAAATAAATAAAGTAAGTATTGTGTCCATCCAAAATAATAATAATAAAAAGAGTGAAGCCAGAAGATTTAATTTGAAGACTTCAAATATGTCAGTGACATCAGCAAGAGGAAACCAACACGGACCATTGTTTGTTTAGAGGTATCTGAAGCAAATGAATCTAGGCTGCACCCTGAATTTCCCCAGCTTGTCCCAGGTCTTCTGGGCTGGCACTGTGATATTTGGTTCAATTTTCTGAAATTCACCCAGAGCTCCTTCATGAATTTGTTGCAGATGCCGATCTGAGAATTACCCTAAGTGAAGAACTTAGCACTATTTAGGTGGTAGAGAGTAGCATGAAATGGTTTGAACTGCTCCCACATGAGTTTTGGGATGCACGAGGGATCACATCCAATGAGTGAGTGTGACCAGGGAAAGTTTGCTTGGAAGGTGCTGAGAAAATAATCCTCTCATTATCCGAAAAGTTCCCTAAAAATCAAGGGCATTTGGGGGTCACATGGATTCCTCTTGTTCTAGTCACTACTATCCTTCCTGCCTGTGAAGGCATTCATTAAAGTGGAAATGTTCAATATTTTGAAGAAAAGATCTCTGCATGGATTCTGTGGTTTTGAGAACCACAAAGGGCCATATGCTCAAGAACATGTGGAACACCAGTTCTCTCCACTGGAGGAGTGAGAAACTGCACACTCAACAGGTTGTCTTCCCTTGCCAGGTACAAACATCTGGTTCCTGTGTTGTCATGGCCGAGCTTTGTTGCAGTTAGGAACATCTTGAGAACAGACATTACCTGGTTTATGGTGAAGCTGTGCATCTTTTCTCTTCCTTTATACTGTGGAGCTCTCACAAGCTGGGTTACACTTTTACCTCTATACTTTGTGGTATGTAACCCTCCCACCCCAGCTGCTGTACCATATCCATACCCATTGCAGGGCCCAGATGTTATACTTTTCAAATTCTTTAATTTCCATTTGTTTTTTGTTTTGGAAGTAATTCCGTTTTATTTTTTCTTTCTCCTTTTTGGTGGTATTGGGTTTTGAACCTGGGATGCTTAATCTCTGAGCTACCTTCCCAGTCCTTTTATTTTTTTGGTGGTAGTAGTGGGGATTGAACCAGGGCCTTGTGCATGCAAAGCAAGCAGTTTACCAACTGAGCTATATCCCCAGCACCCCCAGCCCTTTTTATTTTGAGACAAGGTCTTGCTAAGTTGTTTAGAGCCTTGCTAAATTGCTGAGGCTGGCCTCAAACCTGTGATCCTCCTGCCTCAGCTTTGAGTTGCTGAGATTACAGGGGTAAGTCACTGCACCCGGCCATTGCTTATGTCTTTAATCATGGTTTCCTTTAGTTCTGTGAATATATTTATATTGGCTATTTAGAAGTCTTGTGATAAAATTTGACATCCACTCTTCCATAGTGCCCATTTTCTTAATTTTCTTTTCCACCAGTGTATGGGTCAAATTTTTCTATTCCTTTGCATGCTTTACATTTCCTTCCCATTAGTCACTTCTAGTCACTAGTAGCCTTCTTGGGTATCAGGTCGACTGTCAAGGTATCACAATGCATGTGTTCAAATAACTCATATCACTTAATAGTGGCTCCAAAACACAAGAATAGCAACACTGGTGCTTTGGATGTACCAAACAGAAGTTGTAAAATGCTTTAAGAGGTTTGAGTTTTCAAAAGGAAGAAAAAAATTACATATTCAGAGCATGGTAAGTGCTTAGTTACTATGGAAAAGGTGTTTAGGGTTTGCCATGATGCCTACCCAAGGTTTCTAAAGTGTACCCCTGCTGGGATGTCAGCAATTCTGCGTAAGTCTCTCACATTTATCCAGTTATTTTAGTGGGATCATTTAAACCCTCTCTTGCTCCTCAGGGTGTCTCCAGTTATCCAGGACCACAGTGATTTTTGTAGAGTTCTCTTTTCCTGATCACATCTGGCTGTTAAACCACTATTGTTGCAACTCATTGCTCTGTTATTTTCTATAATGCCCTGGGACATAAATGTTTCTACAAATTCAATCAAATTCCAACTCCTCTGCAAGACTAGTTTTGAGGTCATTGCTTGCTATGGTTTGCATTTGCAGTGTCCTCAAAGGCTTGGTCTCCAATGTAGCAGTGTTCAGAGGTGGGGCTTTTATTGGCTCATGAGGGCTCTGACCACATCAGTGGATTAATCCATTGACAGCTGAATAGACACTGGGAGGTGGAGAAATTGGAGGTGGATCATGGCTGTTAGAAGGTGGTTACTGGGGGTTTGCTGTGGAAGGATTTTTTTTTTTTTAGTCCCTAGACCCTTTTTCTTTCTTACTCTGGCTGCCTTGAGGTGAGCATATTCCCCCCACCATGCTCTTCTGCCATGATATTCTGTCTCACCTCATGCCCAAAGCAATGGGGCTGGCTGACCATGGACTGAAACCTCTGGAACCATGATCCTCCTTTAATTTGTCGTCCTCAGGCATCTGTCATAGTGAACAGCTCATTAACAAACTGTTGGCACTACTACAGCCCCAGTGCCCACGGTGAGTGCAGCCTTCAGTATTCTCAAGGGTGCTTTTTTTTTGGTCTTGAGCCTTTTATTCTCTGCTGCAGGTGAAGCCAGTGTCTGTGGGAAGAGAGAAAGAACTATCCATTTTACATAAGGCCTGTTTCTCTACCCAGGACTCAAGCTGAGGGTAGGATTGAGAGCAAGTTTCTGCATAGGAGCAGAACAGGGATTGAGAGGCTGCCTGTCCAACACTGGGTTTTTACTTAGAGCAGATGCCCAATGTAACTGAAAGCAGCATAAAGCTTGGCAACTCTGCCTTCATTTTGTTTCCTTTGTCACCTAGTCAGCTCTGCATGTAGGCATGTTAATTATTTAGTGTGTTCATCTATAGATCAGTAATACAAAGTTTACTAGCCTTAAGTTCACCACCATAGATCTTGTCCTCCCTTCAAGACAAGATTTGCAGGGGCATCGATGATTAGCTTTTACAGCATTCAGTTCCAGGTCTTCAGGTGTTGTCCAGCTTCTTCCAGGGGCAGTGGAAGTAGAACAGTGGAAGCCTTGCAGACAGGTCGCCCTGTGATGAGACTGCTTCCCTAGAGGAACGATCATTTCATGGGAACTCATTTGTCCTGTCCTAGGATCCCAGGTCTGACAGACAGACCAGTGGAAATTGACCTCAAGATAATAAGAGCTTTTTAGAACGATCAACTGACCACATGTGACCAAGATTGCTTAGAGGAAGAACAGGGAAGGGGTGAACCTCCAGTTCCTGCCAGTGTTTGAACTCACTTTGCCTTCCCAATATGGCTACAGTGATTTAAGTTCTTTTCCCACTTTTCACTATCACCTCTTCTGTTTGGTGTTTTAGGTGAGTGACAGGACCTGGTTTGTTGGGACCACTGGCTCAGGAATTGGGTAACAGAAGCTGAGGATCGGGAGTAGCCCTTTCTTCTTGACTGGACTTTCTTGGCCTGGGACCACTGTCTCATAAGCCAGGGCAACTGTGATTAGGGCCATGTTCTGGGTGTGGTCTCCTTGAGTGGGGCTGGGTGGCAGTGGAGAGTCCCACCTCTTAACCTCAGCAACAGGTGGCTGAAGGCAGGATGGACAATGCCCTTGTGCTCCTTGTTGGAGAAAGAACTATCTTGGGAGGTGGCAGGAGGACCATGATCTTGGCCATAGCAATCTGTTGTGGAGATTTGCCTTGCTGGCTGGCAAGAAGGACAAGAAAAATCTTACTTCAAATACCACTTGACCACTTGTCTTAAAAGTATTTTTTAGTTGTTGATGGACTTTTATTTATATATGGTGCCGAGAATTGAACCCAGTGCCTCACACATACTAGGCAAGTGCTCTCCCACTGAGCTACAACTCCAACTCCACTCATCTTTCTTATCAACTTTTTTATAGTTATCCTTGGATGGATGTTTCTTTATTTGCAGTTTGCTTTTAAGACCATTTACAGAGGCGTTGAGTTATTGTCATTGTTTTTTTTTTTTTTTTTTTTTTGTAGTGCTGATGATGGGAACCCAGCATCTCATGCATACTAGCAAGCACTCTACCATTGAGCCATACCACCAGCCCTCTAATGTTTATTTACTGATTTTAACTATTTAACATTTTTATTTTTTGGTAGTACTAAGGATTGAGCCCAGGGGTAATGTACCATTTAGCTACATCAAGAGCCCCTTGTTTTTATTTTCCATTTTGAGATAAGGTCTTAAGTTGCCCAGGCGGCCTTGAACTTGGGACCCTCCTGCCTTAGTCTCCCAAGTCACTGGGACTACAGACTTGCCAATGCGCCTAGCAAGTGCATTCTTTGGATAACTTATCACCAGTCACACTAAGTAGCAGGTCAGCAGAACTCATGTTGTCAGTCTGAAGTGGATCTCCCCACCTTCATTTCTGGAGTTATGCTCTATATACAGAATCTGAGCTTGACAGGTTTTTGTTTTGGTTTTATCCTTCAGTGCTTTAAATGTCATTTTCTTCTCTAACTTTCATGATTTCTGTTAAGACTGCTAATCCATACTTTGCAATGTGCCTTAAAAAAAAAAAAAAAAAAAAGACAGGGTTTTTGCTATGTTGCCCAGGTTGTCTTCCAACTCCTAGGCTCAAGTGATCCTCTCATCTCAGCCTCCCAAGTTTACTGGGACCACAGGCACATGATAGTTTCTCTACCTATTTTTGAGATTTTTCATGAACCATTGCTTTCAGCATTTTGAACATGATTTTCTAGGACTCTGGTTCTTTGGTTTCCAATGTATTGGTGGTTGTATCTGTCTTGCATGCACAAGGCCCTAGGTTCCTATCTCTTATACTTCCATTTCTTTTTCTTTTTTTTTTTTTTTTGGTACAGAGGACTGAACCCAGGGCTGCTTGACCACTGAGCCACATCCCCAGCTCCTTTTAAAAATTTTATTTAGAGACAGGGTCTTAAGAGTTGCTTAGGGCCTAAGTTGAGACTGGCTTTGAACTTGTGATCTTTTTGCCTTAGCCTCCTGAGCTACTGGAATTACGGGTGTGGGCCCTTGCACTCAGTTTGTCCCCTACCTCTTTTAGGACTCCAGTTCCACAGATGGCAAACCACATTTTTTACTTCATATGCATTTTCCACATATGTGTATACACAAATATGTGATATAGACACATGCACACAACATCAAGTGCAGACTTCATATTTGCTATTAATTCTGTTCAGGATACACACCATTTCAGCTCATGTTGTTACTGTTGTTTGGCAGTACTGCCTTGTGCACGCTGGCTTTTTGTCTTTTTTGGTTTTTACGTGTATTCCTTCACCTTGTTTATACTGAGAACATTTAAGACTTATAACGGTCCTTTTACGTTTCTTATTTTGGCAGAGCCTGGTTGCTTCTGACCATGTGCCCGTGTGTGGCTTGCACTTGGCTGAGGTGGGAAGTTCCTATATTTCTTTAGAGAATGCTGGGCTTTGTTCTATCAGCTAGGAAGTTGCGTGGGGTCAGTTGGATTCCTCTGAGGCAGCTAATAAGCACGTTTCCAGTGCCTCACTACCTGCCTCCACTTCGCCCAGTTCAAACATCAGGTATGAACACCTTGTTGCTTTTTGGAGACTCCGTGCTTAGATTTATGCAACCTGTGCACAGATGAGAACTGAGCCAAGGAACAGGGGACTCTCAGCAGATCTCATCTCCAAACCTCTATGTACAAGCCCCTCCTGCCTGGAACTCTGACCCAAATCCCAGTTATTGTGGCCTCCTCAAACTCTGGTCTTTCCTCTGTTCAACAATGCTGCTGGGTTCCTGTCTCAGTATTGGGACCTGGAAGCTGCCTCTAGGCAAAGAGCTGGTTGCCTAAGGGCTTACCTGTCTTGCCTTCTCTTAAGGACTACTATCCTGAGCTGTTGGCATGGCATCGTCTGTGTGAAAGAGGACAGTTTCCATAGCAATTGGTCCCTCTTATGTCCCTCCATTCACTCATCCTGGAACCTAATGTATTTGCCACCAAGAACTATCTGGAGGCTCCTGGTTACACAGGTGTCTCCTGACCCGCTCAGCCACAGGTGTGCTTGCAAGAAGTTACTGATAATTCCTATTGCCTTGACTCTCCTTGTGTAGTTCATGATGCCCACTCCTGAATGCTTGCTTATTCTTGCATTTCAGTAGTGGGTCCAAAATAATGCTACTGACTGTAGATGAAGAGCCAGAACTTGAGGCACTTTCACCTGTCATCCTGGATGATGACATGGTAAGTTTTTGTTGTTAACAGAGAACTAGCCAGGTATGGTGGTGTACACTTGTAATCCCAGTGACTTTGGAGGCTGAGGCAGGAGATTGCAAGTTCAAGGCCAGTATTTGCAATTCAGTGAGAACTGTTTCTTTAAAAAAAAAAAGGGGGGGGGGAGCCGGGGACACAGCTCAGTGGTACAATGTTCCTGGGTTCAACTCTAGCACTACCAAAAAAAAAAAAAAAGTCAATTTTTTACTACTCCCTTTTATAAATATATTGTTAGACATAGTGGTGCACATTCTCCCACTTGGGAGGATCACTTTTGTCCATGAGTTGAAGATCAGCCTGGGCAACACAGAAGAGCTAGGGATGTAGCTGATGCCACTCAGAGTTCGAGCAGTTGACTAGCATGCTCAAGGTCCTGTGTTCAATCCCTAGTATAAAAACAACCAAACAATAAAAACCGCCTCCCCAAATTAACAAAAAAGCAGTAATCTTTTCTGGTATCATTAAATTCATTTTGATTTTAATTTTTGTTGTTGACATTGTCTTCTGAGACAGGATCTATGTTGCCAGGCTGGTCTTGAATTTCTGGGCTCAAGGGATCCTTGGCCTCAGCCTCCTGAGTGCTAGGACCTCAGGTGTCACTGACCTGGCTCGTTTCGTTTTAATGGAATGAGAATGAAAGTTAAAAAGTTCAATAAAAATTTTTCCACTGGTAGGGTCTTTTCTAGCTATTGTTATTTTATTTCATTTCATGATTAGTGATATTGTGGGAAGAGTCAAAAACATCAGGCTACCCAGTGGGGACTGATCTCATCAAGAACAGGTACAGACTTAGGCCTGGGCTCTGATGAGGACAGCAACACTGGGGCTGTCTGCAGTTGCCCTAGGCAGCATACACACCTTGGGTCTTAGTCCCCCATATATATATATGGCACAATGGGTGGGACAGATCACCAGACCATGCTGTGTCATGGAAGGACTGTCCTCAGGAGCCCTCCTCCCTCTCCTCTGTCCCCTCAAGTTGGTTCCATCCTCTACTTCTTTTTGTTCCTGAGGATAAGCACTGTTGAGCAGTACCCTTTTGAAGAAAAACCCAAAGAACCAAGTAGACGGTCTTGAAGGGTGAGTGACCTCCAGGGAAATGGGACAGTTGTTCCTGGTGGAGGAACAGCAGGGAAGGGCCAGGAAGTCTGAGGGCTCCGGGAACAGATGTTGGTGGGCAGGCTGAAGGCTGGTGAAATGGGAACAGGGGAGGCTGCAGTTGACTACTATACCTCAACGAATGCTCAGGAGTTGGGCTCAGGACTGGTATTTGAATTATCTCTAGGCCTCAGTGTGAGGGTCCTTGTTGGGGTACCCAGGAATCCCTTTATCACTCCTGCTCCCAACAGTTCCTGATATCACAGCTGGGGACCCTGTGGTTCTTCTTAGCAGCTGGCATGGCTCTACTGGACAGATGAGTAAGTTGAGGCCCAGAGGTGGGACTGGCTCCCAGCACAGCTTCAAGACTGTCCACA
The DNA here is from genome assembly GCF_048772815.1 of Callospermophilus lateralis. Classification (NCBI taxonomy): domain Eukaryota; kingdom Metazoa; phylum Chordata; class Mammalia; order Rodentia; family Sciuridae; genus Callospermophilus; species Callospermophilus lateralis. The sequence continues at coordinate 2,160,428 of NC_135312.1, read as the reverse complement.
GGGAGAACAGGCCTGGGCAGGCAGGATTTAGGGTTTCCCACATGCGTACAGGCCCTAGCCCTTGGCCCCTACTCAGCCCCCACCTCAGCCAGGAGATGAAGCCAGCATCCCTGAGGGACTGCATCAGGGTCCCTGCCCTCTCAAGGGCACTTTCCTGCCGTGGTCACAGCCCAGCCTGTTTCTCCCTTCGCTGAACCATCCTATGAACAAAGGGATGTGCTGTTCTTCCTCCCACCTGGAAAAAATAAAACAAAATAAACAAAGGAAAACTCCCAATTTTGAACCTCCTCTGACTATCCACCCACTTCCTGGTGCAGTCCCCAGAATTGCCAGGACCTGCAGCCCCCCCAGCTGGCCCCGACCCTATTGCCCCACAAACCAGCTCCCTCTGGGCTGTCAAGTCACCTTGGGGCAGGAGCTTTGTAGCCAGCTCCTGGCTTTGTCGACCACAGCAGCCCTGCCTTGGCCTGCCTCTCCCAGCCCTCTGACCTCCAGATGCCAAGAGATTGGGAGACGAGGGAGCTACGCAGTGCTCTAGGAAGATATGGACGTTAGACAGCAACCAGGTGGCAGCTCCATGTGGGTGTTCTGCAAATTGCCTAAAGAGATCTCAGAAGAAAGGGACAAGCTGGGATTCCTTTTTTCATTTTAAATACTACTCACTTTGTTATCAATGTATATACCCAGTCGAATATAATTTATCATTTTAGTCTAGATCACAACCTTTCCAAAGTGTAGATGGGAACCTGCCTAAGGGCCACACGTGACCCTGCCCTGCTGACCCTCTGCTCTGTGCCGCAGGGGCCTCTGATCTCAATGAAGCTGCTGAGGATTAATCCAACATGCCCTTATCCCTCAGGTGAACTGCTGAGCCTGCCCACCCAGTCTTGTGGCTTCTTCGCATGTCCACGTGAAGCCGTGATGATCCAGTGGTTGTGTCTCCTGCTGAGTGCTCTGTCCTGGTGCTTGGGCCAGCCCAGCACATGGAGGTCCATGAGGGCACCAGGAGCCCTAAGCTGACATCAGCCCTGGCTCCTGGGGGGGACACATCACCCACTTGTCACTTCCCACCACGGCCACCCCCCCCAGCAGAAAGCAACCAGACTGGGTCTCCTGCTGTACTAATGTATTCCATCTTTCAAAAAGAAAGACATGATTTTAATATTACTTAACAATATGTTAAAAAGTAGCCAGGCAGGCCTCCGTGTCAGTACGGTCGCACGCTCTAGAACAGACGTGATGGTGTGAGTACTGGGTGGATTTCTTGTTTTTAACGTTCTCATTCTGCAAGGGGTCTTACACAAGCTGGCTACGAGTCAGGGGATCAAACACAAACAGCGCAACGTGTACACTTGGAAACAGTAGATCATGAAGAACGGAGGCCTGCCCGCCCAGCCCGCCTTGATGGGACGCAGGGCACATGGGAGCTGAGGGATGGCAACACCCAGCGGGACAGACGTCAGGACGGGTGCGATGCAGAGGCAACGGAGCACGCGGAGCACGCGTATGCTGCACTCGTCTCTGGCCATGGCCCACACCTCTGAGGCCGCGGTGGTGGGAGGAACTGGCGGGAACTACTGTTCCAATCCGACTGCACAGAGCTACAATCAAAGAAGTCTCACTCACAGACTACACGCACACGAGCTACAACGCGGGTCGAGCAGCAAGTTCTCGGTCTGGGTCTCAGGCTGCGGCGCCCCATCCTGCCGCGTCCTGGGTGGACATGGCAGCTCTGGGGGGCCGGCGAAAGGCTCAGCTCTTGAAGTGGCACAGCCCGGCCTCCTCCCGCGTGTCCCTCTTCATGTGGTCTTTGTTCAGTGGGCAGCAAAAGTGGCTTTTTTCAAGCTAAAGTTGGACCAGTTGATGGACAGTCTCTGTCGGGTCTGTCTAGCGGAGTCCAAGCAGAACCTGCAAAGACAAGAGGCTGATGAGGGAGGCAGCCCCCACCCAGGCTGGGGCCTGGCCAACCTTGTCAGCCCCAATCTTGCCAGAAACTCACTGGAGGTGGGTGTGAGTCAGGGAGTGGGATCTGAAGCCCAGGACTCCCTCCTTGCTCCGGAGAATGGGAGGCAGGGGCCCCATCTTCAGGACACTGACCACATGGCCTGTGTGGTCTCTGGTGCTTTTTGTTTTCCACCTCATGCTCCAGGAACAACCAGGGTTCCTTCAGAAAGCAGCTGGCTCCATATGGGGGAAGGCAGAGGCAGCACTGTTAAGGGATACAGGCCTCCTTCAGCTTCCTCACGGAAAGGTGCTCACTGGCTCATCTAAGAACAGCTGCCATTGGCTAGCACCCTGTCCTTCTTGATGTGGCTATGGCAAGGATAAGGACAAAGGGCTGGGAGGGTCACTGTTTCCTTAATCCAAAGGCTACTACTTCAGATACAGCTTGCTGGGGAGCAGGTGATAGTTTGGCAGCAGCTGGGCAGGGTGGGAGTGGGGTTTGCAACCGTGCTCCTCAGACAGACTGGCAGGGCTGATGGGAGGATGACGGGACTGGAAGATGTCTTGAGGCAGGACTCCAGGGTGGCAATTCTGGCACTGGTTGGCAGGGAGCGGGCTGTGTTAACACATGCCCTGCAGGCTCTCGTGTGTGGCCTAAGCTCCCCATGAGGACAGGAAAGAAGCCAGGCCAGCAGTCATGACAAGTGCACACCCTCCACAACAGCCCAACATCAGTGGGCAGCAGGTGAGCACAGCTGAACACCAGCAAAGTTCTATTCACACAAAGAGTAAAGTTCGTGCTTTGCATAATTTTCATGTGTCACAAAATTTTCATGTGGGGCTGGGGCTGGCACATAACCTAAACTAAGGACAATGCTGGGATCTCTGCCTGTCTTAACTTACTCAGGAATTCACACTGTCACGAGGACTCATGACAGCGAGACAGGGTTACAGCACTCTACCCTGCACTCCTGTCTCAGAGGACATGTCCCCTGCACAGACTCAGGCCAGCCTCTAGGCTCACTGTGCTCTGGTCCATAAACATTGCATACTAAACAGCTTTTGAGAAACTCTATACTTGGCCTCATTTCCCAGGCATCAAGAGCCAACTTCGTATTAAATGAAGTAAAGAACATTTTCTTTTGTTTAAAACCCTTGTGTAATTTTGCAGTTCTCATCATTCCAACTCTAACTTAGGTAGCAGATCTGAAAGTGAAACAGGAGAATGGTGGTGGTGTCTCTCATTCAATGGACAAATCAAATTTGCTTAAATTGTGGTTCAATCATTTAACTGTAGACATTTGTGTCTCCCCAACTGTGTGTTGCTGGCCACTGGTCTCTGCCCAGGTAGAGGGAAAGCTGAGGTCTACTAGGGAAGGGTGGTGCCATCTCTCAGAATCCAAGAATCCTTTTCCCTGGCCACAGCAGGTCAAGCCTTGTGTATGTGATGTAAACTTCTAAACTTTCTGGAAACTTCTACTTCTGCCTCTACTGTGTCTCCTTCAAATGGCAAGTGCTTCCAGACAGTCTCCATTAGTGTGATACCCCCCGCCCTCCAGCCATTCTGTTCTCTACATAGCAATTAGAATACCCAAAAAAAGAAATCATATCCTGGTTCAAAGCAAATCAATGAAAAACCCTAATCTAAGCCACACCAAGGCTTCCAATGGGTATCTAAATTCTGCGCTGTAAACCCAAGCTGTTCCCCAAGGACCCTGGGCCCGGTGAGACCAGACTGTACTGCCTCCCCATCAGGCCTGCATCAACTCTAGACTGCATGCCTGTACCAGGCACAAAAAATAGGCACACCAGGTCACTAGGATGCAGTGTGACCCAAGTGACTGCCCCAGTGCTGGCAACCCCAGTGCCCTGCTGTCCTCTCCCAGGGGTGCAGTCACTGTTCTGGCATTTGTGTGATTAGCCTCTCTCATAGCAGCTTGGTCGTGTGGGTTTGTGAGCTTCTAGAGATGGGAACGTCCTGGGTGGATGTCTTCTTAGTGCCTCTTCCACTCAGCACACTCTGTGAACTTCCTCCATGAGCCTGCCCATTCTGTTGCTGGATGAAGATGCTGCTCAGCTTGCTCTTGTGCTTCCTGGGGTGCGAGTCCAGGAGCCCCTTGAGGTGTAGAAGCTGTGGAGCTGCCTGTTGGGTCACGTGGGACATACACTTCAGTTTCACCAGATTCTGCCCTTTTTTTTGGTTTGTTTTGTACTGGGGCCTGAACTCAGGGGCACTTTAGCACTAAGTCACATCCTCAAGCCTCCTTTTTGCATTTTATTTAGAGACAGGGTCTCACTGAGTTGCTGAGGCTGGCTCTGAACTTGCAATCCTCCTACTTCAGCCTCCTGAGCTGCTGGGATTACTGCCGTGCACCACTGCGCCTGGCTGCCCAACTCTTTTCCCGAGTGATTTACTTAGTTTATACTCCTGGGAGCAGAGTAAGGATTTGCATGGCTCCAGGCTGCCCTCCCCCGCCCCCCACCAGAGATGGAGGCCACTCGCTGGCTGCAGTGATGAGGACATAGCACTTTCCTGGACAGGATGAGACATCCCTGTGCTTGCCTGACTGCATGTATGCTCTGGGAGCCTACTGGTTTCCAACGGGTTTGTCTTTTTTCTCTGTTCTGTAATGTTTATACTTCCTGATACCATTCCTTTAAGGCGAATCCTCAGCCTTTAAGTAGTATAATTTATCAGTGCTGGGGACTGAACCTCAGATTTGCACAATGCAAAGCACATGCTCTACCATTGGCTACAACCCGAGCCACTTCACATTCCATTCCATTTTGAGACTGGGTCTCACTTTGTCACCTAGGCTGACCTCAAACTCTTGGGCTCAAGCAGTTCTCCTGCCTCAGCTTCCTGAGTGGCTGGGTCTACAGGAACATACCACTGTGGTATTTTATGGTTTGTGTTTTTAAGAAATCTTTCCCTACTCTGACATCAGAAATATATTCACCTTTATTTTCTCAATTACAAATTAAGAGGTTTGCCCTTTTCTTTTCTTTTCTTTCCTTTTTTTTTTTTTGGTGCTACTGATCAAATCTAAGTCATCGCACATTCTAAGCACTCCATCTACCACTGAGCTACATCCCGTCAAAAGGTTTGCTTTTGACATTTAAAATTTTAAAACCACCCGGAGTTGACCTGAGCACCGTGTGGGGTAGGATTCCAATCTCTTGTTTTTCCCATTTGGGTAACTAACTACCATCTATGAATACTCCTTCATTTCCACAGCAACCTATTTTCACAGGGATGTTTCAAGGCTCCATATTCCCTATCAATTTTATCACAATGTTTTAAAAGCCAAGTCTTTCCAAGTCTTTATGCTCTGCAGGAAAAGTGGTCTTTCTTGTCCCTGTTCTATTCCTCCATTTTTTTGGGGGGGATAAAATGAAACACATATAGAAGGGTAAACAAAACAAATACATAATAAAGAATAAGTACAAAACAAACACTGTACATCAAAGAGCCCCCACAAAAACTGCCAGCAGCCAGGGGATGTTCCCCAATGCCTTTGTAGGCCACAGCCTACCTTCCTCACTCAGAAGTAATCATTCTGACTTTTTATGGTGATAACTTCCTTTCTTTTCTTTATAGTTTTAACACATATGTATGCACCTCTGAACAAGATACTTCATAATAAAATCTACTGTGGTATGGTTTAAATCTACTGTGGTATGATTTATGTGCAATAAAAAAACTGCAGTTAGTACAGAGCTAATAAATGCTAACAAATATATCCACTATTTCTACAAAACTCTCATATTCCCTACCCTCCTGCTTTGTCTAGGCTAGTAACAATATGTTGTCTGTTACTGGGTGAAACTGTATTTTCTGGAATTCCACACCAATGGAACCTCATAGCATGCCTTCTGTCACACAACAAGCTGGTCTGGAGATACCTCCCTATTTGCCTTCATGTGGCACCAGCAGTGGCTCCTACTCATTGCTGAGTGTTCTACTGGGAGATGCACCAGGCACCCATCCTCCTTCTGAAAGATGTTTGGGCTGGTCCCAGTTTTTGGTTATTATAAATAAAGTGTGACCAAGGCTGTGTGTGGGCACAGGCCTATGGTCCTTTCAGGCAGATACCCGAGAGAGGAGGTAGGTACAGTGGACATACCAGCAATCCAGCTACTCAGTGTGCTGGAGTTGCACAGCAGTAGGTGCAGAGGCCACTTAGGTGGTAGATCCAGTTTGCTTCTCTTTGTTGCTATGCAGCATTCTACTGTGTGACTATCACAATTTCTTCTTTTAACAAGTTCCACAAAACTATGCTTGTATCTACAGACTGGAAACTCAATAGCTTTACATAAACTTTTCCTGTCTTTGAAAACGATCTGTGGTTTAGGTTTTATAATAAATCTGTGGTTTATTATTTTTCAGTAAAGTTCCAGGCTTCTGTGCACAAGTCCCATACAACTTTTGTTAGCTTTATTCATGGGTCCTGCAGAGATGGTGGTGTTATTATAAATGCTGTCTGTTTGGTAGCTGCATCTTCTACTTATTAATGGCATAGAGAATACCAAATAACTTCTGTGCTTCTCCTACACAGCCAGCCCAGCTGTATGTTCTTTTGCATGTACTATGCAGACAACTAGAGCAACTATAAGAGAGTTTTATTTCTTCCTTTCCACTACTCAGTCTTCAATTTCTTTTCCTGTCTTACTGTGCTGGCCAGGAATTCAAGTAGTAATAAGAGAGCATCTCTGTTCTCCATATGCTTCCACATTCTTTCCCTTTAGGAAACTACTGCATACAGGTTTCTTTTTCTTCTCTTTTAGCAAATCACTTACTCAAATTAGTCTGTTACCTTTCTATTTAATATTGCAGCTCTATTGCTAGCTTTCTATTTTTTCTTTTCCATGTTAATTACAAATGGGTGATAAAATTTTGTCAAATGCCTTTTCTGAATCTATTAAACAGCTCTCCTTGAATATAATGTAGCAAATAGTGAATGGGTGTTTGAATATGAAATTCCCTCTGCACTCCTGGGCTAAGCCCAACTGACCATGGCACACTGTTTTAGAAAACACACTGTTGGATTTGGAATGAGAGTATTTTCCTTAGGATTTCTGTAATCATTATTCACAAGTGAGACAAACCTATAAATTTTCTTTTTTGTTCCCTGGTATTATTTTTTGGCAGATTTTGTACTGAAATTTTACTTGTCACATAAAATAAAGTAGGGCACATTTTCTTGTAGGTGTGCTCTGCTTGTTAAATTCTCTGGTAGTTTGTTTCAGAGACTGGCTGATCTGGTTCTTTGAAAATATGCACATATTCCCTACCTTCTTTTCTGCTGGAAAGATTTGCAGTTGAAGGTTTCATCTCCTCAGAAATTCCTGCTTCATGATTTTAATACTTTTCTTGGGCTGATGTTGTATATTAAGTTTTTTTGGTTAGATTTACTTAGTTTCAACCTCTCTTTCGTATTTTCTAAACATTTCAATGCCTTCTGGGTACACTGTTTTTGGTACTGGGGATTGAACTCAGGGGCACTCTGTCACTGAGCCACTTCCCCAGCCCTATTTTGTACTTTATTTAGAGACAGGGTCTCAATGAGTTGCTTAGTGCCTCACCATTGCTGAGGCTGGCTTTGAACTTGTGATCCTCTTTCTTCAGTCTCTGAATGTGCACCACTGTGCCCTGCTTACATTCTGGGTACATTTTTCAGATGTTTTCTAGTTCATTAATTCCCTTTGTAACACTGTCTAACCTGTTTGTGTCATCTATATATCTATGTATTGGTTTTGGGTTTTTTTTTTTTTTTTTTTTTTTGTACTAGGGATGGAACTCAGAGTACTTTACCATGGAGATACATCCCCAGTCCTTCAAACTTGTGATCTTCCTGCCTCAGCCTCCCAAGTAGCTGGGATTATAGGTATATACCACTGTATTTAGCTCTACTTTATTCTTGATTTTAACCATTATATTTCTCTTGTTTTTCCCAAGTCTGGGGTGTCTGTTTATGAATGAAGTCATGCATGATTTTAATGCATAAGAATCTTTTTTTAAAAAAATTTTTTTTTAATATTTATTTTTTAGTTTTTGGCAGACACAACATCTTTGTATGTGGTGCTGAGGATCAAACCCAGGCTGCACGCATGCCAGGCGAGTGCGCTACCGCTTGAGCCACATCCCCAGCCCACTGCATAAGAATCTTAAGGCTACCTTGGGAAAACTTCCCTCTGAGGTTCTTCCTATATCCAAAATGTAGCCCTACTCCATCCCTTGCTCCCCAAACCCAGCCCCAGGGTAAACCACCTTCCCTGTTGCTTGAATTGTAACCATGTATTTAAAAAAAAATTTTTTTTAAGTTGTAAATGGACATAATATCTTTTTTTTTTTAATGTGGTGCTGAGGATCAAAGCCAATACCTCATGCATGTGAGGCAACCACAGGCCTGTTTGCTTGTTTTTGGGGGGGACAGGGTCTTGCTGTTACCCAGGATGATACTGAACTTGTGGGCTCAACTGATCCTCCTGCATTAGCCACCACATCTAGCTTTCAGCCATACCTTCAGTTCCTATCTCTGTTCCCAGGTGCTCTTGCCCAATACTCAGGGCACAGCGGTTTAGTAATAGAAAACCTAGGCCAAAGCCTCCCCAGAACCTTTGCCCACAAAACCTCAGCTTAGGTCTTGCCTGCTTCTGTGGGAGCAGGTGGAGAGAGGTAGTTCCTGTAAAACTTTTGTTTGTTCTAAGATAAAAATGCCTCCAAGAGTGGAGGAACTTTGGATTAGGCAAAGGGGAGGGATTATGGGAGTAGAAAAGATGATGGAATGAGATGAACATCATCATCCTAGGTACATTTTTTTTTTTCAAAGATGTTAAAGAAGGGAGACTGCTTGCTGACTTTGAATCCAATACCCTTGCCAACCTATTTTATTAATTCAAATAATCTATCAATGGTTTCTTTTGGGTTCTGTACAAACACTCCTATTATGTGAGAATAATGCCACTTTCTTCCTTCTCTTACCCCTTTGCTTCTTTTCAGACATTTACAAATGAGAGTTGGCATCTCCAACCTGAAAGGACACTTTTGCTCTCCTGCTGTCACACATGACACTTCCTGAAGGCCTTACCTCCTTCATGGACCTTTTCTTCTCATTTGTTAAGTTTTTATAATGAATAAATTTTAGTTTAGTGAATGCTTTTCTTCATCTGCTAATATGTATACTAAATTACACAAAAGTTACATGTAACTTGCAGAAGTATTTATAATTCTCCAATATTTTAGGAATGAGTTAATCAATTTTTGCATTGCATACTCCTTCTTTGTATTACTTGTGTATAATTCCAAAGAAAATATAAAGTGCTTTAAAATAAACTTTTTGTTCCCACAGTTCTCATAGTAGATAAAACATTACTGATAGACTGCCATCAAAAAAACAGCCAATATCTAAAATATTACTTTTCTCCTTAAATGTAGGACACATGAGTACATTCAACCATTAAGGATCACCTGGAAGGCATTCATAAATGCAGGTGACACCCCTGCCAAAACACTCCCAGTCAGATGCAGCAGGTCTTGGGAGGGACCTGGGTTCCTGTGTGCCACTGCTGGTCCAGGCCCACCATGAGAACTACCACCACCAACCAGACTCTGAACAGCTATGGGAGGAGAGAAGTGAACAGGTGTGTGAAGTTGGGCCGAGTGTGTAAGCAAGTGCTGGGGGCATGGGCAAGGCACAGGCCTGTGCTGCTGGCTTACAGATGAAATTCATCTAGCACCATGGAAAAGCCAGGGGACGGTCAGGAGAAGAGAGGAAACAAAACAAGCTCGGCATCCACAGGGCTACCTTTGTTTTAAACATCCAGTCCTAACATTTACCTTTTAAAATATTCTACTTCCCTCTCGGTCTCATCCATATCCACACTGTCCAGGTCGATATCTTTAGGCAGAAAGACATCATCTGCAAAATGGAAGAGAAAATGCACATCATCTCATAACAGTGGCCATTCCACCAGGAAGAGCCAACCATCAGCATTACATAATTTAAACACCTTCACAAATGGTAACAAATTCTTCTAAAAGGAGCAAAGGCCAAAGGAGGGAAGATCTCTGTGCTTGTGTTTGCTGAGCAAAGCAACTGCTGCTTCAGGTCACATTAGCTGGAACCCAGACAACCCATTAAATGACAGCCAGTCCTCCAGGCGCCCTTTAGAGTTTCCCAGAAACTGCTGCCAGAGAGCTCAGGGGTGGTCCTAAGTCTCTACTGGAGGTGAGGAGAAAGGGAGGGGGCAGCTGTCCACAGAAGCTGTCCAGGTGGCAGGCCCAGGGCAAGGAAAGCACAGTCCCTTGCTTGTGCTCTTGACAGAGAGAAGATCCAGACATCCCCCCTAGGAAGGAGCTCTCCAAGACTTGTGCCTTACACACACCAAAACTTCCCTGAGAGCAAAAGGTGCAGGTGCCTTTTATTCTGTAGTTGAGTACCCACTTTTAAAAACAGAGGATTCAGGTTCACTCAAATTTTCTACATTCTCAGCCACATTTGAGAACCTCAAGGCTCTCTCCTGCTGGCCCACTAGTCTCATTTGTTCTTGAGAACCCCCAGGCCCTGCTGAGGTTGCTGGAGTGAACATGTGTGGCACATGGATGGCATCAGCCCCATCAATGCAAATGCAGAGGACAGAGACCCCCTACATTTGTTAAAATCAAAATCTCTGTTCCCAGCAGACCCTCATGGAGACCCAGTTTCTTCCTGTCAATGGAGCATTTCCACAGTGGTGTTGCAGAGGCATGTCTTGCTTGCCTTATAGCAGCTGCCATCTTGGTGGTGCATAGCTGAGTGGGTGCCCTCACATCCATCAGCTCAAAGAATGTCACAAGTGTCTCTGTGAGCACAGGCAGGACCAGAATCCCTCAGCCCTTTACAAGACAATGTCTAGGACCCTAGTCTTCCTCCTGTTTCTCCCCACTACCTCAACCACACCCCTGTAGGTTTGAATAACTCGCTAGAGGCAGATGAGCCCCAAACCTCAACCCCTACTTGGGACCCCATTCCACCAGGTTGAGCACCAACAGGAGCAGGACTGTACCCCACAGGGCCTGCTGAGAGTGCTCCTTTTCCAAATGTCTGATTGTGGAGACATGACTTAAACATGACTCTTCTCCTCCACATGCCTTTCTCCATGCTCACAGTCCTCCTAGTCAGTGGGACTGTGGCACCCACCCCTCCCTCCAGCCTAGCCGTAGCCTGCCACTCATGCTTCTGCACAACTCCCACCACAACCCACGAGGCAGTCCAGCTCCCAGTCAGAAGAATTCCTCCTCCACTGCCCAGATACACTGGAGTCAATGATGGGCACAGTGCACTCTCCGACCCCAACCTCCACAGCCACTGCCCTGCACTCTCCTCAATGCAGGGCCACTGTCAGCTCCCTCCAGGCCATGTTTCACTTTTTATGAAGAGGATGAGGCTAGGGTGGTGACACTGTCATCACATTAAATGATATATCATATGTGAAAAAGCCTGGAGCAGATCAGATGCTCACTCTTTAAACAAAATATGGTTATTTTAAAAATATTAAGCACAAGAAGTTTATGAACAGACATCTGGTTACGTCGACTCCAGAAAATCACATGCCTTGTCCTGGTGATATAGGAGGAAGAGTAAAAATAAGCAGAAAGGCAATTTGGGCCCCATCAAGGTCAGGTCTCTGTGCAGCAGGGTTGAGGAACTATAGACACAAGCTAGGCCTCATCCTATGTAAGCAGAAAAGCTAACTGATAACTGGGTCCCATTAGCTGGAACCCAGACAACCCAGATGTCTGGTCTATTGCCTAATGCCCAGACCCCCTCCAACAAGGCACCAACAATTAGGTAGCCTGATTGGAACAAAGGGTACATGAAGAGCTCTTGGACACTGACTGCTTTAGCCAAAAATGGGTTTGGGGTTAACTTCCTGAACTCCACAGACTCATATAAACCCCTAGACAACAGAAACCTGTTGGCAAGCCTTTCTTGGGACCCCTCCCCTTCTTTCTTCCTGTTATTTTGTTTTTACCCTTCCACTATTTGTGTCTGTGGATTTCATTCTTTGAATCTGAGAGACAAAGAACCCACCCAACCCCAAGCTCCATGCTACAGTGGTCCTCCCTACACCTGCCAGCTCATTTTACATCCTTGAAGGCACAAAGCTGGCCCTATTATACTCTGGAGGAAGAGCAACAAGTCTGGGGAGAAGCAACCTCTAGGAATCTCAACTCAGAAGGAGGGGAAAAGAATGAAGTTTGAGCCAGGAGTGATGGTGCACACTTGTAATCCTAGCAAGTTTGATAACAACCTGGGCAATTTGGCGAGCTCCTGTCTCAAAATAAAAAATAGCTCAGAATGCAACCCAGTGGTACAACAACCCTGGGTTCAGTCCCCAGAAGCACACACACACACTACTCAGAGGAAGTGCAGCCAACAGAGAGGCTGCTCCAGGCCTCAGACTGGACTGTGAGATTCAAACAGCAGGGGGGAAAAAAAAGGCAGAAGAAAACTGGCCATTCATCCAGGAGACAGATCCAGGAGAAAGAGGGTGGGCAGCTGCCTTTACAGGTGCGAAGAAAGTGAGACTTCACAGCACTCTATGGACAGCTCTATGAGGTAGGTTAGTCAGCCATGAATAGGTGGGTAGAGTGCCTGTCTACCATATGTGAGGCACTGGATTCAATTCTCAGCACTGCATATAAAAAAATAAAATAAAGGTCCACTGACAACTAAAAAATTATTAAAAAAAAAAATTCATGAGTCATAGCTGGGCGCATCAATGCACGCCTGTTATCGTATCAGCTTAGGAGGCTGCAGCAGGGGGATTGCAAGTTCAAGTCCAGCCCCAGCAACTTAACAAGACCCTAAGCAACTTTTTGAGACACTGTCTCAAAATTTAAAAATAAATAAGTAAGTAAAAACATGTGTGATGCAGTTCACTGTTAAAGTGCCCCTGGGTTCAATCCCTAGTACAAAAAGAAAAAAAAAAAAATCTATGAGTTATAAAACCAGAACCTCAGGAAACTTATCAAATATCAAAACAGGCAACCACTATAAGAATGAGAAGCTGGGTGCATGGGTGCACGCCTGTAATTCCAGTGGCTCAGGAGGCTGAGACGGGAAGATTGCAAGTTCAAAGCCAGCCCCAGCAAGGGGTAGCCAACTAAAAACTAAGCCAACTCAGTGAGATCCTGTCTTTAAAGAAAATACAAAATAGGGCTAGGGATGTAGCCCATGGTCAAGAGCCCGTGAGCTCAATCTGTGGTCCAAAAAAAAAAAAAAAGGAGAACCAGAATGTCCAACCTTCCCCAACCAGTAGATAATTATAATCTTTTCAGGGAATTTTTACTTAAAATCATGGGGAACCTCATTGAAGCAGAGGAGCTTCAGGAAAATGGGGCCTAGAATGTCAGAACCTCCCCAGCCAGAGTTAATTACAGTCCTTAAAGGGACTTAAGGGAGCTATTGTTTCCAGACCACATCTGATGGCACTATCTCCAATGACCAGGTCACCAAGACCCTTCCTTATCACCAAATAAGTCACGACCACCCAACCACCCCTTGTGATGATGACATCAACACCCACACAGAGAAAGTTTGCTGTTGAGAGATATTTAAAGGGTAATAAACTGATGGGGGTGGCTAAGCAATTGAGGCAAGAACAAGGGGACTTAAAACCCTAGTCCTTACTTTGTCGGGACCATATTGGCCTCCCAGAGGTGATCTGTTTGGTCTGTCCTGAAAATCTGTACTCTCCAGATTTCCTAGTAAACTCTTGCTTGTAACTCTATGCAATTCACATGAGATTCTTTTTTGTTTTTTTAATTTTTAGTTGTAATTGGACACAACATCTTTATTTTATTTTTATGTGGTGCTGAGGATCGAACTCAGGGCCTCGCATATGCTAGGCGAGCGCTCTACCGCTGAGCCACAATCTCAGCCCCTCACATGAGATTCTTCTGGCAAGATCTCAAGGACCAGTGGCTGAGAATCCCAGTGACCACTTGGGCTCTGTGGGTATCTCACTCCGGGAAGTGGGTGCAGAGGGAGACTGGGCGGTATGCCTGCTGGGAGTGTTGTCACCACATTGCTGTCCTGATCAGAAATCATCATCAATCTATAACGTCTTGGTGTGAGTAAACTGTGAAGCAGTTTTAATTGGATTCAGTATGAGAAAGACTGTTTACAATAACACTACTGTATTAAAAAGCAAGTGTAACTCAAAAATTTTAAATCCAAGAAAGCTGTGTGTTCACTGTCAAGGACAGGCAAGAGTTAACTTCCCCAGAGTTCGGGGAATTCTGGGGCCCCACTAGAGGCGAAGTGCCCAAGGGTACTCAAGGATGCGCTTCACTTACCCGGAGGAGGGGAATGCCCAGCAGAAGGCCGGAGGAGTATTATCACATTTAACTGTGTGCTTAAGCAGAAATAATGGAAACAGGGAAAATAAAAAGCAGGAAGAGAAGGGACAGGAAAGAACAAAGTAGGAAGAATGGGATTAGCTTTCTGGCTGCTATGGAAGCAATGACTGGGTGTTAAAGGATCCCAAATGCCACCATGGTGGGCTATGAGAAGGCATGCAGGGAACCCAGGTGCTCAAGACACAGGGTAGGTATGAAGAACTCTGCCACCAAATCCTGCTGAAGATTCCTCCTCCAGAGCCAGTGCTGGGCAAGGGGCCTAGTGGGCAAGGTTTGAATCGTGGGAGCAGAGCTTCACCAGTGGATTCAGTACTCCTAGCATGAGTTTGCTCTTGGGGGACTGATCACTCACCTGGAACTTGGTTGTTATAAAGAAAGCCATCCCTCATGTTCTTTCTCTTTGGGACTTGCCTGCTTGCTCTACTTTCTATCTTGTGGTGAAGTGACAAAAGGCCCAGTACCTGCTGGATCCTGGAATTCCCAGCTTCAAGAATTGACAGCCAAAACCAACTTTTTTTTTTTTTTTTTTTAAATGGTATGGGGGATTGAGCCCAGGGGTGCTTTTCCACCGAGTTATAGCCCCAAACCCTTTATTTTTGAATTTTGAGATAGGGTCTTGCTAAGTTGCCTAAGTTGGCCTCAAAATTGCGACCCTCCTGCCTCAGCCTCCTGAATAGCTGGTTTTACAAGTATGTGCCACCATGCCCAGCTAATAACCCTCTTTTCTTAATAAAGAATCCTGTCTCAGATGTTCTGATATAGCAATAGAGATAGACCAAGACAAATACACTAGTATAAAACCACAATTTGTCTTAAATACCAAAATTTTAAAAATGAGAATGCAAAGAAAACATATCACATTAAAAAAGAAAAGCAGGTACTAGATACAGAGAATAATTATAATAGTGACAGGGCTGAAACCAATCATATAGTCATATCAATAAATATAACTGGCCTTAATTTATTCACCAAATAAAAGATTTTCTGTTTGGCTCACAATAAAACACACAGCTCTGCTGCAAACAGGAGAATGACTTGAAACCAATGTACTGAGAAAGATCATAACAAAGGGACTAAGACACCTGTCAGGTAAATGGGAACCAGAAAGAGTGGGGGCAACAACTGCAATCCTTAAGCAGCAGTCAAGTTAAAACCACAAAACACATATAGAGGAGTACACTTCTTAAAAAGCACAAGCCACTACTGGGCTGGGGCTGGGGCTCAGTGGCAGAGCACCTGCCTTGCACATATGAGGCCCTGGATTCAATCCTCAGCACCATATAAAAAATAAATAAAATAAAGGTATTGTGTCCATCTATAACTGGGAAAAAAAAAAAGTACAAGCTGCTATTTTAGAATATGTAACTGTCAGGAATACGCTCCAATAGCGCAGAACCACCTTCATATAGGAAGCTACATGAGATGCATTAATAGCAAGTATGGAAGACAGGGCACAGGGCAGAAGGCCTACACATTACACAGGTGTACACTGAATTTTACACCATGAGACAGAAAGTGCACTTTTACCTCAAGCTCACAGGGCACATTTGCAAAGCCAACACTAGGTGCGACAATTTGCATCTCAGGTGTGCCCTCAGGCTGAGGCTATTATTGAGAGATGGTAAAAACTTCAGACACATCCCTACCCCCCCCCCTTTTTTTAAGAGACAGTGAGAGAGAGAGAGAATTTTTTTTTTTAAATATTTATTTTCTAGTTTTCAGTGGACACAACATCTTTGTTTTGTATGTGGTGCTGAGGATCGAACCCGGGCTGCACGCATGCCAGGCGAGCACGCTACCGCTTAAGCCACATCCCCAGTCCCCTACCCCTTTTTTAAAATCAATCAATCAATTAATAAATACCAGGGATTGAACTCAGGGGCACTTAATCACTGAGCCATATCCCTAGCCCTTTTTAAAAAAATTATTAATTTTTAATAATAAATTATTAATTACACAAATGGAGCAGACAAAACTTCCCATTTCTCTGGTTGTACCTGACATGTCCCAGTCCTTTTTTAAAAAATATTTTTTACTTGTAGATGAACACATTATCTTTTTAAAAAAAATATTTATTTATTTATGTTTTTTAGTTTTAGTTTGTTTTTATGTGATGCCGAGGATCAGGATCGAACCCAGTGCCTCACGCATGCTAAGCGAGCACTCTACCACTGAGCCACCAGCCCAGTCCCATGGACACAATATCTTTATTTATTCATTTATTTTTATGTGGTGCTGAGGATTAAACCCAGTGCCTCACATGTGTGAGGCAAACACTCTACTACTGAGATACAACCCAAGAGCCACCTTTTATATATTTTATTTAGAGATAGGGTCTTACCGAGTTGCTCATGGCCTCACTAAGTTGTTGAGGCTGGCTTTAAACTTGCAATTCTCCTGCCTTAGCCTCCTGAGCCTCTGGGATTACAGGCATGTGCCACTGCACTTGCCTTTATCTTTTATTTTGAGAGAGGACCTTACTAAGTTGCTGAGGCTGGCCTCAGACTTGCCATCCTGATATAACCTCCCCAGCTGCAGGGATCATAGGTATACACCATCATGCCCAGGAGAAATCACAGAATTTCTAAAACTGAAAACTAATGGAAAAATTATAACTATATATACAAAAATCAAAACTACTGGATATATTTGAAGCAACGATTAGAGGAAAATTCCAAAAGCCAATCCACCTTTATCAATAAAAATTGGGGAAATGAAAATTAATTAAATTTCTGAATCAAAAAGTTAGAAATAAGTCTGGGCATGGTGATGCGAACTGGGAAGCTGAGGGAGGAGGGTGGCAAGTTTGTGGCCAACTGGGGCAAATTAGTGAAATTCTGTCTGAAAATAAAATGGAAAGGGCCAGGATGTGTAGCTTAGTGGTAGAGATACCCTGAGTTCAATTAAAAACCAAACAAACAAAATACACCAAGAGAAAGAATAAAGTAAAATGAAAGAGAGTTCATGGAGCAAATAGAATAGAGTTAATGAGGTAGAAAAAAAAGGTAAAACTAATTAACAAGAGTATGATAAAAAACAACAACAACAACAAATCACTAACTTAGGCCAAACAGGAAGACAGCACAGATAGAGAAAATAAGGAATGATGAGGACAAACAACAATGAGAAGATATTTAAAGTAAGTAATAATTCTGCTTTGTAGACATCTCTGCAAACACATTTAAAAATTAAGGTGAAAAGGAAAACTTACTATGAGAAGGCAGTTCTCCCAAAATTAACTTCATTATATGCAGAACTATGAGAACATTTTCCATGAGGAGAGGAAAAAATTATCAAGAAACCACCTCACCAAAAAAATAAGAAAAACAAAACCCACCAGGCCCAAGGGACTACAAAGGAGAATTCTATCAAACATCTAGACATTTTCAATATAGCAGGAATTGTTCTACAACAAAGTTTACTAATTCCTTTTTTTTTTTTAATATTTATTTATTTATTTATTTATTTATTTTAGTTCTTGGCGGACACAACATCCTTGTTTGTATATGGTGCTGAGGATTGAACCCGGACCGCATGCATGCCAGGCGAGCGCGCTACCGCTTGAGCCACATCCCCAGCCCCTACTAATTCTTTTTTTGAAGCAAGTATAATATTGATACCCAAAGTTGATTTAAGCAGTACACAAACCCCCCAAAAAAATTAGAAAAAAGGAAGTCACTGAGTCCTGTCTCTCACGAATTAAAATAACAGCAAATAGAACTCCGAAATCAAAGAATAAAATTCGCCACAAGTGAGCTTTATTCCAGGAATCTAAGAGCGATGCAACGTAAGCAGATTTAGTAGAAATACACAGCACATGAATAGGCCTCAGAAGAAAAGTCCTGATTATCTTCAGGGACTCTAGAATACCACTGATAAAACTCAACACCCATTCCTCACAAACACATGCAAGCAATGGAGGAGGCATTGGATATTTTCCCAACATGATAAAATATATAAACCTTAGTCCTAGGGCCAGTAACTTAACATTCATGTGGAAACTCCTACAATCAGGAAAAGTGCAGCTAAACCCGAGAAAGCATATAAAGAAAGACTGGAAAAGGAGAAGAAGAGCTTTCTTGACCCAGATACACAACACACCTGGAAACCCCCAGAAAGCCAGCAATAAGACCCAAATTGTGAAACAGGTGGCTGAAGTAGAGGATATGGCGTTAACAGAGTCGACAGCTGTCACACACACCATAACCAGTTGGGCAGCACTCTCCAGCAGAGATCTGAATCTAGCCACATTAAAGAAATCAAAAAGAAACAGATGAAATTAATTTTAGTAATTATGTAATAAAGTAATTACTAAAATTAATTAAAATTAAAGGAGAGAAGAGCCCACGCAACATTTATAATACACAAAGCCTCTAACACTCATTCAACGCAATACTGGCACAGAGCTAAACAGGTGGAGAACAGCAAGTGCAGAAACAGAGCCCAGTATACACATAAACTACTCGAGTCTCGAGTGCAGTACTAACTTCTCAGTAACTGGTGATGAGACAAGTGGTTCACTAACAATTTGGAAAAAGGTAAAACGGTTCCATTCCTCACACCATACACAAGATCTAAATGGGCCTGGGGATGTAGGGAGGAACCACTCAATCACTAGCAGGAAACATGGGCACATTTTTCTTTAACCCCGGATTACGGTATGATTTTCTACCAGTCATTCAAACTCCAAAGGCAATTAAAAATTAATAATAATGCTGACTATGTAAGAGCGAAAAAGAAAATTTCCATATGGCTGAAAAACATTAAGAAAGTCAGAAGACAACATATGAATTTGGAGAAAACATCTGTAGCATATTCCATAGTTAAAAGGACAATATCCCTAATACATAAAGAATTCTTAAAAACAGAATAAACAAGGCAAGCACAGTGGTGCACACCTATAATCCCCGCTATTCTGAAGGCTGAGGCAGGAGGATCCCAAGATCAAGGCCAGCTTGGGCAATTTTGCAAGATCCTGTCTCAATATTTTAAAAAAGAAGTTGGAGATGTAGTTCAGTGCTTGCCTAGCATGAGTGAGGCCCTGGATTCAATCCCTAATGTCACAAGCAAAATGAAACAAAAGCCTGGCCAGGAGTGGTGGCACACTACTGGACCTACAGGAGATGCTGCTCAGAGGACAGCTTTTGCGTAGCATGAGCAACACCCAGGATTCCATCACCAGTACCACCAAAAAAATAAGTAAATAACTCATACTCTGTTGGCCAGATTGTGGCAAATTTACTCAGATGCTGCTGGGTAGGACTGACTGGAGGTTTGGGGTAGAACTTGGAGGTGACTTAGCAAAACTACCTACGCACTTACCTTTTGATCCAGCAGTATCTCTTCCAAGAAATTACTGTGAAGATACACTTCCAAACAACTTGAAAACAGACACACACAACAGTGTTCACTGTAGCACTGTTTATAATTTCAAAGTACTGGCAGCAACCTTAAATGCTGCACATAGGGCAATGGTTGAATAAAGTGCAGACATTTAAAATATAAATATTATGCAGCTGTAAGAATGAGGAAAATCTCTAGGAACTGATTTGGAATGTTTCCCAGAATATATTAAATTTATAAAAAAGGAGAAAAAGCAAAAGCAGGTGAAATCTACAGTTTTCACAATGGCAAGAGCAGGCAATTCTGCAAGTTCTTCACGTGTGTTCTAGGGCTGGGCAAGTCAGTAGGTGTGCGGTGGACAGTGGGACTTGGGGCTCTCACCTCAGAGGGGCTGCTACCAACACAGCAAGGGCAAAGGCAAAAGAGCACCCCTGGACTCCCAGTTCATAGCACAGACCCTAGCTTATTGGTCACACAGGGGAAACATCAACCTGACTATGGAAAGGTCCCCCATATGCAGATCCAACCACCACACATCAAAAATATTCAGAAAAAATCTGCATACTCTTAATAGCTTTTTGATAAGTCTAAAAGTGTTTCAAAATAACAAAAAATATGATAGCCATGACTATGGGTCCTTCACTGTTGGTGAAAAAGTCACAAAAGGCACATAGTCAAGGACAGGCAAGAGCATCCCATCCACCAGGTGACTATCACAGAGGCCAGGCCCAGTGCCTGCCTCATGTGACTGTCTCACAAAGAACAGTAACCACCCACAGGCTAGAAACACTCCCCGTTTTGTATTTACCGATTGAACTGCTGGCTCGCTCTCCTTTCTTCTTCTTACTTTTCTTGTTCTTGCCCTTTGGCTGGGGAGAATCTGCCAGTATGAGCCGCCCATTCTGCTGATGCTGGCTGGGAGATGGGGGCTCCGGGAGGGCTGGGTTCGACTTCTCCTCCTTGATGTGGTTTAGCTGCTTTTTGTTATTGTTATTACTATTAACTTTTCTCTCTTCTCTTTTCTGCTCTGAGAGGGAAGTGAGTTCAACCACTTTAGCCTTTGCCTCAGTCTGGGCCCGGGGCTTGGGCTGACCCTCTGTGGCTTTGGGGGACTCTGTGGGCTTCCTTGCTGGCTCACTACTGGCCTTACTGGTCTGCTTTAGCTTCTGTTTCCCATTTCCCTCTTTATGGTGATGCATCATGTCCAAGAAAAAAGCTAGTGGCTCATGCTGCTTCCCATTGACCTCCCTAGGGAGGAGGAGTTTGGAGTCTGTGGCCTCAACAGGGTCTGCAGCATCCCCATCTGCTCCCAGCCCTGGCCTGGGCTCTGAGTGGTTCACATGTGTTGAAGGGGAGAGAGATGAGGTTTCTGGTTCTTCGGATTGCTCTACTGAGCCATTGTGAATATTTTCAGAGTTAGGGACAGACTCTGTCACTGCCTGGAAGTTTCTAGCAAGCATGTCTAGTTTGGGACAGTCTTTACTTGGCCTCTCCTTCTTCTTCTTCTTTACAGTTCTTAGCTTCTGAAGCTCTTGAAGCCGCTGAAATTCTTCCTTGAAATGATGCTCCTCCTCCTCTTCTTCCTCCTCCTCCTCCTCCCGTCGCCTCTGCTCCTCCTGGAGGTGCAGATGCTCCCGTGCCCTGGCCTCAGCTTCCAGGCGTGCCTTCTCCTCCAGCTATTGATGCAAAAGAAAAGAAACAGGTGGCTTAAGACCATTGTAAGAATCTAAAAACTGATAAGTACAGAAAACTGAAGAGTTTACAAAATGAATCACATAATGGAACATTAACTTTGGAAAAGGCAATAAGAAGTCAGAAACTTAAAATACCTAATTCCAATCATTTTGCCCTAAAGAATGGTTAGATTTTATGTATCTACCAAGGAATATGCTTACTTTTACAGGAGGAGTATGGGGTTGGGGTGGGCTAATGTAAGCTGCTTTATAGCCTCTGGCTGAGTCTGGGAGACTGGCTGCTCCTTGCATGTGCTGCCCAGCCAGAGGGTGGTGAAGCTTGGTACACGGAGGGTCAACAGCAGTTACTGTCTGCCATGCAGACTGGGCTCTCAACAAGCTCCTCTGCCTGTGGGTGCTGATGCTGATCCATTCATCAGCATCAACAGGATAGTGCAAAAAGTGCCAAAAAACTAGAAGCTTTTTCCCACCCTGGCAGATAAACCAAAGTACCAATATATTTTTATGAGTGTGAAAGAACAAATGGCTTTCAGAAATATTCAATGTTACATGGCAAATAAGGCATCAATTTTGCTGTGCAACTTGAGAGGAAATTAACCAATATGAGCATGATGCAGATCTGGATCCAGGCTGCCTGTGAGGTCCGAGACAGGAACCTGGGGTAGAGAGAATACCTACAAAGCACTGCGAGGTCTCCAAGGCCACTGACCACTCTGGATAGAGAACCTACCTTGCTGTCCCTGAGTAGGCTCAGCAAATTTAGATCTTCTGAGCCCAGCCCAGCACAGGCCCCCCAAGTCCCTGATTAGCCCTCAAAGTCAGGTGGTCCTCCTTTTCAGGACTGTGTTGGCTTATCTGCCTACTGAAAAATCACCTCAGAATCATACATAATGAGGCTGAAAGCGGCAACACAGCCCAACTTCTGGTCCATGTCGCCACTGTTCTCATGTCTTTGTCTGACCACCCTGAAGGCAGGAACCTTCATTCATAGATTCCCCTCTATGCAGCCAACATCTGCCTGCTTGTGTCTGGCTCTTGGAACCAGATGTTGTTCAGGAGTCGAAACAAGGAGGCTTTTTGGAATTGCTCTGGTACATGGGCTCCTTAGACCTCCTAAGAGAATTTTTATGTCACGGAAGGGGTTGGTAAATAATATTCATTCCCATAGCCTCTGAATGCTGTTTGCCTGACAGACTACATGCCAGGTCTATTCACAGCCCTACCACTGGATAAGCAGACATCCGTTTCTTGTGACACCACATCCCCTCTGGTGAGGGTTGCTCTTCTTTCCTCTTGGTCAGCCAGGGCTTTCCATCAACCTGGTCACCTCACTCTTACCCTCTTTATGTCAAGGCCATGTTGTGGCCCAAATCTGGAACGCACAGTGGGTAGGACCTGTGTCTGGAAGGTAAGAGTCCTGCCCCATCATATATCAAAGGCACTTCATGCACCTACAGGGGTCTTCTTTATTCTCCACGCCAGAGAGACCCTTCTTGTCTAACTCCTTGGGAAAGAAGATGCCCACAGTGCTGCAGGGTCTGCTGCTATCCCATGGAGGCTAGCACAGGACCCAAAGGCTTATATGAGTTCTACTACAAATCCATGACACAACAAGGAAATGGTTTCTGGAAAACACACACAAAGTAAGATTTTAACTATCGCCCAGTCCAGGTCACTGGAGAAAGACAGGGGATCTCAAGCAAAAGGGCTGGGGCGTCAATAAGCTCCCAGCCCGGCCCTCCTGGGCGCAGCACTCTTGTACCCGGAGACGCACTTGCCTTTCTCTGCTTATGCCTCGCACGCTTCGCTGCCCGAGTACTGCTTACTGGCTTGGTCTCTGAGCTGTTTATAAACTGTAACAAATCCTCTACCCTTCGATGGTCAACAACACTTTCTCGTTCCGAGATCTGATCCATTTTTTTAGGTTGCTCTTCTTTCCTCTTGGTCAGTCGCAAACGAAGCTTTTCCCGCATTTCTGCATAATTTCTACTTGTTGGAGCAGCGGGAGGCTAGGACACATAACGGCACAATCACATTAAGCCACAGTTCCAATTTAACAAATCTCAAAACATCTCCAAAAATAACCTCTTCTTAAAAAAATTACTTAACTAGTGCATGCTCTTGTGAAAAACAAGGAAATAAGATGGCAGAAGAACCAAGTATCACTAACCTAAAAATTATTTTTGGCAGCTTCTCCTCAAGTTTTATATGTTTGTGAAAATCTGGTAAAATACACACACAATTTTTTTAAGCCAAAAAGAAACAATTACACATACTGATTAGTCTGTTTTTTTAATTTAGTACAATGTGTCTACCCTTTCATATCAATAAATCTGTCTGCAGTATCTTTCCATCTGCTTGAAGGTTTCTTTCCCAGGGCTGAAAAAGGAAAAACATTGCTCCCTGGTCCTTCTGCCAAGCCTCTTATTGTTAAAAGTAATTATGCACACATTTTAGGAAATTCAGACAGAACTAAAGCAGAAAACTACTACTACATGCGCCTGCATTTCCCACAGCCCATCCTATAAGAAGCAGGGCTAGTATTTGCTGGTAGGGACAATATTATTGGCCTGAAAAATGTCCAAGCAAGCAGGTGTATCAATACCCTTAGTGTCATTTGTTCCACGAGAGGACTTGACTGTGCACACAGCACAATTTTCCTATGTGCACTTGTAGCTTGGTGAGCAATTCCCCACTGATTGTAGTTAAGGATCTCCCCCTACTTCACTGACTACTTAAAAAAAAAAAAATCACAAATATAAAAATGCAGTGATAAAACCTCATTTCTTTAAAATTTTACAACATGGCAGTGGAAGTGCTGCTTCGGGGTTGGTTTTAACTGCTATAGTTATAGCACACAGCACGACCATGCTCCAGGTTCAACCTAGTGTGGCAGTCCTGCAGAAGAGTCTTCAGGTCATGCCATTCTCATGTCAGCACACGCTGACTGTGCACACTCACCCCGCCGTGTCCGAAGAACTCACAGTAGCAGCAGTCACAGTACTTGCCCTCCTTTTGATTGGTTGATGTTGAGGTGCTGGAGCTATGCTCAGAGCAGCTGTCCTCCTCTGCACTCTCGTCCCCATCATCCTGCTGTGGGTCATAGACACCATTCTCGCAGCGGTGCCCTTCGCAGTCAGGGTCACTGCAGAAAGGTACACAGCTTATTAGCCAGCAGCTCACCCTGGAGGCACTGACTCAGCACTGTTCCTCAAGACCCCCTGCTGCTCTGCCCATTTCAGACAGAGGCAGTGGAGAGCAGTCACTGACACACACAGTCAGCAAAGACAGTGCGGCCACAGGACCTGGTTGTCCAGGCAGGAGGCACAGCATGCAGCTGTCATTCGTGGTGCTAGTAAGGTGCCCCTGAACAACTCCTTCTACTATCCTGACTGTTGCTGCTACCACTGCTTCCTCACTAGGGGGTGTGGGGGGCTTCAAACAGGCTAATTTGAAGGTAACAGACATGGTCTTTTATTAAAAAAACAAACAAACAAACAAAACAAAAAAACCTCTGTGGAGTATGGTCTCTGCTGCACTATAAATGCTGTACAAGTTCTTCTGATTCTATCCAGGTAACAAATACGCCTTAAAAA
The DNA here is from genome assembly GCF_048772815.1 of Callospermophilus lateralis. Taxonomy (NCBI): domain Eukaryota; kingdom Metazoa; phylum Chordata; class Mammalia; order Rodentia; family Sciuridae; genus Callospermophilus; species Callospermophilus lateralis. Next base: position 2,135,442 of record NC_135312.1, on the reverse strand, counting down.
CAAATGAGTATTACACATATGATGCTACCAGTAGCCAGAGGGCCACAGCAGCTAGGACCTCTATTCTTCCCTCTGCAAAACTAGAGGCTGAGATGGGAGCCCCCTCTCTGTGGCCTTTACTGGGGAGGTCCCCCCCTGCACTCCATTTGCATTTTATGGGACTTATCAATAATGAGGCCCCAGGGCACAGCACCCTGTCTCCAAAGTGCCCTCAGTCCTCCCCACTGGGGCCTGGGTATCCGCAGCTTACCTGCAGACACTGGGAGGGGCGCTGACGGAGCCATCTGTGGTGGCGGGCGGGGGTGCCATGGGGGCAGGGCAGAAGGTCTTACGCGTGTCCACAAACCCAGGAGCTGTGGTTGCAGTTTTGGGGAATGATGGGGCTGCAAGATTTGCAAGGTGAGGTGTGGAGGCTGGGGAGAGCGAGGCAGGAGAGAGGGCTGGAAGCGGGGCCAGGCCTGTGGGGCTGTTCCTCGGGGCAGCAGGTGCTGAGTGTCTGTGGTCCTCCTTGTTGAGGCCATGAAAGACATCACCTGCACACAGAGAGGCGAGAGAGGCTGCCGAGGGCTGAGGAAACAGATTGTTCGTGTTTCCTACAATTACATTTTCTTCATCAATGTTTTATTGTAAAAATGTTCAGACCTAGAGAAAATTTGAAGGAATAGTACAAAGAATACCTGTTCATCCTTTGTCACCATTTAGTGCTTTGTCATATTTACTTTATTTCTCCACATACACACCTGTTTTTGGCTTGAACTCTGGAGTACATAGTACCTGGCCTCATGCCTGACTGCAGGCTCCTAGGTCCCCAGTATGCCTGTTGCCAGCCACAGATGTCCAGCACCAGCACAGAGCTGCCACCCAATGTGCACCCAGTCTGTGCTCAGGCTTCCAACACCCCAGGACCTTCAACCCCAATGCCACCTTGCCCCCCAGCACCTTATGAACTTCTTTCCTTTTACAACATGGGAATTTTTTTTTTAAGTTGTAGATGGGCACATTTATTTATTTTTATGTGGTGCTGAGGATTGAACCCAGTGCCTCATATGTGCAAGGCAAGCACCCCACCACTGAGCCACAACCCCAGCCCCACAACATAGGCATCTTTGAGAGGCCATGACAATCTGAATCGTCTTGTCTTGTTAGAGTCAAGTGAAATGGTCTGGGCATGAATCTTGCAAAATGAACTGGTTCCTCAATATTTTCACAGCAACAGGAAGCACCCAAGGTCTACAGCTCTGCACCTGTCAAGCAGGGCTGACAGCTTCCTTCAGAAGGATCCCCTATTCTTGTGTGTAATGGGTCAATCCCTGGGGGTGCTCCTTTTGGAAAGTAGAAATGTTGTATTCCCCAAACTGGTGTTCCTCATTTCAATATCCCCTGAACGCTGACTTCAATCAGCTGCTACGATACTGTATTCAGAGTGGTGACTTTCTGCTTCTATCCTTCGTACACACTGAATGGTAATGTGCTTCTGTTAAAAAAGCATTTTCCCTCTAAATGACTGGCTCTACCATCCCTATGGAGGCCTTTCTCTGCATGCTAGAATCCAACACACCTTTCCTCTGCCTCCCTTAAAAAAAAAAAAAATTAAGATGTTGATGGACCTTTATTTTATTCATGTATTTATATGCAGTGCTCAGAATCAAACCCAATGCCTTACACATGCTAAGCAAGCACTCTACCATTGAGCCAAAACTCCAGCCCCATGCCTCCCACTTTTAATAAGCTGGTCTATTATTATTGTTTTAATGATCACACTGTCTCAACTTTCGCTGATGAGACCCCCTCAAGTCAGCTCCTGTGTCCCTTTGACAATTGCCCAGGGTCTCTGGTAACTTCCTGGCTTTCAGGCCCCTTTTTACTGATGGCAAGTGGATTTATCTGAGTAACAGGAGGCTGGGTGACAGGCAGCCCTGTCAATTTGCACCTGTTCTCTTCTGCTTGGCATTTTCCTAAAGCAGCTTCCAAGGAATCTATCACACACTCAGAGAGCAATGACCTCTTCCCATCATGAACAGTAAGTGTTCAGAAAGTAAGTAAGATACAGTGTAGAGAAGCCCAGGGCATTCAGAGTGACAGCTGAAATTCCAATCAAAACCTGAGGTCGGAGCTTTGTGCACGAACATTTTTGTGTGTTCATTACATCTGTGCCTCTGGCTAGGCCATGTAAAAGACAATGCGCAGATGGAAGAAGCAAATAAGTCAAGTGGCTCTGGGTCCCAAGGGCTATGGGGCCTTACCTATCGATGGGGGTCTCTTGGACGACACCTTGAACTGGCTGTTGCTTGACTGCACCGTGGTGGCTGTGCAGGACACAGAGGATGTGGCGGAGGAGGTGGCCATGACAACTTTGTTTGCTTCCATAAAAGCATCTTGGAAATTGTACAAACATTTCTTTTTTGCAGCACTTTTTTTCTCTTTACTATCCGAAACTGCAGGTGCCTCGTTGCTAGATGGAGGTGGAAGGGTTCCAGGGCTTGCTTCTGAGAGTGCTGGCCCTAATATGTCACTCCCTTCAGAGAAGAATGGGAAAATTAAAGCTTCTAAGAGAAACAGCATCTTAGTGAAACCCTATCGGGCATGCTGAGGACTGAGCACTTGAGACTGGGGCTGCCACTGAAGTCATGACTCCTTTGGGGTGATGCTAGTCAACCAGCCTTTATTCTAGGGAAAAAAATTTTATTGAGCACCTATTATGTGCCAATTCCTGTGCTAGGTGCTTTTTAAAGTTAATGTCTTAAAACTACTTTCTGAAGTTGGTATTGTTATTCTTATTCTAAAGATGAAGAAACTGAGGCTCATAGAGGCTAAGCAACTTGCCCAAGGTCACACAGCTAGAGATCCTTTCCAAGCACAGATCGGGATGTCAAGTCTAGCTTCTGTTCTGAGCACATGCAGGGCAGGGTGTGGGCTACCAGGAGCTCTAGCCACAGGAAGACAGAGAGGAGGCATAGGTACCAGCCCCTCATTAGGAGCCCCTAACCCTGAAACTGAAGCGACAGCCGAGCTCAGTAGCTGAGGCAGCTGGGAGGAAGGAGCTTTGGAGGGGAGAGATCCCATATAGGGTCAATACAGAAACCAGAGAAAAGGAACGCAAGCATTTGAGCAGACCATGGCCCTGTCCTTTTGCCCCTGTGCTCTGGATTGAGGTCTGGCTGTCTCCACTGCTCAAGAACTAAAGGCTAGGTAAAAGCCTTGGAGACCAAACCCTGCAAAGCATGATGCCACGCCATCGCAGCCCACTGTGCTGATGACCAGCCATGGAGCCAGAGCCTTGCTCGGTTCAGCCAATGCAACGGCTGACTGGTGGCAAATGTGAAAGAATGGAACGGGATGATAGGCCTCCAGCCTCTGCTGGAGACAGAGGGAGAGGTAGCAGCCACATGGCTACACCTGGGCATCCAGGGAGATTGCAACAAAGATGGTCATCTACTCGGCTTGGGTTATTTTAAAACCTTAAGAAAGTTTTAACAAATTCCTTACCAGAAATTGTATCTGGCAAGAAAGTGCCAGGATTCCAGTTCTTATCATTCATCACTTCTGATCCCCAAAGACTTATAAATTTAGAACTATTCCACTCTGGAGTATTCCCAAAACAGCTCGGATAAATATGGTCTTGAAGAGATGCATTGAATACCTGATGCTTATTTGTGTGATTCTGAACAGGTGCTGGTGGTAAAGCCTACAAAAAAAAATTTTCTAATCACATATCAAAATTAATATTCTGTTTTCCGAAGTAATTAAACTACAAACAGACAAAGTGTGACTGAAGCTTGGCAGGATATGCTCCCTGCAAGTTGGTGCCCATGGGGGGCGCACGTCTCACAAAGCACTTCGTGGCTCATTTATAAGATTGCATGTGTACGTCAAACTGCAACCAGAGGGACAGTTTTAAAAGCAACTGATGCCGTTAGACAACTCAGTAACTTCTAACATTCCTACCTATCCATGACTTACGTGTGATTCATCTGTGTAAGATCTGTTCTAAGACTTATTCTCATAATGGCATTTTAACAATCATTTCTAACAAGTCAGCTTTGGAGTCACTGATAAGAATGGTAAACCCTCATGCTGCTCTCTTATACCTGGACAAAGCACAGCATACATGCGAAGAGATGGAGGGATCTGTGCTGTGCTCTTGAGGAGCCAACCTGGCAGTGAGCCTCCAGAGCCTGGTGGTGCAGACCTCGTTGAAGGTACCAGGGGAAGGTGGCTAGGGTCTAGCCAGCATCCACATCCTTAACTAAGTGCCAAGTCATCTGGCAGCTCCTGGCACACACCAGGTGTCCTGGGCCCTTCCTATCCCTGGTCCATGCCTAGGCCCCAGGCCCATCTGTCCACCTCTCGGGGTCTTATAGTGGCTGAGCCTCCACTTCTGCACTTGGCCCCCTGCGGTCCTCCTCACAGCAGCCAGTCATCTTTTTGGAATTCCCTGCTTGAAAAATTGAGGTAGATTCCTGCTGTTTTTAACACAAAACCCAAAGTCCTTACCTTGGCCCTGTGGGACCCTAGGGAACTTGACCTGCCTCCTTTTGTCCTGCTCACCAATCCCCTTGACGCATAGGCCTTCCCTCCCCTGGTATCTGCTCAGGCCATGTCCATGTTCTGGGATGTCCGCATCTCAGTTCTCACCTCTCTCACTTACGCTCACTTACAGCCTTGGCCCAGACATTAATTTCCCAGAGAAGCTGACATTGCTGTCTCTGCTCTCACTAAGAAGACCCGACACTCAGGACCAGTAGAGTGTCCTGCTACACTCGTGGAGAACCATGACCTTCCTTTCTCACCACAGCTGTAACATAGGACTGACTTCTAGCTTGCTGAGTTTATGTCTGCCATCCCCCAAGTTATGCATGCTCCATAAGGAACAGGCAATGCTGCACAGTGTTCCCTCAGCAGAACTGAGGAGCTGCTGGAACGAGGTGTCCAGGTGTACACAGACAGCCTCACCCTGGATGAGCTACAGGTGCTAGAAGGATGTCTGGCCACCCCCCACCCTGCAGGATGCAGAAACGAGACACAGTGAGCCCTGTACACTCAGATGGAGAGTTTTAGAGATTCCCAATTGCAAGTGATGATTTGGCAGAATCCTGAGGGCCTGGCTGGGGCAGGTGGTGAAGGGAAAGGGGACAGAGCACAGGGACAGTCCTGTATGTGGACAACAGCGCCATACCTCACAGGCTCCATAATTGTGGGCAACAGCATGGTTAAAAGTAACTGTGTGGCTTCCAATCTGAATAGGCAGGGATGCCACAGAAGGTCTCAGGCAGCAAGGGAGATGATCTGGGCAGTTTAACAAGAAGATCACGCTGTGGCAATACGGTAGACAAACCAAAGAAGAGATGGCGCTGAGTCAGTGAGTGAGGAGATGGGGGTGATGAAGCAAAGATGTGAAGGCAGGAGGAAAGGAGAATTCCAGAGGTTTCAGACATGAAAGCAACTGAGCGTCTAGTGCAGGGACTACCAGTTCTGATTCCACCATGGGCAGTGTGGTCAGTGACAGAGCTGGATTTGAACCAAGCCCCGTCTCAGCCTCCCGTTTACTAGCTGTGTGACCTCAGGCAAATCACTCAATCTTTTTGTGCTTTAGTTTTCTCATCTCCAGGGTTTATAGTTAGAGTTTTGTACATTGCCCGGCCTGCAGTCAGTAAGCATTTGGTCATTGTGAAGACGAATTACTATTACTTTCTAAGACTATGTTCACTAGACATAAACCAATTAACTTTCCAAACCCTCCCAGCTGGGCCTATTCTTCCACACGCTTTGGGGCAGAGAACAAGTGGGCAGTAACTCTATTCAGGCCACCATCATAGCTCAGTGTGTCTACTGACCTCTGGGGGCTCAAGGAGGCAGAGGGAGAACATGACGGAGCAGAAACTTGTGACTTGAAAGCAAGGGCCCAAACTAGCTGTTCTAGCAGGGGAGCCCCAGGGGTCACAGAGCAAGGAGAACAATGAATCCTATTTCAACAGACCCCAGTTTCTACAAAGTAGTGAAAAGCTAAAGTTACTTTGCTGATAAAAAACAGCCTTGGGGACCTTCTGCCAAGTGGCAGAAACACCTGCCAGGTACAAACTGGCCTGTTTTTTCTGTCTCACAGCTGGCTTAGAGATGTGTGTCAGAGCCACTGCCTTCAGGGTTCTGAGCCATTTAGGTGCTTCCTAAGACTTTCCTCAGACACAGCTGTGTGTGTCTGGTATCACCTCTGGCCAGTCTGGCTGACACCTGACCCGTCCCATTCTTTGTCCATACAATTCTCGCCTTCAAAGCCCTACTGCAGAGTGTCCCCTGCTTTGTGAAACCATCCCAGGTGCTTCAGCTTTCCCTCTCCAGCATTACTTCTCTACTCTGCACTCACAGGACACATGAGGCATGCCAGAATATTTTGATGTTTTATTTGAAAACTCTTTGAAAACTGGGACCAGAATTACTGATTTTGGTTTTCTTGGAATGTAGCACAGGGCCTGGCACATACTAGGTGTTCAATAAATTTTTATTGAGCAGAATGCAGTTCAGAAGATTAAGGAAATGCATATTAAATAGTAATATTGGAAGCATACAGTGACGATCCTACACATTCTACTTACACTTTTCTTCAGAAGCTCTCCTACTCAAGATGCAGGCCCAGGTATAGAGGGCAAAAGGAAGGGGAATCAGTAACCAAAAAAGTTGTAATCCCCCCCCCCACCACCACCACCACCTCCACCACCACTGTTTTCACACAAGAGAGCTTAAAGGTTTCTTTCAGAAAGAAGTAGTTGTCTGTCGCCAGATTATTCTGGGCAATGCCTCGATAAATATCAACAATCTAACTATAAAGTAGGTCTTTCAAAATGTGGATAATGACTTTACTCTTTACACAAAATCCACAAAGCTTCAATTAATGGAAGTTTTGAACTGTTCTCCACTTCGACACAAAAGAATTAATTTATAGGAAAAGAAATTTATACTTTAAGTGAAAGCTCTAACACAAACAGACACCATCACTAAGCATACTTTGAAGTGTGCCCAGGAGCTGGGCACCCAGCCTGTCCTCTCTGGGATATGAGTGTGAAAGACAAAGAGCCAAGACAGCAGAAGGAAAACAAGACTGTTCACACCCAAGGGGATGTCAATGATATCTCATTTAACATGAAAGTTAAGATGAGCACTTCTTTGTTTCTGCCTAATGGAGGTCTTTCAACACTCTTTCCAGAGATTAAAAAAAGGTGCAAAAGGACCACCTTTACATTGGCCTTGCTGGTTCTCAGGCTGGTAGAACTATACTTTTGCCTCTAAAATAAAATACAGATCAAACATGACACAATCCCCAAATTAGTTGTCTACTTATGCCCCTACTTTCAACACAGTCTTTCCACCTCAGCCTGAATGGACACTATACATGGAATTGTTTTGTAAAACAATTACTATATTGAAAAAGGGCCTAGAATGAAGTGGGAAAAGGCCTTGCTGTTTTGACAGTACTAAACACTTCTGCAGTGGCTGTGCCTAAGGCTTAAAGCAATCTCAGAGTCATACCCAGCTACCCCACTTGCCAGGCGAGGCACTGAATTCCCTCAGAGGCCAGGACCCCCTTACTAGTACAGTGATTATTCCACACACACTCTCAATATTGGATGAAAAGGACATTATTTAGAGCTGGAAGCCTTGGTTCCAGCACAAATTCTGGCCCCACAAAGAGGCAACCTGCCACCTCAGACCATGTGGGCCAGCAGGAGAAAACCTGGTCTGAGAAGGATCTCAGGCACATGTCACCTGCCCTCCTGCCTTTGCCTCTCTTCTCTCCTCTCCAGGCTGCTGCTCCCCAGGCCTGGGCTTTATCAGGTATCTGTACAATCAGGCCCTGGCAACAAACAACCAACTGCAATTACAAAATTACTAGAAGTGCCAAGAAGGTCCCAGGTGAAGGCAAGGGACCTTGCCTGACCTGAAGGGAATGACACAGCCACAGAGACTGATTGATGTGGGGCCTGGAGGAGCTGGCCAGAGGAGGGCCTCAGAGGGTCAGCACTGGGTTGGATCCTGGCATCTGCAGAGGGGAACTCTCTTAAGGAAGGTGTCTTCCAGTTAGGGTCTTGGGCTCTCACAGAGAAAACTGCACAAAACCTGACATCAAGATAAAACTAATATAAGAAAACAGCATGCTTGAGTGATGTCAGAGAAACAACAAAATAGATTTAGAGCCTCTGGATTTCATTTGCGCACAGAATAACTTTGTGTAATGCGTACAGAAAGAAAAGAGGAAGCTGGACACAGTGGTGCATGCCTGTAACCCCAGTTATTCAGGAGGCTGAGGCAGGTAAATCACAAGTTCAAGGCTAGCCTTAGGAAGAGGAGCAAGACTATGTCAAAATTTAAAAATAGGTGGGTGGGGCTGGAGATGTAGCTCAGTGGTTGGAGGGGAGGAAGGGAGTAAGACAAAAGAAAGGAAGAGAGAAGAAAATCAAGAAAGAAAGAAAAAATATAAAAAGTGAGATGTATTTGAAAAAACATAAAGCTTAGAAATAAGAATTACAGCTGAAATTACAACTTACAGACACCATTAGACTATTATTTAATGGGTAGATTGATCAAAAAATCATTCAGAACACAGAACTGAGAAAGGAGATGGGAAACTTACAGAGCTTTCAAGTATGAAGAGCAGGTGAGATCTCATGTTAACCCTCGGGAGCTCAGAGAAACAGAAGGATTACAGAGGGAGTGTGGTGGGAACATGAATGAGCACTGTCAACCAGGGGTCTCATGTGAGGAGGGTGTTATGGGCTGTAAGGGAAAGAGGCCCCTGTGAGCAGGGGGAAGGGGGTGTCGATAATAAAGACCTTAAAAGAGGCACTAAGATAATATAAAGGGGCTCATAGCAGATTGGACACAGCAGGACAAGAAAGAGTAGGGAGTGCAGCTCTGTAGTGGACCACTTGCCCACGATGCTCAAGGCACTAGGTTCCACCCTCAACACTGAAAAACAAAAACAGGAAAATAAGAAAGATCTCAAATCAATAACCTGAGTTTAAGAATTTGAAAAAGAACAAATTATACCCACAACTAGCAGAAGAAATGGAATAATTAAGATTAGAGCAAGGAGGCTGAGCACAGTAGTGCACACCTGTAATCCCAGCAGCTCGGAAGGCTGAGACAGGAGGATCATGAATTCAAAGTCAGCCTCAGCAATGGCAAGGCACTAACTTAGTGAGACCCCGTCTCTAAATAAAATATAAAATAGGACTGGCGGTGTGGCTCAGTGGTTGAGTGCCCCTGATTTCAATCCCCAGTACTCCCCTCACACCCTGCCAAAATAAATAAATAAATAAATAAGATTAGATGGAGGGCTGGGGTTGTAGCTTAGAAGAAAATAAATCTGTTGGAACATGATACAAAGTGAACACTCAAAAATCAGTTATGTTGGGGCTGGGGCTATAGCTCACGGATAGAACATTTGCCTAGAAAATGTGAGGCACTGGGTTTGATCCTCACCACCACATAGAAATAAATACATAAAATAAAGGTATTGTGTCTATTTAGAGCTAAAAAAAATCAGTTATGTTTCTATACATCAACAATGAACAATCTGAAAAAAACACAGAAATAGCTACATTCACAATGGCATCATAAAGAATAAAATACTTATATAATGAAAACTATAAAATACTGTTGAAAGAAGGGAAAAAGATATGAAAAATGAAAACATATACTTCATTCATGGATTGGAAGTCTAATGTTAAAATGCCCAGGTTACCTGAAGTTTTCTTTATATTTAATGTGATTCCCATTTAAAAAAAAAAAAAAATCAGTAATTTTTTTTTTTGGCAAAAGTAGGAAAACCATTCTAAAATGCATATATAGCCTCCAAGGACCCAAAAACCCAAAACAACCTTGAAAGAAAACAAAACTAGAGGACTTGCACTTGCTGATTACAAAGCATTATAAAGCTCCAACAATCAAAACAGTGTGGTACTGGCAATGAAGACAGACACACAAGTCAATGGAATGAAATAGAGAACCCAGAAATAAACCCTTGCACATATTGGGGGCGGTGGTGAGGGGGCTGGTATCGGGGATTGAACCACTGAGCCACATGCCCAGCCCATTTTTGTATTTTATTTATAGACAGGGTCTCACAAAGTTGCTTAGGGCCTCCCTAAGTTGTTGAGGCTGGCTTTGAACTTGTGATCCTCCTGGCTCAGCTGCCCTAGCTGCTGGGATTACAGGTGTGCACTACCGTACCTGGCCCACAATCATTCAATGGGGAAAAGGGCAGTCTTTAAAAATTGGGCTGAAAAAAACTGAATATCTACATGCAAAGAAATAAAATCAAACCTTTGTCAAACACCATTTATAAGAATTAACTCGATCTGGTTAAAAAATCAGAATGTAAAACCTAAAACAGGGGCTGGGGATGTGGCTCAAGTGGTAGTGTGCTCGCCTGGTATGCGTGGGGCGCTGGGTTCGTTTCTCAGCACCACATAAAAATGAAATAAAGATATTATGTCTACCTAAAACTGAAGGATGAATATTTTAATAAATAAATAAATAAATAAAACCTGAAACAATGAAATTCTTAGAAGAAAATATAAGGCCAAAGCTTCATGACATTGGATTGGGAATTTCTTGGATGTAACACCACAGGCAAAAGTAATAAAAGAAAAAATACACAAAGTTGGACTTCATGAAAAATTTTAAAAATGTCCATCAAAAGACACTATCAACAAAGTAAAAATGTAACCCACAGAATGGAAGAAAACTGTATGTAAGTCATAACCTGATAAAGGGGTATCATCTAGAATATATACAGAATTTCTAAAATTGATTAAAACTGGGCAAAGGAATCGAATAGACAATTGCCAAAGAAGATACAAAAATGTCCAGGGGCTGGGGCTGTAGCTCAGTGGTAGAGCATTTGCCTAGCACAAGTGAAGTCCTGGTTCAAACTCCAGCACCCCATGGGGGAGGGGGGAAAGGCCAGTGGGCATATTAAAAGATGCTCAACATCACTAGCATTAGAGGAATGCAAATCAAAACTACAATGTCACACCACCTCATACCCATTGGATGGCAGCTACCCAAAAAACAGAAAATAGAACTGGGCACCATGATATACGCCTTAAGTTGTGTAATCAGGAAGCTGAGGCTGGAAGATCACTTGAACTCAGGAGTTTGAGGCTAGCTTGAACAACAGGAAGACCTATCTCAAAAACAAAATAAAAACAAATGACAAACAAACAAAAAAACCCAGAAAACAGTAAGCTCTGATGAGGATGTGAAGAATCTGAAATCCTCATGTACAACCAAGTAGAAAAGAATATGGCAGTTCCTCAAACATTGTAAACATAGAATTACCGTATTTCTATAAAAATAGAATTACCATATAATCCAGCAATTCCACTTTTAAGCATATACCCAAGAGAACTGAAATCAGTCTCAAAAAAATATCTGTATGCCCATGTTCACAGCAGGATTAGTCATAATAGCTAACATATGGAAACAAGCCCAGTGTTCACTGAAGGCAAGTACATTTGGTGTATCCATACAATGGAACACTGTTTAGGAAGTAAATTCTACAGCACTCTGATCATGAATGAACCTTGAGGACATTATGCTAAGAGAAATAAGCCAATCAGGAAAAAAAGGGACTACTACTGCTGTCTGACTTCACTTATGCGAGGTACTTAGAAACTCACAATGACAGAGACAGAAAGTAGAAACTCACAATCACAGAGACAGAAAGTAGAATGGTGGTTATCAGGGGCTGGAGGAAGGAAATTATTGTTAATGGATAAAGCTTCAGTTTTACAAGATATAAAGAATTACAGATGGATGGTGGTGACAGTGGCACAAAGTTATAAATGTATTTAATACTACTGAAATGAATACTTCAAGATGGTTAAGATGATACATTTTATGTTATGCATATTTTATCACACACACAAAGGTAAAGGGATAGAGAAAGATATAGTATGGAAACACTAATCAAAAAAGTTGGAAGAACTACATTAGTCCCAGACAGAGCAGATTTCAGGGCAAAGAAAGTTCAGAGATAAAGAAGGGCATTATTACATAGTGATGTAGGGTTAATTCTCCAAGACACAGTGATCCTAAATGTGAGCCCCTAACTCCAAAGCATCAAACTATGTAAGCAAAACTGATAGAACTGCCAGGAGAAACAGATGAATCCCTTGCCACAGCTGGAGTCTTCATACCCTTTATCAAAAGGGGACCAATCCAGGAGGCAGAAAAGGACATGGCTGAATTCAATACTACCATAAATCAACTGAATACAATGGGCATCTACGGAGTACTCTATCTAACAGAATACACGTTCTCAACCTCACAGGGAACATTCACCAAGAGATATCACATTTTGGCCCATAAAACACACTCTTGTAAGTTCAAAAGAGTAGAAATTGGGGATGGGATGTAGCTTAGCAACAGAGTGCTTGCTTATCATACAGAGGGCCCTAGGACCAATTTCCAACACCATAAAAAAAAGAAAAAAGAGGAAAGAAATCATACAATATATGCTCTTAGACCAGAACAGAATTAAAGTAAATAATGGAAAGATAGTTGGAAAATCTTCACATATTTAGAAATTAAATTCCTTAGTACATATACTTTTTATTTTTTTTCTCTAGTATTTCTTACTGTATTTTCTTCTGCAACTACCTTGAACATTTCAACATATAAATTAAATATATTAATGGTATGAAGACATTTGAAAATAGAAATAAGTGTTCCAAGTTTTTTTTTATTTTAAGAAAATTAATTTTCTGCAGTAATCATCATAAACATTTTGGGTACTTAATATTTACCCACAATGGCCAAGTATGAATTAAAAGAATTACAACTCCTGTGCCATCAAGTCTTAAAGGCACTCTCTGTGACTTCATCACAGCAGAACTCACAATCCAAAAATGGATGCAGAAGCAGAGGCAGGCCAGAGCTCCTTCCACATTTGGCACCCACCCACTGCCTCTCAACTGGTTGGGAACACCACACACAACAATCCTCCTGATGAAGAGAAGTCTGTGTCCTTCTAACAGCTTGTTCTTTCTCTAGAAGGAGTCTCCAACAATTCCCACGGGCTGTTAACACAATATGTGCAACATCCAAGTAAGTAAGTAACAAACTAGTTCTGTAACACCTGGCAGGAGACAATACAAAAGTTTCCACACCAAGTACAATTGAAGTGTCAAGGGCATCTTATGTCTCCAAATAAAAAGGGTCTCCAACTAATGCATAGTAACAGCAAAAAAAAAAAAAGTAGTTGGAAAAAAGTCTTCTACAAATATCTAAGCTCCTATGTGGCCACTACTACATATCACTTGACCCCTCTCTATATATTTAGTTTTTCTTTTTTCTTTTTAATATTTTTTTATTTGTCCATGGACCTTTATTTTATTTATTCATAAGCGGTGCTGAAAACCAAACCCAGTGCCTCACACATGCTAGGCAAGTGCTCTACCACTGAGCTACAACTCCAGCCCCTATATTTAGTCTTTCTATGCATGAATTTCTCACACTTATCCATGGCACTAAAGTCTAGCAGGCAGCAAAAGAATATCAGATACAGCTGATGGTCCTAAAAAATGATTTTCTTCTGCTTTTACACTTGTATAGACTACCTATAATTCCCGGAGAAAAGATTAAAGTCAGAAAAGAACAGGCTTTTAACTATAGTGTCCCAACAGGCACTGGGAATAATCCATTTCCTTTCTTTTTTTTTTTCCTTTTTCTTTCTTCAAATGGTGTCGGGCTTTGCATATGCTAGGCCACACAGCCTGGAGAATAATCTATTTCATCACATGACTTGAATATTTTTAGAAACTAATTCTTGAATAGCTTCAACCAGGACAAATATAAGGAACATTCTAAAATCTTAGGACTAGGGAAGGCAAGAAGGACTAGATGGATTCCTAACTGTACACACTCATCCAAAGGAAAATGGAGTGCACATGAAAATAGCCTAGCTTTACCATATACCAGAAAAATGCTCTCCCACCTGAACTCCTCCTGGCCAACACACACACACACACACACACACACACACACAAGAAACCTACTGTCATGCTAATCACACCCCACTGTGCAAGTGAACTCCTGGAGGAGAAGCATGCCTGCAGCCTGAGCAGGCCCTTTCATGCCATGTCCTCCTTTTCACTTGTTTACAATCATTGTTTAAAATAATCTATCAGTAGAGTTTCGAGAAGTCTATTTTTTAACTGATTAGAGATAACCTTGAGCCAGAATAACTGGTATAAATAAAAACAGAAAACAATCAAAATTATGGCGAGAGTCAACAAAGATTAAGTTCAAAACAGCTAGAGGCAAAGCTACCTAAGGCATAAAAAATGAAAACAACTGGGTTGCTGCAAAGTCAAAGACACTAAATATACCCACAGGGTACTTTAAGAAAAAACACATCAAGACAATCATTTTCTAGAGCTTACTGTGAATGAGCTCCTAGCACACCTCGTTTTTTGAGGTCCCCTGTGCTCTTCAGTTCTCTCTACAACCTTAGGGTGATATGAATTTCTACAACATTGCCCTTGCAGCTCCTCTGTAGGCTGGTGAGTTGTCAGGCTAAGAGGCATACTCACTTAGACCCTGCAGAGCCCATCCAAGGTCAGAGGGACTGTTCAAATAACTTTGCCCATCACATCAAGAAACAGGCTCTGGAGGTCATAAGTAGATAAGCAAGACTCACGTGAAGTGCACCAAGTTTAACTGGGTAGCAGCAGTAGCATCTATGTTCTAATTAACTTTGAATGCATAAATCATGACCTTCATGATTGTTTTTAACAATGTGGAGGTTCAAAATTACAACCACTTGAGAGATCACAGTAAAAGCAGGCATTCACAGACCTTCCTATCAAGAGGGCAAACACTGTTCTGTACAAGCTGTCAGTTTTAAACACTGTTTAAATAAGCAATCCTGCAAGATCTTATAGGTGAGTGAGCTTTCAGGGCCTTCTGGTCCAGCTTACCTTACTGTGTGGGAAAGGGGGTGCTGTATACAAGGTCGGGTGGATGAGAGGGCGAGGCAGGTGTGGAACAGTGTGCAGAGGCACATGTCCATGGATGTGGGGGTACAGATGTAGTGCAGGGGGTGTAGGCTTCTCTGGGCTCAGGAACTGATGGCCAGGAGGAAGGGCTCCAGCAGTCACTGCTGACCCTGTCAGCCCAGAGGCTTCTTGTTTACAAACATGACATTCACAAGTGTTCGGAGCTTGTTCAGCCTAAAAGGAAAGAAACAAAGAACTTGTTTAATGTGAAACAAACAATAATACGAATTAGGGGCTGGGGCTGTAGCTCAGTGGTAGAGTGCTTGCCTAGCATGTGTGAGGCACTCGGTTTGATCTTCAGCACCACATAAAAATAAAACAAAGGCATTCTGTCCATCTACAATTACAAAAAAAAAATTTAAAAATTAGTATGAATAAGTTAAGGTCAGTCACATTCTGCCAAGCAGTTATGAAGCAAATAAGAAGGCAAGAATGAGGCCTGTCCTGACACTCTTGAGTTGCCCATGCTCCCCACCCTGCGCTTGAGGGGGAAGAAGGAACCCCAGGGACTGGGACATCAGAAGTGGCGAAGAGGGGACAGGTGCTCCTCATTCCCAGGTGGTGGTATGCTGAGGTAACAGCTACCAATCTATGTCCTGTGCCTGACTGCAGAGATCAAGGACCTGACAAAGATGTCACTTTGCAAGAGGGAACTGGGAACAAGAACTGAACGCTAGGTGACTCTGCTCCAATGGGTTCCTACTGCTCAATTGGTGGTTGTACAGAAATCTTCACATGGAAGCCAAGGGGCAGGATTCTGGCAAAGGTGGATTGAAGGGCTAACAACTCAGCTTCCTTCTGAGCACAAATGACAAAGGCAGCCATTCTAAAGCTCTAGAAATGAGCCAAAGCAGAATATCGTGAACTGTTTCTTCTTGTAAGATAGCTGCAACTTGAGTGAAGAACAGGAGTCTGGATTTCTTTCCTGGGGCCTTTCCCTCTTTCCACCCCAGCTTCTGAGCAGTAACCAGAGGTATCATCAGAGCAGCTGCTGGAGAAAACCTGCCTTGCTGCTAAAGAGGGCAACTCCATGACAAGTAGAGGTGAACCAACAGAAGTGGCAGACTCAGTGGGGAATGGGCAGGGAAGTTTATAGCCCTGATAGCTTGGGGCTGGTGTCCTGGGGTGAGTGGTAGATGAGACAAAAACCTATTAGGGAGACTCTAAAAATGAGAGAGCTTGGGAAGGCTCCTCAGGCTGCCCACACTTGCTAGCTACCAGAAGACCCCAGAGCTGGCTGGGGTGCAGATACTGTTCCCCACCTATATACAGATGCTCTGACACACGTTGAGACCCTGGGTGTTAAAGGTCTATAGGTGAACTTGCCCAAATCATTAGCTGATCCAACAAGCTAAGCAACCAAAGGCAAGACCTTTATCAGACAAGCTAAAAAACGAAAACAGAGTAAAAACATGAGCTGATGCATGAGCTGCTGCATATGGGGGAAACCGATTCTGCAAGGGAAGTCTAGGTAAGCACTAAAACATACAGAAGCAAGAACCTCACTGAACAGTCACTCAAAGGGAAAGTCAGAGTTGTTACATTTTTTTAAAGACCAGTTTTCAACCAAAAACGATGAGACATGCAAAGAAAAAGAAAAGTGTGAGCCACACTTTTGCAGGAAAAGGACAGCGAATCACTAGAAATTGGTTCTCCTGAGTAGCTCTACATACTGGATTAGCAGAAAAAGATGCAAAACTGCAGCTACAACATGTTTAGAGATGTAAGGCAAGTAGGATAACTGAGATCAAACATACAGGGGATTATAATAAAGTAACTATAAAGAAAATAAAATATGAATTCTAAAAGCAGGTTTAAGATAGCAGAGTTGGCTGGGGATGTATCTCAGTTGGTAGAGTGCTTGTCTCACATGCCCAAGGCCCTGGGTTCAATCCCCAGCACCCCTCCCCCCATACACACACACAGCGGAGAAAGAATCTGTGAATCCAATTAGGGGAACAGAAATTATCCATATGAAGACAAACAGAAACGAGAGTAAAGATGGGCTGGGGTTGTGGCTCAGTGGTTTGCCTAGTATGTGTGAGGCACTGGGTTAGATTCTCAGAACTGCATATAAATAAAAAATAAAGGTCCACTGACAACTAAAAAAATATTTAAAAAGAAAACAGAGAGAGAGAGAGAGAGAGAGAGAGAGAGAGAGAGAGAGAGAGAGAGTAAAGGAAAACATAGACAGAAATCTTTGGGGAGAGCAGCAAACACACCGGCATGTATGCAAAGAAGTCCCAGGGACAGGAGCGGGAAGGGTCTCTGAGAGAAAAACTTAAAAGAAACAATGTCTGAAACTCTTACTTTTCAAATGGGATGAAAACCATTAATCTACAGATCTAAGAAATACAAGGAAGCTGAACATGGATTAAAAGAGATGTACATAACCACCTTGGAAGCTCCTGCAGTCCCGCCTCCATAAAGAAACACAGGCCTGTGTGGAGGACTGACTGTCCAGCAGCTACACCCCTCTGTGTGGGATTCTGATGGTGGGGGAGGATGTGAGGTACAGGCAAGGGGCGTAGAGTTCTCTGCACCTTCTATTGAACTTTGCTGTGAACTTAAAACTATTCTAAAAAATAAGAAGAAAAGAAAGACATTTATATGTAAAAACTGAGAAAATTCAGTGCTAGCAAACTGGTCCTACATGAAATACTAAAGGATGTATTTCAGCTGAAATTGTAGTGGCACCCTGTCCTTAACAAAAAATCTTAACTAAGCTTCTCAAGAAATTTTCACCATAATTGATTTTAAGACTATAAGCAAAAGAGTCTCTACAAAAAGTTCAATGTAGTTAAACTTCCTATTTTCCTGTTGCTCTATTTTACTTGGCCACTGGCCAGAAAGAAATCAGCACTCCAGGTGCTCAATGCCCTTTCACTTGTTTTTCACAAACATGTTTCCAGTATAATAATTTGTAGAAGTATGTTTGCAAATGCAAAATGTTATAAAAAAGACAAATCTTCTAACAAGGCCTCTGGCCTTGAGCTGGAGTTTCATAGAGAAGTTACCTATTGGGCTCCATGGTAACAGCTGGCAGGGGAGGGAAAAAAGGGGAGAAGAAGCTCCCCCCTTCTCAAGAGCTGTACTTGAAGGGTTAACTTGCCCAGAACAGTGAAAGAAAAAGCTGCTTTTATGTGAACTTCTGCAGACTGTGAACTTTTGAGCCCCTTCCCTTACATGCTGGGTATAAAATTCTGAAACTACCTGAACTCGAGGTTCAGGGGATTGATTGATTACAGCAAAAGTTTTGCCCTCTGAACCTGGTTGCAGCCAAATAAAACTGTTTCCTGCTATCTTTGGTGCCTTACCTCGTCTGTCCCTAGAACAAAATGAAATAATACAAATCCCCCCCCCACACACACACACACAAAAAAGAATGCCAGAAGAGCAAGCTGGCAAATGGAAAATATCATGTTATCTTTTGTCTTTGCTTATAATTTATCTAAAATTATGAAATTTTAAAAAAGCAATAATTTTAATATGCTGGGTTTATAACATATAAATATAATACACAGAATAATAATTTGAAGGAAGAAGAAGAAAATAGAGCTGTATTAGAGAAATGTTTATCTATGTTACTGGAATTAAATCAATATTAACCTGGAGTAGATTGTAATAAATTAAGATGCATATTGTAATGCTTAAAGCAGCAACTTGAAAATGACTAAAAAAAAAAAAAATCATTAAAGAATTAATGGCAGGACTAGGGCTATAGCTCAGTGGTAGAGCACCTGTCTAGCACATGTGAAGCACTGGGTTCAATCCTTAGCACACATAAAAAAATAAATAAAGGTATTATGTCCATCTACAACTTAAAAACAAAACAGAATTAATGGCAAAAGCCAGGTATGGTGGCACAGCCATGTTAATCCTGGCAACTTGGGAGACTGAGACAGGAAGATTACAAATTCAAGGCCAGCCTGGACAGCTTGCAAAAGTCTGTCTCAAAATAAAAAATAAAAAGAGCTGAGAATATAGCTCAGTGGTAGAGTGCTCCTTGGTTCAATTCCCCAGTACCATTAAAAAAAAAAAAAAAAATAGTGGCAATTAAATGGTATTAATGGTCACTAAAAATTTTGTTTAATGTCTGAAAAGGCAGAGGTTGATAGAATAAAAATACAAGGTCCAACAAGAAGATCTGAAAGCAAATTTGGATTTGAAGACACAAAGAAGCTGAAAAATATAAGGAAAAAAAGTATAATGTACATACAATAACCCAAGAAGCTAAACTGGCTTCATTAATATCAGATATAACGTACTTTAAAGTAAGAAGTATCAATAGAGAAATATCTCATCATGACAAAGGGGTCAATGTACTAGGGAGTTACAATGACATGTACACACATTCAACATCATTCCCAAATGTAGAAATCAAAAGTTGGCAAATGTCTTTAAAATGATTCCCTCAGAAACGGGAAGAACTAGAGAGAAATCAGTGAGGAATCACATCCTATCTGCATACCCATGTCCTTCCAGAATCCATGGGGAACTAATCTCTAAAGGTGATCTCAGGAGTCAGGTTAGTGCATCTCTCCCAGAGGCCCTGGCTGATTGGCCTCCAACCCCCACCTGCCGATTATACCAAGATTGCTATCTGTGAGAAAGCAGGTCTGCCACGCTAAAGAGCGAACCCTACTATAACTCCAAACTCACCTTAAGCAACTGTCACGTGTGGTACACATGTAAGGACAAACAGAGACCAAATGAAGAAAATGAATCTTAAACCCTTGCATTTACGGCCCATCAATTTTCAAAAAATCATCAAAGCGCTTCCACAGGGGCAAGGCCAGTCTGACAGAGAGCACCAGATAATTGGATGTCCATATACTTAAAAACACAGATGCAAACTTTAACCTTACACCATAAGCAAACTCTTAGTCAAATGAATCACAGCATCTAAATAAGTTACAAATCTTCTAGAAGAAAACAGTTTTGTGTTAGGCCAAGTTTTCTTAGACAATGTATCAAAGGGATGGTTCAGAAAAGAAAAAAACTAATAAATTGGAATGAATTAAACCCAAAGCTTCTGCTTTACAAAAGACACTATTAAAACTGGGTTGGGGTTGCAGTTCAGTGGCAGAACGCTTGCCTATCATGTGCGAGGCCCTGGGTTCGATCCTCAGCATCACATAAAAATAAAATAAAGGTATTGTGTCCAGCTAAAAATAAACACAACAATAATAAATATTTTAAAAAAAACACAAAATAAAGAGACACATTATAGACCATGAGGAAACAGTGCAAATCATATATCTGATGAAGGATATATATCCAATATGTAAAGAAATCTTGTAACTCAGTAATAGGACAGAAAAGGAAACAAATAGCCCTTAAATATAGGAAAGGAGGTTTACCTATTAAAGGGAAGTAAAAACTGAAACCCCACGGGTTACCATTTCCCTATATCAGACTGGCAACAATCCAACAAAACTGTGGGGTCACTCTTTTTTGGAGTCTGGGTGGTCACCGTGGCCTTACCCAACCCCACTCACTGATGTTCTTACCCACAGTTCACTGCTGGACTAGTCCTAGAGCTGTATCTGCTTATGTACACAACGTCAGATGTACAAGGTTACTCACTGAATAGTTTGCAATGGTCAAAGAGGGGATGAACAGCACAAGTGCCCATCAACAGAGAACTAAAAAGGAAAAACAGAAACTACAGCATGTTCACATTATGAAAAAGAGTGAGGCCAGCAGAAGGGAATGAGAAAGTACGCTCTGCAGAGACATAATCTGTCAGGATGCACTGTCAGGCAAACAGGTACAGAACTGTGTGTGTGTTATTAGACAGCCTTTCTCACAAAAAAGGGGAAGAATGAATATTGTACATGCACATAATAAACAGATAAAACCGATCATCTACTGGGACTAGGGACTTGGTATGCAAATGTGACAGAATGGGTGGGGAAGAAGGTAAGGGCCAGATTTCTTAATGTATATACCTTTAACATTGTCTTTTATTTGAATTATATATATTTATATCACCTATCAAAATGAATTTATTAGCTAAGCACAGTGATGCACACTTGTAATCTCAGTGTCTCAGGAGGTTAAGGCAGGAGAATTTCAAGTTCCAAGTCAGCCTGGTAAACTCACTGAGGCTCTAAGCAACTTGGTGAGGCCCCATCTCAAAAAAAGAACTGGGGGGCTGGGATTGTAGCTCAGTAGTAGAGCGCTTGCCTGGCACACGTGAGACCCTGGGTTCGCTCCCCAGCACCACATAAAAATAAATAAAAATAAAGATATTGAGTCTATCTACAACTTAAAAAAAAAAATAGCCTCTCCTTGCTTCTATATAGAAAAAAAAAGGAAATGAACATGAAGCATTACAAAATGAAGAAGATGATTAGATTTAAGCAAAGGAAACAAAATTAAAATAGGAATTGGGGGCTGGGGTCATGGCTCAGGGGTAGAGTGCTCACCTAGCACGTGTGGGGCCCTGGGTTCGATCCTCAGCACCACATAAGAATGAAATAAAGATAATGTGTCCAACTACAACTAAAAAATAATAAATATTTTTTAAAAATATTTTTAAAAATTATGAATTGTCTGTTTTACAAGTGTGTCTTGATTCTCTCTGATTCTGAGCAACAGAAATAACTTGAAATGGAATACTTTCACAGTTAATAATGCCCATGTTTGGGAAAAATATACACTGAGACTCTCATGACAAAAAGAAAATCTGAAACATGAAACCCTACCTGCTGGGCTGGGTAAGAAGGGGGTGGAGTGTCCACTTTACTTTCCTCTGTCCTGGGGCTCCCGTTTCCCAGGGCCCCATCTTCCTTTGGAGCTCCTGGAGGCTCCCCACTGCTTTCACCATCCACTTCTTCATCGTCAGCTTCTGAAGAGCTACTACTGGTGCTGCTCACCTGTGGGGACTTAAAACGCAGCCTTTTGTAACTTACACTTTTCAAAGCAGAATAATGTAAAAATTAAACTTAGGCCACCATATTATGCCACCTATTGTGGCTACAAGTAACCACGCTCATACCTCATCTTTCAGGGCCATGTTTTCCCCACCACCATTCAGTTCGCTGTGGATCCCATTCATGTTGGCCACCACTTCGGTATCGTCGTAGTTACTCAATGGATAAATATCAGCAAACTTGGCTGACAATGGTGCAACGTCCTCATCATCACTACAACTGAGACAACAGACAAGGTCAAAGGCAGCTCCTGTACTGCAGAGGAGGATAAAGGAGCCACCTGCTGTGCACAGAAGCCTTCTTTAGATCACTGCTTGTGTTCAGAGTCCTGTAAAGCATCACTCACTACCAATACCTCCTGGTCACCTGAATATGAGAGGAGAGACCTAGAAGATCAGCATTTTTACTACCTGGAAGAATGGAAAAGGAAAACCTCCAAAAGCAGAAATATTAAGGAAATCACAAACATTTAATCAGACTAATGAATATTACATTTATTATGTGACTTGAGATGTCCTGCTACAAAACTATTCCTTCTACCACTCCCAAACCCAGACACAATTGTTTTATTTAAAATTAAAGGGGTACATTCAGATGCAGTGGTGTATACCTATAATCCCACCTACTTGGGAGGCTGACATTGGAGGATTTTAAGATCAGGGCCAACACAAGACAACTTAGAACCTGCCTCAAAATAAAACAAAAAAGGGCTTTGGGGGGGGGGGCAGTGCTGGGGTTGTGGCTCAGTGGTAGAGCACTCGCCTAGCACGTGCGAGGTGCTGGGTTCGATCCTCAGCACCACATAAAAATAAATAAATAAAAATAAAGGTATTGTGTCCAACTACAACTAAAAACAAAAGGAAAAAGAAAAAAGGAAAGGGTTGGGGGTATAACTCAGTGGTAAAGCACCTCTGAGTTCACCAGTACCACCAAGGGGGAGAGAGAGAGAGAGAGAGAGAGAGAGAGAAATGAGGGGGAGGGGGATGGAGAGAGAGAGGGGGAGGGGGCATGCGCACGCACACACAGAGGAAGGAAGGAAAGGAAGAAAGAAAAAGAATTATTTGGGGCTTGAGAACGAGTCCATACTGAGAACTGAAAGACTCTAAAGGAAAGGATTCTCATTTATTATGTGACTTGAGATGCCCTTCTCAGTTTCCTTGAGAAATCCAGAGAGAGGAGATAAAGGTATGACCCCAATCAGAGAAATCTGAGGAAGGCTGAACAGCCGAGGTCAGGGGCAATAATCCCTGGCACTGGAATCTCTGCAGGGCTCACAATGGCTGCATGCTCTATGATGTACATGCAATGGAAGTCTAGGTCTACTCAAGTAATTACCACCCGTCCATAAGCCCTCACAAATGACAGTGTCACAACTCTGAAGGAATCTGGGACCAGCCAACCACAAAGTGAACAGGCAAGAGCAGCAGGGCAGCCTCGCCAATATGAAAGGAACACCTAGTTATGTGGGAACACAGAAGACAAACTTTCCATCGCTTGCTAAAGCGATCATTTGAACTCTTAGCAAGACATGAGGCAAGCATGAACGCTGGGCTGACAATGAGGCGAGTGAACGGCAGCTGACCGCCCTCCGGGGGCACAAGGAGAAGGGGTCAGAGCCAAGGAGACACTTCCCTGCATACCAACATGTTTTTCATGTTTTTTACTGTACTGGCACTTGTTAATTTAACATTTTTTTTCAGGTAATAAAATAAGTGTCAAACTTTGAATTGACTGATTTCATGTTTTAAAGGTTGCTTAAAACAATGCAAGGTCTTTTTCATGAAAAGCATTATGATGATGTTCATACTTCTGTAGACATCACTGTTTCTTGCGATTGAATTCTTAAAATTTCTGAATCTTTATTACACAGTTACAACTTACAAAGTTGGTGCAGAGCCATTGTCTGTGAGGATGAGTCTGGGATGTTGCTGAACTGTGATGGGAGAGCTGGAGCCTGACCCTGAGCTTGCTGAGGACACACTAGGTGGGCGCATCTCAGAGAGATAGTCGGGAGCAGAATCCACTTGGAGTGGTAGCTGGTGAATGTGGATGTCATCAGTGACGGGGGTGTCCATGATACCACAAGTGAGGATGTGTGAGAGGCTGCAGTCATCACAAGCACATCTGATCGGGAATTAAGGACAGTTACCAAGAGAGCCAACACAGAAGGTCATCATGTTCTCTGAAGGTCGGTTCCAGACCTCCACCTGGTTCAAGGAGGGCTGCAGGCTGCTGCACCCATGACAGCCCAGCTCACCTTCTCCTGTAGTTGCAGTTGGGGCAGTCAGGCATGCTCAGTCGTGATGACAACATGTGCCTCATGGTATCTGTGAAGTTGTTCTCGCCAGTAACCGCTTTCTTATTGGTTAACTAGAGGAAATTATCAAACAATTACTTAATTTCACAGAAACCTTTCTCCATTTCATGGATCACATTTTCTAGTAATTATGATAATATGTAGAAATCAATTTGGTCAGCTTCCTCAGGTGGGCAGGACCAGGATACAGGAGCGTCAGACCTGGAGCTGAGCTGCACAAGGGCCCAGGTACCAAGAACCTCCTAAATATTTTGGTCTTCAGCAAGCACACTGTCACGTGCCCTCATAACAGACATCCAGAAGGCAGGCTACTGCAGATACCCAACCTTTACCCTCTATCTGTCAAGTACTCTGTATCTCCTGGGAACCAGGAAGGCAGCCATAGAAAGAGAGGCTCGTATGTGGTGTTGGAGGAAGAGGCTTGGACCTGGAAGCTTCCTTCCAATTGACTAGGAAGCAGTTGAGTATCAAAGGAGAAGGAGTTCTGGACCAGCTTTGGCAAATGGACAGGTGATGGCTAGAAGGCCATTTAATACACAGAATAGGGGGCACGGGGCAGGGAACTAAAGGAAAGGCCAAGGGCATTAAGCTCATAAAGGAGACTAAGAAAACAGTCCAGGAAGTAGGAATAGTTGATGTGGCCATATGAATGAGATTAGGGAAAGAAGTTTCAAAAGCAGAGGGATCCGAGGCCAATCACAGGAAGGTCAATTGCAAGCTCTCCAAAGACCTCATCAGCAGAGGGTGCAGGGCAAGCCTGCTAGAGGAGGCTCCACCAGGGTGAGGAGGGAGCGGGCAGACTACAGATGGTCTGGCTCCTGGCATTGCCAGGGAAAGCTGGGCTGAATCCCTGAGATTTCAGAAATGGCCTTAGCCTGCAGCATGTCACCCCTTCATGTGTGATCTGGAGATAGCAACAACTGCCTCACAGGTACTCATGGGGACTCAGGGCAATGTCATCTGTAAAATTCCTAGGGCTGCTGTGTACCAATATCAGTCACTCGATGAGCACTGGCTTTCCTTAAAGAGTAATCAGAATATAGGAAATAGGCAAATAAAATTGGTTTACCTTGAGGCTAAAACCACTGTTTAACACTGGCAGATGTTGCCCATGTGGTCCTCAAATGGTGTCCTGTTGCAACAGAGCAGCTAATGTGCAAAATGCCACTCACTCTATAAAGAGGATTTCCTACTTCCTTTAATTGCCTCTCATATGGACAAACTTACCTGTTCTTCAATGAATCGCCTTTGTTTAAATATCTCCCAGTCTTCCGTTAACATGCGCTGTTTGGTTTTCATTGTCATCTAGAAAGCAGATGTTAAAAAACAAAACAAACAAACAAACAAACAAAAAACACCTTGGTACCAGCAGCAATTACACAGGGTATTTTCAAGGGAAGATTTTTTTTCAAATGATATATACAAGATGTAAAGAAAACAGATACAATACTACAAATATATTATCAAGGCAGCCCATTTCAGCATCTTACTCAACTTAATCAAAATCGCCACAAGTGCATGTGTGTGTGTGTGTGTGTGTGTGTGTGGTGCTAGGGACTGAATTCAGGGCCTTGTGTATACAAGGCAAGCACTCTACCAACTGAGCTATATCCCTAGTCCCACAAGTGCTCTTTTTACAAGAGGCACAGTTCCCCAGAGCCTCCCACTGCAGAGGGCAGACCATTTCCTACCTGAAAGGAGAAGTGCTCTCTCCCTGAGCCTGCCTAGGTGTAAGCACACATGGTGGATATGAGAACCACAGCACTTCTGAGCTGGCCCACTCCATCACTCCCATGAATTCCCCAGCCTGGAGACAAGTACTCAAGACTCTTCATCTAAACAATGTGTATAACTTTCTACACAAAAATCAATAGGTAAAATGCAATGTGATTCAAGAAGAAGAAAACCTGAAATAGACTAATAGTAGATCTATACTTGTTCTTCCCCTCTGCAAACATGAATCAGGCCCCAAAGTTTTATGGTAAGTTCTATCACATCCTTCATGGAATAGAAAATTTAAACTATTCCTGCAAACTGAAAAAATACAGTTTCTCAAATTGTTCCATAAAGCTATCATGATCTTCTCACAAAACAGACAAGGTGTCAAAAACTAAAACTCAACTCCATAACACCTCAGAATATAAATAAAAAGTCCTAAATAAAACATCAGCAAGTTAAGTCTAACAGTGAAGAATATCATGATCTAATAAGGATTAATCTCAAGGATGCCAAGAATGCCTCAAAATTAGGAAACCTAATCTCTTAAAACTCATACAAAAATAGGAAAACTATAAAATCAAATTTGACATGTATTACTCTTTTTCTTTTAAAATAACCCAAGTAAATAAAGTGAACTTCTTGAATTTGCTAGTGAGTACCAAAAAAGTCTGAATGGCAAACAGTGCTTCATCATGAGACATTCAAAACCCCCACACAAGGACTGGCCAAGGGTGCCTCTGCCAGTATACTCACTCACCCTGCTCTGAAGGTTCTAATAGAAGCCAAAAAGAAGTTCAAATGCAAGAAAGAATGAGATAGAACTATCATTATTTGAAGATGATATCATGATCTCCCAGAAAATTCAAAGCAACTGACTCAAAAACTACTGAAGCTACTGAGGGACTTTGTTAAGACGAACGGTGCCCCTAACTCTGCCTTCCCGTTCATCACCAAGAACACATTAGAAAGCATACTCACAAAACAGGACCCAAAACTAAGAAACTCCATGGCATAAACTTGGTAAGAAATGCACAGACTATGCAGGATAGAAAAAAAGACCTAAAAATAAGGAGAGATCAGATTCTTAGATGGAAGGATTTAATATCAAGGGCCAACCCTTCCTTTTCAACATATATGCCTGCAGTTTTTAAAAAAGGCATTAAAAAAAAAAACCTTTATTTTGTTTATTTCGTTTTTTATGTGGTGCTAGGGATCATACCCAGTGGCTCACATGTGCTAGGTAAACGCTCTACCACTGAGCCACAACCCCATCCCAGAAAGGCATTTTTCTTGGAGAGTATGCATTACTATTGCAAGTTTGAAAAATGATATTAGAAAGCTAAAAATTAGGAAAGGTGATCATATGTATACATATTTTATTCATTCTTTTTAGATATACATGACAGTAGAGTGTTTTTTGACATTACACATACTTGGAGTACAACTTATTCTAGTTAGGATCCCACTCTTGAGGTTGTATATGATGTGGAGTTTCACTGGTGATGTATTCATATATAAAGATAGGAAAGTATGTAATTAGTTCAGAATTCAAGAGTTATCTGGCACACAGAAGAATCTGCTTCATGAGACTTCTGTTTAGACTGAAGTTTGCTGTGCTTGTAGTAGATCAGGAGCCAAGAGGTAAGATGGGGCTGGGACAGGGAGGTCAGCTGGGGGTCTCCATTTGCCACTCCATTTTATTGGTAAACAACATCAATAAAAACCCACTCTTTGGTCCTCTCCTCACATTCTCTAGTCAAAATTAGTTGGGGGGAAAACTTGGGTAACTGCAGTGTTATGTATATATGTATCAAACAAAGAAAACATGAATTTTAAAAAGCAAAATAACATTTCAAAGCTGTCAATTGCCCCTTGCATTCTGTTTCTTTGTGAATAAAGACTGGATTATTTTCCAAGTGCTCTACATTTTGAAATCTTTGGATTAGTATAAAATTTCTAAAATGCTTACTGATGAGAAGTAACTAATCTCCATTTCAAGGGCTTTAAATTAAATGACAGATTTAAATGGTTCCATAGGGGACTGCAGTAACACAGTCACTAGATAGGACACCTGGGGCCATCGTGAGGCAGACGGGCAGGAAAAATTTCCCCATCCCTGCAACCATCAGTGTTCAGAAGAAAACATGACTCTGATGATACTTTGATTTTGAACTTCTGGGTCTGGGCTTCCAGAACTGTGACAAAATACATTTCTATTATTTTAAGTCACCTCCCTCATTCTGCAATGACTCCATGGATGCTACTAAAAGTGGCTCAATTTCTCAAATTTGTATTATAACGTCTTGATTTCTCATGGTTTTTGGTAGAGAGTGAAAAACAGGAATGTATCTTCTGGCTGCTTTAGTGGAGACAATGTTCTTTCTTTGTAAAAAAGATAGGACAGAGGGGAATGGTGGCAGACAACTGTAATCCTAGTGGCTCAGGAGGCTGAGGCAGGAAGATGACAAGTTCAAAGCCAGGCTCAGCAACTTAGCGAGACCCTGTCTCAAAATAAAAAATAAAGGACTGGGAATGTGGCTCAAGCGGTAGCGCACTCGCCTGGCATGCGTGCAGTCCAGGTTCGATCCTCAGCACCACATACAAAAACAAAGATGTTGTGTCCGCCGAAAACTAGAAAAAAATAAATATTAAAATTCTCTCTCTCTAAAAATGAATAAATAAAATAAAAAGGGCTGGAGATGTGGCTCAATGGTTAAGCACCCCTGGGCTCAATCCTTGGTACAAAAAAAAAGAAATTTAAAGAACTAAATTCAATACCAGCTTTACTTTTTTTTTTAGTTTTTCAGTGGACACAAGATCTTTTATTTTACATTTATGTGGTGCTGAGAATTGAACCCAGTGTCCCGTGCATGCCAGGCCAGCACTCTACCACTGAGCCACAACCCCAGCCCCATCAGCTTTACTTTTTAAGGGATACTGTATTTTTCTCCCAAGAGAAAGCATTGCTATTTTTACATACATTTCCATTTTCACTAGAACAGCAATGTATATTATGTTAATGAATGAAACCAATTGCAGGCAACAAACAATTCTAGGAATTATTACTCTTAAAGTATTCTTCAATCATAGCAAAAAAGAAACTTCCCCCTTCCTGAGAGTTACCCTGGGTCTTTTTCCTGTTCAGGCCTGGTCCAACAGGAGAAATAAATCTACCACACCCATCCAATGTATACCAGGGGACAGGATGTGGACCATTCTTCCTGGAGCCCTAAGCCTGCCTGGCTGGGCCCTTGGGGAGCCTCCTGCCACCCACAGCTGTGGTAACTATGTCTAGAGCCCAAGAGCAGTGAAGGTGTGATCCACACAGAGCCTGGCACCATACTCTTCTCTAATCTGAATTACTATTTAATTATTCCATTTCCTGAAATCGCCTAATGGTTATTTACCACTGCATAAGCTTATATAGATATAACATGAGGGAAACCAACTCTAGTGAATAGCAGGAGAAATGTCAAATGTGTGGAGAGAGGGAGGCAGCAGTCCCACTCAGAGAAGCTCCCAGACTCAGGAGTCTTGAGAAGCCAGCCTCCCCATTTCTATACCAGTATAGGCACTTCCCACATACCTGGGGGTCTCCATTTGCCACTCAAGCCTAGCAGACAGTGCCTCCCCAGAAAGTGTTCTGCAAAGCCCTGATGAGCACTGAGCAGCAGGCACAGAGATTATCATCCCCACTGTCAGGAATAGGTGTGTTCCTTGATTTACATCTCAGAATGGAGGGGACCTGAAGGTCTTCTAGTCCAACCAGGCCTGAAATCTCTGCCAACTCACTTCTGCACATTCCCTATGCCAAGAATCATAGCATCTCCACACCAGGGTGCAGGGCAGAGATGAAACAGCTTCTCAGTTACTGCAATGACTACTACAGCACTGAAATGGGCCCTGAGACATTTATCTCTAGGCCAACAGCAAATGCCAGCTGGTACCATCTGGGCGCACTTTGGCAGCTGTCCTGCAGTGAGCTAACCGTCTACATGTAGAAGGCTCCAAAGGTGCTGCATGTGGCCAGCTGCAGTCCAGAGTATCCACAGCAACATGCCTCCCTTTTACCCCAATACATGAACCTTGTCAAAGATAAAATGAGGACACTGCAGGCCATGGTCCTTGGAAAAGACAAGAGAGGTCCTGAGTTTATTTCATAACATCATCGCACTGGAGGGTTCCTTGACCTCACACAGTATGACTTTCTTATAACTGAAGCTGTCAGGACAGAGACTTGGTAGGTAATATTATTTCATAATTTCACTTCCTGAGAGACCTATGGATTCAGGGCCCTTCCAAGCACCTCTCACAAGTAGCTCCTTTGGTAGCCTTGAGGCCCTTGTCGTCTGCAGTGGCCCTTTCCTGGGTCCACGAGCCCCAGTGCTCCTCTCTCTGTTACCAGCTGCAATAGCCCTGCTTCCTGCATCTCACTCCCTCTCCAGCTCCTCATCAGTTTCCTTCCACCATTCCCTTGAGCCCCAATGATAAGATCTACCCATAGTTTGAATCTTAGATATTCCGTAAACATTCATCTGTTAAAGGCTTGTTTGTCAGCCTGTAGCACCAGTGGAAGGTGACAAAACCTTGAGGAGGTGGGGGCTAATGGGAAAAGTTAGATCATAGGGATACATTCTCCTCGAAGGGGATACTGGGACCACAGCCCCTTCTCTTCTCTCTTTGCTTCCTGGCTGCCATGACTGTGCCTCTGCAGGCTCAAAGCAACAGGGTCAACCGACCATAAACTACACCCTCTGAAACCATGAGCCACAAATTTTTCATCCTTATGAGTTAATTATTCCAAGCACTTTGTCATAATAACAGAAAGCTGACTCAAATCTAGACCCTCCCCCCGGGTTTTCCTTTACATAATACTGATGATCTGACACCCCAGTAAACCAGAGTTTCACTGCTTCTCTCTTAACTTGTTACCCTCCACAAACTACTATGCACAGCTATCCTGGGGTATTCTCTGTAGGTGACCCTTAAGCAGCTTACCACAATGCAATTCACTACACAAGGGACTACTTCTCGCAGTTTGTTTTTTTTTTTCCCCAAAACAAAGCAAGATCCCAGCAGCTCCAGAGACTAAGGAAGGAAGATTGGGAGTTCAAAGCCAGCTCAGCAAAAGTGAGGGCACTAAACAACTCATTGAGACCCTGTCTCTAAATACAAAATAGGACGAGGGATGTGGCTCAGTGGTCAAGTCCCCCTGAGTTCAATCCCCAATACTCACTCCCCCCCCCCCCAAAAAAAAGCACAAAAAATTTATTTGGAATTAATGGAACACAAAACTGAAGGGAAACAGTTTAAGCAGAGCTCATGAGGCAGATCCAGAATTGTAGCCTGCTGTCAATTTTCATGGTCCTGCACAGAACCCATGTCAAGTAGATCCCCCAGGGAACAGTGACCTCTGTGCAAGGATCCCTCTGCACTGCCACAGCTCAAGAGCCTGATACAGCTGACCTCCCTGTCCCAGCCCCATTTTACCTCCTGGCTCCTGATCTACTACAAGCCACAGCAAACTCCAGTCTAAACAGAAGTCTCATGAAGCAGACTCTTCTGTGTGCCGACAGCAGAGGGAAAGCAGCTAGCTCTCCATATCCTCTCTGCTGTTCCTTTCATGTGAATAGCTGCTGGCTACCTGAATGCTCAGGCCTGGTGGCTGAGGCTGCAGAGAGAATGCTGCAGCTCTACTCATGATCTGTTTGTCTGGCCCTCCTCGCCCAGGCAAGCCACAGGCAGAGCTTCATGACTACCTGACCTGCTCCAGCATCAGCCCAACTGACACTGTCGAAGTGGCTTGGGAACAGGCCTACACCAACAGCAGCCTGAAGTAAGACAACACTGCTCAGTGACAAGGCACAACTAGAGAGCAAGTCTTTGCACAACCAGACAAAAACATGATTCAGGGTCACATCCATGCTGAAGAAAACTCAAAGCAACAATGGTTCTCCCAAATTCTGCCAGTGACCACAGGACAATAGGGAGAAAGCTGTAGGAGCTGATTAGCCCCACTGCCCTGCCTCTCTATTGTGCATGCAGTGCTCAGGGTGAAGCCCACTGCAGTGATGAAGGTGAAGGGCAGAACAACAATGAGCAAGAGACTAAGCAATGGCAGTAAGGCAACTGCCACATAAAGCAAGGCCTGAGCTCCCCAAACAGTGAGATGGCTTACAAGAGAAGTGAGCACATACCAGTGCCCTCCTCCTTCCTTATAGCTGCTTAATGCTCAGATAGGGACAAAAGCTAACAAAGGGCTTGGTCGGCTTCTAGGTGGCACTAACAATCCTGGTTTAGACTTGGAACCAGTACACACCTGAATCCAGAACCACAGCTCTATTTTTCCACGAATAGTCTGAAAAGCATTATACGGAGCTCTGTCGTTTTTCCTTTTTACTCCTCTATACCAATGACCTTTGAAATAAGACCACTTTGACTTCCTTGCCTGATTCTACTAGAGGTTCTAGAAAGTTAGGAGGCCGGGGTTGGACAGGAGGGGAAAACATCTCAAAGACTTGCTCAGAGTCTGTCCCCTCCTGAGGGGCTCTGGCCACATAGTGCAATGTCCCTGCACGTCCATCTCCAGCAGGCATGGCCTGCCTCCCAGCTCTCCTCCAGCTTCCTTAACACTTTCATGTGTGTCTGTGTTCCCTTTCTGGATGGTTCAGGATGAATGAAGAGTAGGCTCTGAATACCACAGTGTTCAGTAAAAGCTTCTGGAATTACAAGGTCTGGTGGCTTCCTAAAGTCTCCATGATTCCTGCATGAGCACAGACTATGTAAGGGATGGTGTACACACCCTGGCTGAGGTGGACCTGACCAACTGCCACCACCACATCACCAGTACAGCTCTGCTAGGAAAACTATCTGCTGCAGTGAGGTGTCCCAGGGCCTCTGCCAGGAAGCCATGCTCCTCCACTGTAGAGAGCCCCTTGGCACACACCCTGTCAATGCACAGGCTATGCCTCTGGCACAGTGCTCACCTGCTCGTCCACATAGGCATCAATCCTCTTCTGGCACTCCAGCCACTGCTCCGCGACTCTGCGCAGCTCCTCCTCAGAGCGCTGGAACCTCTGCAGTAAGGTGCTGTATGTGTCTTCATTGCAGGTGTCATGTGTGGTGGTCCCCAGCCTAGGAGGGAGGAGGCCTTGTGACAAGAGAGCCTCAAGACTCCAGCTGAGAAGCAGAGGTGTACCTGCCACGACAGTCTACCTAGGTCGTCTCAAAAACACAGTAATGCCACTACATACCACAGCAGGGCTGCAGTGAGGGCCCAATAGGTCACAGATGCAAGGTACCCAATAAAACCTCACATAAAGGAGATACTCAAAGAAAGAAGAGCTCCTAAGAAAAGAAATTAGTAGGGAATAATGCCATCCCCAAAAGACCACGGCTATGGTTCAATTTGCTGCACATGGGGTCATGAACTATTTTTTTTCTATTGAAATACAGACCCAGAGAAAACAGAACATTTACTGAGAGAAAAAAATTTATACTTGCTTTTCAAATAAAGCAAAACAGAAAATCAGATTCAAATGAAGAGATACAGCTACACTGTGTTAAGAACAATGGTAAGATGGGAAATGAAGGACACACAGGCAGACTGGAGAAAAAATATGCAGATTTCAAAAAAAGAGGACATGAAGCAAGATAGTGGTTTGGGAGAGAGAAGATGGCAGCTCAAGGGGTGGTGTGGAGCTACATAGAGATTCTCACCGGAAAAATTCATTTCCTTAATATGTAAGTACACCAACATGTCAGCCCATTTTAGCTGGAATACAGAGTTCTCAACACTGATTATTCAGAATCAAAGACTCAAGCTGGGAAGCAGAGGTATGCCTGCTTTACATTTATACCAGAAACATTTATATCAGAAACACAAAGAGCGCCAGGCGCAGTATAATCCCAGCAGCTCAGGAGGCTGAGCAAGGAAGATCACGAGTTCAAAGCCAGCCTCAGCAAAAGCAAGGCACGAAGCAACTCAGCGAGACCCTGTCTCTAGATAAAATACAAAACAGGACTGGGGATGTGGCTCAGTGGTTGAGTGCCCCTGGGTTTAATCCTTGGTACACTCCCTGTCCTGAAAAGAAAAGAAACACAAAGACTTAATTAAGTGCAAGGGTAGACATATAAGCACTGTTGATATTAAAAAAAACTGGGAGTTAGCCACAGAGAACCATAAAATAATTATGGGATGTCTAGGTAAAGGGATATAAGACAAAACTGTAAAATTTGTAGTTATCTATTCATCCACACATACACACATATACATGTATGTTTTAAAATGAAAATACACCTAGATACAATTACAGCATGCTTAAAAATGTGCATGTGTGGGCTGAACACGTAGCTGAGAGGTGAAGTTCTTGACTAACAGGAGTGAGGCTCTGGGTTTCATCCCCAGTAATGAAAAAAAATTATGTGGGGCTGAGGCTATGATTCAGTGGCAGAGCCCTTGCCTAGCATGTGTGAGGCACTGGGTTGAATCCTTAGCACCACATAAAAATAAACAAAATAAAAGGCATGCTGGCCATCTACAACTACAAAAAAATAAACAAATATAAAAACAAACAAACAAATGTATGTGGCAG
Source organism: Callospermophilus lateralis (assembly GCF_048772815.1). Lineage (NCBI taxonomy): Eukaryota > Metazoa > Chordata > Mammalia > Rodentia > Sciuridae > Callospermophilus > Callospermophilus lateralis. The sequence goes on along the minus strand of NC_135312.1, from coordinate 2,100,812 downwards.
GACACAGGAAAAATGTGTAAGAAACATCAAAGTGATTACAGTGCTTTTTTTCTTCATGATTTTATATATTTTCAGGATTTTATCTATGGTAACAATCTAATAATTTTATAATAAAAATAAAATCACTAGGCTCTGTGGCACTTGCCTGTCTAAAGGCTAATTAGATAATTAGATTAATTAGGATAGTTACCAAATTTGAAGAGAGCCTGGGCAAACACAGTGAGACCCTGTCTCAAAATAAAAAGAAAGAAAGGCTGGGGGAATAGCTCAGTGGTAGAGTGCCTCTAGGTTCCATCCCTAGTACTGGAAAAAATAAAATAAAATAAAGCCATTTTAAATTAAAATCTTGTCACAGGTAGAAATAAACAGAAACAACTCACTCTTTTCCTTTTATCTGGGAGGTCCATGGGGAAATACTGCATAGAGAGGGAATCTGCAACCAAACCCTACCTACACACATGGATGACAGCCATGAAGAAGCATGCAGAAGTTGTTAGGGAACAACGCAGGAAACAGAATACTGATGCACACAGGGATTGAGCAGTGCAAGCATCAAGTCTCCTAAGACTCTCCCTCTCAGGAAAAACAGCTCCTGAAGATATGGCTCTAGTGACACCATCTTTCTCTTCTGGGTTCTATACCAATGCCTAGCATGACCCCAGACCTCAAGAACACAGCCTTGCCTCTTGCCACGCTGTGGCTGTGAAATAAAGATCTTCTGCAGACTTTGGTGGCTACCAGCCTTGCTCCTCTCATGAATGACTTCCACTCTTCACACAAAGCTCATTTTATGTGTAATTCCATCTGGCCCCCCATTCCACCTGCTCCTACCAGAAGTAAGCACACATCTCTTCCAATTTATAGGACACTGATTATTTTGAGCCACAGGAGGGCAGAGGAGACAGGGGTCCTGGAGATTTCTTTGCTGGTATAATGTGAGAGCTCCATAAGTGTGTTCATGCAGGACCCAGATTATGGCACCTCTATCTTTTCAAAGGACCCACAGTTCTTTAACAGGTAAGTTGTCAGGAAAAAGAGGGTACTGCTACAGATTAAGACTTTCAAAAGACAAAGGGGGAAAAGGATAGAATGTGAGTTACTGTTTGGTGGTTACAGAGTTTCTGTTTCAGGTGATGAGACAAAGTTTTGGAAATATGTAGCAGTGATGGCTGTAAATAAATGCTAAATAACCATACACTTAAAATGGCTAAATTGGGAGATTTTATATAAGATATATTTTATCAAATTTAAATTAAAAACTATGCAATATGCTAACAGCTACTGAATTGTATATTTTAATTGGTAAATTGCACAATATGCACGTGTCTCAATAGAGCTATTTACATAAAAGAAAAATAACTTTCTTAAACTATATCAAATTCATTTGGATGAGGACACCTTTGGGTAGACAATTCATGTTTAAAAACAAAACAAAACAAAAAGCCAGGTGAGATTAAGAAAGGAAAAACACACTTGGCTATCAAGAGGAGAATGGCTACAGTGACAATTCTGGGCAAAGAAACTGATGTGGAGGGGCAGACATGGACAGCTGCTCTAGACACCTGCCTTTCAGCAGTTAATTAAACTCAGTGTGTGCTTCGCGCAGTCCTCCCTATCTTTTCAAAGAAGTCAAACAGGCCCAGAGATGAAGTGCTAGTATTAAAATACAGCTGCTGTATTTTGTTGCTTAGGGAGTATTGTTTACATATAATTTGTGTCAAGAATTTTTATGAGTTGTTAAATCTGTTTGTTCACTGGAAACTCAAGTCTATATCCTTCTCAGATCCAACAGTGGAGTCCCCATGGGACGTCAAAGGACTGCTTAATCACCATCACCATGCCTCATCTGCTCCTGGAACTCAGAGATTGTAGCAAGAACCTCAGAATTAACATTTAAGACTATAAGACACTGCTGCTCTTTACAGTCTGTCCATTTTATTCCTGATGAGAAATAAAAAATCTAGAACATGGGCACAGGGGGGAAAAAAAAAAAAAAAGCTTTATAATGCCTTTCAAGTTTCTGTCACCATCCCACAGTATGATGACAAGCCCATCAAACCTGCTGGTTCACAGTAGCAGGATGGATAGCTTCAGGTGGATGTCTACCTCTTGGCTTAGAAGACAATGAGTTCTTCACTTCAACCTCAGTTTCCAAAAAGTTCCCAGCTCCTTTTCTTTTTTTTTTTATTCTTCTTCTTCTTCTTCTTTTTTTTTTTTTCCTTCACTATTGGGGATCCAACCCAGGGCCTCACACATACTCTCAACTCCTTTTTCTTCTGTGACACTCACAATTAGTGTATTAAAATCTTTTAAACAGTGGGCACAGGAGCAGGAGTTGGTGGGTGGACTGTGCTTCCTGTCCGGAGGCCTTGTAGGAGGGGCTCTGAGAGCCATGGCACCCACTGGACCACCAGCAGGCCTCCCTATACAAGGGTCTCAGAGGCTGCACTAAGCAACTTCATTTACAAAGCCCCCCCTGGGTGTGATCCCCAAATGGACACGCAGTCAAACACCTGCACAAACATACAGTTTGGGGGAGCCCAGGGATCCCGGCCATAGCATGAACATGTGTCTCTGTGCCCTGTGGACAGGAGAAGAGGAGTGCTGTGTCCAAGCCTCTGTGCTAAAGGCTTCTCCCCTCTAGTTAGGGGATAATGATCTCTGCCTCCTTGGGCTTGTGCAGAAAAGATTTCTTAATAAACATGAGGTACTGAGAGCACTGCTCACTACACCGCCAATGCTATGGAAAAACAAAAACAAACAAAATACACACAAAAAAACAGTGGACACAGAGCAAAAGAGAAGCTGGGAAGCACGCTGTGGCTGAATGCTGGAAGAGTTAGGCACACCTGCGAGTGCCACAGCATGCCTGCACAACACCTTTCCATCAATCCCTCTAACCTCCCTTTTTTTGTTTTAAACGGTATTAATCTCACTTAAATATCATTTATTTAAAATAGTATTTTTCTCTCCTTTTTCAAATTGAAGGCTGCAAAAAATAAAAGCAGTGCTTTCTTAGCTGAACTGTTCTTATCTTTCACATTGCAAAACCTCAGCAGGCACAAGCCACACCTATCCTACTTCATACAAAACAGTCCTCCCAGTCCTACTGGACATGACATTGGTTTTGGAAAAGTGCTGGATGTAGGAAAGCCAGGTATGCTAGAGTTACTTTAAGTAAAAAGGTTGCTCCAACTAGGGCATCTTTGCTTCCTCAAGGAAAAACTGCAGATAAACCCAAAAGAAAACAAGATGATGATCAGGAAGATAACCAAGAAGATCAAGCAGTCCTCCAGATCCCTGACCTTGTACACCGAGCAGCCACCATCAATGGAGTTGGCAGAATATGGGGTGACCTATCAATTCTAAATGCTGGAGACCCTGGGGTGATGAGGAAGGGTAGAGCAGTGGCCCAGGGAATGGCAAGGAAGACACCTGACTGGGGCTAGGTTGTAAGTGGGACTGCTCCTGTAGCAGGGACTTGTGATCCAAGACCACTCAGACTTGCTGACCCAACAGGGATGGCAGTGGCCTAGTGGGCTCAGACCTGTGAAGAGCACCACCAAACTGCTTTTGAGGCTGTTCTTTGTCTAGAAATGAGGTTGTAAAATGGGGGGCAGTTAAAGGTCAGCCCTCAAATAAAATTTGGGAACATATGCAATGAACACTACATCAATACCTGGGTTTTAAGTTTTGTTTTTTTTTTAAAGCAGACTGGTAGGTAAATCAGAGTGATAATTTATTACAAGCAGCTCCTCCTGCTTTTTCTGGTGGTACAAGGTATTGAACCCAGGGCCTGGCACATACTAGGCAAGCACTCTACTACAATAAATACATATATCCCCAACCCACTGTTTAGTTATATATTGAGACAGAGTCTCCCTAAGTTATCAAGAATGACCTCAAACTCGCAATCCTTTTGCCTCAGCATGTTGAACTGTAATGACTAACATGTGCCACTATACCCAGGTTGTGGTTCCCCTTCCTTGCCAATCTATTCAAACTACATTTTGGTATAGCCAAACAAAAATGGCTATTGTTGGGTGTATCTAGAATATGCAGTTAACAGGTAGGAAAAACAAAATCATACACTGGGGACTAAGGTAGCTCTCACATGACTCCACTCTGCTAAGCAACATTAGATGAAAGAGAGGCATGCTTCCTAACCCAACACAGTATCTTCAGGGCAAATGCACACCCAGCCCCCAGCTCCTCACTTGCTCCAGTTCATGCCCCACAAATGCCCACAAGTGAGTTCTGCACTATTATGTTTATGTTGACATGAGGAAGCCACCTGGATATTCCATATCAGGAAGATGAATCCAGGGGACAAGCACAGATGCAGAGCTGGGGCATGGAGGGCACATTTCCAAGAGATGGCAACATATGCCTAATGCTCAAGACAGTCTGCATGCTCACACCTGGGCCCTGCCTCCTTCTCCGACCTCCCCTGCACATCCCTAAAATACAGCAGAACCACAGCATTCCTGCCAGATAGAGAGAGTCCTGCCAAAGGAAAGCACTCTATTACTGTAGCTTTCCTATATTCATGAGGAGTTTGTAGTGTTATTTCTGAGTGGCATTTATATTGGTTTATTACTTAAAAATTTAATTTTATTACTCCTTAGGTTTTGAGTTTTATGCCCAAACTGTCTTTTCCCCTAGGCCCTGTGTTATTTTTTCTGCAAGAAGGTCCAAGCACACATAGATGAAGTGGTCTCTAGGCGCACACACATACACCATATCACAGGAAAACTGTACTGTCACACCACAGGATGTACACAGATTAAAAACAAGTACCTGATCTGTGACACCAATGCTGGTAAGTTGCTCTGGAGAAGTGGCTCCGAAAAGACCAGATTTTCAAACAGGTGTTTATTATGCAATTCCCAGGTCACCTGGAATTTTTTCAAGTGTTCATTTTCCTAGTTAATAAAAAAGGTTAAAAAAAATAATAATAATAATTAAAACACACAAGTACCCCCAACCCCCCCACACACACAAAAAGGAGGCAGTGAAATGATGAAGACTTGAAATCTCCAAGAAGGATTTCATTCCCACCCCACAAATCCTCTACACAGGTCCAGAACACTCTGCTTGTGAGGAATCACTTCTCCCTGTGAGTCCCAAAGCACACACTGAATTACTGAGTCAGATCTCCAATTTTAGTGACATGAGTCTCCATCTCATTTCCCTTCTAATTAAACTCACACACATAAAAAGGCAGCAGGTGCACACACAGATGAAAAAAAGACAGAGAAAGAAAACATACTTGGTTGACATTTCTTACAATTAATTAGGCTTTCAAAGGTGACAGAAGCCCTACTTTTCAAATAGTGTTAATGAATATAAATCCTTTGATGTCAAAAGACAATCATTTTCTTGCCTATCTGAGAAAGCACTCATTCTGATGGATGCAAATAATTTCTCTTCTAGTGATATTGTGGCAAAGAGAAGGTTTTTCGCTTTCCTAATTAGCGTTAAGCAAAATCATTAACTGCTTTAGACAATGCTCTCAAACACTGGGCCACACTGGCTACCACCTCATTCTGCAGCAGTGCTTCTTGTCTCCATTGATACTCACAATGATCTTCCAGCTGTCACCTCTGCCCTCAGCCTAATTCCTAGGAACCTCTCAGTGACAGCTATACCTCCTCCCTGTATCCTTTTACTTTTGGTATCAGGCATTAAATCCAGGGGCATTTAACCACTAAGCCACATCCTCAGCCATACCCCACCCTTTAAAAAAAAAAAAAAAAGATATATATATATATATTTTTTTTTTAAGATGTAGATGGGACACAATTCCTTTATTTTATTTGATAATTCTTATGTGGTGCCAGAGTTCAAACCCAGTGCCTCATGCATGCTGGGCAAGTGCTCTACCACTAAGCCACAACCCAGCCCCACCCAATCCTTTTTTTTTTATTTAATTTAGAGTCAGGGTCTCCCTGAGTTGCTTAGAGCCTCACTAAGTTGCTGAGGCTGGCTTTGAACGCATGATCCTCCTATCTCAGCCTCCCGAGCTGCTGGGAATACAGGCATGTGCCACCAAACCTAACTCCCTGTATCCTTAAGCTCTCTATATGTCCCAATTCTTTTTTCCTTTGAGCTACATCCTGTAGAATTCCTTTACCACTTCAGCTTCTTAGTTTGTTTAATCTATCCATTAAACTTTTTAAAATTATGCCTTTTTATTTTTAGTTTTGTTTCCCCCCCCACCCCAAGTCTGGATGATCATTCTTTATTTTAGTTTTTTTAAAATATTTTTTTAGTTATACATGGACACAATACCTTTATTTTATTTATTTATTTTTATGTGGTGCTGAGGATCGAACACAGGGTCTCTCATCTGCAAGGCAAGCACTCTACCAGAGCCACAACCCCAGGCCCTGGATGATCCTTCTTTAGAGCCTTAATTCAAAATTTCAAATGTTTGGGGCTGGGGTTGTGGCTCTGTGGTAGAGTGCTCATCTAGTGCGTGTGAAGCCCTGGGGTTCAATCCTCAGCGCCATATAAAAATAAATAAATAAAACAAAGGTATTGCATCCAAGTACAACTAAAAAAAAAAATATTTTTTAAAATTTTTCAAATGTTTTTATATCTGTACAGTAAACAGTTATATTCTTTGAAATGTAAATATCTTTGGGATATAATCCTGCTTGCTGTTTCTGCTGGCTCTCAGTTGTGCTATCTTGAACCCATGTGTTTTATGGGGTTTTTTTAAACTATGAGCTGCTTCAGTATCACCATACTACCCCCTACAAAAACCAAAAAAGAGAAAGAAGAATAAAAAGAAATTTATGAACTGCTTATAATGGAAATCTCCAAAAAGGAGATTTTGAGAGCATTGTCTAAAGCAGTACAGTATAAAAGAATGCTATGCCAATTCTTTGAGGTGGGCCCAGAAGGCCAAGCCTCTAGACATGCATGCTGCTTGACTTTGCCAAAAGCTTTGGACCTCTGCAGCCTAACTTCCAGGCTTGAGCTATCTGCACCACACCAACAGCAGGGGCTTATCCTGCTAACCCTAAATGTGTAATGGTTTCTAGATGGTTCTTCTCTGCCATATCCACTCCAAGGTCATGATGGAAACATTCTTGCATCCCTTCCAGTCCCTGGAGTTTGTCCTTCACCCTCTCACTGAGGTTGTAATGATGGAAAGCCTGCTCTTATTATTATTATTAGCCAATCCCATTCTGGGCAAGACTGATGATGTATCTTTCTCAGGATGAAAGGAAAACCATAGAGCAAATGTTGACATCTAAGCACATGTATTTCTCAGGAATCCAGGTTTCAGCTGATTTTTTTACCACCACGACTTCTCTTGACATCTTAGTCCTATGTCTTGAAAAAAATTTATCATATTTTCTATTAACTACTAAATGCACCTGTTTCCCTTGGGAGGAATGGTTCAGGGTATACTATATGCTGTATCTCATATATAGAGAGAAAATAAAATAGAGCACTGGTTCAAATTAATTTTTGTTGGTTTCATACAACACTGTTCTACTCTGACTACCCAAGGAAGGCCAGGATGTTGGCAGCACTTTCTGGAGAGCATGCTCTCTCAGAGAGTCTGCACCAGGCTTAGGCAAGAAGGACAGTATCTTAACCTGTGCCAACATTCTTTCAGAAGATAGGGGAAGGTGCAAGGTGCTCCTCAGAGGCGCCAGGTCTGGAACTGAACCTCTGAAGGACAAGCAGGCTCTCTAAGTGGAGGTGGGAGAAGCAGGCAGGCTGTCCTTGGAGCCCTTAGGTCTGGAGGTAGGATTACTTTGCCCCTCCTGTCATATTCACCTGGCCAGCTCCAGTGACAACAGACGCCTCCTCCAGGCAGTCCTTACAAGTATAGCAGTGGTATGATGCAGGGGAGCTGAGAGAGGTCTACAACCCTGGCAGTGACTTACCAAGTGTTGTGTAGGTGAGTTTTTCTGGCAAGGTTCATCAACTTTAGAATCAGATAAAGACTGCTTAAAATCTTGAGAACCAATGATTTCAGAATGTAGTTTCACCACTAAGCAGCACCAAAACTAGCTTGCTGAAGTATCACTTAATCATCAAAGTGCTGAGGAAAGACACTCCAGAATGACCAGTGAGTAGCTGAAGCTGCCATGGCTGGTCACTGGGGAGCCCGGTCTCCTTCGAGCCACAGTGACCACATTTCCACTTCATGCCTCCTTCAATTCAGTGGCATTTACTTTCTGAGGTGGTCACTTGTGCCCTTTGCTAGGGCTGTATGGTCCCTGCAGGAGTGGGCATCTTACTCAAGTTCCTAAGCCTGTCCTTGCTGGGTGCTCAGCTTAGGGCAATGTATGTGTGTGTGGAAAAATGGAAGTTCTCGTTGCACACAGGCTGCTCTCTACAACCCTCACACCCTCAAGTACACCCATCAAACACAGTACTAGCTGTTGACAGTCACAACAGCGTTAACAACCCAGAATACTAAAGACTCCCCATCATCTCCCTGTTAATGCCCAGCTGGTCCTCATGAAGCATATATCCCCATGACTTGCTTCTTTGCCTCAGGTCTCCCCAAATAGTACTTCCACGCTTTGTCACCAGGACACCAATCCACTCAATGCTTCTATTTAGTGGCAAAGTCAAAGGACTAACCCTAACCCTAATCCTAGCCCTTGCTGACCTTGTGGAGTGGCCTGTGGCAGTCAGTCCCTCAGCCTCAGGCACCTCTTTTCACCACATACTTCTGCTCTTTAGTTCACCTTCTCAGCAACCTCACAGAAAAGGGGGTGCCATCTCTTACCAGAGTGCTGAGGAAAGTGCTGATAGAGCGTGCCGCCTGGCAGAGAGCGCCATACTCCTCGAGGAGAAGTGAAATGAAGTGGTGTGCCTGAGGTGGGCCCTGCAGGCCAGATGGCGCCTTTGTCTTTGCTGCAGCTGACAACTGCCGAAGCAGGCGGACCTTCATCTCTAGCACATACTCCCGGGCTTGCTGCTCCAACCGTTGGTATAGCTGGTAGGGGTCCCGCTCACAGAGCCTGCACAGAGAGAGTCACACTTAGCCCTCATCTGTCCACACCAGACAAGGATGGAACAGTCTTCATATCAATAAGCATCTTTTCTAAAGCCTTTCCATAGGTATCTACCTGTCAACCGCAGTGGTCTTCTTCCTCACCAGGACCTAAGAAAGGCACCATCACATGCCTTAACAGATCAAGAACCCAGACACAATGTTGCCAAAGAACAAACAGAAAAACTGACATTTCCTTAGCACTGTTTATGCACTTGTACTCACTTGGCCAACCCACACATAGGAGCTCTGCTTCATGCCCCACTGTCCAGACCATCAAAGCCACCCAAGCTGGGGACAGTGTCTGAACTCCAACAAGCTGGGGACAGTGTCTGAACTCCAACAACCAGTGGGTGACAGGGTGCATGACCTGCTTCAGAGATGGCCCCAGAAACAAATTCAACTTGCGATTATTAACAAAAAGGTGGGACTAAGGCACCTAACCCAACGAAGGTGATACCAGGCTACAGGACTGGGCATTTTCTTTCCTTCTAGGAACTCAAGAGTATAAGAAAATGTTTGCTATTTTTAAAATCAGAGGAAAATTTAGAGAGTTTATCCTATTTTAAAATTATCCCAACAAAAAAGCAATAGCCAAGTATGGTGGCACAAGCCTGTAATCCCAGTGAGGCAGGAAGACCACAAGTTTAAGGTCAGCCTCAACAATTTAGTGAGACTTTGTTTTAAGAATTTTTAAATACTTAAAGAAAAAGGGGGCAGGCTGGGTGTAGCTCCATAATAGTCCACAAGACCCTGCAATCAACATCTACCCCTGGGGGAGAAAGGGGAGATAAAGCAATACATATGTATGAAACACTGTTAGTAAGTTAAGAGCAGGGGAAAATCCATGGCCACCACTAGCCACAACAGCAACGAACACTGTCATGAATCTCCTTTCAAACATGGAGATCACCCACTTTAAGACTTGTTTACAGTGTCTGGCATCACTGTGATTAAGATGCCACTTCTATTAACTGTGCACTTTTGAGATGCCTCTAGATGGAAGCCTGGGACCACTGTTGCAAGAATCAAATTGACTGTCGGTAATATGTCAAAGAAGAAACCAGCTGAGCTCAGCACCTATTAGAAATGAGTTGTAAAATGTATTCAGCAGTAGATTCTTTGACCTTTTAGCAGATTATGTCAAAAGAGAACATTATAAGATATCACCTGTTCCATTTTGAAACTGCCATACTACCTAGGTTGTAAAAGACAAGAGACAGGAAAGCCTTGTATAAAATGTGGTTAAAGTTGCACAAATTCAAAGGACTCCCACTATTGTTGGTATATTTCAAACAGACCAATTAATTTTTGAAGCATGATAATTCTAATTTAAATTATGAGCATAAGAAACTATCCCCCTGAAACAGAATATATTTCATTTATTAAAGCAAAGCCACATAAGGTTCAAATGACACAGGAACAACTAAACTCACAAGTAGACTGGATATCTCCTTCTTAGTTCTCCCAGCATGGTCAGATTAGACGCACTTTATTTCCTCGTCCATTTCTGCATTTTATAAATTTAAGGAAATAACCATGTGGTACTTTTTGCAAACAGGTTTCTTAAAATTTATGTGAAAAAGAGGCAGAGTATATGAAGACGCTGTAGTCCATTCATTCAGCCACTCATACGTACAACCAACAAACTGTAGTATACTGTGTGCAGGATGCTACTCTAAGGTATCAAAGATACAGCATGAATAATCTGTGAAGACACGGATCTGACATAAAGGTTCCATATTTTTTCCTAATACTCACTAGGAAACCTGACTTCTAAAAAAGGCACACACCTCCCAAACCGTCTCACATGATACCAGTGGCTCAGATGTGGAACCCTGAACACAAGTCAACATGACCATCACCACTCACTAACCCTGCTTCCAGGATGAAACCTGCTAGACAGCAAACATGAATCAAGAAGAACCCTAAAGCATACATTCAAAATGCAAGAGAGAAAGAAATAAAAATGAGAAATGACCCATGAAATGTCTAGCTCAAATGTATTGCTTTTTATTTGGAACATTTCAAAAATCAGGAAAAGATGGCACTTTCAAACAAGAAAGAAGTGATGCCCATCTCACCTTCTGTAAGTTACTGGGCATAAGGTAGGTGCTGAACAGCAGATTCAAGACCAGCTGAATGAGGCAGCTGCAGAGCCAGGACTGGCCCCAGCTACCCTGCACCCATATGCTGCAGACAATCACCTTCCTGAGCTATTGGCCTCATGGCACCTCAATAAGTGGGAGAGAGCTCAGCCTTTCTCCCTGGATGATAAATGCAAGAGTGCTTATGAAAGTACTTAGCATCTCCCTGGCAGAGCAGGGACTCAGGCAGGCAGGTAGGTATTATTGTCAGTTTTGACACAAAGAATTGACAGAAACATTTCATATCTCATTAGGAATCAGGAGAATTTGCAACATTTTACCCAGAGGGCTCACTATGATCAGCTGTCTGCTAAAGACCTGACCAGGCAGGCCCAGCTGAGCATTCCTCAGAACCCAAGTGAAAGCTCACCCAGGCACAGAGGCTCCATAGGAAGCTGGGGAGGGCAGGGATTTACACAGGGACATGACAAGAAGGGGCAACTTGTACCTATCCACGAGCTCCTTCACTCCCTCCTTGTCGGGTACCAGAGATTGGTCCTGGTCGTCTGCCAGTGGTGTCCCCGCCTGGCGGTAGATGCAGCGGACCATGTAGCGCACTTCTGACCAGTAGTTCTGCAGCTGTTGAGGTTCCCGATCCATCTCTGCCGAAATTTCTCTGTGACACAACACAGGAACCATAGAGTTGGGGTGTCTACCAGAGCTCTTCCATCAAGGTGCACATCAAGCAGTTCTGATCCCTGTGGAGTCTCTGCACCTTTGCCACTTGCTGGATTCTTCCCTGGGCAGAGCCCTTTCAGATATGCTCCTGGCCTCTCCTCCCCTCCACCAATGCCAGCCTCCCCACCACCACTGCCTGGCTATTGATGCTCCTCTTAAAATCTAGTGACTATGCCCCAACCTTTCTGAGGACTAGTTTCCTAGTGTTAGTCCTTCAAGGACAGGAATTTTTTTTTCCTTTTTTTTTTTTTATTGGTTGTTCAAAACATTACAAAGCTCTTGACATATCATATTTCATACATTAGATTCAAGTGTATCTTGTGCTTTCCCTTAAAACCAGGCCACTGTGTTCCTCAGGATCAACGCAAAAGTTTGTCACTATTTATCAAAAGAGCCCACATTCCTGTTCTGGCCCAACACACTCCTGGACAGTGTGGCCCACTCTGCACATACCTGCGCTCACTGCAGGCTTCGCAGGAGCAGGCAGCCTCCGAGGGCGTGGCGCCCAACCCTGTAGAGGGCAGTGTCTGTGTGCCCAGAGCCAGCCTCCCTGTGCCACCAGCCTCAGGCTGAGAGCCCCCCAGTGGTGAGTGAAGAAGAAAATCTTGGCCCTGCTTTAAAAACAGAATATAACAGACCAGTTATGTTCAAACTCTTCAAAAAAATGCCTCCTAGAAAAATTTTAAAACAGACATCAAAAAGAAAATGTCTCAACTGACATTACACAGGCAACTTTTTCTGTCAAGAATTTTATTTGGAACCAGTGTTTTTGTTGTTGTTGGTTTCTTTCTTTTTTTTTTTTTTTTAAAACCTCCTGAAGGTTTATACCATCATCACATGGACACCCAATACATGTATTTTATTCTTTAAAAAAGAAGCATTCTGTTCCCAGTGTCCTCATTGGCATGTGTGACAACCACCCCTGCAGGCATCTCCAGGACCTGGAGCACCCATAGTCAAGTCACTGGAGGTCTTGACAACCAGGTCAAGTCACTTGGTAGAAGTCTGGGCCATCTGCATACAGCACACAGAGGCCCAGAGCAGCATCCCTCTGTCCCAGGGGCCCATAACCTGCACTGCCTGTTCTGACCAAGGAAAAGGAAGCTCTGAGCAAAGATGACAGATGAGGCCCAGAGCCAGCCTCCCTGTGCCACCAGCCTCAGGCTGAGAGCCCTCCTGTGGTGAGTATGCAGCCTATACTTTTTCCCAGAGGGAAAGGACTTCACCGACCACCACCATAGAGAACAGAAACACATCCTGACCCCTTCCCCTTCTCCCTTCTAATTACCCACCGAGCTAGCACTGAGAGAGATGCTGCTGAGATGGACCAGGGCACAGGAGAATCCCAATCAGGGCTCACAACTGGGGCAGCCAGTTCCAATTCACCCCAACAGCCTGAGGAGAAGTAGCACAGAGCTCCCGGACAGACTCCTATAGGGAACCCTTTTGAGTGCAGAGAGCTGCAGCCTTCCCAGAGACTGGATGTCAGCCTAGACTGTGTTTGGTCAGGTTTGTGCACACAGTATTCACATCACCACCCAGCAGAGGAGCAGAAAACTCCTCCAAAAGCCTATTATGTCTCAGGGGTTTGGCACATAGACAGTGATATGAGATTTTTGAAGTGTAAAAGTCTGGAAAGCCTATCCCCTACCCCCACAGCAGACAGAGGGAGCCAGAACTGCGTGCCAGAGGGGAGAGCAGAAGCTCCATGGTCATGAAAGACCCCACACAAAATGGATGCTTCAGGTTGAGGAGGTGCCAACAACAAACCAAGGAATGGACCTAGGACTCCCAGCCTCCAGACTCTGAGAAACAGATGCCTGCTGTTTATGAACCAGCCTACAGCACTCTGCTGTAACAGACCCAAACACTAGGACAGCGTCTTCCAAGCAAGGACCAGCAACATGCTAGGCTAAAAAGCCCCAGTCAGCCAAAGACAGCCACTGACAGCCTGGCAGAGGACAAAGCCCCCAACTCCTCCTTCCCAGAGCCCTTTCTCCACCCTAAAGCCAGCATAAGAAAGGCAGAAAGATATTGGACACACACCACTGCCCTCTACCCTGGTGATCTCTGACTTCACTTCCTACAGCTGTGGGAAGAGCTCTGAATTAGTAAGAGTTGGGTTTTTCAGCGAACTGGGCTTGAATACTTGAAAAAGAGACAATTCCAACACTAGAAGGGGCTAGAAGGGAAGTGTGGCCTGAGTGATGTCATCATGGGAAGGGAGGACAAGCAGGCAGGACAGCTTAAGGTTGGCAATGGAAAGAGAAGCTATTCCTACAAAACAGCAGGTCAGAGCCTTCAACACACAGGCTTCCTCTTCTCCTCAGGCCATAGTAACTGCTCCACCTCAAGCTAACAAGCCCAAACCCCCACCTGTTTTTCTTTCCCTACTGCTTCAAGCCCAAGATAGGTCACAGTTACCTCCTGCCTGGAAACGGCAGGGCTCTCTATTGTCCCCGATATCTACCCTTCCCACTGTGATCTGTTTTCAAGCCCAGCCAGAGTGAGCTCATGTAGTCCCCAGCATAAACCTTGCTGTGTTGTCCTCCAGAATGAACTCTACTTTCTTACCACAGCTTCAAGGCTGCCTAGATAGACCTCTGTGTTTATGCTACTGCACTGTTCCCTTTGCCTGGAGCACTCATCCACTGATCTCTGCACAGTTTCTAATGGAGTTCTATAAGTCAGACCTCAGCATAGAGATTCCCTACTCATGGAAGTTGAAAGAGCCAGCTACCAATAGTTCCTTTTGCCTCTCAGCTCCAAACCCACCCTCCTTGCCAAGCTCTGTGTAGAAGGAACCCATTTCTCCACTCACAGCAGACAAAACGTGGACAGAGGGCACTGGAGGATGACAGACCTCCAATGTTTCTCCTCTTGGTCCTATCATCAGGAAGCTCTGTTCTTGGAGTGAGAGGACTTGGTGACAGGTGCTGTCCAGCAAGTTTCATCATCACCCAGTACCTCAGGGAGCTTCTCTTGGCACCCAGTCAGCTGCAACCATGCTCTCCAAGGAGGGGCCTCCTCAAATTTTGTTCTTCCCTGAGTCCTTTCCCTCAGTCCCAAAGCTCATGGTTGCTCCCTAGATCTGCCTTAACTGATCTTTAGGGCTCACTGTACAGGTCTGGGTAGCTGATTCCTGTCTCTTGTTACTTTTACCTTGTGTTAGGATATGTCAGTTTAATTACTGGTGTGATGCTCACCTGCTAGTCAAGCTCTGCTTAACACACCACCTGAACCACCTAGTAAAGCTCTTCTATCAAACTGCTGTGTGATGCATGTGGTGGCACATGCCTGTAATCACAGCTACTCAGGAGGCTGAGACAGGAAGATCATTAAGCTCAGCAATTTAACAAGACTCTGTCTCAAAATAAAATTTTAAGGTGGAGGGGGGGCCTGGAGATGTAGCTCAGTAACAGAGTGCTTGCCTAGCATGTACAAGGCTCTGGGTTCAAACCCCAGTACTGCCGCTGAATAAATAAATAAATAAATAAATAAGTGTGTGTGTGTGTGTGTGTGTGTGTGTGTGTGTGTATAAACCATTTAAAGCAAAAACACATAGTAACATTTATAATACAGGAGGAAAGTATAGGACTACAAGGGAACCAAAAGAGGTGGAGTTCCAGGTGTCCTATTTTAAGTTCCTCACACTACATGTGAAGTGGCAGGATAGTCTTTGAAAGCAGAGGTTGAAAAGTTGAAAGTGGACGTTGCAAACATCTCATGAAAAACTGTGAAAACATAAAAATATAGATAATAAACCAACAGGAGGTAAAATGAACCATAAAAAAATATTCAATTAGTCCAAGAGGAAAAAAGGGAGTAAGAGTTGCAAATAACAGAAAAAAAATAGAACAAAGGATATTAGTAGCAATGAAGAGCAAGATGATGGTGATGATAAAAGAATTCAACAAAAAAGGAAGTAACAATGCTGAACCGGTAGATATTCTAATAACAGAACTCAAGATACAAGAAGCAGAAACTAAAAGAATATACCAGTCCAGAATTACATTTGGAAATTCAACATTCCTTTCAGTAACTCAACTAGACAGAAGCATCAGGAAGGATGCAGAGCATAGGGACACCAAGGTGACCTAACTGACACTCACAGAACACTCTAGCAGCAGCAGAACTATTCAAATGCATGTGGAACAAGAACAAGATCAACTATAAAGCAAATATTTTCTGAAACAAAAATTTAAAAATTAAATTATACAAAGTATGATTTCTTATTTAATAATCATTAACAAGAAGCTATCTGGAAAATACCCCCAAATATTTGGAAATTTAAAAACACATGTAAACAATCCATGAGCCAAAGAATGAAACATAAGGGTGATTATAAAATACTCTGAACAGAATAAAAGACAACATATCAAAAATTGTGGACTGCAGCTAAAAGTGGATCTACTAGCAGAAAGAATGAAAAAAATATAGGCCAGGAGTAACATTGATGAAAGAAAAATAGAAAATTGATTAAAACAAAATGTGATTCTTCAAAAAGATCAATAACATTGATAAACCTTTAGTCAGTCTTTTTTTTTTTTTTTTTTTTTTTTTTAATGAAAGAGTGAGAAAGAGAGGGAGAGAGAGAGAATTTTTTTAACATTTATTTTTTTTTTAGTTTTTGGCGGACACAACATCTTTGTTCGTATGTGGTGCTGAGGATCGAACCCGGGCCGCACGCATGCCAGGTGAGCGTGCTACCACTTGAGCCACATCCCCAGCCCTTTAGTCAGTCTTAACAAGGGAAAAAAAAATGAGAGACAAAAGTCAAACAACTTGGGCTAATGTTGTGGCTCAGTGGTAGAGTGCTTGCTTAGCACCTGTGAGGCACTGGTCTCAGTCCTCAGCACCACATAAAAATAAATAAATTAAATAAAGGCATTCTGTCCATCTACAACTAATATATACATACACATATGAGTGTATGGGTATGTATATATAATTTTAACAATGTCAAACAACTGATATAAGGATTAAGGGGGAAGGGATCATTACAGACCACATGGAAATTTTAAATATAGTAAAGGAATATTCTGAACAATTTCACATCTATACATTTGCACAAAAATGGGCAAATTTCTTTAAAGCTCCCTAATAAAGAAACAGACAACCTCATATAAATTGAATCTCATAGTTCAGAATCTTCCCAATGAGGCAAGCCTTAGGCCAAGACAGCTCCACTGGTGCATGTTTCAAACACTCAAGGGAGAAATTTTATCAATTCTACACAAACTTTTCCAAAAGAGTAAGGAGGGGTACTACTTCCCAGCTCGTTCTATGACACCAAAGCCACACAAAAATATTATGAAACAAGAAATTCGCAAGTTAACATTATTCATAAATCAGACAATAATCCTTAAAACATTAACAAACACCCAATCCAGTAACCTATAAAAAGGGGAACATATCATGATCATTACCAAGTGTGGATTATCCATCCTAGAAATACAAGGTTTGTCCAACATTTCAAATAATTTATTTTGTTAATAAACTAAGAAAATGAATAACTGTGACCATCTCAAAGGATGCAGAAAGAGAATTTAACAAAAGTGAATATCCATTCATGATGATAACTCTCAGCAAAATAAAAACTCAACTCCTCAGTGAAATCCTACAGCTAATATAGTACTTAATGGTGAAAAGACTAAATGCTTCCCCTAGAATCAGCAATAAAAGAAGGGTGTCCACTCATACCAGTCCTATTAGACCTACTGGAGGTCCTGGAAAATGGAGTAAGATGAGAAAAAATAAAAACATACAGGTTGGAAAGGAAGAAATACATTATCTGTAGATGATGTGATCTACATGGAAAAAAAATCCAAGGAATCTACCAAAAACCACAGAATTAATAAAAGTTTTCATATTGTTGAGAAATACAAAGTCCAGTGGCCCATTTTCAAAACATAGTATTTAGCTCTAAATGTAAAATTATTGGGGATATAAAAGAAAACAGCCAAAGGGGAAATAGAATAAATTGTTACCAGAAGTTAACACCTAAGTGACAGATTCATAGTCCTTGACAAAGAGAGGGTAGGGTAAGGAGCCAACCTGACCAACCAAGATAAATCATAAGAGCACTTACCCCAAGAGAGACAAAGGGAGGCGGGATAAGCAAAAGATGCATTTCTTTAAATAACCCAATAAGAGAACAAAACCTAGGTGAAGTTTGGGAAGACTGTGCACCCATGGTACTTAGCCAATGAGGCACAAAGAAAGGGACCTTGTGCACTAGGGAATGAAATGCTGATTGTGACTGGTCTGGGTGTGCCTGCTCACCCTGACACCCACTCTTGCAATTGCAAGACTGTCATTAATAGCCTTCTCTGTGCCTGTTGTCTCAGGCTATTCTTTGAGTTTGGACAGGTGAATGAATGTGTTTATCACAATGTGATACATACAGTACCAATGAAAATTACATTTTTATACACTAGCAATAAACAGCTGGATACTGAAACTTTTAAGAAGTCCATTTAAAATAGTAAAGAAAAAATACTAAATACTTTGCAAAAAGAATACTACCTACAAAGCCTATAACACTGGCCACTACAAAGCAATACTAAAAACAGAATTAAAAGATCATGGGCTGGGGATGTGGCTCAAGTGGTAGCGCGCCCGCCTGGCATGTGTGCGGCCTGGGTTCCATCCTCAGCACCACATACAAAGATGTTATGTCCGCCAAAAACTAAGAAATAAATATTAAAAATTCTCTCTCTCTCTCTTTAAAAAAAAAAAAAAGAAAAGATCATGATACCAGGGGCTGGGGTTGTGGCTCAGTGGTAGAGCACTCGTAGAGCACATGCGAGGCCCTGGGTTCGATCCTCAGGACCACATAAAAATAAACAACATAAAGGTATTGTGTCCAACTACTCCTAAAAAATAAATATTTTAAAAAAAAGATCATGATATCATAATAAAGAGTTGTGGACTAGAAGACTTGGTATTGTTAAGATGTCAATTCTTCTTAAAAATTAACCTAGAGAGTCAACACAATGCAATTCAAATCCTATCAGGGTTTTTTTGTTTTTTTTTTTTTTTGTAGAAACTGACATGCTGATTCTAAATTTTATGTGGAAATGAAAGCATTTGGAATATCTAAAACACTTTTTTGTAGGTCAAAACAGAAGTGGACATCTTTTACAGGAAAAGAAGGTAGAGGACATCTACTACAGAATTTCATGATTCACTCTTTCAGGAATCAGGACATTCATTATACGCACAAAATGGATTCAAGAAACAGATTTGTAGCCAGGGCCAGTGGCACCCGCCTATGATCCCAGTAACTACCAAGGCTGAAACAAAAAATCACCAAGTTCAAAGGCCAGTCTCAGCAACTTAGTGAGGCCCTAAACAATTTAGCAAGGCCCTATCACAAAATAAAAAAAAAAAAAAAATATATATATATATATATATATACACACACACACACACACAAAAGGGCTGGGGGGCTGGGGGTACTGGGGATGTGGCTCAAGTGGTAGCGCGCTTGGCTGGCATGTGCGGGGCACTGGGTTTGATCCTCAGCACCTCATAAAAATAAAAAAATAAAGATGTTATGTCTACCGAAAACTAAAAAACAAATATTAAAAAAAATTATTTCTCTTTCTCTCTCTTTAAAAAAAAAAAAAAAAAGGGCTGGGGATGTGGCTTAGTAGCTGAGTGCCCCTGAGTTCCATCCCTAGTACAAATAAAATAAAATAAGAAAGGAGGAAGAAAGGGATCTTTAGATTTTGGGGGCTGGGGATTATTGGAAATTGAGTCCAGGGGTGCTCTACCACTGAGCTACATTTCCAGCCCTTTTTATTTCTTATTTTGAGACAAAGTCTTACTAAGTTGCTAAAGCTGGCCCGGAACTTAACAAATGTGCCAAGGTAATGGGCAAGAAAATTTTGTTTTTTCAACAAATAGTCCTAGAATAACTGAGTATCACATGCAAATGGATGCCCACAATCCTCCCTTTTTCTTTTTTTTTTTTTAATATTTATTTTTCAGTTTTCGGTTGACACAACATCTTTATTTTAATTTTATGTGGTGCTGAGGATCAAACCCAGCGCCCACGCATACCAGGTAAGCACGTTACCACTTGAGCTACATCTCCAGCCCAATCCTCCCTTTTCAACAGATACAAAGCTTTGCTCAAAATGGATCATAGGGGCTGGGACTGTGGCTCAGCGGTAGAGGGCCCGCCTAGCACAGTGGGACCGGGGTTCGATCCTCAGCACCACACAAAAATAAAGGTTTTGTGTTATGTCCATCTATACCTAAAAAATATATTTTAAAAAATTGGATCATAGACATATAAGAGTACAAGCTAAACCCTGAAGACATGTAAAACAAAAACAAAGGGGAAGAGATGTGGTTATAGCTCAGTGGTAGAGCATCTGCCTTGTATGTATGAGGCACGGGGTTCAATCCTCAGCACCACATAAAAACAAATAAAGATACTGTGTCTACCTACAACTAAAATAAATAAATAATTCTTTCCTCTCTTTAAAACACACACACACACACACACACACACACACACACGGCAAAAATCTTTAATAACCCTGGGTAGCGAGGATTTCCAAAGAACACAAAAAGCACAACTCATTAAAAAAAGAGATCAATTGTACTGATCAAAATTTAAAACTTTTGGCTAGGCATGGTGATATACTCCTTTAATCCCAGTGACAGTGGAGAGTAAGGCAGAAAAATCACAAGTTCAAGGGCAGCTTGGGCAACTTAGTAAGACCCTGTCTCAAAAAATAAAAAGGGGTGAGGGTATAGTTCAGTGATAGAGCAGCTCTGAGTTTAAATCCCTAATGCCAAGAAAGGAAAAAAAAAATCTATGTTCATAAAAGCCAACATAAATACAAGTGAAAAATAAACAATAAAGGAAATATATATAAGTATGAACATACTAAGACTACATATAAATGTTTTACATATATTCCATATATATAATGAAATCCCATAAGCCAATAAGAACAAAAAATTTGAGAGAATAGTGTGCCCTAATACCCTTTGGCATGTCCACTAGTCAAAGCCAATGCCTTATGAATACCAAGATGTTCTCGGCTTTCTCACTGTGTTCGTGTCTACACTATAGCAAATGCAATGGTGTCAAACACCAGCACACTGACAAGCATGAGGGAGTGAAGTACTAGTGCCACCGGGCTCCCCCTGGCCACACACTCAGGCTTTCAATAGAAAAGACAGCTCCACCAACAATGTCCCTGAGGTAGTAAGTCACCATCTATATTAGTTCTCAACCACTAATACAAGTCTTCTCAGTATTCTGAGGGATGAAACAGGGAGTGTACACAAAGCACTCTGCAGCCTTCCCAAGGAGGGCTGCTCTGGAAAGGCATGATGCACTGCGGGCACAATACTCCACTGAGCCCAAATGCCAATTTTACTTGAAAAAATGACTGACAGGAGCTGGGGTCGTGGCTCAGTGATAGAGCACTTACCTAGCTCAAGTGATGCACTGGGTTCAATCCTCAGCACCACAGGGGGAGGGGGGAGGGGGAGGAGGAGGAGGAGGAGGAGGGGGAGGAGGGGGAGGAGGGGGACTGGCGGACCAAACTATGGTGATCTAGACTTGGATATTTGTAAGACAGTTCCCAAAAACGAACAAAATGAGCCTGTCACTTCAAGGAAAACAACTGACACTATGTGTGGCTAATCATAAAATCTGAGCTTTCTCATAATCATAATTTTTCTGAGCAAAGATCAGAACTTGGGACTGGGCACAATGATAGATGCCCATAACCCCCTGGCTCAGGAGGCTGAGACAGGAGAATCGAAAGTTCAAAGCCAGTCTCAGCAAATTAATGAGGCCCTAAGTAATTCAGCGAGACCCTATCTCTAAATAAAATATAAGGGCTGGGGATGTGGCTCAAGTGGTAGCACGGTCGCTTGGCATGAGCGAGGCACTGGGTTTGATCCTCAGCATCACATAAAAATAAAGATATTGTATCCATCTAAAACTAAAAAAATAAATATTTAAAAAATATAAAATATAATATGAAAAAGGGCCGGGCTTGGTGGTGCACACCTGTAACCCCAGTGGCTTGTGGGGCTGAGGCAGCATAGGTGAGGTGCTAAGAAACTCAGTAAGACTCTTTCTCTAAATAAAATATGAAATTGGGCTGGGGATATGGCTTAGTGGTCAGTGCTCCTGAGTTCAATCCCTGGTACAAAAAAAAGGCTAGGGGATCCAATAAAAAATGCCATTATCATGTGCATGCTTGTCTTCATGATCAGTGTGGTACGATTTTTAAAAATAAACTATCATGTCCCTCAAAAGTGGGGGTGGTGACTGGGTATATAGCTCAGTGGTTAAGCGCCCCTAGGTTCAATCCCTGGAAAGGAAAGAAGGAAGGAGGGAGGGAGAGAAGGAAGGGAGGGAGGGAGAGCAAGGAAAGGGAGGAACAGGAAAAGATCAGAACTTGGGAAAGCTTGTACCTGCTTCTATAAGCTTGAAAGTTTTCCCTAAAGACAATGGCCAATGATGCCTTAAGACAGTACAATGAAAGATGTCCACATCAGGAAGATCTGCCCAACTGGATAAACCATTTTGTAAATGACTAACAAGCAATGTTACAAAACTACATGTGAGTAAGAGATCCATTCAGAGGGTGAGACAGACCAATGGATCTTTTTTCTTTTTTTTTTTTTTTGGAGGGGGTCCCAGGGATTGAACTCAGTGGCACACTCAACCACTGAGCCCCAAACCCAACCCTATTTTGTATTTTATTTAGAGACAAGGTCTCATTGAGCTACTTAGTGTCTCGCTGTTGAACTCACAATCCTCTTGTCTCAGTCTCCCAAGCCACTGGGATTACAGGAGTGTGCCACCATGCCCAGCTGATCAATGAATCTTAATACAATAGAGTCAGAAAAGATTACTGATCAGTTCCAGACTCCAGGTAGTAATTAACCATCAAGAAATTTTCACTTCCACAAGACAGCACACAACTATAATCCAGCTGTTCAGGAAGCCAAGGCAGAAAGAAGCAAGTTTAAGGCCAGCCTGGGCAACCTATCAAGACTTTGTCTCGAAATAAAAATAAAAAAGGTTGGAGATGTAGCTCAGCAGTAGAGTACTCCTGGGTTCAATCCCTAGGAAGAATCAAGGCAGGTAGGCAGGAAGTAAGGCTGTTTGGTAGCTTAAACTAGAATACTCAAAATTATCTGAAAGTCATTAAATTTTTTTTCATTTACTTCAATCAAGGTAACCTATCACAAGAGACGAAACACAAAAGTACATAGAAGAGCCCAGCTTTCTTCTATTATCCAAACATTAAAGAAATTTGCAACAGGGCTGGGGATGTGGCTCAAGTGGTAGCGCGCTCGCCTGGCATGCGTGCGGCCCGGGTTCGATCCTCAGCACCACATATAAACAGAGATGTTGTGACTGCCGAAAACTAAAAATAAATAAATAAATATTTAAAAATTTTAAAAAGGGCTGGGGATGTGGCTCAAGTGGTAGCGCGCTCGCTTGTCATGCATGCGGCCCGGGTTCAATCCTCGGCACCACATACAAACAAAGATGTTGTGTCCGCCAATAGCTAAATAAATAAATAAATACTTTTAAAAAAATTTAAAAAAAAAAAGAAAGAAAAGTTTAAAAAAAAAAGAAACTTGCAACAAAAATAAAATACAGTGCCACTCTACTCACAAAATTATTTTTGGTTTGGAAAATAATTTTTATTTTCAAATGTGCTATTGATCTTAATATGCCATCAGTTAATTATATAAATCCCCTATGACATAGCAACTCCTTCCCTCCTTTTTTTAAAAAAAAATATTTAATTTTTTAGTTGTAGACGGACATAATATCTTTAATTTATCTATTTGTTTGTATGTAGTGCTGAGAATCGAACCCAGGGCCTCACCTGTGCTAGGCAAGCACTCTACTGCTGAGCCACAACCCCAGCTCCTCCTTCCCTCCTTCTAAGACAACACAATATGCTACTCTGTGTATCAAGAGGATAGCTCTTAATGGCAAAAATCTGGAAATGAAAACGCAGTGTGTTTCCAAAGGTAAACAGTGCATAGCAATGGAAATGGAGGAATGACAACATGTATGAATTTAGAGCATAACTGGACACAGCATGATTATATTTTTACAAAATTCAAAACACCAGGAAAATCAAACTACAGTGTTTAAACACTTAAGTGATTTAAGCAACACAGGCAAGAGGATGAGAGACAGCACACCTTCAGCACATGGGGCAAGCTTCGAGGACCAGTGAGTGGCTAGGAGGGTCACGTGCAGGACCTAGGATAAAGGCAACATCTGATGTTTGACCAGTGGTGGCACTAACAAATACATTAGCAATTATAGCAAAGAACAATTTCACCATTAAGAAGCAGACACTCGGGCTGGAGCTGGGGCTCAATGGTAAAGCACTTGCCTAGCATGTGTGAAGCACTGAGTTCAATCCTCAGCACCACATAAGAATAAATAAATAAAATAAAGGTATTGTGTCCATACAATGAAAAAACAAAACAAAATCAGAAGCAGATACTCAGTGAAACCAAATAGTTTACCCCTCTGCTGACTATACTCAAATGCCAAAAACACACTTCTCAGAGAAGGAAAGGGTGCAAGGAGGGAGGGCAAGTGCTTTAGAAGCAACAGGTCAACACCCAAAATCACCTAAGGAGAAAAAAACACCTAGAAGGCTCCAGGGCAGCAAAGAAAGGAAGTACCAAGATACAATGTCTTCAAGCTGTGGTTGTCTAGCATAACTGCAAAAATGCACAGCAAAACTAGAAATATTTATAAGGAAAAAAAGACAAAGAGACATGCAGAGTATGAGATTCTGAGTGATTTCAAATTGGTAAAATAAACACACAAGAAACAATGACCACAAAAACAAGAATTTAAGTACTTAACTCACAATCTGTTAACAGGTGCCCACAGAATCCTCCACCCAATCCCAGAGAAAAGGATTATGCAGAACATTTACAAAACCTTAACTATGCATCAGAATTAGCAACTGTAAATGACTGGCAAAGAAATACTGTAATACAGATGAGGATTTCCAACATTGACAGCACTGAATTTTTTAGCTAGAAAAGAGCAAAAGGGTTTGGTGTGTTACACAATAGTAAGGTAACTAGAGACAAAAATGATGTATTGTACATTTCAAAAAGCTAGAAGAAAGGATTTTCAAAGTTTTCACCATTAAAAAAAAAATGATAAATGGGGGCTGGGGTTGTGGCTCAGCAGTAGAGCACTTGCCTAGCACGTGTGAGGCGTGCTAGGGGTTCAATCCTCAGCACTACATAAAAATAAATACATAAAATAAAAGGTATTATGTCCAACTACAACTAATAGATATATATATATATATATATATATATGATACATGTTTTTGGAGACAGGTATGTTTAATGTAACTTAAACATTACATAATGTACATGTTATCAAAACACCCCACTAGTGTAATTTTGATGTTTATGTATCAGTGAAAAATAAACTTAATTTTAAAAAGTCAATATGATTAAAGATTATTCAAGAGATAGGTATTTAGACACTTAAAAGACTTTGAAATAGTTCATGGGTGAAAACAACTAATGAAAACTAAGTAATACTTAAAAGTGAGCCAATGAAACTACCATTTCAAAATCAACAACAGTAATTAGAAGTTTGTAGCACATATCAGAGCAAAAAAATGAAAACTGACAGGTAAATATCCAAGGTAGGAAGGCAGGAGAGTAACTGTAAAGAAGAAAAATCTAGATTAGTGGTAGCCACCAACAGCATAGTGTAACGATGGCAGAGTGGCTTCCTATGGCTGCAGGCCAATCAGACAGGAGGAAAGTAGGCAGGCTAAGCCTGGGTCAAGTTCCCATCAGCCTCCAGGTGAGGTCAGAACAGAAATACTATGGCTATGTGATTAAAATTTTAAAATAGTGATAGGGCACCAAAGAGAACAGAGCAAGTAACTTCCCCTAGTGTCTGTGGGCTCCCCAGAGGGGAGGAATGCAACTCCCCTAAGAGTCAATGCCCAGGCTCAGGCTCTATAGATCACTGTTAGGTAACGCTCAGAAAAGACCTAGAGAACAGACAGCATCCAGCTTCTGTGTGTATCTCCCTGGCTATGGCACTGGAACTCCTTCCTTGGGAGCAATGAGAATTGGGGGAACACATCCTTGAGTCACTGAGAGCCCTCTGTAACTCAAGACACTGTGGTGTTTGCAATTACCACCTGCCAAGAAAACATTCTGGAGGAAGACACAATCACCTGCCAGGAGCAGAGCCCTCTGGAGGTAAAGAAGATGAAGACGCAGATACTGGAGGAAATTTACTTTGCTCTACTTCTCCTTCATGCCTCTAAAATTTTTCTATGATGTCTACCATAGCATTAACTAACCAACTGCACATATACATATATTGTATATAAAATAGTAATAATTAATGAAATAAAGAAATAATATTTTTAATATAAAAAGTTGTTCCAGGCACAGTGGCAAACACACTCCTGTGTTGAGGCTGTGGCCAGCCTGGGCCACCTAGTGAGACCCTGTCTTAAAATAAAAAATAAAAAGGGATGGGGATGTAGCTTCATGTAGAGCAGCCTGAATCCAATCCCCAGTACTTAAAATGTAATTTTAAAATATAAAAGAAAAAGTTGCTTTGTGGGGGGGCGGGGGGGATGACTCTAAATAAAGATTAAAAAAAAAGAACAAACATCTGCAGATAAAACAGGAATTGAAAATAACTTTGTACAAATAACTATAACATCTCCTAAGAATGTAACTTAACAAAACTAACTTTATTCACTGAAAAAGCTCAACCAGAAGTCACACCTAGAGACATATGTGGCTGTCAGAGAACTAAGGTAGCAGAAGACAGCACTGCACTTGAGCCACAGAAAAGGCCTCATGCCCAGACACCTGCTGAACGTCGGAAATCGTGTCCAGGCATGAGAATGTACAGAAGGCCGGCTACAGGTAAATCTGGGGAAATACACAACGTGAACCTGGGAGGCAGGGGAAAAATCACCACTGACCTACTATGACCACTAGCAATCACACAATGTGTATCTAGAAAAGAACAATTCAGTCCCACTTTCTGTAGGGGGTCAGAAAGCTGCAAGAGAACAGTGCTCTTAGAGCTCCCACCCTAATGAGACAGAACCATAGTTCATAAAATCTAACTTGGGGCCAACCAAGAACAGAAGTGACCCGGCTACCAGATGAATTTTACAACAAGGGGCAACAAGCCCTTCCAAGGAGAAAGGGACACCCTGTTTTGCCTCTGGCAAAGTAAAGAATATAGAAGGAGGCCATAAAAGCAGGGGGAAAAAACAGCTTAATAAGTTTAGCCAGCCAGGAATATAACCCCTGGAAGCCCCGAAGGATTCCCAGGAAGACTGCAAAAGAAGCCACCCACCTTGCTGACCAACCTTTCTTCTATAGGAAGCAAAAGCCTTTAGGCAGGCACCCTATGCCCAGGGCCAAGCCTTATCCAGTGGGCTGAGAGGAGAGGACCAGCTCTCTGTACTGGAAACAGGCAGTAGACCAGCACAGAGAAAAGTGAAGGCCAGACCCCTGCAGAAACAAGGCAGAATCTGGTTGATGGGGCAGGGGCAAATTGCCAGGAAAGTTGCCCTTGAGGCCCCAAACACAGGGCTGCCCCAACTCAGACTGAAAAAGTGAACTATGTCAAGTAGAAAGTAGAGAAAGACCCAACCCCAGGTCCACAGAGATACAAGGGTGCAGCACACACCATTGCACACAATCCAGCCAAAGGGTTCACTCAGCCTCACAGATGCACAGCCAGTAGCCCCCTCAGGCTGGGGCTCTCTACTGTCTACAGTTGACTTAACAAAAGAAATAAGCAGAGCGCAAGAATGCTTAAAGAAATGTGGTATCAATTCTGCACGGATCTCCCCCCAAAAAGGGAGAAGAAACGGGGACACACTTTTTATTTTTATTTTTTTTATTTTTAGTTGTAGATGGATACAATGCCTTTATTTTGTTTATTTACTTTTATGTGGTGCTGAGGGTCAAACCCAGTGCTTCATCCATGTTAGGCAAGCCCTCTATCACTGAACCAAAACCCCAGCCCACAGGGACACATTTTAACTTCTTTCCTGAACATTGCAAGACTAGAGTACAGGCAGACATTTTTTCATGGGCACAGAAGCAAAGTCCTTGGTAAAATTCTAGCAAACCAATGCAGCAACAAGCCAATAGAATGTCTACAGAAAGGCCTGTATAAAAATGTCCTTCACAGCTTTTTACAAAACAGCCCAAATCTGCAAACCACCCAAAGATCCATCAATTAATTGGGGAATGGGTGAACTGGTGTATATGCACAATGCTTTCAACAATAAAAAGAAACAAACTACTGACACATCCAACAACATGGATGACCCTCCAGAATGTTGTGCCAAATGACAGAGTTTATGGAACACTCTAGAAAAAGCAGAACTATGGGGGGAAATCAGGTTCATGATTACAAGGGACCAGAGTAGAGGCCAAATACTGACTACCAAGGGGAACAAGGGATCTTTACAAGGCGATGCAAATGTTCTTTCTGTATCTTAACCCTGATAATGAGAAATTTTTGTGGTTTTATTTTTAAAGAAAAAAGGGTGAGGGCTGGAGTTGTAGGTCAGCGGTAGAGCGCTCACCTAGAACATGTGAGGCCCTGGGTTTGATCCTCAGTACCACATAAAAAATAAAGATATCATGTCCATCTATAACTAAAAAATAAAATATTTTTAAAAAGTGAATTTTTACTGTATGTAAACCATCATAATTTTAAAATATCAGTGCTCTAAAACTAGTGTCCACAAAGAAGTCTATCTACAAAGGCAATGGGTAGTCCATGGGCATACATATGCCAGTACTGCAGCTCCGTAGAGGCTGTGGTTGCTATTTTGAGTGGGGGGAGAAAGCCTTGCTGGACAGATGATCGTCATCAGGACAACTGCCAGCCAGGGCACAAAAGGCTCCAAAGTACAACTGATGATGTGAAACAGAGGCAATGGTCAGCAGCAGTATTCCCAAGGGCACAGACAGGCTAAATACCAGAGCAGGGCTGGAACAGGAAGGAAAGATGACAATGTTCAGGACACACAAAAACCAAAAAAGAAAAAACAAACAAACAAACCAATAAATAAATAGCTTTAGCCATTGGAAGGACTTAGAACATGGAATAGAAGAGAATAGGAAACAAACTGACATCTGTAAACTAAACGTCTTCCATTTAAATAATGAGGGAAATACCAAATACTTTTAAGTGGACACAGAAAATTATCACATGAAAAATGACAATAGAATGTGTCATTTTTTGTGTGTGGTGGCGCATACCTACAATCCCAGTACTAGGGAGGCTGAGACAGGAGGATCACAAGTTCAAAGTCAGCCTCAGGAACTTAGCAAGACCCTGTCTCAAAAATTTAAAAAAAGGGCTGGGGGTGTGGCTCAAGCGGTAGCGCGCTGGCCTGGCATGCGTGTGGCCGGGTTCGATCCTCAGCACCACGTACAAAGATGTTGTGTCCACCGAAAACTAAAAAATAAATATTAAAAATTCTCTCTCTCTCTCTTTAAAAAAAAATAATAATAATTTAAAAAAAAAAATAAAGAGGGCTAGGGATGTGGCTCAGAGGAAAAGCACACCAGGTTCAATTCCCAGCAACAAAATAAAACAAACCAATAAATTTTTAAAACAATAAAAGCAAAATGTCTAAGGGGGGAAAAACTTCAGATTGACTATAAACTCTCTCTTTTTTAGAGGGGCATTACCGAGGGTTAAACCTGGGCTCTAGTTTTAATCTCTAATGAGGGTCAGTGCATTCACTCCTTTGTTCATCATTTGCTTACTCATTAATTCAAATATTCTGAAGTCCTAATATGCATCAGACTAGGCCCTGCTCTTGCCAAAAAAAAAGGGGGGGGGGGGTGGCTGGCTGCCTTCAATTAAATTCCAGTAAAGAAGAAAGAGGAGACAATTAAGGGAAAATTCAAATGAATAGAAATAATGCAGGAAATGCAGGAAATGGACTTGTAAGAGGGGGCTGAGTGGGAAAGCTACCTTTAGTTTAGTAAACAATGAGGCCCAAGATTTAGCGACTTAAAGCCTACTATTCAGGATACTGCCCACAAGGAATCCCTGGCTGAACAGCTGGGTAGCAGCAGCAAAGAAGCAGGTGAAGCTCAGGGTATGAAGAGCCACCAGCACTGCAGCCAAATGCTCCTTGACTGTCACTGGGACTAATTGGAAAGTAGTCCCACCTTAGAAAACAGAAGGCAGTGATTGTTGCTTTTTTTTAAATTAGTATTTTTAGTTGTAGATGGACACAATACCTTTTTATTCCATTTATTTATTTTTATGGGGTGCTGAGGGTCGAACCCAGTGCCTCACGCATGCTAGGTAAGCACTCTACCACTGAGCCACAGCCACAGCTTGATTGTTGCCTTTTACTGGCCACATATAGATCAGAAAAGATAGAGCTCAGAAAACAATTAGTTGCTTGCAAGCAGAAATTGGGAATAGATGTGGGGCCTTAAATGGTTATAAAAGCCAACTCCTGGAACCTAAACAATAGATATCAAAGCATTTTTAGAACAAGGGCCCACTAAGACTCCATCTAGGTCCAAGATGAGAAGAAGGGCCCCACCCTACCTCAACAGCCTCAAGATAGCCTCCATAACCTGTGGCATAGGATAAAGCAAAGGGGGAAGGCCAGGCTTAAGAATCAAATGCTAGGAACAATTTCAGGTGAGTTAGCAGCCCATGGAATTGTCTAGAACTAAACACACAAAAGGCCTACCAGCTTTGCAGGGAACTGCACCATGAAAGAAATCCTAAGCTTGAACTAAGAAAGTCAAAATCAGCCAGGGACCACAAGCTTGTTGACTGTCCCGATAAGGAGAGCAGATGCCCACCACCTCCTGCACCTGTGGCCATGAAGGTCGGGAGGGTGGAATTTAGGCCAGAAGACAGTGCTGAAGGGGGTACCCTAAAAGCAGGTGCAGCTTCTTTCCTCTTGCTGCCAGTTAACCCACATCCCACAGAGAGGGCGATGAGCCTGCTTGCGCTGGCAGCCACTCACCGGCTGGTCAAGGCCGCCGTGCCTCTCCTCCTTCTCCACAGTTCTCCGGCAGTCCGGGCACACCCACAGCGGCAGGTGCAGCACGCTGTTGCCCTTGGGTGCCATGGAAAGGGCCAATTTGCTCGAAGTCTTAACTCCACTCTCTAAGAATGAAGGGTCTTTCCGTTCACTTCTGCACAGAAGACAATAATCCCCAGCGGGGTAGGGTGGTGTCCTATGATTCATGCCAAAACTAAAAGGAGTCTGGAACAGAAAAAAAAAATTCTATTTTCAAAACCTGATTCACAAAGCCAAGGTTGTTTTATATATACATATATGTAAATATATGTATATATATATTTTTTTTTTCTAAAATAAGTGCACATTATGTTTATATAAAGAAAAAGAATAGAAAATTTGTAAAATAAAACTAAACTTAATGTTTTAGAAACTCATAAAACTTGAAATAAAGAAATAACAACATAAGAAAAATTTTATTAGGAACTAGAAAATTCTTTGCCTAGACTTCTTGGTTACTTCCCCTCAAGAGAAATTGTCAGTACCATGGTCAGACCATGAGAAAGCACCAGAATGGCACTTCATCAACAAGGCTTGAAGCCACTGCCCCAAGGCTTGAAGCCACTGCCCCAAGGAATCGGCACCAAGGGCTTCACACTGAATTGGAAATTGACTCCAGACCTTCTCAGACAAACAACAGGGAACCCGAGGGCAGCCAGGCCTCCAAGATCTCATCTCCCTTCCAGGCCTTGTAATAATAATGCTGAATCCAACTCCAGTTTCCCAATTTCAATGGCTGCTTTTTTCAAACAGGTTCTAAACTGTCGATGAAGGTAGAGATAGAGGCCTAAGGCAGAGGCAAGATTACCCTACATCCTTTTCAAAAGGTTATCATCATCCTCTCAGAAAAGTAAAACTAAGTTTTTAGAAACACACATACACACAGAGCAGAGTAAAAGAAGCCAAGGCTTGGGAGTTTAGAAATGGGCTTAAGGCTAATAGGTGGGGATAGCAGGCAGGATTTTAACCCAAATCAGAGAACCCCAAGATGGCCCTGCTCTGCACCTGATGATGAACACCTGCAGGTACTGGAGACCAGAGGCACCAGGCAGTGGGTGGGCAGGGCCAGGCAGCAACTTATAGGAGCCAGCATTACCTGTCTGTGCTCAAAGCCACAGCACACCACAGGGTTACACAGCACCAACGCCCCCTTAGTTTGCCCTGCCTTCTGGAGGGCCCCTGCAGCAGTGCATCAGGTGTGAAGGAGAATAAGACCCACAGCAAAGCTACTGTGGTTTCTCACAAAGGCTCCAGAGACTCTTCCAGTATCCAGCCAAGTCCTACTCTTGTGGCTCGCTCTCTATCCTGTAACCAATGTTCAACTGGACCATGAGTGTGCACTGGCATAACTGGCCCCAGAGGCTCAACAAATGAAGGAAGGAAGGAAGGAATGACAGCACCTCTCAGTACAAATGACTCGTTACATTCTTACATGCTTTTATAAAAGAGTGATTGAAATTATGTGCCCCTATCACACCAACAAAGTCCTGTGGTTTACCAAACCTGGCTCAGTGAACAATTTAGTGTGTGGAGATTGCTGGGAAAGAACTGAACAATGGCTGCTAATCATGGCCTTGCAGGCTTCAGACCCCAACCACACAGAATATAGGAAAGCAGATGTCTTTTTCTGTACTGACAGATATGAGAATTATATAAATTATGAGGATTTCAAAACTCTCACTGATTTAACCCTTTGTAAAGCTACCTCTCTTCCCTAACCCTGGAAAACAACCTCTGTCCCAGCACAATAGCCACAACCATCAGACCTGATGGGCCCTGCTGAGCTTTATGGTTACCAAAGTCCCAGATTGACACTATAATTGACAGCCATCATGGCCCTGAAATATCAGGTTCTGGGCTCACGTGTTCATCACTCATTATAGGCAGAGTGTCCCTAATCCAAAAGGCTTGGATCCACATGTGTTTCAGATACTTTCGGGGTTAAAATAGTTACATATATGTAAGATATCTTGGGAATGAGCCCCAAAATTTATGTTCATGAAAAATTTGTTTCATATGCATCTTATACACAGACTGAAAGTAATTTCATAACATTTTCAAGTGCACCTAAGTTTTGACTGTCACTCATCACATGAAGTTACATGTTGAAAACCCTACTAGTTGTCACATCCGCACTTGAAAAGTTTCATATTTTCGAGCATTTTGGATTTCAGATTTTTTGGATCAGGGTATTCAAAGTTTAGTGTCCCTTTAGAACAAAAAGCAGATGCTCTATGTTCTTTGCATTGCACCCTGTTGTCTGTCCTGATACTTGCTGGGAGATCATGACTGCCCAGGCACTGGGACAGAATAAACAAAGATCTTTGCCCTTGAGGAGCTAATATGCTCTTCAAAAGACAAAGTAACAAATAAGATAAATTAGTAAAAATGAACAATAGTAGATAGAGGCAAATGATGAGGAAAAACACAAACCAGGAAAAAGCGCCTAGTGCTGGGTACAGAATGCTTTCACTTAGGGTGGCAGCAAGGGCCTCCTTGAGGAAGTAACTTAAGGAGATCCTTGAAGCCATCAGACACCTGGGGAAGAGCACTGTGGCAGCAAGCACTGAGGCCAGCAGGCCAGGTGGCCAGGGTGGGTGAGACAGGGAGCTGAGGACCAACTCCAAGTGTACATGGGAGGAGACACAAGGAACAGGGAAGGCAATGAGGACACAGAGGGCAGCGGTTTGGAACAGAGCTGCCAGGAACAGAGAGATGGTAAGACTACTGGGGCTGGGGAGGCAGAGGCTAGGCAGGTGACGGGGTGAAAGGTCAAGGACAACTTCCAGCATCTGGGCCAACCTGTGGAAAAGTACTGGGCTGAGGGAGACATCCAAAACCATCTGGTTATCTACTCTATACTGGGTCTTCTTTTAGGACAGACACCAGGGTACAATGCAAAAAACATAGAGCATCTGCTTTTGTTCTAAAAGGACACCTAAACAAGTGAACTCAAAGTCACATGGTACCTAAAAAAAGCTGGTATGGGTATAGAGTGGAACTAAGAGGGTGGCGTTATTTTGATTGTTTTTATTGGTTGGTTGGTTTTGGTTTGGTTGTTTTTGAGACAGTCTTACAGTGCTGCTTAGATTGGCTTGAACTAGTAGACTCAAGGATCCTCCTACCTCAGCTACCAAGGAGCTGAGATTACAAATGCATGCCACTATATACATATGGTGTTTTAACAGGAGCAGAGTTTTAATAGGAGCAGAGGAAAGACTTAAGAAGAAAAGGAAATGCCCGATCTGGAAGATGATCAGGCAAAGGTGACGGCATGTGCAAATGAGCAAGTTCAAAGAAAGCAATGCCATGGGGGTGGAGCTTCCAGAGCAACCGAGTACAGCAAGGCAGAAGGACAGGAAGGGGTAGGTCACTCAGGCTTATTATGGTTCCAACAAGGGCATGGATGGAATGACACAATTCCCATCTTAAAAAGAAATTTTGCTATGTGAAAAATAAACTCGGGTAGAGACAATGATGTAAGAACACTGCTGTAGACAGTTACAGCTGCAGAGATAAGAAAAGGTGGTTTAGGCTCAGTGGAAGCCATGGAGGAAAGCATTCAGACTCAAGGATGCTGAAGGTGGGACTCTTTCCCTGGTCAATAATCAGGGCCAACAATAAACATGCCAGAGACAGGAGGGCAGGCTAGACCAGTGGCAAAAATCAGAAGCCTGCTTTGGATGCTGTGTACATGATGTGTAGAAACATCCAATGTGAAGTTTTTGTTCTGCATAAGTGAGATACTCCAGCAATCAGGTGCAACTGGACATATAATTTGGCATCAACTAGATGAGATGACCCATAGAGGAAGAGTCTGTCTGCATAGCAGCATGCCTGTGGTTTCTAGCTACTTAGGAGGATGAGATAAAATCTCTTGAGCCCAAGGGTTGGAGAAAAGCTTGGAGGAGCATAGCACGATCCCATCTCGAAACAAAAGAGAACACACAGGGTATGGTTGTGGACTCCTGTAATCCCAACAATTTGGGAGATTGAGGCAGGAGAATCCCAATTTTGAAGCCAGTCACAACAACCTTAGAGAGAGGCTATGTCTCAAAAAGTAAAAAAGAGCTGGGCACAGTGGTGCACACCTATAATCCCAGGAGGATCACCAAGTTCAAAGCCAGCCTCAGCAAAAACAGGCACTAAGCAACTCAGTGAGACCCTGTCTCTAAATAAAATACAAAATAGGACTGAGGATGTGGTTCAGTGGTCGAGTGCCCCTCAGTTCGATCCCCAGTACTCATCCCCTCCCCAAAAAAGTAAAAAGGACTGGGGATGTGGTTCAGTAGAAGAGTACCCCTAGCTTCAATCTCTTGTACTAAAACAAACAAACAAACAAACAAACAAAAAAAAAAGAGAGCTACATTCTCTAATGTAAAGCTAGGGTAAAACATGCCCTTTTTAGATAAAACAAGTAGAAGGGTTACCACAAAACACACACACACACCTGATATCTGACTCAAATTCAAGTTCACCAACTATTATTGACCTCCTGCCTGATTACTTTCCTAACTGGCTAAATGTGAGGCACAAATATGAAGTCCACTGATTCCTTTAAAAAATACTGATGAGGGCTGTGGTTGTGATTCTGTGGTAAAGCACTTGCCTAGCATGTGTGAGACACTGGGTTCAATTCTCAGCACCACATAAAAATAAATGAATAAAATAAAGATACTGTGTCCATTTACAAACAAAAAATAAAATTAAAAAACTGATGACTGTGTTGAAGTAAAACAAGCACTAAAAGCTGAAGATATCTAAAGTACGCAATTTAAAAGGTGTTCATGAATGCTCACCTCATTAAACCATTACCACAATCAAAACAAGTATCTTTTCCACTACCCCATGGGGCTGGGGTTGTGGCTCAGCGGTAGAATACTCACCTAGCACGTACGAGGCGCTGGGTTTGATCCTCAGCACCACATAAAAATAAATAAATAAAATAAAGATATTGTGTCCAATTACAACTAAAAATATGTTTAAAAAATAAAAATAAAAAATAAATAGATGCTATTTTATCTGCCTCCTTTCACTCAGCACAACTTTTATCTGTCTGTTGCAGTTCAGGGGAATGAATCCAGGACCTTGCATAGGATATGCAAGTGCTCTAGAATAGCTGGGTCAGGCATCATTTTGAGACCATTCACACATATGCATGAGGAGTTTGTTCCTTTTTATTGCTGAGTACAATCTGTTATCCATTCTTCTGCTGATGGATATCTGGGTTGTTTGTGGTCTGGGCTGTTACAAACAGCTGCTATGAACATTTACATACAAGTCTTGGTGTAAAAATTTGCTTTTGTTTTCTTATAAGATGCCTGGGTCATATGTTAGGTGTGAGTTTAACTCTTAAGTTAACCCTCTCCCAAAGAACAGTATCTGAGAGTTACGATTGCGCCACCCCTCATCATGGTCAGTTGTTTTACCTGTAGCCATTACAATGTGTATGTGGTACTATCTCACTGTGGTTTCCCTACTGACAATATTAAGTATCTCTTCATGTGCTTACGTCAGTCTTCACTTCTTCTGTGGTGTAGTATCTATTCAAATCTTTGGACTTATCTAAGGTTTATCAATTTTATGATTCTTAAAATAAAATTAAAAGCTTATTTCACCAATTTCTGTATTTTAGGTTTTTTTCCTACTTTATTACCTTGGCTTTTATGTTATTATTTTCATTTTCCGGGTTACTACAATTGTTCTCCACTGTGTAAAGTAGAAATATCCAGCCTTTTCTCTTGTACAATATGGGTGGTTAGAACTATAAATTCTCCTGTACTTTGGCTGCATTTAATAAATATGCTGTGTTTTCATTCTCTTTCAGTTAAAAAGATTTTCTAATTTTCCTTCTGATTTTGTCTTTGACTATGGGTTGGTTGTTTAAGGTATGGTTTCATTTTCTAATATTTGTAGTTTAATGGATTTCTAAGACAGTTCTGCCATCAAAGAAGAACCTTTATATAATCCTAATTCTCCTAAATATATTGAGACTTCTTTAATGGTTCAAAAGATGGCCTCTTGGTAGATCTTTAATGTTTAGTTAAAAGACTGTGTACACACACTGCTGTTGTTGGGTAAGTGTTCTATAAATGCCTATTAGATTAAGTCGGCTGCTGGTGCCTCCTACATGGCCTCTGTCTCCCAGGAGCAGTCTTTCATGATGCAAATACGACCAGGAGAACCTCTAGCTTAAACCCTTCCACCATTCTACTGCCTGAAAGGAACTAACCTACTGCAGGTCATCAAGTGTGATATACAAGGCCCTCTGTCACTGGGTCCCTGCATCACCATAATTTGCCTAGCTGAAATAGCCAGTTCCACACTTCTGTGCCACCACACTAGGTGGCTTTACCTTGGCTTGCCTCAGTATTTACCACCCATTAATTCAAGATGCAGGGACACTGCTCAAGGCAAGGAGGCACAGAAACCTGCATTAAAGTGCATAGGAAAAGGCCAAGGCTCCCTGGCCTACCAGGAGGAAACTGGGAAGGTCTTGAGGAAGGGAAGCAGTGGGGTAGATGTGAAGACTTTCACCCAGTGCAGAGCCCCACAGGAACAGAGATTTGTTCCAGGAAGGTAGAACTGCTGAGGGAGGCACGGAAAGCTAACAATCTTTATGGAAACCACTTGGCATTATGTTTTTCAGGACCACTGAGACTCACCCATCTATCTGCCCCGCTTTCCTCCTCTATCACTACCAACCTCCTCCCCAAGACATGCGCCAGGTCCCACCCCTCAATACCTGAGGACTCTGTTCCACTCATTCTTTATCCTTTTATTCCTCCATTATCACTTTTTCCTTCTTTGCTGCGTCATTTCTATTAGGAAACAAACATGCTGCTCTTTCTGTCATACTCCTCTCAAATGCACTTCCCTCACGACTACTTAATGCCTGTCTTTTCTTTCCTTTTCACCTCTGGAGGTGTCTGTCCCAGTTCTAGAGGTATCTGTCCCAGTTCTAAGAGAACACAATGCAAGCCACAAACATGAGCCCCATAACTGAACACACACAAGGAAGAACAACAAAATATCACCACAAACCTACTAGAATGACCAAAATGTAGAACAATGACAACACCAGATGCTGATGAAGAGGTGGAACAAAAGGAATTTCTCATTCACTGCCTGAAAGAATTCAAAATGGTGCTGTCATTTGGAAGACAGTTTTGAGATTTCTTACAAAACAAAGCATACAATCTACTAATTGCACTCCTTGGTCTTTATTAAATGAACTGAAACTTTATATCCACACAAAAACCTACCTATAGATACTCATAAAAACTTTATTCATAACTGCTAAAACCTGGAGAAAACCAAGACTACCTTTAGTAGGCAACTAGATAAACAAACTTTGGTACCTCCAGACAATGAAACATCATGCAACACTAAAAAAAAAAAAAATGAGCTAAGAAACTATGAAAACAAAGAGTAACTTTAAACACATATTACTAAATGGAAGAAGTCAATCTGAAAAGGCTAAATACTGTATGAGTTCAACTACATGACAGAGTGGAAACCACAAACTATGGAGATAGTAAGAAGGTAAACTGGCTGCCAAGGTGTTGGGGAAAGGATGAACAGGCAGCACAAAGAGGAGATGGGGGCGGTGACACTGCTCTGTAAAATACTGGAGTGGTGGACACATATCATTATACATCTGTCCAAATCCATAGAAATGTCCAACACAAGAGTGGGCCCTAATATAAACTATGGACTGTGAGGATAATGCTGTGTCAATGCAGGTTCATCCACTCTTTAACAAACGTTCCCCTTTGTCTCTAGAAGCTGACAGTAGAGGATGCAGAAGGTATATGCAAACTGTCTCTACTTTGCACTCAAAATTTGTTATGACCTAAAAATAAAGTCTGTTAAGCAACAGTA
This sequence comes from Callospermophilus lateralis, assembly GCF_048772815.1. Taxonomy (NCBI): domain Eukaryota; kingdom Metazoa; phylum Chordata; class Mammalia; order Rodentia; family Sciuridae; genus Callospermophilus; species Callospermophilus lateralis. The sequence goes on along the minus strand of NC_135312.1, from coordinate 2,061,939 downwards.
TCCTAAAAAATAAAACAAAACAAAAAACCCACAGGTGAATTCTAATATTTTATTTAAACCAACAATCCAAAATATGTGATCAAAAGGAAACAATATAAAAATTATTACTGGGACATTTAGATTCTTTTTTCATAATAAATCTCCAGTATCTGGCCTGTGTTTCATACCTGGAGCACATCTCAGATTGAAGCAACTACACTTCAAGTGTTCCATGGCCACAGGTGGCCAGGGCCCTGTGCAGAGCCATGCAGACCCACACCCACCCTCTCCAAGCCCTTCTCTCCAGCAGCAGTTCCCCTAACTACCCACACTGCCAGCATGAGGCATAAAGGCCCACACACTTTTCCTGGTATTCTCTCAGGTCCTCTTGGCTTTCTCAAATTGTATTCCAAACAGAGTACTAATTCCAGTCAAAGACCACGGCCCATATTTTTCTGGACGAGCATTACTAACTTGAGGGTCAGTTCCCAGGTTCCTCCTCAGTCTCCCTCCAAAACCTGAGACTCAAACTTGTAGAAGGATCCTTGTTTCACAGATGTTTTTCTTTCCTCCACAGTACTCTAAAGGAGGGGGCAGAATAAAGTTCCTGGGTGACCCTGTGAGTGAGTGGCAACAAGAACTCAAAATGGGGTGTTCTGGCATTAGTAAAAGGAAGTCAAAAGAGGCAATGCAGGAATTGGCCAATGAAACTTTTGTTGCAAAAAAAAAAAAAATTTTTTTTTTGGGTGTGTGTGTGTGTGTGTATGTGTTCAGCTAGGTTCTTCCTGGCAGGGTCCACAAGATGCTCCACACACCAATAAGGAATCAGCTTTTGCTTAAGTTAGCACAAGATAGCTTCTATGAACAGAGGACAAAAAACCGCATTAAGTCGGTTCAATGAAAAACTGGATTTAACCTGTAGTCTCCTATTAAAAACATGGGCTTCAGCATCAGACAAGTGCAAGTTCTAGTCCTGGAACCTACCGGAAGGGTGACCTCAGGCAAATACCCTCACCTTTCCTGACTTCAATGTCCTATCTCTGCAGCCACTGAGAAATCTCTCGAGAACTTTAAGGGGTAAACATGTTCATAACATGTGATTTAACAGACAACAAGATACAATCTACAAGATGGGGGTTGCAAACAAATTTTGAGGGCAGGGCAGGGGCACTCAACCACTGAGCCACATCCCCAGACCTATTTTGCATTTTATATAGAGACAGGGTCTCACTGAGTTGCTAAGTACTTCACCATTGCTGAGGCTGACCTCAGCCTCTTGAGCCACTGGGATTACAAGCATGTGCCACCACAGCCGGCTGCAAACAAAATCTTAACCAAAAAAATGTCACAATGTAAAGTTTAGGAGTGAAATTAAGTGTAGCTCATTTTATTCTAGGACCTCTTAACTCAAATTTTTAATCAGCCAGAAAAAAACAAACTTTCCTAAAAAGAGGCCTTCTAGAAGGTTGTTGACCTGCCAGTGATGTGAAGCACTCTTGACTTCAGTGCTTTCCCAGCAGAGAAGGGCATGTTCTAGGGGCTCAGGGTCCCATATTGCACAAAGAACAGAAAGACTGAGGGTTCTAGATGCTGAACCCTGTCTAACACAGATGCTAGCAATTGTCCTAATCTGACAGATCCCTCCTCAGCTCCATCCTCCCTGCTGCCTCCAAACAACCCTGTGCAGACCCAAGCACTAAGGAGAACACTCAGGACTGACTAGGAATGATCTGGTGACAAATACTGAGCTTCCCCACAAGCACAGATGGCTGATAAAACCACAGGCAAGGGGTGGTAAACTCACCTACTCATAGCAACAAGACTCACTGCACACCTTTTTCAACACAAGAGAAAGACCCAAGACAAAGAAATTCTTGCATTTATATTTAACCATACAACTAGAATTTCCAGACACACACTATATTTCATTTTCAGTATCTTTATAACTATAATCTCTGGATTTTTTCTTTTTTTATTTATTAATTTTTTTACCCAGGGGCACTTCACCACTGAGCACATTCCCAGCCCTTTTTTATATTGTATTAGCAACAGGGTCTCGCTAAATCGCTGGGACTGGCTTTGAACTCAAGATCCTCCTGCCTCAGCCTTCCGAGTAGCTGGGATTAAGGGCATGTACCACGGCACCCAGTTTAGTCTAAATCTTTTGATAAAAAAAAAAAAAAAAAATTGTATTTCCTTTAAATATATGCTTAAACACTTTTCTGACACTAAGTATGGGGTATATATGGTTATGTATAAAACTATATAAGAAATAATGATCACTACTACACATCAACATTAGACAGTTTAATAGTGCAATGCAGTAAAAGTAAAAAGAAATCTAAGAGGGCTGGGGTTATGGCTCAGGGGTAGAGAGCTCACCTAGCATATGTGTGGCACTGGGTTTGATCCTCAGCACCACATGAGAACAAGTAAAATAAAAGTTCTGTGTCCACCTAAACCTAAAAATTTTAAAAAAGAAAAGAAAAGAAAAGAAATCTAAGTGTTAAGCTCATCCCCAAACTAACACAGGACTAGAGTCGCATGTCCAATGTAGTGACTTCTCAGCACTTGAAATGTGGCCAAGTCCAAACTGGGATGTGCCAAAAGTATAAAATACACTCCAGATTTCAAAGACTTAATATGAAAACAGGAACATAAAATATCTCACCAATAATTTTTATATTGATTCCACGTTGTACTTTTTATATTGTGGCTACCTGAAAATTGCTACTATTTTTAATATGGCTATATAATACTGTTTTACATTTTACTTTTGTAATATGGTTACTTAAGTTTTAAATTACCTGTGTGGCTTGCATTATTACATTTTTATTAGGCACACCTGAACTATAGTGCCATTATTTCTCCCTTTTTATCCTCTATGAATGCTAATAAAAAACAAATTTCCAATCCTGGGCAGTTGAAAGAAAGGAAGCCATAAGGAATAAGAATTTACAAAAATAGGAAAAAGAATATCTAGAAAATCAGAAGTTGATTACAACTGACAACAGCTGTGTGTTTGATTGTTTTAAACCCAGAGCTATATAGAATTGGTATCTTTTTTTTTTTTAATTAAGCAAACATTTATTGAAGCTTAAACTGTGGTACAGAAATACATTTTCAACTGATTTAAGTCCAACACCAAGGAAAAGAGAAATTATGGAACAGAATTTCCCTCTGCTATCACAATAGGATCAATCACTCAATCTGCAGTAGTCACTTTTCCTGGATTTTTGCCACACAAATTGGTGCAAGTTTTCAACATTAGAATTCCTAAGTCCATTAGGGAAAAGGGGGGAAAAATCAGATCTCAAGCCAACAAATTTCATCAATAAGATTGGTGCCTTATAACAGAAATTCAAATTTCCTGTAAAGCATAAACAGTTAAAAAAAAAATCCAAACTCAGACAAAATATCTAACATGGAATTAGTAAGCTATTTTTCTAAATACTACAGTAGCTCCTAATCATCATAAAGAACCTATATGGTTAATGCAATTATCACTTCACTAAAGAAGAATCTAATGTGGAATTTAAGAAATCTGCCCAAGCTAGCAAGTATTAAAACAAAGCTTCTAATCCTAGACCACTGAAGACTGGCTCTGATCTCCTCCTAAGGGAACAAGCAGCCCATTGGCTAAAAAGCATCCTCTGGAGAAGGGTGCAGCTGTGAGCCCAAAGACTCAGGTTGTTGGAGTATGAATTCCCCTGGCTAGGGCACCAAAAGCAATAACTCTATTACAGAAATACAAAAATAAACATACACTAGACAAAATCAACAAGCCATAAGTGGCTTCTTTTAAAAGACCAATAAAAAGGACAAACTAATAAAATATCAAGGAAACAGAAAATACAAAAAAAAAAAAAAAAAACCACAGTCAAAAGTGAAAAAGACATCATCACAGACTGAGTGGACACTTAAAATAATAAGGATATTGTCAACAGTTTTACATCAAAATTGAGGTAAAAGTTTGATGTAAAGCTCAATGAATTCCTAGAAAAATATAACTTGCTAAAACAGATTAAGAGAGAAAGAAACAAACTCAACCTGATACACCTCTAATCCTAGATGGCTTCTACCAAAAATTTAATAGGAGATTAATCTTATTTTAGACACACTCATAAAAAAAAAAAACACCAAAACTCAAAACCATAATTCATACATATAAGTGAACACAGATGCAAAAAGTCTTTTTTTTTTTTTTTTTTTTTTGGATACTGGGAACTGAATTCAGTGGGCACTTGACTACTAAACCACATCCCCAGAACTATTTTGAATTTTATTTAGAGACAGGGTCTCACTGAGTTGCTTAGTGCCTTGCTTTTGCTGAGGCTGGCTTTGAACTCGTGATCCTCTTGCCTCAGCCTGAGATTACAGGCATGCACCACTGCACCCAGTGGATGCAAAAAGTTCTAAAAGAATTTATCAGCAAATCAAATCCAGCAATACGTTGAAAAGGCTGGTAATATTATAACCAAATGGGTTTACCCAAAAATTAATTTTTTTTTTGGTAGTGCTATTGGGGAATTGAACCCAGGGGCACCCAACCACTGAGCAGCATTTCCAGACTTTTATTTTGAGACAGGGTCTTGCTAAATTGCCCAGGCTGGTCTCAAACTTGGCATGCTCCTGCCTCAGCCTCCCAAGTAGCTGGGATTATAAGCGTGTACCACTGCACCCAGCTACACCTAGCTGACTTTATAATTATGTTGCTACACTACACAATTATAGAGAAAATACATGGGCTGGGATTGTGGCTTAGTGGTGGAGTGCTTGCCTAATGTGCATGAGGCACTGAGTTCGATTAATAGCAGCACATATAAGTAAACAAAAGGTCCATCAACAACTAAAAAAAAATACATAATCAAATAGATATTAGAAAAGTCTTTTGATAAAATTCATCATCTATATCAATTCATTAATGAAGGCATTCCTAATAAGCCAAGATTACAAAGTAACTTTCATAAACTGAAAAAGGTCATGTAAAAAAGTCCTATCAGCCAGACACAGCAGTGCACAATTGTAAAATTCCAGTGACCTGGAAGCAATTTAACAAAATTAAAAAGGACTGGATTCAATCCCCGGTACCACAAAAATTAATAACCCCCATTAAGAAAAAAGTACTGAAGGACACAGTGAAAGTTTTTTCTTTGCTATCAAGAATGAGACATAAGGGAATCTGATGCCATCACTTCTATTTAATATTATAGTGTAGATCCCAGCCAGAGCAGTAAAGATAAGGAAACAAAAAGATTAATAATAAGAAAAGCAAATGTAAATGTCAGTATTTGCACATATATCTGTTTATCTAAAAATCCAAAGGATATAAAGGTAAATAAGCAGAATTAAACCTTTAGAAAATCAAAACTAAAAAAACAATTATATTCCTACACACCAACAATCATCAGAAAACTTTTTAAGATACCACTTTTCACAGTATCTCAATATCCTACCCCCTAAAAACATGCTCAGCACAGTAGTGGGAGTCAGTGGAGCTGGAGGAAAGCAACACAAATTGGCCACCAGGCTGAGTGTGGCTGGTGGTCGGGAGATTGGTTCTGTGCAGGAGGACTAAGTGAAAATGCTGAAGATAATATGCTAGCCAGCTGCTCATTGCAGAACTACGGTTTTTGGCTGGTTGGTTTCAGTCCTAAGGATTAAAGCCAGGGCTCCCACATGTCAGATAAGCACTCTATAGAATAGAACTACAAATACATAAAGGAGGAAAATGTGATAAAATGTCAAAACCAGAAAATGTAGGGCAAGGATGTGTGTGTGTTTGTTTGTGGGGGAGGGGGTGATATGGGGATTGAACCCAGGGGTACACTACCATGAAGTTATATCCCCAGTCTTTTTACTTTTTAATTTTGAGGCAGGGTCTCTCACCAAGTTGCTCAGAATGGACTTGAACTTGCAATCCTCCTGCCTCAGCCTTCAGACTATCTACAAAACCTCTGTAGTCACTCTCCCATAAATATGAAAGTATTTCTAAGTTAAAAGATTTTAAAAGTTATCAAGTGTCCAAGAATTAACCTAAAACAGGAGAAAATAAATCTTCATTGACAAGAGCAAAGATATCCCAAGAAAATGAAGAAAAAGACTATATTCACAGATGGAAAACTCAAATGACATGTCAAGATTCACCAAATTTATCTATAGAATCATTACAAAATCATAATCCAATTTTCATGTGGAAATTAAGAAACAGAACTGGAGATTTATATGGGAATACAAAGGACCAAGAATAAGCAAAACACAACTGAAAAATGAGGTGGGAGGATTACTAAGACTTATTAAGAGGTTAGTTAATTGAGAGTGTGGTGTTAACTCAAGGACAGACAAATAGAAAAAGGAACAATATAAAACTTTACAACAAAAATGGCACTCCGGGGCTGGGGATGTGGCTCAAGCGGTAGCGCGCTCGCCTGGCATGCGTGCGGCCTGGGTTCGATCCTCAGCACCACATACAAGCAAAGATGTTGTGTCCACTGAAAACTAAAAAAAAATATATTAAAATTCTCTCTCTCTCTCTCTCTCTCTCTTTAAAAAAAAAAAAATTAAAAATTAAGAAAAAAAAAAGATGGCACTCCACAGTCCTGTGGAAAGAATGGTCTTTTTAATTAACAATACTAGGTATCCAAAGGAGTAAAATAATGAAATTAAACCCCTTGTCTGACACATGTACAAAAAAATCAATTTCAGAATTATGGACCTAAATATGAAAAAATATAACAGATAATATCTTTATGACCTCAGATGAAGTAAAACATTTTAAAATAATACATCAAAAAAGCTAAAAGCACAGGGGCTGGGGCCGGGCCTCAGTGGTACAGTGCTTGTTTTGCATGTGTGAGGCGCTGGGTTCAATCCTCATAAAGATAAATAAAATAAAGGTACTGTGTCCACCTACAACTAAAAAATTATTTAAAAAAAAAAAAAAAGGCATAAAGGAAAAAATACAGAGGCTGAGGCTGTGGCTCAGTGGTAGAGGGCTCACCTAACACGTGCCAGGCCCTGGGTTCAATCCTCAGCACCACATAAAAATAAATAAAATAAAGATTAAAAAAAAAAAGATACATATTTTCAACTATTCAAAGTTTAAAACTTCCATTCAAAAAATGTTAAGGAGGGTGGGGGGGGGGTGTACATGCCTATAATCCCAGCATCTTGGGAGGCTGAGGCAGAAGGATTTCAAGTTCAAAGCCAGCCTCAATAATTTAGTGAGGCGCTAATAAGCAACTCAGTGAGACCCTGTCTTTAAGTACAAAAAATACAAAAAGGAGCTTGGGGGCTGGGGCTCAGTGGTAGCGCACTTGCCTGGCTTGTGTGAGGCACTGGGTTCGTTTCTAAGCACCACATACAAATTAATAAAATAAAGGTCTATCAACAACTAAAACAAAATTTTTTTTAAAAAGGCTTGGGATGTGGCTCAGTGATTGGATGCCCTGTAGTTCAAGTCCGGGTACCAAAAAAAAAAAAAAGTAGAAATAATAAGAAAAAGGTATGCAATCCAACTGAAAGAAAATGGGCAAAAGACTTGAACAGGGGGCTGGGGATGTGGCTCAAGTGGTAGCGCGCTCGCCTGGCATGCGTGCAGCCCAGGTTCGATTCTCAGCACCACTTACAAAGATGTTGTGTCCGCCCATAACTAAAAAATAAATATTAAAAAATTCTCTCTCTCTCTCTCCCCTCTCTCACTCTCTCTTTAAAAAAAAAAAAAAAGACTTGAACAGGCTCTTCACAAAATAAGATATGTAAATGGTCAAAAAAGACATATAAAAAGATAATTTCATATGAGCCAGGTTCACGGGTACACACATCTATAATCCCAGCCATTTCAGAAGGCTGAGGCAGAAGGATCACAAGTTTGAGGCCAGCCTGATCAACTTAGCAAGATCCTTTTTTAAAATAAAACGAAAAGGGCTGGGATATAACTCAATATTAGAATGCTGCTGGATTCAATCCCCAGTACTACCAAAAAAATTTTTTTTTTTGCGTGTCATCAAAGAAATGAAACAGTAAATAAAATGCCTCCATATGCCCGCCAGAGAGGCAAAAATGAAAAACGGGTGAAACCACATTAAGGTAAAAATATGGACCAATGGGAACTACTCTTTGCACAGCTGATAGAGTAAACATAGGTATAACCACTTTGATAAACAAGGATTAATATTAAAACTGAAAATACAGATACACTATGACCCAATAACTCATTCTTCTATATGTACAGCTTCCCTCATATTAAATCTTACATGCACCAAAATACATATGTAAAACTATTTACATCATCTTCAAACTGGAAATAACCCAATTTCCCATCAACTGAGGTACTGACAAATTTTGCAACACTATTCAGCAATTAAATTGGGCAAACCACAAATCTTTAAAATACTATGAGTGAAAGGAGCTATAAGACTGTTATGTGATATTGCTTCCTTCCATTTATACAAAATCAGGTAAAACTACAGTGTTTAGAGACATACATCCAGTGATTGCCCATGTAGGGAAAGAAAGGGAACTATAATCAGGAAATAACCTTTAGTTGGTTCTGCAATTCCAGTCATGTTTTACTTCTCTATCTGCTTACATCAGGGGTCAAATTAAAATGACTTGCAAAGCTATACATTTTAGGCATTTTATGGTATTAAACAGTAAGAAAGTTTTTTTTAATAAGAAAAATTTTTAACAAAGGAACAAGAGAATTATCATGGTTTGGATCTAAAATGTCCCCAAAAGGCCATGCATTGAAGGCTTGGTTGTCAGTCTGTTGCATGATTGGGGAGGTGGTGAAATTTTTAGGAGGCTGGACCTAGTGGAAGGAAGTTAGGTACCTCTTGGAGGGGATATGGGAATCCTGACCTGTTTTTTTTTCTTTTTTTGCTTCCTGGTTGCCACAAGATACTGCAGCACATGCTTCCGATCATGTTATACTGCCCAAGGCCCAAAAACAATGGAATCAACTCACCAGAGAAACCTCTGAAACCACAAGTCATAATGAGGCTTTCCTCCTTTTGTATTGATATGCTCACGTACTTTGTCACAGCAACAGAAAGCTGACTAAGTAATTCAATGGGTAAAGGGGAAGCTTTTCAATAAATGATATACACTGGTTATCTATAGAGGGGCAGAAGTGTCACCCAACTTACCTTACACCATACATACAAATTAACTTGAAATGGATCACAAACCTATACATAAAAGCTCTAAGAGAAAAGAGAAAAATTCTTCCAATCCTGAAGTAGACAGAAATTTCTTGAGACTCCAGAAGCACTAACCATAAAAGTGTAAATAGATAAACCGGACTTCATCAAACTTTTAAAAAAACACTTCTGTTCCACAAGGCATAGTTGCTTGTAAGTCCTGCTCCAGGATAGAGAGCTGGGAGGAATACTGCTACACTCTTGCAATGACAGGTAGCTTCAACCTATTAAAAAATAGAGGTTACAGAGCAAAAAACTGGTCTAAGTGCTTGCAGGAAAAAGAGCACACACTTGCTTTTCAGGCAGGTGCAGTCAGAAACTGGCAAAGAGAGTTTGGCAATAACAGGTGACAAACTGGGAAAGGTCAAATGGAGGCTGGAAGGACAATTCCTAAGAAGTGCAGAAGTTGCAAAATCTTTCTCTATGGAACTCACTTGATGGTCACTAAAAAGGTGTTTCAAAGAGGGTCTGGGTTGTGGCTCAGTGATAGAGCACTTGCCCTGAACATGTGAAGCACTGAGTTGATCCTCAGCACGGCATAAAAATAAATAAAGATATTGTGTCCATCTACAATTAAAAATATTTTTTAAAAAGGGGAGGTCTCAAAGAGCCCCAAGAAACACTGACAGGGATGCAGAAATCAAGGAGGGAACAGGGGCAACAAGGGAGGGACAGAAATTCACCCAGATCCTTCCCTGCCCTTTCCATGTAGGAATAAAAGCCTACATCTGGGGGTTGGAGTTGTAGCTCAGTGGTAGAGCACTTGCCTAGCACATGTGAGGCATTGGGTTCAGTCCTTAGCACCACATAAAAACAAATAAATAAGGGTACTGTGTCCATCTACAACTAAAAAATGGTTTTTTTTAAAGCCTTGGGCTGGGGATGTGGTTCAAGAGGTAGCACGTTCGCCTCGCATGCGTGCAGCCCGGTTCGATCCTCAGCACCACATACAAACAAAGATGTTGTGTCTGCCAAAAAATAAAAAATAAATATTAAAAAAACTCTCTCTCTCTCTCTTTAAAAAAAAAAAAAAAAAGCCTTCATCGGTGGGGTTGGGGCTATAGCTCAGTAGTAGAGTGCTTGCCTTGCAAGTGAGGCCCTGTGTTCAATCCTCAGCACCACATAAAAAATAAATAAACAAAGCAATTATGTTCACCTACAAATAAAAAAAAATTTAAAAAAAAAACAAAACCCTTCATCTGTGCAGGGAAGGGCTTTGGGGAGCACTCATTGAAACTAGGGGAAGGAAGCATGGAGGGAGACTCCTGGGAAAGGGACAGGATAACACACCACCACACCAGGGACAGGTAGGAGAACCTAGAAGGCTACCTCTGAGACCCAGGATCACCAGACATAACCTAACACCCAGTTTCACTCAGAATGGGAGGCAGTACCACAACCACCATGCATTCTGAGTCAAAAGCATTCCAAAAGTAGCCAAACACTGCTGGGAGACGACCGGACAGAAGACCAAGTGTGGTACACTCTGAAAAGGACAGCAAAGAGGGAAGACCAAAATTCAAAATTATAGACAATTCTCTGGAAAGATGCCCTCACCCCAGACACAAGATGTCCCCACAAGAATTGGTGCCTGCGGTGCACATAAGAAGCCCAGCCATCTCTGAACAAGAACAATGCAAACTGCAACATGAAAGGTCCAGCAGAAAGAGAGGCAGGCCCATTACCAGGCACAAAAAAGATTTATTTCAGTCTGTATGGTCCTATAGGACAAGTATATCACTGAAAAACAATGATAAAGTATACAAAAAGGCACTAAGAAGTCTCCACAATTCCAAGAGACAAAGCAATAGCAAGCAAGATTCAGATATGATGCAGATGTTGGAACCTACCTTACAGGAAATTTAAAATAATTTTAGTATGTAAAAGACCACAACTGAAAAGGTGAACAATATGCAAGACAAGATGGAGTAATTTCAGCAGAGATATGGAAACTACAAATCCAGTGGACTTGAAGACAGGTCAACAGAAATTCCCTGAACCGCAACACAAAGACCAAAGTGGAGTGGCTATTCCAGATGCACCTACTAGACAGCAATGCATATATTTGGTCTTTGGATCCATACTCAGTACTTCGTAGGTCTTAGGTACATACTAAGTGCTCTGTATAGAACATGTAGAAATGCAGAAGAAATGCATTGCCTCTTGGAAAAATGGCATGGGAAAGGATTGCTTTCAATATAATGTTAAGTTGTAATATTTAAAAAAATACATAATGTTGCTATGGAGCAAAAAGAAGCTTACATCAGGCTGAGATAAGTGCTAACTGCCAGGTGCTGCACTGACCATCTTTTTTCTATTTTTTTCTCTTAACACTGACAATGACTCTAAACGTCCACACTACAGCCCTTATTTTAAAGTTGTGTAAATGAAGAAACAGAAATGCAAAGTAACCTCACCTGTTACCAGAGAGCTAGGATCTGAATCTGGTGCCCTTGCTTACCACAAGTAACTGCTGCTCTTCTAACACATTTGCCTGGGCAGGTCAGGGAAGGCTTCCTCTGTGTTCCTAGAACGCAGCCTCATTTTTCATGCAACATTTTCTCTCTAAAATCTAATTTACTCTAGTTCCATTTGCTAGGTCTTCACATTAGTAATATCCTTTTTTCTGTTCTGACAGCATTTCCACAGAGCTAATTCTTTTTTTTTTTAATTATTATTATCATTATTTTTTTATTTATTTATTTTTTTTTTTTTGTTATTGGCGGACACAACATCTTTGTTTGTATGTGGTGCTAAGGATCGAACCCGAGCCGCAAGCACACCAGGCGAGCACGCTACCGCTTGAGCCACATCCCCAGCCCATAGAGCTAATTCTTACTAGGTATGTTTATATCTCTCCCAGTAGATTCACTGCAAACTCTTGGGACCAAGGACTCTGTCCCAATCACCATCCTCTACCAACACATCCCACAATCCTACTTACAGAGCTGGCATGTCCAAAAAAAAGGACAAGCAGAACAAGACTCTTCAGTCCTATTGAGCTTATCATCCATCACCTTAATGGCTTTCAAAGTGAGGAAGGAGATAAGAAAAGCTAAAATGCCTGACCAAGGGATACCAAGTGATTGTGCTACTTGAGCTACCCACCAAGATAAACTTTTTGTGAGCAGATCCTGAAACTGTGTGTATGCTGCACAACCAAGTCACTGCACTGTTACTTCAAAAACTATACCACAGCCTTTTGGGGGCATTCTCCATGCCCAATTACTAAGAAAGACAATTTTGAGACTGCTTAGATGGTTCATTCATCTATTTATTTATTTGGTACTGGGGACTGAATCCATGGGTGCTTTAATAATCAGCTACATTCCCCCAGCCTTTTTATTTAGAGACGGGTCTTGCTAAGTTGCTTAAGATCTTACTAAGTTCCCACTGGCTCAGGAGCCTGAGGCAGGAGAATCGCGAGTTCAAAGCCAGCTTCAGCAACAGCAAGGCACTAAGCAACTCAGTGAGACCCTATCTCTAAGTAAAATACAAAACAGGGCTGGGGCTGGTGGCTCAGTGGTTGAGTGCCCCTGAGTTCAATCCCTGGTCCCCCACCCTGAGGAAAAAAAAAAAAATCTAAGTTGGTGAGGCTGGCCTTAAGCTCCTCCTGCCTCAGCCTCCTGAATGACTGGTATTATATGCACCACACCCAACTGTTCACAGATTTTTTTTAAAAAACAGATTATTCCAAATGGTATACTGGCTCTAATGAGCAGCAGAGAGCTGAAGCGTAACACTGCACTTAGAGATGGCCCTGAAAGCTAGTGGGAAGGGAAAGTCCAACCTATAAACAGAAGTTTGAGAAGTATACTTGGTTGTACCCTTTGCTAAGAAGAAGAAATGCGAATACAGACCCACACCAACCGTAGCTCATGTTTGGCTGAACGGTCAGGAACATGGAAAGAACAGAGAAGCAGAACTGGCAGCAGAGATCTGGAGGGGGAATGAGGAGGAGCACGAGGGGAAGGGTATCTTGTGTCTTACACAAGTGTTCCACAATGACATCTGCTGCAGAAGCAGCTTCTACAGTCAGGCATACTAAATTGTCTCTTGATCTCTTTCCCCAACAAAGAAATACAGTTAACAAGAATGGAGGAATGATGAGGCTGGGGATGTGGCTCGGTGGTAGAGTGCTTGCCTCACCGTGTGAGGCACTGGGTTCGATCCTCTGCACCACATAAAACAAATAAATAAAAGAACTGTGTTCATCTACAACTAAAAAAAAAAAATACTAAAAAGAATAAAAGGGCTGGGGTTGTGGCTCAGAGGTAGAGTACTCGAATAGCATGCGTGATGCACTGGGTTCAATCCTCAGCACCACATAAAAATAAAATAAAAATATTGTGTCCACCTATAACTAAAAAATATATATATTAAAAAAAAAAAGAGGGTTGAAGTTGTGGCTCAGTGGTAGTATGCATGAGGCACTGGGTTCAATTCTCAGCACCAGATAAATAAATATAAAATAAAGATATTGTGTTCACCTAAAAAAAATTTTTTTTTAAAGAAAAAAATAGAATAGAATGAAGGAATAAATTTGCTCAATAGCACGGACTCTCACCAAGGATGATCTGGTTACTCTACTGCTGATGCCTAACCTGCACAACACCTAAGGGAGATGAGCAGTTGTCAGATAGTAGGTTAACTATATTGAGCCCCTTATAAAGGAGAGGCCAGTGATTTGTCCTCCCTGGAAGAGACATTCTTCTTCTTTTTCTCCCTTCTTTTGGGGGCTTGAAGGTGGGGCTAGGGATTGAACCTAGGGTCTTCCATATGATAAGCAAGTGCTCTCCCATGGAGATACAACCCCAACCCTGAGCAGGGACAATTTGAGCAGGGACAGTTTAGCATTTTTAAAAAGTATTAGCTAATAATTACTATAGGGTAAAGAACAGAATTAGCAGATACAGGGAACAGCCACTTACCCAGGCCAGGGGCAGAAAAAAACAAATTTGGAAGAGTTCTTCCATCCCACCTGCTGCCAAAGCTGAGATTCAGACATCACTGGAAAAGGGTGGCCACAAGCTTGGAGAAGGAAATTTGCTAAGGCACCAGAGGGGAAGCTGGCAAGCAAGAAACTGCCCTCTGAGGTTTATCAGAAAGCCAGCTTCCAAGAGCTGGTGGAACTCAAGGGGAAGTTGCCTGCAGAAGTGCTGCTAAATGCACTGGGGAACCAGCGAAGATAGCAGGGAAGCAGCCACAGGCATGCCAATGAAAACTGCTGTTGTGAGCACCACCAGATGCCCTACATGCTGGCAGACCATCTCAGGATCAAAAAGAGAGGAAGGCAAGATCAGAAGCACAATCTTCTGCAATGTTCTACAGTGCCCCATACTGACAAAACTTACTGTTGGCAAAACTTTTTGTTGGCAAAAAAGTATGTTTGGCTGGGCCACACCTGTAATCTCTGATACTGTGGAGACAGACAAGAGGACCACAAGTTTGAGATCAGCCTGGGCAATTTAGACCCTGTCTTAAGATAAAAATGAAAAGGCTTGCAACGTAACTCGAGATTGGAGTGTTTGCCTAGCATATGCAAGGCCCTGGGTTCAATCTACACTATTAGAGAGAGAGAGAGAGAGAGAGAGAGAGAGAGAGAGAGAGAGAGAGAAGGGTGGGGCAGTGTTCAGGGACCATATGAAGTGTCACAAGTAGGGCGATGAAGGGCAAATTTGGAGCCAAGCAGCAATGAAATGCGAACTGGCACACCTTCCTGCTCACATATGTACTGGTTACTGATACACTGCCTCTGGGCTCCAAATTCACTCCTTTTGCTATTCAGCGAAATGGAGCAGGGGTCTTGTAAATACTGATACTCTTTGACTTAAAATGGGGTTGCAGCCAATAAGACCTCTGAGAGTTGAAAACATCCTAAGCCAGAAACATATTCAACACATCTAACCTACCATTCTTTCTGAGCAACACAAGACAATATAGAGTACAGATTGTTTTCCCTCATGATTGCAAGGCTAACTGGAAGCTGTGGTTTGATGTTGTTTGGTCTCTGGGGCTCTCAGTTGTAGGACCACTTCCAAAGTCCAGAACTGGAGAAAGCACACATCACCGTAGGCTACCATCTCCAGAAAGAATTATACTGGACATAACTAGCCCAGAAAAAGATCCAAAATTCAAATTTCAAAATATAGTTTCTGGGGCTGGGGTTGTGGCTCAGTGGTGGAGCACTCGCTTAGCACATGTGAGGCACTGGGTTTGATCCTCAGCACCACATAAAAATAAAGGTATTGTGTCCATCTACAACTAAAAAATATATTTTTAAAAAAATAGAGTTTCCAGTGAATGTGTGATGCTTTCACACCAGGGTAAAGTTGGGAACCATCTGTAGTTCTCCTTTGCCATCAGTAAGAAATTAATTATGCCTTGTCAGTAGAGGGAGCTGCAGGGATAGTGTAGGAAGGGCTTCCCTCTCAGATTTTGCAATCATATGGCACCAAGCTCCTGGAAAATCTACCTCTGTTGCCTCCACTGCTCAGCTCAGACAGTTTCTCCAAAGCTGGACATCTGCCAGGTGCAGCTTCTTAAGTATTGGTGATGTGTGCTTTCTCCAGTTCTGGACTTTGGAAGTGGTCGTACAACTGTGAGCCCCAGAGACCAAGAACTTGCACTCCAGCCTGCGTTAACTGCCCCCACACTCTCCTCAGCCCCATACAGACCTCCACCCCTCAGGGGTCCTGCAACACTGGCTAGTGAGCAGGTTTTCCAACATTCATCCCCATGGTGGCTTAGAGTTGCCTTGGCCCAAGTCATACAAGGAAGAGAATTCCAGCAAATGAAAATCTGTTGCAGCAGCAATAGATTCCAACAGTGGTGCCCTGACTGGTTCTTCACTGTTACTAGCCCATCAACCTTGGCTTACTGAAGCCTCACAGCCTTGTTTCTCATGGCCTTCCCAAAAAGGCAGCAAGCAACCCAGGCTTCTCACCTCAAGGAAGACCCTGACAGCCACCACACATCCATCTGCCATCTCAGTTTATCTGTACCCCAGACTGTGGACCAACTCTGACCTAGGCAACCTGGCCAACCAGTCAGCTGTAATCACATCTTCTCCATAGGTCTAAACTCAAGTGCTGCGGAGAAACCCCCTTTCAAATTTGTCCTTTCTTGGACAAATACTCAGCACTAGAGTATCCATGAGCATTCTCTCTCCAGTTTATGATTACTCTTATCACAACTTAATAATTTCTTCAACAGCCAAGCACAGTGGTGCATGCCTGTAATTCTAGCTACTTGGGAAGCTGATGCAGAAGAACAGAAAGTTCCAGACCAGCATGGGCAAGACCCCCATCTCAAACAAAACAATTCTTTAGCTTATGAAAAATCCTTATTTAGGGACTGGGGATATGGCTCAAGCGGTAGCGCACTCGCCTGGCATGCGTGGGACGCTGGGTTTGATCCTCAGCACCACATTTGTGTCCACCGAAAACTAAAAAATAAATATTAAAAAATTCTCTCTCTCTCTCTCTCTCTCTCTCTCTCTCTCTCTCTCTCTCCCCCTCCCCCCTTGAAAAAAGAAAAAAGAAAGAGGGGCTGGGGATGTGGCTCAAGTGGTAGCGCACTCGCCTGGCATGCGTGTGGCCCGGGTTCGATCCTCAGCACCACATACAAACAAAGATATTGTGTCTGCCGAAAACTAAAAAAAAATAAATAAGTATTTTTAAAAAATTCTATCTCTCTCCCTCTCTCTCTCTCTTCCACACTCTCTCTTTTAAAAAAAAAGAAAAAAGAAAGAAAAAAAAAAGTCCTTATTTAAATGACTGGTTTTGCCTCCTGACTGGACCAGACTGCACACTGCTTGTTCCTCAGCATCAGTGTCTATGGACTGAAGGAATGGCTGTGGCTGTTACACAACAGATCAAGAATCTGCTGGATGTCAAGGTGAGGTAACAAACTTGTGACTGTGCATTTCACTCTTCTGTCCTATCTCCATCATCCAGAAAGGAGACCTTTGGTGTCAAAGAACTGTCCCCAAGATGCAGTATATAGTCTGCACAAATGACCATGACATGGTAACTCATTCTCTATAGACAGATTCAGGAGAGAAAGGTTTAAATAAAAGCAGCAATTCTCACTGTTAACATTAATGACCAATCTAGGAAAACTTTCCTTCCCAGCCCCACAATTGGGGGTTCTGACAGTTTAGAAGTCTTAATATCAAAAGCTGAACAGTGACAATGTGCTCTGTACACCAGAAGTTGAGCTTGGCCATCTGGACTCCTCAAACCTCTGAACCAACAAGAGAAGGACAAGGTCACAGTGTGTTGCTTGCAATGGTGAAAGCTATAGGTTACAGCAACAAAGGAGGCAGAATCATCAAACACTAGGAGTCTGGGCATGAAACTTTGGAAGGCACTCAAACCAGGTAAAAACAAACCAACCCCAACCAGAGACAATCAAGGGTAGAGAGAAGGTGTAGGGCTGGGGTTGCAGCTCAATGATAGAGTACTTGCCTAGCATGCCTGAGACACTGGGTTCAATCCTCGGCACTACATAATAAATAAAAAAGGTATTGTGCCCATCTATAACTAAAAATAAATAAACAGATAGATAGATAAAGAGTATGTCTTTAAAAAATATGGGACTATGGGCTGGGGATGTGGCTCAGGCGGTGGCAAGCTCGCCTGGCATGCGTGCGGCCCGGGTTCGATCCTCAGCACCACGTACAAACAAAGATGTTGTGTCCACCGAGAACTAAAAAAATAAATAAATATTAAAATTCTCTCTCTCTCCCTCTCTCTCTCTCAATCTCTCTTAAAAAAAATATATATATATATGGGGACTAGTGCTGGGGTTACAGCTCAGTTGGTAGAGTGCTTGCCTCCCATGAACAAGGCTCTGAATTCACTCCCAAGCAAAACACACACACACACACACACACACACACACACACACACACAAATGAAGGGAAGGGTGGGGACTGAGGATGTAGCTGAATGGTACAGCACTTGCCTAGCACACATAAGGCTCTGAGTTCAAGTCCTAAAACTGAAAAAAAAACAACAATGTGTTTCTAAATAACCCTCCTTCCAAAATGTTGATTACTTTTCCAAAAACAGTAACATTAACACTGATAAGTTTTTCCAGCCATCTGAATCGTGTAAATCTGCCATAAACAGAATGAAGAAAAAAAATAACATTAACTCTGAACCACATGTCCCTCCTTAAAATTTAGACAGCAACAATTTTGTTTTTATATCTACATTTGTTTCTAAGAAAAACATCTGAAAAAAATCAAGAATATACTAAAATAAATTAAAGGAGGCACACAAGCAGAACGCCTCTCATGTCTCTATTAGTGCCTATCACTATCAAGGGGGAATTAACAAATAGTTTGCACATAAGGAGTGTCTGAGGACATACTGCAGAAAGGTGGTGCCACTGAAAAAGCCTGGATCTTTCCAGACAGCATGCCTATATTTGAATCCCAACTACATCTCCTAATAAGCTGTGCAACCCTGAGATCTACTTCTACCTTTAAAGAACCAGAATTCTTTCTTCTGAAAAACAGAGATATAGCACAAGGTGTTGAAAATATTAACTATGTTTTCCATTTTGGAGAAGAGGTCTTCCTATGTTGCCAGGCTGGCCTCCAGTTCCTGGGCTCAAATGATCCTCCCACCTTAGCCTCTTCCCCAATAGCTGGGCCTATAGGCATGCACTACCATGTAAGGCTCTTAAGTTTGTTTTTTAAAAAGCAACACTGAGGGGCTGGGGATGTGGCTCAAGCGGTAGCGTGCTCGCCTGGCATGCGTGCGGCCCGGGTTCGATCCTCAGCACCACATACAAACAAAAGATGTTGTATCCGCCGATAACTAAAAAAAAATAAATATTAAAGTTCTCTCTCTCTCTCTCTCCTCTCCTCTATCACTCTCTCTTTAAAAAAAAAAAAAAAAAAAAAAAGCAACACTGAATGCTATGGCTTCTTAGAAAATGTATATGTATCCCAGAGGCTCAGGAGGCTGAGACAGGAGAATCACAAGTTCAAAGCCAGTCTCAGCAACAGGAGAGACACTAGGCAACTCAGTGAGACCCTGTCTCTAAAGTACAAAATAGGGCTGGGGATGTGGCTCAGTGGTGGAGTGCCACAAAATTCAATCGCCAGTACCTCTCCCAAAAAAGAAAATGTATATGTAAAATAAAAATAGATGATACAATAAGGGTTGAGTGCTACTCACAGTTTACCCTTGAGCAAGTAATTAACCCAAGGCTCAGTTTCCTTATTTATAAATGGAGAATTAAAAAAGAAAATAAAAAACCTACTCAAAGGGTTGCCATAAAACCAAATGAGATACAAGTGGTAAACACAGAATGTAGTAATCATTAGTCAAAATGACTGCTAATTATCACCATTAATTATCATGACTAATTTTTAAGAAAAGGCAAATTAAACACACAAAAATGCATGAGTAGCAATATTAAAATGAAAAAATATCATAAGTGGAAAAATTGTTTTATTAACAGAAGGTAAAACCTTGATGAAAACAGAAGCATAACAGTTTGTTTTTGCGCTACTGGGTATTATTAAACCCAGGTACTCATACATGCCAAGCATATGTTCTGCCACTGAGCTACAGGGGCTCACTAAGCTATCCAGGCTGGCCTCAAACTTGTGATTCTCCTGTCTCAGCCTCCCACATAGCTGGTACTACAGATGTGTGCTACCATGCACTGCAAAAGTCATAAATTTTAACATATAAATGAATCTCTCACAGTAATAACCGTTAAGATCTCCAGGTAAGGGGTGGGGATGTGGCTCAGTAGTGGAGTTCTTGCCTAGTATATACAACGCCCTGGGTTCCATTCCTACATGCAGGGTGGGGAAAGTAGTTGAAACATGGCAAACCTTGTTGAACTGTACTGCACAATTAAAATGGTTAAAGTGACAAAATTTTTGTTCCATGTATTTTGCCACAAATTTAAAAATAATTTAAAATAAAGGAAATCTAAACATGAGTTGGGAAAGGGGATATGATGGTACTGAAAATAAGGGGAGAAAAACATACCCCCTACAAAAAAATTAAAAACCACAAACCACGGGGCTGTGGGAATAGGAAGGACGGTAGAATGAGACAGACATTATTACCCTATATACATGTATGATTACACTACTGGAGTGACTCTGCACCATATACAGCCAGAGGAATGAGAAGTTGTGCTCCATTTGTACACAATGTCAAAATGCATCCTATTGTTATATATAACCAATTAGGAGAAAAAAAAAAAAAAAACACAAAACATACAGTACTAAATACCAAGTCCAGGAATGCATTCCAGGACATAAGGTCAATATGTTTGAGAAAAAGATGAAAAAGACTTTGGTTTTTTGACATTTTAATTTTTTAACTGACAAATACCATACATATTTATAGGGTATCAATATCTGCATACACGCATACATTATATATCTCCTCAAACGTCTGCTACTTCTTTGTGGTGAAAACATAAAAGCACAGGAAAAAAATCTTTCTTCTAGCTCTTCTTGAAATATACATTCCTGTTATCTAGTCACCCTACTGTGCAGCAAAACCCCAGAATTTATTCCTACTAACTGCAACTTAATACAATTATTAACCTCTCCCCAACTTCTATCTTCCCCCTACTTTTCCCAGACTCTAATAACCATTATTCTACTAGCAACTCCTAAGAGATCAACTTCATTGGATTCCACATAAGTGGGGTCACACAGTACTTGTCTTTGTGTACCTGGCTTACTTCACTTAGCATAAAGACCTCCTCCAATAAATTATGATTTTCATGTCCAAATAATAAGCCATTGTGTCTCTATAGCACATTTTCTTTATCCACTCATCAGCTGATGGACACAGGTTGATTCCACATCCTGTACTGTGAAGAGTGCTGGAGCAAACATGGAATGCAAAAGTCAACATGTGATTTCTTTTCCTTTAAGAACATACCCGGAAATGGAATTGCTGGATCACATGATAGTTCCTTCTATAAAGGAAATTTGCAGGGGGCGGGGGGTGTCACTAGGAATGGAATCCAGGGCCTCATGCATACTAGGCAAGCACTATGAAGTTTTTTTCATTGTTGTTGTTTTCTGGTACTAGGGATTAAACCCAGGGCCTTGTGTATGTGAGGCAAGCTGGATCCTGCCCCCACCACAGCAGTGCTCCAGCCTTCAGCAAGGCCTCAGCCTTTCTGTTTCTGCCTCCTCAGCGTAAAATCAACAGGACAGGCACACCCACCATTTCAGGCTACTGTGAAAATGGAAGGAATGCATACACCTGGATGTTCAGAGCAGCTCTTGATGAAAGTCAACTAAAGTCATGTCCTAGATGTGTAGCAGAGCTACTCAGTAACTACCTCATTACCTCTTCTACTGCTAACACCAAAAATACCAGTCAAACTCTGCTGGGCATGATGGTGCACACCTGTAATCTCAGCAGCTCAGGAGGCTGAAGCAGGAGGGTCGCTAGTTCAAAGCCAGTCATGGCAACTTAGCAAGGCCCTAAGCAACTTGGTGACCCAGCCTGAAAATAAATAAATAAATAAAAAAGACTAAGATTGGGGACATGGCTCAGTGGTTAAGCGCCCCTGTGTTCAATCCCTGGTACCAAAAAACAAACAAACAAAAAATAAACTAGTCTAAAATTTTACTCTACACACAACCTTCCAACTGCTTTCCTCCAACACATCTTTAAATAAAATTACTTTTCTACCTCAGAAGCCACTACTTCCAAGTCACTATCACAAATTGCACTTTTACACATGTCCAAACAGAAATTTGCTGACAGGTGTTGCATCAGCTGCCTTGAGCCCCAAAACCTGTCCTCTCCTCCAAGCTCAGGAGGAGGACCATTAGCCCCTTACCGTATGGCTGGGCATCAAGGACCCATGACGAGGTCTCACGTAAAAACAAGAACTGATACACTTCTGCAAACATGAACTAAAATACAGAGAACATCAGCAAGCAGACTAACCTAAGAGCAGAACCTACAGGGAAGGTAAGCCAGGCACAAAAGAAAAGCCAGGACAAGTCATCCAACAGGGAAGGGCAGGAGCACAGCCAGGCTGCTACCAGAGCTGACACTCTCAGCACTTTTTCTCTTAAGTTAGTTAAACTGAGTGGGCTTCTGTTTCTGGCAGTCAAAAGAATCCTAAATACAACAGAGTAGGAAGGGGGAGGGAAGAAGCTGCAGAGAGGAAAGAGAGGCCCTGATGTGCCCAGCACTTGAGGGCTCAACTTGGTTCCCAGGAGATGGGACCTGACAAAGCCCATAATATTGAAACTTGCCAAAAACACACATTCTGCTAAACTGGCAAGAACAAAAGTTCCCAGCCTCCAAGTGGGGGCTGAAAAGTACTCTACCCTGTGCTGGGTAAGTGCTCACCAGGGCCTGTACCCATGGGGGTAACTGGTCCACCTAGACACACTGTCTCCTGAACTGCACACAGCTTTGCATCTATGGTCAGGCTTATTTTCTACGCCACTCTACAGAGAGAAAAGAGTATCCATCATTCCAGTCAAGAAAACAGGTGAGAGGGCCCTTTACTGTTGTAGTATATATCAAAAGACTGTGCCATGAACTCTGTAAGGATGAGTAACAGTTCATGAAACTTCAGGAAAAGTTAAAGACAGATGGGGAAAAAATGGAGATTTGGTTTCTTTTGATTCCTCACAAGCTATGTCATCAAACCACACTGCAGAAATTAGAAATTGCTTCTTCAGCTCAGGATTTCTGAACCTGGAAACTGAGGGACAAATCCACTGTGGCTCACAGACTGCACTACTTACGAACAGAAGACACATGAACACACCGATTCAACCTGCAGGTAGAAATAAGAATAATATAAGTTGTCCAAAGAAGTACAGTATTAGGGGCTGGCGCTGTGGCTCAGTGGTAGAGTGCTAGCATGTACTAGGCACTGGGTTTGATCCTCAGCACCACATAAATGTAAAACAAAGATATTGTGTGCACCTAAAATTTAAAAAACAAATATATAAAAAAAGTACAGTGTGTTAGTCAGCTTTCCATTACTACAACCAATACCTGATATAATCAGGTTATCAAGAAAAGATTTACTTTGACTCATAGTTTTGGAGGTGCAGGGGGACTATGGTCTCCTAGTCCCCCTGCTTCTGGGCCTGTGGCAAGGTAGCACATCATGGCAGGAGTGTGTGATGGTACAAAGCTGCTCACCTCATGGCTAGGACACATAAAAGGAAGAGGAAGGGGCTGGGATCCCACTATCCCTTTAACGGCATACCACCAGACCTAAAGACCTTCTACTTAGACCAACCTCTGAAAGTTTCCACCACCTCCCCAAAGCATGCCAAGCCGAGGACCAAGACTTCAACAAACACACAAATACACACACAAAGACTTCAACACATGGGCCTTTAGGGGATATTCCATATCTACACCCACAGCATATAGATTCAAACTGGCCCCACAGGCTGAGCAAAAAGCAAACAGATGGCAGACACTTGCCACTGCCAAACTACCCAGAATCACTGACGAGGCAGCATATCACGGTAAGAATGTGTGATGGAGCAAAGCAGCTCACCTCATAGCAAGAAAAATAAATAAATTTTAGAAATTTAATTATTAGATGTGAAGCTGGGTGAGGTGGTAAACACCTGTGATCCCAAGCAGGAGGATGGCAAGTTCAAGGTTAGCCTGGCCAACTTGGCAAGACCCTGTCTCAAAATTAAAAAAAAAAAAGGGCTAAGGATGCAGCTCAGTGGCAGAACACTTGCCTAGCACAGTCCTGCTACAGGTTCAATCAGTAAGAACAAGAAGGAAGGTGGGGAGGGGGAGAAGGGAGGGGGAGAAGGGAGGGAGGTAAGGGGTGGGGAGGAAGGGAGTGAAAATCCAGGACCCAGTTGCATGCAAAGCCTGGCTCCCTTGCTGCCTCAGGACTTCTGCTCAGCATGATCTTCTCAGGAAGACTTTTAGGAACTTCAATGCTACACTAGAGGCACATGTCCTTCCTCCTGTCCCACTTCATGTCCCACCTCAGGCCTGCCCACCCCCACAAGAGGAAGCACGGGCTCTTCGTCTGTTCTGTCTACTGATGTGCCCTCAGTGCCAACAACTCCTGACATACAACAGATGCTCTAGACCTCTGATGATGAACCAGTGATTTAATGAAGCCCCAGATTTCAAATATACCCTGACTGAACTTTCCTTATAGCTCAAGAGTATTTCAGTGTGCCAGGCAAGGTGGTTCACACCTGTAACCCCAATGACTAGAGAGGCTGAGGCAGGAGTATCCCAAACTGGAGGCCAGCCTCAGCAATTTAGCAAGGCCCTGAGCAACTTAAAGAGACTCTGTATCCAAAACAAAAGAATATTTTGGTGTTAGGACTGGGGGTATAGCTTAGCAGCTGAGCACTTGCCTACCACCAATCCCCATACCACCCGGGGGGGGGGGGGGGGATGTGAATGAGTGTTACATAACAGAATTCTTCTATTAAAAATGACAAACAGCACTAAGCTCATATCTGCACAACTAGCCAAATAAACCCCCATTTTTTCTCTCAGTACTTTTTGTTTATTTTTAATTTTGTTTGTTACCGGAGATTAAACTCAGGGGCAATCAGTCACTGAGCCACATCCCCAGCCCAATTCTGTATTTTATTTAGAGACAGGGTCTCACTGAGTTGCTTAATGCCTCCCTATTGCTGAGGCTGGCTTTGAACTCAAAATCCTCCTGAATCGGGGCTGGGGATGTGGCTCAAGCGGTAGCACGCTCGCCTGGAATGTGTGCGGCCTGGGTTCGATCCTCAGCACCACATACAAACAAAGATGTTGGGCCTGCCGATAACTAAAAAATAAATATTAAAATTCTCAAAAAATAAATAAATAAATAAATAAATAAAAAGCTATGTTCTACAATTGCTGGCAACAGAATTTCCATTACAATTCATCAACTCCACACACACACAGATCCTGCATAAGTGTTTCAATAAATACATGAGTGTTTCAATAAATACCTGGAAACATTAAGGCAAGTTTTGTTTATGTCCTGAAATGATCTACAGACTTAACCCTACTCAATCATGAGATCCCATGTCACAATAAAGAGAAAGGACTTAATAGAGTCCTATTATAATCCAGAATCAAAATTAACTAAATCTGGACTCAACTTTGCTATACACAAGAAAACACATTCAATTACTTCCCAAGTACTAATTCTTCAAATAACTACCTCTACTTTTTCAGAGTGATGTCTCTTGTTTTTTTCCCTTTATGTTCTGGTCACTAAATTTGGTAATACACATACAAATACACATACACCTCACTGTAAGGAAGGCTGGCCTAGAATTTTTCAAAGGACCATTCAATTCAGCAGTTTTCAAAATCAGGACATTAGCAGGACTCTAAATTCACACTGGAGAAAATTTCTATCTCAAATATGATATTAAAATTTTTAGGGAACTTAAAAAAAATCCACCTAATTCTGTATTTCATTTGATTCATCTAACACTTACTGGCTGTGATCAAGATATTATGCCTTGGGCTGGGGATGTGGCTCAAGCGGTAGCGCGCTCACCTGGCATGCGTGCGGCCCGGGTTCCATCCTCAGCACCACATACAAACAAAGATGTTGTGTCTGCCAAAAACTAAAAAATAAATATTAAAAATTCTCTCTGTCTGTCTGTCTCTCTCTCTCTCACCTCTCTCTTAAAAAAAAAAATAGAATTAAAAAAAAAAAAAAAAAGATGCCTTAGCTAGGGGTGGTGACACAATCCTATAATCCCAGCAATTCCGGAGCCTGAAGCAAGAGGATCACAAATTCAAAGCCAGCCTCAACAACTTAGTGAGACCCTGTCTCAAAATAAAAAGGACTGGAGTGTAGCTCAGTGGTAGAACATTCTTGGGTTCAATCACTAATACAAAAAAAAAAATTCCTACATTTGTTAAATTTCCAATCTGATAAGAGATAATAAATGTGTAGGTTAAAAAAGTATTAAGTGTGGGATTTCTGAGGATTGGCTACCATTGTGAATGATTATCTAGACCAGAAATTCAGGACCAACTGACTACTTCAGAGGAAACAAATGGTCACTGATGTTCTTCACCCTGGGAAAGCAACTGTACCTAAGAAAAAAAATTGAGAAAAATTAACCAAAATGTACAAGACAAGACCAGATGTCATCTTTGTGTTCAGATTCAAAACCCATCAGAGGTGGCAAAACAACTGGTTTGGACATGATTTACGATTCCTTAGATTATGCAAACAAAAATGAACCCAAACATAGACTGGCAAGACCAAGCCTGTTATGAAAAGAAAAAGACCTAAAGAAAACAGCGAAAGGAACACAAGAACAGAATGAAGAAAGTCCAGGGGGCTATGAAGGCAAATGCTGGTGCTGGCAAAAAGCCAAAGGAGTCAAGTTGGGGTTGTGGCTCAGTGGTAGAGCGTTCGTCTCGTAAGTAGGAGACCCTAGGTTCAATCCTCAGCACCACATAAAAATAAACAAATGAAATAAAGGTGTTGCATCCAACTACAACTAAAAAATAAAATTTAAAAAAAGCCAAAGGAATCAAGATTCTGCAATGACTTTATCTGTGGTGATTGTGCAAATTTTTCCCAAGGATTAATAAACTATAAAAATTTTGTGTAAACAGAAAAGTCACTGCTTGGTTGAGAGGACCAGAAAAAGAAGTGTCAGACCCTGAGGGACAAAGATAGGCTTACAGGCTTGCAAACCAGGGAGGATGGATGGAAATGAGAGAAGAGCAAAGGGAACTTTGATCTGGGTGTAAGAAAGCACATGCCCAGGTGAAGGGGACTAGAGAACCCAGCTGAAGAGGTGACTGACACACCTAGGAAGCCTTATGCTTCAGGGATCCTCAGTCACTAGGATCCAGGCTCATATGCCACAGGCCACCTAACAGAGTATTCACTGGAGTGAGGCACTGGAGTAGAGCATTCCTGAGATCACCTGTATCGGTACAGTACCAAGGAAGACACTATGATGAATGCTATTTCTGTGCAGTAAAAAATATACAAAATAGGGCAGGGGTGTAGCTCAGTGATAAAGCAAAAGCAAGCCCCTGGGTTTAATCCCCAGCACTTCATAAACAAAACAACGACAACAACAAAAATGCACACAAATACAAACATAAAATACGAGATAAAAATTAAACTGTATTTTTGCATATTTATTTTCTTTTCTATTTAAAATACTGAAAGCCTTTATGTATAACCAAATATTATAAAAAAAATTTAAGGAGATCAATACAACTTAATATATTTCATTATTTTTTTAGTATCCTGTTTTAATACTTTCTGTTAAAACCAGATCTTGGAAGCACCTAAATCCAATTATTTAGACAGTCTGTTTTACTTTCAATCGTTGCCCCAAAAAAAGGTCCTTCTCAAACACGTGTGGAGCTAAGTGGAAGAAGTATATCACTAGCTCAGGACAGTTGGTTTCCAAACCCATCCACATATTGTGCAAGGGCTTTGATGAAATTCAACTAGTCAATTCACATCTTCCTCACAAGAGGTTCTTGTTCTTACATGGTGACCAGAGGCTATCATGTTTCTGTATTCTTAATAAAAAAGTTCAAAAATCTACTGCTATAACAGGAAGCTTTTAAACAAGCTGAAAAACTCATTCCCAAGTTTAAGTGTTCAGTAAGATGACCATTTATATTATTCTTAGCAAATACACAACACAGTGGAGACAATTCTAAACATCTATTTCAAAACATTCATTATAGCAAATTTTTCTCAAAAAGCAATTTTCTACTCATTGTTAAAATATCACCTTTACCTTGAGAGGTAAAATTATATGTTTATTTTTCTCAAAAATACTGAATTTGCTAAGTAACTTTCTACTGACAGCCACTTATTACAGAAAAGGTTAGCAATTTAGACCATTCATCTTTATGTAAAAGAAAAATACTCACTTCATCTGAACAGGCAACACTTTTAACCTGCCACAAGATAACCAGCAAACCTCTGTGTCTTGCAAGTATTTTCATAGTCACTCCCATCTCATTACAAAATATTGTAAAGATTTAGCACTCTGTAAAGATTTTGGGATTGCTGCAGGCACACTCCTGTGTGTCATGTATTGCTTTTTCGGCAGTCCTATCTTAGCCAGGAAGCTTTTTTTTTTTTTTTTTTTTTTTTTTTTTTTTTTTTTTAATTACGAAGAAGCTGCTCTGGTGCAGGAGATGTAGCTCAGTGGTAGAGCACTTATCTAGGAGGTTCAATTTCCCAACACTTGAAAAAGAGGGGCCTTCCCCCTCACGACTTAGTTCTAGTTTTACTACAAAACTGCTACATAAGAAATAACTTCAGAATATACATGCTCTGCCTCACCCCATATCCCCCCAAAAAAGCATTTCATCAGAATCTAGCAAAGGCACAGGATACTCCTGATACAAACACCACCTTCCATCATACCAGAGCAAACACCCCATGATTTATTCTGATCATTTATTTTTCAAATCTCCTGCAATTGTTTCTATGGAATACTCCAAAATCATTTGCTGACAAAGCAATGTATTTCTTTTGTTGCCATATTGTTTCCTATGTATTATTCTAACATTCAGCCCACTTTCCCACCAACTGCTACAGAAAGAGCTTTTCCCATTGGGAGATGTCTGTCTGTCAGTACTGGATAAGAATGGCAGATGTTGCAGACTGGCTCTACCAACTCCACAGCTGAGTGCAGACCTTGGAAATCCAGCACTTGAAAATCCAGACCTTTTAAAAAGGCTGAATGTACCTAATTCTCCATATTAAATATCCGCCCCTAGCAAGCCAGCTAGAGCTGCTTCTGCAACTGAACCCTACCGAACACAGAAAAAATGGCCTAGAAGTCAGGCAAAGTGGTGCAAGCATGTAATCCCAGCAACTTGGGAGGCTGAGGCAGGAGGATCACAAGTTCTAGGATAGCCTGGGCAATTAAGTAAGGTCGTATATCTCAAAACAAAACATAAAAAGGGCTGGAGTGTAGCTCAGTGGTAGAGGTAGAGCACCCTGGGCTCAACCCTCAGTGTGAACACAGATATGTGTGTACACACATATACATACACAAAAGGAAGAACAAAAGAAATATAGGATAGAAACTTTGAAAGGTTTAATCTTGAGCTTAATGAAACTATAAAAACATGAGTAACTAATGTCTTCAAACACAGTCACAAAATTTATAGGAAGTGCTTTCTTCTGGACACATATTCTTAAAATGTTTTGCCAGCTATAAAGGCGTCCCCACTCCCCAATCTCTTAAAGTGAGATAACCACTTCAGGTATAGCTGGTCACTAATAAAAGTGAATATAAATCCATATCTTGAATAATCTTTGGGAGCTGACTCTGCTTAGTTTTTGTTTTGTTGTTTTTGTACCAGGAACTGAACCCAGGGTCACTTAACCACTGAGCCACATCCCCATCCATTTTTTGTTTTTATTTTGAAGCAAGGTCTCACTAAGTACCCTGGGTCTCACTAAATTCCAGAGATTGGTCTTGAACTTGCATCCTCCTGCCTTAGCCTCTCAAACTGCTGGGATTACAAGCATATGCCACCGTGCCAGGCTCTACTTAGATAATCTCTAACTTTGTTATGTGGCTAGGAGAAGCTGGTGCAGAAAGCAGAAGTGCAGGCTCTACCTTGTGTGTTCCTATTATCCCCCATGTTTTCATGATGAGCACTATCTTTAATCCAAGGTTTGTTTCAGTTTAGCCTATCCTATCAGAACCAGTTTAATTAAAACCAGACAGTAGAATCTATGAATGCACCAGAGGAGCGCTACATAAATGCCCAGTTTTCCACAGCTGTATACCTCAAGTGAGAATACATGCTAAGTCACAAATTCATTTCCCGCCTCAGGACTGCTCAGAATTCAGGCAAGATCCCTGCACTGCGGAACACCACAGTGCGCAGTGAGACTGTGTAAAGTTTAGTGTCCTACCTAGAAATTAAGTGCTGGGCTGGGGACATAGCTCAGTTGGTAGAGTGCTTGACTTGCATGCACAAAGTCCTGGGTTCAGTCCCCAGCACCACCAAAAAAAAAAAAAAGAAAGAAAGAAAAAGAAATTAAGTGCCAACATGTTCTTCCCATAGCCCAAACGGTTATCAAACACACATGACAGGTCCCTGACACACGCTTCAGAGACACATACAAAAGGCAGCAGGTAATCACTGAAACTGAATGACACAGAAATGACAAAGAACTGTCATAAAGTTAACAAAGACCTTCAGGATTATCTAGCACAATTTTCTTATCTGACAAATACTGAAAAGGTGCCCAATGCACAACCACATATGGTTGACCTGAGACCTTTTGACAAAAATTCTTTTTTATGTATTTATTTTTTTTTAGTTGTAGATGGACATAATACCTTTATTTTATTTATTTATATGTGGTGCTGAGGATTGAACCTGGTGCCTCGCACATGCTAGGTGAGCCACAATCCCAGCCCCCAAAACTCACAAGTTAACTAGTAAACAAACCAACAATGTCTAAGCATTATTGTATAACATGGGAAGAGTACAGTCTGAACAAAGGTCCCAATCATTCTTCCACAATGTTGAAAACATACTGACCTCCCATGTGAGTTTCCAATTATCCGTCAGAAATACCAAATGTAAATCTGAACTTGAAGAACCAACCAAATACAGAATCAAATATATAATGGTAACTGGTATGGATGTTGAAGTAAGTGAATTCACCAAAGCCAGGGAGTAAGAGAAACAATAGTCAAGAGAACCACAATGCAGCTATACATACAAAGACAAAAGCATTTTCCAGAAATTCATATATAATCAAAGTCAAATGCAAAAAAGTTCAAAAAGAATCATGACCAAAAAACAACTACAGGTCTTGGAAAGGATGTGATGGCTTAATAACCTTGGGAAAGACTGATGACAGAAGCAGATACAAGAGCTGGATAAGGGGGTAAAACATGAATGGAGAAGAAGAAAGCAGAAGCAAACAATAACAACCAGTACCACTGGCCAGTATTTCAAGTCATTTGGTGGACAGGAGAAATCTTGTTGGATAAAATGGTACCTTATAGGGTTAGGCAAAATCAAAAGGACTAAGGAGCAGGGAAGAGAAGATGGAAGACTCAAAATATGAACACTAAGAAAAATAACACCATGAAAGAGGAAAGATGCAGGACAGAAAAGTTGACACCCTGAAAAGGCCTTGGGATAACATATCCACTTATAAATTCTGCAACTGAGTTTCCATCAGCCACAGACTCACTAAAATCCAAGAGTTAAGAAACTCTGCAATATTGAATTAATCTGGAAAAAACATTAATGCTTTCTTCAAAAGCAGAAGGCAAAGAAGAGATTTCAGAGAAAAAGGGAAGGGACTGGGGATGTGGCTCAAGCGGTGGTGCGCTCGCCTGGCATGCGTGCGGCCCGGGTTCGATCCTCAGCACCACATACAAACAAAGATGTTGTGTCCGCCGAAAACTAAAAAATAAATGTTAAAATTCTCTCTCACTCTCTCTTTAAAAAGAGAAAAAAAGAAAAAGGGAAGAAGGTAGAACTGCAAGAACTCCTGTGGAGTGGCCTGGGCCTCAGCAACACTGCTGAGTGTGTATGAGCTATGTGCTGCTTGTCAAGGACAGGCACCAAGGAAACCTGGAAGGGAGGTAACGACCTGGTCTAGAGGAAAAACATGTGCCCCACCGGGACAGTGCATGACCTCCACCTTAGAGAGAAACAGCAGTTCCCTTCCCAGAAGACAGGAGAGTCCCAATGAAGGCACGGAAGCGAGAGGAACAGCCTGCTCAAGCTGTGCAGATGCATCACACAACCAGCACAGCAAGACCACTAGGCCTGGAGGACTCAAAGCCTGGAATAAGGAGGTAAAAGGAAGCAAAGAGCAAGATGGATGCTGACCTGCCAGACCCAATCAGCAAGGCTCTGGCAGGCAAGGGTAGTAGTAGGAGCAAGTGAAGGTACCACCAAAGAAAGCTGAAGATTCTCCCCTGCTCAGGAGGAAGGGCAGATGGAACAGGAGTAGGGAAGGTGGAAGAAAGCAGCAGAGCAGGTTCCAGACTAAGGCTTGGAGGAAGAGAAAACATAGGCTGAATGAGAGCAAGGAGAACTAGGATAGCAAGACAGTTTTCTTTCTCTTTTTTTTTAATTTTAATTTTAATTTTTTAGTTGTACTTGGACACAATACCTTTATTTTATTCATTAATTTTTATGTGGTGCTGAGGATCAACCCAGGGCCTCACACATGCTAGGCAAGCGCTCTGCCACTGAGCCCCAGCCCCAACCCCAGAAGGGCTAGGCGGTACTGAACTCAAGGGCACTTAACCACTGAGCCACATCCCCAGCCCTATTTTGTATTTTATTTAGAAACCGGGTCTCACTGAGTTGCTTAGCACCTTGCTTTTGCTGAGGCTGGCTTTGAACTCAAGATCCTCCCATCTTGGCCTCCCAAGTGGCTGGGATTACAGGCATGTGCCACTATGCCCGGGCTTCATTTTTTGTTTTTTTATTTGTTTGTTGTAGTGCTAAAAATTGAACCCACGTTATTGTGCATGTGAGACAAGCACTCTACCAGCTGAGCTATATTCCTAGGCCCTCAGCTTCAGTTTCCTACCTTGAGTGAGGACTAAGTAATAAATGCCACTAGAAATTGAAGGGTGCTGACTACAACATTTAGAGGAATTTTTCAAACTCAACAACAAACACTACCTCAGCAAAAAAAAAAAAAAAAAAAAATCACCAGTCTTGCAATACTCTAAGACTAATCTGCTATGCCAGCGTGCCTACCAACAAACTGCATGGATCCATCTGTAAACACATAAAAACACAATGAACATTTCAACTCACAGCTTATGGAGAGACATTTAATCGCAATGACCAGCTGACATATCCAAACCCTCCTATTATTCTAATAAGGGAAGGAGGAAGATAGTAGCTACAATTTAGGACTGCTAATAAATGATGCTGTTTTTTATGCTTTTAAAAGCAGAAAGCAGGGCTGGGGTTGTGGTTCAGAGGTAGAGTGCTCGCCTAGCACGTGCGAGGCCCTGGGTTTGATCCTCAGCACCACATACAAATAAATAAATTAAATAAAGGTTTAAAAAAAAAAGCAGAAAGCAGCTGGATACAGTTGCACACACCTGTAATCCCAGTCATTTGGGAGGTTGGGGCAAGAGGATCCCAAGTTCAAAGCCAGCCTCAGCAATTTAGCAAGATCCTAAAGCAACTTAGCAAGACCCTGTCTCAAAACATAAAAAAAGAAAAAAATAGGACGGAAGGTGTGATATGGCTCAGTGAATAAACACCCCTGGGTTCAATCCCTGGTAACAAAAAAAAAAAAAAAAAAGACAGCAGCAGCAACAACAATATATAAGCACAGTCAAGAATTCATTTATGGAATTTCTTCATCTAATGCAACAAACTTCATCAGGGCCTGGTAACCCCTTTCTCTACACTAACCTGATCAGTGACCAGAAATTTGTAACCTCTAACAGATTGTCAAGAGGGGCTGAGCTCCCAGGTATAACCTGTAGAATATCTGTCCTGCTGGACTATTTCACCACAGTGGAATAAACACCAAATATTTCTACAAAGAAAGATTAGACTGTAGTTAACTATGAAATCGAAAGCTCACTAAATTCATAACTAAGGCAGCTAAAAAGAATTACAATTCTGGACCACTAAATACAAAGTAGTGTCCTGGATTAAACCCTGGGAGAGAAATATGATATTAGTGAAACAGAAACAAAATCTGTAGTTAGCAATGTTGTACCAACATTCACTTCCCTAGTTGTGACAAATATCAATATTCCGTAAGATGTCAACATTAGGAAAAGTTGGCTGAAGGGAATACAGGAACTCTCTACACTATCTTGGTCACTACTCTATAAATCTAGTTTTCATTTTTACTTCTTCTTTGAGCTAAGTTTTCACTGTATGGTGTTTATTTACTTATTCAATTTTGAGATGCAGTCTCATGCTATGGTTGCCCAGCTGGTCCTGAACTCCTAGACTCAAGCAATTTTCCTGCCTCAGCCTCCTAAGTACCTGGGACTATAGGCATAACAAAGCGTATTTTGTAAATCTAGAACTCCCTCAAAATAAGGTCTGGGGCATGGCTCAGTTGTAGTATGTATGCCTAGCAGGTTCAAGGACCTGAGTTTGATCCCCAAACATCACCACCAAAAAAAAAAAAAAAAAAAAATCCAAAATAATAAGTTTAACTAGGTACACTGAGTGGCACAGGCCTGTAATCCCAGCTACTCAGGAGGCTAAAGCAGAAGGGCAGAAAGTTTGAAGTCAGCCTGGGCAATTTAGCAAGAACCTGTTATCCAAAAAAGGGGGGGGGGGGTAGCTCAGTGGTAAAGTACCACTGGGTTCAAGCCCTAATACTGAACAAGGAAGGAAGGAAAGGAGGGAGGGAGGGAGGGAGGGAGGAAGGAAGGAAGGAAGGAAGGAAAAAATTAAAACTGACTTATTTGTTTGTTTTTTGTAGGCAGAGGATGGAGCCCAGGGCCTACAGAAAGTTTAGGCAAGCATTCTACCTCAGATCTACAATCTCAGACTCTTTATTTTGTTTTAAGGTAGGGTCTCACTAAATTGTCCAAGCTGACTCAAACTTGAGATCCCTCTGTCTCAGCCTTCTGAGTAGGAGGATTATAGGTGTGCCTAGACCAAAACTGATTTCTATAAGTAAAAACAAAACAAATGTTTTATAGGCCCATGAGATATAAGTTATTTGATTTCAACTCATACTGGTTAAACTGTCTCTAAAAGAAGATGGTTTGGACAAGCCCAATGTCACATTGTGAGAAATAGAAAATCTGGTGGTTCCTTTTCAGAATATAGTACAATTGGATCCAATTATAGCCATTTTAATTGTAGCCCTTCCTCAGATAGGCTCAATAACCAGATTCTGTAGCACACCCTTCTGGCAAAAGTAAAGGTTTGCCTCCTTGCCCACCCACTTTCCAACAAGTGTTTTGACTCTTGTGGTCCCTTGCCATTTCTTCTTTTTTTTTTTTTTTAATGTTTATTTTTTAGTGGTAGTTGGACATAATACCTTTATTTATCTTTATGTGGTGTTGAGAATCAAATCCAAGGCCTTAACAACATGCCTATAATTCCTATTACTCAGGAGGCTGAGGCAGGAGGATCATGAGTTCAAAGCTAGCCTTGACAAAAAGCAAGATTCTTAGCAACTCAGTGAGACCCCATCTCTAAACAAAATACAAAAAAGGGCTGGGAATTTGGCTCAGTGGTTGATGTCCCTGAGTTCAATCCCCGGTACCAAAAATAATAATACAAAAAAGGGCTGGGAATATGGCTCAGTGGTTGAATGCCACTGAGTTCAATCCCTGGTACCAAAAATAATAATAATAATTTTAAAAGGGTTGGGTATGTAGTTCAGGGATAGAGTCCCTGGGTTCAAACTAAATAAACTGTAAAGAGATGTCAACAAACTACATTATATGTTCACATGTTCAGGGGCTGGGGATGTGGCTCAAGCGGTACCGCGCTCGCCTGGCATGCGTGCGGCCCGGGTTCGATCCTCAGCACCACATACAGACAAAGATGTTGTGTCCGCCAAATACTAAAAAATAAATATTAAAAAATTCTCTCTCTCTCTCCCTCTTTCTCACTCTCTCTCACTCTTTCTTTAAAAAAAATATATGTTCACATGTTCATATGTGTGTACAAAAACATACATAAATAAATATAATTTGTATTTCCATGTTGATGTAATCCAGCAAATCAGTTTATAAAGCCTATTGGGTCAAAAAGTTCAGTGAAAAGCCAGGTGTGGTGGCACACACCTGTAATCCCAGTCATTCAGGAAGCTGAGGCAGAAAGATCGCAAGTTCCAGGCCAGCCTGAACAACTTAGGGAGAAAGTGTTTCAAAAATATTTTAAAAGGGGCTGGGAATGTCATCAGGTAAAGTGTTCCTGGTTCAATTCCCTGTACCAAAAAAAAAAAAAAATCATGAAGAAGTGCTGGGAATATAGCTCAATTGGTAGAGTGCTTGCCTTGCATGCACAAGGCCCTGGGTTTGATTCTCAGCAGCAAAAATAATAATAATAATAATGTTGATGAAGAGAACTATATGAAACATAATGCACATGGCAGCATCCAAAACTAGTACCAAACACTCAATTAGCAATTAATTCAGGAAAAAAGATCTCAAATTAGAAAGCATATTTCATATACACATTATAACTAAAACTGAAAATATGAATATGTATTATTAACGAAAGTTGACTAAGCAGCTGTCTACAAGAAACGCATGTCGGGGCTGGAGATGTGGGTCAAGCGGTAGCGCGCTCGCCTGGTGTGGGTGTGGCCCGGGTTCGATCCTCAGCACCACAAACAAACAAAGATGTTGTGTCCACCAAGAACTAAAAAATAAATATTAAAAAACTCTCTCTCTCTCTCTCTGTCCCTCTCCCACTCTCTCTTTTTAAAAAAAAAAAAAAAAAGAAAAGAAAGAAACGCATGTCAAGTAAAATAACATATATGTAGGTCAAGTAAAAGGATAGAAAAAGATATACCAAAAAATACTAATTAAAAGAAAGCTGAAGGTGTGGGGCTGTAGCTCAGTGGCAGAGCACTTGCCTAGCACGTGTGAGGCACTGGGTTTGATCCTCAGCACCACATAAAAATAAATAAAATAAAGGTCCATCAACAACTTAAAAAATAATAATAATAATAAGACTTCAGAGCCAAGAAAACTACCAAAGATGAGAAGAACATAACTTAAGTGACAAAAAGGGTCAATTCATCAAGAAAACAAACAATTCTAAGTGTATATGCACCAAACAACAAAGATTAAAAAATTCATGAAGGGAAAACTAAATAAACTGAAAGGAGATGTAAACAAACCACATTCTAATAACAGACCTCAACTCTCCTTTCTCAGCAATAAAAGGAACTAGGAGACTAAAAAAACAGCAAGAATACACAAGAATTGGGCTGGGGTTGTGGCTCAGCAGTAGAGGGCTCACCTAGCCCTGGGTTCAATCCTTAGCACCACATAAAAATAAATAAAATAAAGGTATTGTGTCCAACTACAACTAAAAAATAAATATTAAAAATAAAAAGAATACACAAGAATTGAACAAAACTATAAACCAACCAGATATAACGGACATTTAGAAAACACTCTACCCAAGCTAGGTGTGGTAGCCTATACTTGTAATTCCAGCTTCTTGGGATGCTGAGGTAGCATAATCACAAATTTGAGGTCTCAGCAATAAAGTCCTCGGGTTTGATCACCAGTACCACAAAATAGAAAAAAGAATTAAAGAAAATCCACCCAAAAATAACAGAAAATACATTTTTTAGTGTACGTGTAACATTCATCAACATAAACAGGGGCTGGGGATGTGGCTTAAGCGGTAGCGCGCTCGCCGGGCATGCCTGTGGCCCGGGTTCGATCCTCAGCACCACATACAAAGATGTTGTGTCCGCCGAAAACTGAAAAATAAATATTAAAAAAAAAAAATTCTCTCTCTCTTCCCCTCTCACTCTCTCTTTAAAAAAAAAAAAAAAATAGAACTTCAAAAATTTTTTTTTAATTTTTTTTTAATATTTATTTATTTATTTAGCTATTGGCGGACACACATCTTTGTTTGTATGTGGTGCTGAGGATCGAACCCGGGCCGCACGCATGACAGGCTAGCGCACTACCACTTGAGCCACATCCCCGCCCCAGAACTTCAAAATTTTTGAAAAAAATAAAACCATAAAGACATTCTCTGACCACAACAGAATTAGACTAGAACTCAGTAACAAAAAGAGAACAGGAGGGCTGGGGATGTGGCCCAAGTGGTAGCGCGCTCGCCTGGCATGCGTGTGGCCCAGGTTCGATCCTCAGCACCACATGCAAAGATGTTGTGTCTGCCGAAAACTAAAAAAAAAAAAATAAATGTTAAAGAAAATTCTCTCTCTCTCTCTCTCCCCCTCTTCTCTCCCCCTCTCTCTCTTTAAAAAAAAAAAAAAAGAGAGAACAGGAGGGGCTGGGGTTGTGACTCAGTGGTGGAGCGCTTGTAGAGCGCTTGCCTCGCTCGTGCGGGAACCTGGGTTCGATCCTCAGCTCCACAAACAAAAAATTAAACAAGTGTAATGGAGGTGTTGTGTCCAACTACAACTAAAAAACAAATATTAAAAAAAAAAGAGAGAGAACAGGAAATTTAACAATGTACTTTAAAACAACCCATGAGTCAAAGAAGATTCAAAGGAAATGAGAAAACTTTTAAATTGAATATAAATGAAAGTACATCATACAAAAATTTGTGAGATGCAGCTAAAGTATAGCTTACACAGAAGTTGAGAGCATTCAATACTTAAAGAAGAAAAATAGGTGCTGGGCATGGTGGTACACGCCTGTAATCTCAGCAACTGGGGAGGCTGAGGCAGAAGGATCTCAAGTTCAAACCCAGCCTCAGGAACTCAGCGAGGCGCTAAGCAACTCAGTGAGACCCTGTCTCTAAGAAAACAAACCAAAAAAAAAGGGGCTGGGGATGTGGCTCAGTGGTTAGGCACCCCTGGATTCAATCCCTGCTACAAGAAAAAGAAAGAAATTAAAGAAAGGTCTCAAATCAATAATCTAAACTGCTATCTTCTACCTGAAATTCTCAAACCCAAGCAAATCAGGCATGGTGATGCACATTTGTGATCCCAGCTACTCAGAAGGCCAAGGTAGGAGGATCACAAGTTCAAGATCAACCTGGAGGGGCTGGGGATGTGGCTCAAGCGGTAGCGCGCTCGCCTGGCATGCGTGCGGCCCGGGTTGGATCCTCAGCACCACATACAAAGATGTTGTGTCCGCCAAAAACTAAAAAATAAATATTATTTAAAAAAAAAAAAAAAAAAGATCAACCTGGAAAACTTAGCAAGATCCTGACTCAAAATAATTTTTTTTTAAAGTGGCAGGATTGGGGAGCTAGACATGTATTTTAGGGGTACAGCACTTGCCTAATACGTGGAAACCCCTGAGTTCAATTCCCAGTATCCGCCCCCCCCACTACACACACACACACAAATAACAGTAACACCCATGACCAAGTAGGGTTTATTCTAGGAATGAAAACTGGTTTCATATCCAAAATCAGCAATACAATTCACTTATTAGTAGTCTAAAGAAGAAATACTACATGACCATAATCAATTGACTCAAAAAAATTCTGGGGGAAAAAAATAAAAAACTCAACATTCACTAATGAAATCTCTCAGTAAATCAGACATAGGAACTTCTTTAAACTGATCATGAGTATTTACAAAAAGAAAAAAAAAACCACATACTACAACAGACATCATACTTAATGGCTTTCTCTCCAACATCCAGAAAAAGGCAGCAATATCCACTCTCATCACTTGGGATCCTGAGCACCAAAGTCCTAACCAGTTTAATAAGACAAGAAAAATAAAAGGAACATAGAACGGGAAAAAAAAAAAAAAAAGGAGAAACAATATGATTATTTATTCAGAAAACCCCATGAATCCACAAAAAAAATCCCAGAATATATGATTTCAGCAAGACCAAAGGACAGAAAGGAAACACAAAAATATTATATTCCTTTTTATATTTGCAGTGGTGAGGACCAAATCCAGGATCTGTGCGTACTAGGAAAATGTTTGTTTTTTGTTTTTAATTTGTACTTTTTAGAAATGCATGACATTAGAGTGTATTTTGACATATTATACCTACATGGAGTATAACTTAGTCTAATTAGGATCTCATTCTTGCAGTTGTACATTATGTGCAGTTACACTGGTGGTGTACTCATATCTAGGAAAATAATATCCAATTCATTCTACTGTCTTTAGGAAAGTATTCTACCTCTGAGCTACTTTCCAAATTTTATTTCTATATACAAATAAAGAAGGTGTGGCTCAGTGGAAAAGCATGTGCTTATTAACATGCTCCAGGACCTGGGTTCAACAGAATAAAGAAAAGAAGGAAAGGAGATAGGGAAGAAGGACAAGAGGGAGGCAGGCATATTTGAAATAGCTAAGAAAAATGAAAAATTAAAAAACATGAAATAAGTACAAATCTAAGAAAAAATGTATAGGATCTGTACCACTAACATCTATAAATCACGAATGGAAGAAATCAAACAACCAATTAATTACAGTCACATCGTTTTCATGCTTTGGAAAATTTACATAGTAAATATGTGTCAGTTCTCCACCAAAGTGATCTATATATAGATTTAAAGTTATTCAAATCAAATCTCAGAAGAACTAATTACTGATATACACAAGCTGATTCTAAAATGCATATAAAAGACAAAGAAAATAACCAGCGAAGTTGTGCATGCCTCTAATCCCAGTTCAGCCAGCCTCAGAAACTTAGTAAGACCCTGACTCAAAATAAAAAATAAAAGAGCTGGGGATGTAGTCAGTGGTAGAATGTCCCTGAGTTAAATCCCCACTATACAAAATAAAACAAAACAAATCATTTAAATGTTTAAGGTTGGAGGAACCACATTATTCAACTTCTAAAAATTATTTTTTTAGTTGTAGGTGGACACAATGTCTTTATTTTATTTTTATGTGGTGCTGAAGACTGAATCCAGTGCTTCGTAAGTGCTAGGCAAGCACTCTAAACCACTGAGCCACTGAGCCATAACCGCAGTCCCAACTTACCCAATTTTTAAGACACAAGTCATCAAGGCAGTGCAGCACTGGCAATGGACAGACCAATAGATCACTGGAAAAAAAACTAGAGTACCCAGAATAACCCAGACAAGTAAGACCAATTAGCTTTTTAGGGATGCCTGCTTGTCTTCAGTGCTAGAGATTGAATCCAGGGCCTTGGGCATGCTAGGCATGCTATAACTGGGTTAGGTCTTCCAGACCACCAGTTACTTTTGCCACTTTCAAGAAATGAGTTTGGAGCAATTTGAATTCCACATACAAAGAGGAAAAAGAAAGAAAAGGGAACTTTTACCCAAACTTCCTACCTTATCTGGAATTACACAAAATGAATCAGATCTAAATGTAAAACTATGAAATTTTTAGAATATTAGGAAAAACATCTATAACTTGAAGCTGAAACAAAGTTCTTAGACATGACACCAAACATAGTTCATAAAAGAAAACAAAATGGTAAATTGTCCAGGTATGGCACACAACTGTAATCCCAGCAACTCGAGAGGCTGAGGCAGAAGGATCACAAGTTCAAGGGCCAGCCTCCACAACTTAGATACCTTTCTTAAAATAAAAAAATTAAAATGTCTGGGGGTGTAGCTAAGTGGTAGAGCCCCTGGGCTCAATTCTCAGTGCACACACAAAACAATCTTTTTTTCTTTTTTTTTTTTTTTGGTACTGGGGATTAAACTCAAGGCGCTTAACCATTGAGCTACAACCTCAGCCCTTCTTATTTATTTAAATTTTTTTTTCAGTTTGTTGATGAATCTTTATTTTAATCATTTATTTATATGTGGTGCTGAGAATTGAACCCAGTGCCTCACACAAGCGAGGTAAATGCTCTACCACTGAGCCACAACCCCAGCCCTTGTTTTTTTTTTATTTTGAAACAGAGTCTCACTAAGTTCCTGAGGACCTCACTAAGTTGCTGAGGCTGACCTCAAACTTGTGATCCTCCTATCGCAGCCTCCCAAGTCTCTAGGATTACAGGCATGCACCACCACACCCAGGCCAAAAAAGAAAGAAACACTCAATCTTGAATATATACCTCTTCTAAGAGAACACAAGAATGGCAAATAAACAGATGATAAGTGTTCAATATGATTAGTCAGTAGGGAAATACAGACTAAAACTACAATGCCACTACATACCTATTTATTAAAATGGTTAAAAAAAAAAAGAACTATTGGCAATTCCAATTGCTAGCAAGGATGCAGAGCAACTGAACTCCCACACGTTACTGGTGGGTAGGCAAAATAATACACCTATCTGGAAAACAGTTTGTTTTATGTTACATATGACACAGCTCCTAATCCCTAGCATTATAGAGAAATGAAAATTTACTTTCATACACCAACTCACACATAAAAATATTTATAGCAACTCCATATCCAAGAAAAAAGAAAAACTAGAAACCATCCCAATGTCCACCAAGGAAACAACTAATAAACTGTGGTACATCCATACAATGGACTACTATGCAGTGAAAAGGAACAGGGCTGGGGATACAGCTCAGTGGCTGAATGCTTGACTAGCATGCCCGTGACCCTGGGTTCCATACACAGCTGAGAGAAGGGTTGGTGAGGGTAAAAAGGAACTACTGGTATATGCAACAACTTGAATGAATCTTGATATTATACTAGGTAAAATAAAGTGTAGCCTCAAAACTTTGCTATCATCTGACTACATTTACGTGACTTCCCTGAAATTTAAAAGTATATAAGGAACAGAGTAGTGGTCGCAAAGTGCTTAGGAATTAGGGAGAGATCCCAGCGGCTGGGGAGGCTGAGGCAGGAAGACTGTGAATTCAAAGCCAACCTCAGCAAAAGCGAGGTGCTAAGAAACTCAGTGAGACCCTGTCTCTAAATAAAATACAAAATAGGGCTGGAGATGTGGCTCAGTAGTTGAGTTCAATTCCCAGTATCCTAAGAAAACAAAAGGAATTAGGGAGAGTATGACTGCACAGGGATAACATGAGGCAGATTTGTGGATAATGAAACTATATTGTATCCAATTATGACAGTGATTACATGGGACTACATCTGTGCTAAAATAACAGGGCTGGATGTAGCTCGATGGTAGAGCATTTGCCTACCATGAGCAAGACTGTGGGTTCAATCCCCAGCAATACCCTTCCATCACCAAAATCCAAGTAACAGCACTTTTAAAAAATCAAAGCTGGGCATGACTGTGAGCACCTACTGTAGTCCCAACTACTTGGGAGGCTGAGGTGGGAGAACCACTTGTGTCCTAGTTAAGACCAGCCAGGGTTAACACAAAAAACAAAACAAAAAGCCACCTCACAGCACATGCTGTATTGCCAGCAGATCAGCCTCTGAGTTACCCCACATAGCTGAGACTCCTCAGTCTGAGGCAGGAGAATGCCAAATTCAAGGCCAGCCTAAGCAATTTACCAAGGCCCTAAGCAATTTAATAACATCCTATCTCAAAATAAAAAATTAAAAGGGCTGGGGATGTGTGCAGTGGTAAAGTGCCTCTGGATCCAATTTCCAGTACCAAAAACAAACCCCCCCAAAAAAACAGGCATGGTGGCTCAAACCTATAATTCCAGCTACCTGGGAAGCTGAGGCAGGAGGATTGACTCAGCAACTTAGCCTAAACCTGTCTCAAAATAAAAATGGGGGGGGGGGCGCCTGGGGTTATGGCTCAGGGGTAGAGTGCTTGCATAGCACATGCGAGGCACTGGGTTCAATTCTCAGCACCACATAAGAGTAAATAAATAAAATAAAGGCACTGTGCTCCAACTATAACTAAAAAATATTAAGGGCTGGGGATGTGGCTCAAATGGTAGTGTGCTCGCCTGGCATTCGCGAGGTGCTGGGTTCAATCCTCACACCACATAAAAATAAAATAAAGCTATGTGTCCACATAAAAAAACTAAAAAATAAA
This sequence comes from Callospermophilus lateralis, assembly GCF_048772815.1. Lineage (NCBI taxonomy): Eukaryota > Metazoa > Chordata > Mammalia > Rodentia > Sciuridae > Callospermophilus > Callospermophilus lateralis. The sequence continues at coordinate 2,018,230 of NC_135312.1, read as the reverse complement.
TATTTCAAAAATATATATATTAAAAAAAATAAATATGGCTGGGGTTGTGGCTCAGTGGAGAGAGCTTGCCTAGGATGTGTGAGGCACGGGTTTGATCCCCTGTACCACATAAAAATAAACAAATAAAATAAAGATATTGTGTTCATCTAAAACTAAAAAAAATATTTAAAAAAAATTAAAAGGACTACACACATACAGTTCAGTGACAAAGCTCGCCTAGGTTCAATCCCCAGTACTGGGGGGGGGGGGGAAATCAATTTCATTATATGCTAATTTCTAATGAAAAGCATCCAACAGTACCACTTAGGAAATCTGGCTAAATCTACTCAAGTTGAACCATACAAATACTCAGCGATTCCTCTGCCAGGTACATACACCAACTCTCAGGAGTGTTCATGCCCACCTAAAGACATGCTTATCAGCTCCAATTCATATCAGCTTTAAAAAGAAAAAAAACAAATATCCATCAATATTAGAATATATAAAGTGTCACACAATGGAAACGTATATGCCATGAAAAAGAACAATCAAATGCTACATCAACCCAAAAGCACCTCAAATATAATACCTAGCCAAAGAACCCCAGCACAAAGTCCTTCTGAATGAAATACCAGTAAAATACATCAAAAAGATACAGGTTAGAATGGTAGTAGGAATGACTATGAAAAGGAGAACACATTCTGGGGTATAAGGAGACACTCACTGTACCCTGATATATTCATTACACACGTCTACATATATATAGCAACACTAAATCTCAGAGGGAGTTTGTGATGAGCTGCATCATTTCTAAAACTTACAGAGTAACAACGTATGCTAAACCATTAATCTTTTTTTTTTGGGGGGGGGGTGCGGGGGGAGGGGTGCACGCAGTACCAGAGATTGAACTCTAGGCTTCTCTGCCACTGAGCTATATCCTCAGCCCTTTTCTTATTTTTTATTTTGAGACAGAGTCTTGCTAAATTGTCCAGGCTGGCCTCAAACTTGCAACCCTCCTGCCTTAATCTCCCAAAGAGATGGGATTAAAAGTACACACCACCACACCCAGCTAAACAGCTAAAGGTCTGGAAGTTCTAGATTCTTACTTAATTTACTTCTGTGAATTACAGAGTTTCTTAAAGCAAATATAAGAGGAACCTCACTTCATCATGGTAGCAATTTCTACCAGACAGGGAAGACCCCAAGTATCTATTCCACACATCCATAATCCCACCAGGGCTGTTTGTACAGCAACCACACCACCTAACCTCAACATTATTGAGGTGGCCTTCAACATTATTAACCAAACTCTTCCTTGACCCTTTTCAGCCTTGAAAAAGGACTATTACCAATGCCTCAACTCAACTATTATTTATTACCTTACCTACACTACAAGGGTTTCTCTGACTTTACAATGTTAATATCAATTTAAAATATATTTTGACCCCTATCCTACCCCAAATGGCATACTTTTGTAAATCTCTAACAGGACTACAAAAAGAGCCCCAAATCTCCACTCCAGTCCTCCGTGAGTACAAATCAAATGTGATTTAATATTCCAACAAGTGACACAGATCAACTTCCATAATAGAGGAATTCTATTTTTTGTAAATAATACATGTATGACACTTAATTTTGGACACTTATTTAGAAAACAAAATTCTAATGCTACTATTTGTATCTTGTACATAATAACTAAATGTTTAACTACCAAAAGATGGAAAAAGCATAGTTTTATTTGAAAAAAGAAAAATGTTTGTAATATCAGATTGTGAAAAGTTTTAAAGCTTGAAGCATATGAAAAAGGGAACATTAAGCCTTCAAATGCCCATCACGAAGTGTCTGATATGCAAACACCCTGTAAGACCTTCCTATGCCAAGATGGACACATACAGACCTCACAAATACTACTCTTTTAAGTTTTTCACTTAATACATCATAAGCATTATGAAAATCACACATTAAAATAGAAATGCAAAATAATTAGGGCTATTCATGATATGTTTCACCTACCAACTATTCATCTCAGGGCTAGCCTTTCACTATTAGGACAGAGCAGATGACCACACAAAGTTGTTACAGAAGACCTAGTCCGAGACCCATGCCCAATATTGCTTTTCTCTCTCTTTTTTTTTTTTTTTTTTTTGTGTGTGTGTGTGTGTGGTGCTGTGGTGCTGGGGATTGAACCCAGGGACTTGAACATGCTAGGCAGACCCTCTTACCACAGGGCTGTATCCTCAGCACCTGATCCAACATTTTTATTTCACATGTACTATTTCTCCATTTCACAAATGGAAAAAGCATCTTGCAGCAGAATCGCTAAAAGTCCAACCCAACCTCCTGAAAAATGACATCCGTGAAAACACAGCATTTACTGTGGGTCAACAGGCACTGTTTTAAGCACTTCCTCTGCATTGATTTGTTTAATTCTCACAAAAATCCTAAGAGTTGGGTGCCCTAAAAGGTTGCACAGGGCTCAATCTTCTGAAACCTGTCTTCCCCCAAGTTTTGTACACCAGTTCCTCCTGAGGAGGAAGATACACTTTCTCCATGTCTTCTCTCTGAGCCACCTTCTGGTCTGGTGACTCTCTATGGAATGCAGATGCTCTTCTCTGAGAAACACAGGGCTGGGACCCACTAGCTGTTACCTGCTAATATTGTTCTGAGTGCCTGTTTTGCACCATGACAAGGTACCCAGAGAACTCATCCTCTGTGGGGAAACAATTCAGGGCCTATGAGAACTACATTAAGATCTTCCATCACAAGTACCGAAAACATGTTTAGTCCATGATTAAGACACAACTTGTGAAGAAATTTAAAAGCTTAACAGAGGTCTGGAAGCTGGGATAGTGGTGCGCATGCATAGAATCCTAGTAACTCAGGAGACTGAGGCAGGAGGATGACAAGTTCAAAGCATGCCTCAGCAACTTAATGAGGCCATAAGCAACTTAGCAAGACCTCTGTCTGAAAATTAAAAAGAAAAAGGGCTGGAGATGTGGCTCAGCTGTTAAGTGCCCCTGGATTCAATCCTTGGTACCAAAAAAAGGGGAGGGGAGGGGAAAAGAGAGTGGGAGGAAAGGTGGGATAGAAGTGGGGGAGGGGAGCTGGCTGGAGAAGCAACTCAGTGGTAGAGCACTTGCCTAGCATACACAAGGCCCTGGGTTCAATTCCCAGTAAAAAAGGGAGTGCGGGAACTACAGAAAAGCTAATGCTTTTCCATGTGTGGGTCAAAATTCAATAGTACCCATTAAATAATTCTCTGAACCACAACAAGTATTTTATTAATGAAAATGAACAGAAGAGATCAAAAAGTAATAGACATCATTCCATAAACTTTTGTTGGTATGTGTGCATGTTAGAGATTTTCTTTTATAGTGGGTGTCGAACCTTTGATGCATAATAGTTTAACATAACAGTCCTACTAAAAATAATACTTAGGTAGGTATACATTATCTGAGTTTAAAAAGTAATCAGAGTAACAACTAAAAGATCATTTTAACTAATTATTGCAAAGTAAATGGAAATTACTAAAACCCTGAATGGTATGAAAGGCTAAAATGTAAGAATGATATTGGGTTATCAATATAGAATTCAGCCACAGTAAACACAATTAACGTTTTTGCAAAGGACTTGCAAAGAGGGACCTCTCACCCTCCCCTCCCAGAATCACCAAATACTGACCTAAAAAAAATGCACAAGCCTCTCATCCTGGATCCCAAGAACTGCAGCTGTTTGGGGTAAGGGCAACCTCTGGAGATAGACACTCAAGACTATGACCCAGGATCCTAAACAAACCTAACAACATGATGCAAAATAATCTCCAATGACCACACTTATACTACAGAGAACACCGGGAGTAGTTCAAGTTCAAACTTAAGCAGACATGCATTTCTGCACTTTTCTGCAACTGCACAAGTATCAAAAAGTCATGCCATATGCAATGATCTCTTATCTGCCCTCACTATATACTGGTCCAACACAGTATTTGGAAGCTCACATAAAACAATGTGTCAGGACGTGGCACACAAAAAATCCTAAGGCTTTTTTTGTTTGTTTTATAATCGCAATGTCTTTAAGACAACGCAATGTAAGAGTCCCACTAACACCGTAAGAACTCAAATAACTTTTGAAAAATACCCATTCTCTTTCAGGGGCCAATGCAATCTCTGGAAATGCCCATGCCAACTGCATACCCACGTAGAAATAACCTCTTCGAAGTATTACAACCGACAGCGAATAGAGACAGCAGTCCACCACCCGCTGGCCTGCACCAACAGAGCCGAAAATATTTTTTTTCGAACTCCGCAGCCACACACCACACCGAGCAAGCAGACGCCTCGCTGCCCCTAAGCACCCGGGGGAGCGGGGCCGGGCTGTGGTCCCGGGAGGCTGTCAGTGGGTTCTCCAAGGCCACGCCGGAGAGGCAGCGCCAACTTCCCGGGCACTTTCCGCCACGCCTCGCCCGGCCCCGCAGGATTGGAGCGCGGGGCCCACCGCGGCCAACGCGGAGGCCGCAGCGCCGGCTGCCGGCGCCGCCTCGCGCGCCGCGAGCTGTCAGCGGCCGGAGGCCCGTTATCCGCCGGCGTCGCGGCCGCGGCTCGCGAGGGGGCGGCGGCCGCGGCCGCCCAGCCCGACCCCCCGCCGCCACGCTTACCTCAAAGTAGCCTCCGGCGGCGCCGCCCGCGCCCAGGGACCCGTGGGCCGCCGCTGCGCCGCCCAGCAGGCCCGCCGCGCCGCTGGGGCCCGGAGCCTGAGGGCCGAGCAGCGCTGCCGCCGGGCCGGCCTTGCCGCCGCTCGCGCCGCCGTGGCCGCCGCCCGAGCCGCCGCCGCCGCCGCGCTTGTTCTTCCGGCGCCTGGCCCCGCGCTTGGCGTCGGCCGGGCTCATGGCGGGCGGGCGGACGGGCGGCGGGCGGGGAAGGGGCGCGGGCGGACGGCGCGGGGCCACGGGCGGCGGCGAGGGCGGAGGCGGAGGCGGCGGCGGGCGCTGCGGCCGGCCGGGCGGGGGGCGCGGCGCGGGGTCGCCTCCCGAGCGGGGAGGGCGGGGCGACCGGGAGCTGCGAGGCGGCCGCTGGAGGGAGAGACGGCGAGTCTACCGGGCCCGGCGCCGCCGCTGACCAGAGTTAGAGTCCAATATGGCGGACACAAGGGGAAAGGGATCCCAGTTTACGTCGGGGGAGGGGGAAGCAGCGGCGGGAGGGGGAGGGGCGCGAGCGCCCTCCCCCGCCTCACTCCGCCCTCCCGGACGCCACCGCCCCTCGCCTCGCTGCCCCGCCCGCCGCTAACGTCGCCGGCGCGCGAGGCACGCCGGGAGCTGAAGTCCGCGCCGCCCGCGCCGCCGCCGGGGCGCCTGGGGCGGGACCACGACTCCCGTCGAGCCGTGCGCACCCAGCAGAGGCGGAGCGGAGCGTGACGTCACGGGCGCGCCAGCGTTCCGGCTCCGCCTTGCCCCGCGGCCCTGTGGGCGCTGTAGTCGGCGGCGGGCGGGGTGGTGGACGCGCGGAGCGTAGTAGCGTGGGGGTCGCGCGGTTCCCGCTCTGACGACCGCCTACAGCCGCTTGGGCGCGCTGGGGCCCTGCTGGGAAAGCACCGCCGATCTCGCCCCGCCCTAGCCAAGGGCTTCACTCCACCTGCAGCTCGGTGACCTTGGCCAGTCCGGGATCGGTTCGAGGGCTGCAGGCTGCCGCACAGGACCTGGGCAGCGACGGGTTGGGTCCACGGCGACGATGCCCGCCGGCTCAGTTAGGGGCCCGGGGCCCAAAGGCCGCGCTTCCCTCGAGCCATCTGCCCGCACCCCCGAGCCGATCCGGCCGCCTCTCACCACCTTTCCAGGCGCTTCCGGCCTCGCGGGCCCCCGGGTCCAGGCCAGAGTGCTGGGCCGCTGCCTGGGCCCACCTCTTGGGGGCCCTATCCATCACCAGCAAGCCCAAGATACAGCCTTGTCCTTGGACCCAGGCAAGAGGGACACTGACTGGTCCCTACGCTCCAAACACACGGAGACAGGAGACGTGTGCCCAGGCCTTCGTTCCATGTGTTACCGGTCCCAGAGGCGGTCGAGCTTGGCATTGCCCTGTGTGGTCCGCCGCCTCCATGTACGCCCTCTCCTGAGTCTGCCGGTGTTTCTTTGCCTCCCTGTCTCCCCTGCCACAGCTGCTAATCCTGACCCATTCTTCACGCCAGACAGAACGCGCTAGTGTGATCAAATCTACCCTCTGCTAAAAGCCCTCCAGAAGCTCCGCCTTGTCAGCAAAAGGAGTTCCCTCACCCCTCCCGTAAGGTCTCCGGTGATCCTGCCACTGAAGTGGGGTTTGAGAGAGTGGGTCGGAATGCCGCCGAGCCCCGACTCCTTGTCTCCTTGGGCACTCCGTAGTGGGCAAGGTCTCAGGCTACCCCTCTCCACACCTGCACCCTATGAGCCTGAGTCAGATACCTGCCTTCTCTCACAATCCTGCTTCCCCCCTCTTGGCACATTGTCATGGAATTGGGATTCATGACTGTCACCAATATCCCACAAAAGGAAACTTCTTAAGGGGCAGGGGAAGACAAGGGAGTGCCTTCCTCAGCACCAGAGTCCAGGATCAAGAGGCTGGACTCACAGCACTCCAGTATTTGCTAAGTGAATGAATGACATAATAATGGCCGTTTGTCCGGCAGTTATACACTAACCATGCTGCCTGCTGCTGTCTCATCTCAGTCCACATAATGACTCTGGAAATAGGTACCATTAGCCCCTATTTGATGAATGAGAAACTCATGTTCATAGATGGTAAGGTATTTGTCCAAAGCCACCCCATAGAGGCAGAGCCCAGGTCCCAGCTCAGGTGTGACTTGGGTACTAACAGAGCACTCAATGATACAATCCAGTTACTCTGGGGACTGGGACAGGGGAGGCCTCTCTCAGGAGTTGAACTGGGCTATCCCATCTCAGTACAAAGGGCTTACAGTAGTGCCACACTGGGCAACAGGGGAAGCTCAGCATGTCCCAGGACCCCTCAAAGTTATTGTGGCTGCAACAAGTAAAAATGGCCGAATCTGACAGGCACAGTGGCACACATGCCTGTACTCCCAGTGGCTGGAGAGGCTGAGACAGAAGGATCATGAGTTCAAAGCCAGCCTCAGCAACAGCTAGTTGCTAAGCAACTCAGTGAGACCCTGTCTCTAAATAAAATATAAAATAGGGTTGGGTATGTGGCTTACTGGTCGAGTTTCCCTGAGTTCAATCCCCGGTACCAAAAAAAAAATTCTATTGTTTGTAAACTCCCAGTTTGTGGTAATTTTTTAGAGCAACACAAATGGATTAAGACTCACCCTAAGGAAAAATTAACACGAAATTAAGGAGAAAAATACTAAGGAATAAGATTTTGTCTTGCATAGTTGAGCTTTGGAGAGCAACAAAACATAACTAGTTAATTTCTCCCCGTAAGAATCAATTTTTACCCCTTGAGGGATGGATTAGAGTTCTCCAGAGAAACACTAGTAGGTTGGAGAGAGATTTTGTGACAAGGAACTGGCACATGTAATATGGAGGCCACAAGTCCCCAAATCTGCAGTGAGCCAGTGGAGACCAGTAGAAACTAGGTGTAGCTCCAGTCAGGCCAACAGGCTTGAGGCCCAGGAAGAGGCAGCAGTACAGAGGAGTTCCCTCTTTCTCAGGTTTCAGTGGAGGTTGTTTGCAATTCTGGGGATCCAACCAGGGCCTCCTGCAACCCCAGTGCTCTCAGTTCTTTTGTTCTAATCAGGCTTTCGGCAGATTGAAGAAGACCCACCAACATGTAGCTTTACTCAGTCAGCCAATTCTGATGTTCTCATCCCAAAACGCTCACATCACATCCAGAATATGTTTGAACGAATGTTTGACACTCTCTGGCCCAGTCAAGTTGACACATTAAAAAAAAATAATAACCACCAAAGGGAGAATACAAGACAAAGGCGAGAGGGGATTGTGCATGTTCTGAGAATTCAGTTTATTGTGGTGCACATCTATAATCCCAGCAACTCTTGAGGCTGAAACCAGAGGATCACAAGTTCACAAGACCAGCCTCAGCAAAGTGGCAAGATCTAGTCTCAAAACAAAATCAAAATGCTGATGATGTAACTCAGTGGGTTCACCCCTGGGTACTTCAAAAAAAAAGAGAGAAAGAGAGAAACTTATTCTGGCAGGAGTGTGGGAGGTCCCGTGAAATCCTGCATGGAGTAGGCACTCGGAGCAGCAGCCTCATGACTCTGGAAGGCTCTTAAAACTCACTTTCAGAAAAAGGCTGCATATAGTGGATACTTTTATAAAATTGCAGTTGTATTACTTCCATGTGCAATAAACATTATTAATCAAGATATGAATGTGTACTGGGCACAAGATGCACTTAAAAGGAAAATCAGATAAGTTAACTATCCCACAATTCATGGCCCCATATCTATAATACATGCAGCACTAAAAACTGCATGACAACTTGAATGAAAAGATGGAAGGTGGGTAAATGAAGTTGAGATTCTCACATTTTCATGAAAGCAATAAATATTAGACAAAAAAAAAAAAAATAAGGATATATGTTGTAATCTCAAAGATAATTGCTGAACGATTAGTTTCAAAAAACTAAAGGGGCTGGGGCTGTAGCTCAGTGGTAGAGCACTTGCTTAGCACATGTGAGGCACTGGGAGCAATCCTTAGCACCACATAAATATAAATAAGTAAATAAACAAAAGGTATTGTGTCTACAACTAAAAATATATATATTAAAAAAAAAAAAAACTTGGGCTGGGATTGTGGCTCAGCGGTAGAGCGCTCGCCTAGCATGCGCGAGGCCGTGGGTTCGATCCTCAGTACCACATAAAAATAAAAGTATTGGGGCTGGGGTTGTGGCTCAGTGGTAGAGTGTACGCCTAGCATATGCGAGGCCCTGGGTTCGATCCTCAGCGCCACATAAAAATAAAAAAGTTGTGTCCAACTACAGCTAAAAAATAAATATTTAAAAAAAAAATAATAAAAGTATTGTGTCCAACTACAACTAAAAAATAATATTAAAAAAAAAAAAAAACTAAACGTGTTTTTGTGTTAGGAGAGAACAAAGGAAAAAATATTTCTTGAACCCAGGACCTGCCACATGCTAGGCAAACACTCTGCCACTGAGTCACATCCCAGTCCAAAGTGAGGAATACTAAATGATCTGGTAATAAAGAAGAAAGCATGAAACAGGCATGTCAACAACATAGCAAAGAGCAGACTGTAAATCTACTAATGATTAAAACAAACTATAAGTGAGTAACACTCCAATGGAAACGGTAACATTGTCCAAATGGATTTCAAAAATAAAACCTAGAGGCTGGGGATGTGGCTCAAGCAATAGCGTGATCGCCTGGCATGCGTGCGGCCCAGGTTTGATCCTCAGCACCACATACAAACAAAGATGTTGTGTCCGCCAAAAACTGAAAAATAAATATTAAAATTCTCTCTCTTTCTCTCTAAATAAATAAATAAATAAATAAAACTTAAGAAACACACTTTACATTAGATATAACAAAAAATATAAGGGCACAGAAATTTTAAAAGGTTGAAAAATATATACAAAACAAATATTTAAAAAATCATGAACAAAAGACTTAAAGGAAGAATCAGTAGAAAGTGCTCACTTTTGTGGCACATACACTAAAATAGGTACAATACAGAGAAGATTAGCATAGTCCCTGTGTAAGGAAATTGGCAAATTGGTGAAGCATCCCATAGTGTTAAAAAACAAACAAGGGTTGCGGTTGTGGCTCAAGCGGTAGCGCGCTCGCCTGGCATGCTTGCAGCCCGGGTTCAATCCTCAGCACCACATACAAACAAAGACGTTGTGTCCGCCAATAACTAAAAAATAAATATAAAAAAATTCTCTCTCTCTTGAAAAAAAATTAAAAAAAATAAAATAAAAAACAAGCAAGAACTTCTGAGAATACCCAGCACCCTCCAGGCAAGACCCTCTTTGTTGTCCTCTCCAGAGATTAAACCTGAAGTTACAGTTGTCCATCAGTGTCAAATAGAGGCTGGGAATCAGGAGTCTGCTTCTTTTTTTTTTTTTTTTTTTTTTTTAATATTTATTTTTTAGTTGTAGATGGACACAACACCTTTATTTCAGTTGTTTATTTTTGTATGTGGTGCTGAGGATCGGATCGAACCCAGGGCCTAGTATGTGGGAGGCGAGCGCTCTACTGCTGAGCCACAATCCCAAGAAGTCTGCTTCTTAAGAGATTTTGCCAAATACTCCCTATTTTATTGCTCCCTTGACCCCAGTTCTGGAGTTAGCTGGTGCTGCCAATTGTTGAGCATTTTGAGGACTCTGCAGGGTAAATTGGGCTGTTTTCCAGATTTCCACATGGAATGCTTGTTCAGGTCCACTACAGCACCTATCTGCTTTTCAGCTTTCAAAACTTGCTGCTGAGCCAGGCACAGTGGAGCCTACCTGTCAACTCAGCTACTCCAGAGGCTGTGGCAAGAGGATTGCAAGTTTGAGGACAGGTGGGGCACAAAAGCAACACCATCTCAAGAACATTAAAAGTTTGCTGCTGTTGCCTATTTTATTTTTTCCAACTATGTAGATTTATGCTTTTATTATTATTTGTTTATTTATTTTGGCATTACTGGGAATAGAACCCAGAGCCTCACACGTTAGGCAAGCACTCTACTGCTGAGCCCATCCCTAGCTCTCTTATTATTTTGAGACCAGGTGTCACTAAATTGCCTTGGCTGGTCTAGAACTTGTTATCCTTCTGCCTCAGCCTCCGGAGGCACTGGGATTACAGATGTGTGCCACTGCACCCACCCAATGCAGTTCTAAACAATACAAAAATAGACTACAAAATAAACAGCTATGAAAACAGAAGTGGAGGGCTGGGGATGTGGCTCAAGCGGTATTGCGCTCCCCTGGCATGCGTGCGGCCAGGGTTCGATCCTCAGCACCACATACAAATAAAGATGTTGTGTCCGCTGAAAACTAAAAAAAATAAATATTAAAATTTTCTCTCTCTCTCTCTCTCTCAAAAAAAAAAAAAAAGAAAAAGAAAAAAAGAAAACAGAAGTGGAAGTAATGCAGACCAGACGAATCTCGATGTTTGAAAATTTGTAATGATAACATGTCTTCTGACATGATACAACAGGGAGTACAGTATCATCTGGGAAGGGGTTTTGTTTTGGTTTTTTGGTTGTATTTGGTACTGGAGATTGAATCAAGGGGCACTTTAACACTAAGCCACATCCTCAATCCTTTGTATTTTTTATTTTGAGGCAGGTTTTCACTAAGTTTCCCAGGTGGCCTTGAAATTGCAATCCTCCTGCCCCAGCCTCCCAGTAGCTGGGATTATGGGCATGCACTAACATATCCAGTTCATTGGAAATGATTCTTGCCCAGAATGTTGGGCCTGCATCTGATCAAACATTTAGAATCAATTCCATTTTGTTTTTATGTTTTTTTCTTTAATTGTAGATGGACTTTTATTTATTTTTTACTTTTATTTATTTATTTTTTAGAGTGAGAGAGAGTGAGAAAGAGGGAGAGAGAGAATTTTAATATTTATTTTTTTACTATTTGGCGGACACAACATCTTTGTCTGTATGTGGTGCTGAGGATCGAACCCGGGCCGCACGCATGCCAGGCGAGCGCGCTACCGCTTGAGCCACATCCCCAGCCCCCATTTTTTTTTTTTAATATGGTGCATACTTTATTTATTTATTTTTTTGTATGGTGCTGGGGATCAAACCCAGTGCCTCACGTATGCTAGGCAAGCGCTCTACTACTGAGCCACAACCCCAGACCCCCTTAATTTTATTTTTATGTAGTGCTGATGATCGAACCCAGTGCCTCATGCAAGCTAGGTGAGCACTCTTCCTCTGAGCCACAACCCCAGCCCCACCAATTTCCATTTTATAGGAAATAGAGAATACTGAAAAAATTAAGTAAAATAGTCATTAGATAAAAATACAAGAAGACCCTCTACAAGACAATTTGCCTAAAAAGTCAGTATTTAAAAAGAAAGGAAAATTGTGAATTCTGGGTTAAAAAAGATTAAAGAGGAGCTGGGTGTATGGCTCAGTGGTAGAGTAACCCTGTGTTCAACCCCCAGGACCACAATAAATACATGTGTACATAAAGATTTCTGGACAAAATTTGAAAATGGAGATGAAATGGGTATTTCCGAGGAGAATATAGTTTTCCAAGGTGACCTCATTACAGGTAGAAAATTTAAACAATGGCTTCAGAGAAAAATAGAAAGTATCAACTAAGGAATCAATGGGAAACATTAGTCTAAGATTTTACCAAATTGTACCAAAGTTTCAAAGATTAAATAGTCTAGCTCCTCTGTAAACTGTTTTGGAGTACAGAAAAGGAAACGGAAACTTCTTGTTTTCTTTTTGTACATTTTTTTATTGAGGGAAAATTGATATAAAATAAATTGCATACGTTTAAAGATTTTTTTCTTTCTTTCAGTACTAGATTTGAATTCAGGGCTTTTTTGGTTGTTATTTTTTTGGGGGAGGGGTGGACCAGGGATTGAATCCATGGGCACTCTGCCACTGAGCCACAGCCCAGCCCTATTTTATATTTTACTTAGAGACAGGGTCTCACTGAGTTGCTTAGCACCTTGCCCACAGGTGAGGCTGGCTTTGAACTTGAGATCCCCATATTTCAGCCTCCCAAGCCTCTGGAATTACAGGCGTGCACCATCGTGCCTGCATGAATTCAGGGTTTTATATATGCCAGGCATTTGCTTTACCACTTAGCTACCCACCTCCCCCAGTCCCTCAGTCCCTTTTAGTTTTTGAGACAGGCTCTTGCTAAATTGCACAGGCTGGCCTTGAATTTATGATTCTCCTGCCTGCCCCCTGAGTACATGGGATTTTAAGTGCAAGCCACTATTCACAGCCTAAAGCATGGAATCTTATAAAGTACATCACCATCATCAAGACAGCAAACACATCCTTCACTCTCTAAACTTCTGCCCCTTTGTGAAGCCTCCCTTTCCATCCCTGTCCCCCACACTCACTGGCCCCAGGTAACTGTTAATCTGCTTTTGTAACTAGACTTATTTTATGTTTTGGGGGATTGAACCTAGGGCCTCACACATGATGGGCAAGCACTCTACCACTGAGTACAACCCTAGCCCTAGAATTTCTATATGAATAGAATTATGCAGTATACGCTCTTTCTTATTTCAATAAGCATAATAATTTGAGATTCATTAGATGTTGTTGCATATATCAAAAGGGTTTTTTTGGTTTGTTTTTGCTTTTTGTGGTAGTACTGGGGTTTGAACTGAGGGCCTAGTACCATACTAGGCAAGTAGTCTTCTACTGAGCATTTCCTGTGAGCAGCTGACTTTTTTTTAGTTGCCAATGGATTTTTAACTTTGTTTATTCATATGTGGTGCTGAGGATAGAACCCAGGGCCTCACACATGCTAGGCAAGTGCTCTACCACTGAGCCACAACCCCAGTCCCAGCAGCTGACTTTTAATGGATCCCACCCCCCTTTTTTTAAGTTGTAGATGGACACAATACCTTTATTTTATTTGTCTATTTTTATGTGATGCTGGGGATCGAATCCAGTGCCTCATACATGCTAGGCAAGCACTCTATCACTGAGCCACAACCCTAGCCCCCAGACCCCTTAAGCAGCTTACTTTTATTCTTGAGTCAGGATCATGCTAAATTGCCCACAATGGCCTGGAACTTGTGATCCTCCTGCCTTAGCACCTGAGTAGCTGGAATGACAAGCATGTACCAAAGCTAGGTGCTGTAGTATATATCTGAATTCCCAGCAACTTAGAAGACTGAGGCAGGAAGGTTGCAAATTCAAGGCCAGCCTGGGCAACTTAGTGAGGGACTATCTCCAAATAAAAAAATAAAAGGGGGCTGGAGATGCAGCTCAGTTGGTAGAGTGCTTGCCTCTCAGGCACAAGACCCTAGGTTCTAATCCCCAGCACCACCTAAATAAATAAATAAATAAATAAATAAATAAAAGGAATTGGGGACCTAGCTCAGCGGTAGAGTACCTCCGGGTTTATAATTCCCAGTCTCACAGAAAAGCAAAACCAAATATACCACTAAACCCAGCTGACTAACTTTTTATTGCTGAGTCATACTCCACATATGGATGTTCCACAGTCACTCATGGGAAATTTGGTTTTGTTTTCAGTTTGGACTTATTACAAAGCTGGTGTGAAGGTTCATGTAGAAGTCCTCTCATTTCTCTTGGGCAGTCACTTAGGAGTAGTCATATGGTTACATTGTAGGTGTAAAGCAAACTGCAAACTGTTATCACTTTACATTCCCATCCCTATGAGTTTCAGTGGCTCCAGGTCTTTTTCAAGACTTGGTATGATCAACATTGCTAATTGGGTGGGTGTAAAATGTGTGATGATATCCTACTCTAATTTTAATCTGCAATTCCCTAATGACTGATGATTTTGCCCATTGTCATGTTTTATTCACTTGTGATGCTGGGGATCAAATCCAGGGCCTTGAGCTACATGCCCAGTCTCTACATATATTCTTTAGTAAAGTTTCTGCATACACACACACACACACACACATATAATATTGGAATTGAATCCAGGGCACTTTACCACTGAGCTACATACCCAGTCTTCATTTTTTGAGACAAGGTCTTGTGAAGTTGCTGAGGCTGACCTCAAACTTGTGATCCTCCTGTGTCAGCTTCCTGAGCTGTTGAGATTACAGGTGTGCGCCACTGCGCCTAGCTAGCATTTCATTTTTTATCATTTTTTTGCAGTACTGGGGATTGAACCCAGGGATCCTCTCCCACTGTGCTATACCCCAGCCTGTGTGTGTACTCATTAGGGCTTTCTACTTATGCTATTAAGATGCCTTTACTTCATTTTCCAGTGGGATGTGATCTAACTGTTCTGGCTAGAGCTTTCAGCACTGTGAAGGCACAGGGAAGCATCTTTGTCTTGCCCCTGATCCAGGGGAAGCTTTCAACATTCCACCACTGAAGGTTTTCTTTTACCACTGAGCCACAACCCCAGCCCCAAACTCCAGGTTTTCAACGGGACCTTGTACGCTGATGCATTCCTGGGGCAAGCCCCACTTGGTCATGTGTAGAATGCTGTTTTGTTGGTCCCCCGGCCCCCAGGCTTTCCTTTTGCAGGACTGGGTTCTGACTCCAGGTTCTTACATATACTAGGGATTCTACCACTGAGCCACGCCCCCAGCCTTTTTGACAAGGTCTCATTGCAGAGACTGACCTTGAATTTGCAACCCTCCTGTTTCAGCCTCCACCACAGCTGGGATTACAGGTATGTGTCATCAAGCCCAGCCCTATAATGCTTTTAATATGCTAATGAATTTGGCTTGCTAGTATTTCTGTTGTGTGTATACATACACTCGTATATGTATATAATTCACAAGATTCTTCTGTGCAGTGTCTATGTGTCGTTGTATCAGTACTGCTGACCTCAAATTGAGTTAGTAAGTGTTCCCTCCACTTTTCTTTGAAGAGGTAGGTCAAGAGTTTAAAAAGATCAGTGTTTTTTTTTTAAGAGAATTTTTTTTTAATATTTATTTTTTAGTTTTCGGTGGACACAACATCTTTGTTTGTATGTGGTGCTGAGGATGGAACCCGGGCCGCAAGCATGCCAGGCGAGCACGCTAATGCTTGAGCCACATCCCCAGCCCTGGTCCATATTTCTTGATGAAATGTTGAAAGACAAAAGTGTTCATCAACACCATGTGTGCTTCCTAAGCATTGGAGTTTTGTAAAAGTTCAGTAAGAAAAAGAATGATCTAAGAGTTAAGGAGTAACATTTAATTGCACATGATATAGAAAAATTCAAGGGAAATCAAGTGAGTTTTTGGAGTAAGACCTTGGCAAAGTGCTGGATACAGAATATACAGAGGTCATTTCTGTATTGTAACATCAACAATATAGATGACACCATTTCAAAAATAAGTAAATTAGAGCTGAGTGGGGTGGCACATGCCTGTAATTCCGGCTGTTCAAGAGGCTGAGGCAGGAGGATTGCAAAGTGGAGAGTAGCAAGGGCAACTCAGCCAAACCCTATCTCTAAATAGAATAAAGAGAGCTTGGGATATAGCTCAGTGGTAGAGTACTGCTGGGTTTGATCCCCAGTACCATACCCCAAAGAAAAAAACATAGTAGAAACAGCCTTCCCTTATCTGCAGCTAGCCTTGGAGGCTTCCTTCTGTTCAGCTCCAGGTTACTCAGTTGTTTCCAGCTTGTGATTTATAGGTTCCTGCTTTTCCTTCAGGCCCCGCCCTCCTCCCTGGGCTTGTTTAGGGCATGTATTTCCTTCTTCAACTAGCTTCACAAATAGGGGTGAAGAGACAGACTCTTGGAAGCCACTAGCAAGTGTCCAGTCCATGAGCACTCTCAGCTATGGAGGCTGCACTGTGCAATAGCAACAGATAATAGGCCCTGGGCCTGGAGAGCCTTTCCTGTTCTCTTTCTCTGCAGAACTTCTTGGATCTTGAGGGTGGCAGCTCAGCATCCCTCCTCAGGACAGGCTGCACTTCCTGCTACATGCTTCCTCTTGCCAGTTTCCATTGTTCACTGGCTTAGGGGACTGCCTCTTTTGGTAAACATGCCCAGAGGGAATCCATAGCTGGGTGTCCCACTATCTACACCACAGCCAAGTTCCATCTTCCTGCTCCATCAGAAAATAAGCTTGATTCCCAGGCATTTGCATGTTAAGCCTTTCTGACCCCGGGACTGGGCAGGCATGGAGAAGGGCAGAGGCAAAGGGAAGGGTCTGCCATTACCTCTCTCTTTTTTGATGCTGATGGACCCTTATTATCCATTTACTCATACATGGTGCTGAGAATTGAACTCAATGCCTCACACATGGTAAGCAAACGCTCTACCACTGAGCCACAGCTCCAGCCCCTGCCATTACCTCTTGTCTGATCTTCCATGAGCTAAGCCCATGCCCATTTAGCTTCTGTGGTGCTGTTGTCCAGCAGCAGTGACTGATGCATCCATATATTCTGGGGGTCCTCCCTCCCACCCAGAGGCTGTGTGAGGCATTCCACCCCAAGGTTTCAGGGCAATCTGACTCCATCCTGTTGAGAGCAGTCCACCAGCATTTCTGGGTGGCCGGCCAGCCTGACCTCAGCATGGACTGCTCCATATTCAAGGCCAGGACTGTGGTTTTGCCTAAGAGTGGTCTCTGACATGGCAGCTTCTGGAGAGAGAGCTTTCCTACGCACAGGGACAAAACCTATTGAGCCTGAGGCAGACAAGAACAATATACCTTGGCAAAAGGTTGATCAAATTTGTAAGAGCAAATGAATGCATGGTCATTTGTGGTCCAAATTAATGGTTTTATTTACATCTTTAACACTAGCAGAGGAGTCCAAAACAGACTGATGTCCATTGATACAGTTTAAATGTAACAAAGAAAGAGCTGAACTATGTACAGTGAGAAAAGGGACTTTTCCCCATACCAGTCTTTTCCTAATTAGCAGTTTCTCATTAGTAGAAACTAAAGACACTTTTTTCGCAATTTAATTTAGGATGAAGAAATGCAACTCTTATAATTCATCACATAAGTTGTCTTGTAAGGATAAAATACAAAAAAATCTTAAATGTGTGTCACCACACCTATGGGTTGACAGCTTCACAGTCACCTTGGCTCTTGAAGTCTGATGTCATTACAACCTAACAAGAGCACTTCCATGAGGCCCAGAGGGGACTTCATGGCCATGATGTCCAGCAGGAGGCAGGCATGCAGCACTATAATGAGCACAGAAGCTACATCCTCTTTCAACTCCATAAGGAAAATCATGACTCTCATTCAAATTAATTGGAAGTGAGCCAGGTGGCAGAGAAGTCAGCGAAGAATGAAACTTTTCTTTCACACAGAAGAGGGGGCACTCCTTCAGCCCTGTCTAAAGTGAACTCTGTGCAGAGTCCCTGCTCCTTCAGAAGAGTGCACTGAAGGTCAGTTATTGCTAGCAAAGCCAGAAAGGCCCCTTTCCCACCAGGAAGGTGTTTCACATGGAAAGGCTATTGGTTTGGCTTGAAGCCCTCTGAAGGAGGTGTGACAGCAGAGGCTGGCCTGTACTGCACATGAGGCCTTTTCCCCTGCTAGCCATCCCCAGTGTCTCAGGGGCAGTCTGGGTCACCTTGTTGCCAAGGCTCCCATACACCTATGGAGCAGAGGTTGTCATCAGGCCCTTGCAGAGAAAGAGCCACCACCATGCTCTGCCAACAACCTTTAGAGCTGTCAAAAGCCCAAAGGATCACAGCCTAGCTAGCCAGAAGAACAGCTTCTGAAATGTTGACTGTGGGGGAAGGTGAGAAGCCAAGTCAGGGCCAGGTCCAGAGGGCCAATGTCTTTGAAATAGGGGTGTCAGTGACATGGGCAAAAGCATGGAAGTGAGCAGCTGATAAGGCCACAGTTACTGCCACCACCTCCTGGTATCTACACTGGGCAGACATAGGCAGTAGGAACTGAGGAACTGAGGACTGGAGAGCAGTGCCAACACAGGACAGATTTTATCAGAAAAGAGAGGACACCCAAATACGTGCCTGCCCTATTGACCTTGAATGTCCTGTGCCAGGTGGAGAACTTTGGAGCACGGGTGAGGTTCCTGAGAACAGTTGGTAAGCAGAGACAGAATGGGATGGGCACTGCTCCACAGGCGACATTAGGGCTCTGAGGAGAACACTAACAGTGCTACATCTCCTGGTCTGCTATAAAGTAGTAAAGAACGGGCTTTATTGCACTTTCGTTCTTAGGAAACAGGGGATTGCCCTGCAGAGGTTCTTGATTCGCAGAAAACACTGCAGATGAAGACAAGGTGCAGGGAGAATCACCCGTCACCTCTGACCCTCAAGGTGGGGGGTGGAGGGTGGGGGGAGAGGAGGGTCCAGTAGTTGGGCTTCCCAGGGGGCCACTGCTGCACCTAGAACCCTTGGGCAGAGTGGACTGTGTCTGGCTTGGTTACAGTGTGGTAGACAGACTAGTCAACTGACAGGTACCCAGGAAGGTCGTGTGCCTGGGAGAGATAGGGCAAGCTTTCCAAACAGGGAAACTTCTTCTTGGCAAATGTAGGCCCAGAAAAGCTGGAACCACAATTTTCAACTTCAATGTCCTGACTCTTTCTCCTATTCTGGAATGAAACTACCCCAGAGGAGCAAAGATAAGGAGCCAGATGGGGAGGGCCCCTGGTCCAGCTCCAGAGCATCAGATGAGATTACAAAAGGATCTAAGGGCAAGGGGGTTAGAAACAAAAGAGAAGTTTACATATCAGATGTTGGTTTTGAAACAGTCTTTTTGAGCTCAGGAAATTGAAGGCAGATACCATGTGAAGAGCCCAGCCGGGCTGTCTGTCCATCCGTCTCTCCTGAACAGCTCTGAAACTTCATATATAAATGGGGTGGTACCGTTTGTGGTTGATCTTTTTCCTACAAGTTGGGCAAGTATTAGCATTCTTTAGGGAATCACGGAGGCACTGGCTACAGAAGACGTGGCCACACTCTGTAGAGACAATGAGACGTCCATTCTGCACAATCTGGAAGACATTAAGGAACAGCCTTTGAATTTGCTCTTGTCCCAAAGAACCCCACCCCACCCAGAGCTGAGAAGATCAGTCAGAGGGAAGAAGGGTAGCATGCAGCAGAAAAAGCAATAGTAGTCTGAGAGCCAGTCTCAGTCTGATGAGTAAGTGTGGCCTCTGGAACAGATGGCAGGAGCCTAGGTTTCCCAGACGCAGCAGCAATATGAGGAGGTTATGAGGGATTTCAGCACTGTTTGGTTACCCAGCCAGGATAAAGGACACAAAAACTGTCACTTTGCACCAAAGCCCAGAGCACACTGGGGGCTAAAGCTGAAGCATGCAGGGCCCAAGAGAAACAAGTACACCCTTTTTATATGCAGATCTGCAATAGGCCATGTGCCAGCCCAGGTGGGGCTGCAGGCAAGTGTTAAATCCCACCTAATGAGCAGATCCTGCCTCACCCAGTTCTTTCAGTGACAGTTTAGACACTGAAGAGAGAAGAAATAACCTGGTTACTTACCTCTGAGTATCCGTCCATGCAGATGGGACAACTGACAGTACCAGAGGGCCTAAAATCACAGGGCTTTCCATCAGTTTTTCAGTAAATTCAAACATTTGATTACCTGCATGTAAGTTGCCTGTAACCCCTAAAAGGCCTTTCCTTCAGCTTCCACTAACTCTGCCTTAGCACAGGCAACCAAGAGACTTTCAGGAACGCCAATGGCCTAAGTGGGTATGGTGGCATGGCCATGAGAAGGAGAGAGGAGAGACTGAGTAAGAGAAGGTGCAGACAACCTCAGTTGCCCTGCTCTCCCCCACTCCCAGCATTCCCACTGCTGGTGGCTGGCACAGCCCTGTCACTGCAGAAATAGTCGAGCCCAGCCCTGGATTCAGTTCCAATTGCACCTAGCCGCTGAGCAGTCATTTGAATGCGCCCTTCTGGAGCCAAGTGCTCACAGTGACATAAAAAGACAGTAGTACTTCTAGCCCCTGGCCTCCACACAGCAGTAGCAGGGCACATGGGTACCTGAGTCCTGTGGCCCCCTCGTCCCTGGCGTTTCTGGGTGTGGGGGTGGTCACATACACATCTCTGTCCCTGGACAACTCCTCGTCATCACTGCTCACCACGCAGCTGTCGGCATGGTCTTGGTGTAGCCTCCTTGCGTTCCTTCTTGGCCTCCTCCTTTCTAAGGTGAGAGTCACATTTTTAGGGTAAATGTTTCCCACTTGCACTATCCTCACCACCCGACCCAGGGGCTTCAAAAGACCCTCCCCGCTGGGACTCCCAGACAGAAAACGTTGCCCTGCCAGTTCCTCCCTAGAAGGCCCTGTGCAGCTCTACAGTCTGCTCTCAGGATATTCTGTCTTCCCAGGATAACATGTTCGTCGCGGCTGCAGGCTGGTGCCGGAGCTGGGGGGATGTCTTAAGTTGTCAGCTTTCTCCAAGATCCAGTCAGCCCAAGGCAGGACTGCAGCTCAACAGTCAGCATTGGGGGTGGTTTCTTCAGCAGGGTCAAAGCTCTTCTACTTGGAGATCTTGGGCCCAGAGGACAGCCCAACAAGGCTGGCAGGCTGCAGTCCTCACCCATGCCAGTTCTCTCTCCAAACCCACAGCAAAAGGAGATGCAATCACTCACCGTCAACAATCTTTTAAAAAGAAGGAGAAAAACAAAAATAATCAGCTTGACTTCAGATGAAACGGACACATTTTCTGTTTCTGAAGTGAGATCCTTGCAGAAACCTCTGCCAGGCCCAGTCCTCTCCACACAGGGGGAATGTGCACCATCCTAGTCAATCATGGTGTCTCTCCTCCCCTCCAGGCTACTGTTTTCCAACAGCTGAGGAGCTTGACCCTTGTCCTGCCAGATGCCTGGAAGCTGGCTGCAGCTTCCTCTTCCCAAAATAGGTAGTGCCCAAATCTCATCCAGCCGTCATGCGGACTAAGAGGATGGAACTCAGTACACCATCAGGGACACAGTGCTCAGTAAAGGCATTCAGGACCAACCAAGCCACTGCCAAATATAGTCTTCACCTGGAGAAGGGTTTGGAGTACTTAATGTCGTTAAAAATAACTAAATAAACTGTCTGTCTGTGCCTGTGTGTGGACCAATGAGTGACACATACCAATCCGACTGTAGTCTTGAGGCCTTCAAAAAAGTCAACAACAAACTCTGGCTTGAGGGCTCAACATTCACATGAACTGTCTGAGGGGGGCCAGAGTCCCTGAGGACAGGAGGCACCACTTCAGGAAAGCCTGGCTGCCCATGTCTCCAGCAGAGTGTCTAATCCTGCAGTGACTGGAGGGTCTGACACTGAACTGACTTCCTTCAGGAGGGTCTGGATGTGAACTAGGTTCCCTCTGTTAGATACTTCTATGCTACGGAAAGGGCACAATCTCCAGGGGGAGTTGCAATGCCAAAGTCCATGGCTCCTAAAAGGGGCTGTAGTGGGTCTCCTGGACCCAAGTAGGCATGTCTTGGCAGGTCAGGAATTATTCCTGGACACCTAGCCAGCAATATGTTCTTCTAGGCTTTTTGATACCACGTAAGCAACCATTCCTACACATTCCAATCCATTAAGTCTAATAATAACCAGTGGGGATTCAGTATAAATAAATAATGGGATCCTAAAAGTCCTGTATGAAGACTGGACTGTAGATAAAGCACAGGGTTCATGCAGGGCTCCTGCAAGTGCTCCCCTTTCTCCTGGGCCTGTGATAGGTCATGACTAGAGAAACAGGAACAGGTAACCTCATTACCAGTATCATTTTCACCAGAGAAGTGTGGGCTGGCACTATGTGTGTGAAGTCTGGGGAGGGGAGTGCAGAAGAATATTGTGCTGTGGATAGGAGACCTTCGCTTTCTTTAGTACCTACACTGACACTGCCTTTATCTGCCTTTGCCAAGGTGGACCACTGACCAGGAGAGGGCACATTGTGAGGAGAATGACAGCCTGATTCCCAGCTTTCAGGATGTAGGAGCTGGGTCTCCCTAGGCTCCCTTGAGTTAGAACCAGCTCACATGTGGGCTATGTCAAACTCAGGGCCAGACCAGACCCCTAGACGGTGTAGTCCCAGAGCAAAGAGTGTCCCCCTCCAACCATGGCTGAACCAACAGCTAATTCCAAAGATGTTTCAAGAGCCATGGAATGTATCTACCTCCTGACTGCAGACAACACAGTGCTTGCCTGACATGGAAGATGGAGGCAAGTGACAGTATCGTGGCATCATAAATGTCTACTTGGGGCTGGGGATGTGGCTCAAGTGGTGGCGTGCTTGCCTGGCATGCACGGGGTGCTGAGTTCGATTCTCAGCACCACATAAAAATAAAATAAAGATGCTGTGTCCACCGAAAACTAAAAAAAAAAAAAAAAAAAAAAAAAAAAGTCTACTCAAAGAGTGAACAGATGGGTAGAAGTACAAGACAGGCTCTGAAACCTAGGATCTGGATGAGGCCTGTAAAGATCCACTTATTTTGAGAAAGGGCCTAGTTAAATAAGTTGCCCAGGCTGGCCTCAGACTTGCAACAATCCTCTTGTCTTAACCTCCCAAGTAGTTGAGATGACAGATGTGTGCCTCCACAACTGGAAAATGCTATACTTTATAGTCAATAGTTACACACATCATGCAATTACTGATGACTATGACTTGTGACTTCAACAGGAACACCAATAATACTGGTGTTAACAGTAACATTCTAGTGGAGTAACTAAGCCATCTCAGCCTTTGTGTAGAATAGCTTCCCCTTTCCTTGAGAAACTTCTGGGCTCCTCTTTCTTGGCTCACCTCACCCCAACCTTAACGGGCACCTCCATGACCTTTACTACACCACATAGACACAGACCAGACAGGGCTCTTCCTGTCTGCAAGAAGACAGCTTTGTTTTTGTTTAAAAAACCTTGAGGGGCTGGTGTTGTGGCTCAGTGGTAGAGTGCCTGCCTAGCATGTCTGAGGCACTGTGTTTGATTTCTGGCACCAGATAAAAGTAAACAAATAAAAATGAAGATATTGTGTCCATCTACAACTAAAAAAAAGATATTTAAGACAAAACAAAGGGGCTGGGGATATAGCTAAGTTGGTAGAGTGCTTGCCTCTCATGTACAAGGCCCTGGGTTCCCTAATGCCGCCCCTCCAACCCTGCAAAAAAGCTACAAAAACAAAACAAATCTTCTGAAAAAAATATCTACGCATCTTTCTATCTATCTATGTACGCTGCTGAGGATTCACCCCAGTGCCACATGCTTCAGACTACAACATAAACAGCATGACTCATCAAGCACACAGGAGCTGACCAGAAAAACAATTCCAAGAAAATCAATCTGACTTGAAAAGACACTACCTTTTGAAATGTAATGACATTTTCATAACTTTCCCCTCATAGACTCAATTTTGTAAATAAAGAAGCTAGTCTCCCTTCGGTCGCGCGCGCGGGGGGGGGGGGGTGGTAAAAAAAAAAAGAAAGAGAAAGAAGAAAAAAAGATGGGGGGGGGAGGGAGGAGGAAGAAAAGCCAGGCATGGTGGCACACACTTGTAATCCCAGTGACTCAAGAGGCTGAGGCCTTAGGCAACTGTCTAAAAAGGGCTGGGGATATGGCTCAGTGGTAAAGCACTCCTGGGTTGAATTCTCAGTACCAGGGGAAAAGAAAAAGGTGAAAGGAAAGCAATAATTCAGAAGAGATAGCATATATAATTCTCAAAAAATTGATTTTTTTTTTAAATTCTACTGGGGACTGAACCCAGGGGTGCTTAACCACTGAGCCACATCTCCAATCTGTTTTATTGAGACAGGGGAGATAGGGTCTTGCTAACTTTGCTTAGGGTATCACTAAGTTGCTGAGGCTAGCTTTGAATTCATGACCATCCTACTTCAGCCTCCCCAGCTGCTAGGTTTCAGGTGGGTGCCACCACCCGCAGCTGAACTTGTTCTGAACTTGTTCTTAGAAGAAAACAAAGCCCAGAAGTAGCAAGCATATGGAGACTTAAGACAAATCTCAATTAAATTGAAAAGAACCATCATACAGAATGTGTTTCCTAAACATAAAGCAGTAACAAAAAGAAAATTCCCATCTTAGAAAGAAATAAAAATTTGAGTTAGGTGCAGTGATGCACATCTGTAATTCCACCTACTTGGGAGGTTGAGGTAGGAGGTGCAAGTTGGAGATCAGCTTGGACAACTCAGCCAAACTCTGTCAAAATAATAAAAAGGGCTGGTGGTATAGATAAGAGGAGACACTTGCCTCGCAAGCTCCAGATCCTGGGTTCAATCCCCAATACTGCCCTAAATAAATAAATAAATTCAATTGAATATAAATACCAGGACCAAAATTTGAAGATGTATCTAAAGAAAATCTATTACATCCAGTTACTGGAAAAGAAGAGATGAAACCAAGCTAATAGAAGAACAACAAAACTAAACTTAAAGAAAGATAACCAATGAAATGAGAAAGAATCCACAAATCTAAAAATTTGGTTCTTTGAAACATCTACTAAAGCTCTGGTGATACCAAACTAAAAAGACAAAATACAAATAACCAAAATCTGAAATGAAAAACGAGCCAATATTACAGATGCCACAGAACATAAGACATTATGAAGGAAGTTTTATCCAATAAAAGTTAAGATTCTAAGGCTGGGGTTATAGCTCAGTGGGAGACCCTGGATTCCATCCCCAGTGGCCCCCCCCCCAAATAATATAAAATAAAGGGGCTGGGGTTGTATGTCAGTGGTAGAGTGTTTGCCTTGCATATGTGAGGCCCTGGGTTTGATCCTCAGGGCCAAACATGTAAAAATAAATAAATATACATAAAGCTATAAAATAAATAAAAGAAGAAAAAAAGAAAAACAAAAAAAGAATATTTTAGGATGAAATCAACAAAATTCCAAAAAGGGTAAAATTGATTCAGACACTAGATTAGATACTTTTACTGCAGAGTTCTATCAAACATCCAAGGAAGAAGTAATTCCAGTCTCTTGAAATCTTCTAGAACAGGAAAAAGGGATACTTCCCCCCAGTTCACTTATGGGACAGCAACATGGATACCAAAACCCTCTAGAGAATGTGTACAAAAGAAAATTGCAGACCAACCAATCTTATTCAGGAACATAGATGTAAATCAGACATAAAATATCAGCAAACTGGATCTCCTCTTTTCTCTCTCTCTCTCTCTCTCACACACACACACACACACACACACACACACACAGTAAGTTTCATGCTAGAAATCAATGTAATTCTCCATCAACACATGAAGGGGGAAATAATTTTAACAGAAGATTGTTAAAATTCTACACTGATTCATGTTGAACACTTGTAGCCAAATAGAAAACAGTAATTTCAATAGAATAAATGCTGTACACAAACAAAAATCCTCAATACTCCCCTAAATACAATTGAATATAAATACCAATACAAAGATTTATTTAAATGATGAAAGTTTGAAAGGATTTTCTCAGATTTGGAATGAGATAAGAATGTCCACAACCAGCACTATTTCTATGTTTAGCCAATGTTGGACTTTTTTTAGCCAGTACATTAAGGCAAGAAAAAGAAAATGTTAAAGACTCAAAAGTTGGGGCTGGTGGTGTAGCTTAGCAGAAGAGGACCTGCCTAGCGTATGTGAGGCATTGGGTTTGATCCTCAGCACCACACAAAAATAAATAATAAAGGTATTGTGTCCATCTACAACTAAATAAAAATATGTGTATAAAAAATCTACACAAACATATATAAAGAATCAAAATTTGTGTTTAGATAAGCAGCCAAAAGATTTGCAAAGTATGAGTTATTAGACTAAAAAAAGGAAAAATCAGCTGGACACAGTGACACACACCTATAATCCCAGTGGCTTGGGAGGCTGAGGCAGGAGAATTGTGAGTTCAAAGTCAGCCTCAACAATTCAGCAAGACACTGTCCCTAAATAAAATATTAAAAGGGATGGGGAGGGGCTGGAGTTGAGGTTCAGTGGTAGATCGTTCACCCTGCACGCGCAAGGCAGTGGGTTCAATCCTCAGCACCACATACAAAGAATAAATAATAGTTTAAAAAAAAATTGTTTTAAAGAAAGTACACTTAAAAAAAAGGAGGGGGATGGGATGTGGCTCAATGATTAAATCCCCTGGGTTCAAACCCCAGCACCCCAGCACCCCCCACCCCCCGCCGACAAAAAAAAAAGCAAGGGGCTGGGGATGTGGCTCAAGCGGTAGCGCGCTCGCCTGGCATGCGTGCGGCCCGGGTTCGATCCTCAGCACCACATACAAGCAAAGATGTTGTGCCTGCCGAAAAACTAAAAAATAAATATTAAAAAAAAAAAAAAAAAATTCATTCTCTCTCTCTCTCCCCCTCCACTCGCTCTTAAAAAAAAAAAAAAAAAAAAAAAGCAACACAACAGATAAAATCAAATACATGTTTTTACATCAGTGTTCAAATAAAATGAAAATTTAATATACGATTTTAACAGAGCCCTAAAATATTATATATAAAGACCTCCACATTAAACCACACACAAAAATCAATTCATGTAGATTAAAATCTAAATGTGAAAAGCAAAACGACCAACTTTTGGAATATAGAAACATCTTTTTTTGATATGGGGTAGAAGATTTACTCAACATATGGATAACTCAACTATTAATAGACTTTGTAATAAATAGAAACAGAGAGAAAGAGGGGTAAGCCTCTGAGGGGAAGTTAGGAAATCCATGAATAATGGCAGGTTCATGTTAGAAAGACTATAAAAATGAGGAGGAAAAAAGATACGCTCTTGAAAGGGGAGGGAGGGCAAAGGAGTTGCTTGGTTTTGTTCTAGTTCAGTTTCTTCAGTTTTTCTGTTCTTTAGTGCTGCTAGGGATGGAACCCAAGGGCCTTATGCAGACTAAGTAAGCACTCCCCCACTGAGCTAATTCCTAACCTGTGGGCTATTTTTAAAGTTTATATACAATAGGTATGTAAAAAAGCTATAAAACAAAGTTTCAAAAGGCAGTAATTATACAAATGAGAAAAACAATCTACAAACATGAAAAAGGATTTCAATTCCAATTAAATCAGAAAAACACAACTAAAAAAATTATGGGAAACTACAAGTGGCCAAAACATGGGCTATAAAAGTAGTGGTGAGATGGTGAACAATAGAATCTCAAACACAGGTGCAAGTATAATCTGGTACTACCTCTGGAAAACAGTTTGACATCTAGCAAAAATCAGGTATTCACACCCTGGAACAGAAGGCCGATGGCATTTTTTTTTTTTTTTTTTTTTACATTTATTTTATTTTAGTTGTCGGCAGACACAACATCTTTGTTTTGTATGTGGTGCTGAGGATCGAACCCGGGCCACACGCATGCCAGGTGAGCGCGCTACCACTTGAGCCACATCCCCAGCCCAATGGCATTTTTTTGTGTTATGCAATGCCAAAAATAAAGTTGAACTTTTTAAAAATATATATTTATTTTTTAGTTTTTTTAGGTGGACAGAATGTCTTTATTTCATTTTTGAGAGAGAGAGAGAGAGAGAATGAATTTTTAAAAATATTTATTAATTTTTTAGTTTTCGGTGGTGCCGAGGATCGAACCCGGGTCCCATGCCAGGAGAGCGCGCTACTGCTTGCCACATCCCCTGTCCTCTTTATTTCATTTTTATGTGGTGCTGAGAATCAAACCCAGTACCTCATGCATGCTAGGCAAGCGCACTACCACTTGAGCCACATCCCCAGCTCAAAGTTGAACTTTTTGAGAAACCATCAAAGCAGAGACATACAAAATGTGTCATTTTTCATTTCTCCAGACTATGGGGTCTCTGGATTCCTTCAAAAGCTGGAAAAACAGAGTTGGTTTGCAGTTTTTAGTATCAAGAGGACCATGGATGATTTTGAAAGCTGCCCTTGGATACTGGGGTTCAGGAATTCCTATCCCAGAGATACACTTAACCTATTCCAATAGATTCTGTCAAATTTGCTAAGATCATCCCAATTTTGGAATACATAACACTTATCCATTTCACACTCCTGTAGGAAGAGTCAAAGGTTGCCCTGAACACATTCACCCAACAGATAGATGCCCATTGTCTGGAGTTCCTATAATTAGGTTTCCCTAGTAGCTGTGCTTAGTGTAGAATTTTTAACTTGGAGTTCTTCTATAATTTCAGCATACACTATAAATAAATTTGCAATTTGGATTTACTAAAAATCAACAAGTGAAGAATGATTAGGAACAGAAGGGCCAGCCAGGCATGGTGGCACATACTTGTAATACCAGCAAGCAGGAGGGTTACAACTTCCAGGGCAGCTGGGCAACTTAGTGAGGCTCTTTCTCAAAATAAAATAAAGAGTTGGGATGTAGGTCAGTGGTAGAGGCTCTTGGTTCAATTCCCAGAACCAGGAAAAAGAAAAGAAAAAGGAAAGGTAGGGTTGCAGAGCACAAAACAATTCTTTTACAGCTGGGATCAGGAGGTGGCATGAGAAAAACCTTTAGTTAAGAGGCCAGTAAAACAACACTGTCACCCTCTTCTCTACAGCCTGCCTCTGGTCATCCAGTCACTCCCAGAACAAGGAGCCCCCGGTAGCAAGAGCAGTCATCAAGCAAAACAAAGGTACGGCAGAGGAAATGAAATAGAAACCAACCAGTATCTTCTTGGGGACAGAATCCTAGCTCTCTCCTCAGGCCTGGGGGAGAATAGACCAGGCACGCTGCAAGTGAACTTTTGGGTATTCAAGGGAACAAAAATAAATAAATAAATAAATTGAGAACATGGTTCATCCTTCCAGTATTAGCAGCAAGGCACTATAGCTTCAGGCAACATGCCAAATTATGCTCCTCCCCAAGAATTATCATTGAGGCTGAATATACCCACATACCTCAGAAACCCACAGGTGGGAGAGGGCCACTTGGAGCCACACCAGCTCCTGCTATCTCAGATCTAGCACATCTCCACTGACCCCACTTGCGAGCCAAAGCTCCTGGGGTCTACCCATGACCTTGCAGGATGCAGGGGTTATAACAACAGGACAGCCCAGTGGTACCAAGACCAAACTCTACATCTATAAAGGCAGCTCCCTACTCTCAGCCTTTTCTTTTCTGAAATCTTGAAGCTTCTTAGTGTGATTCAATTATAAAGTTCCACAAGTCAGGAAGCAATGCCTTGTGATATACCTGTTGTGACGGTGTGCAATCAGTCACCCAGGTTATTTCTCAAACCAGTGGGCCACAGGGTCAAGGGAAATCCGTTACTAGCACTCCACACCGAGATCACACAGCACTCATGGGCAGTACTTTCCACACACCTGCTCAATGTGCTGGTGCTTCCACCTTACAAATTGCAGTCTTGGCACACAGTATCAGAGGCCTTAGTGACATGCTGGAGAAAAGCAAATCTGCCCTTAGGATGCTGGACAGTGGGCTGACCAGACCCCCACACAGGTGTGTACCAGGGACAAGTCTACCAGAACTAATTTCTAAAGTCCTCTGACCAAACCTGGCCTCTCTCTGTACATGTGGGATATGCACATTCTCTGCCAGTCTGTAACGATGCTGTGGGAACAGGGCACAGCTGGCCTCACAGGCTCCACCCTCAGAGTCAGGACAGAGTCAAGGCTTCAGGTGGTCAGGCAGGACACTTACTTCCCCTGTGGCCTTGTTAACTGGCAACTGCTTCTGAAACTTGAGATATTTCCCAGTGACAGTGCAGAGCTCACACCAACTAGGTACCACACTAGATTCCAGGAACTTGAATATGGGATTCTTTTAGTTTCACAATCCTCTACTGACATGGGCAAGAATATCCCCATTTTATGGATGAAGCAAATAAGGCCAAGCAACATATACAAGGTCACAAAGCTGGGGTAAACTGTGGAATGAGGGACTGAAGACATGTGGGACCTTGAGATTCTCCCCAAATGGCTTCTGTGTCCAGCTGTGGCAAGGTTAAGGGCCACACAACCCTACCAAAAAAATTTTTTTTTCCCCAGTGCCAGGGATCACACACACTAGGCAGGTGCTCTACTACTGAGCTATAGTTTCTACCCACAGCCATGCTCCAGAGGAAACAAAGCCACAACAGATCATTTTCCTCAAGTAGTTTTCCTTCTGGGGCCCACTCACTGAATGTAACCAAGGTCTTCAGGTGCCAGTGCAGGCCAAGAAATGGCCAATCTCACTCCCACACCTCCCACACACTTACCACAATAGAGTCATTGTGAGTCAGGTCCACCACCACAGGCTCTAAAGATTCACAGGTGAGGTCCACAATTTCATCTCCAGCTTCAAAACAAAGCATTTCAACAGGTGTTAGGAGTTAAGAAAGGCTGTAAACCCCCCACCCCAGCCCAATTAATATGGTCACGAACATGGCATTGGCTTATACTGATCTAAAATATTCCTTTCCTACACAAAGCGTCAATTCCTTTCTGTAATAACAGCCAAAAAATATCCTTCCAGCATTTTGCCAAGTGCGGTGTCACCCGCCTGCCATGCCTAGTAAAGCTTCAGCAGTGAAGGAGATGCTTCTCTCTTCACTCCTCCCAAGCTGGGCGGAGAACAAGGTGCTGTCTGACCCCAACATGCCAAACTGGATTAGGCCAGCTGTGTAGCTTGCCTTCTGACCCATAGCACACATGGGGGATGTGTGTATGGTGTACAGAACTAAGTAGAACTAAGTAGGAAGGACACGAACCCAACAGCAGTTACCTGCAGTTATACTTAGCAGGTAGGAACAAGGGGCAGAGTACCCCCTCCGTTTATTTAAAAAAAAAAAAAAAAAAAAGAGAGAGTGAGCGAGAGAGACTTACAACCATTTGTTTCCAATTACCATCAGCAGTAAAGAGTGTGAGGTAAAGATTTTATTCCCTGGGGCTGGGGTTGTGGCTCAGCGGTAGAGCGCACGCCTAGCATGTACAAGGCACTGGGATCAATACTCAGCACCACATAAAAACATATTAAAAAAAAAAAAAAAAAAAAAAAAAAGATTTTATTCCCCACCCCAGTATTGGCGATGAATCCAGGGGTGTTTTACCACTGAGATTCACCTGCAGCCCTTTATGTTGAAATAAGATTTTGCTAAGTTGCCAAGACTGGCCTTAAACTTGCCTCAGACTCCTAAATAGTTGGGATTCCAGGTGTGCACTGCTGGGCCTGGCATGAGGTTAAGACTCCTGCCAGGCAAAGTGGCGCACACCTGTAATCCCAGTGGCTTGAGAGGCTGAGGCAGGAGGATCACGGGTTCAAAGCCAGCCTCAACGACTTTGTGAAGCTCTAAGCAACTCAGTGAGACTCTGCCTCTCTACACATGAAAAAGGGCTAGGGATGTGCTTGTCTAGCATATGTGAGGCACTGGGTTCAGTCCTTAGCACCACTTAAAAAAGTTTCACAAAACTAAAATATAATGTATTACCATCACACATAGGTATGATGTGTTACAGATAGACAAAGTAATCTGTACAAAAGGATCTCATTCTTTTTCTTTTTTCTTTTTTTTTAGTTATACATGGACACAATATCTTTATTTTGTTTATTTATTTTTATGTGGTGCTGAGGATCAAACCCAGAGTCTTACACGTGCAAGCAAGCACTCTATCACGGAGCCACAACCCCAGCCCCTCTTTCTTTTTTCTTTTTTAGTGGAGATTGAACCCAGGGTGCTTTACCACTGAACTATACCTCCAGTCCTTTTTGTTTTTATTTTGAGACAGGGTCTGGATAAGTTGCTGAGGCTGACTTTGAACTTGTGGTCCTCTGCCACCACTAACAGGATATTCTAACAACTAATTCTCATCTAGTGCTCTCTGTCAAGAGTCCCAAGTTCTATGGAACTGACTGATTCTGTGGGTGAAGTCTGTTTCAGGCACTAGCATCATCCCTGAAGGCTGGCAGGAGCAGTGCTGGGTTCCGACCAGATGCATCCCGTGTGCTCCTGTACCACACCATGCCTTCTCTACCCCAGCACACCATGCTGTGGGATGCCTGGCAACTTACCAGTTTCCACGAGTTCTATGGGTTCTGCTTCTAAGGAAATCTCAGGAGTGGAGGCTGCCTCCCGAGTTCGCTTCTGGGCTTGTCTAGAATTTACAGTTCCACCACGACGCTTTCTCTGACGGTATCAAGGGGGAAAAAAAATAGTCCCATGAGTGCTAGACAGACAAGAAGAACAGAAGTCAACACAGGGATGGGTCAATTTAGGAGTGTATAGATGTGAGGTTGGAGTGGATTTTAAAACTTGGGATTTGAGAATACTAACTGCCTACGGAGAGGAGTCATCCAAAACATGAATAGAATTTTTTTTTTTCTCTTTGTAGTGGATAGGTAAACACTCTACTACTGAGCTACATACACCCCCAGTTCCTTGTTTTCTTAGCATTAAAAACTTGTTTCCAGAGTTTCAATTCTTTCTTTTTTCTTTTGGCAGTGCTGGCTATTGAACCTAGGGCCTGGCAAGTGCTAGGCAAGAAAGAGTTCTACACTTTAGCCGCATGCCCCCCTCCCTGCCCTTTCAATTTGTATTCACTGTGGAAAGCTAGACTTTCTTTGGAAATATGACTTCTAACCCAGGCACTCTGTTGCCTACCAGCACAGACATTTCCCACCTTCCTTCACTGTATTGGGCTGTAGTTTCTGACCCAGCTGGCTTCAAAGGACAATCTGAGAACACAACCTCCTACAGTCTTCTTTGGCTTCAGGGGACAGACCTCCTATGGAGACTGTCACTGTTTATCCTGCTCCACACTACTCTAGCCAGTCTTTGCTCTACAGGCTCAAATCCCCTCTACCCTGTTGTGCTTCTCACTGCCACTGGGCCTGCTGTCCTTCATACTGAGCCATCTGGGGCACTTTTTTTTTTTAAAGAGGGAGTGAGAGGGGGGCAGAGAGAAAATTTTTAATATTAATTTTTAGTTTTCGGCGGACACAACATCTTTGTTTGTATATGGTGCTGAGGATTGAACCCGGGCCTCAGGCATGCCAGGCGAGCGCGCTACCGCTTGAGCCATATCCCCAGCCCTCTGGGGCACTTTTCCACTACTAAGTCTGAAGTTCTTCACCAGTCCTAGCTTTGCAGAGCTGCTGTGAGGACCTAAATGACATGAGAACGGTATGATCTCAATCCTGTATATCTTTCCAGAGGAATTCAACCTCAGAAAATTCAAGAAGGACCTTATATTAAAGCTGAGATATGCCCAAGACCCAAGAATATCCATCACCCAACCCAACCCATGACAACAGAGATAAGCCTGATTCTATTTGTATTTTAGCAGATGGTTTAACACCTTCCTTCGGATGTGCAGCACAGGGCCATCCCCACCATCCCCAGGCAAGCCCAGAGCAGTTCAAATTCCCAACAGTGGCTCTGTGTCTCAAGAAAGCTGCCTTTCCCACTGCAGTTGAACTCTAGTGCCCAGCAGGTCACATGAGCTGTCCTCACAGTCTCCTTCTTCTGAAGTACCATATGTTTCCCATCTCACCCACCCAGCTACCTGTACAAAACCAGCCATGGACAACCTGGCTGCTCATGGCCCCTCCATGCCTTTAACCTGGGCTCTATCCCAGCGTGGTGTGCACTCCCCGCTTCTTCACCTGACCAACTCCTTCAGTTTTCAAAAACCCATCCTCTACTTCCTCCTAGGCTGGCTGGCTGATTCTCTCTCCTCCACCTCAACTTAGAGTAGGGTTGAGTCGAGGGGTTTGTTATCTCAGGGCAAGCTCAGTACTCCTGGAGCATTTGTGGAGACACACACTCCTCTCTGACCCCCCATTAGTCCTGGTTAAGAACGTACCAGCTGAACTAGTAAAAGCTCAGAGCTTTTGGTGAAAATGAACCAAAATGAACCATCCAATCAACTACAGAAGTTACTCACACTGTAACTTAACCAATGTCTTCACAAGACCTCATAAAGGCCATATTGCTTTGCTTTGTCCTCCCTGTCTGGACAGAGATATGGCCTCAGAGGTAAGGCTTAGAATGTCTATTTCCTTTTAGGTAGGCTAGGACAGCAGTCTACAGATAAAGGACCAAGGCGGGAAGTCACTCACCCTTTACAGGGGTAGGGGGGTGGGCCTAGAGACTCAGGAAGGGTAGGCTGGGCTGGTTAGAAAGGCATGGAAGGCAAGGACCTAAAGGGCTAGATTACCCGAACAGACCTCATGTCACCTGTTCACTGAAGGAGCTGTCTGTTTAGCCTCACCCTACTCCTAACCACCCTTTAGCTTTACAATGCCATTCGCAGCACCTCTGGGGTCTGGAAAGAGATGACGAGGCTGTTTCACATCTGGTTTATCCCTAAGGAAGTCAGTGCATCTCAGAAAACAGTTCAGAATTTAGATAACATAAGCAACCTTGAGGCAGCTTTGACAGCAGGAAGTAAGCAAGGGGACTTTCACAGGCAAACTTCTATTGTGCTCAAGGGACTCCAAGTGACACCTGGGTTATGCTGAACCAGAGCTGCCTTGGAGGTTCGATGAAAGTCTAAACAGTAGTTACAATGACTGATCAACACAGGCCAGTGTAGTAAGAAAATTTCCACTTGATCATTACTGTCAGGTTCATGTTGAACACAAAGAAACAATGTAGAAGGAAAAATAGAAAACTGGTTGCAAATAACCAAAACACCACAAAGGGCCTTAATATTTCTAGGACACAACTGCCAAGAAAGTTTGATGTTTCAACCAGGCATGGTGGGATAATCTGTCATCCCAACTACTCACTGGAAGGTGAAGGCAGGAGGATTACACATTCAAGGCCAGCCTGGGCAATGTGGTGAGACCCTGTCTCAAAATAAAATTCAAAGAGTTTTTAAAAAGGGCTGGGGATGTGGCTCAAGTGGTAGCGTGCTCGCCTGGCATGCGTGCGGCCCGGGTTCGATTCTCAGCACCACGTACAAACAAAGATGTTGTGTCCGCCGATAACTAAAAAATAAATATTAAAATTCTCTCTCTCTCTCCTCCCTCACTCTCTCTTTAAAAAAAAAAAAAAAAAAAAAAGTTTTTAAAAAGGTATGATGTTTGGGCTTGGGTTGTGGCTCAGCAGTAGAGCATTTGTCTAGTATGTACCAGGCCCTGGGTTCGATCCTCAACACTACATAAAATAAAGATTAAAAAAAAAAAAAAAAAAAGTATATTTGAATTTTAAGCCATTCCTCCTCAGCCTTCTGTTCTGGGGGCACCATCCCAACACCTGGAACTCAGCTGAAAATGGGCCCGTTGGTGCAGCTAAGGGAAGGACCCGGCACACACTCCATGAAGATCCAGGATCACCCAGAACACCTATACAGTTCTCTCTGTAATGTGCCAGAAAGGATAAGGAAGTTGCTTAGTTTGAAAATAAAATCATGAGCTATTGAAACTTACTGTACTCATTATGATCCTTGGCTCCAACCTACAGAAAGGGAAGTGATCTCTACCCAGGTTTGCAGCAAAGCAGAATATTCAACCTCTCATGCCCGCTGGTTACTCATCTTCTGGCTTAAAAGAATTTGGAGCCAGGCAGATTTCAGTATCTTCGAGTCCTGTCCTGAAAAACAAAAATATCAACTTGATAAATGCTGCTACCTACACTGTTGCTTACAAAGTTCAGTTTACTAATTCACCAGTCCTTCCTGTCACAAAGTGCTCTGCTGAACACTTTATGCAATTTATGTCACTAATCCCATATTCATTTTCAGAAGTAAGAATTCTTGCTAAAAATGGCATACCTGACCTCAAAGCTGCAATCAGAACCATTATGCCATCTCTCTTTGTGTGTGTGTGTGTGTTGGGGACTGAACCCAGGGCCCCATGTGCTCTCATACTGAACTATACCCCCCAGCCCATCCTGCCCTTTTTGTCTGTGCAACCCTAACAAAAGCATTGTGTTAATTCCTGGGGGAAAAAAATGAGTCAGGAATGACATACCTGACCTCAGCAATCAGGAGGGACAAAGCTTCCAAGGCCAAGAAAAGTGCTGAGCCTTGGGTTCTTTCTATAATTTCACTGTCCACCCTACAGATGAGCTGAGGAGACAAAAGGTCATCCATCTTGCTCCCAACCCCCCTTAGGCTCCACAAGACTACTCAGAACATATGACAGTCCCAGATCCACCAAAATTCCTAAGTTCTAATGCACACATTATTTATGTTTCTGGTCCCAAGAATAGCTTACATCTATGACACAAGATTTCCTCCTCCCATTTGTCCACCTCAGTGATGTGTCTTCGAAATTAAAAAGGATCCAACACAAATGTCTTCCCAGAGAAGGGGGGAGAGATGTCTACTGAGCAATGGGGAACGACGGGATGCACATACCTTGGCTGCTCCATAAGCTTCTTGCCTCTCACTGCATTGATATTTAGATTTTCAAATATTGCTGTTGAAGATGCATCTTGTACCTGGCCTTGCCTGCATGCCCATCACCACTCTCAGAAGCCAGTCTCCGGTATCCTTACAGGTCCAGCTAGACCATTGGCTTCCCTGGGAGCTTCATAGCTCCACAATAATTCGTTCCAAGTCTAGTTTTTCTCTTTCAGGGATGGTGGGCATCAGAGTCAGAGGGCAATGAAGCTGGAAGACTGGCCTTTGAAAGACCTACCCAAGGGCTGAATTTTACTAGGAAGTCAAATGGGGAGAGGGTATTCCCTGCAGAACAAGATAGAAGGAGATCATGGGGAAGATATCCCATCAACCAAAGGATTCTGGACTACACAGGGGACAAAAACCCTCAGGTAATAAAACAAGCAACACCTGAAAATTACAGGTGTAATTCCACGCAAGGCACTATGCTAAGGACTGCCTCATCCTGAGCACTACACTTATCACCCAGTAAGAAAGCAGGCTCAATAATGGTCACTCTCTTATACAGAGGCAACTAAGTAAGGATGATCAAGAGGGAATTAAGGGGCTGAGGTTGTGGCTCAGTGGTAGAGTGCTCGCCTAGTATGTGTGAGGCCCTGGGTTTGATCCTCAGCACCACATAAAAATAAATAAAATAAAATAGAGGGGCTGGGGATGTGGCTCAAGTGGTAGAAGGCTCGCCTGGCATGCGTGCGGCCCGGGTTCAATCCTTAGCACCACATACAAACAAAGATGTTGTGTCCGCCGAAAACTAAAAAAATAAATAAATATTAAAATTCTCTCTCTTTAAAAAAACAAATAAATAAAATAGAGGTATTGTGTCCAACTACAACTAAAAAATATTTAAAAAGAGGGAAATAATTTGCCCAAAGTCCACACTAGTAAACACCAGAATCCACGCAATTAAATACTACCTTAGTGCCAATTTTTTAGAGATGTCCTAGAAACAATTAGAAATATGGAAATTTATTATTATTTCTACTTATTTATTTAGTGCTGGGAACTGAATAGAGGGTGCTTTACCACTGAGCTACTCCCTCATTCTCAGCCCCTTGTGCATGGTAGACCAGCATTCTACCCTCAGCCCCTCCCAGCCCTTTTTATTTGTATTTTGAGACAGGGTCTTGCCAAACTGCCCAGGCTTGCCTTGAACTTGGGATCCTACTACCTTAATCTCCCGAGTCTCTGGGATTACAGGTATTTTCCACTTAGACTGACTGGAACATGGGAATTTAGTATGTCTAAAAAGGAACTCTTGCTTCTTCCTTCCTCTATTATAAGAGGTTCTCCACAACTTTCCTTCATCTCAGCACAAGGGCCCACCATTCTTTAGTATAGAGGCAACTCTAAAGACACTCACTATGTCCTCATCTGATAGGGTTTTGTCCACTGTGTACCTACCTCCCCTATCTTACACAAGGAGGTTCTCATGTTTATTAAAGGGGTTGAAAATGGGTAACTGATAGTGCCCTTATGGCTAAGAAAAGATCTGGGATAGAGCAGTAGCTATTCCTAACTGGGAATGATCAGGAAAGCTAAATGCCAGAATTCCTAAAGCTATGAGGGTGGGAGAGAAACACTCATGCCAGGGTACCTAGCTAGCTACTCTGCAATAGAGTGACACCATAGACCTAAATGAGAGAAGGCAGAAAGGAAAGAGTTGCTGAGGGTAGCTTTAATATTAGCAATGCTGGATATGAGAAATTCTGGTGGAATGGTCCAAAGATGGATAGAAAAACTCAAATGGTAGAACTGGGGTCAGAGATTTCAGAACATGTGAATGTCTAGGGAGGGGGGAGGTAGAGAAAGAAGAGCCTGAAAGAGAATTAAAAAGCCAGAAACAAAGGTAGGAGAATGTGGATATCCATTTAGACAAAACCCAGCATTTGTAGAGCTAGGGATGTAGGGATGTAGCTCATTGGTAGAGCACTCACAGGCCCTAGTTTTGACCCATCACTGCAGACTAAGCAACCAACAACCTACTCTGTAGGAGTTTCAAGGAGGAAAAAAGCAATGAACACCTTGGAAGATGCACAGGGTGGGGGGTGGTGTCTAAAAGAAAGCTAGTGAGCTTAGTACAGGATGTTGAACACTGGGGAGCAAGCCAGATGAAAGCAAGAGCAAAGAGGTCATGTTCCAAGACCAAATTGTACTAAAGATCAAACAGGAAGGCCAGAGGAGGCCATATGGCATTTGAGGCCTACAGTGAGGAGCAAGTCAAGGAATTAAGTAGGTGGGTGGGATGATTAGAGGGAGGAAGGATGCCCCAGAAGGATGGAGTGCGGGAAAACTGAAGACAGCAAAGGTTGACAGTGTTCAAATCATAATAACCCTCATAAACCACACACCCTAAGGTCAGGGCATTTAAAGCTTTATGCTAACGACAATGAATAAAGATCTTCATTTAGAGAGACTGTGTCACCTGTGTGCTGAGAGGGCGGATGGAAGATTGAACAAATCAGAATGTAGACCAGGGAGGAGACTCAGGAACCAGAGTAGAAGAAAGTGGCATGGCTCAGAGGCAGTAGCAGAGTGCAGGAGAGAGAAATGGGACTACCAGATGGTAACCAGGAGAGCTCTCCGGCTTTCTATGTTCTGACAGATTTTCATTTTTTTCAACACAGCAATCATGGTCACTTACAATGATGCCCTCCCCACACTCTAGGAGAAACGTGACATATAACCATATGCATATTCGTCACGTACATTTGTTGACTATATAGCCATCATGTGTACAGCAGTGTGACCTGCATAAAGGCCAAAAACAGACTGTAAGGCAAGCAGAAAACAGGAAATGTTAGACTGGAACCAGATTCTACTAGTAAATCTCATACTACTATATTTCCAAGAGCAAAGAAAGGAAGTCAGAGAAAGGGTCTGGGGCACAACAGAAACAGAATAAAGCACAATGAGATGTTCTCACATGAAGCTCTAGGTCTAGTCCAGTCCTGCAACAGGCACAGAGCCCTCAAACCATGCCAGAGCAGCAGCATCTGAATCATCTTCTGAAAATCAGAACCATAACTCCTCTGTTCTGGCTCTATCCACACTAGCCAAGTGACTCCTTGTTCATTTCCCATGTGGGGGGTGAGGGGTGGTGGAAGGAGCCCAGGTACCAGGTCATTCCTTCTGTGTTGCAATCATAAAGCAGTCCCACTGTGAACTCATAAGGGGTTATCTGGATACAAGGCCTAAGTCTCCTTTGAGTTTGGACAAGCTGATCAGGGTAAGTTCTTTTTGATGGTGTTGTAAAAGCCTAGAGGTCAAATCCTACAGAACACCATTAAGGAAATCCTGACAAATACTGACTGGGTATTTGCTGGTTCCAACTGCCTGGCTCATGTCTTCCTTTTATAAGCCACAAACTTCTGATCATTCCCATTTTAACTCTCTCTAGATGGATTTTTTTTTTTTTTTTGTGGTGCTGAGGATCGAACCCAGTGCCCCACAAGTGAGGGAGGCGCTTTACCGATGAGCTACAGCCCCCAGCCCTCTCCATGGAATTTCAAAAGCAGAATTATGTGAACATTAAAACTGCCAATAACTTTCAAAGCTTCTTAAATGGAACTCTGATGCCCCTGTCACACCAATAACCACACCTTAGTATTCAGGAAAAATACAAGCTTCTTGATTGTTAGACTAAGGACGCCCTTGCAAATACCAAAATCCACCTGTGCTCAGGCAGTATTTGCAATGTAACCTACATACACATTCCCACATACCTCAAATTATCTCTGTTGCTTATAATACAATGTGAATACTATATTAGTAGTAGTTTCAGTGGCCTGGTGCAGTGGAACACATCTGTAATCCTAGTGATCTGGAAGGGAGAGGCAGGGGGATCACAAGTTCCAGGACAGCCTCAGCAACTTAGTGAGACCCTGTCTCAAAAAACAAAAAAGGGGGCTGGGGTTGTGGCTCAGTGGTAGAGCGCTTGCCTAGCGTGTGCGAGGCCCTGGGTTCGATTCTCAGCATTACATAAAAAAAAATAAAGGTAGTGATAACTACAACTAAAAAATAACTATTAAAAAATAAAATAAAAATAAAAAGGGCTGGGGATGTTGCCCAGTGGTAAAGCACCCCTGGGTTCAGTCCCTGGCACCACAATAAATAAATAAAAATAAAAATCAGGGTCAGATGTTTAAGTTAGAGATGAAAAAAAAAGGAAAAGGTAAAGAGGAAATCCCATGAAAATAAAAAGGAGACCAGCAGAGTAGAGGAAGACAACCAGTGGGAGGGAGGAGGAAAGGGAAAGGGAGACACTGGGGAACAAAAATGACCAAATTTCATTGTTATGCTGTATACCAATCCCACTATTACCTATAATTATAATGTGCCAACAAAATATATTTAAGATACATAGTTTAAAATATATATATTTGTACATACAAATAAGAAAAATGGCAAGATTTAAAAAAATGGTATATATTCAGCATAAACATTCCCAAACCCCTTATTTTTTATAGTGCTAGGGATCCAAACCCAGGGCCTAACCCATGGTGAGCTCTAGGCTGAGCTATATTCCCACCCTCCCAGGTATTTCAATTCAATTGGTTTAATATAGAGATGCAGATTCCATGAATATAAAGGGCTGTCTATATAAGATTTTTAAAAAAACAACACACAAACAACAACAACAACAAAAAAACCCCACACCCACCATGGTGTTAAGGGCCTTGAACACTGGTCTCTCTTGAGCCAGCTGCTGGGATTATATGCATGCAATACTGCTTCTAGCTCTCCTGAGATTTTTGCAGGGATGAGATGAATGAATTTGGTCAAAGCAAATAGTAGTACACTATGCTTGGAGAATGAGGCGTGTTCATTATATTGGGTAATCAGGTCTTCCATGAATTTATCTCATGAGCCTGATCAAGCCCCATCAGCAATCAGGCCACAGCTCAAATCCCCAAAGGCCTAAAAGGAGCACCAAAGCCACAGAACCTTCACATCTTTTGGCCAGTGCGGCCTGTGCTCTGGAAGCCTGATAAAATGAGGTAATTCCTGGGAGCTAGGAGAAAGGGTAACATGATGAAGGAACCTGAGGATCCACTTCTTCAGAGCTCAAAATGGCCTCAGGTGTGGGAGCTCATCAACAACCTCCCATCTTTCCCCAGAGCCCAAGGTCACTTGACCTTGCCACAAAAGTCACAAGAGGTGGGTGTGTTGCCTGCCCCCACCAAGCAAGAAAAGGTCAGCTAGGAAGCTTAGCTTCCTCTATGTATCTTGAGCCTGAGGTCATTTGGACTGGAAGTGAGAAGACATATGGAGTGGTGTGGGTAGTGGTCAGAAGCTTCCAAAGCCAATTCTTAAACCCAGATTAGTGGAAAGCAGCTAAGCAGTGGGAATTCCCTCAATAGTGCACCAGAGGTGGACTGATCTAAATGGAACTGCCCCGGAGCTCCTCAGCACATGCCATCCCTCCGACTGTCAGTCAGATTCATATGGAGGCTAGCTAATGAATACATATATGCTGTCACTTATGGGCTAGCCAAACCCAGTTCTAGGGACATTGATCTTAACAGTGAGATGCAGCACCCTTGCTTATGAGCTATGACAGAAGTTCTAACCCAGCAGACCCTCTTCAATTAAAGGGCTATGAATAGCAAAACAAAAACAAAACCACTATACTTATTTGCTGATAACATCATTCTATATTTAGAAGACCCAAAAAACTTTACCAGAAAGCTTCTAGAACTCATAAAGTCAGCAAAGTAGCAGGGTATAAAACTAACACCCATAAATCAATTGCATTCCTATACACCAATGACAATCAGCTGAAAGAGAAATCAGGAAAACTATACCATTCACAATAGCCTCAAAACAAAAACAAAAACCTTGGGTTCTAAAAAGTGAAAGACCTCTACAATGAAAACTACAGAACACTAAAGAAAGAAATTGAAGATGACCTCAGAAAATGGAAAAATCTCCCATGTTCTTGGATAGGCAGAACTAATAGTCAAAATGGCCACAGTACCAAAAAACACTATACAGATTTAATGCAATTCCTATTAAAATTCCAATGACGTTCTTCATAGAAATAGGAAAAGCAGCCATGAAATTCATTTGGAAAAATAAGAGGCTCAGAATAGCCAAAGCCATCCTTACCATTAAAGTGTTACAGGAGGCATCACAATACCAGGCCTTAAATTATACTACAGAGCTATAGTAACAAAAATGGCGTGTACTAGCACAAAAACAAATATTAAGACCAACAGAACAGAAGATATGGAGACGTGCTCACATAAATAGTCATACTAGATAAAGGTGCCATAAACATACATTGGAGAAAAGATAGCCTCTTTAGGAAAAATGGAAATCATATGTAGAACAAAATTGAACCCCTATCTCTCACCCTGCACAAAACTCAAAGTGGATCAAGGATCTAGGCATTAGACCAGAGACTTTGGGCCTAATAGGAAAACTTAACACTCAAAAAACAAATAACCCAATCAATAAATGGACAAAGGAACTGAACAAGCACTTCACAGAAGAAATACTAATGGTCAAAAAATATATGAAAAAATGTTGAGCATCTCTAGCAATTAGAGAAATGCAAATTAAAGCTACACTGAAAATAAAGATATTGCATCTGTCTATAACTAAAAAATATTAAAATTCCATCTCACTCCAGTCAGAATGGCAATTATCAAGAATATAAGTAACAATAAATGTCGGCAAGTGAGTGGGGGGAAAGGTTCACTTATACATCACTGATGGGACTGCAAATTGGTGCGGCCAATTTGGAAAGAAGTATGGAGATTTCTTGGAAAGCTGGGAATGGAACCACCATTTGATCCAGCTATTCCCCTTCTCGGTCTATTCCCTAAAGACCTAAAAAGAGCATACTACAGGGACACTGCTACATCCATGTTCATAGCAGCACAATTCACAATAGCAAGACTGTGGAACCAACCTAGATGCCCTTCAATAGACGAATGGATAAAAAAAATGTGGCATTTATACACAATGGAGTATTACTCTGCATTAAAAAATGACAAAATCATAGAATTTGCAGGGAAATGGATGGCATTAGAGCAGATTATGCTAAGTGAAGCTAGCCAATCCCTTAAAAACAAATGCCAAATGTCTTCTTTGATATAAGGAGAGTAACTAAGAACAGAGTAGGGACGAAGAGCATGAGAAGAAGATTAACATTAAACAGGGATGAGAGGTGGGAGGGAAAGGGAGAGAGAAGGGAAATTGCATGGAAACGGAAGGAGACCCTCAGGGGTATACAAAATTACATACAAGAGGAAGTGAGGGGAAAGGGAAAAAATATAAGGGGGAGAAATGAATTACAGTAGAGGGGGTAGAGAGAGAAGAGGGGAGGGGAGGGGGGGAGGCGGGATAGTAGAGGATAGGAAAGGCAGAATACAACAGACACTAGTATGGCAATATGTAAATCAATGGATGTGTAACTGATGTGATTCTGCAATCTGTATATGGGGTAAAAATGGGAGTTCATATCCCACTTGAATCAAAGTGTGAAATATGATATATCAAGAACTAAATAATGTTTTGAACAACCAACAATAAAAATTAATAAAAAAAAAATCTGATCTTGTGATAGGAACAGGATTGTGTAGAAAACAGTCCAAGGGGTCTGAAGATTCAGGAAGCTTGGTAGGTACCTCCTAGGATTCCCCCACTTGTTGGGAAGGCTTGGTTGTCACTGTGGGAGGACTGGAGGAGGCTGTGGTCTTTGGTGCAGGATCTTGGTAAGGTTCTTAGTAACTTGTATAGCACCTTTGTGCAGATTTGAAAAATGGCCTTTCCTCGGGTTAAAAACAAAAATTAAAATAAATATATTATTGTACAATTAAAAAAAAAAGAATATAAGTAACAATAAATGTCGGCAAGTGAGTGGGGGGAAAGGTTCACTTATACATCACTGATGGGACTGTAAATTGGTACAACCATACTAGAGCAGTATGGAGACTCCTCAGAAAACTAGCAATGAAACCATTTGACACCAGTTATACCACTGCTTGGTTTATACTCACAGGACTTGAAATAGGCATATCAC
The DNA here is from genome assembly GCF_048772815.1 of Callospermophilus lateralis. NCBI lineage: Eukaryota > Metazoa > Chordata > Mammalia > Rodentia > Sciuridae > Callospermophilus > Callospermophilus lateralis. The sequence goes on along the minus strand of NC_135312.1, from coordinate 1,973,418 downwards.
AGTGACACAGCTCAATTCACAATACCTAAGCTATAGAACCAACCTAAGTGCCCTTCAGCAGATCAATGGATAAAGAAAATGAGGCATATATACACAACAGACTACTGTGGTATACAAAGATAGAATATTGGGGCTGGTGTTGTGGTTCAGTGGTAGAGTGCTCGCCTAGCATGCATGAGGCACTGGGTTCCATCCTCAGCACCACATAAATGTAAAATGAAGATACTGTGTCCACCTAAAAGTTAAGAATAAATATTTTTTTTAAAAAAAAGGATGGAATTGGAAAATATCACACTAACTGAAATAAGCCAGTCCCAAAAAACCAGAGGCCAAATGTTCTCTCTGATATGTGGGTGCTAACCCACAAGGGAGGGTGGAGAGGGAAAGAACAGAAGTCCACTGGATTGGACAAAAGGGAATGAAGGGAAGGGAGCAGGGAGGGGAATAGAAAAGACAGTAGACAGGAGCTGGGGATGTGGCTCAAGCAGTGACGCACTTGCCTGGCATGCTGGGTTCGATCCTCAGCATCACATAAAGATCAAATAAAGATGTTGTGTCTGCCGAAAACTGAAAAATAAATATTAAAAAAATTCTCTCTAAACTCGGTCAAAATAAAACGGTGACTGGGCTTGTAGCTCAGTGATAGATCACTTGCCTTGCATGCATGAGGCACTGGGTTTGAGTCTCAGCACCACATTAAAAATAAACAAAGATATTGGGTCCATCTACAACTAAAAAAATTTTTTAAAAATTACATTCTATGGTCATGTGTATCTAAAAAGAACAAAAAAGAAGGAAAGCAAGTCAATGGTTATTGGCCCCTAGGGTAAACAAAGAGCATAAGAAAGAACATTAAATGGGCCTGAGGAAGTTAACCTTCACAAGAAAACTCAAATGTCATCAGGTTCCAAAAGATCTAATACTGTAAGGGCTCCCAAAGATCACAACTACTGCCCACAGAGTATGTCCTTCAGATCATAAAGCCACTCCTCACTCCCTACCTCTCACTGTCTGACTCCATTTGCAGTTATAGATATGTGTCCTTTTACCCCAGATACCCTGGATATCAGGCACCGGTATTCTAGATCTTTCCTGTCAGAATGACATAATTTGATATAGTGGCAAGAAGGGTTCTGCTACTCCAGGGAATTTCTATCCACCCTCATGGACTACCTCAAAAGTTACTTCTCTCTCTCTTCCCAGTCCTAATTTCCCTATTTCTTTTTCCGTCCTCCCTTAATTCGACACACATAACTCTAAATTTAATACTTACCAGGAGTTCCCTCAGCACTTGGCACAGAATCTAAATAAGATTTTTTTCCCATTGAATTTATAACCAATTAAATTATCAAAATCATTAGATGCTTGAAAGAGATGGCACATAACTGGAAACAGGAAGGGTGTTGTGAGAGGAAAAAAAAAATTTTTTTTTCAAAGATGGGGAAATACAGCCTTATAGCCAAGTAAAAATACAGTCACAGGGCTGGGGTTGTGGCTCAGAGGTAGAGTGCTTGCCTCCCAAGTGTGAGGCACTGGGTTCGATCTTCAGCACTACTACCACCAAAAAAAAAAAAAAAAAAAAAAAAAAAGCCACAGCCAGGTGCAGTAGCGCATGCCTATAATTCCAGCAGCGTGGGAGGCTAAGACAGGAGGACTGAGGCCCTCACCAACTCAGACCCTGTCTCTAAATAAACAAAAAATAGGGCTGAGGAGGTGGCTCAGAGTTCAATCCCAGGTACCAAAAATATATACAGTCACCATCAAGAAACAAAAGGAGACTTAAACACAGATATCATTAAGAGAGATTAGGAGAAAATATCTCTACCTGAGACATCTGTAACTTGTAAGAGTAAGAAGCCAGAACAGACATCAACAAGGTGCTGAGAAAGGAGGCAAATTTTAATAAAGGTTACAAAGAAAACTGCCATGCCAAACAGCAACAGAGAAGGGGTGAAGCAGGAAGGGAACACCCAGGCCCTAAAATTACCTCCTGAAATGGGAGGAGGGGGAAACTCAGGAACAACAAATAGATTCTTTGAGAATACAATGTAGGCATTGAGAATCAACTTTCTGAAAATATAGCACATGGACTAATTGCTTTTGTGCACATTTAAAAAAAAATTGTTTTAGTTGTAGTTGGACAGAATACCTTTGTTTTATTTATTTTTATGTGGTGCTGAGGATCAAACTCAGGGCCTCCCACATGCTAAGAAGCACTTTACCCCTGAGCCACAACCCCAGCCCTTGTGCACATATTTTTTTTCCCGAGTAGCACCCCAAATCTTTTCCAGACATTGGTGGGGTTCAGACTACAGGCCATATATATGGGCTTTGCTAACAAACTTTTTTTTTTTTTTTTTTTTTTTTTTTGGTGGTGCTAGGATGGAAGCCAGGCCTTATGCATGTGAGGCAAACACTCTACCAATGAAGCTATATCTCCAGCCCTTGCTGGAGTAGGGTCACATGCCTTTACAGGAGTAGGGTCACATGCCTTTACCATCCACTCAGGAAGCTGAAGCAGGATAGCAAGTTCAAGGCTAGCCTCAGCAATTTAGCAAGGCCCTAAGCAACTTAGTGAGATCCTGTCTCAAATAAATGAAAAGGGCTGGGGATGTGGCTCAGTGGCAAAATACCCCTGGATTCAATTCCCAGTATAAAAACCAAATAAACAAACCTAGTGAAGAACTGCCACAGTGACAGTCTCCCCAAATTCTGTCTCTAACTGGTCCCAAGACCTTTATTTATTTATTTATTTATTATTTTTAAAGACAAAGATCTTGTTACACTGTCCAGGCTGGCCTCTAACTCCTGGGCTTTAGCCTCCCATGTACCTGGGATTGCAGGCCTGCACCACTGGACCTGGCTACAAAACCACGTGTCTTGTCCAGCTTCAGTAGTAATTTTTCTTAAATACAGTTCTACCTGTATTACTTCCCAGTTTTAAACTCAACCCAACCATGCAGGCAACAGAAGATAAATTCCTCTTTGCCACAGAACAAACTATCACACCAGACACTTTTCACATCTGATTCCTGCTTGCCTTCCCAATTCCACATCTTGCCACACTTCTTGTATCATCTATATTTCACCTGCAAGAACTTCCAATTCTTACGCTTTCAGCTTCAGAAAGACCTCACTAGACCTATGTTGTTCACTGCTGTACTCCAAGCAAAAAGCTCTGCACACAAAAGACCTCAAAATAGTGCTAACTCAGAGCATTAATGCATGAATTCTCAGAGAGAGTAAAAAACCCTTATTTTATGTATAAAGCACAAATATACACACAGTAGGTAAAAACACCTACAGTATGTCACATTGAAATTTCACAGGTGTGAATAGGAAAACTGAAACCACTCCTTTCAGGGATAATAATTTAAGAAAAAGTGGATAAAAACTATATTAAAGCAACATTTTGGAATCAATGTTGGAAGCTCAAGTTCAAATACAAAGCCAACAACAGCAATAGCCTTTCCACTCACATGTCCCCATTTCATCTCAAAATCATGTAAAATTGTACCCAAGGTCTCTCCATATATATATAAAAAAAAAAACGTGAAAAATCAAAGTCAATGCTATGAGGAACCAGACCCAGTCTACTGCCAAGCAGCTGGCTTTGTGACCTTGGGCAGATCATCTCACCTTTCTGGGCCTCAGTATCCCCAACCACTTGGGGAGCTTCAGCTGGGCTCCAAGGTTGCAGAGATGAGGCCCTAGGTCTGGCTCCAGAACCTGATGCAGAACCAGAACCAAATGAAAACTGAACGTCTGTGGGCACCGACTAGGATTAAGACAAATACTGAAACACCCACAAAACTGCTCGCCCTAACTCTGTCCTCTTCCCTCCTCCCTCAAAGGGTCCAACGGTGGACAAGGGACGCTCACGGGAAATAGCGTTTCGGGTCTTAAAATCTGACTTTCATACACCCGTGGGCAAGCGCGCCAGGGAGGGGACGGGCCGAGGCGCGCACAGGGCCGCAGGCCTCACAGTCGCACGCTCTTGCGAACACCGGCGGGCCGGGAAGCGCTCCCGGAGACTGAGGACCTCCTCTCCGGGACACCCTCGGGGACCACAGAAGCCCCGCCATGCACCCGGGTCAACTCGCAGGCCACGACGGCGGGCGGCAGCGCGAGCACACAAAGGAAGCGTCGTCATCGGCAAACAAAAACCTCGCCCAGGTTTCCCCGCGAACAGCCGGCCCGCCCGCCCGCCTCTCCGATTGACCTTGGCGCGTCCCTCCCCTCCCCAAGCCTCAGTTTCCCTTCCTAGGTTCCGAACGAAGCTCCGAGGTCGGCCTGCCGGGCCGAGACGATCCCCAGACCGAGGCTCCCAACTTCCGACGCCCGCGCTGGGCCTCGGGCACTCTCGCGGAAGACTGGGCGGGGCGGGCGGAGCTGGCCCGAGGCCCCGGAGAGGTCGGCCCGGGCTGTGGGGCCCGAGCGGGGCCGAGGCACGCAGGGCGGGCGCCGACGCTTCTGCAGGCCGCAAAGCCTCTGAGCCCCGCATGTGCCCGGCCCTGACGTGCCACTCCCTACCCGCGAAGCCTAGACTTACCCAGGGTTCGGCTGGTCCGGCAGGCGCCGCCGCCAACACACCAGCGTGAAGAATCTTCACAAGCCGATAAGGAGACCCGCTCAAGCAAGACTCCGCCGACTCAAAGCAACCCACTTCCGCTCCTCAGGCGTAGGCCCCGCCCCCCAAAGTCCCCATTGGTCACCCCCGCCCCTACTACCGCGGTCTACCGGCTAAGGAGGTGTATTTTCAATTCTATTGGATGAGAAAACCATCTATTACCGCTTTGAACGGCGCCTCCTTCCGGCCCCACCCACGCTAGCGCGCCCAAGGTCCCAGTTCCCGCGAGAGTGGCACCGGCGCCGCTACGCCCGCAAGGCCTCCTGGGAGTTGTGTCCGAGGCGCCAACTGCGTTGTTGCTCCTTAGGGGCGGGGCGCTGTCTCCAGAGCGTGCGGGCTCGGATTCTTCTGCTTCCTGGCTCACCTGCCGTTGTGACCCTGGTGGGACCCGGCCGATAACTTGGACTGGAGTTCAGTCCCCGCCAGCTAATTCACGCGCCTGTCCGGGCCTCTTTCCTCGCCTGTTAACTAGACCTTTGTAATAACGCCCCCGCGGCCCAAGGTCTGCGACCCTCTGCTGAAACCGGGCTTGAATCTGTCGTGCCAGGCCCTGAGTGTGTTGTTCCCGGCTCTTCCAGGCTGGAGGAAGAGTCCCGGGGAAGAACAGCTCGTCCCATCCGCGGGAGCCAGAGGATCTTCGGCTTGGACGTCGGAGAGGGCTGCCCAGAGGAGGCGACCCCTAGCCGAGGACTGAAGGAGGAGGAGGGAAGGGGAGAGCAAGAGAGCTGTCCCCAGAGCCTGGGAAGGGAGTGGGGAGAGCTGGGCATTCCCAGGAGACCGAAGACTGGTGCCCCAGTGTGTCAGGAGCACGGGGAGGGGGAGTAAGAATCAGTCTGGGAGGGCCCAGGTGCCAAGTCCGGACAATCTTGTGGGCAAGGGGTACCAGAAAAGGAAGAGTGAAGGGAAAAGCATTCTTCCCCAGGATGGACCTAGGAAAGGGCCAAGGCCCAGGCAGAGGATAGGAGGTCTCAGGGGCATCTTGTGGACTCCAAGTGTCCATAGAGTGCCGTCCTTGGATCCCCCTGCTTAAGTTTGAAAAGCAGCTCCATCGTTGGGGCAAGTCTCAGAAGTTCTCTTATATGGAAGTTTCTCTTATATGGAGATAGTAATTGTACCTACTTCAAAAGAAGAATGTGGAAGGTTGGACTCAGCAGCCCTGCCCGAATGCATGCAAGCCCCTGCTTGGGATGGCCTGCCAGAATCAAATAGAGAATGTAGAGGGTTTCTTGAGCTCTGAATTTGGGAATGGATTTAGTAATCAAGACAAACAAAACCACTGATCTTGTCCTGTTGTCCTAAAACACCCAGATCAGCTACTGAACCTCTGTATGTTCAAATCTGCGAAGAGCCCTGCCTTACTGTGAGTGTTTTTTTGGCTAGCCTGCATTCAGGCAAAAGCTCAGCTCTCTGGGTGGTTCAGCCAAGAAAGGTCCAGAAAGAGCATTGGAAGCAACAGCTGGATCTTATGTCCCTCTAGGTGGTCCCCTGTCTTGGGAAACTTGAATCTCAAAGGACCCATGCAGGGAGAGGGAGGCAGGAGTCCCCACTGTGATGGTTCTTGAGTGCATATCAGGGAGGGGAGCTGTTGCTTTGAAACAAGCCACCAAAGTCCAATATTTTAAACAACAGGTGTTTATTGTTGCTCAGTTGGGAGTGTAGAATTCTGGTCCTGGCCGCCCTCACATGTGGGAGATGGGGTGGGAGTGTCTGCTGGTTGCAGAATGATCTAGAATGGACTCAGGACAACTGGCTCTCCTTCACAAGTTTCAGCTATCTTATCCCAAAAGGCTAACCAGGTTCACTGGGACCTGGTAGGCTTCTAAGTGAACAAGTGGAACCTCCAAGACCATTTTAGTTCCAGGCTCTGAGCTGGCACAAGGCTACTTATGCTGCATTCTTTTGGTCCAAGTGAGTCTCCAAACTAGGTTCAGAGATTGAGGAATATAGACTTCACCTCTTGATGGGAATGGTAAAGTCACAAGGCAAGGAGTTATGGGTACAGGGAGACATTCTGCCACAGCTTTAGGGAATGACCCCAGGCCTACTCCTACTCATGTAGATGGAGCAGTTTTCCACAAGCTAGCTCTTAGAACAGGACTGGAGAGGGGACCTAGTTGACTACCAATCAATATTGTTGCCAAGAGCATCCACAATTTATGTTGGGGACCTTGCTGACTGCCAATAAACATTGTTGCCAAGAGCATCCACAGTGTTGGTCTGCCATATCTCTGCTCTGCCCAGAGGCAAGCCTAATAGGTGAAGGTGAAGGACAGTTTCCTCCCTTGCCACAGCCTTGGTGCAGGCAACCATACAGACCTGCTCCCGTTGCAGAAGGCTGGCTTAACAGGAACTCCTTCAAGCCTGGAGACATATTCAACATTCCTGAAACAAACTGCTACCAGCTTGGAGATAGAACTCCTGCATCAGGCATGTCCTGAAATCCATCTGCCTTTGGCTTGCCAGTTAGGGGAGCTGGTAAATCCTTTTGAATCCTTCAGAGCTCCTGAAAGACTGACTTTCTGGACTAATCATCAGGGTATTCCCTCAATATCAAATGAAATGGATTTGAATAGCACAACACAAGATATAGATTTTTTTTTTTCATTAAATGAAATTTAATCTATTCTCAGCTCTGATTCAACAGGGAGATGGGAATTTCTCTTTACTAACCTGGGTTGTGGGAAAGTTCTGGAGTTCTAATACAATTCAGAATATTGGAGTAGGACTCTGACCCTTAAATCTGTTCTTGTCACTGCTGATGTGTGCTTTCCTGATCTGAAAGTGCTCAGAGGCCCAGCCTCCACTGCTGAGGTACCAGCTCTGCAGGTCAAAGGAGAATGGGGAAGGATGTCCCTCTTCTGAATATTTATCCATCTGAGAGTTTCTAGCCCCTCCCTTACTGCACCCCACCCAACGGACTGTCCACATAGTGAGCAGCAGCATGATGTGCTCTGTTCTAGAGGGCCAGGAGGCTCTTACTCCACAGGCCTGTTCTCAAGGTCACGCCTTCTCCAGCCAACAAATCAGTCCTGGTCCCTGCACTGGACCACCTGTTTCCCAGTGGCCCCAACCTTGTTGATTCCGGGCTCCTTCAGTACCCTGTAAAGTCACCCACGCTTAGCTCTGGGTCTGGCTCGCTGGACAGGTCACCTCTCTGAGCACCAATGGCCTCATCAATGAAATGAGAATGGGCCAGAGTTTCTATATGTCCAAAATCGCAGATTACATGATAAGGCATGGGAAGGGCCAGAATGGTACCACAGCACAACTGCACACAGGATCTTAGGTTCTCAGTTGAAGCCACTGGGTCTGGATAGCGGGTGGGAACTCCAGTGCTGATGATGTTCTGGAGCGGGGGTTGGGGGGTGAGGGCCTTGTGAATGATGACTTGCTGGGCCCTGAGGAAGGGCTAGGGTCTGGGCCCGAGGTCCAATTCAGCATATTAAAATGCAGGTGGGAAGTTAAATTTGAATTCCAAATAAAGAACGGATACTGGTTTTCTTTCACATGGTGACTGGGCGGCCTGCCTTTTCTATCACAGCACTGCTCGCGCAGATGCGGGCTGGGGAACAGAGGGCTGGGCGGGGTCGCGAGCAGCACGCGGGGGTCAGGGAGGTCTAGGGTCACGGGGCGGGTATGGCGGCCGGGCGCAGGGCGCGGCTCAGGTAGCCTCCAGGTGGCGCGCCGGTGCGATCGCCGAATCCCCGCGCTGCAGGGTCCGAAGCCTACGCTCCCGGCTCCTCTCCAGCTCCAGCCAGTGCTGCGCTTCCAGCAGCGCCTGAGGGCGGGGGGCGGTGTTGGCATGGGCAGGGCACGCCAGGGCGGCGGCCGAGGCCAAGCCGGAGCTCGCCTTGGCTCCCCGAAAGCTCACCCGTGACTGGCGGCGCTCAGTCCGCGGCGCCGGCAGGTGCAGCGGGGCTGCCTGCCGGCGGCGCTCCGCCACCCTCTCCTCGATCCTGCGCTGCAGCTCCAGCACGCGCTCGTCTTGGGAGGGCGCGCCCGTCACCGCCTGGGCTTTCTTCTGCTCCCACCTGGCCAGCGACAGATTGGGTTTAGGAGTGGCGGTCTGAAACCCGGCACCGCCCGGGGCAGGGTCACCTTGCACAGGGTTGGCCTGGGGTCCTGCCAGCATCGCTGCCCTTATGTTTCTTTTTAAAAAAATATTACATTCATCCGGGAGTGGTGGCCCACGGCGGCTGTAATACTAGCGACACGGGAGACTGAGGCAGTTCGATCACAAGTTCAAGGCCAAACTCAGCAACTTGGTCTCAAAATATAAAATAAAAAGGGGGGGGGTGGATTTAGCTCAATTGGTAGAGTGCTTGTCTTGAATGATGCACAAGGCCCTGGGTTCAATCCCCAGAACCAACAAAAACAAATAAAATAAAATAAAAAAGTCTAGGGATGTAGCACAATGGTAAAGCGCCTCCAGGTTCAATCCCCTGGAGTTTGCAGGGAGGGTTAGTATGCGGAAAGCCCCTTTTATCTCACTCTCTTCTTGACTCTCTTGTGCCTAGAGGTCCTTGTGCTTAGAGATGACTACTGCTAATTTCTGTGGTGTGTGTCCTTGCACACTGTCTCCACACATAGGCAATTTCCCTGTCTCATCAGTAGGTCTTGTTCCCTGCCAGAGTTGACAGTAACTGCACATCACAGTGTAGTGCATGTGTGGGTTCTGTCTCCTATGTCTACACTCCCTGTTGACTGTCCTGTCCCCCCCACCCCAGAAAAATGCTCCTGCTGAATTACTGCTGTTGGGGCTGGTTGCACACATGGGGTAGGGCTCCAGAAACTTGTTATCCAGAGTAGGGCCCTTGGAGACACTCTAACAACTGCTTTTGGGGTCAGCTGGGACCAGGTCAGCAGCTGGGAAGTGGTGAAGTTTCCAGGATGTGTACCACTGTGGGACCTGCTGTGGCCTGCAGCCCTCCCTGAGCAGTCCCTAGTTGCATGTGCTTTATCTGAACTGCAGCCAGAGCAGCAAGTGGCTCAGAGGACCAAGGGTGATGGATTTCTCCCAGTGACAATGAATTACTCTTTTCTCTTTTCTCCGTCAGACCTGTCTTCACACACCACGCCATTCCCAATCTGGGGCCCAGTGTGCTCTGCTGTAATAGTGAGGGTATTGAGGCATGGGGGACCAAGCCAAGATTCAAAGGCTAGCATGACCCTGGTTAGAATGGGGAGATATCTACCTGTGCCTGACTGGGTTGCCAAGTGACAGGCGCATGGGGCTGGAAAAAGTCATCATAGTGTCCCCAGAAGCAAAAAGCAAAAAGTAAAAAAGGTATGTGTGTGTGTATGTGTGTGAGTGTGTATGGTGCGTGGGAGCGCGCACACGCACATATACATGCACATTCATATGCTGTGTTTGATCCAGACTCTGGATCAAAAAAAAAAATTACAGCAAACAATCTTTAAAAGGTTTTAGTAGTCTTGGGATGCCTGGAAAAATGTGAATACAGAGGGGTCATTTAAAAGATGTTGGGATTTTTTTGTTACCTTTCCTGGTTGTGCCAGTGCTTTGGTTTTGTAGGACACTCTTCTTTTTTTAGAAGATGCATACTACATTTTTCAGGAATGAAGCATCTGATTGATGCCTGCAACTACTTCCAAATGGCTGTGCAGACAAATAAATAGCTAGCTGGTTAGATGAAGCACATATGGCAGAAGGTTGTGCACATGGCCTAGGTACAAAGTGGTTGTATTTAGGTCATGGGCATGGAAGCCATCACCACATGATCCCCACCATTTCTGTAGGCCTGAGAATCATCCACTAAACTAGGAGGTGTGGAGGGATTTCCTGCAAGGGGCCTGCCTGGCAGGAGTGTGGAGACTGCTTCAAGGAGACCCACTCTGGGGAATAACTGGCTTGCTGTTCCTTGTGCATCTGGAGGCACCCTTCTGGGTTTCAGGTACCTACCTCATGGCCGCAGTTTTCCCCATGGCCTTGCGGCACAGTGAGATCTGCTCCAATGTGTTCAGTAGCTCCTGGCTCTTGGCACGCTTGTCCTGGATGATTTGATCTCGCTTCTCCTCCTCCTCACGCCTCTGGGCCTCTCTGAGCAGGGCCAGTCGCTCTCGCAGCTCCACAACAGACATCTCCCCCTCCACACCATACCCGGGGATCTGCCAGATGTCAGGGGAGACTCCAAGCTGGCAGCTATGCAGCCTGCCCCGTGCCCTGCCTGCCTTCCTTCTGTTTCCATTCTGCCTCTGTAACATGCCCCTGTCTAGCTTCTCCAGCTGGAGCCCACTCTGTAACCCACACTGGCTGGACACCCTAGTAGGTGCCCCTTACCCCGTGGGGCCAGACCCCAAAGCCAGCTCTCATGGTACCTCCTGTGCTGCCTCTCATCCCATGAACCTAACTCCTTCCTGATTTCTCACACATGTTTCCAAGAAACTGTCCTCTTAGCCTCTGGATCCATCCAGTCCCAGCCATCTGCTCACCTTGCTCTCCCTGCATTGCCCTTCCAACCTGCCTCAGGGGTTGCAGGGGTCCAGTCTGGTGTCTGTCTTACCAGAAGGTCCAGGCCTACAGCACCCTGAGTGCTGCTGAGTCCACTGCTGGTGGTACCCCCACTCCATGAATTTGGGGATGGGCAAGATCTGGCTTGGTAGGAATTCTGGATTTGCTGTTCCCAGCACAGAGAATCACGCAGGGTATGAGTTCTGGGGACTGTGTCCTCACCTGGGTCAGGTCCACCAGCTTGCCCTTGCGTGTGGGCTGTGTCTCCAGTGCATGCAGCTGCGAGATGAGTTCACAGCGACGCCTCTGCTCCTCCCTGGCTGCCTCTGCACTGCGCTGCAGCATCTCCCGGCTCTCCTCCATTACCTCCTGAACTTGGGGACCAAGCAGAGTGCTGAGGGCATCCAAGAGTGCCTGGACGGCACTAGACAGAATCCACCTCCCCCTGGGAATTTCATGTTCAGTTTCTGACCAAGTGAGTCATCCTGGGAGGACCTGTCCAGTCCCAGCCCACCCTCCAGTGACCACAGCAGGTCACTCAGCAGGATGCTGGCCCAGGACCCAAGCAGGGAAGAATGGAGCCGAGCAGACCTCCAGGAACCTGGCTCCTTGCCATACCTATCTGTCGTCGGCCCTTCACAAGCTTCATCTGAGCCACTTTGACATTCTTCTGTGCCTCTGTCACTTGTTCCACCAGCTCCTTCATGGACTTGGCCTCTCTGAGCCTCCTCTCGGCACACTGCAGCATCAGCTCAGCTGTCTGCTCAGAGGACTCATCATTGTCAGAGCCCAGCCAGGCTCTCCTCCCATCCTGACCCAGGCCTGCCCTGACACCCCAGGGCTGGCAGTTTCTGGGGGGTCCTCTTAAGGTTGGAGAAGTCCCCCTGACGTCTTTCTCCCTCCCCGTGTGATCCTGGGGCTGAATTTGTTAAGCCACCCGGTCTGGGCTGCCCTGGAGTCAGAGTGCATATGGTAATGTAAAATAAATGTTCAGAATGGAGAAAGCAGGGTGGGGAGGATAGAGAACCTTTGCAGCTTTTCTGTAAATCTTAGGTCTGTCCTAAAGTGAAAGGTTTATTTTAAAAAAATTACTGTAGAGGGACTCAGCCTTTGGGTTCAATCCCCTGGGACCAAAAAAGAAAAAGGGATCAGAAAATAATTTTGTTGTTATTGTGGGTATTGAACCCAGGACCTTGCACACGTTATGCACATGCTCCACTGCTAGCCTGCATCCCCAGCACCACTTTTGAAATTTTGTAACACGTCAGAGAAATGCTTATGTGGAAGGAGGAGATGAAGAGAAAAAGTGGCTTCTCTCAAGGAGGTAGAGAGGGGCCAAAGGTGCCTGGTTCTGTGGCTCCCCAGCTTGGCCACACTGTCAGGGACAGGCAACCAAAGGCTGGAGATCACTCCACAGCAGGGAGACAGCAAGAGCTTCCTGTGGGAGTAAGAAAGAGGAGACTTCTGGCCAAGCAGTGCCTCTCACCTGTTATAAATGCACACAGAATTGGGAAGTGGCTCACATCCTTGGAGAAGACACCAACTTGGGGGCAAATCTTCCCAGATGTTCAGTTCTATCTCCCTTAGCCTTGAGCAGCTGTGTGACCTCAGGTAAATTCTGGGTCTTCCTGGGCTTCAGTTCCTTCCTTCCTTCCTTCCTTCCTTCCTTCCTTCCTTCTTGTTAATGGTGCACAGATATAAGCATTCTACCAACTAAGCTATATTCCCAGCCTTCAGGTTTTTTTAATTAAAATTTTTGTTTTTAAAATTTTGGGGGTTTTCAGTGTCTTTGCTGGGAAATCAGAGGCCGTATCCCTTCCTCGGCTGCATGGTGCACAGCACACAGAATAGGGCAAGGGCTCACTGCCCTCTCAGTGGCAGCATGGGCATCAGTACAGTGTCAGGGAGAAGAAAGGAGAGCACAGAGCAGGGGCCACAAATGTGCAGCCACCTGGCCAGGCTGGCAGTGAGGTTGAGGTCACCACAGATGAGTTAACGAGAGCCACAGCTGACCCAAGCCAGGATTGATGCCTGGCTGCATCTGAAGGAAGCCCAGGACCACCTTCTGCCTGGAGTTGCTCAGAGGCCAGCAGCCTGCCATGCGTCCCCGGTCCCTGTCTGGAGGTCCATCAGGTCCTGCAGACCTCATCCTGCTACCACAGAGTGCCACTGCACTAGGGCTGCACGTGGAGCAGGCCCCACATGTTCAAGCCCCTGCAGTGGCAGAGCACTTGCCTAGTACACACAAGGCTGGCGCTTGGATTCCCAGCTCCAAAAAACAAAGCAAGACAAAACCAAACCAGAACATGCTGGACAGGATTTACGTGACCAGAGCCAAGAGGAAAAGTGCCGCAAGTGCTGCCAAACTGAATGGGCTAATGCTTGGTAAAATGTGCCCACACAATAGTCCCCATGACAACTGGCCTGCAAAGGCTCTTCCCCAGTGGACCTGCTGTTGACACTGGCACAGGTGCTCTGCATTCAACCCACTGTGCCAATGGGTTAAAAAGCTTTATTCAACATGACTGATTATTCTCATTGTTAAGGAGTTAAGGATGACAGAAGCCATGTTGGGGTCTCCTGATCACAGTGCTCCTGCCCCACAAAGCCTCTCACCAGACTGCACCTTTCTTGCTCCCAGTTCTCATTGTTAAGGAGTTAAGGATGACAGAAGCCATGTTGGGGTCTCCTGATCACAGTGCTCCTGCCCCACAAAGCCTCTCACCAGACTGCACCTTTCTTGCTCCCAGTTCTGGCTTCCAGGGCCCTGCTTTGATGGGCTTTGTCCCTCCAGGTGGCCCTCATAAGGCAACTTAGGAGGTTCTTCAGGTCCTTCTCTGGTCTGGGCAAGGAGAGCGCCTGGCTGCTGCTGCAGTGCTGCCCTCCTGCCATTCTTCCCTGCTTGGGTCCTGCCCCTGCATCACCTCTCGGCTTCCACATAGGTCTACCCTCCTCTCTGTGGCTTTCAAACTCCAGGGAATGTCACAGGGATTAACCTCAGGAGTGCAAGGGTGAATTGACAGGAAGAAATTACTGGGCTAAGGAGGTGAGGATGCACAATTCTAAATATGCATGCACCAAATAACAGAGCTACAAAATATGTGAAGCAAATGAGCACTTGCCTAGCATGCATGAGGTCCTGGGTTCTATCCCTGGTATTAAAAAAAAGAGAAAGAGAGAAATGATCAAAATGCTGCACTAGGGAGGGGAAAATACAATCATATGTGCAGCTGCTGAAAAAGCTGTTCTTAAAACTCAACACTGGGGACTTCTGGGAAGATGGAGGGCACTTTTACCTGCCTCTCTCATTAGAGACACCAGCACCCCTGGCTGCTGTCTCTAATATAAACATAGGAAGACTCTGAAAGGGGAAAAGAAGGCAGACTGCCCAGGAGCCGCAGGCCTGAAACCTCACAGAGTGTGAGTTCTCTGGGTTTTCTGGTGCCAGTGGAGCTGTCAACATAGTAATGCCAATAGGTGCAAACTAAAAAAACCCACCGACATCTGCCGCTTTCTCTAGCCAAAAGACCAGGAAAAGGGCAGCCTGCAAGGACAAGATAACTCTAGAACCTAACCTCCAACTCCAGGAGGACTGCATAGAATGCTGTGTGGTCCACCTCATCCTCATCAGAGAAGACTGAGGGGGAGCCTGGGCTGGACACTCACCAGGCTGAGCTAAGGTGCACCAGCCGCAAGGTGGTAGCAGAGAAGCCTGCACAGAGACCTGGGGGTTCCATGGAACTTGGACTTCCACCCACCCTTGGTGTGAACAGAGCCTCTCCCCCACTACCTGGGGTGGCTAAAGGTGCTTTAGACAAAAAGAGTGACTAAAAGAGAGCTCTTGTTACATCAGGAAGTAAGAATGTCGGGAGCAAACACAGGTACATACAGAGACTTCCTCCTTTCCTGCCTTCTTAATTACGTCTGGGGTTGAAGCAAAAATCATAATGCTGTCTGATGTGACTCTAAATGTATGGAAAGGAAATATTTCAGACAGTTCTATAAAAGGGGGATGGCAAGGGGTGTAACATGACACCACGTGTAGACTATGTCCTGTGCTGCTGTATTTTGGGTCTGGAGTGTCCCCAGGGCCATGTGTTGAAGAGTGGTCCCCCAGCCTGAGGTATCACTGGGAGACTGTGGAACCTTCAGGAGGAGGGGCCTGGTGGCAGGAAGTCAGGTCATTAGATACATGCCCTCAAAGGGGAAAGTGGGACCCTAGTTCCTTCTCTTTTTCTATCTTTTATTTCTCAACCCCCATGAGATGAGCAGCTTTGGCCCACACCTCATGACACACTCCTGCTGTGATGTGCAACCTTGCCACAGGCTCAAAAGTAATGGGGCCAATCAACCATGGACTGAAACCTACAAAACTGTGAGGCAAATAAAACCTTTCTTCCTTTTAAGTAATCACAGATATTTTGTTGCAGTAACAGAAAGCTGATCAACACATGAATATATAATGCAATATCTTGAGAAACAATAAAAAAGTAAAGAGATGTACTATAATTATATAAACAACATAACTAAATCAAAATGGAATTCTGAAAAAAATTTGCCATTGAAAGGCAACAAAAACAGAGAAACAAACAAAAAGTAGAATAAACAAAACAAAAAGTGGCAGGCTTAAACCTAGCAAAATAACTAATTACATGTAACTGGTGAATATATATCAATTAATAGCAGCAATTAGCAGATTAAAAAAAACAAGAAACTTCAAATATAATCACATAGACAGATTGAAAGTAAAAAGGATAGAATATATATATATATATATATCATGCACACATTAACCATTAAGCAGAGCTTTAATATCGGATAAATAGACTTCAGAGCAAAGAAAATTGCTGGAGACAGAGAGGGTTATTAGATAATAATAAAAGGGTCAAGACCAGGAAGACACCAATTCTAAATAGGCATGCACCAAACAACAGAGCTACAAAATACGTGAAGCAAAATCCAATAGAGCAGAAAGAAGAAGAGATAATTTCACAGTCACAACTGGAGATCGTAACACCTCTCCTCAACAACTGATAGAACAACTAGACAGAAAGTCAGCAGATGCACAGAAAAATTCACTATTGTTATGGTTTAGATATTAGGTGTCCCCCAAAAGTTCATGTGTGAAACAATGCAAGAAATTTAGAAGTGAAATGATTGAGTTACAAAGACTTAACCCAAACAGTGAATTAATCCCCCAGTAGGGATTAACTGGGTGGTAACAGTAGGTGGTAAGGTGTGGTGGGAGGAGGCAATCATTGGGGGTGTGCCTTTGGGGTATATGTTTTTTTTCTGTGAAGAGCAGAGCTCTGACCCTGTGTCCTGGTGTGATGTCCTGAGCTTCTTTCCTCCACCAATTCTTCCGCCATGATGTTCTGCTTTCACTACGCACCTCATTCCACAGCCCTGAGGAATGAAGCTGGCTGTCTATGGAGCTGAGTCCTCTGACATGGTTAGCCCCAAAATGAACTTTACCTTCTATGATTTTCTTGTCCCTGCAGTGAAAAAGATGACTAAAACAAGTGCTAACCAGCAGGAGCCAGTCAACGTCCATGAACTATCCAATGACAGCAAGCAGAGTATGTGTTCTCTTGAAGTGTTTCACATAAAACATGGCAAGATAGACAACATCCTGCTTTGCGTGGTGACACACACCCATAATCTCAGGAACTGGTGCAGGAGGATCACAAGTTTGAGGCCAGCCACAGAAACTTTAGCAAAATCCTGCCTAAAAACAAAAATGAAAAAGACTGGGAATGTAACTCAGTGGCTCAGTGATTGACTGCTCCTGGGTTCAATCCCCAGTATGGGGGTGGGGAGGGGAAGGAAAGGAAATCAATAATAGAAAGACACAGGAAAGAGGCTGGGGCTGGGGCTCAGCATAGAGCACTCGCCTGGCACGTGGGAGGCCCTGGGTTTGATTCTCGGCACCACATAAAAATAAATAAATTAAATAGAGGTATTGTGTCCAACTACAATTAAAAAAATATTTAAAAAGAGAAAGACAACAGGAAAATCTCCAAATGTTTGGAATCCATACAATACACATTTCACTTCTAAATAATTCATGGAGGAAATCTCAAGTGAAATGGAAAAAAAAATGTGTCAAAGTGAATGAACATAAAATAAAATACATTAAAATTAGCAAGACATAGCTAAATCAGTAAATCAAAGGTGATGCATATCACCAAGTGCTTGCAATAGAAAGGCAGAGAATTCTCAAATCAGTAACCTAAGCTCCCATCCCAAGAGCCTAGAAGAATAACAAAATAAGCAAACAGAGGGAAGTGAAGATCAGAAACCAATTTAAAACAGCAAAACAATAGAGAAAATCATCAAAACAAAAAGCCAACTCTTTGGAAAGATGAGTAAAATTGAAAATCTCTAAACAAGAATTGCAGATCAAAAGCAAAAAGATACAAATTGGGAATACCAGGAACAAAACAAGTTTTATCATTACAGCCCTTACAGACATAAAAGGATGGTAATAGAATATCACACACAACTTCTACACACATAAATTCGACTTTGTCAAATGGATTGATTCTTCAAAATATGCAAACTGTCACAGCTTACATAATATGAAGTAGATTGTTTGAATAGTCCTACACCCATTTGTCATTTTAAAACTTCCAAAAAAGCAATCCCTCACTAGGGGTTAAGCTCAATGGAGGAGTGCAGTGTTTGGCACTAGAAAGGTCCTGGCTTTGATCTCCAGTACAAATAAATAAGTAAATAAAATAAACTTAAAGGAAAGCAAAAGCCAATCTTTACCTTTTTTTTTTTTTTTTTTTTTTTTTGGTGCCAGGGATTGAACCCAGGGGTGCTTAACCACTGAGCCACATCCCCAGCTCTTTCTAATGTTCTATTTAGAGACAGGACCTCACTAAATTGCTGAGGCTGGCTTTGAACTCTGGTTTGCATGTAGAAAAATAAATTTAGGAGTGCTATAACTGCTATTAATGTTGGTAAAATAATGTTATTATTTGATATGAGTTCTTTAGTGATAATCCACCTTGGGGTGAACCCAGTTAGGGGTGGAAGTCCTCCTAGTGATATTAGTACAATGAGAGTTGTCGAAGTTAGAAGGGGGAGTTTGTTTCATATATTTGAGAGGGATAGGGTGGTAGTTTTTTTGTTATAGTGAAATAATATAAATATGTTAATTGTGAGTATAATGTAAACAATTAGATTTAACATAGTTAAAGTAGGATTAAATGTAATAATTGCTATTATTCAGTTTATATGTGCAATTGATGAGTATGCTAGATTTTTTTTTAATTTTCTAGTTGTAGTTGGACACAATACTTTTTATTTCACTTATTATATTTATGTGGTGCTGAGGATCGAACCCGAGGTGAGTGCTCTACCATTGAGCCTCAACCCAGCCCCTTGCTAGAATTTTTTATAGTTGAGTTTGATTACGTCCTCAGTCTCCTAACATGATGGATAAAATCGCCATAGATAATATTAAAGGAGAGTTAATAGGTGGTGCAATTTGGTATACAATGGAGATTGGAGCGATTTTTTGTCATGTTAGTAGAATTAGTCTTGATATAAGCGGAATTCCTTGAATAACTTCTGTAATTCAAAGGTGAAATGGAGCTAGTCCTATTTTTATTGATAACACGATGGTAAATATAAATAATGAGATTTGGTTACATGAGTTGGTTAATGGGATCCTCCTGTCTTAGTCTCCCCAGCTGCTGGGATTATAGGTGTGCACTACTAGGTTTGGCTTAGAAAAAGCAAATCTTAAAATTGAATGCAAACAGTTAAAAATGGGTCTAACAAAAGAAGTAATTTGGGGCTGGGGTTGTAGCTCAATGGTAAGAGCTTGCCTATCATGTGCGAAGTACTGGGTTTGATCCTCAGCACCATATAAAAAATAAATAAATAAAATAAAGGTATTGTGTCCAACTATAACTAAAAATATTTTTTAAAAAAGAGGTAATTTGAGTGATCTTGGAGAGCGTGTCCTCTGACCTCAGGGACTCAGTGGGACACACCTGAGGAGAGACATGGCTACAGATTGGACCTATGAGGCCAGTGGGGGCCCTCCTTGGGCACATCTGGGAGATACTGGTAGGCACAAGCACACAGGGGATGCAGGCTGGGAGCATTCACCTAGATAGTCTGTCCTTGGTGGAGAAAGAGCCAGGACTGGCACATCAGATCTTCTAAAGTGGTAACCTGGACACCCACAAGTCCCCTCCCCCCGCAAAGCAAACATGTTACATGCAAAGGTGTCCACCACTAGAAGGTTTTGCCAGAATCTCAGGGCTTCCCCTGGGGCACCCAAGGATCCATGGATCAAATTTCCCTGCTGATGGGAGTGGGAGGCAGCCTAGAGCAGAATGGCCTGATAGTCCTCTCAGCCCTGGTGACATGAAACTCCTGAAACTTGCCTGCTGGGGAAGGTACAGAGAAACCATGTCCATCCTATGGGTCTTGGAAAGAAATGACCTAGGATTAGCCTGGGAGCCAATGGCACAGGGACTGCCAGGCTGCAGCAATAGCACAAGCCTTCAGCTCTCTGCCCACCATGGCCCATGGCTCCTGAGGTCACACAGCTCAGCTGCCGCATGATCCCAGCTGCTCATATGTGGCACATCACCTCCTCTTTCTTCTGGTCTGCCTTCTGCTTGTTTTCCTGTATGAGGGTCTGCCGGGCCAGGATGGCCTCCTCATGGCTGAGCTTCCCCTGTAGCCGCCGGCACTCGCCTGCAGCCAGCTGCTCCTCCTGGTCCTTTGCTTGCATCTTCCTCTGCCACTCAAGGAACTCAGAGAAGTCCCCAGCTCCATCCACAAGCTTATCAACCCTGGGGACAGAGGGACCAAGGATCAGGTCTACCAGGAGGCCACAGGTTCCCTGGAAGGTAGAGGTCCTCATAGGCATGGGCTGCTACCTACCCCCACACCCAGACACATCACCAACCTACCTACCTAGCATTTGCCACTACCTAGCATAGACCACCCCTTCATCCACTTGTTAGCTATTATGGTTTGAATTTTTAATGTGCCCCCAAAAGCTCATGTGTTAGGCAATGCAGGAATGTTCAGTGGTGAAATTATGAGACTTTTAATCTCATCTGTGGATTAATCCATTTGATGGGTTAATAATTTAAATGGATTACTGAGTGGTAAATGTCATCATCAGGTGGGGCTTGGCTGGGGGAACTAGGTTACTGAGGGCATGGCCTGGACATCATCTTCCTCCCCCCCTCCCCCACACCCTCACTGCTTTCTAGCTGCCATGAGATGAACAGCTTTCCTCAATCTGCCCTTCCACCATGATGTCTGCCTCACCTTGAGTCCAGAGCACTGGAGTTGGCCAACCACGGACTGAATCTTTGAAATTGTGAGCCCAAAATAAACTCAGTGCCTCATACACGCTGGGCAAGCGTTCTGCCACTGAGCCCCAGCCCCAGCCCCTAACCTGGGCTGGCTTAAGTCCTTGTATTAGGTGGACAGTTTAGCCATGAGCAGGTGGATAGGGAGGACAGTCAACTGCAATAGCTTACAGGGGAACCTCAGACATGTGCACCCGACTGGGGTAATAAAAACTTCACAAAGCAGACAAGCAACCGGAAAATGGGAACTAGTATGCCAATCCTCTACAGGTACACTTAATTATAACCCTTAAGGGAACTATTATTTCAAGACCATGTCACACCTGTCCCTTGTGACCAGTCCTCAAACCCTCTCCTTGTAACCAGGTCATCAGGACCCTCACAAAGAACAGTTGTTTAAGGCTCAACAGAGGGGTAATAAGCCACCTAGGAGAAAGAAAAACCAAAGCTAGAGTAAAGGGACCCAAATCCTTAAAAATCCTGGCTCTGCAAGGGTTAGTCCTCCCCGGGCAACCCCTTTGGTACCTAAATGTCTGTACTCTAACTTTTTTTTTTTTTCCTTTTTTTATACCAGGGATTGAACCCAGGGGTACTTAACCACTGAGCCACATCCCCAGCCCTTTTATTTTTACTTTGAGGTAGGGTCTATCAAGTTGCTTAGGGCCTCACCAAGTTGCTGAGGCTGGCTTTGAACTTGCAATTCTTCTGCCTCAGCCTCCCGAGTCACTGGGATTGCAGCTATGCACCAGGGCACTGTATTTTTACTCTTTTAATAAACTCCTGCTGTTAATTTTGAAACTTATTTGAAATTCTTCCCGAGATCATAGGAACTGGTGGCTGGGAACCCCTTACCCCTTTGGCTCTGTGGGTGGGTGCCTCTGCAGTGCTTTCACAGCCATTCATTGACCTTGTGCCTCTGGCCGCACCGACTTCCCAGGAGGTAGTACTCCCTGTAGCAGACCTTTAGCCTCCACCAGCCAAAAGCTGCAAACACCCTAGGAGAACACCTCCGTGCTGCAGGAGAGACTTCCCTGCCTCATTGTGGCCCACCTACCTGATGACCCCAGCCATGTACCTAGTGACAATACTGATTTATGACTCATTTGCTCTGTTTGTTTCCTCTTCAACAGTGCAGCTTGTCGTTCTGAGTAACTTGAATCCTGGGCCTTTATAACTTGCATTTATTTCTCTTAAAGCAGAATTATTTTGTCAATACCCCCTATTGCTGGAACACTCCAGATAAAATAGTTTTGTAGACAAGGTAAATGCTTGGCTTTAGGATGACCAGGATTTTTACCTGCCAAATGTGCCCACTGCCCAGATTGTGGTAAGAGTAGCAGTTAGGGGCTCCTTTTCAGGGACTCCTGTGTGAACTTACTGCTGCAAAGCTGAGCTATACTCTATGGTAATGAGCTTGAGGTGATTAACAAAAGGATGGGGAAAGGCCAGGGCATAGGCAATGGCTCCTCCCAGGAAGGCAGACCTTTCTGTTATTAAGGGCTAGGGCTGGGACTCAGTAGTAGAGCACTTGCTTAGTACATGTGAGGCACTGGGTTCTATCCTCAGCACCACATTAAAAAAAAAAAAAATAAAATAAAGGTATTGTGTCCATCTATAACTAAAAAAATTTCAAAAATTCACCTTAAGGAAAAAAAAAAGTAATGTAAATCAACACCCACAGGACTGAAACTGAGAGAAAAAGGGAAAAGGAGAGTCTCTGGTACTCATCCCAGCAGACTGGTTTTCATTAGACAGTTATCAAAAAGTGGAATCAAAAATGGAAAATGATGGGTAAAATTAGGCCCATGGTACAGCACTGTGGAAGGCTGGGAGGGACAGAGAGAGCCTTTGCTTGGCCCCCATCATTGAAGGGCTCCATATAGGTATGTTCCATTTAAATTCAGAGAATTTAAAGAGATCAGGGGGCCAAGATCACAATGAGAAATCTGATTTGAAATCTCCTGTGAAAACAGGCAGCCATATCAAGATTTACCTTTTACATGAGAGCAGGCAAAGTGGCCTGAGGTGGAGAAGAGAAGTTACAGGGACTCATAAAATTGTAGGGGTTGACAGAATTATAACATTTGGAGGTTTTCTGTGGTGAGCAGGCTGTGCACTGCTCTGAGTGACTATGGAATGAAAAAAAGCTCTCAGGCTGTGCCTGCCCTGGTGACTCCATGGTGTGCAGGACAGCAGTCCTCAGGCTGCACCTGCCCTGGTGACTGACTCCATGGTGTGTAGAAGAGCAGTCCTCAGGCTGAGCCTGCCCTGAGTGACTCCATGGTGTGCAGGACAGCAGCTCTTAGGCTGTGCCTGTCCTGAATGACCTTATTTTGTAAAGTAGTGGTTTGCCACAAGCTACTTTATTTTGAGTATAGATGCCAAGGTGATGACCCCACAAGTTAACAACCTCCCCTGCCAGGCATCAGTATAAGGAACAAATTGATAAAAAGCATCTATTCAGGGGCTGGGGTTGTGGCTCAGTGGTAGAGCGCTCACCTAGCATGCGCAAGGCACTGGGTTCGATCCTTAGCACCACATAAATGTAAAATAAAGATATTGTGTCCACCTAAAGCTAAAAAATTAATATTAGAAAAAGCACCTATTCATCCCAAATTTTCTATGCACCATTGGAGAAATGCTGTCTCGGGTGGTAGCACCCAGAAGTGTTCCATTATGAAATAGAGATGGGGCCTGGGATGTGGCTCAAGTGGCAGCGCGCTCGCCTGGCATGTGTGGGGCCCGGGTTCAGTCCTCAGCACCACATACGAACAGAGATGTTGTGTCTGCTGAAAACTAAAAAAATAAATATTAAAATTCTCTCTCTCAAAAAAAAAATTAAAAAAAAAAGAAAAAGAAATAGAGATGGTTTATACAGGGTCATACCCCTGGTGCCCCCCAGGGAATCAGTGGGGGATACTGTTAAATGGGCCTCTTTCCCCAAGGGCTGACTGGCCTGGTTGAGGGACTGCTGAGTCCCACAGTACCTCATGGATAGCTCTTGGCTGGCTGAGCAGGAGCTGCCTGGTGGGTGGGCAGCAGTTCCAAGAGGAGAAACCAGGCAGGCAGCAGGTTTGGAAAGACACTGCTCTAACTGGAGACAGGGGAAGGAGTCCTCCAGGTGGGTTGGACTGCAGTTGAAGAACTGGACAAGGGAGGGACTCCTGTTTAGGTCTTGGCTGGCTTGCAGGCAGTGGCCCAGAGCCTGGCCACACAGTCAGGCAGAAGGGCAATAGGACCTATCAAAGGGATGGGGCATGGCCTGTGGAACTCTGGGGAGCTCATTAGTGGGACGCGACACATCAGAAGAGCTCCCTTGCAAGTCTGCACAGTGACTGAATGACAAGCAGATGTCTCATGTGCTCCGTTTAGGTGGCCACCTGGGTCCACAAAATGAGAGGATGTGGGGAGCGGCGGCAGAGCAGACATGGCTGTCTAGCAGCCAGTCAGGGACCACTACAGGGACAGAGGGGGACACTCAGGCCATAATCCACCTATCATCCCTAAAAATATGGTATATGGAAAGGATAGAGAAACGCTGAGGCCTCAAGCCCCACCTCGTCATTCCTTAAAATTGGCAGCATTTCCCTCTCTCCCTCCTGCTAACTTTTCTCAACAATCTTATTGCAAGATCCAAGATGACCATAAGACTAGATGCACCATAAAAGCCAGATATTGGAGTCTCTGAGTGAACTAATCAACTAAGGATCCAAGTCCTCTACAAGGAGGGAATTCTTTAACACACACACACACACACACACACACACACACACACACGATGAGTGAGAGATGCCAGACCCTAGCTCTGCACAGTAACCTGATAAAAAGCTGGCCCTTCCTTTGCTCAGGGCAGCCTGATGTCTTGCTCCCAGGACTGTCTCCCCTTTCCTGGACCGTACCCTGCTTCCCCAGTTAAACCTAGGCCTGGGTTCATGCTCCTTGCCTTAGCTTCCTTTCTACTGCTACTGGGTCATCAGTACCCAAAGAACTGCTTTGTCTTCCAGCAAGAGAGGCAGACTGCGGGTGGCCCTGAGCCCTGGGTGGGTAGGGCCTGCATGTAGCTGTCTGGAGAGCTGGACCCAGGCAGGAAGGGACACTATGCTCACACTCATGTGAGTGGGCCTGAAGGAGTGTCCCACTGGGTTTTCTTCTGCCTAGGTGGATCTGGGATGAGGTTGGGGCACAATACTGCATGACTGCACCAAGGTAAGAGTACCCCTGGGTTTTCTCTCTACGTGATGCTGTGTAGCATCAGAGCAGAACTGAGTTGGAGGACACCCAGCTGTGTCCGCGGTGGCAGCATTGCTTGCTTGGTGGGCACCACAAGTGTTGTAGTGTGAGAATGCAGGAGAAACCGAGTTTGCTTTTCCCTTTAACATCTTTAGTACCCCAGACCCCTTCTCCACTGAGCTGCCCAGCCACTAGGCCTCTCCTCCAGCCTCTGTTCTCAAGGGTGGCACAGAGCAAGACTGGCAGAGGGCCACAGGGAAGCTGTAGTCCCCACCAGTCCCTCACCTCTGCAGCTCTTTTTCCACCTGCTTCTGGTACAAGGCCCCTTCTCGCAGGATGGCAGCAGTGTTCAACTTGATAGGGATATTGTCAGGCTGTAGGAGAGGGAGGGGCTAGTTGGGGCACTCAGGGGCAGCCAGTGCCCTCCATCGTGCCCTACCCACTTGCCCTTACTCAAGTACTTCCCTCTGCCTCTAGGGCAAGGCCATCCTCGGGGCCCCTGGGTCCCCCAGTTCCTACCCTCAGAGCTTACGGGGTCAGAACAGGTATTGGGAGTATTGAGGGGGGGGTGCCAGGGAGGCCTGACTGGCCAGGAGTGCCCCTTACCCTGTAGAAGGTCAGCTTTGGGGATTTTTGGATGTGGGTTGGGCACCCAAGCTTCTTCTTGGAGTCCTGCAAAAGTCAGGCAGGGGCATAGCCTGGCACCTGTACCCTCTAAGTGTCCCCAGACCTCCTGGGTGGATGCTGGCCCAGCATGCCTAGAAAACCCAGCTCACTCCCCTTTGTCCCAATCTCGTGTTCCCACCCTGGTCCCCAGGGCAGCATCTGCATTCAGCGTCCTCCTAGGTCTTCTGAGGTACGGGACTGCCCAAGTGGGGGCAAGGAAGATGCAGGGCCTGCTGGGCCTGGGGTCAGTGGTCCCAAGGTGGGGCAACGGGGCCTTAGGGCTCAATGTCCTACTCTTTAGCGCCCCCAGGTGTGAGGTCTCACAGCCCCATGCCCTTTCCTGGGCAGCACCCTGAGTCTCTGTCCCCTGCCCAACCTCCTGCGGTCCTGCTGATCCAGCTGGCAGGGGCATGATGAGCCACAGTGTCGGGGTAGAAGACTGTGGTTGCCCCTGGGCATGCTGCTGTGGGGACACGGGCCTGGGCCCGCCCTGCTGCTGTGGAGGGACTGCCTGTGCTCCAGAATGCGTTCCTCCAGATGAAACTCTCCGTCTCCTGTCCCTTTGCTTTTTCTCCCTGGCCAAAATCCCTGGCTTGTCTTTTCATGTAGAAGTGTGACATGCTCAGAGGCACCTGGAAGCCCAGAGATGGCAGCCAGGCTGTTTCCTCCCCTGCACATCCTTCCTCCTGTGGCTCAGGGTGGGTCCTATCCTGCCCACTCTGCGGGGCTCCAGGGTCACTCCTGCTGTTACTGGGAATCTGCCCATGGTGGGAAAAGGCTCAATTAGCGTGTCATCGTGTTGGCATTTTGGCATTGAAAATGATTTTCTTGGTATACCCCAGCCCTTTTTAAAATTTTATCTTGAAACAGGGTCTCGCTACATTGCCAAGACTGGTCTTGGACTTGAGATCCTCACTGGGATCACAGATGTGGCCACCACACCTGGCAGAAGGAGCTTTCCTTGCTGTCATGCAGACTGGCCTTGGGTCTGAAGGGCCACTGTTACCTGCTCAGGCGCCACCCTGTGTGCCCTGGGCATGGCGCACCGCAGTTCCTCCACGTTCGCCCTCAGCAGCAGCTCCTGCCGAGACAGAACACAGCTCCTGCTCTGCCAGCTTCTACCAAGCGTGCCTAGCCACCATCTCCCATCCTCCTCCTGCTTGTCCCACTTTCCCCCTCTCCTAACAGATCCTGATGGGGCCTCTAGAGAGGCAGGGGACACATATGGCCACCTCGGCCTTCAGGCGGTTGTGCCTCTTGATGATCTCCAGCTGCTGTTGCTCCTTGGGCTCCTGGTAGGTACTCCGAGGGACCTGGTGGGGTGGTGGAAGGGAGAATCTTTGGTCAGTGCCTGTGATTTTGAGGGGTCTAGCAAAACCAGCATTTTGGCATTGAAAAGAATTTTGGCATTTGCATGTGACCAGAGGGTGGGCAAAGGTGTGGGTGGTGCCAGTTACAGGATAGTGAATGGTGACCTGGGCCCCAAGAGAAGTGGGGCTGGAGCAGGACCTGCTGAGCCTTGCCTGGGACCCTGGGTGCTGGTCGTCCGGCTGCAGCAAAATAACGGGGGTGGGGGGGTGTGGGGGGGTGGGTGACGGTGCTGGAGTGGGAACCGTTTATTGTAGGACAACAGAGGTATTTATACATTCCACACAGCTTATCTTAATTAGCATAAACTAGATACAGCAGTCAACCAGTAAGAAATCTCCACACTTAATGGCTCCCTGGCGCCACCTCACAAACCACTCCCCCTGGCAAAATGCCAGGCGCCATCCTGACTTGATCACAGACTCTAACAGGGAGGGACATGCTCAGGCCAGGAGTTGGTGTGGGTTTGGAGTATGGGATGGGGTGGGCAGAGGCAGAAGTGAGGTCAGCAGCACTGAGGGCACACTGCTGGCCTGGATGAGATGGCCAGGATCAGCAGGGAGCTCCCCAGAGTGAGGGAACATACAGACGGTGACTATGCAGAGGGCTGGGAGAACGTCATGGACTCCAGAAGAGTGGGCTGCCCCTGAGGGATCCTGCAGTGACCAGGGTAGCCATGGGTACCTCTGCTGGGTTCAGCCATAGGAGGCTCTCCATAACCTGCCAGGAGTCCTGTCCATCAGGAGGCAGGCCCAAGCCAGCCTGGATACCCCTGAACTCCAGACTGCTGAATCCTCGCTCCCACCTCCTTCCTAGTGTCTCGCAGGCACCACAGACTCAGCGGTGTCCAGCTGGAGCCCTCGTCTTCCCCCAGCCCTCCCAACCCCAGCCTTGCAGACCTGGATCCTGATGCTGTCTGCCCTGAGCCCTGGTCAAGGCCTCAGAGTTATCCTACTCGCACCTATATCCAGTCTTGCCCTTCTGCTTCTCCATGAACTGCCTGTCACTTCCCTCCTCAGCCACGGCAGCCAGAGGGGACTTGTGTTGGCACTGGCCTAACTTGGCATGTGTCCTGAGTCTGTTTCTGCCAGTAGGTGTGTGACTAGCCCACTGCCTCCCTTCCCTGCCCCTCCTGGATGCCCTCCAACACTTGAGGGGGGAAGACGCTCTCCCAGGGCCTTTGCTCATGGTCTGTTCTTTCCTTGACAACC
The DNA here is from genome assembly GCF_048772815.1 of Callospermophilus lateralis. Classification (NCBI taxonomy): domain Eukaryota; kingdom Metazoa; phylum Chordata; class Mammalia; order Rodentia; family Sciuridae; genus Callospermophilus; species Callospermophilus lateralis. The sequence goes on along the minus strand of NC_135312.1, from coordinate 1,945,488 downwards.
CCTGGCCCACTTGCTCCTTCCAGCCCTTACTACCTGGAGTCACAAATGCTTCAATGTTTCTTGTCTCCTTGCCCCATGTAGCTTTCTCCTAAGCACTTGTCACCAGCTAATACACCATGAGTTTTATTCATCCTGGTATTTTGTCAGGGTCCCAGTGGGAGAGCCAGCTCAGGAAGTCATGGTGCCCAGCACATTCTAGGCATGCTGTAACTGCTGAACAGGTGAGTGAGTGAATTGGAGAGGCCTTGGCTTGGGAGGGGATAGGACATCCTGAGAAGGAACGGGGTGGGGGTGGGGGGATGGGGGAGGCAACTAGAAGGAAGAAGCCTACAGTGCTGCAGGGAAGGCAAATGTCCACCAATAGCTTACCACTTGTGCTGAGAGACACAGAGAGAACAGGAACCAGCATGTGGAGGAGCAGGGCAGAAGCTGTGCCAGGTGGGGGGGGGGAGGGAGAGAGAGAGAGAGAGAGAGAGAGAGAGAGAGGAACAGAGGGCCCCATGACCTGAGAAAAAGACATGGATCCCTGGAGAGATAGGGTCAGGAATGCCAAAGATCCTGCAGGTGGGGTAACTTGTTTAACAACAAGGTCCCTGATCATCTATCTGCCCTCCATCATCTGTCTATCTAGCTATCCATCCATCTAACCACCTGTTATGGTTTGGACGTGAGGTAGTTAGTGTAGTTAGGTAAATCGGGTCTAATATCGAGTAAAATCAAAGCTCACATGTATTCAGAGAAGAAATGATTGGGTTATAAGAGTCTTATCTCAATCAGTGAATTAATCCTTGATAGGGATTAACAGTGGTAACTGAAGTGGTAGGGTGTGGCTGGAGGAAGTGGGACTTGGGGGTGTGGCTTTGGGGTATGTATTGTAAGGGTAAAAGAAATTGAAGTTAAAGTGTAAAAGTTAAAGTGTAAAAGACCGGGCATTGTAAAGTTTCTAAGCTGCAAGGCCTGAGTTAAAAAGTAAAGGACCAGGTATTGTTAAGTTCCTTTGCTACCCGCAAAACCTGAAATTCCTGTAGCTGTTAGGACAATACCCGAACTGCCCAGTAAATATTCCCACCGACTCTCTGGTTGTTTAATAACCTAGGACCCTGTGTAGCCTGGCACGTAGACATTCAGGGCCCAAAACCAATCAGTTTGAATGTGTACCCCGCTTAGGAGTGACCAATCACCCCCGCCCAACCTGTTCCCGCCAATGAATGTGCTAATCATGTCTCAGAATTGTTGTTTGATTTTCCCGTGGTGTATGATGATTTGTTAAAGGAGACTGTGATGTATGCAAAGCCCCGCCCTCCTCAAAAAGTGTACTTAAACACTGCTCAAGCCCTGCCCGGGGCTCTGGGCTGCTCTCCCTTCTTGAGTGAGCACGGAGCCCCAGCGCGCTGGATTGGATCCTCAATAAACCCCTTTTGCTATTGCATGAGTTGGTCACTTGGTGGTGTCTTCCTCCGACGTTCGCCGGACCCTTACAGTATTTTGTATCTGGAGAGTAGAAATTCACTCTCTCTGCTTCCTGATCATGATATGAGCTGTTTCAATTGTTTTTTTTAAGATTTTTTTTTTTTAGTTTTCCGCGGACACAACATCTTTGTTTGTATGTGGTGCTGAGGATCAAACCCGGGCCGCACGCATGCCAGGCGAGCGCGCTACCGCTTGAGCCACATCCCCAGCCCAAGCTGTTTCCCTTTGCCACAACCTTCCACCATGATGTTCTGCCTCACCTGGAGCCCTGAGGAATGAAGCCAGCCTTCTACAGACTAGGAGGAATGAAACTGGCCTTCTATGAACTAAGACTTCTAAAACTGTGAGCCCCCAAATAAACCTTTCCTACTTTACAGTTGTTTTGGTCGGGTCCTTTAGTCATAGCAACAAAAAAAATCTGACTAAAACACCACCCAAGCATCATCCATCTGTTCAGCCATCCTCCAACCTCCATCCATCCATCCATCCATTCAACAAGTATTTACTGAGGGTCTGCTCTGAGCCAGGACTATGTTGGTGGCATTAAAACATAGGACAAATAAAATGGATGAGGTCAGGTGAAGGAAATGGATGAGGGGATGGGGTTGTGGCTCAGTGATAGAGCACTTGCCTCGAACGTGTGAGGCTCTGAGTTCAATCCTCAGCATCAAATGAACATAAATAAATAATAAAGATGCTGTGTTCAACTACCACTAAACAAATAAATAAATATTTTAAAAAAGAAAGAAAAAGATGATAAGAAGGCCCACAAATTACGAATTAATGCTATAAAGCAAAGGAACTTAGGTAAGTGAGGGACCTAATAGGACTGAGGATTCATAAAACTTCTGGGAAGAGAGATTTTAATGAGACTGAAGGAAGGTAGGACTGGGACCTCCCCGCCCTGTCCTCTTACTCTCCCTTACACCCCATAGTCCTGTTGGAGAATTAGATTTGATCTGGGAGGCTGAGCACATGGCCAAAGCTTGAGGAGAGCTCAAGGCCAGTCAATCAAGACGTCACACCCCTGATGACCGAAGCCAGATCAAGGTGAGCCAGATTTATAGATAGGTAGTTATGTAGTTAGGTAAATTGGGTTTAATATCGAGTAAAATCAAGAGTGGCGGGCTGGGGATGTGGCTTAAGCGGTAGCACACTTGCCTGGCATGCGTGCGGCCCGGTTCGATCCTCAGCACCCCATACAAACAAAGATGTTGTGTCTGCTATAAACTAAAAAATAAATATTAAAAAAAATTCTCTCTCTCTAAAAAAAAATTAAAAAAAAAAAAAAAAAGTGGAGGCCATTATAGAAAATGGAATCCAGGAAACCAGAGCAGCACTAGGGGGAATTGAAAATGTCCCCAAGGCCCTGAGCCCGCCCAAGGAAATGTTAATGAAGCAGCTCCCAGCAAACAAGGAGATGCTAATCCAAAAGCCCTGCCTGCCCAGATTACTCCTTCAGCCCATCTGAGCCCCACCCTTTGGGCCTTCACTGAAAGCTAACAGAACAAAGGACAGGAATGCGGGAAAGCTGAAAGAAGACCTTAGCTATGAAAAGGGGAAGACATCCGCCTTCCAAGGATCCACCTCTTGGTCCCCTTCTTCTTCCGGGGAGAAGTCTTTTCTTTTTTATTTATTTATTTAGAGAGAGGTATTTATTTATTTTAGTTTTCAGAGGACACAACATCTTTGTTTGTATGTGGTGCTGAGGATCTAACTCCAGGCCTCAGGCATGCCAGGCTTGAGCCACATTTCCAGCCCATCTTTTCTACTGTCCTTTAATAAACTTCTACTTTCCACTCTAAACTTGCCTCGGCATGCTTCTCTGGTGTTATACTTCAACACTGAGGTAAACAGTGGTGACAAAGGTCTGCATGAAACCTGAACTGATCCAATCAGATTTTTCTAGGGAATTTTTGGCCCAAGATATTCTCTTATGACCTGGATGGTATAGACTGTGGGTACGAGACATGGATTTTTAACAACAAAGGAAGTTAGCCCAAAGATGAAGTTGACTTACAGAGGAAACTAGAATAGTGAAAAAGCAGCCTCTACCTCTGAGCAAAGCCTGTCCAAGGAAGGGACATGACCTTTGTCCTTGGAAAGACCCACAGAGCACTCCTAGGCACATTCCCACCCTGCTAAGTTGTTTATCTACAAATAACAGGAGAGATCTGCTGCGCCAGTCAGGCTAGGTGGGGATCCATAGCAACCCCCTAGCAGCCACCAATCAGCATGAGACAGGGAAATACCTGGGATGCCAGATGACTCCCCAGTAGTTTATGGTGGTTGATAACGTGTTGGGAAACCCTGTAGTTCAGCACAAACACCCCTCTTGGCTTAAACCAATCAGTTCAAATGAATACCCCCTTTGTACTGACCAATCACCCCTACCCAACTTGTTCTCACCAGTGAATGTGCTAATCATGTTTTAGAGTAGTTATTTGATTTTCCCGAGGTGTGTGATGATTTGCTAAGAGATGCTATGATGTATGTGGGGGTCCCTGCCTTCTCCAAAGAATGTATAAAACTGCTGCAAACCCTGGGCTCCGGGCCTCTCAGCATCACCAGTTGCTATGTGTGCGCGCGCAGAGGACGAGCTAGCTCGCAATAAACACCTCTTTGCTGTTTACATCGATCTTGGTCTCTGGTGGTCTTTTGGGGGTCCCGATAACAACAAAAGGTCATAGAGAAGCAGAGTAGGAATCCTAATCAAACTATGCCTGAAGGCTATCCTACTCTGGCCATAAGAATCAGCCAATGAGAGGTGTATTGTCTAAGCCACTTTGAACTACATTTCCCATTACTTGCTGTCAAGAGCATCCTGACTGATAAGCCAGAGAGGTGGAAGGGGTGATGGAGAGGCCCTCAGCTGATGAGACAGATGAGGTGTGGAGGCGGAAACAGGCATGACAGATGTTATTGCCTTCCAATGGCCCCAAGAGCGTGTGCACCGTGATCTGCACATGGAGTAGCTAACAGGAAGGGTGGCCTATTGCTCTAGGGATCAATGTGGGCTTCAAACTCCACCTCCAGATAGGTCTGGATAGATACTTTATATTTCACCTCCAGATAGGTCTAGTCCAAGCCTGATAGCTTGGATCCAAGAATGTGGTGATCTCCAGGTCAGCTGACTGGCTTCTCCATGGGGTTCAGGGGTGTTGGAATGATCCTGGCCTGGTCCAGCGCACTCTTGGCCCTCGAGGATCCCAGTCTTCCACCAGCCCCCGTGGTTTATTCTCCTGGTCCTGGTGGTACTAGCCTGTACCCACTGTACGTGCCCAACTCACTTGTCTTGGCTTGGCCATGGTGGGGACTGGCTCAGGTACTGGAATGGCCCGGGGCCTGGGTGTAGTCAGGTTGAATTCCTTGGGCTCTGTGACCTTGGCCTTGGTCTTGAAGATAGCAGTTTGACTAGCTGACACTCCCTCCAGTTGATCAACAAGCTCCTGAATCTCTGGCTGCCATCTTGAAGGCAAAAGTGGAGTCCCTGGGTCAACAAAGTGGTCCTGGAATCTGGAGGACCCCCAAGCACTGGGGTCTCCAACAGGCTGAGAGTGGTGAGGGGCCAAAAGCCCTTCTACTTCTCTCAGACACAGTCTAGGCATACCCCCATGACTTGGTATCAGCACTCCCCTTGCAAGATGAAAGCACAGCTCCAGAGGCACTGATAGGAGGAAGTAGGAAGCTGGGAGCTCTGCAGACAAGTGGCAGGCGGGACCTAGAGGGAGCTAATCTGGGACAGAGCAGATGGCACAGATGGAGGAAGTCAGGAGCTAGGAAAGAAAGCTGGCAGTGGAAAAGGAACATTCCAGAGTGGCTCTTTCGTGACAGGTGGAGGGAGCTGCAGGAGTCAGGTGGGGCTAGGGCCATACCCCCTGCAGGGAGCCCAACTGTCCTTCATGCAGCCTCCGGAATGGGTGCTCTGGAGAGGGTGTGGACAGAAGAGTTCTCCTGGGCTGCTCCAAGGTCTGGGCCACCCCTTTCTGTGTTCCATATCCCATGGGCACAGCCTGTGCAGGGTCCTCTCCTGTGGGGCTCTCTGGGAGCAGATGGGGGGCTTGAAGTAGTGCCTGCCTCACCCTGAGAATCAAGGCCGCCTTGGGAGGAAGGCTCCTGAAAGGGGTGACAGCAGGGCTCGGCCCATGACCCTTGACCCTCAACCTTGGAGCAGGAAGTTTGTGATGGGGCTGGCCCCAGAGTGGGCTGGGGAAGCCTGCAGGCAGCGGGGGAAACCAGAGGGATGTCCTCCTGCTTGTGGAGGTCTGTTCTGATGGCCAGCAGCAGGGACCAGCTGGGGCTGGGGAGCTCCCTTGCTGAAGAAGGGATCCTGGGGTCTTCCACAGCTGGGGCCAGGGCCTCCTACACACAGCTCCCATATACGATGGTCTGCCTGCACCAGAACAGTCCATCTGGCTGGCCCGAGGAAACAAGGTGACCTGTCCCCAGGCTTTCCCTGGGGAACCCCAGCTGTGTCCTGGTCCCAGTGGGAACTCCCATGGCGGAGCAACTATGCTGAGAGTTTTGCCTCAGGTCCTGGCCTGTGACTGCATTTGCCCCAGGTTTCCTGTGGAGGCAGGGAAGGTGGCAAGAGCAGCTTTGTGGTGGCAGGCCTGAGAATGGGGCTCGGGGGACACCAGAGAAAGATTGAGACCTTATTGCATCAGGAGCTGAGCTCTGAGCTCCCCCAACTCCTCCCTAGCCTACACTCTTGGGATCTGCAGAAAGCCCTGATGGACTGAGGACACTGTCACAGACCCCTCAGATTCTTGCCATCTGACCTCTGGCCATCAGTTGGCTTCCAGCGTGGAGGGCCCTGGGTTGGCTGGCGGCAGCACTGCAGCACGCCTGTTCCCCAGTCCCAGGCAGGGGAGCAGAGGGCTTGGGGCTTCTTGGAACCTCTCACCCTCACACAGAGCACTTTCTGACTCACGGAACTTCTCAGGGCAGGAAGGGGATGAGGAGGCCCCTGCCCATGAGGCACCTGGAGTGGGGACAGGGTATGTCCAGGCACACCGACACCCACACCGCTGCCTCACCTCATTAGGGGGTTGATCCAGTTCTCCTTCACATGGGCGGTCTCGTAGACAAGGCTCCATTCGTCCTTGATCCAAGAGCATAGGTTTAAGGGGTTGAAAAAGAACCTGAGGAACTGAGGGAAGAGGGAGTCCTAAGGGGCGGAGCCACTAGGGGTGGAGTCTTGGCCTCCACCCCCACCCCCCACGGGCACCCCAGCACCCTCACCTGCCAGCAGCAGGCAGAGTGTGATGCTCAGGCTCACATGGCACTGCAGGTGGCTAAAGAGACTGTGCCCTCAAGACAGACCCTGGTCCTGGTAGGGTCCCAGGTAGGGAAGGGGCTCCAGCTCTGTGACTGTCCCAACCCAGCAGGGCACATTCTCTCCAGAATGGGCTTGTGTGCCCATCAGCTCCTAGGATCCCAAAGGCCCCACAACCCACTTCTGAGTAGGTGGTTGGTGGCACACATGGAAAGCTGTCTGCCTTCCAGCCCCTGGCTCCAAAGGCTCTGGAATTCCGGGAGCGGGATTCTGCCATTCTGCCTTACCCTCTCCCCAGGGTATTGCCACTGGGTGACCTGGAGAGCCCTCTGCCTGCCAACCTTGGGGAGGTGACTTGTCTCCCCAGACCCTTGTAGCGGGAGGCTGGTCCCAACTGTGGGACTGCGGCCATTTTCCCTGGCCAGGGCAGGCCCTGCTATGCCCTTGGATGGCCCAGAACCAGCCATGGCAGAATTCCCAGGGTCTGGGGATTCTGAAGGCCATTCCCCAGCTCCTGGTTCCCAGGTCCAGCTTTGATTCCAGAGGACATAGGACTGGTTTAGTTTCCGGGGTGCTGCCGCCTGGGGAGCTGCATGGCTCCTACACAGGACAGACTGTCAGCTGGACAAGAAGGGCCAAGGTGGCCCTTGGTACTGCTGGGAAGAAGGTGTAGGCCCCATCCTTTCCTGAGGGGCAGCCAGCCTGGGACCCCTGGAGGCCGCTCTGTGGGGTGTGCAAGTCGTTGACACCCCGCCTCCAGCTCAGGGCCTTATGGAGTTGAGCTGAGCACTGGAGACCACTCAGTAAAGGTTCCCAGAAAACCAGCCAGGAGGACAGCCCAGGGCCCCAGGGCTATCACAGGGGCCACTATGTGGCCCAGAAGAGCTCTGTGGTGACCAGAACACATGGTGCCCCAGTGTGGGTCTGCAAAGTGCAGTCTGGGCCTTGGGAGCAGGAAGCATATTGGGGAGGTGGCCCAGGAAATTCAAGGATGACAGAGGGACAGCAGTGAGCAAGGCTGTAGGTACACAGGATCTCTGGTCACTGCTGCCTCCCCAGCATGAGCCCCAGTACAGCCACCTCCCCTCACCAGCCTCCTGCCCTGCTTGGCTCAGGCCTTCTCCACACAGAGGCAACCCAAGATCCTCCCGAGCCCTCCAGCTGCCCCTCTTGGTCATCTGCCCACCCCATCACTCACACTAGTGGCCTCCTTCACCTACTCTGCCTGCAGGGCCTCTGGGCCTTTGCCTATGGCCACTGCCCCTTACACTCTTTCCTGCCCCTCTCCATTCCTCTTCTGGCTGTCAGTTATGATGCTACTCTACACCCAAAGGGGGCAGTTGGCCCCTGCACTGGGCCCCTGTGGTGGCCATCTCCTCCCTGCTGGCCTACCTCCATTTGGGCACACCCTATTGGTCCCATCCAGGCTTCCTGGGACTGTCCCCCCACCTGGCCACCACTCTCACTGGGCCCCTGCTGGGGCGGGGCTGGTTTGGTGTGTCTGAGGCAGTCCTCTAGCTCTCCGGTGGATTCAGTCAGCATGTGGGGAGGGGCTGGCAGGAACACTGGCCCCCTCCTCGAGGATCCCAGGGCCACTCCTCCCAGAAGTGGTGGGTAACATCTGGGGAGGCCATGGGCTGTGGTCTCCTGAGAGCCAGCCTGGTCACACTACCACTTCTGACCACAGCAGTGATGGCATTCCAGAGGGGTCATCCTGTCTTTTAGGCCCCTTTGGTGTCTTCCTGGAGCCCTGAGGTGGATAGGGGGGCCAGGCATCAGCCAAGGGCAACCGCTGGATCTGTAGCTTCTCGGTCCCCTGGGAATCCGCATGGGGCTGTCTGGGCTGGTCAGTGACCAGCACCAGGAGTGTGATGTGTGGCTTGCACTGGTGCCCCTGCTGTCACCACCACAGGGCCCAGGGCCAGATGAGGATGGACCTTGCTTGGCAAAACCAGGATCCAGCATGGGCAGTGGACATCAGCCAAGCACAGGTCCTCTAGCTGGGCAAGCTGCCCTGGCCAGCCTCAAGCATTTCTCGGAAAACAGTCCCTTCATAAAAACGAAACCCCTTGCTTAGAAAAACTACAAATATTTATTCATCATAAGCTCCTAGTGTTTACATGTGAGCAGGAAAATGTCCTGGACAGACCAAACGCCACCTGCTGCCCCTCATTTCTCCTTCACCAGTTAGATAGTCAAGATGCTGTGTGAGCAGGTATTCTGGGTCACTGTGGCTGTGGATCTGGTGGGCGCTGCTGCTCCAGTCTCCCCTTCCCCAGCACTCCTGGTCCTGTAGCCTCTCCCTCAATCTTCTCCAGGAAGCCATTCCCATGCCATTGACCAAGCCAGTGGCTAACAGAATGTGCTCACTACTCATGTGCTGTGTGACACCAGTTGAACACTTAACCTCTCTGTCCCCATTGCCGTTAAGTGAGGGATGAGCACCATGTAGGAGCAGCCTCATAGGATGGTGTGAGGGTGAAGCAAGAACAACACTGTGGGCTGCTCAGGAAGCCTGGCCCACAGGGAAGGTGCACTGAGTATCCTATAGAAACGTGGGCAGTGGACAGGCAGGCAGGCAGCAGGCACCTGGGATCCCTTCTGGCAGCAGCAGGATGTGGTCTTGGAGGGAGGGGAGGCTGTGCTGGGCCTAGCATTTGCTCAGGAGGTGGAGAAGCCCCAGGAGGCTCCAGAGGCCCAGCTGACCGGAGGGCTTCTCCTTGCCCTGGCTTATCACTAACAGTGCAAGGTACCACCCACCAGAACACAGGAGCACAATCAAATCTCCCTGCAGCAATGAGCCCAGTCTCCCCAGAAGTGACCAGAACAACCCTCCAGAGTTCTTCTCATTGAAAGAAACCTGGAGGTGCTCCCAGGGGACCAGCGGCCTCCCTTGGTGGCAGCCATCCTGGGGCTCACCTTGCAGGTCTTGCGTGTGGGCTGGGACTTGATGATGCTGCAGAAGAGCTGGAAGCCGAGCTCATCCAGCTGGAACGTGGCCAGGTAGCACAGCACTGCAGAGGGGATGCAGCGTGAGGGTGCGGCTGCAGAATCGCCAGAGGGAGGCCTTGCAGGCACCCCCCCCCCACACACCCCAGCGGGCCCAGGACACACACCCAGCTCTTGCTGAAGGTCCCAGGATGGACATCCCCAGACAACAAGGAGCGAGGTCTTAGAGCGGCCGTGGTTTGCCGCCACTGTGTTGTCCCATTTGATCAGTTCTCAGAGGTTCCTCTGAGGGACAGATGGTGTCGCCCGACCCTGCAGCCTCTGCCACTGCCTCCCACCAGGACTGGGCAGCCCCCACCCCTCTCTGGGTGTGCACAAGGGCCAGCCTGCACTAGGAAAGGCAGAGGCCAGAGGTGTCTTGTGTTTAGTGACTCAGCAAGGTCCAGACTGTGGCCTAGGGCCTGCTCCAAGGCCTCAGGGTCAGGGGTCAGGAGTGGCCCAGGAAAGGCGCCAGGCTTGCCCAGTCACCTTCCCTCGGGGGCCAGACTCCTTTGACTCTGTCATGAGCCTGAATCTCAGTGTCCCTATCTGTGAAGTGAGGAGTCACGCCACCCTGGTCCACCCTCTCACAGGTCACCATGAGTCTCAGTGAGGAACAGGTTTTGGTGGAACTGCAGCAGGAGCCTCTGCAACCTGAAGAGCAGCCCCTGGCTCTCTTGGTGGCTCTGCTGAGGTCTGACTACCCCTTCAGCCCCTGGTTCTGGAATGACAGCAGCCTGGGGCTTAGGGATAGGTGGAATGGGCACCCACCCTGGAAGAGGCTGTAGTCAGCCCAGAGGCAGAGTCGGCCATCCCGTACGTAGAAGGCGTCTACCACAATGGTCAGCAACCTCCAGTATTCAAGACAGCCGGACAGGACCTCCATCACAAACGCCTGCTTCAGGGGGCTCAGGGCCTGGAGAGCAAACAGCCAGGTGGGCAGTAGCTGTGGGGGGGGGGCGAGGTGGGGCAGGGCTGAGGTAGACTAGGGGAATGACCGGCATGGTGGGGACAAGTCCAGGGACCTCCCTCACGAGGACAGGGAGGTCCAGAGTCAGGCAGGATGGTGGCTTCATGGCACCTGCACATGCCCAGTGCCCCTGGACGGGACGTTTGTGTCTTGTGCATCTTACCACTGTAACTTAGCAAGTGGGCTCAGGCAAGTTCCCAGACACAGGGATGGAGACAACAGGTGAGGGGAGTGCCAGCAGGAAAGCCTGCAAGACCAGTGGGTCCCCACGCAGCCCCTGTGGCCCCAGGGCCACTCTCCCATTCGCCCCTTGGAACATTCTGGATTGTGGCCTGTGCAGGACACGCGTTAATTATTCAATAAGAAAAGAAGGTTTTCAAATTAAATTCTGAGAAGTTTTCCAGTTTTTGAAGGTGGCAGGAAATGAAGGGTCTGACGTCTCCAGCCAGCACGGGAAGGGCTGGTGCGGACAGATGCTTAGCCTTTCCCCAACAGTTCAGAAATGGGTTGAGAGAGTCTTGTTTTCCAGAACTTTCAGCTCAATGAGGGCGTTTCTAGGAATCTAAGGAGGCCGTCTGCAGGCACACACACGTGCATCCAGAGCCATGCACTGTAGAAGTGGAAATGGGACTAGCCAGACTTCAGCCTCTCCAGGCCCTGGAGTCAGATGAGAGTAGGGTGGTGACCCCCGGGGGTGAGGCGTGGAGAGACAAGGGGACACATCCCTGCAGTTGGCAGGCGCTACTTCGGTAACAACTTCAAAATTACTGCCAGGCTTTGCTCCAGCCGGTTACCCTCTTTCAGCAGGCCCTGCAGCCTCAAAACCCTCTGGAAGAGCTGAGCCAAGGAGGCCTCAGAATCGCAGCAGAGCAAGAGCCCGACACTGTAGCTCATGGTTGTTACCCAGGATGAGCTTTCTTTTGCTACTTTTTTTTTTTTTTTTTGGTGGTGCTGGGATGGCCCCCGGGGCCTGGACAAGTCACCTCTGCTTGCTTCAGTTCCCACTGCCCGTCTCCCTGAGGACAGGCTGAGCCTCTGGTGTCCCAGACACAGGAATGAAGACCCTCCTCTTCCTCATTCAACAGAGGCAGCAGATGCCCCAGGAGGTTATCAATTGTCCCCTCTAGTTACAAGGTCACTGGACACACCTGTGAGTACAGGCAGAGCTGCTGAGCTGGCTCTCATTTCAGCCACCAGTCTCTGTCCCCCTTCCCTCCGGCTTCCCTGACTGCAGGCTGCACCCACACCAGAGGGCACCACCCCTGCTGGGTCCCAGGAAGCCCAGGTCCTGGGCCTAGGAGTCAGAGGGTGATGAGTCATCTGTGCTGAGGGCTGGGTGACTCTCAGGACTCTGGACAACATCTTCTGGTCTCTGGGGCTAAGACAATAGGGATTCTTTCGCTCATTAGTTACGAGTGTGTTCGGGATGTGTGACAATGTCTTTTTAATAAGAGCAGGTGTATGCTCTGACGCCATCAGCCCTGGGCAAGGCAGGCCTGGCAGAGAGGCATCGGGCAGAGGACCTTGCAGATGCAGGGCTAAGTGGGACGAGGCAGTGCCAGTGAATGGCACCTGGGTCCATGTGTCAGGCTGGGTCAGAGGCCAGGTCCTTGCAACTGGGGAAGGACAAGCATGCTGGGCTTGCAGCTCCCAGGACAATGGTGTCCAGCGGTTCACAGAGACAGACTGATCTTGGAACTGGGAATGGGGTGAGAGGTTGCTGAGCACTCAACCCTGGCCCGGGTTCTGGGTCTGGACAGGTAGGCTCCCTTTCCCAGGAGTCAGAGCAAGGCCTCAACTGCACTATAGAGGTCTTGATTCCCAGCCAGGCTGTCACTGAGACCATGAGACATGGGTTGTGGCCACCAAAATTTTGGGCTTTGCTAAGTCTCCACCCAGGGAAATCAGTCAGCAATGACAGCTGTCCCAAGGGCAGGGGAACCAGAGGTCCAGATCCCTGCAGCTTCACAATCACCAGGCCTCCTGTAGGAGTCACTCTGGGTCTGTGGAGCTAGCCCAGGGCCAGGCAGGACAGGGCCTGGTGCTAATCAACCACAGCTCAGGACTTGCAAGCCCTATTACCAAGACCTGTCAGTCAGAGATGCAGACTGAGGCAGGTCAGGAGCCAAGGCAAGGAAACTCAGGCTGCCGGATGCCACCCAAACCCATGAGTCCTCAGACTTCCCCAGTCTAGTGGGCCTCAGGCCCACTTCTCCCCCAGTCCTAGGCCCAGCACTCCCGCAGGAGCTCTGGGTGGTTCTGAGGCCCCGTCTGTTCCCAGTCTGCCCCTCTGTCACAGGACTCTAGTGGGAGGCGGATTTCCTGGGGCTACTACAGCAAATGACCACAAACAGGGTGTTGGAGACAGAGAACAGCCTCTCATGGCTCTGGAGGCCCAGTCTGGAGTGGAGGTGCACCAGAGGAACACCCACCCACCGTCCCTCCTAGCAGGTTCACGGGTCTTGATGCTTGGTGACTGATGTCTGCCTCCCTCAGATCACAGCCTCTGTTGCAGTGTGGCCTTCTTTCCCACGTCTGGGTTACCATGTGCTCTTTTCCCTGTGCCTGTGTCCACACTCCCTCCTCCTCCAAGGCCATCCTCATAGTTAGGGCCCATCCTAAATTAAGGAGCCCTCATCCGCAGGCTTCAGCTCACTCACACTCATGTAGACTGCAGGCCTGTGACACATCTGGGGCACAGTCCAGCCTTCCATGTGCCCTTCATCAGACTCCACCTGTTGGTTTCTGTGTTGTATGACTTTCGGGCAGGTGACAATCTGCAGCCCTGGCCTGAGGAAGTTGGTGTATTACAGCTGAGATGAAAGCGAGTTGTTCAAACTGGGTCAGTCTCCAAGGCCCCGTTCCACTTCAACTTCAGAGGGACATTTTGCAGTAAGCAAAAGGCCCAGGGCCCGTGAGGCAGGTGCTGCTCCGCCACCCGTGTGAATGCCAGTGCCGGCCTCAGAGGTGCAGGGCCAGTGCCCCAGGCTGCGCCAGCTCCACTCACTGCTGCTGGTCTGCAGGATGGTGTCGGGGTGCTAGGATCACCAGGGAAAGGCACACACATGGGTCACACATGACTCAAGGACCAGGACCAACCCCAGACTGTTGCTGTGACTCACGCTCCTGCCTGGCGCTCAAGAAGCGAAGACAGTAGCTCTCCCTTTCTCGCTTGAAGAACCTGCCCGCTCTCCCCACTGTGGGCTGAGGCAGGTGACCAGGAGTGGGAACGGTCAGTGTTAGGAACAGCTGGAAACCAGTGTGGCCAGAGCAGTGGGCATGGGGCTCAGAGAGGGTCAGGGCTGGAGGAAGGGCTGGGAGCAGGCCAGATGACAAGAGCCTCTGAGGACCCCGACAACCAGAGGCCAGAGCCCAGAAGGAGCAGTGCTGGTGAAGGAGACCAACACAGGTAGTGCCGGGCTCCAGTGGCACGTTGCAGAATGGGGTAACTGTGCCAGGCTGGACCTACAGGTTCCATGACAAGGAGGTCGGGGTAGGGCCTGGAGCTGCCAGCGGAGAGTGGGGAGAGATTGCCTGGAGGGTGTTGTGTTTGGCTGTTTGACCTACAAGACCTGCATGGACATGGACTCGCCCTTGTGGTTGTGTTTAGGTGGAACCTTGGAGAGGGCAGGTGCTCTCTCTGCCTCTTCTCCTTCTTGGCTTCTGCCACAGGATGAGGGTCCTCACCAGATGCCAGCATCTTTATCAATCTTGGACTTCCCAGGCCCCCCTAACTGGGAGAAATACATTCTGTCACTCATAAATTACTGAGCCTCAGACATTCTGTTATAGTAGCACACAGACTGGGATAGAAGCTTGAGGGACATGGGACGAGCCCCAGACAGTGGGCAGGTAGTCTTGGTGGAAAGGGAGGTGCCAACAGGAGCTGCAGGAACTTGGGATCCAGAGGCCTTTGTGGCTGAAAGAAGGAGAGAGGGAGCTGCTAAAGCCAGGCCCTGGAGCAGGTGGGTCCAGGTCACGGGTCTAGGTGACAGGTGAGTGCCAGGCCCTGGGCTGGCTCCTAGGGCAGGATTCTGGGCAAGGGGATCCAGCTCTGTGTAGGGTCAGAAGTTGGGCCAAGCTGTGTAAGGGCTTCCCCGGTTCTGACCCTTGCTGTTTTCGGTGTGTCCCCCAAATGATGAGGTTGTTAGAGGAAGAGCAGGAAGCAAGGAGGTGCTGAGGTGGGGAGGAGGCCCAGTGCCCTCTAGGGCCTCCGTCCTTGCTGACTGCAGCCCCAGCTGGAGGAAGGGCTCTTCCAGAGGCTGGGGAGCAGGAGTCAGAGGTTCTAAGCTTTCTCTCCCATGACAGGCCTTGGCCCCCAAGCCCCTGCAGCCTTTGCCCACACCTTCCTGCCTCTGGGCTTTCTGGCTGCTTCCCAAGGGCAGGTCTCTCAGTAGGAGACACCTGTGCAGGTAATGGGTTGGGGTGTGGCCAGGGACACTTCCCTGGGGCCCTGGCAGTAACAGCCTACTGAGGCCATTTCAAACAAGAGCAGCAACCAGCATCATGCAGCAAGATTGCTTAGATAGTAAAGGCCCGCTTTTGCCCATGCAGCAAGATTGCCTAGTTCTTCCTGCTCCCTCCCCACTAATGCACTTGTGACAATACCCACTTCAAGGGTGGGTGCTTCCTGGGTGGGATGGGGGAGCACCCATGTGACAGTCCCCCAGCTCTTCCCCTGGCACCTGCCCTTGACAGACAGTGGACATGGGGTCAGAGACCGCTATGGGGGATAGGGATCAGATGACAGGGAGGGTCCTGGTGGGGTAAGGTGCTGGGGTGGCAGGTGATGCTGAAGCGAGGCAGACTGAGGACCATGGACTTCTCCTCTCCCAAGCCCAGGTTTTACATCCCAGGGGACCAGTTTCTGGACAGGAACTGGGGAGAGATGGAAAGGGATCCCTGGGGTGGGGGAAGGAGCTGAGGCGTAGGTGGCCAGCCTCAAGGTGTGAGCAGAAAGATGAAGGAGGTGGGGGGATATCAGTGGCTCCCCAGGGCCTCGGTGCCTTGGCCTACCCCTGACTCTGCTGGAGGTCCCTGGCCACTTGCTGCCACTGTGAACACAGCTATAGACCCTCCAAACTAGGGGTGGGTGTGCAGGGGCTCAGGAATCCCTCTTCTTATCTATGTTGATGACAGAACTATGTAGGGACATGATCCAGAGTTAGGCGTCTCCCCACATAGTTCAGTGTGATGTACACCTGGGTGCTGGGAGCCTCCCGAGAACACTGCTGGCCACCACTGGGAGGGAGACTAGCCTTGGGGCCTCTCGTGGTAGGCAGGAGGCCTTTGTTAGGCATGGACTTGATAAGCCCGTGAGAGGGAAATGCCAGTGGTTCAGCCTCCCAGAAGTCCAGTGCTGCCCTGACCCTACCTGCAGAGAGGAGGATGCAGCCTCCAGGAACTGGTCAGGACTGTCCTTCTCAGGCTTAAACTTGTCCAGTTGCTCTATCACAACATCAATGCATTTTCCATAGTAGGCCATCTTCCTGAGAAGGACCCTAAAAATAAAACATCATGGGTCACCTTCTTTGCAACTTCTAGGTGGCCAGTGTGACTGGGCAGAAGTGGCTACAGGACCCTTACCAGCACTGATGGAAGTCCACCAGGCTGCTAGGGACCTTGAGCAATGAGGCCTGTTGATGCCAGTGGGGACCCTGGCTCAGGTCACCTGAGACCAGTTCCTGGAAAGTCCTTTTCAGGTCTCTGCTGCCCCAGTGGCCGATGTTGGTGTGGTTGCTCCCAGGTCACCACCACTCACTAGAGCCCAAGCCCACTCCTCCTTGTACCCTGAGGCTCCCAGGCTTGTCCCAAGGCCAAACTGAAGATGGGGGCCAGCCCTGGGAATGACTCAGGCCAAGAACAGGCCTTAGTCCAGCCTGGAAGGGTGGCTGCTTACTTGGCAGGCCCTGGTCAGAGCAGGTGACCAAATCATAAAAGGCTATGGCAAGGAGAAGCCTGGGGTTCCCAGTTCCAACACCACCATTCTAAACACCCGAGGCACCCGAGACTCAGGATGCACAGCTGGTAAGGGGCCAGGTCTTGAGGGTGCTGAGCAGACAGGCTGGCCTGGGGTTGCTCCCAGGGTGTCCTGGGAGGAGAGGCTCAAGGTGAGGCCAAGCCCTAGGAGCTGGCTCTACTGACTGCAGGTGGCCCCAGCTGTCCTCAGAGGAGGTGAACCTTGTTAGTAAAGGCCTGCTTTTGCCCATGCAGCAAGATTGCTTGGGCTTCAGTGGGACTGCTCAGGAGCTGAGCAGTAGCCAGGCCACTCCTGGGACTCCCTTCCCACCAACCCCTTTCCTCGTTCCATGACTGAGTGGCCACTGGGAGTGGTGGGCAGGTGCAGGGCCACCCTTGGCAAAGCTGGGTTGCTGATGCTCTGGGGACAATGGGGGCATATCTTCTCCACTGGCCAGTGAACAGGAGCAGCCCCAGACTTAGACCCTCCAGGCTGGCAACTGACTGGAAAAGCAGAGTTGGAGGGCCTTCAGTGAGATGGCCAATCCCAGCCAAGACCACCAGGAGTTGACTTCCCTCTCCTGCCCCCATGAAGATGCAGAAGGCAGGAGAAAGGCACTTTGAAAATTAAGTAACAATCCCAAAATGTCAAATTCCATTGACTAGGAGATCAAGGAAGAGGAGAGAAATAAGACAAAAAATGTCAGGAATTGAAGAATGGGTTCTCTAGCAGGAGAGGACATGCTGAGTGCCCAGAACAATCAGGGAGTCCCCAGTGCTTTCAGCCTAGGCCAGGGCTGCAGAGTAGCCTCAGGCTTTGGTGACTGCCAGCCTTCAGGACAGAAGGCCCTGAACATCCCCAGGAGCAAGCCCAGGGAGGACAGATGTGGGTCCCGGATGCTGAGCCTGAACCCAAGGAAACACCATGGTGGGGGACTTGGGGAAGGAGATACAGGTGACCCCAGGGGGATATAGGTGGCAGGAAAGGGATGCATAGCAGAAGGTCAGGCTTGGGGGCTGTCTCTAAGAGGATCCTGGATGCTCCTTGGGTGGGGGGTGTCACTGAGCACTCAGGGAAAGAGACCCAGATGCCTTATCGCCCAGGGCTGCACTCCAGGCCCTGCACCCGGCCTGACTTGGGACTGTGTGTTTTGGGCTGCTCTGGGTCCTAACCCTGACTCTGCACATGCATAGAAGCCAGCACGAGCCTCTCTCTAATCATGTCAGAGGAGCAGAATTTAGAAATCAGCAGAAATTGACTTGAAGCCTTGGTGCCAAGAACAGGCCCTGGAGACCAGGTCCTGGAAGAGAAGCCAGTGAGCTCCTTGGGTGCCCCATGAGCCAGCCACTGGTACCAGCAGGATGCTGACCCACCCTGGCTTGCCACGACAGGCGCCAGGTTACCTTCCCTGTGTCTGGAGACGGCAGGGCAGCCTCCATGTGGATTCCTGTGGGCGGGTGCAGCCTGATGATGGAGGAACAGGGAGACACAGTGGCACTCTGGATGGGTGCCAGATTAAATTGTTAAACATGCACTCCGCAGACACCAGGATGTCATTCCAGTCAGGTGTAGCCCCAGGCAAGACAAAACATTTGTGGGAGGCCACCCTGTTCCCTCTGCTGGTCCTCCTGTCCTCCACAGCCTGCCTCCCTGAGACCTTCATGGAGCTGGTCCCACCTCACCCTCTCCAGGGAGCAGGAAACCTCTGCTCACTCAAAGGCCGCGCAGCGGGAGAAGGCAACTCCCCTTTGCCTACCAGGGTCCTCTCGCTTTCTTTGGAACTCAGGTCACTTCTAGTAAGTCCCCTTGCTACAGGAGTGAGCAGAAAGACCAGTGAGGGCCTGCTCTTTGCTCCCCCTTCTGTGATGGGTTCGGAGCTGAATTCTGTGTCCTGTCCTTGGTTGGGTTTTGTTGTTGCTGTTGTGGGTTTTTTTTTTTCCTCCTTGGGATCAAACCCAGGATCTTTCATATACCAGGCAAGTGTTCCATACTGAGTGACACCCTAGCCTTGGAGTCTCCTTGGGAGGGTCTGAGTAGCTCAGGCACCCAGCATGGTAGGGATGGGTCAGGGCTTGTCCTTAGCCTCAGGCCCAGACCAGTTTTGGTGACACAGGCAGATCTGAACAGCTGTCACATGGCCATGAGGGGGAATGTCTAGCTTGCTGGGCCCACTTTCTTGAGAGTGCTTATGGGGTTGGAACCTGTGGTTTTCCCTCCAGGCACCATTAGGAACCATGGAGGCTCCAGGCAGACCCAGAAGAGAGGGAGCTCAGCAGATCATCAGTCCTGGCCCTGTCTTCACCACGGTCACCCACCATGGAACACTCTTTAAAACTCCGTAGCATAACTGGGGTCCTTGGGGGGGGGTACAGTGGGGTGGACCTGCCATCTACCTGGAGAACACAGAGCAGGGATAAGGACAGGCATTGGCTGGGCACTGAGGGGTTTGAGTTTTGTCCCTTGGGTGGGATCTGCCTCATCAACTATGAACAGGAGAATCACTCATACTGGGGGTTCTTTCAGACATGATCCTTAGGAGAGGGACAGGGCCACTTGTGGAGCAGGAAGCAAAAGGAAGCACCCTGCCTACAGCTCAAGGGTGGGTTGTGCCCATCCTGTAACTGGGAGGACAGGCCAGCACCTGTAGCTGTGTGGATGGATGCAGGCAGGCAGAAGGCAGCCAGGGAGGTCCAGTGGAGGCTGTGCACTCCTCCTGGAGGGCTCAGTCCTGGGCAAAGACAAGCACATAGTGTCTCTGCGCCCTAGGCTCTCAGGATGGGGGAGGAAAATGGGTGGGGTTAAGGACAGGAGAGGCCCACATACCTGGAAGGGATGGGGGAGATGTGGGTTTATGGGGCCCTTTGTGGTGACTGAACCAGGGGATCTGGTGCCCAAAGCTTGGGCCCAGAGTCCCTTCCTGAGACCTGCACCTACCATGGCAGGTGCCCTGATGCCAGGTCCTAGGCATGGCTCCTGAAGCCCCCTCAAGTGGGTTCCTGCCCAGCCTGCCCTTGTCCTATTGGTCTTTTCCTGCCGTTGACCCTAGCCCTGCAGGGCCTGCACCCTCATGAGCTGGCATAGTTCGCGGGCCTTCATTCCACTTTTGCTTGCTCCTCAGTGGAAAACAACCCCAGTGGGGTCAGGGCCCTCCAGCCCAGGCAGCCTTATGGGTGGGGGGCTCCAGAGAGCCACACTTTCTCAGGTTCCCTGCTCCTAGTTATTCCTGCCTTGGCAGCAGAGACACTATCTAGTGGCCTCCTGGGAGAAGTTCTGAGGAGACACCCATTTCCATGATTTGCTGTCTGTACCTCAGCAAAATCTTGGCTTTTCTCAGACTGGTGGACAAAAGCACACCAGGAGGGCCAACAGCAAGGGCTCGTTTTCACTCCACACCCTCCTCTAGCAGCACCCCTCACACTTGGTCACTTGTGCTGATGGGAATCCTTTCCTAGGGCCTCGTTGTTAGATGGCACAGAACATATCCACAAGAGGCCTGCCTAGCCTGGCCTTAAGCCCACTCCCTAGACTTCCCAGGGCATGTTCCTGAGGGCCTGTACTAGTGGGAAAATAGTAGGGGACCCCAAGTTTTGGGCCTGAGCTGCAGGGGTGGGTGAGGTCTGGGGAGGCGTGGCTTCAGGAATCCATTTGTCCACTGCTAATAGACTCTAGGTTGTCAGCTGCCATGGTCCAGATGGGTCTTCTCAGCATGTCCCAACTCCTTCACAAACTGAGGTCACCATCCTGGGACCCTCCTCACCCTGCCCTGTCCATTTGGGTCCCTTAATGGCTTAGAAGTTCCTCCACACATGGCCCCTGAACCTCAAACAAGCCTTCCCTTTCTCTTTTCTTTGACAAACTCCTAGATGTCCCTCAACACCCAGCTCAGATATCAACACCAGAGAGGCCTGCTTCCTCTCCACTCCCCACTCCTGCAGGTCTCCTTGAGGCCATCTAAACACCCACTGCAAGCACTGAGCACCACAGATGGGACCCTGCTTCCCCACCTGAGTCCTGGCCCTTACCCCAGGACTGGCACTTCACCAGTACCCAGGAACATCTGTGGAATCAATGCTGAGTGTGACACAAAAAGGACCAAGTCCTTAAACTGTGCCCTGAGTTTGAATCTGAAAGATGGCTCTGCAGAAATAAGACCTACTCAATGGTCATATTACTTTCTTTTTAAAAATAGATGTTTTTAAACCTTTACTCACTTGGATTCTATAGTGCAATAGAGTTCAGTTGTTCTATCTCATCCAATTGGGAGATAAATGCCACAATAACGTTTTCTAAGGAAGTAAGAAAATAAAACCCCGATGGTCTCAGGTGCCCCTGTTCATGCAAGCCCTCGCCAATCAGAGTGGACCTGGAGGGAAAGAACTGGAAGGAGTGAATGGATGCACCAAGCAGAAGGCAAGAAGGGGGAAAAGGGGCTCCTCTGGAGCCCAGCCCAACTCAGGCTCTCCCATCTCGTCGCACCAATCTGCTCACTGTCAGGCTGTGTTCCAGGGCAGGGCCCTGCACTCCACACCTGGCACAGAGCAGGTGCACTGTGAGTGGGCATGAGGAAAAGGAGGCTTGAGTTCTGGATCCCCACTGACATCACCCTGTGACTTGAGCCCACACAATCATGTCTTTGGGTAGAAAATGGACATTCTCTGGCATGCTTTTAGCACCTCAATGTTATTTGTTCATTCATTCTTAGCTTAATTTTATTTTTATTTAGTTTTTATGTTATTAATTGCAGCGATGGAAATGGAACCCAGGGCCTCACACATGTTAGGCAAGTGCTCTGCCACTGAGCCACATCCCCAGCCCCTCAGTTTTATTTTAATGGTAAAAACCCATCTAGGTGGGATTTAATTCCCAAGCTTATTGATTTTTTTTAATTGATTTTTAACTCCACTAATCAAGACTTGACTACCTCATATTTAAGATAACTTGAAAGGTGGGCTGGACTGGAGCTGTTTCTTTCTTTTTTTTTTTTTTTTTTTTTCTTAGCAATCACTTATAGACAGAAATGGGAGTCTATGGAGGTTTAGATTCCATCAGACACAAACTCTCAACCAATAGGGACCTCATTTACATGAGATCCCACATGTGTATTAATTGAAATATGCTCTTTTACCATGATTAAAGCTGGTTCTCTAAGGACTGCTGCCAGGTCACACCCCTATGGCTTAAGCTTCAAGCACAGCCCCACGTGGCTGGTCTTGCTAGTTGAGTCTCATCTCCAATCTCCCCTTTCTCCTAAGTAACAAAAGTCTGATTTTTTTTAGCTGGGCCTATTGCTGCTCAACTGAAAGCTGACATTTCCCAGCCTCCCTGGGCAGCTCTGCATGGTCATGAGGCTAAGTTCTTCCAGCGCAGAAGTAGAAGACTTCCTTTCTGGAAACTCGTTTTTCTTTTTCATCTAGTACTTGGGCTCAGAAGGTGCTAGCAAGAATCTGAGCAGCCATCCTGGCGGGAACCAGCTAGGCACCAGCACCCTGGACAGAGGATAAGAAGGCTAGAGCAGGGAATGCTTCTGAATTGTTTCAGGGGAGGCCTACCTCCCTCTCCTGTGCCTTAGGGAAGTGGTGCTGGATGGAAAGGACAGACCTCCCGCAGTATGAATCCGCTCCTACGGCCAGGACACGGGGCCTCTTTGCGCCTGTTTCTTCAGCTGTACAGGAGAATTTTAAGAGAGACCACCTATTTGTGTTTTAGCTGTCTACTTGACAAATAACAGGTACTCAAACTTTGGTGGGTCTGTGTGTTTGGGTGTGTGTGTGAGCGTTTTTAATAGATCCAAATTAGGGCACTATTAGAGGAAGTAGTGAATCCCAGAAAATGTCTTTTTAAAAAGCACTGTTTATTGTGGAGATTAAAACCAAACAGAACAACAACAACAACACACAACACCAGAAAACACCGTTAACTGCGATTAATTTGAGTTGGGAAGAAGACCAAAGAGGGAGGGAGATGTCAGCTAAACTCAGAGGAAGGAAGCAAAGAAGAGGAGAACTGGCAAGAGGGGAAGGTCGCGGGTGAGCCGAAGACCCGGCCACGCTCGCCCGCACCCGCACCTCTCCGCACCCGCCGCCGCCCGGTACCTGCCTGCCGCCAGACCTCCTCGGCCCCTCCGCCTGCAGCCGCGGACCCAGCGCCGGCGGTGGCGAGGGTCGCCGCAGCGCAGCCGCGCCCCCTCGTCTTGGGTCGGCGGGACCTTCTCGTTTGGGCGCCGTCGCCTGGCAACCTCCGCGCTGGAGGCCGTAACCCGCGGAGCCCTGCGTATGCCCCGCCCCGCGGTGCGAGCCAGGACGCGGAGTTCGTGAGCGTGGCGGAACCCGCGGGGGCGCGCCGCGGCAGGCGGGGCGGGGTGGGGCGCGGTGCGGCGCCGCGCGGGGATTGGCGGCCTCCTCGGGCCGGCCCCGCCCACGACCCGCCGCGGGCCTGGGGCTCGCGGCGCCCTCAGCGCATGTGCGGCGTGGGGCAGCCGGGCCGGCGGAGGCGAGGGGTGCCAGTGAGCGGCGAGGAGCCGCGCGCCCCGTGCCCGCGCCTGTCTGTGCGCCCGCCCGCGGGTCTCGGTCCGCCCAGCGTGCCAAGCGCGGAGCATCCTCTCAGCCGCGCACCTGCCTCGCGCGCCTGTCCGCCGACTGCCTGGCGTTTGGGGCTCCGCTGGCTACCAGCCGCACCCAGCTGGCGCTGGGGCCCCGGCCCGGCCCGACCCGGCCCCGGCCCGGCCCTGGCCCTGCCTCCGCGTCCACCCCGCGCCGCGGCCAGGCCCGGGCGCAGCGCTGCGGAGAGCGAGGGCCGCCTGGAGGCCGGCCGGGGCCCGCGTGGCGATGATGAACAGGTTCCGAAAGTGGCTGTATAAACCCAAGGTGAGCGACCTGGGGCCGGACGCCCTCTGCGTTTCGCTCTTCTTCCCCCAGGATTGACCTGCTGCCTGTCCTTCCCTGGCGAGACAGGCCCCCTTTCCATGAAGGCTTTCTCCATCCTACTGCCTGACACCCCTTCCCTCCACTCCGCGACTTGGGCAGACCCCCGTCTCCTTATCGACCCCTGGCTCGGACCCGACCGCCTGTTCCTAAGCCCTGGTACTAGAGGGACCCTCTTGCTCTTACTCTAAGACCTGGGTGCACTTTCCCTCCCCCTCTAACTGCGGCCCAAACCTGCCCCTTTCCCTTCTCATCCCGATCCTGGACTGGCCCGGGCTCACACCCCACGGTCCTGGGCCCCCTACTAGTTTTCCTGGGTGCCCCCTTCCTGCACCAAGGATGCCTCCCCTGTTCTCCGCCGCCCCTTCCCCCATTACTCTGGGCTCTGGATAATGGACCTTCCAACCTACCTCCGCTCTTCCCTCAGGTTCTGTAGGGATTCCCTGGTTCCCAATCCTCCGGTCCCGGACAGACTCTTTCTTCCTTGTATCCAGAGAGGGTCCTCAAGCCCTGTCCTGGCCCTCCCTTCCCAACCAGTACCGATCTGACTTCGACCCTGTTCACGTCTCCATTCTGGTCTCTTCCCCACCCATGTCTTCTCGAATTCGGGGACGGGTCCTTCTGTCACCCGGTGGTGAGAGCATCTGGGCCTCACAGCCTCCCCCGGGTAGGAGGTGCTGCTCCCCACACGGCGCTAACGCCCCTCTGGAACCGCGGGGTCGGGTCGGGGTCTGGGCGGTGGGCCCTGCGCCTCGGCGGCAGCGCCAGTCGCACTGCGGGCGCTGCGTCCCAGCCGACAGCCTGGGACTCGAGTCCGCTGCGGCGGGAGCCGGGAGCCGGGAGCCGGGCCGGGTCGGGTTCTTGTGGCTCAGGGTCATGCCGCGGGGATGCTGGGATCCTGCGAGGGTTCAGGGCGCACCCTGGACATTCGGAGGCGGCACGTTGGGCTCTCGCAGCGGGAAGGCCCTGGCGCTGGGGTCCTGGGGAGGCACGGCTTGGGTGGGGTCACCGTGAGGACCAAGGGTGGGAACGGGGCCAGTCGCACTCTGTCTGGGCAGATCCGGGCGGATTGGACATTGAGGCCGCTGCGTTGCCTGACCAACTCAAGAACAGACTGAAGACCCCTTCTCTCGAGAGGCTACTTTACTTGGGGCAGGATCCCAGCCTCTCTCCCCCTCCATGAGTGATCTCAGGGTTGGGTTCCTTAAATACGCGTCCCCTGGTGCGCCCATTCCGGCCAGCCAGCAAGCGGGTCTGTTTGGAAAACTGGCACCTGAGGTTTGGGGCTAGTTCAGGGATCCACGGCCTTTGCTGAAGGGGAGCTTTATCTGGGGTTCCGGAGTGTTGGGTTCGGACCTGCAGTGCACGGGCGCACTTGGCCTTGGCCTGGCCCAGAGCAGAGTCAGAGTGGCGCTGCTCGTGCTCCAGCCCTGCATGGTGCAGCAGCTGTGTTGGGGGTTCGTGGTGACCCTGGTGCTTCCCTGGGCTGGGTGTGGTTTGGGGCCTCCTCTGTCTTTGGCCACGCCCTGGGCGCCCAGCCCTCTGCTGGCTGCAGAGCATTCTGTCCTGCCTGCGGTGGCTTTGTGAGTGGACTGACCCACCTCGGGTGAGGTCCCTGCATCCGACACCTGTGCAAGGAGTGGCTTTTCGTTTGAGTGACTTTTTGTCTCTAGTTAAGGAAAAATCAAATCCAATTGTGAAAAAGTCATTTGAGAATGGGCAGCAGTGTTATTTTTTTGGTGACAAGTGGCTGGGGGAGACAGGAAAGTGTTTGCAGGCACCTAATGGTCTGGTGTCTGTGGAAACACCGGGGGTTGCTGGTGCCTTCGGATGCCCTTTCCCTGGTATGTGTGGGAGAGGCTGTGTTTCCAGGTCACACTGGCACCTTGGAAGGGAAGGAAAAGTACTTGCAGGCTGTTTCATCAATAGCTGGATAATTTCAGAGTAGCCTTGACCTACAGTTTATAGAAAAGACTTTGAAGATGTTACTGCCCTTGAAAGTGTGCCCTAGAATTGAGAATAGGATCCCTTACGTTTCCTCTTCAGCAACCAGCTGCCCTTGAAGACCTGCTCCAGGAGTTGACCAGGGTGCATTAACTTATCCCGATAATTCAGCCCAAAGCCTTGTGCTGGGGGAGGAAGGGAACGGGCAGGGTTTCATTCAGAGCTCACTGTCGTCTGTGCCCATACTGTCTGACATTTGTCCCCACCCTGGATTCCAGCCACAACTCTGTCTCAGATCTCTGGAAGCTGTGCTCTGTGATCCGCCTTAATTGGGGCAGTCTCTTATTTGAGATCTGTCTTTGGATTAAAATATCCTGATAATTTGAAGGTTTGGAGTATATTGTATATTATCTTACCCCAATAGCTTTTCATTTTTCAAACCAAAGCTCAGGTTTTTTTTCCTTGGATTTTGCTTCTCTTCTGTTTAATCAGGCACATTTTGGCACAGAAGAGTCAGTCAGTCCTGGGAAGATGCAGGGCCTGGGGGAGTTGAAGTGTTAAATGCTAGCTGTAGGAGGGTACGTCTGGGGAAGATTATTCCCACAGTTCAGATTCTTTTTTCCACTTTTGTATTTAGATGTACAGTTCAAGCTTCATTTTTAATTTAATCTCTGCTTTGGTTTAAAACAGAACACTGAGCTTTTTGTTCATTATAGTGTGGTGGAAAGTATTCTGAAATAAAAATCTTATTCATTGTTCCTGTAGTTCTAAAAAGTGATTGGAAATGCTTAAAGTATTTTTCTATGATGCTTATGAATTTCAATATCTGAATCATTAATATATATGTAAGTTGGGTAAAAAATACCTGATGAATAATATAATAGTTTAACGTTAACCTGACATTTCCAAAGCATTGCATTTCCATTTCTTCCTGCAAGTCAGCCTTCTAAACACGGTTGTGGTTTTTCTTGATGGAGAGCACTTAGGCTTAGGGTGCTGCACTGAAAGCAGAACACAGGAGGTTCGGCCTGTCCTCTCTTAGTGTCTCGCTTTCCTGGAGGGTGAAGACTTTCCAAGGAGAGTTAGTATCTGAGGAGGGGGAATACTCTGGAGGAGTTGGTGTCTTCTTTGAATTAGAAGCATCAACTTGTATTTCTGGCTGGGTTATAACATCCTGTTAATCAACCTAGATGGACATTCCTGGCCACCAAGCAGGGAGGGATCATGGCAAGGGGAGAGGGGACAGTGGCCCCAGACCTAGTCTTGGTCTGGTTTCTTGACCACATCAAAGAACACATTGATGATGAGCCAGAATGCAGGAGGAGTTATCTGTGGGTGGATGATGGTGCCCAGGTAGATGGGCATGGTTGGTTTGATGGCTGATTACTACTCTCGGCTGTACACCCCACAGAGATGGTTCTCATCTGCAGCCCCCAGCCACTTCCAGGGTCAGGACTATCAACTTTTGCTGTCTCCTCTCTTGCAGGGGGAACATTCCTTGTAATACTGTTTGCTGAGTGATGTTTATCTGGATTCTTTTTGTGATGTTCTGGGTTCAGATTTGAGATGAGTGGGCTCTAGCTAGGAGAAGCCTGCAAGACTTTCTGACTGTGTGTTTTCCCAGCAGATCCTGTAAGCCTTGTGCAATCTTCCTGGGGGAGGGGTTCTTTGGAAACCCACCAGCACCAGGCATTGCTACACATGGGGATTCCTGCCTGTTGCTGTCAGGTGAACACAGCCTCAGGTGTCCAGGGGTCCAGGACCATGCCCAGGGACTCTCCAGGTTCCAGAGTGCCAGCCTACCTTCTACAGGCCCTTGAGTAGAGCTGACCCTCTGTACCTTGACCACCTGGCTGAGGGGGGTGGCACTTTGAAAGTACAGTGACAGATGGGGACAGTCCCAGGGTGGAGCCAGGGGAAGCAATGGCCAGGACTTGTATCTGGAGGCCTTGAGTAAGCATGGAAAGGTACAACCTGATCCTTCTTTTCGGGTTGCCCAACAGGGCTGAGGAAGAGGGCTGATGACACAGATGACAGATACTGCTAAAAGCATAACCAGGGTATCAACAAACTCTGAGGCTGGAGTGCTGCAGAGGGTCATGGTGGAGACTGTGAGATGCCTGATTTCCCACAGCCTGAGGCCTGCCTGCCTGAGAAGGCAGCCACTATCATGGCTGATTTCCCTGCTCTGCTTCACCCGGGGAATGCTGCTGTCTGTATGTGCCATGTCAGTGCCCTGTGCCTGGCACGGATCTCTTTCTGGCATTTGGGGTTTGGGTGTTGCCTTCCAGCCAAGCTGCAGACTAGTTTTTAGCTGATGAACTCCAGGTGCACAGCTGTGACTGAGGCCACACTTGGAGTAGCACATTGCTCTTTGGGGTGAGCCACTAGAATACCAGTGACCTGGTGCCGTACAGGCCTGCCAGGGCCAGCTCCCCCTTCTAGTGCAGCCAAGGAAGTTGGAGCAGTGGTGCTCGGCAGTAAGGAGTAAGGCAGGTGGCAGGCTCTGCATGCTCATCTCTGAGGCCCAGGGCTCCCTGAATTGAGAAGGTACAGTGTTCCTCCCTCCCTTCCCCACCACCTCTGGTGGCCCCTCTTTCAGACTCAGGGGGGACCCAGGGCCTGGAACCCTGCCACCCTGAAGGTGGCTCTGTAGACCCTACCCTGGTGACAAGGCAGGGGCTTTAAGCAGGAACTTGGCCTCATTTCCCAGGTTTTGCTGTGGTTTCTCTGTGTGATGGGGAGCGTGGGGCCTCATGGGCTTCCCTGTACCAGGGCACCTGCAGGGCAAGGGAGTGTCAGTTGCTGTGGGACTGTCATGGGGCTCTGTGTGCTTACTGGCAGTGTGTGATGTGGTTTCTGTTAAATGGGCGAGTCATAGGCCCAGCGTCATGGGCTTCTTGTAATTGCCACTTGGACTCAGTTGTGTCCAGCAGGCGGTTTGCCTAGGGGAAGGGAAGCCAGGGCCCCACACAATCCCCTAAAATGGGGAGGGTTTAGGTAATTGCATTCAAATTTAAGAGGATAAATGAGTAATTTAAGGATGTTTTAGTGCCTGGTTTGAGCCACCAAGAATTCCCAGAATAGCAGATGCCCTTGCTTTAAATGTGCAAAGGTGCACCCACCTAAGAGCCCATAAGGGGTTACCATGGCTTGTCTCCTTGGAATCGATGGCGTTGTGCATCTACAACTTGTAAGTGGTGTGCTCTGGACCCTGCAAGGGTGGGTGATGGTGAGCTGATTCCAGCTCAGAGAGAAATAAATGCATAGACAGCCGTGGGTTTTAATGCTTCTCCCACTTTAACTTGTTTGGAGTCTGCTCTTGCCAGTGCTGCTTGTCTGAACAGTATCAGAGCCGAGACAGGGCAGCGGGATTTCTGCTGCAGGGCCTGGCTAGGTGTCTGCACACTCCCGCTCCCAGCCCCATGCTTAGCCTCCCCAGCTGCCAGGTGGGAGTGAGTGGACTTGCCTTGTGGAACTGTTGGAGGCAAAGGCTCACAGCAGTAGCTCACAAATGAGTGCCTTCATGTTGGAGAGCCGAGGGTGGGGCAGAAAGGTGAGGGCTTGTTATGGGACCCATGTAGTTCTTCAGGGTTCAGGTTAGTGCTTCCTGGATCCCTGAGGCCATCACAGCTTCCAGCTACTTCTGTGAGGTCTTTTGAGAGTGAAAGGAGGGATTGTTGCTTGGCTGGGCTGAACTTGAGCAGTGGGTCCACCATATTAAACCTCTCCCAAGGGACCCTCCCATGGCCTGTGTCCCCTGTTTGTTGGCTGTATGCTCAGGATCCAGTAGAGGACTCCAGGAACTTGGGGTGACAGGAGCTGGAGGTGAAGGGGCAAAGTACAAGTGTCAGCTTGGGACACACTGCCATCCTATCCTACCCACCCCTGCTGGGCTGTGATGTGGGTGGGGAGATGAGCTGGTGCTGGTGAAAACACAGAGGTTTGGGTTGTCCACATTTGGACTCTCTTAATGTACCTGGTTTCCACGAGGTCTCAGGGAAACCTGGAAGGAGCAGAGCTGGGCCCGGTGGGCCCCAGAGCTGGCAAGCAGAAGCACCTTACGTGGCAAGCAGTCTTCTCTGCTGGAGAACAGGTTTTTTACATGGGTCCCACTTAGTGAAACAGTTGCTTTTGTACTTTTCCAGTTGAATTACAAAGAAACTTAGATATTGATGGGCAATTCAAGTGTTCGAGGGAAAAAAGACAAAAATGAATGTATTTTTTTCCCTCGACTGATCCGCATAGATTAAGCAGGAGCAGAATAGAACATTTTATATTATGGTAATTTATGGAGAGTAGTTGGGTAAGATGAATGGAATGATTTTCTCCTTCTTACAGTAAGTATTTTAAAGCTCTTCCATTTTTCATTGTTTTTGTGCTGGATGGAGGCAGGGGGGTGTTGGGGACACTTTAAGTGATGTCCTCTTCATGGCCAAGAAGCAGAGGTCCTCTGAGCTCTGCATGCTGGCCCTTTAAGTCTCTCCTGTGGTGGGTTTTGCTGAGCCTCCCCCCATGCCGCCCAGTGGGGTGGTGAGTGGACTTTTCAGGGAGCCTGGGTGGGGACACCCCACTCAGGGACAGGATACCTAGGGCAATCATCTTTCTCCTTGTTGTTAGTTTCGAGAGTGTTTCTAGTTATTCCGGGGGATAGTTCGATGCTAAACAAAGGCTAAAGGCAGAATCAGCTGCATCAGCGCCAGATAGATTTGAAAACTACACCCACGTTCATAACAGCGCTGCGTTAACACCACATGTCGACCCAGCCTAAATGTCTGTCAGCAGATGGATGGGTAGGCACAGTGTGACCTGTGATGGCTTGTCCCCACTGGCTGGATCATCTTCCCTCTGACCGGCACATCCCTGCTCGGCCATTCCCACTGCCTGGGTTTCCTAGAGGACAGCGGTGAAGGAGTCCGGAGTCTGGGATTGAGTGCTAGGGGGCTAATTCCATCACTCTCTAAAGCTGCCCTCCTCCCAGGAGCTGCTCAGATGGGGGCTGTGCTTGACCCTGAGCTCAGCTCTTTGGTGGTCTGGGGTGGTGGGTGGGCAGTACAGAGGCTTTGCATCGCTGCAGGCCTGTGCCCAAGCTGGCCTCAGAGGGGCAGGCACTCAGCGATGGTAGAGGGAGGACAGAAGTCTGCTGTGGCTGGAGGCTCAGTGCCCCTGCAGGGCAGCCCCTGAGATGTTACGATCCCTGGTGAAGGCGCAGTGTGTCTGGAGAACAGGCTGGTGGGCTGGCTGCTGGTGGGCTGGCCGCAGGTGGCCAGGGGCGTGAAAGGGGATGTGTCACGTGCGAGGAGGGAGGAGCATGATGGGATCAGCTCTGCCTTTTGGGGGTTCCTCCAGGCCCTCTGGGGAGAGGGGGCAAGGCTGGCAGCCAGGGCAGTGGCAGGTGTGACCCCTGCTAGAGGAGGGACTGGCCTGGTGGGGAGGGGAGTCGGGGTTGCAGTTTGCACAATGGGCAGCACGGAGGAGGGGCTGGTGGGGTGTGGGACAGGAGTTGGGGGTTGGATTGGCACGTTTGAGGTGCCCATGCAATGCCCATCTAGAGGTACAGTTGGATTTGGTTCCTGCCGCAGGGCAGATGGCACGCAGGGAGACCTCCCCGCCACAGGCCTGGAAGATGTAGGAAAAATGACCAGAAGCAAGGTTTTGAGTCCTGAGATGGAGAGAGAAGGCATTTGCCCCCGTGCCAGAAACAAGAGGGTACTGAGGCCTACCCTGGAGCTGCAGGAAAGCGTACAGGTCTGGGTGCTTTGCCCACTGTGTGGGGAGTCTGCTGGCTGGTGGGGCTCCAATAGGGTGAAGCTTCCGCTGGGCTAGATGGTCCTTTTAGGCCTCACAGGTCCACAGGCTGGTGTAGCTGATGGCTGGGCAGTCTGCCATAGTCTCTTATCCTTCCAGAGGCTGAGTTGAGACTTTTTAAGATTTTTCTTTCTTTTTTGCTGTGCTGGGGACTGAACCCAGGGCCTTATGACCTACTGGACACACACCAAGCCTCATCCCAAGCACTGAACTGGAATGTTTCTGTGTGGTTGTGGGGATCAAGTTGAATCCAGGGCCTCACTCATGCCAGTCAAGCCCTCTACCTCTGAGCTGCATCCCCAGTCTTTTTTATTAAGTTGCCCAAGCTAGCCTAGAACTTGTGATCCTCCTGCCTCAGCCTCCTGAACAGCTGGTGAGTTGAGAGTATTTACTGGTGGGCTTGGGACAGCAGAGCGGAAATGGCAGGTAGGTCCCAGGATCAGCTTGAAAGTTACACACCACACTCACAGAGTAGGCTGTCAGTGCCACTCTTCCATGAAGAAGGGGAAGAAGGATGAGTCCTTGGGAGGCTGAGGCCTCGGCGGAGGGGTCAAGAAGTGTGTCCATTTCCAGATGGGGAGGGTTGGAGACACAGAGCTCAGCCTACGGGGCTGTTGGAAAGCCCTGGTCTCTGCTGTGCCTCAGGTTGGTCCTTGAGGGGACCTGGGGCACCTGGCAGTATGAAACTCAGACTTTCCCGGGGCCTCCTGGCACACTTCTGAAGCAGAGTTCATAGTAAAAAGCTGCAGACACAGAGGAGTGTGGCTTCCGAGAGCAAGGGCAGCGACTCACAGGGATGAACAGGTGGTGGAGATGCTGGGGACGTGGGTGAACTTGGTCTAGTCCAAGAGACAGGAGGGTGGACACCATAGGACCCTCTTAAGCAGGAGACAAAGGAAGCTTCCAGAAATAAAGAAGATGGGCACTGAATGAAGAATGTAGAGGCCACTCCATTGAGTGGTCAAGGAGCTGAAGGGGGAGTTAGGATGTGGAAGGTGGGTGTGGGAAATCACCTATGTGTAGCGGGGAGGTAAGGGGCACTGTGGGCCGTCCTGAGGCCAGGAGAGGGCGTAAGATACACCTAATGGGTCTTCATGGGAGGCAGCAGAGTGAAGCAAGGTGTTTGATCTCATGACCAGGAATTTCCTGAGTTGAGTGATCGGATCAGTAAACAAAGTCCCAACTGGGATAAGGGGTACTGAATGTAGCTGGACACACGGGTGAAAATGCAGGTGAGATGTCCTCCTTTTGTCACAATGACAAAACGCCCAAAGCAGCTAACTTTATAAAGAGAAAAGGTCTCACAGTTTTAGAGGTTCAGGTTCGAGATCAGACCACCCTGTTGGTTTGCCTCTGGTGAGGGCTGTAGATGGCAGCACATCATGGAGTGTGTGTGTAGGGACTTCCGTCACCAAGAGGGAGTCAGGAGAGATGGGGTCCACAGTCCCTGTAAGGACATGTTCCCCAGTGACTTCAGGACATCCGTCTAGGCCATACCTCCTGAAGGTCCCACCCCCTCCCAACAGTGCCACCCTGTAGGCCAAGCCCTCAATCACAGTGGACCCTTGGGAGACAATGACCCATGTTCAAACCTTGGCACTACAGAACACATCTTGGGGGCCCAAGAGGAAAGGCTGGGTCCTTGTGGGATGACAGGTGAAGATTCAGGCCCAGAGGTCTGAGAAGGGGAGTCTTCAGGTCCCCAGGGAGCAAACCCAGGGCAGAACCCTGTGCCTTGCTGAGCTACCTGTCACAGAGGAGAATGCAACAGAAGACTGTCAGATGGAGACAAAAAGCAACCACCCCCAAACCCTTGCCTAAGAAGTCCTGGAGAATGTGCTCCAGTCAGAGGAAGGCGTGGGCAGCAGGGAGCAGTGGTGGGCAGGAGAGCCCGCGTGTGTGCAAGCCCAGCAGCAGTTTCTGTGCAGATGATGAAATCAGCAACTCAGGCAAGAGTGGCCGCAGAACCAGGCGGAAGGGAGCCCTGGACGCAGTGCCTGGACGAGGTCAAAGCTGGTCTGAGGCCCTTGGCTTGGGCTGGGGCTGACTTAGAGCAGGAGTTCAGCATGTGGAGTATTGTAGCAAGAGACTGGTGGGTAATCCCAAGAGTAGGGGGCGAGAAAAGGTCACTGGAGTGCCATCAGTCTAACAGAGCACAAAGGAGGGGACAGGGCCACAAAGCAAGAGCAGTGAGTGGAAAGCCACCAGCAGCGCTGTGGCGGTAACTGCAGACATGTCACAGCACATGCACAGGCCGAGGCAGAGCTCCTCAGAGACCCTCTGGACATCTGCTGGGCCTGGGCAGGAGACACCCACAGGCGGCTGCTGCAGGACGGTGGCAGGGACTAGGACAGAGTGAGGCAGTGAGTCTGTACCCATTCACATGAGTAGGCTGCTGCCCAGTGAGACTGCAAGGTGTACACTTCCTGAAGGGAGGGCCTCTGGTGCAGGGCCTGCTTCCTGCCCCAGGCCCCTGGTCTTCCAGGAGCCAACTCGGAGAGGGAGGTTAGCCTGTGGGTGCTGGTGAGGAGGAGGCCTTTGGAAGGAAGGGAAGGAAGCCGGGCCAGGCCCAGGCCTAGGGGAAGGCTGGGCTGCAGCAATCTCAGGGGAGGGCCCAGCTGAACCCCAAGGCCTCAAGGCCTCAGAGCTGGATGGCCCTTCAGGGTGACCTCCCACTAGGCAAGGGGGCAGGACCTTTCTGCTCTGTTGGACAGGTTGTGAATGGAGCTTCCCATGGCAGGGCCCTTCCTCTGCTGAGGGCATCCCTGGGGTCTGGGGGTGAGGTGGCATCAGCTGGCTGCACTCAAAGCTGCTGGGGACCAGCCCTTTGTCCCAGTGTGCTGTGCACAAGCATGTTGTCTTGGGTCCCCTGTTCTTGGCCCTGTTGGGATACTTTTTACCATGTTGACCCCTCTGCTTCCTGCATCAGACAGGGGCTTCCTGGAGGGTCAAGGCTAGGCTGGGCCCTAGTGGGAGCTTCGGAAGCATTGGTTGGAGCGATTGTATAAATCAGCAGTGAATTTTAAGAGACCATATTTCCTTCTGTATGTTTGAGATTATGCACCCAAAACTTGCATGTTAGGGCAAGAGATGGTTGTGTATAGGTCTTGGTGGCCTTGCTGTACCCACATAGAACTCTTTTTCTTTCTTTCTTTTCTTTTTTTTTGTAGTACTGGGGATCGAATTCACTCTCGCACATGCAAGCAGGTGCTGTACCACTGAGCTGCACCTAGGCCTTTTTATTTTTTATTTTGGGACAGTGCCTTACTAAGTTGCTGAGGCTGGCCTTGAGCTTGCTGTCCTCCTTTGTTAGCCTCCAGAGTAGCTGGGATTACTGGTGGTGGTGCATGCAAGCCTGGTTCAGATAGGACTATTGAATGTGGCTCTTGAGGACTTCTTAGATGGGGGACATTTTTCCTCCATTGGGTAATGTGTTCTTTTGTAGTCTTGATGTGTTTCGGCTTTGGAGTGAAGGTGTGGTGAGCAACAGCTCCCCAGGCTGGTGGCCTTTAGCAGACTTGGTCTACCCTGTAGGATTCTGTCCTGGCTTGGCTGTGAGCCCTGGGGAGGCTGGGATTGCTGTTAGGGGGTCCTGCCAGCCAAGGGCCGAGCTGTGTTTGGGAACATATGGACCGTGAGTTGGGATGAGACCAGGACTTGGATGTAGTACCCGGGAGTCAGCTCTGCATCCCCTCTCTAAGCCTCAGCCTCCTTATCTGTAGGGTGGCGTCAGACACTGTGGGGTTACTGGTGACCAGACCCCATGATGCTTTGAGCTACACAGAGCCCTCAGGGGACCCAAGGGCTGCCTTCCTGCTCCAGCAGCTGGGCACGGCCTCTGGGAGAGGGCAGCTTTGCTCCAAAGCCTGGCAGGGCTCTGTTGAGCTTGAGGTAGATTTTGAGGATACAAAAAAAGATTCTGAGTCTCAAAAGAGAAGTGCCCAGGAGTGCTGGATACACGGAACACCCACAAACCAATGAAATGCAGAATGAGGAGCTGGTGAGCACCTTGGCCCTCATCCTTGGCAGCTGCCTTCCTGCAAAGTGACATGAAGGGAGGGCAGAGCACAAGTGCTGGAAAAACTGGTGCAAAAGCTTCCAAACTCCACCCTGACCCTGCTCTGGTCCAGCCCTAGCTACTGACCCTCTGCAGATGTAACACCCCAGACCAGAGCTGCTGCTCTCCCTCGGTGAGGGCCTCTGTTCTCGTTGAATGTGTATCTGCCTTCTTAAGTAAATCTGGTGTGTGCTCACATTCTTTTCTGTAATGCATTCCAAGGACCCAGCTTGTGCTGGTTCGAGGTCCTGCTCTTGGGCGACAAGCTGAGCAGCCTGGAACCAGGACTGCCCCTCATGCTTTATGCTTACCATCACTGGTTGGCACACTTGCAGGCCCAGAAGGTGTGCAGTGGGTGATTTTTCCAATAATAAACACTGAAAACTGGGAATTCCTGGCTGGAGTGTTCCCCAGAGAGCCTGTGTCCATATGGGGACAGGCTGGGCTGGGTTCCTGCAGCACGTGGGGTCCCCTGCCAGCACTGCTGGGTGTGGCCCTACTGTGAGAAGCCCAGGAGGTGCAGGGAATGGGGGCAGGTGGCCTAAGGGGCATTGGGCTGCTGTCCAGGTGTGTTCCCGGGTCTGGAGCACTGCCCCAGGGAGGGTCCCCAGGGAGGCGTGTGTCCTGAGCACTGGCACCTGCTGCCCCAGCCTCAGACACCTAACAGCAGGCCAGGCTCCTGAGAGCCTCCATGTGGGGACTGGTTTTGAGGGTTTTGGGTGGGGGTACTAGCTGACTGGGAGGCCAGTGGGTAGAGGGTCCTTGGTGGTGGCAGGCCTGGCTCTGCAGGGATTGGCCAGTGACCGGTCAACTCTGATTTTTATATGACCAGATATTGGGTGAAAGGGGAGGGAGCTTAAGTCATGGAACGGATGTCACATGAGATTCTGGGAGGCATGAATGAGAATGTACAGCAGCCTGTCGCCCTGGGGTTCTGCTCTCATTTTAATATCCCTTCTTGTCCTTTTCACTAGCGTCTGTGTGGCAGTGTGGCTGTCTGGTTAGCGCATCCTACCTGCTCGCTCCCTTTCTGAGTTGCTTCATAGCTGTCTTCTAGCTGCTGGCCGCTTGCTTGCTTGCTTTTGGAGGACCTGGGTAATCACTTTCTGACACTTGCTGACAGGCTTTGTGGGTCCAGCTCTCCTTGCAGACATCCCTGGCTTCGGACGGTCTGCTGGTTTCTGCCACCGGGCCTGTTGTGCTGTTGAAGCTCTCGTGGACACATCAGGAGTTCTGTGGCTGTGGTCAAGCAGAGGTGCAGGAGGCTGCCCTTCAGTAGCTGCCTGCTCTGGGACCCAGGAGTTGGGAATGTGAGCAAGGAGCAGCTCTGCGTGGGGCTCTGCTGGGTGGTAGGGCAGTACCCGGCCCGGCCTAGGAGATGGAAGACCTGGGCATGGAGGTGCTAGAGCTAAGTCCTTTAGCATCAGACCTTGGAGCGCTCTGAAAACCAGTGGGGCCTTCCCTGCAGCCCACTGGGGCTGCTGTCCCCAGGGCAGATGGAGCTCACAGATGCAGGTGCTGTCTTTGTGCAGTACCTGGGGGCCACTGTTCTGTCCCCCACAAGGTGGAATGTCAGCCTGGAGCAAGTGCTGTTGGCCTGCCACACGCCTTCTTGGGCCCTGTGGTGCACACTGAGAGAGTGTTTCCTTGTCCCCACATTAACTGGACCCGTGTTGTGTGCCAGGAACTAAGCTTAGGACTCAGCAAGGAGTAAGATGGCAGAGGCCTGGCCTCGCTGGGGACAAGCTTACCATGGGAAAAGCTGGGCTGGAAGCCAGTGGCTGGAGCAGTGGCTTCACTGGGCAGCATGGTCTGGGCTGTGGTGGGATGACAGTGACCTGAAACCTATCTGCAGGACCCTCCCCCCATCTGGCTTGTCCCCGTTTGCCTCTTCTGGCCCTCATCCTTAGCACATCCTCTGTCTCCCTGGGCCTGTAGATGTGCATGAACCAGAGGTCTGGATGTAGACACTGGCTACCTGAAGCTGCACCACAGAGGTGCCAAGCAAGCACATGGGTGGAAGTAGGTGTGTCCCAGATGTCCTGCAGGTGGAACATCCTAGGATCTTCCGAGGTCACCCCTCTGGATGGGATTGTGGTCTCCTGATCCTGCAGGGATGGCACAGGGGTGGTGACCAGGGACCCCAGGCAGCAGAGCAGGTCCTGCTCTCTGAGTACTCTGGAGTTTCTAAAAATTTCTTTTTTCAGATAACAACCTTCTAGGCCTGGGATGTATCTTAGTTGTAGAGTACTTGCCTAGCATGCACAAAGTGCTGGGTTTAGCCCCCAGCACCACAAAAAGTAAGCAAAGCAAATCTGCCTTTTAAACAGCTTTATTGAGATAGTGCACTTAACTCCACTAAACTGTACGCTGAAAAACGGCCATATGGTATATTTTGTGAGAATGTGTGTGTGTGTGTGTGTGTGTGTGTGTGTGTGTGTGTGTGTTTTGCTAGGGATGGAACCCAGGGCCTCCTA
Organism: Callospermophilus lateralis; assembly: GCF_048772815.1. Classification (NCBI taxonomy): domain Eukaryota; kingdom Metazoa; phylum Chordata; class Mammalia; order Rodentia; family Sciuridae; genus Callospermophilus; species Callospermophilus lateralis. The sequence continues at coordinate 1,907,617 of NC_135312.1, read as the reverse complement.
TGTGCTAGGCAAGTGCTCTGTCACTGAGCTGCACCGTGGCCCCATCACAGTGAATTTTGTGTTCTATGTATTTTACTACAACTGAAAATATAAAGCCCAGGCCAGGCCACAGGGAACACTTGGGGTGACAGGGGAGTTCTGGTCTTGCCTGGTGGGAGTGTGAGCGGCCTGTGTGGTAAAGTCAACTCAACAGCATGTGGGAGGGCAGCAGCCCAGGGAGATGGAGTAGGGCCCTGGTGGTAGTAGTGCCACGGTCCATTTAGGGCATCGCTGTGCACTTGGCTAGAATTTCCCACTGAGGGAATCGAGGTAGAGTGCCCACGGCACCCCACTGTACCATGTCTTACAGGTGTCTGTGAATCTACCTTTCCTTAAACATTTAAAAATTAATTAAAAAAATTAACCTTTAGCCAGGTGCGGTGGCACATGCCTATAATCCCTGCGGCTCGGGAGGCTGAGGTGGGAGGATCGCGAGTTCAAAGCCAGTCTCAGCAACTTAGTGAGGCCCTATGCAACTCAGTGAGATCCTGTTTCTAATAAAATATAAAAAGAGGGCTGAGGATGTGGCCCAGTGTTTAAGTGCCCCTGAATTCAACCCTTAGTGCCAAAAAACAAACAAACAAAAAACTCCCGAAACAAAACCCATAAACAACTTTGTAGAGGTATAGTTGGTGTACAATAAACTGCATTTATTTAAAGTAGACAGTCTGGTCAGTTTTGACCTACGTCTACACCCATGGAGCTGTCACCACCAACTGCAGTCCCTCCCTCCCTCTCTCCCTGACTCCTCTCCCCTGCCCATCTCCAGAGAAACTCTTATCTGCTTTCCAGCAGAAATCAAGTAACCCTTTCTATGCAGGATGGAAGGACATACAACCAGGGAGACTTGAGTTCCCCAGCCCTCTGCTACAGGGAGGGCCAAGTCCTGGACTTGCTGAGACATGGAAGTGAAACAGGAGTTTCTAGAAAGCCCTGTGTGCTGCAGGATGAGGTTGAGGAGCATGCTGGGGATGGAACCGGCCCCAGTTCACAGGGGAAGCTCAATGCCCAGATGATGGAGGTGGGTTGAACAAAGTCCTGTGGGGAGGCTCTGATCCTCTAGGACTAGTGTCCTTATGGGAAAGGACCCTGGAGAGCTCCTGCGCTCCTTCCTGTGAGCACAACTGTGACAAGCCGTGGGCACTAAATCAGGAAGGGGCTCTCACTGGAGAATGGATTGGCAGCACCCTGACCCTGGGCTTCCAGCCTCCAGGACAGTGAGAAACAAATCTGCTATTCAGGTCCCCATGGACACTGAGCTGCCGGCAGGTCATGCCGATGCTGCAGCCACCAAGTGACTCTGCTCCCGCCTTAGAGTACCACAGGCTCATTGGGGAGGCTCACTGGGGAGGCCCTGGTGTGCATTGGGACGGCCAGTCCTCTCTGTGCATGTGGCCTCCTGTCTCAGCAGTCTGGCCTGGGCTTCTCCATATGCTGGGGCCCAGAGAGGGAAAGGGGTGTGAGAGCTCATAAGCCCCAGCTTGATGTCACATAGGAAAGTGTCGGCTGTGTTCTGGACTAAATGTGTCACTGTGCAGATCCATGAAGGGGAAGAACCCATCTGTGCAATGGAGCCGATATGGCCGGAGCTGAGTGGAGTCCATATCTTCCCACCATGGCTCTGGACCATCACCAACTCTGGGTCTCCACCTTCCCAACTTTGGATGTCCCTCCAAGGGCTCTGGATCTCCCCGTGTGCTCTGGACCCTTCTACCTCCATGTATTCCGGACCCCTCTACCTCCATGCACTCTGACCCCACCCCATGCTCTCCAGACCCCTCTACCTCCATGCATTCTGGACCACACCCCATGCACTCTGGATCCCTCTACCTCCATGCACTCTGGATCCCTCTACCTCCATGCACTCTCGTCCCCTCCCCATGCTCTCTAGACTCCCAGCCTCATGAACTCTTCGACCCCTCCCCATGTTGTGGACCCACTCCCGTCATGCACTCTGGACCCCACACCATGCTCTCTAGACCCCCAGCCTCATGAGCTCCGGACCCCTCCCCATATGTTGTGGACCCACCTACCTTCATGCCCTCTGGATCCCACCCCATGCTCTCTAGACTCCCAGCCTCATGAGCTCTGGATCCTTCCAAGTGTGCTGTGGACCCGCCTGCCTTCATGTACTCTGGACCCCACACCATGCTCTCTAGACTCCCAGCCTCATGAGCTCTGGATCCTTCCAAGTGTGCTGTGGACCCACCTACCTTCATGCCCTCTGGATCCCACCCCATGCTCTCTAGACCCCCAGCCTCATGAGCTCCGGACCCCTCCCCATATGTTGTGGACCCACCTACCTTCATGCCCTCTGGATCCCACCCCATGCTCTCTAGACCTCCAGCCTCATGAGCTCTGGACCCCTCCCCGTGTACTGAGGAGCCCCCTGCCTTCATGCGCTCAGGACCCCATGCCATGGATGCTGGAGCTTAGCCCTTCTGTTCACCTGCTTCCTTGTAGGAGGGGGTGCCTCCTGACTGGTTTCTCCCCGTCTTCAGGGAGATGGCCATGGAGACAAGAAACCTGCCCAGCCCCTCCTCTCCCTTATACAGCAATCGGGTCAGCACCTCTCCTGGTCAGAGCCTGGCGGGCTCCACACCACTCTTCCTTCAGACTGCTTTTCCCTGGCAGCCCACCATAACTGCTTATGAGGTCAGTGTCCTCCTTTGTCAGGCCCAGCTGCCCGCTGCTGTCCTCTTCAATCCTTTCTCTTCCCTTGCTCTGGCACGCCCCTCTCCCTGCATCCCTCTGGGGACTGGTGGACTCTTGCTGTCTCCTTTTCTCAACTCCCACAGGTCCTGTGCCCCATGCTGTAGCCAGGCAGTGGACAGTCACTCCCATAGTGGCAGGCCGTGCACCCTAGCTAGCCCTAGGCCCTCTCCCTGATGTCCCTTACGTGTGTGTCTGCAGACCTGACCTCTACCCTGGCATTGGGCTCGTTGGCACAGCTGCCCTTTCAGTGTCTCTGTGATATCCACCAGGCACCTCCACTGCGTCCTTCTCTCTTCTCCATCTCTGTTCATGCTGGGCCCAGGCCCCACACCTAGTGGTCAGCCTCGGCACTGTGCATCCATCAGGTTCAGGTGCTTCAGGGAGAACCCAGGAGCACACCTGTGTTCACAACAGCATTGTTCCAATAGCCAAAAGGTAGAAATATGCAAGTGACCACAGAGGGTGGAAAGGTCCAGTGCAGAATACCAGCCTTAAAGGAAGGAAATTCCTTCTCATGCTAACCACGGATGGCCCTTCGAGACCTCATGCTGAGCGGAGCAAGCCAGTCACAGGAGGACCAGTGCTGAGATGAGTCCACCTAGTAAGGCCCTGTAGGGGCCAGGCTCATAGAGACCATAGAGTGGTGGGTGCCAAGGACAGGGGCTGGGGCATGTTTCACACTGGGAAGAAGAAATGCTGTGGGGGTGGACGTGCCATGAAGTGTGCACTGGGAAGTGGTTAGGGGGTAGATTTTATCTCATATATGTTATTGCATTTAAAATAATGCATAATAGAGACATGTCCAAACCTGCCTGTGTTTTCTCCATTTGTCTACAGTAGCCTCAGAACTGGTTTCTGTCCTCTGCCTTGCCCTGCGGCCCCCCGCCCCCCACCCAGGCTGTTTCAGACCACCTTTTAAACGTGTGTCTGCGGTGCTGGGGATGGAACCCTGGCCTTGGGCAAGCACTCTGCCGCTGAGCTGCACCCGCAGGACAGACCATCGTTTAAACATGTCTGCTCAGACCCCTCCCACCATGACTCCCGTATCACAGCAGAGCTCTGAGATCTCTGGGTCGTGTGTCCCTGGACTGCCCCCGCTCCCATTGCCCATCTGCTTCAGCCCCACTGGGCTCCCCCGCTACTCAAACACTCGTCGGGGTCCCCTCTGCCAAGATGGCTGTCTCCCCCATCAGGTCTCCTCTCAAGTTCCACTGACCAGGACACCGAGCCAGTGGTTTTCTTTCTTACGGACCCCCTCCCTTTGGTACAGGAACTTAACCCAGGGGCACTTTACCACTGAGCCACATCGCAGCCCTTTTCATTTTCAGACAGGGCCCCACTGAGTTGCTCAGGCCGGCCTCACACTTGGAATCCTCCCACCTCAGCCTCTGGAGCTGCTGGTATTACAGGTGTGCACTCCTAGGGACATTGGGTGGTGTCTGGAGACAGTTTTCATTGACCCTACAGTGTGCAGGACAGCCCCCACAGGAAGGAATCAGGCCCCAATCAGCAATGCTGAGCTCAAGAGCCTGTTCTGATCCGAAGTGTCCCTGTCCTCTGCTGTGTGTCCTCTTCCTTCCTTGACATCTCTCTGAGCATTGTCTGGAGGGGCAACACTGTGGTCAAGATTGTCCTTATCCATTGGGCCTGGTCACCTCTTCTGGCCTGGTGTTCTTGGTGACAAGCTGGGGATGGATCTCAGGAAGCCCCTGTCCTGTCCCTGGAATGATGTAGTGGCACTGGCTGGGTACTCTAGATGTCGATGATTGGGCATCCTGGGGAGCTGGTGAGGTGCTCCTGGACCCTCCCCAGGCAGGCCACAGACTCGCAGCCAGCAGGTGCTTCCAGGCAGACGGGATGTGAGTCCGTGGCTGCCTGGGGAAGGTCCACTTTCAGTGTGGGCAGTGCCATGCCCAGGCTGCAGCAGGTGGGACTGATAAGGCAGAGCAGAGGCGGCTCTTGTCTCCCCAGGAGCTGGGATGCCCTTCTCCGGCTTTTGAACGCAGGACTCCAGGCTCTCCCACCCTCAGTCCCCAGAGCTCACACTGCAGCCCTTGGGCTCAGACTTGGAGTCACACCATCAGTTTGCCCCGGCTGAGGCCCTCATGCTTGGACCCAGCCAGGCCACCAGCATTCCCATCCCCAGCTAGTGGGTGGCCAGTTGTGGGACTACTCAGACTCCATAGTTGCTGGAGCCGGTCCCCCTAGTAATCCCCTCTCAGGTAACCATCCTCACCACCTCGCTGGAGATCGCCTGCTTCAGGTGTCGCTGGTCCAGTGCAGTGCAGTGAACAGCTGCGAGGGGTGTGTGTATGCTGTGCTCACAGCTGGCTCAGCCTGAGCAGAGGCCAGGTGTTCGCCCCCGATGTGCTCCAGCGCCTGCTGTAGGACAGGCAGCAGGAGACCTGCCAGGACCCCCGAGGGCTCACCAGGGGGCTTAGACAAAGTAGCTGTTGAAAAGGCTTCTTGGTGCCTGGGCTGCCTGCTCCTGGAAAGTGAGCAACCAGGTTAGGTGGTCCTCACGAGTCGTCAGGCTCGTCTGGATCCTGCTTCATCAGAGTAAGGAAGACATGGAACTTGAGTGTGGGTCTTTCCTGTTACCTGTCTCGCTGTTTGGTCTGTGACACTGTTTTTAGGTTGAGCTGCAGGTAGGAAGTTGGGGTGACAGTCATGGGTGCTGCCAGGATCAGTGAAATCAGTGAACTGGAAAACTTGAAGCTGGTTGGAGAAGGGTGGACTTTTTTCAGTCCTGTGCAGAAGGTCCTTCACCTTAGGAGCCCCGATCATTTGCTGCATTTCTTGAGAGGCAGAGAGAAGCTTCTCCTAGCTGATTGAGGTTGGGTTTTTTTTTTTTTTTTTAAAAAGAGATTCCTTTATTTTTTTTAATGGGCCTTTATTTTGTTCACTTTATATTTATGTGGTGCTGAGAATTGAACCCAGTGCCTCACACATGCCAGGCAAGTGTGCTACTGCTGAGCCCCAGCCCAGCCCAGCCCCAAGGTTGCATTGTTCATGGGAACGTCTGAGGGTCCACTGACTGGCCTTGCCCTTGGAATGGGCATGCTATTGTCTTGAGCACATCTGTGGAGCATCTACCCTGTGCAGCCCACTGTCCTGGGCCTGGGCCACCTGGTGAACGAGGACAGCATGGCTATAGTTGACGTGACAGCGGGTTCCATGTGAACCACACACCTCCTTTTTGGTTCTGTGAGCTGGCTGGGAGCATCGTCTTGGTTAAAAAGAAGATGTCAGTGTTTTTAGGAACTTGTATGTGCAGAGCTGGAGCCTCAGAACCCAAGGCTCCGATCCTTCTCGTGTGGCCAATGGCCTTGTGCATGGGGACTTGGCGATGCATGGGGTCTTGGGACTGACTCACCCACAGTGATAACATGCACCTCCCCGGCAGTGTGAAGTCCTCTGGGGCCAGGCAGTGGAGAATGTGACCCCGGGTCACAGATGTGAATGCAGGGACCTGGCAGTGCCACCTGCCACTGGCAAAATGATGGTCCCTAGAGATGCCCACGCCCTAATGCCTAGAGCTGTGAACAGGTCATGTGTGGCAAAGCAGAAGGAAGCCTGCAGACCACACTTGGGCTCCTGATTATCTAGGTAGGTCAGTGCTCAGAAGATCTGCAACCGCTGGGGGAGGTGAGGCAGAGGGAGCTGGGACATTGGCAGGTCAGAGAGGCCCCGTTGCTGGCCGTGTGGGTGGGCGGGGCTGTGGAATGGAGTGGTGGTCTCTGGAGCTGGAAGAGGCACAGAAATGCCCCCTCGAGCTGACAGCAGGCCCAGCCTGCTGACTGGACATCAGTGAGACCCATGCTTCCATCTGTGCTCCAGACCAGGGTGGTGGCAAGTTAGCATGGGAGCCACCAGGTTGCAACAGTTTGTTACATTTATGGCAGCCTCAGGAACTAGCGCTCATCTCCTGGGGACAGAAGTTCATGGTGCTCTGCCCAGGACTGGAAGAGCCGAGGGTCCAGGGCCCCAACAGTAGGTTTAGGCATCTGCAGAGGCTGAGGTCTCGTGTCCCAGGGAAGAATGACAGCACACTGTGGACTCAGTCTGTACACTGGGCCAGGTGGAGACACATCTGAAAAGGCCACGTACCGTAACAGCCTCCTTATGGAATCATGAGCAACGCAAGACACTTTAGGACGATGTGTGGCCACAACCAAGTGGAGTGGAAGGGGTCCTGGAGCCGGGGCCCAGGTGCAGGTGCTCCAGAGGGTGGCAGCACCTGAGGGTCTGGGGTGGAGGTGGTCAGGCAGGTCCCCCTGCACATCAGCTGGGGCTCACAGGGGCTTGTGGCGGGGTCGGAGTAACCATTGCTTTCTTTAACTTTTTTTGTAGTTGAAATGCTGCCATCTAGGCCTGTGTGGCCTGCCTTCCAGGGCCTTCCTGGGAGCCTCGCCCAGGTGTGAGCCAGTGTTGCCTGCAGATTGTGATCAGCAGGTTGTTCTGTCATTAGCCCTGGGAAGGCAGGTGGAGGGGAGCGTCACCACTGTGCTCAGCCGAGGCTCAGGTGCCTCCTGGCAGCCCATGTGCCAGGCACTGAGGAGCTGCCAGGGCCTCTGGGTTCTGCACACGAGGAGTAAGTGATTGGCTGTGATCAACAGGATGTCTTTAGTGGTGAGAACGCAGCCTGCGGTCCTTTTAGAGGGAACTGTGGAAATGTGCTTCCTTCTGAGGCAGGAGCTGAAGCCCTGTTTGTTGGCAGGGACCTGGACAGGGACAAAGGTTTTTTCTTTTCTTGGAACACGAGGTTCCCTTTTGCCCAGGCACCTTCATCTGCATTCTCGTGAATTCCATACAGCTGAGGTGTGTGAAGTGTGAGTCTCCATTTCACCTGCTGAAGCTCAAGTTCTCAAGTATTGTCAGTTTGAATGCTGGTCCTGGGGAAAGTTGCGGGGTGGGGGTTTGACAGGAGACTTAGGGAGCATGAAATTTCCTTTGGCAGCTTTCCCTGTGAGTTAGGGGAAGACTTAAGGGAAGGGGAGACAGGACACAGATGGTGCCCTCTACGTCCTGTAAACGCGATGCAGGAGTCAGTGCGATGCAGTGTGGCTTTACTGGGGCCTGAATTGATTTCCATTCACTGTGCAGGGTTCCTGACCTGCTTGTGAACCTGCTGCCTTTCAATGACCTTTCTCAGTCGCACGCAGGGAATGTGGATGAGAGAAACACAGCACAACACTTGATGCCTGTCTTTGAAGATCTGCTTTTTGATTCTCCTTGACCCTCTTCTGGCTGTCATTCTTTTCCGACATGGGATGTGCTTGGCCACTGGATTCCTGGTATGGCTAGAAGGTGATTAGTTGGTGATACTCATTTAGGGGAGATCAAGATCCACCCCATTTACCTGGGTGTGGAGAGGTAGTTTCTCCTTGGGCCGCACCACCCTAGGGAGCTGTCACCTCCAGGGCTTTTTTTTTGGGGTACCAGGGATGAACCCAGGGTTCACGCCACCAAGCCACATCCCCAGCCCTTTTTATTTCGAGACAGGTTCTTGTTAAGTTGCTGAGGCTGGCTTTGAACTTTTGATCCTCCTGTTGCAGACCCCCAAGCCTCTGGGATGAGACAGGTATGCGGCACCACATTCAGCTTCTGGGCATTTAAAAAAATTAGGTACAATTCAGGTCACATAAAATTAACCATTTTGTTTTGCAGTGCTAGGGATGGGAACCCAAGGCCTTGTGTGTGCAAGGCAAACCTCTGCTACTGATATCAGCCCCAGCCCCAAACTAATGATCAAAGGAAGCAGTTCAGTGGTGTTCAGTACAATCACAATGTTGTGTGACCACCACCTCCTTCTAGTTTCTAGTGTGAGAAATAGAAAATGAGGGGGGGCGCGGGAGGAAGGGCCACCTGACCAACAGGGATGAACTGTAGGTACAAAAGGCACTCAACCAGGGGACTCCCCCCACAAGAGAGCAAAGGGAGGTGGGGACAGGAAAGGTGTATTTCTTTGAATAACCCAATCGGAGTCAGTAACACCTGGGTGGGTTCGGGAAGATTGTGCACCCCACAGCACTCAGCCAGTGAGGAACCAAGGAGAGGGGATAGAACACTAGTTGTACCAGTCTGGGGGTCCCTGACCACCAGGCACCCCATCTTGCAGGACCATCATTAAAGTAAAGCCTTGCTTTTTGCTGTTCCTGTGTCTCTCAGTCATTGATTGGGCTTGGATAGGTGAGGCTGTTTTTCACACCAGACCCTGTGGGAACCCCAAGCCCATCAGGAGCAGTTCCTCCCGCTCCTGGACCTGTGGCCACCAGCCTGTGGAGGGCTGCTTTTCAGTGTGCACAAGGAGCAGTTCAAAGGGGTGGATTTAGTTTTGTGATGACTCAGGGCATTAGCACGCTTGGGAGGACAGAGGTGAGCAGGCAGCCTGGCGGGGTGGAGCTGGGCTGTCCCCAACCCTGAAGCCTCGGTGTGACCTTGTCCTGCCTCTGTGCCCTGGTTTCCTTTCCTGTCCATCAGATGAGCCTGCTTGCAGCATCCCTGCCCTGCGAGGGCCATGAGGGAGGAGACGGAAGGACGCTATGGAGCCTGACCCACTAGAGGTGCACGGGGGTCCAGCAAAGCCTCTGGGTCTTCCACACGCTTCTAGAAACATGAGGTGTCGTGATTGGAAAATAGAGCCTGGCTCCGAGGACAGGCATGATGCCATTGTCAGCAAGTCAAAGTCACGATGTTCTTGGGGAGGGATGTTGCTCCTGGGTGGTGTGGACAAGCCAGGAAAAGTGCCCACCCACCAGGGAAGCCCTCACAGCCTGCACAGCTCCACTCCTGGAGAACCAAGCCCAGGGCTGTGGGGTCCACAGTCCCACACCCCGGTGTGCTGCTCCTGTGCATGTGGTGGGTCCCCTGTGACTCCATCACATTGTCACAGTGACCTCGAGGAGGACCTCTGGGAGCTGGTCCTAGGATCCCTGGGAAGCAGGAGTGCCCTCCAGTGGGTGGTAGAAGTCAGAGGAGAAGCAGAAGGGGTCAGTCACGGAGAAGCCACACGCAGAAGGGCTGTCAGCGTCCAGCAGGCAAGGAGTAACCTCGTATGTGTGGCCACAGGGACTGGGTTCTGCTGGCTGCCTGACGAGCCGAGATCAGTCTCTCCTGAGGTTTCCCAGGGGCAGCAGAGCTTGGCCCACACCTGGAACACAGCCTCATGATACACAGAGCAGAGAGCCTGGACAAGGGATGTCTGACCAGGGAACTGAGCTGGGAGCAGGGCCACCCCAAGCTGCTGTGTAGTGGAGTGTTCTTGGGACCAGAGACAGGTATTGAGGGCAGCAGGAATTCTCACAGGGACAAGCCCCAGTTGGGAGAGGCTGCCCTCTGGGGTCAGTTGACTTTTAGGCAGATCATGGTTGAGGAGGTGGTTGCCACAAAAGGAGACCCAAAGAAAAAGAGAGGCCCAGAATGGCTCCTAGTGACCTGTCTTGGCTGTGTGAGTGCCGTGACCCAGGAGCCCCAGGAAGAGCCCCAGCAAAGTGACTCCCACGGATGCTGTGCTCCCCGACAGACAGGATGAGTGTGCAAGATGACGACGTGAGCTCCCTGGAGAAGGAAATCCAGGGACAGGAGGCTTGACAGGCTGCAAGTGGCTGGGAGCAGGGAAGAGCATTTAACGGGGCAGAGTCCATGTGGATGGAGATGGTTGCTGTGATGGCGCCCCTCAGCATGGACCTTCCCACACTGGGGGCGTGCACTTAGAATGGCTCCTACGGCAGCTGTTTTGTGTACTTACCATCATTAAAAAACTTGACCTCCTAAATAATTGACCTAAAATAGTGACTGTTTTGGGGTTTGCGAGAGGCATGTAAATGCAGGACAACGCGGCTCAAGGTTGGCTCAGGGAGTGGTGTGGAGGGACAGGGCTCCCACAGCCCAGGTGGAGCAGCTGACGCTTGAACACACTGTGGACCTCCGGGTGGGTTGGTACCAGCAGCTGCCATGACACAGGGAGACAGCAGCTGCAAGGCCAGCCGGGGGTGGCATGGAGCCCTGCAGATGTCAGTCCCACAGAAGGGAGGGAGAGAGTGAGGGATGAGTGCAGCTGGGGCAGACAGGCAGCAGGGAGCAAGGGCCTGTGGTGGATGTAGCCATTGTTGGTCATTTAGGAAGCCACCATGGTGGGTTCTTGGGCATCTTCTCCTGCCCCTGGGGTCACCCTCCTCTGTGAAGTGGCTCTCCTCTGTGATGTGGTAGAGGATAGGATCCCACATGAGGCCTGTCCAGAGGAGGATTCCCACCTGGTAGTCCCAGGGCCAGACGGATGGGCTGGTGCCCTGACCATGCCTCCAAGCCAGCAAGGCCTGCCTTCCTACACAGAAAGCCTTAGGATGACACCCGCCTGTAATCCCAGCGACTAGGGAAGCTGAGGCAGGAGGATGGCCAATTCAAGGCCAGCTTGGGAAACTTAGTGAGACCCTCTCTTAAAATAAAAAACATGAAGCCTGGGGGTGTGGCTCAGTGGTAGAGTGCCTCTGGGCCTGATCCCCAGTACCAAAAGTAAATAAGTAAGTAAATAAGCAAAAGAGAAACATTATTTTTGATTCTCATAGTGATACCTAGAATAGTAACACACGCTCACTGTGCACTGGACCTGTGACAGCTGGATGGGACAGAGAAACCCTAGAGGGCATCTCAGTGTGTTTTTTCTAGATCTTTCTCTATACATCCCTGCTTAGGTGATTTCTGAAACGGCATGTTCTGGATGTTTCTGGAATACAAACCTGGCTAGGCTGCCTCCAAGCTTCCCAGCCTCTCCAGCCTCCATTGGGCTCACGAAAGTGGAGTTCCTGCCCTCCAGACACTCAGCCTCCCCAGCCTCCTCCTTGCCTCCAGGATTCTCACGTCAATGTGGGAGGGGATGGGAGGGAGGGAAGATGACTCCTGAGCTGAGGCCCCTCTGTGGCCTGACCCCAGGCTCACCCCAGCTTCCTGAGCTGCTACAGTCCTTGGCAACTGCTGGCTTGTGACTGTATTGTGCCAGTGTCTCCCTCCATCTTCTCGTCACCTTCACTCGCCCTTGGCATGCCCTCCCAGATCTCCTAGCTTGACCACACCTGCAAACACCCTTTTGACAAATAAGGTCCATTCAGATGGTCCAGGGGGACCAATCTTTTGGGGATCCTCAGTCTACTGTAGCAGTGCTGGTGAGAGGTGTATCCCTGTGGCTTCCAGCGCTTCCCACGCCACTAGGTTTTGCTATACTTCCCTCAGCCCTGAGCCAGGAACCCCTCACTGTAACTTTAAAACTCTGTTCCTCCTGGGCAGTTGTGAGACCGAGGAGCATGTATGTGGGCAGCCAGGTGACCCCTGTCCATCACAATGGACACTCGTGATCATTTCCTGACCAGTAACTTCCGCTTTACTTTTGTTAGATGTTCTCTTGGCAGGGAAAGCACGGGACACTTGCTCACCATGTGACCTCTTTAGCATTCCAGAATCTTCTGCACCCACTGCACCCATATGCCTGTGGGATCTGGTCTGCACAGAGCCCAGCCCCCCGGGGCCTGGGTGAGGGCCCCCTGGCTTTGGTGAGGGTCCTTGCTGCTTGCCTCGGTCCCTGGGTCCTGGAGGGCCGAGCTGCCCAAGGCCTGGCAGGCCTGTCTGGGTTCCATCCTGGCCCTGGGGCCAATTCTGCCCTTGTCACTTTGGGCCTGTTGACTCTCCATTGTCTCTCTGTGGGGCTTTATGGAGGACTGCCTGGCCCTCACCCTGCCCTGTCCTTCCACAACTCCTGGTTTTCCAGCACCATGATCCCCTGAGTGACCTCTGACTAGGCTGGACTCTGGGGGAGGGCACCCAGGGATCCTTGTTGGGGTCCAGGCCAGACGGGTGTGGCCTCTTGACAGAGTGGGACTGAAAACCAGGGGAGAAGGTAAGGAAAGGGCCTGTGAGGTTCTGGGGGCGGAAGAGACCTCTGGGGTGGGTTTGTTGGCGGAAGTTCATCTTTGGGCTGGCTCTGGCCTGGGGTGAGGACGAGCCCCACACAGTGTTCGTGGGAGACCCTCAGAGGCTGCCTTTGACCTGGGCACCATGGCCAGCCCTGTTGTCCCAGGTACTCGGGAGGCTGAGGCAGGAGCATTCTTGTGCCCAGGAGGTCAAGACCAGTCTGAACCACCTAGCGAGACCCCATCTCAAAAAAGAAGACAAACACAAAAAACCCACCAGAACTTCCTCTTGCCAGCTTGAGACCCTCTGGCCAAGCCAAATCATGGCTGTCCAGCTGGGGTGCCTGGCTTTCACACTAGAGCTGGGAGTTGAGAGGTCCCAGCACCTCCCTGCAGCACTGCTCTGGAGGCCACACCCTCAGCGTGTCCCACCTCCAGCTCTGTGCAGACCGAGCTGCCTCCGCCTGCTCCCACAAACCCTGAAGAGCCTTTGTTAACCCAATGTTTGGCAGCACATAAGAAGAGGGAAATATGCACCTCTCATAATCCCCCGGGGTCTGTTCTAGGAGATGGTTGTGCAGGGGTGGGAGGACGGGTATGAGGTCGTTGGAGGCAGCTTTGCTCACAACAGCAAAGCCTTCCTCTGGTGGCGTGGTTAAAAGATAAACTATGAGAGTGCAGGCGCAGAGGAGCAGCGCGGCCACAGCGCCGGGGAGAGCTGTTGGGGAACAGTGTGAGCATGGGGTAAGCACTTGCCTCGAATGAGCGAGTCCAGTCCCCAGCACAGGCTGCGTCCAGCGGTGCCCCTCGGGTGGGGAGCTGGCCTTTGTGTTTTTAATTACACATACATGTTTACTGGTGCTGTGGCGCACACCTGTGATCCCAGCGACTCAGGAGGCAGGCGGGGTGCAAGTTCAAGGCCAGCCTGGGCAATGTATTGAGGCTTTGTCTCAAAAAAAAAAAAAACAAAACAAAAACCAGAAAAGGGCTGGGATGTGGCTAAGCAGTTGAGCACCGGGTTCCATCCCCAGTGCTGCAGAAAACCGAAATCGAAACAAAACCCCCACGTCTGTCGTGTGGGGGAAACGGGCAGAATAGGGCCTCCGCTGCTGCCATGGGGTGATTGTGGACAATCCTGTTGTCCATGTACTTTCTTGTGTTTTTTTGAAAAAAATTCATACCAGTCACGTTTTACTTCTGTAGGTGAAAGTCAGGAGAGCAGAGGGACTTGGACATCCGCGTGGCCCTCGCGTCCTCAGAGCTGGGAGGGAGGGGTCCTGCAGAGGAGAGCCTCTGCTCTTCCCCTCCATCCTTGCGTCCTTGCGTGGGGCTCTGAGGTGGGCTGGAAGGGGCTGTCTCGGCTGGGGTGGCCACCTGTCCCCCTGCGCCTGCTACTGGCCTCTCCACATCCCCCTGTCACTGCCACTTAGAGGTCGATGTCACCAGTTCCTTCCAAGCTCAAGGCTGTGCTGGAAGGGGTGACCACACAGGTGTGTTTCTGGGGTTCTCTGCAGACGTGACGGTGTGTCCCTGGGACTTGGCCTGCGGATCTCTGCCTTTTCACTCGTCCTGCAGCGGTCAGCCCAGGAGCCTTTATGCACAGATCTATAGGCCGGGCCTTTGGAAGTCTGTTTTATCATTTTGTTCTGTTCCTTGGCTGTGTGTTTGTAATAGCGTGCGAATGTGTCATCTGCACAGCCCAAACAGGTCTGCGTCTTTCCAGTCACAGTTTATGAACAGCAGTGACTTCGCCGGCTGCCCGCCCTCCTCCGTGGCAGCTCGCTGAATACCCGCGGGTCACCTGGTAGTCATAGCCCCGCGGCACGGGCCCTGCTTTCCCATCTTAACTTCAATATCTGTAACACTCAAGTCACACGTGACACGTGACATGATTACACATGTAGGTCACAGAAAGGCTAAGAAAGGGTCAAGGCAGCCACAGGTCCTGGAGGCTGAACTGAGGGCCAAGGCAGAGAGCAGATATGGAGGCCCAGAGTCGCCGTCGGTGGTCAGACACCATGAGGAACCCGGAAGGACTTGCTCAGGGCGGAGCTGTCAGAGGGCAGGACCTGCTCTAGGCCAGGGTCGGGGTGGACCTTGACGTGTCAGCGGGAGGTGTCGGCTTGGAGTGGGCAGTGTGGCTGTCACAGGCGGGAGAAACCACACACTGCCAAAGCCCGCGGCACAGATCTGGAGGTTCGTCAGTGGGGCTGTTTCCCAGGAGAAGGCCTGTGATGCCTGCCAGGGGACAGGGTCATGGTGCCCCATGTCCATCTCAGGGGCGCCTCCTTTTGTGGGTCTTGAGTGAGAAGTGGCATCTGGTTTTGCTGGCGTGACTTGGGACGTCCCTGTGTCTGGGTGCTCCTGGGCACCCTTGACATGTTGTGTGACGGTGTGTCCAGCAGCCTATGCGCATGGCGTGTGGGTGGGGTCTCCACCTGTGTAAGCGAGGCCCGACATTGTCCGCCCTGGCCTTGTTCACCGTCTGGCGGCACCATCTACGTCCTACCCATGCTGGATAACTCCAAGCGCAGGGCTTGAAGCGTTCAAACACACTTTCCTACAAGTGTTTCTTCTTACCAGATTAAGGAGATTCCTTCTGGAAAGTTCTGTCAGCAGTGCGGCCGGGTTCCTGAGAATTCCTTGGAAGTGCCAGGAGGAAGGGGATCATGGGGTCACCTTCTCACCCACCTCCCTGGGGCCCTTCTTAGCCGGGCAGCGGCCCTCGGGCAGGCAGTACTGGTGACCACTCATCTTTGATGGGAGAACAGGCCCCTTGTTTCTGGGAAACGCATTCCTGGGTCAGTGCTGAGTGTCAGGTGGTAACACGCTGCGAGGCCCAGCCTCTGCAGTCTTGTCAGCTTTCGAGGAGTGTGTTAGTGCTTCAAGTCCGTCCAGCACAGGGTTGAGAGTCCGCGCAGTGCCGCCTGACCCTGGTCTGGGCAGAAGCTGGGTTCAGAGATTGCTTCTGTTGGCAGGTGGAGACGCGGCAGGCCCTGCTCACAGCTCTGGACTTGGAGGGCCCAAGTCCCTATAAAAGTTCCCCTTCCTCTCCACAGCTGCTGATGCTCTGGTCTGGGTTCTGCTGTCAGCGCTGTTTACTGGGGGCTCGCCAGATTGCTGGCCAGTGCCTTGAGCTGGGGGAGGTGTAGTCTCACCTGTGCTAGGTGACGGTGGCTGGTCCTGTGCCCCAGGGCAGGTCATTTCTACCTCATCTTGTTCCGTGGGAACTGGAAGGATCGGTGTCTGAGGTTATTTTTATGATCAAAACTTGTACTTGGGCTATGGGCGGAGCCCGCGGTGGGCCTCCTTCAGTCTAGTCCCCAGCACAGGCTGCGTCCTGTGGTGCACCTCGGGTGGGGAGCCGGCCTTTAGCAGCCTCCCCTCCTTTCCTGTGTCAGGAGCTATCATCACCAAGGCACTGGGCTGCGGGGTCCGGGGACTGACATCCATTCAGAGACATGGAGTATTCTCCTCCTCCTCCCATGCCCTGTGGGTCTCTAGGCAGTGCTCTGAAGGTGCCAGGCCACTCGGGCTGACCGGTAGGCCTGAGGGCTGGGTAGTTCTGGGGCCTGTCAGGACCATGGACATTGGGTTGGTGCTGTATCCAAGCTGCTGGCAGTTTGACCTTGGGTGGATGGGTTTTGGGTGTGTGTAGCATCCTTGGTCCAGGTGGGCAGTGTGTTTTGCTGCCCCAAGTCCAGCCCTTCCATATTTAGCCCTGAAGTACTGGCTGCCTGTCTTTGTGTGGATGGAGGGACAGTGGAACTTGGGCCTCTCTAGTTCTCCTTCCCACATCACAAGAGTGATGCTGAGCTGGAGGACCAGGGTCATCCCATGGTTATCATAGTCAGAGTCCACTGCCTTCAGGTGGATCTTGCATGGCTTCCCAGCCCTGGATGGTCCCCTTCTCTGAACTCTGGGGGACACATAGCCACCATCAGCTTGTGTCCTGTCACCAAGCAGGCCTAGCCCTCATGCCCCAGGGGGCAGAGGTGGCCAGCTGTTGGGTCAAGGCCAGGCCCTGCACAGCCTTTCCTGGTGAACTCCCTGGTGACAGCAAGAGTGCAGGGCAGTGAGGCTGTGCCTTTCCAGGTGGGCTTCGGCCCTTGAGTCTGCCTGCCCAGTCCTGCCCTCTGCCTTGGGAGTGGCCCTGAGCAGCCTGAGCTTTCAGCTGGGGCGGGGGCATCTGTGCCCCCGGGGCATTTCCAGGAGGGCTGTGTTTGTAACAGACTCAGGCTTGTAGCCCCACCCCTGGGTCCCCAGAGTGATGCTGACCCTGTCCTGTTGACCCCAGGCAGCTCTTCTCCCTGTGCCACCCCCGTGTCCCACCTGGCTGTGCCCTGGTCTTCATGGCTCCCTGGACTGCTGTGAGACTGTGTGGGCAGCATGGCCTGTCCCCTTTCTCTCCTAGGCACCTGCTGGTCTGCGTCCCAAGGTCGTGTTGGCTCGCATCCCCAAATGTCGTGGGAGTGCAGTCTCGGCACAGGACGGCTTGCCCTGGCTGCTTCATACAGCCTGTTTGGAGCTCACCATGTTGTAGCACCTGGGAGCCCTTCAGCCCGCCTCGCGAGGCCAGGCAAGTGCTCTGCCAGGGGGCCCCGGTTCCTCCCGACGCCGAGCTGAGCCTGGGGTGGAAGTGCCACCCTTCATTCCCTGGGCCTCGTGTTGAGTCATGGGGTTGTTTCCTGGTTGGGCTGTTGAAGTACAGGGTCTTTTGACAGGCAGACTTCTTTACACTGATGAAGGGCAGCTTGCTGAGCGTGCGGCCAGGTTCCTGTGAGCTGTGGAGGCCAGGCCACGCGCCTGGAGCTTACTCTGTGCAGCATGAAGTGAGGCCCAGTAGCGTTTCTTCCATGCTGGGCACTATTTGTTGAAGTGATTCTTCTTTCCCCATTTCTTTGGCATCTTTGCCAAAAATCGGTTGGCTGCTATGTGTGGGATTATTTCTGGGTTTATTCTGTGGGTTAATTCCTTTGGTACAGCAACAGCCCGGACCACCCTGTGTATCCTGCACACCCACCTGGTGGGTGCTGCCCCTGGGTCTGTGCCTCCCAGGGCTCTGTGAGTTGCAAGGCTGCATGTGCAGGGACAGAAGTGCCATCTTGTGGCACTGCCTGGCTCATGAGGAATGTCCCTGGCATTGGGGCCAGCTCTCCTCTTTTGTTGCTTGTCCTGGTTTGGATTGTCCAACGCCTCTTCCTCCCTGGACTGGGCTACCTCCTTGCCAGGGCGCATCAGATGGGCTCCCCTGGGACATGGGCTGTTCTCCTCCATGGCCCTCACACCTGTCTGGCTCTGGGAGGGCCTGCCCTTGGGGTCCCCTCCCTCAGCCCCAGCTCATACTTCAGCAGCTGGCTCCCGGGCAGTGGGCTGGGGCCAGGACTGGCTGCTGTCGAGGTTGCCTAGTTCTTCCTGCCTCTGTCCTGGGCAGGTGGCAGGGCAGGGGAGGCAGAAGCATGGGGAGGTGGCCGGAGGTGCAGGAGGGCTCAGGGCCTGTGGGGTTCACAGGGAGTTTTACTTGCCCAGGACTCGTGAAAGGAGTTTTTTTTTTTTTTTTAAATATATTTTTATAACTTTATTTATTTACTTTTTTGGGTGGTGCTGAGGATCGGACCCGGTGCCTACCCGTGCTTGGCAATGCTCCACCCGAGCCTAGCTCCAGCTTTCACTCTTCTGTTCTGGTCTCCTTTTCTCCCTGACTTGAGCTTCTGCATCAAATTACTGTACGCAGACCCTCCAGAGCAGACACCCATTTGGTTCTCTCTTGCTGAGCTTCTAGAACACTCGTCTTTCTTCTTCCTCTAAAAATGGGTGAGAACAAAGTGGGGCTCCTGCTGGCTTCTCTGCCAAGGTCCTCGTCCTCTGGTGAGTGCGAGCCTTCTCCTGGAGCCACAGTTGTTAACGGGAGGGGATTGATCAGCGTCCTTCCCGAGTGGCAGTACCTTCTGGCTACGCACAAATTTAATGTGCCTTGTTTGAGAATTTGAAGAACAAGCACAATACAGGAGAAGAATGTGAGGGTGGGTGTGAGCCGCTGTCCCCTGAGGCCGGCCTCTGCTGCCCACAGCTGCAGGAGCTGGAGCTGGCCGGGCTGGGCCCAGGAGTGGCTCTGGTTCTCAGGCCCTCTGCCTTCTCCCTGAGGTGGCTGCATTCCTACCTCCTTTCTCCCAGCCTGGCCACACCAGCTGCCTGCCTCCTCCCAGCTCTGAGTCACCCCGACCTGCCCCTTCTCCTCAGGGGTGGCATCAAAGCCTGAGCGACGAGAAGCACTGGGCCCTTCCAGCTCTGCCTCAGGCTGTGATGGGAATTCATTCTGCAGCCTGGCACATGGATCCTGTGGGTCGTCTTGGTGGATAAGGGGGCACTGTTTCCTGTTGGGCCTCCTTGGTGGATGGGGCGCCGAGTTCTGTTGGGTTGCGTTGGTGGATATGGGTGCCATGTCCCCTTGGTGGAACCCCCTGGATTTTTGCATTGTACAGAAAGATCAAGATACACACCATGGTCGGGTCTAGTCTGCACATTTACATGGCCACAGGAAAGCTAGGCAGAGTGGGGGTAACCCTCCATTCCCCGGAGCAGTTGGAGAGTCATAATACTGACCTCTAGATACCAGGGCCCCAGACAGCACGCAGCACAGTGTCCCCTGTCACCACGGCCCAAGAGAGCTGGGGATGGAGCAGGAGCTGGGGAGAGGCCTTTCCCTGCCAGGCAGTGCAGGACGGAGGGCCGTCCTCCTGTGGACAGTCCTCTCAGGCCCCACCCATTCTCTCCTGTGGGTCTGGCTAGGGTCAGCCAGAGTCAGGTCCAAGGTCGCCTCCATCCTTCCAGTTTCGCACCTCATCATGGAAGACTTGTCTAAAGAGCGTGACCAGAACCTGGGGAGTGCCTGGGGGCACCTCTCAGCCCCCAGTGAGATCCAGGGCTTGTGAACCCAGGGTTATGCCTGTCCACACTGGGCAGTGGGGCTCTGCAGGCCCTCTGTGTGTCCAGTGGGCCATAGGCCAAGACGATGCTCAGGCAAGTTTAAAGGGAAACTCCTGGCATGGGATTTCTCCATGGCCCTAAACAGCAGCAGAAGGCAAGCTCCCCCTCCCTGTGGTGGGGGCCATCCAGGTCACCGAGGGGCACTGACGGTGCAAGGTGGCAAAAACTCTTGTCTTCCTGTCCAGGAGGAGGGTGGCCTGTAGTCAGGCTTTAGCTGCCTGGGCTGAGGCCTCAGGAGCGTCTCTTCCGGCCTCTTCAGCTTCCAGGGACCCTCCTGGTCACTTCGTTCCATCTCCATGTCCATTTTCATAGGTGTTCTCCGTGTGTCCTTGACCACTGGGGACCATTGACGTTGGATGTCGGGGCCTCAGGTTGAGACTTATTTTCCAAATAAGGTCATGGTTCTGGGTGTACTTTCTGGAAGGCCACTGTTCAACCCATGGCAGGTTTCTGGGGAGTCCCAGCATAGGCCTGCCCATGGCTTTAGGGAGTATTTCAGCTGCAGCAAGGGGATGCTGCCCACCTACTCTTGGTTGTGTGTTTACACGGCTGCAGGAAAGCAGATTTGGTCACAGAACAAGGCCTCCATTACCTAAACTCACCAGCCTCACCAGGAGGAGGGATGGTGGGAATGTGTCTCGCAGCATCACCTGTTCATGGTAGACAGGTGCCCATGGAAGAGGCACCAATGGCCTCATGCGCATGGAAGGATGCCCGACGTTGCTCTTCACTAGGTGCCACCGCACACCCAATGGGGAGGCTGGAACCAGAACATCAACTGATAAGCTGCATCTGCGAGGACGTGGAGAAGGGGCAGTCCTCAGACACATGCTGGTGTGGGGGCTCCTTAGGAGGCACAGTCTCTTGGTCCCAGTCTGGAGGTTCCTCACAGTCCAGCACGGCATTGCTTGCGCCAGGATGTCCACTTCCAGGTCTGTACTCAAGAGGACTGAAGACTCGTCCACAACAGCACTGTCCACCGCTGGAGGGTGGGTGCGACCCAGATGCCCAAAGTAGAGGACAGCTAGGTGAAGCCTAGTGTCTCTGGAGCCAGAGCAAAGAGGAGGGAAGTCACAACAATTGAGTCTCTTTCCTGTCACCCATATTCATGCTGGGTGCGGTGGCCGCATCTGTGATCCCAGCAGCTTGGGAGGCTGAGGCAGGAGGACTGAGGCTAGTCAGGCTGGGAAACTTAGCAAGACCCTGTCAAAATAAAAAATAAAAAGGGTTGGGGATGCAGCTTAGTGGTAGAGCCCCCTGGATTCAATCCCCAGTACAAACAACAACAACCACAGCAAAAAAAAAAAAAAAAAAAAACAAAAAACCCCAAACCCACCTGGTGCCCAGTGAAAGAGGTCAGACACCAAAGGCCTCACATTGCATGATTCCATGTAGGGGAGTGTCCAGAACAGGTGAATCCATAGAGTCCGATCAGGGGCTGATTGGGGATCACTGCCAGTGGAGTGGGGTTTCCTTTGGGGCAATGGAAGTGCTCTGGAATTGGATCACAGGGACAGTTGCCACCACTCAAACCCGCTGGATTGTGCACTTTAACTGGGAGACTTTTATGGCATGTGATTGTCTTGAGCTGTTTCACAAAGTGGAGCTTGCTCTTTGGGGAGTGATGGCTGGCTTGTCGTCCTGCCTGTTGGACCATCTGACCCGGGGTTGGCATCCATGGCATGGCCTAGTGAGCACTGGCCCTGGGATGTTGGCCTGGGTGTGGGTTCAGTGGTTGGAGGAGGCGGCCACCACCCTGGGTTCTAAGTCCCTTAGGTCCCTCAAGGGGGAGCTGGTCCTGAAATATGCCCTGGTCCTGCTTGCCTCAGGCAGTGAGGGCACCTTCAGAGCTGGCTTCTGCTGGTCATCTTTCGATCCTCCCTGGTGGGAGACCCCTCAAATTCTCTATTCTTTTCTGGTAGCATGCCCCCAGGGCCCAGGCAGGTCATCCCAGGGCCTGGGATCCTCCAGGCATGGGGTAGGGCTCTCCTGATCCACTCCTGGGCCAGGAGTATGACACTGGTGGGTCTGAGCCCATGCGGTGGAGACCAGGGCAGCCAAGTTGGCTGCTGCGGCCCAACTCCAGCCGTCCTCTAGGCCAGAACAGGGACCCCTGCTGGGGACTTTTGGTGGTGGTCGTGGGGTCAGAACCAAGGGCCTCATGCATGCTAGGCAGGCACTTGCCACTTATCTGCACCTGCCCCTGCTTGGGGCTTTGAATGCATCCTTTGATTAATAGCAGAAACAAGCTCAGTTCTCATGGGCTCTTAAGAAGTCACTTCAAATCCTTCTGAAGAAGAGGAAGAGTTCATCAACAGGTGGGTTGACTGTCCACACGTCTTTGGGGACAAGAGAGCTGCAACCCCCGAGTTTCCTGGATGCTGTCAGCCAGTGGGGCTGGGCCTCAGGCTCTGTCCTGGCAGTGTGGGCTCAAGAGGGTGGCACTAGCTCTGTGGGAACAGAATTACCATCTTGGCAAGTTTGCCATTTAATAATTCAAAAAACAAAGTGCATTAAATAAATTTTTTTCTTAGTTGTAGTTGGACACAATACCTTTATTTTATTTATTTATTTTTATGTGGTGCTGAGGATCGAACCCAGCAGCCTGCACGTGCTAGGCGAGCGCTCTACTGCTGAGCCACAACCCCATCTCCAACAAAGTGCATTTTAAAGAACACTAAAGTTCAAACATGAGATCTCCCACCTCTGTGAACCTGGCGGTGACGTGCAGATGCACCCCGTGGTGCCCCGCGCTCCTGCCCCTGTTCCTTAGCCATTGTGGAAGTGCCGAGGTCTGTCAGCTTCCGTCAGCTCCCCCTGCAGCTGCGGTGCTAGGTTTCCTGCAGTCTGTGTTCTTGGCATGTCCTTTGTCAGGTGGTACTCCATTGGAGCTTTATTTGAAAATTGATTTTCCTTTTGAAAACCCTTTGCCTAGCAGGGTGCAGTAGCAGTAGTCCCAGCTACTCCAGTGGCTAAGGCAGGAAGATCTGTGAGCCCAAGAGTTCAGGCCAGCTCAGGCAACACAGCAAGACTCCATCTCAAAAAGAAAAAAAGAAGGAAAAATAGAAATAAATCAAACCAGCCGTTGGGCCTTTGTTGGATGATCTCGGTGGCCTGCACAACAAACACCACAGCCCAGGCCAGTGTCACCACCTGGGGTTTTGCAGGCCCTGGCCTACCTGCTCCCTTGTAAGGGGGAGGTCCTAGCACAAGGGGAGACACTCTGCCCTGTGGGCTCAACACAGCTTGGCCCAGGGCCAGGGCCTGGCTTCCCTGGAGCGTCCCCTTCCACAGGAGCTGTGTCTCCACATCAGTGACTAGACAGGTTATCAGGGGAGCTTTTTGCTGTGCCCTGATGCTGGGGCCTCCTGAGCCACTGAGCTCCTCTGGGCTCTGCTGACCCGTGGAGTGACTAGCAGCTGTGGGGAAGGCTGTGACTCCCCATCTCCTGCCCCTCTGATCTGGCCATGGCCTCTGTTGCAAGTGAGAAGGGCTAGCCTGGGAGAAGGAGTGTGGCTTGGTGAGACAGCAGGTGCAGGGGTGTTGGAACTTGTCTCAAAATCTAAAGCTGCTCTGGGCACTAATTCACCAGGTTGTTGGGGATGCCGCAGAGGAGTGGGCTGGCCTCCGAGGAGGCTGGGGGGCAGCTTTGCATAAGCAGGTTCTTATGAGACATAATTCTGGGCAACACTGCTATAAAAGCATTTCAGACAGAAATTTAGTGAGGTTTCCAGCTCCATCTCAGAATTTATGTGCAAACCTCTTACGCCTAGGATAACTGGACGCTATAGTTAAGCTCTGTTTCCCTGAATCTTTTTGGAGATATGGCCTGTCTCTTTTGTGGATGCCCCGTCCAGCCTCCAACCCACTCCTGTCAGGTGCATGGGTTGGGGCCTGTGCTAGGTGTGAGGTTGGGTTGCATTTCCTTCTCCTCCCTTGGTTTCCTGAGAGTGGGTCACAAGGTCAAGCCTCTGCAGTGCCCAGATGGGGAGGAGCCCTGACCTCCCACCACGTCCCTCCTGGGGAGTAGAGGGAGCACCAGTCCTGCCCCCCATCTGGAACTCGCCTTACAGTGGCTCAGTTGGGGTGTCTGTCTCCCAGGTGGCTCTTGGGGCTCAGTCACCCAGAATCCAGCTAAGAGTGGGTCTGGAAGACCTGACTTGGTGCATTGGAACCCAGGCCCACCTCTGACCCTGTGTGGGGAGAGCCCCTGACCCCAGGCAGGCTGGATTTTTTCAGCTATCTCCAGGTCAGGCCCAGGTCCAGAGCTCTGAAGGGCCAGAGATTACAGAGTGGACAAGAAGCAGAGATGGACCTGCCCTGTGAGAGAGTCCGTGGGCCAGGGCTTGCCGGGGAGCTGCCAGCAGCCCCTCAGGCAGTGGTACAGGTGGGAGGTGACCAGGTGACCTGCCCAGACTCTGCAGGAGCCTGGCAGGTCCCAGCTACCTGTGAGTCTGAGAGGCCCCTGCTGTATGCAGCAGGAAGCGGGAGGTGTTGGGGTGTGAGTGGCCCATCTGTAGGTGCAAGTGAAAAGGCTGGGTCCCTCCCTTTGCCTGTCCCTGTGTTTTGAGCATGCCCTGACTCACCTGCTGGTCATCTGCCTTTCCCCTTTCCATGTCACCTGCAGGGGACACCTTGCCGAGAGTGGCTCTTCCAGGTGATTCTTCCCCAGGCGTGGCATGGCCCTGCCTTGCCCTCTGCTCTCAGGGCCTCTTTACCTCCTTCCCTAACCCCAACACGGGCCTCCTGCAGCCCTCTAGGCTCACCTGGGCACCCTTCGTCCTGCCCTGCCCAGCCCCACGGTTCTACCCTGCCCTCCCTGTACTCTGCTGGGCCTGAGATCCGAGGAGGGCCATGGCCAGGTCAGCTCCTGCTCGGCGTGTGGGGCCCCCCCTTGCTGTCCCTCCAGTGACTCCCTGGTGGGGGGTCCCAGGTTCCTGACTTTGGGCCTTTGTCATGTGAACAGCCCCAGAACTCTGGCTCCATGGCAGCTCTGTCTTGTGGTGATGGAGCCAGGTTGGAAGTGCTGCTGTCGGGAAGGATGTTATCCTTTGGCTTTTTTTTTTTTTTTTTTTTTTTTTTGTGGTGCTGGGATTGACCCAGGGCCTTGTGCTTGAGAGGCAAGCGCTGTTCCACCTGAGCTACATCCCCGTTGGCTTCTTTTTAAATCACCTGCCCACCCGTTATCACTTTTGTTTATAACGATGAGGTCACCAGGTAAGGACTGAGTGCCCTGCTCTGGACGGCACTGGGTCAGGTCCCCCCGCACCCTGGGGGCTTCGGGGCCATTTGGCAGGAGGTGAGCTGAGGTGGCAGGTGTGCCTTGCCCATGTTCAGCACCCAGTAAGAGGAGGAGCTGGGGTCTGTGCTTGGAGCCCTCCTGGCTCCTTCTGTTGCCCAGGCCACAGACTCTCCCCCATGTTCCAGAGGGCCCTGGATTCTTCTAAGACACTTCATTGAAGTGGCTTTTTTCTGTCTTGCTGTAAAGACAAAGGACTTGTTGATGTGCACTGAACACAAAACCACCAGCCTTTCCTGGCAGTGCTTGCTGTGAAGGGCTCTGAGGGGCAGCTGCGTCCTTGGGGCAGGGAGGGCACTCAGTGGGCTGGCTGGCCCACATACCACCCAGGACAAGCTTTGGGGGTCCAGGTCAGGCTGGAGGACTGTGTGTCTGGCTGAATGTTCCCCTTCTTGCGTGGGGTCAGTGAGGCCATGTTCAGCACCCAGCTCCTGCAGCCTAGCATGGGTGGGTGGACTCTCCCTGGGCACATAGTGCTGACATATGAAGGCTGTGCAAACTGGCCTCCCGTGGGCTTCAGACATCCCAGCAGCACTTGCCCTGCAGGCATCCACAGCCCAGATCCTCCTGGGCCAGGCGGCCACATGTGAGCCTGGACCCCCAGCTGCTAGGCCCCCAGCTGGCGGGGGACTCTCCATTGCACACAGCGCACACCGTGGCCCTTGGCCTGCAGAGCTGACAGGCAGGGAAGCTCCAGCGTGCTCTTCCTGATTGCTCAGCAGGCAGATGCAGGGAAAGCAAGCCACAGAGCCGTGGCTTCCTCTGATGTCCAGCAGAGAGCCGGGCCTCGAGGTGTGAGTGAAAAGGCTGGGTCCCTCCCTTTGCCTGTCCCTGTGTTTTGAGCATCAGGCATCAAGTGCTGGCCCATCATTTGTTGGACATAAGATGCTGGGTGGTTTGGATTTTTATGGAGCTCTCCTCCCTGTGATTTGGGGAGAGCCCCATACCTCTTCCAGGATGGTGGGATTTCTAGGCAGACCCACCGTCGGCTCTGCCGAGTAGAGGGTAGCACAGGCTGTGGCAGCTCCAGACACCAGTCCATGCCCTCTGTCGATGTCCTGCAGGCCAGGCTATTGATTATGTCCACAGGCACTGGCTGCCTGTTGGTCTAGGCCCAGGGACACAGAACACATTCACACGCAGGTTGTGCAGTCTCCAGGCCATTGCAGGCTGGCAGCACGGGGCTGAAGTCTCCAGTCTGTTGTGAGCTGGATCCCCAAGCCCAAGAAAGCTGCCCTGGGCAGACAGGTCTTGACTGTGCCCACCCCACTTGGCACCACAGCCGAGGACCCTGAAGGCAGCCCTCCCTGGGTCGCTTACCTAAGGGGCCAGTTGACTTGCTGGGAAAAGCTTTGAAAGAGATCTTGCTTCCAGGGGACAAAGGAACTGAGTCCAGCCGTCCAGGCCAGTGCCTCCCACCTCGGAGGTGGCATTCCTGGCGCATTCCCAGTTATTCTTGAGAACTCTGTGCAAGAAAGGGTAAGGCCTGGGCCTCCCTGCATTCGGTGGCAGTTGAGCTGGGAGGGGTCATCTTTGTGCTGAAGCTCTGCCCAGGCTCTGCCCACCAATTCCTATACCTGGCCAGGGCCTGACTGTCCTGAACTGTGAAGGAAGAGCTGGCTACTTGGTGGCTGTCTGGTCAGGAGTGCTGAGGGTGCTTGCCACGTGGGCAGGGTCAGAGGGATCACAGGGGTGAGGACAAGCCCGGGGCTCAGCTCCACATCTGCAGGGAGGGCAGGGGGCCAGCAGAAGCTGTGGCCTGTTGAGGGGTCAAAACCCTGGTGAAGCCAGGGCAAGAAGTGGGCATGAGGAAGGACCCTCCCACTCTCTGGCCTGCTGACCAGGCATGCTGTCTGCAGCACCCTGAGCCTCACAGCAGGGTGGAGAAGGTGGGGATGGGAGGTGAGTAGTAACTAGCCCCAGCCATGTGGCTGCTGGCGGGCTCTTGGAGAGCCAGCTGCCTCCATGTGACAGCAGGAGCCGCTGCCTATTGGACTCCAGCTTGGCTTGGGGGTAGCTAGCCATAGTGCCAGGTCAGCGGGCCTTGGCCTGGCTGCCCTGGGGCATCCTGCTGTGGATGAGGCCTACCTTAGGATGTGGGTATGCTACTCACAGATGCCAGGCCTCAGAGGTCAGCATGTTGTGGGCACCTGCAGGAGGGCCCTCGTCAGTGTGAAGGTGGTGAGCAGTACTGACCGTGGGGACCTGACAGTTGGGCAGCTTCTCCTGTGCTGGGGCTGAGGATCAGCTGGCTGGGTGGGCAGTGGGTGAGGGGAGCAATGGGAATCAGCTGCCTCTGGGCCTTTCTTGACTTCTCAGGG
The DNA here is from genome assembly GCF_048772815.1 of Callospermophilus lateralis. Taxonomy (NCBI): domain Eukaryota; kingdom Metazoa; phylum Chordata; class Mammalia; order Rodentia; family Sciuridae; genus Callospermophilus; species Callospermophilus lateralis. The sequence goes on along the minus strand of NC_135312.1, from coordinate 1,880,354 downwards.
TGCTCTTGGGCCCAGAGTCTAACGCTTTACTGGAAAGCTGGCCCAAGAGAGTCCAGGGCCTGGGAGGGCACCTTGGGCACCAGCCCTCCCCAGAGCTCTCTAGCCCAAGTGCAGCTGAAGTCCCTGTTTGGCCATTGTCTCTGGGGAACTGCAGAAATCAGAAAGGCAAGCACACAGGGGAGCCACTGGGGCAGCGCGTGGCGGGGGCTGGCCTTGCAGGGTGGTCCATCTCTCATCCTGGACAGCTGCTGGGCGGGAGCAGTGTGGAGAGCCACTCTGAATCCTGGAGCAGAGAGGCTCTGACCGTCACTACACCTAATAGTGACCTGGACACTGCCCGGTCCCGGAGGTTGAGGACGGATCTTCAGGTGTAGGCATGTTGCCCCATGGATTGAGCTATGCTCACCTGTTCCTTTATGATATTATCCCTTGCCCTGTTTGGGATAGAATGTTCCATGGAAGCATCCTTTGTGTGTCCCCTTCTCTTGCTTTGCCCTTGGGTGTGGCCTTCCTTGATGTCGGTCAACGTGCTGACAGCAGACATCAGGAAGCTAGACTCAGGCCCTGAAACCTGACCCCTTGCCTCATTTGAATGGCTTCTCCTCAATAATAAGGGTCAGCACATGCTCTCTCTATCTCTTTCTGCAGGCCCTTAAGGTCAGAGGAGCCATCACAGGACCCAAAGAAAAAGGTATCTCTCTCTTGTGTGGTTATTTCATGCAGCCAAATTAGCCCAGGTCCCCTGGAGTGATCCTGAGTGTTTTAGTCACAAGGAACGTGACAGAGCAGGACTCCAGTGGATCTGCTGGATGTCACTCCATCACTGGATGTACCTGGGTGAAAGGCTGTTCTCTCTGGTCTGCCGTGCCTTCTGCCCTGATGTCTGTCCCACCCACCTGTCCTGATACCTACCCCTTGGCTGTTCTCGCCTCCTGGGGCTTGGCCAACATGGTGGTGCTGCTGCCTGGAGTGTCTCTTTAAGGTCCTCTGACTGCAGTTTTTACATCATATTTGGGAAGCAGAATCCCGCCCTGGCTCTCACAGCCCCTCCTCCCATGAAGATGCCCAGGGGTCCTTGGAGTGACCCCCGGCCAGAGTTCTGGCTCCATGGTGTCTAGCACACCAGCCAGGCCATCAGCTACCTTCGTAAGCTTTGGTCTCACCTGGGCTGGAGGCGCCACACAGGGCCACCTTGCAGAAGGCTCTGGTGAGCAGTGCTCTGTGCAGGGCTGGGGCCTGACCCTCTGGGTGGCTCATGGTGGCCAGGGTGCTGTGTCCACCCTCAGCTGCTGGGAGCCCGCCAGCCTCCGCCCATGCCTGCTCAGAAGGGCCTGGGCTTGCCTGAGCTCATGCCACACCCAGCCCTGGTGCTCACCCCTGGGACCAACTGTTGAAGAAGGAGCAGCTCAGCCAGTTGTACTATGGGCTCTGAGCTGGTGCGTCCTGCTTCGCACTTTGAACTTACAAATGCTTTGCTATCACGCCTCTTCCCCTGCCTCTTCTGAGGATGCTGGTTCAGGAGTCCTCTAGCTGGCTGCTTTCCTGTGGGTCTTTTAACAGTAAAAACCTCCACTGCTACTAGTTTATCTTCAGACGATATTGACATGGCACGATTTAAAAGGCATTCCTACTGGGTTCTAATTCATTATTTGGCGATATTGATTTCACAGATTTTACAGGGTCTATCTTTTTGTAGCAATTGGTCCCTTCCTTGTGAGCACTTTATTTATAGACGTGAAAACACGTAAAACTCAGTGCTGAGCTGCTGTTGAGTGAGGCTGGCTCAGGCCATGTCCAGAGGCCAGACCCTGCCTCCCTCTGCGGCAGCTCCACCAGCAGGACCAGTTAGCTCTGCGACTTAGAGATGGAAACCAGCACCTGAAGCTGTCCTCACCGTCTTCTGGATTCTGTGAATCAGGACAGGCCCATCTCGTCAGTTGTGCTAATTCACTTCCTGGGACCTTTGCCTGGAGGTTCCCAGCACTGAGGGTCATGACTGTCACATCACAGAGACTCTTCCTGCTGTGGCCCAGTGGCACTACTGGGTGACACACAGAGCTTTGGATTCTTCTGTCTGAAATACCAGTCCTGAGGGGGCTGGAGCACAAGCAGCTCCATGTATAACTGACGTTTTAAAATAGCACAGGCCTTTTGTATTTTAGTAATTCTTTCCCTCTGACTGTTCTTAATTTCTTCTGCTCAGTGTGTGTGTGTGTGTGTGTGTGTGTGTGTGTGTGTACGCACACACACACACACACACACACACATGCAAGAACAGGGCTTTCTTTGCTCACAGTCCGTGCATTGTGGTCCTGGTTTAGGGGCTTTGTTACATTGGCAGGACGCCAGGAAAACCCAAGGGGGTCTGTCCACGCACACCAGTGCAAGCAGCAGCGTCGCCTTCCACTGGGGCCCTTCGGGAAGCCCGAGGTAGTGTTGGGACTCCCTCTCACCCGGGACCATGGGGACGTTCAGTCTCGCCGTTTGGGTGGCGTTGGCTCGGGCACCTCATTTGGGATGCCCCTTCGCCCTGGAACTGAGGGTCCTATGGTCACAGACACCCTAGCTCTTTCCTCCAGAGAGAACTTGAGTGGCCTCAACTGTCATTTTGTCTCTTTTTCTTTCTTTGATGTTTTTTGGGGATGGAACCCAGGGCCTCACGCATGCCAGGCAGGAGCTCCATCACTGAGCTGCATCCTGGCCCTTGAAGGCCATTTTCAATGTTCACATTTGCTGCTCAGGGCTGAGGACGGCTCAGGCTGGACGGGTCCTCAGGGTCTCCCTGGAGGCTGGAGTGGCCCCAGCCGCAGCTGTTTGAGATTTGGGTTTTACCTTCCACTAGGGCTGCCAAGAGGGGTCTGCTGAGTGGGCCTGCACAGTTTCGCAGGCCACGTGGCCTGCCGTGGTCTCTGAGACACTCAGCCCCATGCCGTTCCAACACCTTCCATCTTGTCTGTGAATTCACCTTGCCAAGCAGTCACCCCTGCAGGGGCCCATTGTCACCTGACTGTGTCCAGGTGGGGCGATAGGTGGGCCAGTGCCGTGAGCACTGCAGTGCCTGGAGGACCACTACAGTGGGGATCTTGTTGGAGCAGGGTGTCCCCCAGCTGGCGTGAGCAGAGGAGCTGCAGAGCGGGCTACTAGAGCAGGTGGAGGCAGCCAGAGTGGAAAAGGCTGGTGACTTGATGTTAGCACAGTGCCGGCAGGCCCCGGGTCTCTGCTGTGACAGCCACCGGCTGACTGCACCGTCCCTTGTCTAATCAGTGACCAAAATACCTGATACAAACAACTTAGCAGAGGATACGTTTATTTTTGGGCTCATGGTTTCAGAGACCCAGACCATGGTGGGCTGACTCCATTGCTCTGGGCCTGGGGTAGACCTGGAGCATCTTGGAGGAGGAAAGCTGCCCAGTTCATGGTGGGGAGCAGAGTGAGCAAGGGGAAGGGGCTGCAGGGAAGAGGCACAGGGTACACCCCAGTGGCCCCCTCCAGCCACACCCTACCTGTCCACAGTCCTACCCACTCAGTCATTCAGACTCAGATGGACGGACTAGGTGAATCTCTCACCGACCAGTCATCTCATCTCCTGCATCGGCAGGACTCTGGGGGATACCTCACCTCCAAACTGTAACAGGTGCTGGGCCCTGGGTGACAAGGTTTCCTCTCACGGACATTCCCCTGTTCACTGGTGTGTGTGACCGGCCCCCACATGAGGATGAGTTGAGGGCGTAAGATGCAGGCTGGGCAGTGGGAGCAGCTCATCTGCTAGATGGTGATCACCAGCCCCCCTGGGCAGCCAGCGTCTTACCAACTGTTGTGAATCATGCAATCAAAATAGTGGTCATGGCCAGAAGTGCTGTGAAAGAACAAAGTAGGATCAGTGGATTAGTGTCCCACTCAGTGAGGCTTGGCACGGTGTTGGAGGGGACTTTGTTTCTGCTGTGTGTGTGTGTGTGCGCGCGCGCGTGCACCTGTGTTCCAGGGTGTGATGTGCAGTGTATTGTTCCGAGTTTGTGTCTGGAAGGTTGAGCAGCCCCTCCCCACCCTGGTGAGAGGCCTCCCCTGCCCCTCTGTTTAGAGTAGAACCCCAAAGCACAGCTTGCTTTTCTTTGTGGCCGGCATTGTGATCTGGACTCCTGCTGATGGTGGGCCTGCTTCTCTATGGTGGATGTCGGCCCACAGAGCAGGCTGGGCTCCCCTGGGTGGGCTGGAGCTCTGCCAGTGCTCTCCACTGAGGGCCTGAGGGGGCCGGCCCAGGGAGCACACTGCCCAGGAAGGCAAACTAGTGATGGCCACATGGGCAGGCGGGGGAGGGCAGGTGGGCACAGCCTGAGCAGCTGCAAAGTCCTCGGTATCTTTGTGTTTCTAAGGACTTACGGAGCCTCACAACACGAGCCCTGCTCTCCTGAATACTGGGCATTTGGTGACACTCCCTCCAAGTGGGCAGCTTTGTGGGGTGGGATGGGAAGGCAAGAGGGTCAACAAAGCAGTGTTGCCTGGGTTGAGACAAGCCTACCCTGTCTCAGGTGTGATGGCCACGGGCCACACTGACAAACAGGCTCTACCCTGCTCAGCTATGAAGAAAGACTTCCACTTGCAGCTGCCAATCACCAGGAGCACTGACTGAGGTCGGCGGTCCTGGACTTGCAGGCCAGTGGGTACAGCTGCCTTCGATGGTATCACAACACTTCGGCCTGCTCCTTGGTCTATGGGACACTGTGCCTCCTCACCTGCAAGTGTGTGGTCAGATGTGTGGAGCCCCTGCTCCCAAGGGTCAGGTGGGAGCCCCTTTACTGAAGAGCTTTTCTCTGTCCAGCAGTAGAATTTTGGGGAGCCTCACAGGGATGGAGGGGTGGAACTGGCCCACCAAAAGGGTTTTTTTATGGTTTGGATACATGGTGTTCCCCCAAAGCTCAGTGTAAGAAGGTTCAGGGGAGAAATTATTGGGTTATGGCCTTAAACTAATCAGTGGGTTAATCCCTAATGGGATTAGCTGGTAACTAGAGGCCCGGAAGGTGTAGCTGGAGGAAGTGGCTCACGGGGGGTGTGGCTGGGGGGGACATTCTTGGTTTCTGGAGCTGGAGTCTCTCTGTTTTCTGATCACCATGTGAGCCACTTCCCTCTGCTGCACTCTTCTGCCATGATGTCCTTCCTGACCTTGAGCCCCGAGGAATGGAGCTGGCCTTCTGTGAACTAGGGCCTCTGCGACTGTGAGCCCTCAATAACCTTTTTCTCCTTTACAGTTGTTCTGGTCGGGTCTTTAAGTCACAGAGGGGAAAAGCTGACGTCAGCAGTCTTGGGGAGGTTGGCGTCGGGGCCGTGGTTTCTCTGTGCTCTATGCCCAGGGCAGGGCCCCACACTGCCCTGCGAGGGTGCTGCCCGGCCCCTGGGCGCATGGCCCCCACACTGCCCTGCGAGGGTGCTGCCCGGCCCCTGGGCGCATGGCCCCCGCACTGCCCTGCGAGGGTGCTGCCCGGCCCCTGGGCGCATGGCCCCCTCACTGCCCTGTGAGGGCGCTGCCCGGCCCCTGGGCTGGGTCTCTTCTCATCAAAACATGGATGTGGACCTGCTTCCTCAGCAGGGCAGCCTGTGGGTGTCTGTAGGGCGAGATGGGGCCCCGGGTGGGTTCTGCTGTGCTGGGTGGGCTCTTGTTGTCTTGCCTGGGTCTCTCTGCAGAGTGTCCTTGCCTCCTCCCGTTTGCCTCAGCCCCCACCACCCCCGGGTCTCTCTGATCCCCCTTAACTGCCTGCCAGGCCCTCTAGACACAGAGGGAACCCAGACGAGGGGTGGTTGGGAGCGAAAGCTGATGACTTTCCACCCTAGCGTCTACCCTGACCCCAGGAGGCTCCGGGACAGAATGCAGCCCCTCGGGCCACAGCAGGAGATGGTACAGCGGTGGCCCTGGCTTCAGCCCTGGGCACTGTGTGGAACAGCAGTCAGCTTCACCCCCACTTGAGGCCCTCTGCCCACCTGAGCACACGCACACCCAACCCACAGCACGCCTTCCAGGGCACCAGAGTGTGCTCCACTTGTGCACAGTAGTCACAAGCAGCCATGTGCAGATGCCCATGTGCACACATATGCTCGCGCACATGGACACGCTCCTGCAGCCACGCACAGTGGCCCCAAGTTCCTTGCAGGTCAGTTGGGCTGCAGGAACACCAGGGAGGCCTGCTTGCCTGCTGGGTGCATGTGGACTGAGAGGCCCAGACTGCTGGATGGTCACACCAGGCCCTGCTGTCCCTCCTTCCCTCACCCACCATCGTGAGGGGCGCTGATGGGCCTGGGGCCAGAAGAAAGTGGTGGTTCTGGTGACCGGGGTTAGTGCCCTGAGGGGATGCCAGGCCTTGCCACTGACACTTTTTTTTGCCCTGCAACAAAGGAAGAGGCTGTCTGGGGCACAGCCACAGGGGGTGGGGGCAGATGAGTGAGGGGCAGGCCCTGCTGGGAGGGGCTGAAAGGCAAGGGGTGCAAGAAGTTGCCTTGTGTGTGGTGAACAGATGGCCCACCAAGTGCTGGTTCTTAGAACAGGGTGCGTCCAGTGCGGCTTTGTGCTGTGTTTGTGTGTGCACATGAGAGCATCGGTAACACCCCAGCCACATGAACCTGTGTGTGGCTGGGTGCGTACCCCTGGATCTCCTGTGCAGAAGGCCTCCATCCCTGTCCATCCCAGGGAAGCAGCCCTTGGTGTCATGAGAGCTGCACATGCAAGGCCCAGGCAGGGGAGCTTCTCTTGGTGTCGAGGGAAGGGGTGCTGTTGCTAGACCAGAGCCCTGTGAGTGTGGTGGGTGGCGCCGCTGAGCTGAGCTCTCCTGCCAGGAAGCACTGGGGTTCCTGGCATTGTGAAAACGGTGCTGAGAGGGCTGAGGGGTTCCTGGGAGAGCAGGGAGTGGCACAGGCAGCGTGGTGGCTGCATCTTTGGAGTAAGATCTGTTGCTTTCTCTGCTACTTCCCTCAGTGGCCATCCTTATCATTTGTTTGGACTTGTGAATGTCTTTTCTGGGAGCCATTTCATCTTCCCCTCCCTTCCCAGACCCCCTTGGCCATGGCTCTGATGAGAACCTGGGGTCTGGGGCAGAGCCTGGACCCCACAGCCTCGGACTGCCCTCTCAGTGGGCCCCCCCAGGCAGAGCCCCTAAGCCCCAGTGGTCTGCTCCCCAGCTCTAGTTGTTGCTAGAGATCCTTGTGCAGAAATCTGATGTGAGAGCTAGCTACTGCTCAGTGCAGAAGGCTCTGGCCTGGGACCTCTGCCCTGGGAACAGACCACCAGCTACTGTGTCCTCTCCAGTGATTAGCTGTCCACTCACTTTCCTGGCATCTCTCTCCCCTGCAGCGGTCAGACCCACAGCTGCTGGCCCAGTTCTACTATGCTGATGAGGAGCTGAACCAGGTGGCCGCGGAGCTGGACAGCCTGGATGGGCGGAAGGACCCCCAGCGGTGCACACTACTGGTCAGCCAGTTCCGCTCCTGCCAGGTGAGCAGCCAGGGGTGGTGAGGGATGGCGCAGGCTGTCCTTGTAAAGACAGGCTTTGTCATCTGCCTACATTCTGCAGGGATGTTCTCTCTTGGTTGGCCCTGGGGCTGTGGGGAACCAGAGCCAGGAGGAGGGTGTTCTTGGGCAGGACAGTGTGCAGTAGGGGGGCAAACTGCACTGGACCCCTGGGGAGAGCAGAGGTGAGGGAGGTGGGGAGGAGGGAGTGGCTGGCCTGGGGGTGAGCCTGCTCCTGGTGATGCAGGCATGCAGGGTCAGGGGCAACGCAGCTGCTTGCTGCTGGCTGCTTGCTGCTGACTCACGGCTGTGAGCTGCTGCTGCATAATTCAGACGGCACTGGAGGCTGCTGCTAAAAATACCTTAGCCAACCAAGTTTTCTGCCCCGAGTACTAGACACCCAGTGACCACCAGGATCTTGACGAAGCTTGGGAACTCTGTGTCTTCTGCCACGAGGTCTTGCTGGGCCCTAGGTCCTGGGAGGTGGGGATGGTGTGTGCCCACCAACAGGGACAGACCGTTGCTGTGTGACTGTGGCCCCTGCAAAGTGGCCAGGGTGGCCACACCCCAGGCTGGGTCTGGGTCTTCAGGGGACCTGCACCGATGATTGAAGGGTCATTCCTTCTCCCTGTTCTTCGTCCACTTGGCCTGCTCCAGTGTGAGGGCTTTTCTGGATAGCTCAGGCTCCGAGTGCTTTTTTCTTTTTGGTTTCTGAGGTTTTGAACTGGTCAGCAACAGCCTCCATTCACCATGACTGTTCAGATGTTCCGATGGACATCCTTGGTTCCTCTGGGCTGGCCTCCCTGCTCCCAGGAGTTAGAAACAGGGCAGAAGGTACCAGGGAGCTGCCTACAGAGGGAGGCTCCACAGAGGAGAGATGCTTAGAGAGGCTGAGGCCCTGCGGCCTGCCTGGGAGGAACTGGGACGATTGTGGTGGCCTTTGGGAATGGCTGTTCCCTTTACATGCCTCACTCTTTGAGCTGGGTGCCTTTTTTTTTTTTTTTTTAACGTTTTTTAGTTGTTGATGGACCTATATTTTATTTATTTATTTATTCATATGCAGTGCTGGGGATCAAACCCAGTGCCTCACACATGCCGGGCAAGCACTCTACTACTGGGTGCCTTCTGTTGAGCGGCCGGTGGTGCTGATGGCACAGTGTTGTTCTAAGTGAGTCTGAGAGGTGGCCCAGGGGAGGGTGGCCTCATCTGAGCTATGCACCAAGGTGGGGTGAGGACCAGAAGGGAAGACGCAAGGCCAAACCCTGACATGAGCACATGCATTCTTCTCTTGTCTCTGGCATCGGTGTAAGAATACTGAGGATGAGGAGTCGCCAGACCCTCAGCACTGACCCCTTCAAGGGTCACTTCCTCCTTCATGTTCTTCCTCTACTTGGCTCTAGGACTCTGCATCCCTGGCTGTCCTCCTACCTACTGGTCACTTTTCCTTCAGCTCTTCTGTGACCTGCCCAGCTCCCTAGCCACTTAGGCAGGTTGTAGCACAGGCCTTCTCCTGTCCTGTGTGGCCATGATGTCTATGCTGACCACCCCTGCACGTCCCTCTCAGTCTCCTCCTGCCCAGATCCAGGTGTGCAGCCAGGATGCCTCCCTGCTTCCCTGGACGTCTCACAGGCTCAGCCCCAGCATACCCCAGAGCCCCTGCTGTCCAGCTGTCCATACCTCTGAGCTGCTTTTGGTTTTCGAGGTCTACACCCCACAGCTCTTGCCAGTTAACCTGATGCTTCCGTCTTTCCACAGTGTTCCAAGTATATTCAGGTTTTGATTGACAGGTGCTAATAGAAATACATGGTACATTGATCTTATGAGTGGAAACCTTTCTCTGGGATACAGGTCAAACCAAACTGCTTTTCCTACTCTCCTTTCTCACACAGCCACACGACACTTCCGACACCTGACGTGTGGACTTTCCCACCCCTGAGTGATTCTCTGGAGGGTCTGCAGCAGAGGCTGGCTGGGCACCTGCCAGCTCAGTTCCCTCCCGACAGGGCCTGGATCCGCAGGTCCCAGGCTTGCGGAGGGCAGAGTGGCACTGCCTTCACATCATATTGATGAAGGATGCAGGGCGAGGTCTGGGAGGGTCCTATGCACAGGAGCACTCCCTGATGGAGCCGGGTGCCACCCTCCTGGCACACAGGGGAGCTCAGCAGCCTGGAGGCTCCCTTCTTTACCAGGGTGAGACTGATTGCACCACTGGCCACGGGTGAGCAGTTCTGCCTTCAGCCCCCTCCCTGCCTGGAAGTCAGGGAGAGGCTGAGCGTCCAGCCTCTGATCCATCTTGGTCTCTCTAGTAACCAAGCCAGTCCTGATGCTCCCTAGGGATGTCCAGCCAGCAGTCATCTCATTAGCATATGACACTTACCATTCCAAAGTCCTGGGGTTTTAGGACCTATGTCAGGAGACTGGAAAACTGCACATATGTACATATATTTATCTATATATGTATATGCACACATGATATACACACAAGTGTGTGTGTGTCTATTTTATTTATTTATCAAGACGGGGTATCCCTGCTGCCCGAGCTGGCCTCAGCTCTGTGGCTCAGATGGTGCTCCTGCCTCAGCCTCCAGTGGGGACTATACATGCATGCCACTGTGACTGTGTTTCATGATACCCCTTTTTAAGTTCACTTGTTAATTCTGGCAGGATTTTTTTCCCCTTTTTTACTGTTCTTGTAGATACCATTAGACTTTTTGTGTAGATGATTGTGTTTTCTGAAAATAAGTACCCTGTGCTTCTTCCTTCCTGACTGAGGCCCTGCTTTGTGGTGCATGCTCTGCCCTGCCCTTTGCCCTGCCATGGAGGAGGTGGCGCAGGCCCCTCCTCAGTCTCACCTCGGGGAGCACATGCCTGTGGAACCTGCAGGTGGCCAGCGGGTTTTCCACACCCCTTCTCAGCCTGGGGTCTTCTCTGTTCGTGGCCCTGGTGGAAGTTCTATCAGGGGGGATGCCGAATCTTCTCCAAATGCTTTCTCTGCCTATTGAGAATATCATGTGTCTGTTCTAATGTAGTAAATTGCCTTGACTTTCTTTCTTTCCTTTTTTTTTTTTTACTTAATAAATATGGACTTTTTTGCGTTATTATCCATTCCTTACCCAACAGTGGGGTGCAGGACATAAGGACAGGGCCGTGTCTGCGACGCCCACTGATCTGTCCCAGTACGACACTCAGGAATATCCATGCAAAAGGAGCAATTGGATGACTGTCTTACAGTTTTTATTTATTTATTTATTTATAATGTTTATTTTGTAGTTGGACACACTACCTTTATTTCACTTATTTATTTTTATATGGCTCTGAGGATTGAACCCAGGGGTCCGCTCGTGCGAGGCGAGCGCTCTACCATTGAGCCACAATTCCAGCCCTAATTTGTTTTTAAAATGTGCCTTATTTTGTTTATTCTTTCTTGTATATGACAATCATGGCAGAAACAATGGTGAGCCGTGCCGAGCTGCCAGAGTCTGGATACTGTGCCTCTGTGCACATCCAGGCTTCTCCCCATGGCTATTTATTTTCTTTCTTCTTCTTTTTTTTTTTTTTTTTTTTTTTTTTTTTTTGTGGTGCTGAGGATTGAACCCAGGGCCTTGTGCATGCAAGGCAAGCACTCTACCACCTGAGCTACAGCCCTGGCCCTCACCATGGCTATTTCTAGAGTGAAAATTTTCTAGCACTTTAAGAAATTTTGACGTTGTCCAGGCTAGTTCTCTTATTTTCCAAATTAGAATACTAAACCCAGTCAGGGGAGGTGACTGAGCCACAGTCACATGCAGTAAACAGAAGGCAAGTGTGGTCACTTGCTGGTGGATCGGGGAGCACAAGAGAAGACTCTCATCCCTCAGGGGAAAGGAAAGAAGGGGTCACCTGAGCCTCACAAAGGTGCCAAAGAGAAAAGCATGTGGCCTTGGTCTTGGTGAAAATAGATTTTTAAAAACACAGAAGGGGGCTGGGTGTGGTGGCGCACCTGTGATCCAGTGGCTTGGGAGGCTGAGGCAGGAGAACACAGTGCGCTCGAGGCCAGCCTCAGCGACTTCATGAGGACAGGGATGTAGCTCAGTGGTGAAGTGTCCTGGGTTCAATTCCCATGCTGCAAAAAATAAATGAATGATGGATAATTATTAAATAAGAAAGATAAAATATAGAAGGGCTGGGGATGTAACTCAGTGGTAGACCTTTTGCCTAGTATGTTCAAAGCTCTGGATTTGATTAAAAAAAAAAAGAAAGGAAAAAAAAGCAGAAATAAAATCAAAAGAGAAGCGGTCAGAATCTACTAAGAAAGCGCAGCATTTGGGCTGGGGATGTGGCTCAAGCGGTAGCATGCTCGCCTGGCATGTGTGTGGCCCGGGTTCGATCCTCAGCACCTCATACAAACAAAAAATGTTGTGTCCGCCAAAAACTAAAAAAATAAAAATTTAAAAAAAAAAATTCTCTCTCCCTCTCTCTCTCTCTCTGGGAAAAAAAAAAGCGCAACATTGAGATCACATCATGGTTCTGTGTCCTCACGGGAACATCTGGCTCACTCTGAGAGCTGAAAATGCTCTAGTCACTGGGCCCCTCCCAGATGTCCTTCCTTCCTTGGTCCAGGAGGAACCCAGGAATCCGCTGGTTGATTTTCAATATTAAAAGAAATGACTGGGCTGGGGCTGGGGCTGGGCTCAGTGGCAGAGCGCTTACCTCGCACGTGTGAGGCACTGGGTTCGATCCTCAGCACCACTTATAAATAAATAAAAAATAAAGGTCCATCAACAACTAAAAAATAAAAAAAGAAATTACTGGGATAAATCCACTTGTTCATGATACATTATCCTTTCCATGTATTAACTTCAATTTCCTAATATTTTTTTAAAAAGATTTCTTTTTTCCATTTTTGCAGCCTGGGAACTGAACGCAGGACCTTGTGGGTGCAGGCAGCCTGCCTCTGAGCTGAGCCTGCCCCGTCCACTGTTTGTCTGGACTCGTGAGAGACGTGCTGCACAGCCTGCGTGGTCTGGGCATCAGAGAGTGATGCCCAGGCCTTGTGCATGCTGTGGTGAGGGCTCTCGGCACGAGCTGGGAGATCTTCCCTGCTCTTGGGTTTTGGATGAGTGTAGGCAGAGTTGTTTCTTCTTAAATGTCTGCTGGAGTCTCCTGGGAATCCATCAGACCCTGGAGATTTTTTCTACGGGAAGATTTTGAACCACGATTCATTGAACAGATATAGAGGTTTTTCAGATGTTCTTTTTCTTCTTGAAGAGTTCTGAAAGCATCTTTCAAGAAATTTCTTCTAAGTTGTCGAATCTGTCGAGAGGACGGGCTCACGACGATTCCTTTTGGCTCCTGCAGGTCCCCACGATGTCTGCTTGTCCTGTTGGTCTCCCTCTGGCCACGCTGCGGGATGCTGTCAGTCTCCCCGTCTTCCCAGCGGAGCCACGTGGGGCCCCCTCGGCTGTCCAGTGTTTCCCAGGTTGTGTTTTGCTCTAGTCTCAACCACTCTTTCTTCTGCGGCTTTTGGGGTCCCTTCCTCTTCTCTCTCCAGTTCTTGAGGTGGAAGCTGAGGTCAGAGAAAGGCAGGCCAACCTTCATGCAGTGCAGGATTCCATGTGGGGCTCTCCCTGGCTCAGCCTGGCTCGCTTCCCATAGATCTGGATGTGTTGCATTTTTACTTTAATTTCTTCAAAATACTTTCTAATATACTCTGATTTCTTCTTAAACCCATGAATTATTTAGAAGTGTGTTTAGTTTCCATATATTTAGAGGTATTTCCACTGTTGATTTCTAATTCTACGATCAGACTGTGAACTTCTTTCTTTTAACAGTACTGGGAATGTAACTACGGGTGCTCTCCTACTGAGCTGCATCCCCAGCCCTTTTTATTTTTATTTATTTATTTTTAATTTTTTTACTTGTTGATGGATTCTTATTTTATTTATTGATATGTGGTGCTGACAATTGAACCCAGTGCCTCACACATGCTAGGCAAGCACTCTACCACTGAGCCCCCACCCCCGCCCCAGCCCTTTTTATTTTTTGAGATACGGCCTCACTAATTTGCTGAGGCTGGCCTGGAACTTGCGATCCTCGTGCCTCAGCCTCCTGAATAGCTGGGTTTTGACACGTGTCTCTACATCAAGCCTGGAGTGTGTATTTTGCATGACTTGAATTCTTCTTAAACTTTACAAGGCTTGTTTCATGGCCGAGAATCTGGTCTTTCCTGGTATTGTTCCCCACGAGGACCAGGTGCATTCTGCTGTCTTGGGTGGGACGCTCTGTAAGTGCCAGCCGTGTCTAGTTGGTTAATAGCATTGTTAAAATTTACTAGGTGCTTGATGATTGTCCCTTTCTTTCTGTGTCCTAACGATTATTGGGAGAGGGGCCCTGGACTTGCTCTGTCCTCACTCGGGTGGCTGAGCTCTGTTGGAGGCTCGGAAGTGCGAGGGGTCCTGTGCTCCCTGTGCTCGACCCCTCCACAGCAAGTGGCTCCAGCCTCGCGGTAGCCGCTCAGGCCGGCCCTGGCAGGTGCCACGTGGCACCTCTCTGACCGTTGGCCTGTGACTGTATCCCTGCACGTGAGAGTCATGCACAGCCTGTTACTGGGCTCACTTTCCTGGGCCTTCAGGTCATTGTTGAATATGACCTTCCGTCCTCTGTCCCCTTTCTCCCTTCCTTCCTCTGGGCCCCTTGACTCCACTGATTTCTTTGGTGAATTTCTTTGCATTCTTTCTGGTTTGGGATCCTGCCCCGTCTCCCTGGTGGGCCTGCTGGCCAGCTCTTTGTCTTATTATTCAGTGGTGGCTTTAGGTCACTTAGTGAGCATCATAACTTCAGAGGCCTCCCTGTGATGTCACGTTGCTTCCATACGGTGGAGGACCCCGCCCTGGGCTTCCCCGTCCTCCTGTGGGGCCATGTCCTGGGCTTGTCCTGGGCTTGGCCATTTTGCCTTCACACACTACAGGCCAATGTGTCGCAGTGCTTTTGTTTATAGACAGTTTTGGTTTTTTTTTCCCTAATAAAAAAGTGGATAGCACTGGGTACAGTGGCCCAGGCTTGTGATCTCAGTGACTCAGGAGGCTGAGACAGGAGGATCCCAAGTTCAAAGCCAGCCTCAGCAACTTAAAATTTAGAGAGACCCTACCTCAAAAAAACCGAAAAAAAAAACAAAAACAAAAAACAAAAAACAAAAAAAAAGGAAAGGAAACTGAGTCGTCAGGAAGGCTCTGTGTGTTGACTGTGGTCGCCGCCAGAGGCCTGGTTTCCATTTGGCCACTTGTCTTCTCTGGAGGACACCCTTTGGCATTTCCTGTCACTCAGGGCTGTCTGCTGCTCCCGGACTCTCCAGCATTTGGGTGGACGTGGGGTTTGGAGTCCAAGTTGGCTGCTTCTCCCGCCAGGTCTTCAGGGTGCCCTCCTCTGCACTCTTTCTGACACACCCAGTGCACTTTTTTGGTGGTTCCTCAGTCCTAACAAGCCATTTTCTGTCACCTTCAAGATTTTCCCTTTGTCCTGCTGTTGGCCATTTGGCGGTACCCTTCCTGGGACACTCTGTTGTGTGCTGGGCTCCTGGGCTCCTGGAACCTGTAGGTCTACCTATCGTGGTTACCTGCAGGTCTTGCCCTCCCCACCGCACGTCCTTCCGGGGGGGTCACTTGCTGTTGAACCTGCTGAGATCACTGACGATCCCTTCGTCACAGTGACCGTTAGCACTTTCTCGGATGCATCCGGATGCCTCCCTGGCTGGGTCTCCGGAGTCTCTGTTCATTCTTTCCAAAGTGCCTGGCTGAGTCTCTTCAACCCAGACCTGGGCATTTTCATCTCTAGGAGTCAGTATTTGGGTGCTTTTCATTTCTTCGTCATCTCCACTAAACTTTGATCACAGACTGGTTATGACCACTGCCTGGGTGTCCTGAGGCTGACCCTGAGATCTCGGTCAGGTCTGGGGTGATTTTGACTGTGGCTTCTCCTTTCCATTGTGGCTCATATTTTTCTTAATTCACTGCACACCTGGTCACTTTTCCTCGGACGCCTGACTTTGTGAGTTTCACTTTGCTGGGGATGACCACAGTGTGTTCCTGTGAGTACTCCTGAGCTTCGCCTGCGGTCCTCGTTACTTGGAAACCACTTGCTCCTTTGGTCCTTGTTCTGAGGTATTACTCAGTCCTGCGTTGAGGGCCGACTCCTCTGCATCAGGCAGGCCCTGCTGGATGCCCCCTCTGGCCCTGTGGCTCCTGCCCCTGCTCCGTCTCCTCCGTGGGGGCTGCTCTCTGTTCCTGTGCTGCTAGGTCTGCACCGAGCCTTCGAGGTGCGCCCTTGGCCTGCGAGCCTCTCTCCGAGTGGAACCTCTGCTGCTCTGTCCTCTCGCTCTGCCATTCCTGTGCTGTGACGTGTGGAGCTTGTCTCCAGGGAGCAAGCCAGGCGGTTGCAGGGCTGATCTGCTGTCCTTCCTGATTCCTAGGGATTGATGCCTTGGCTGGTCCAGTGTCTGATGTCTGGGGCTGCTGTTTGGGGTGGGGCACATTTGTTCCTGCCCCTCTTGGCTGGAGCGCTCGCCTAGCATGTGCAAGGCCCTGGGTTTGATCCTAAGCACCACATAAATAAAATAAAGATATAGCCAAAAAGAATATTAAAAAAAAAGAAGTCCCAGCTGTGTCTGCAGAGGTGTCATGCATCAGGCGCTGTTCCCAGCATGGGGACGTGTCCGTGCAGAAAAGACCCTGCCCTCAGCCGCCGATGCACTGGTGGGCCAGGCAGGTGGGCAGTGAGACCCAGCACTGCATTGGCTGCCGCACATCTGGGCAAGCCAAGCCTCCGTGCTGATCCCTGACTCTTAGACCTGGCTGATGCTTACTGAACCCTCACTATTGTTATTATTCTTACCATTTATTTACTAGTTCATGGAACCCTAAGAAGGGACCTTCCTATTCCAAAACCTCTTAAAAAGGACTGGCAATCCCACCCTTGCTATTGCTTGGATCTTTGTTTTTGTATTGTGAAGGCCAGGCTCTTTCCTTACGCGGCAGACTTTCCTTTAGAGCACACAGCTGTCTTGGTTAGAAGGCTCTGTTTCCCCTCTCTTGAAGCCTCAGAGGGCAGAAGGGAGGGATGTCCAGGTCAGCATCACCCAGGGTGAGAGCACCCATCTTTCTGGGCAGCCATTTGGCAGCATGTAATTAGAGCCCGTGTGTAGTTTGAACTCTTGACTTGTAATTCCACTGCTTGAAGTCAGTGGGTCCTGCTCCGGAATATCTTGCACCACGGTGCTGGCCACAGCCTTTCTGTTGGTGTGGACTGCACACTGCACATGGCTGGCAGGGCTGGGAGGAGTGAGTCCATGTGTTTCACAGGGTGGAGCCGTCCTTCAGGCACTGGGTTGGTGAAGAGCCATGGTGATGGGCTCCGGCTGCAGGGGTCAGCTGTGGAACATGACATTAAGCACACAGGAAGAGCTCAACTCTGCCCAGGAAAGGCTGGGGGAGCAGTCCTGGGAGAAAATATGCCAGCCTGCCAGGTAGTTTCACCAGGGTCACTCCCCTGCCTCTGTGCTATCCTGTTGGTTCTAGACGTCCTGTAATGAATGTGTGTGAATGATTTCATGCTTAAAAAGTTAAAGGAGGGGCTGGGGATGCGGCTCAAGCAGTAGTGGGCTCGCCTGGCATGCGTGCGGCCTGGGTTCGGTCCTCAGCACCACATACTAACAAAGATGTTGTGTCCACCGAAAACTAAAATATAAATATTAAAATTCTCTCTCTCTCTCTTAGAAAAAAAGTTAAAGGAAAAAAATTAAACTTTCAATGTTCATGTAATTCTGTGGAACAAATGTTAGGTACTTAAAGAATAGGACAGTTTTTTCTTTCTCAATGCTCTCCAAAAATATCATCATCAAGAAAAGAACAGGGCAACTGTTTTCTCATCTGCACAAGCCTGTCGTGCTTTGCATTTTGAGTGCAAGGAGTAGCGTAAAACCACTCTGAAGGAACGTAAGGACAGAAGGTGCTGTGCAGCGATGTGCCACGGCCAGGACTGAGGCTCCGGTTTACAGAGTTCCCCCCACACAGACCTCGGCAGCCCAAGACCATGGTTTCCATTTTGCAGATGGGGTTGGTGCATGGAGAGGCCAAGGGCCAGCCCCAGGTTGTGGGATGGAGGGCGGCTCCTTGGTGCTGGCTGGCTGCACACACTGCTCCTTGTCTGCTGGCTCCACAGGGACAGGAGGGCTGCTAAGGAACATGGCCTGGGGGTGCCTGGCCCTGAAGGGTCTCCTCCCCCTGCAAAGAGAAGACTGAAGTTCAGGGAGGACGAGGGCTTTGCTGGGTCCCCAGCTTGCTGAACCCCCCAGATCCCACATCTCTGACCTTTGCTGGGGCTGGAGAGGCCCTTCCCCTCACACGGTGGCCTCAATTCTACTCCAGGGACAGGCCAACTTGCAGCCGTCTGGGTGGGCTTGGTAAGGGGTGGCTTCATGTAGTGTCCCTTTGTGATGTCACTGCCTGGTGGCGTTTTCACACAAGTAGGATTTGTAGGCTGCCACGTGAAAAAAAGCAACACGGAGATGTAGCAGCAAAAATAGAATTTTGCGTGTCTGTCAGCCTAGCCGTCCATTCTCCAGTTCTGACTGAGGAGAACCTGCATAGTGTGCAGAGAGGTGCGCAGGGGTGGGCCTGGTGCTGAGCCCACAGGGAGCCGTCGCAGGGGAGGGCTCCACCTTCCTAAGGAACGGGCTTGCTCTGCCCTGAGCATCACGTGAAAGGCACCTCATGCTGGGGACAGATCCTCAGAGCCTTCAGATGCACAGGATCAGAGAGCAGCCTGCCAGCGGGGAGCCCTGGAGACACCTGGGGTCACCCTGCCCGGGAGCAGGCCTGGGGTGGTGTGGACGTTGCAATGCTGTCAGCTACGTGGGGGTTTCTCAGTTGCTGTCACAGCCCTAACCAGCAGTGGCCTATGTGCTTTCCAGGGTAACACAGCCCAGCTGGATGTGGCAGTCACACACTTTCTCCTCTTCTATTTCAGGATAACGTGTTAAACATCATTAACCAGATCATGGACGAGTGCATCCCCCAGGACCGCGCCCCTCGGGATTTCTGTGTCAAGTTCCCCGAGGAGATCCGGCATGACAACCTGGCTGGCCAGCTGTGGTTCGGGGCTGAGGTAGCTGCGCCACCTGGGTTCCAAGGTCCTAGTGTTGAACCTCCTTATGCAGTCATTTCCCTGTGACCTGCCCCTGGGCACCTGCAAGTGCAGGTGTGGTGTCTCCTCCTAGGCCCGCCTGCCCAGGTTTGCAGATGGTGTGGTCGGAGCCTGTTAGGACGCATGGCCCTCGGAGGGGCTGGGACAGCCACAGACCTCTGCCTCAAGACTGCACACGCAGTGAAGTTCCCAGTGTGGCTTTAATGAGATCCTCAGGCCCCGACATCCAGGACCTGAAAGTGGTTTTTTAAAAAAAATTTTAACTTTTATTCTTTAGTTGTAGGTGGACACCGTACCTTTATTTAATTTTTATGTGGTGCTGGGGATTGAACTCAGTGCCTCACGCATGCTAGGCGAGCACTTTTTCTCTGAGCCACAACCCTAGCCCCCTGAAAGTGGATTTTTATCAATATCAAGAAGGTAGTCCTCCTCTTCCCCTAGCTATGGTGACAGCTGAGATGGGGATCCTGGGCGCCTCAACCTTCCACTTCTTCCAATAGCCCTTAAGAGTTCATCTTCACCTCCTGGTGAGGAAGCTGAGGCCCTGAGGGGAAGATGCCCTTCCCACGCCCCCAGCTTTGGGGCTTCCCGTATCCCTACTGTGTGGACATCCCGACTCCTGCCCTTGACTGTGCTCTGGAGATAGAGGGGCTTCACTGTCCTCTGTGCTGCCCCTGTCCTCCGAGCCCCCTCTCCATGTACCTCTGGATCCGCCCCACCCGTGAGCCCCATCCTCCCCTCCGCCTCCCACCCTTCCCCACCCCATTCCTCTGACCTCTCTGGCTGGCGCATCCTCCCGAGGTTCTGGTTGGGTGTGGGTGCCCCGGCAGGCTGCCCTCTCTCAGCCTCAGTGTTTGTCCTGTGGTGTGGGCCCTGGGGCAGCGGGCAGCTGTGAGGAGATGCGAGAGGAGGTGGGAGAGAGGAGCTGGTGCCCACAGGCTCCACCCGCAGGGCTGACCTGGGAGCCTGATTCTTGTCCTGAATGGTTGTTGTGGGAGAGGACTGGCTGGTGGATTGGTTCTGCTTTTTGCTGGACAGTGCCTGGCCTGTGGTGAGCATCCACATTGCAAGGGGCCCTCCTGGGGGCGGCTGCCTCCCCACTGGCCTGAGAACAGTTGGCAGAACTTTGTGTGACTGAGAGCCTGGGCAGATGTGGGTAGTGGGCAGAGGGACTGTTGCCAGCCAGGAGCCAAGGTCTCCTCTCGGGTCAGGTTTTTCTGGGCCTTGAGCTTGTTTCCATGAGCTCCCTGTCACTTCCAGGAGACTGTGTGCACAGGGAGCCCAGCTCAGCCCTGCGAGGCATGCCTGGGCACAGAACTGAGCATGTTCTCTGGGCAGTCATCCCTTGGCTGGACCAGGAGGGGACAGGAGTCACATCACCAGGTCCCCCTGATCTGGCTCTGTTGGCCCTCCCCTCTCGGCTTGCCCTTTAGGTCCGGGGGGGGACCATGCTGGTCCCAGTCAGGGACATTTGTTACTGCTGCCATGTTGCAGTACTTGACAGGGACCTCTGCAGAGGGGCAGGGCAAGTGCCAGGTGCTGGCCCAGGGGGAGAAGGTGGGCCAAATGCCTCCGGGCACACACTTGGTTCCTGGGGACAGGGCCATTCCTGAGTGTGTTCTCTTGTCCTCAGTGCCTGGCTGCTGGTTCCATCATCATGAACCGCGAGCTCGAGAGCATGGCTATGCGACCGCTGGCCAAGGAGCTGACCCGCAGCCTAGAGGATGTTCGGGGCACCCTCCGTGACCAGGCGCTGCGTGACCTCAGCACCTACACAGAGAAGATGCGGGAAGCGTTGAGGCACTTCGACATCCTGTTTGCCGAGTTTGAGCTGAGGTGACCCTGGGGACCCAGGGCATGGGGAGTCACGCCCTGGCCCTATGCGTCCTAGTGGGGGCCAACTTTTTGGGGTGCATCCTGATATCTCCAGCAAGAAAGTTCCATGTAGGGAGGAATGGCTGGGGAGTCTGGTGCCAACTGGTGATGTGGTTAACTTGGGGCTCTGTCGGGGGACGAGGCTTTCCAGAGGGGGGATGTAAGCAGAAATGGCACAGGTGGGGTCTGGGGGGTCAGCCACCGTGGGCCTCCAGGGGAGAGGACTTGGGAGAGGCCCAAGGCACCAGGCACATTGCACAGTGTGCACAGACCCGGTGGTGCTTGTGGTAGGCCAGAAAAGGTCAGACACAAAAATCCGCATCCCAGGTGGCAAAGGTCGTGCGTCTTGTGATGCACAGCTGGGCGGTGACGGGGCCCGCCCTAGGAGGTTTGGGTTTGGGTTTGTTTTCTTTTGTCTTCCCTGGAGTCGGTGGTTGGGAAGGGAAGAGAATGTTCCCTTGGGAGAATGACTGACTCTCCGCCACAGCCTGCCAGCCCCCTGCAGCCGTCCTGTGAGCCCTGTGCCTGGCCAGGCCAGCTCCAGGCTGTGGAGGTCCACATGGCCTGACCCACCCAGGCAGCTGGGGTGGGCAGTAGTGAGGGCTAGTCATCGAGTGGCGGTGATGCCCCTCACACGGGGCAGGGCCACGGGGCTGAGGAGGCCTGGAGGAGGCCTACCTTGGTGGGAGCTGGGGTTTAAGCGGCACCGTAAAGTCGGGGCCTGGGTAGGGGAGGCTGATGACGGGGTCACCTCGGGAGTTGGGGGTTTAACTGAAGGCCCACTCAGGAGGCCAGGCGGCCTAGGGTCCCTGACGTGCTCTGCTGTGTCCGCAGCTACGTGTCGGCCATGGTGCCCGTGAAGTCCCCCAGGGAGTACTACGTGCAGCAGGAGGTCATCGTGCTGTTCTGCGAGACAGTGGAGAGGTAGGACAGGCGCCCCGCTGCCCTGCTCCAGGCCCAGGCGGAGGGCAGCCCTGGGGGTCGTGCCTAGTTGGGAGATCCCCTCACCTGCCACCCTCCCACCACGGGCTGCTTGTTGCTGGTGGGCAGAGGCCTGCCCTCCCACCTGTGGCTGGCCCCATGCCCCCTTTTCTCTGGGCCCAGAGGACAGGTGTTGCAAGTGAGGCGGTGCGACGGGATGGATGCGGGAAGGCTGGGCACAGGGCTGACATCCAGCCTCCCTCCCTCCCTGCTTGCCTCCTCTTGTGGGCTTCGGCCTGCCGAACACGGCTTTGGGGGTGAATCAGGGCCTCGTTCAGTAACGCAGGGTCCCATTTTCTGAATGGACTCCAGGGCCAAGATCTCACCTCCCATAGTTTTCCAAGTGACTTGCTTCGGGGACGTTCAGGTTTGGCCTGTCTTCGTCCCAGGCTTATCCTTGGTGCGAGCTGTTTTGAGTTCCTGGTGGATGGTGCCTTTGTCTGGATGACCGTGCCCTGTTCTGCTGGAGTCAGAGGCTGCTGCTGGGTGGCCGCTGCTGCTGGGTGGCCACTCCTGCTCTCTTCACCCCTCCTGGAGCAGTGGTGGGAGTGGACAGATGGCAGATGAGGCTCAGCAGAGCCCGCCTCTCCCTGGCCTTTTCCTCTAGCGCCAGCCTTTTTGCACGTGTGAGGGTTTGGGTGGCACAGGTCAGCCTCCGGCCCTTCTGCTGATGGAGGACACAGGCCAGGGTCAGGCCCGCTGCCCCCCTCATGGATGCCTCACTCACTCCCTTTTTCCCTTGGCCAGGGCCCTGGACTTTGGGTACCTGACCCAGGACATGATCGACGACTATGAGCCGGCCCTCATGTTCACCATCCCTCGGCTGGCCATCGTGTGGTGAGTGTCCCCTGCCTGGCTGACCATCAAGTCCCACGGTGCCAGGCCCTCTGGGTGTTGGTAACGGTCCCTATGCTGCTCAGAGTGGCTGCTCAGCTGCCCAGAGCTGTCCCTGGGCTTGCCTGCTGTTTCCTCAGCAGCTGAGGAGCCCAGTGTCCTGAGCACCTCTCACCTCGCTGGTGAGGGAGACAGCACCCGGCCTAAGCAGTGCAAGACGACCAGCCCTGTCACCCTACATTGCAGAGGTGAAGTGGACAGCGCAGGTGCTCACAGCTCAGGGGAGGCAGACACAGCACAATACCCAGGGCCACTTGGGCTGCCCTTGGGGCACAGTGACCCTGCGGAGGCTGGCTTTGCAGCGACGGAGTGCAAGGCCCATGGGCCCCACGGGGGTGTGATTGGTTGTTGTAGTAGTCTGTGCACTGGACCAGCTGGGCATGCTGATGGGGATACCTGGTGGGGAGCCTTCCCACTGGCCAGGGTGCATATTGGGAGAGCAAGGAACTCATGGTCAGCCTTTGGAGCCTTGTGGGGGCTCAAGGACGCCCAGGCAGCGCCTGGGACTCTGGGCAGGACATGCCTGGTTACTTCTCAGCCCTTCGGAGATCCTGGGGCCAGGAGTAGAGCCCAGGAGTTCTGGAGCTTCCTGCACCACTGCTCACCCACACCTGGACTTGTGCAGTGACACCCCTTCCCTGTGCCAGGAAGAGGAGGAGGGACAGATGTGCCATGGAGACCTGTTCGGCTCGCAGCCAGCAAAGTGGCCCTGTTGGCAGCTGGTGCAGAGCTGGGCACAGAGCAGGGGGTGGGGAGTCCTGGGGAAAGGTGTCCATTGGAAATATGGACATCAGTAATGTGGTCAGGGCGGGGGCAGTGGGCACAGAGGCCAGGACAGCTCTGGCTCGGCTGAGGAGAGGCCCCATGGAGGGCCCCAGGGCATCCTCGAGCGCAGGCACACGCAGCAGGGCAGAGGACACACAGAGCTCCCTCGGGGAAGAGGGGTGCAGAGTGGGAGCGTGGGGAGGGTGCACAGGACAGGATCTTAGGCCTGCAGGGACAGAGATGCTTCCTTCCCCACAGGGACAAGTCGAGGCTGCAGCAGCAGGAACTGGGATGAGCAGCCAGGGCGCTGGGCATGAGTCTGGAGCCCCTGGTCAGGCCGTTTGCCCACCTGCCTCCTCAGCCGCCCCTTCAGGGAGGTCTCCAGGGTGGTCACTGAGCATGGTCTAGCCCTAGCTGCTGTGGCCGAACCCTCTACGGCTCTCAGTGCCCCTGCCCCTTCCTCTTGCTGTCCTCCCTCTTCCCTCATGAAGTTCTCTCTGTTCACCGAGTTAGTGAACCTGGGAGGCAGGGCCGGGGCACATCATACCGAGGACAGCACTGTAGAGTCCCCTTCCTAGGAAGAGCTGGGAATTTCCCTTCACCCAGGGACGTCAAGCTGGAGGGCCTGTCAGAGGTCCCCAGAGGTCAGTGCCGGGTGGCTTGGAGGGAGGTGCCCTCCAGGGGAGACGCAGTCCTGCCCTGCTGTGCAGAGCCCGCAGGCCTCCAGATCCTGTTGCGTGGTATTCTCTCTGGGCTAGCTGCTCTCTCTTGCAGATTCATTTTGGTGAAATGGTGTACAGCCAGCACCTTGGAGTCAGAGCCTTTACCCTGCCAGCAGGGACGGGTCTGTGAGTCTTTTGACACTGCAGCTCTGAGGCTGGGCGCTTTTAGCCCCCGGCCAGCACAGGCTTCATAAATGAAGGTTTGGCTACGTGAGAAATCCTCAGGGAGTTTGAATTAAAGAGACAAGCTCTAAATACCTTTAAACTAGCTCTAGGACGGCTTCTCCTAGCTCCAGCCTCCAGCCACCTATTATAGTAGCGAGGTTTACTGAAGAGGCTAGCGAGAGAGGGAGAACACGCCAGGGAGTGGACTTTTATTGGGGAACAAAAAATTCTGGGGAAAATCCCATCCAATGAAGATTAAGGGGGCAGTGTCCCAAACTCAGGTGCGATGATTGGGTCTTCGGAGTAGTGGCCAGACATGCCTCCACATGGACAAGCCCTCGGACCCGAGAAGGGTGGGGAAAGCTCTGGACACAAAGATGTGTCTAAGCACCTCTCGCCCAGCCAGGGAGGTAACTTGAATCATGTGCAAGGATGGCCTCCCACAGGCACTGCCTTCAGGAAGCACCACGAGTCTCCCTGTTTAAAACACCCTTGCAAGAGCTTTGGAATCATGCAGTGCTCAGTGCCAGCCAGCACAGCGCACCGGGATGGGGTCCAAGGGTTCAAGGGGTCCAAGGGTCCAAGGGGTCCTAGGAAAGCTGCAGAGCCAGCCAGGCCAGCTGCCGTCCTGGGCTGGCATGTCTGAGGTGACTGCACTGACCTCCCTGCTCTGTAGGCTGCGCACCTGACCAAGCAGGGCAGAGGGAGGGCTGCGGACGTAGCTCAGCATCCGGACACTTGCTTAGCATGTGCAAGGCACTGGTTCAAACTCATGGAGGCCCCCAAGGCCTCTCCTAGGTAGCACACTAGTTTTAAAATAAACACCAGGTTTCAAAAGCTCCCCCAAGTACACTGTGTTTCTGGGTTCCAAACTGGAATTTGCTGCCCACATGTGTCCAGCTCTTTATCATACTCCCCATTGCTGCCAGTGCCCAAGCACAAGCGGCTGCAGGACACTGGCCACTTCTCTCTGACCAGCCTCGTGATCTGTCCTCCTGTGAGTGGTCAACAACCCAGCCAAGAGCCCTCATCCTGGGAACAGAGCAGGGGCCAGACTGCTGTGGGCAGGAACTTTGTCCTGGACGGTCCCCTCCTGGAGACACCATCATGAAGTCCCCTGGGGCCTCAAGCTGGAGAAAGGACCTGGAAAGGAACAGAGGGGATCCACAGGAGAGTCGGGGTGCATGCAGAGGAAGAGCAGGTGCTGGTGCCTCAGGCAGCGGATGCAGGTGCAGGAGGCTGGAGCCCAGGGTGGGAGGTTCCCCACCTTCACTCACCCCTGTGCCCACTGCTGGGGCAATGGGCACAGAGTCCAGATGGCCTATGGAAGCACAGTGGGCTTTTGTAGAACTTTGGACATTGATCTGACAGGGCACCAATAAAGATTATCCTGTTGAAGGACTGGATATTCAGAATTAATGGATTGATTAAACATTATACTCTAGTCATTGAAATGATGTTAGGGAAAAATCCTGAATATTGTGCAAAAACATCTCCAGCATATTAATACAGAAAGTTGCTGTGTGTCTACTGTACAAAATTTCTTTCTTTCCATTTTTTAAACTGTTGCATTATGATTGTAGGTAACAGTGGGATGTAGTGTTACATATTCGAACATGCAACTGTGTAATAACATGATTTGGCCAATATCATTCCCCAGTGTTTCCTCTTTCCCTCACCTCCTCCCTTTCCTCTGCTCTCCTGATCCCACTCCAGTTTTCATGAAATCCCCACCTTTCTTTTCCTTTTCCTCTCTAGCTCCACAGAAGAGAGAAAACATACCATTCTGACCTTCTGAGTCTGGCTTATTTCACTTAACATAATGGTCTCAAGTTCCATCCATTTACCTACAAATGACACAGTTTGATTTTTCTTAGTGGCTGAACAAAACTCCATTGTGTATGTAAAACACATTTTCCATATTCATTCACCCATTGATGGGCACCTAGGCTGCTTCCACAGTTTGGCTGCTGTGAATTGTGCTGCTATCTTGGCCGCGGCCTGCATTGGGAGGGAGTAGGTAACTGTCGGAGGTGTGGGCCTGCTGGAAATAAAGGCTAGAAAAGTAATTTTAAGAAATAAACATGGGCTGGCGTTGTGGCTCAGGGGTGGCACTCTTGCCTAGCAAGCGCGAGGCCCTGGGTTCGCTCCTCAGCACCACATAAAAATAAATAAAAGTATTGTGTCCATCTACAACTAAAAAGTAAATATTAAGAAAAAGATATAAACACAAAAGACGAGAAGTATATGCTCAAAGCCGGGGCTTGACTGGTGTAAGAGACCTGAGGGGTCTGATCCTAACAAAGGGAAAAGGCCACAAATGCTTTATTTATAGTGAGACACATCAAAGGGAATCAGTGAGGAGCTTCTTTAAGAAACAGGATGAAAATGGGGAAAAAGGTTGTTTGGGGCTTGGCAGGTTACACCCATCTCTGCGTGGCTGCAACAGTGGTAATTTGATTTATTTTTTTCTAATTTTTTTATTCCTTTTATTTCCTTCTCTTACTTAATTGCATTGGCTAGAATTTCTTTTTTAAAAATACTTTTTAGTTGTAGTTGAACACAATACCTTGATTTTATTTATTTATATATGGTGCTGAGGATTGAATCCAGCACCTCACACGTGCTGGGCAAGCGCTCTACTGCTGAGCCCCAGCCCAGCCCCTAGAATTTCTAATACTGTGTTGAATAGGAGTGGTGAGAGGAAGTATCCTTGCCTTGTTCCAGATTTTAAAGGGAATAGTTTCAGTTTTTCCCTATTCACTATGATGTCATCTTGGGTTTGTCATATATAGACTTTATGATGTTGAGGTAGGTTCCTTCTGTCCCTAGTTTCTTCAGTTCTTTTTCTTTTAATTATGTATGGGTGCTGAATTTTGTCAAAGACTTCCTCTGCACCTATTGAAAAATAAAGAACTTTTGTCCTTATTTCTATTTATGTGGTGAATCACATTTATTGATTGGCATGTTAAACCATCCTTGCATCCCTGGGATATAGCCAACTTGGTCATGGTATATAATCTTCTAAATATGTTGTTGAATATGATTTGCTAAGTTTATTAAGGATTTTTGCATCTGAGTTCATCAGGGATATTGGTCTGTAGTTTTCTTTCCTTGATGCATCCGTATCTGGTTTTGGTTTAAGGTGATATTAGATTCATAGAATGACTTTGGAAGTGTTCCATTCTTTTATATTGTGTGGAATATTTGAGGAGTATTGGCATTAATTCTTTAAAGGTCTGATAGAATTAAGCTGAGAATCCATCTGATCCTGGGCTTTTCTTTTTTGGAAGCCCTTTTATTACTATTTCTATCTCCTTGTAAGTTATTGATCTGTTCAGGCTTTCGGTATCCTCTCAATTCAATTTTGGCAAGTCATATGTGTCTATAAATGTGTCCCAATTTATTGGGGCCTAAGTTTTCAAAATAGTCACTAATGATCCTCTGAATTTCTGTGACGTCTGTGGTAATTTCTCCTTTTTTATCTCTGATTTTATTAATTTGGGTATTCTTTATTTTTATTTTGGTTATTATAGCTAAGGGCCTATCAATTTTGTTTATCTTTTCAAAGAATCAGCTCTTTGTTTCATTAATCCTTTGTATTGTTTTTTAAAAATTCTCAATTTCACTGATTTCAGCTCTAATATTAATTATTTCCTTCATTCTCCTAGTTTTAGAATTGGTTTGTTGTTTTTCAAGAGCCTTGAGATGCACCACTTGGCTGTTCATTTGGGATCTTTCTGATGTTCTCATTCAGGCACTCCCACCATGACTTCCTTTAGAACTGCCTTCGAGGTGTCCCAGAGTTCTGGTATGTTGTGTCACTATTCTTTTGAGTCTTAAGAATCTTTAATGTGTCCCCTGATTTCTTCTTTCACGCTTTCATCATTCATAAGTATATTATTCAATCTCCACATGTTTACATAGTTTCTGTAGGGGTTTTTTGTTTGTTTTGGGGTGTTTATCTCTAATTTAAATTATGATCAGATAAGATTCAAGGAATTATGTCAATTTTTGCTAACAGTTGCTTTGTGGCCTAAAATTTGGTCTATTTATAGAAGGTTCCATGAGCAGCTGAGAAGGTTTGGATGTTGTTGTGTGAAATATTCTATAAACATCTGTTAAGTCCATTTGATTTATAATATTTTTTAGATCTGAAGAGTCTTTACTGAGTTTATGTCTGGATGATCTGTCTGTTGGTAAAAGATGTGTGTTGAAATCACCTAGTATTATGGTTCTGGGGTCTATCTGAGTATTTAATTTGAGTAGTGTCTGTTTTATATAATTAGGTGTACTAATATTTGCAGCACAGATATTTACAATTGTTATATATTCTTGTTGGATTGTTCCTTTTACCAATATAAAGTAACTTTTTTTTTGGTCTCATCTGATTGATGATGTCTGCTGTGAGAGTAGCTACTCCTGCTTTTTTGGGGGCTCCATTTGCATGGTATATCAATTTCTATTCTTTCACTTTCAGCCTGTGGCTTTCTTTGCTTGTGAGATGAGTCTCTTGCAAACAAAATATAGTTTGGTCTTGTTTTTAAATCCATTCTTCTAGCCTATGTCTTTTAATTGGAGAGTTGAGACCATGCACATTCAGTGTCATTATAAGAGAGGTTTATTACTTCTTGCCATTTAAACTTATTTCTAATATTTAATTTGATCATGTTTTTTATTTGCTTAGCTATGCTTCAAATGAGATTTGTCCCTTTGTGAGCAATGGGGTTTGGCTTTAACATTTTCCACGACTTCATGCCAGCTTAGTAGTCATGAATTCTTTCAGTTTCTCATTAACTTGGAAGGTTTTTATTTTTCCTATAGTCCTGAAGGATAGTTTCCTGGATATAGCAATTTTGGTTGACAGTTCTTTTCTTTAAGGGTTTAGAACACATGATTCCAAACCCTCTTGGCTAAAAGCCAAGTTTTGTGCTAAGAATTGGAAGTAATTCTGATTGGCTTGCCTCTAAGTGTGACCTAATATTTTTTCTTTTGGGACTTTTAAAATTCTATCTTTATTTTGTATGTCAGGTATTTTAATTATAATGTGTCATGGAGAATTTTTTTAAAGCTTTTTTTTATTTTTAAGAGAGAGGGAGAGAGAGAATTTGAATATTTATTTTTCAGTATTTGGCGGACACAACATCTTTGTTTTTATGTGGTGCTGAGGATCGAACCCGGGTTGCACGCATGCCAGGAGAGCACGCTACCGCTTGAGCCACATCCCCAGGCCCGAGAATTTTTTTTTATCTTATTTATTTGGGGCTCCAAATGCCTCCTGTATCTGAATGTCCATCTCATTCTCAGGGTTTGGAAATTTTCCAATATTATTTCCCAGAAGAGATTATCTTTGCCATTAGCCTGCATCTTACAACCCTCTTCAATTCCAGTGATCCTTAAATGCGTTTTTTTTTAATAAATATTTTTTAGGTATAGATGGACACAATACAATGCCTTTATTTTTAGGTGGTACTGAGGATCAAACCCTGGTCCCGCCCGTGCTAGGTGAGCGCTCTACCGCTGAGCCACAATCCCAGCCCCAAAATGCGGTTTCTTAATGTTGTCAGAAAGTTCTTGTATTTTCTGGTTGGTTACTTATTTTCTGGTTCAAGGCCAGCCACTTTGTCTTCCAGCTCTGAGATTCTGTCTTCAGCATGGTCTGCTCTATTGGAGAGATTTTTCAACTGAATATTTTATTTGATTTATTGCCTCTTTCATTTCCTATATTTCTGTTTGGCTCTTTTTCAATATCACTATCTCCTTATTGAATTTCTCATTCATATCTCGTACTGATTTCCTTAAATCATTTAGTTGTTTTTCTGTGTTCTCTTGAAATTCATTGATCATTTTTTTTAAATATCTATTTTTTTAGTGATGAACACAACATCTTTATTTATTTATTTTCATGTGGTGCAGAGAATCAAACTCAGTGCCTCACACATGTGAGGCAAGCACTCTACCACTGAACCACAACCCCAGCTCCTCATTGATCATTTTTAAGGAGTCTTTTGAATTCTGTTTTTTTTTTTTTGGTAGCAGGGATTGAACTTAGGGGCCACATCCCCAGCCCTATTTTGTATTTTATTAGAGACAGGGTCTCACTGAGTTGCTTAGCACCTTGCTGTTGCTGAGGCTGGTTTTGAACTAGAGATCCTCCTGTCTCAGCCTCCCAAGCTGCTGGGATTACAGGCCTGTGCCACCACAAATATTTGATATTTCATCCATTTCAATATCTTTGGAGTCAGTTGCTCATGAATTATTAGCTTTAGGAGGCATTATATTACCTTTTTTCCATATTTCTTGTATTCATGTGTGGGGGTCTGTGTGTCTTTTGGGCTGAATTTCTCCTCCACTCTTACTTGTGGGCCTCTTTAGGGTATAGCTTTTTCTTGCCCAAGTGTCCTAGAGTTATCTAGATTGAGACCCTTTGTAGATGTGGTATTCACAGGTTTGGGGTTAATTATCTATCTCTCCATTGTAGAAATAGATGCCCAAGTGTGGGACCCGAGGGCTGGTCATCAGCCCGGGGTCCTGTCTTTTCTATCTTCATATAAGTGTTACTGAAGTCCGAGTGTGGTTTGTGTGGAGAAGGTGCACTGTCTGTTGGCTAGTTTAGTTTCCAGCTGTCTCTCTGTGTGAACTTGTACATCCCTGTACCTTCCCAGAATCTCACAGAGAGGGGAAACAAACAATAGCAACAACTGAAGAAACAATATACGACATTAAAATAAATACCCAGTGGAACACCTGCAGCCCCAACCACCACAAAACAGGAATGGCTGGGTCAGCAATTGCCAATAGCAAGAATACTAGGTAGTCTTGAACCAGATGGTGTGTGGACAGCAGGTGTCAACAATCCGCAATACTAACAAAAGCCACAGCATGAGTGGTGGGGAAGGAGTTATATAAACCAAAGAGTTCTAAAAGATGGGAAGAATATACTTCATTAAGATAAAAATGTGATAGGAAGGTAGAAGAAACTTTAGAGTATTCAAATGTGACAGAGAAAATGCAGAAAAGATGTAGTAATTGATGCTTATGAAGAAGAAAATAGAAAAAAGTAAATGAGCAAGAAAGAACATGAGAAACAAACAAAACAAAGAAACAAAAAAACCCCAAAATAAACAAAACCCCTTAACTTTCAAAAGACAAGGGAAAACAGCATCATTAAAAAATGCTAAAAACAAGATAAAAAGAAATATATATATTTATATGTATATTTATATAATACAAACATATATAACATATACATAATATAAATATATATAATATAAATACACCTAATTTATATATGTGTGTGTGTGTATATATATATATATATGTATAATTTGTGATCATATGTAGATAATCAAAAACTAATCAACATAGCGAGAACACACACACCCACACAGGAAAAGATTCCTCCTAAAAAATGAAAGAATTTTCTCCACTGAGGTGGTCAGACTGGGAGGCACTGTTGAGTTTTGTCTAGAGACCAGATCAGCGCACTCCCAGGGTGCAGCTGCTGCGAGTCCCAAGGGGGAAGTTCTGGTGATCGGGATCAGGACTAAGCAGCCTTTGGGACCTTTGGGCTGGTGTCTGTTCTGGAGAGGTCAGACCAACCCACCTAGGCCTTCACAGATGCCGGGCTCTGCTGGGAGTCTGGATCTCAGGAGCTCCTGAGGGTTCTCC
Organism: Callospermophilus lateralis; assembly: GCF_048772815.1. Taxonomy (NCBI): domain Eukaryota; kingdom Metazoa; phylum Chordata; class Mammalia; order Rodentia; family Sciuridae; genus Callospermophilus; species Callospermophilus lateralis. Next base: position 1,848,617 of record NC_135312.1, on the reverse strand, counting down.
TTGAGGGACAGGTGCGCCACCCCTCTCAGGTCCCACACGGTACTGCCCAAGACACAGTCTTCCCAGGCTTAGTCCCTGAGCGTGTGTCCCGTCAACAGGTCTGGTTTCCTGGCCCTCTTCAGCTGGTCAGGTGAGCCCCCAGGCTCCAGGGGAAAGTGAACTGCACTCTCCTCCTTTCTGACTCGCACTCCCTGGGTACAGTCTTCTCTGTGCCGTGTCACTTGTGTTCTGCTAGGTACACCCTAGGCCACATTGTAGGCGCTTGCCAGGACAACAGGGCAGTGTTGGCTATGCGCTCCCAGCTCCTGCAGCAAGCTGCAGGGAGGCTCCTGCCTCCACTCTCTGTAGCAGGTTGGGAAACAGGGTGCGTGGCAAACCAGTTTACTGTGCCACCTCTGGATCCCCTGAGTCCAGGTTGCTGTGTGATCTGTAGGTTTTCCTGTGCCAGATCTGTCCATTGTGCTTCTCTCCGTGTTTTCCCTCATCTTGGTGAACCAGCCTTGCTGCTGCTGCAACCAGCTTGGCCCCAATGTGCTCTTTCTTATTTGAGGGGGTGGGGTACTGGGGATGGAACTCAGGGGCACTAACCACTGAGCCACATCCCCAGCCCTTTTCTGTATTTTATCTAGAGACAGGGTCTCTCTTTTGCTGAGGCTGGCTTTGAACTCATGATCCTCCTGCCTCAGCCTCCTGAACCTCTGGGATTACAGACATGTACCACTGCACCCAATGTGCTCTTTCTTGTTCTTTGTTTAATGCACCGAATTTCTGAGTCTCTAAGAGACTGACTGTCCGATATTGAATTTGAGTGAATTCCCTCTTTCACCCACCTCACTGAGAGCAGCACTCCCCCTGCTTGGATCCCCAGCCATGGAGCGACTGGAAATGCAGCCTCCCTCTAGCCTGCCATCATGTAGCGCCACCGTCTTTACTGTACATATTCAAAATTTCTTAACAGATGAAGCTTGTGGAAACAGAATGCAAAGCACTAAATTTCTTCCATTATTATGGTAATATAAGAATAACATGAGATCTATCATTTTAAAACTTTCTGGGTGTACAATTTAGTGTCATCGAGGACATTTACATTTGTGCACCAGTCACCACCATCCTGCTCCCTTCTCCACAGACACTCTGTCTCCGCTAAACACTAACTTTCATTCTTCTCTCCCTGGTCTCTGATAACCACCATCCTGCCTATGTCTCTATGGATTTGATTATTCTAGGGTCCTCCATAAGTGCAATCACATTTTATGACTGCCATATTTCATTCAGCATAGTGGCCTTAAGGTTTGTCCATGTTGTAACGTGTCAGAATTTCCTTTTTGAGGCTGAGTAATAATACATTGTATATGATTAAGTGTTCTTTTAAATATGAGACTTCCAAAACATTCAAAAGAATAAAATACCTTGGGATAAATTTAACCAAGGAGGTGAAAGACACAAATGCTGAAAATCACAAGGCATTGGTGAAAAAATGGAAGATCTACTAAATGGAAAGATAGCCCACGTTCATGGATGGGAAGACAGTCTAGTTGGGATGGCAATACTCCTCAAATTGATCTACAGTTCTTATGCAATCCCTATCAAAATCCTACCCCCTCCCCTGTTTGCATAAATGCAAAAGCTGTTCCTCAACTTCAGATGGACTTCAGTGGCCTGAATGAGCGTAAGAATATCAAAACAGAAAAACAAGGTGAGGCGCTGGCTTTAGGATAGATTGAAAACCAGTGGAATAGAACTGAGAGTCTAGAAATAAATGCAGACATCTGTGGCCAGTTGACCTGGGCACCAAGACCATTCACTTATGAAAGGACATTCCCCTGCTGGGACAACCAGATGGTCTCATGCAAATAACAGAGTTGGACCCAGTGGTGGCTAGATTTATGTCTCAACTTGGCAAGCCTTCAGTACCCACTTAGATGGCCAAATACCATCTGGATGTTGTTGTAAAGGCGTTTTAAAGATGAGATTAACATTTAAATTAGTAAACTTTGAGTACAGAAGATTGCCCTCCACACTGTGGTGGTCCTCATCTTTAAGTTGAAGGACATAGGGAAATAGACTGAAATCCCCTGTGTAAGAGAGCATTCTCCTTTAGAAGGCTTGGGACTCGCGACAGTGTCATCTCTTCTCCGAGTCTCTAGCCTACCTGCTGGCCTGCCCTGCAAATTTTGCCAGGCTCTCCGGCCTTGTCAACCAGATCCTTAAATTAAATGCCCCTCTCTCTGTCTTTGCTCTTCATTTCTGTGACCAAATTACCTGATACCAACAACTTAGGAAAGGAAAACTTTATCTTGGCTCATTGTTTCAGTGGATCCAGTCCATAGTCAGTCGGCTGCCTTGGTCTTGGCCTGAGGTGAGCCAGAACATGATGATAGAGGGCACGGTGGAGGGAAGGTGTAGGGAAGCTCGCAGGAGAGAGGGAGGGGGAGGGAGAGAGAGGAAGGGGCAGAGGGGGGAGGGAGGGGGAGGGAGGGGGAGGGAGGGGCAGAAGGATGTTGGAAGGGGCCAGGGAGAAGATAACCCTTCCAGGGAAAGCTCCAGGTACCACTTCCTCCAACAAAGTCACACTCCCGGGGGGTTAATCCAGTGAGGTCAGAACCCTCAGGATTTCTTTGCTTCCTCAAAGCCCCACCTCTGAACAAATGAGGCTTTGGGGGACATTCCAGATACAACCCCCCCATCTGTCTCCCTCTGTGTACCTTCGTCCCTCCCTATCCCCCTTTCTCTCTCTCTGAATAATGCAGGAGGTAAATCTTCATGTTCATGCATTTGGTAGTGCATTGTTTCATTTAACACCAAAAGCATCAATAGTGAAAGGAAAAATAAGCAAATTGGACTTCATTCAAATTAGCTTTTGTGTATCAAGGGATATTATCATGAAAGTGAAAAGAAAACCTAAAGGATAAGAGGAAATATTTTAAAACCATGTATCTGATAAAGATTTAGTATCCAGAATATATAAGGGACCTTTACAACTTAACACAGAGACAAACAGTCCTATTAAAAAATGGGCAAAGTCAGGTACCGTTGCATGCACTGTAATCCTAGCTATTTAGGAGGCTGAGGCAGGAAGATCACAAGTTAGAGGCCAGCCTCAGAAACTTAATGAGATCCTCTTTCAAAAAATAAAAGGCCCCGGGGTGTAGCTCAGTGGTAAATGACCCCTGGATTAAATCCCCAGTACCCCCCACCAAAATAGGGCAAAGACTTAAATAGATATTTTTCCAAAGAAGATATGCAAATAGCCAACAAGCATGTGAAAAGATGGTCAACATCACTGTCTAAAGAAATGCCAATCAAAGCCTCAGTTAATGCCACTTTGCCCACTGGGACAGCCACAATACAGAACACTGAAAGAAGGAGATATGGAAGAGCAGGGATCCGTGTGTGCTGCCCGCGGGAGTGTGAAATGGTGTGGCGCTGTGGAGAACAGTCAGATGGTTCTGTGAACAGACAATTGCGTGACCCATGTGGTGACACTACCCTGCTAGGCACATCCCCAAGAGAAATGTAGCACACCACGCTCACACACTGTCATTTATGGAGGAAACCACCCAGTGGTCGCTGGGATGAATGGGTAAAGATGTGGTGCGCACAGCGGAGGTGACTCAGTTGTGAGGGCCACGAAACACTGACACACGTAGGGACCTTGACGCGTGGTGCTGATTGAAGGCAGCCAGACTTACACAGTCACCTGCCTGTCATTCCATTGCAGGAAGTGTCCTGAACAGGTGATGCCCTAGAGGTGGAGAGTAGACCAGGGTTGCCCGAGGCCAGGGGATGGTGGGGTGCTGAAGGACGTCTTCTGGGGTGTTGAAGAGACCTGAGCTGGTGAGCCCAGAGCATGGGAGCTTATCAGTGGCACCACCGTGCACCTGGAGCCGGTCAAGTGTGTGCTGTGTGAGTTTCATCTGCAAGCTAAAAAGAAAGACAGACAGACAGACAGACAGACTGGCCGGTGGGGCCTGGGCCTGATCCATCTCCAGACATTCCCTCCCGGGTTCGCCTGGGCTGGTGGGCCTTCTGTGTGCCCATGCCTGCCGGCCTGGCTCTGGGTACTGCCCTGCTCCTCCTTGGAAAGGCCTGCACCTGGCTGTGGCCTGCAGGGATGTGGTGCCTGCGTCCCCAAGCCCTGGGGGGCAGCAGCTATGGTGGCAGCTCCCTGTGATGCTGACAGAGGGGCCCTTGGAGCTGGGAAGGCTGCACAGTGCCTGGTGGGCTGTGGGGGCAAACGTGTCGCCATGGAATTGGGGCTGCCTAGGGGGCACTGAGCAAGGCTGGCCTCAGCAGGCACTCAGCAGAGTGCCAGGAAGTGACGGGCAGAAAGCCCAGTCCTGGCAGGGCGGGCCTGTTGGGCCATGGGCACTGTGCCAGGGGACAGCTTCCCCAGGTGGAGGTGGTGGCGAGGGGGGACCACATGGGGCCTCAGTTCTCCAACTTGCTTTTGGGGCAGACAGGTTGGGGCTGCCTCTCATAAGCCTCCAAAGACAAATTCAAACACAACGCCAGTTCTTCCGTTTCCAAGGAGATAGGTTTTACCAGCAAACCTTGATGCTAATTTCTCTGATTGCAATGCTGATGTGTACAAGTATGTTCTTTTGATTAATTTATAACTACTCCCATGAACACAAGCTGATGAACTTCAAAGATGATGAAGTCTGGGTAATCATTTTAATTGCCTTTTTCTAAACTTGTTTAGGACCTGACCCAGGCCCAGGCCCAGGCCCAAGCCCAGGCTGTGCTGACCAGTGTTGGGCCAGCCACAGGGTGTTAGGCTGGGGTCCCAGCTTACCAGGCTCTCAGGGCTAACCACACTGGCTTTGTGTCTCAACTGCAGTGGCCTCGTGGTCTATGCGGATGGACCCCTGAACCTGGACCGCAAGGTGGAGGACATGTCCGAGCTGTTCCGTCCCTTCCATTCATTGCTACGGAAAATCAGGTGGGACTTGGGGGCAGGCAGAGCGGGAGGAGCAGGGGCTGAGCCCAGTGCTCAGCCTCTCCCAGTCTCCCGGGTGCTGCGTGGCCTCATGGTGGCCAGAACCAGCCTGCTCTTGGTCCGCACTGGGCATCTCTAGCTGAGTGGTTCAAGTGTGGAGCCTCACACTGCCCACCTCGCAGGCACCAGGCACTCATGGCTGGCCCTCTCTTCTCCTACACCCTGACGCTCCCCTCTGGTGCTCACAAGTTGGTTGTGACCTTTAGTTGTTGGCTTCAAGGTTTGTGCTGCTGTGTTGGAGCCCTTCTGAGACTGTACACGTTCTATTGTGTGACTGAGGTCTCTGCCCAGTGGCCTCCCCAAGCTGACAGGGCCCAGCAGTGAGGGCTAGCAGTGGTATGAAGGCCATGACCGTGAGTCCTCTGAGGGCCTCCCTGGCCTGTGGCCTTGGACACCCAGCTGTCCCTCCAGGGGCCCTGCTCCTGGATGTGGTGAGGCTGGTGGCCCTGTTCCCTGCAGCCCCCTCTCTGGGTCTGGCAGGACATCCCAAGGCTCTAGAATCTGCCCAGCACAGGATGGTCCCAGGCATGGCCAGCCAGGGAAGGTTTCTCTGGAGACCCAGAGAGCACAGAACCATGTCCTGGGAGGATCCAGACAGTGAATATGGCCTCTTGGGCCGTGGGCTTCCTAGTGTGAATGGGGTCTTGAGGTCATGGGACCTTGGGGGTGGCCCTTGGTGAGTTGGTGAGCTTGGGGTGGGAGGTGCTTCATCTGGTTTGTGCTTCATGGTGGCTGTTGACTGCCTCCCTGATCCTCTGGGGAGAAGATGGGCCTTGACACAGAGGCTTAGGCCTTGCCCTCTCTGGGGAGCTATTTAGAAGAGGAGAAGTGGTACAAGAGGGGAGGTGAGGGACAGGCCAGGAAGGAGGGGGCGGGGCCTCAGCAGATGGGGTTCTTGTAGGAGGGACAGGGTGGGTGCTGGGGATGTGGGGACAGCGTGGGGAGGGGAGAGACCCATAAGGTGACGGGGCAGCAGCTTAGTGGTAGATTGGCTGCCTAGCATACAGACGGCCCTGGGTTTAGTCCCTGATTTAAAAAAGAAAAAAAGAAAGAAAGAAAGAATAGAATAAAGGAAGAGATCTAAGAGTGCAGGCATGACTGGCTGTCTTCACATCTCTTTAAAAATGTGGGCCAGACTCCTGCTTTGGGACAGAGAGGTTGCCACAGGATGCCTCAGATTGCAGCAGGCCGATTCTCCAACTGCAACAGTAGAAAAAAGTAAGCTGCAAAAGTGTGTTGTAAGGTATGGAATGGTGACAGCGAGTGTCGGATGAGCCAGAATTGGGAGAGCCGAGAACTCTTCCAGAGAGAAGGTCTGCCATCTTGCCTTGCCCTGTTTTTCCTGGGAAACATCTGATGATTCCAGGCAGGTGTCGGTGATGGTCCAAAGCTCGGTTTCCAGGCAGAGAATCTCTTCTGAAGGAGGGAACCCAGCTGCAAGGGGCTGAGTGTCCATGCCAGGTTCTGGGGAGGCAGCAATCTGGGCAGAAAGCTCCCCAGCAGCAGGGGAGGCTTGGGAGACAAAAGCGTGTCTGTGACACACCCCAGACATCCCTCTGAGACTCTGCCAGACTTTGAAGCGACATGGGGACAGGCAGAGCTCGGTTTCCTGCAGCCTCTGGGGTCTGTGTGGGCAGCGACCCTCCAGGCTCAGCAGTGCTAATAGACTGAAGCTGTCACTGGGTCCTCAACTGGCTTGATATCTGAACTCAGTGTGGTGATGGACCCTCACACCTGACAGAGGAAAGGGCGTTCCCTTGGTGGAAGGAAGCCCATCTGTCACTTCTTGATTAATACAGTGTCAATTATCTAGTCTCAAATTGCTAAAAATGTGAAGTGGCAAGAAAATATAATTGTGATCAAAAGAAGAGCCAGAAAATTGATGCAGACTGAAGATGATCTGGATTTTAGAGTTGATATCCACAGACTTGAACACAGTTGGATTGCTGTATTAAAGAAAATAGAAGAAAGGGAGAAATCAGATAAGAGGATGGGGAATTTAGAGAATCCGAATCTATAAAGAAGAAACAGATCGCCTAAATTCCTAATGTGAAGATAAGGACATGGTAGATGGGCTTGATAGTGATTGGACCCAGCAGAAGGCAGGGCGATGAACCTGAAGAGGGCTCAGTAGGGGAGAGCCATGGCGAAGGTCAGGGAAAACCAGGAAAACAGGACACCGCAGAACATCGCCCAGAGACTGCGCAGCACCCTCGCCTGATGCACTGCGGAGTCCCAGGGTAGGCAGGGAGGACGGCAGAAGAAACATCCAAAGAAATAGTGGACAAGAATATTCTAAAACTGATAGGAAGAAATCTACCTGAAGATTCAGGAGGTTTAAGAAAACACCAAGCAAGATATGCTCAAAACATTCCTGGATATGTCACAATAGAATTGTAAAGTCGAAGAAAAATATTTAAAAGAAGCAAGAGAAAAGGACTTGGCACTTTGAAAGAAATGGAAGAGAGACACCTTCTCAAAAAACAAACAATATAACGGGAGCCAGCACGCCACAAAATAATACGTATTTAAGTGCCGAAAGAAAATGACCGCCAATCAGCATTTCTAATCAGAAAAAATATCCTTCAAAAATAGTGAATTTGGGGCTGAGGCTGTGGCTCAGCGGTAGAGCACTCACCTAGCATGTGCAGGGCCCTAGATTCGATCCTCAGCACCACATAAATGAATAGAAAATAAAGATATTAAAAAAATTAATTATTCCAAAACATAAAACCGAGGGAATTTGTTATTAGCAACCTGTATGTAAAAAAAACTAATTAGAGTTCTTCAGAAAAAGGAAAAGGTGATCTCAGATAGAAATGCAAACATAAAAGAGACTGAAGGTCATGATATGGACTGATAGAAGTGAATGTTGACAGCATTACGTATAAATTAGAAGACAGGATGGACTCTTTTATATAAAATTTAAATTTTATTTATTTATTTTTTGAATCTCAAATATATGTCAATTTATTTTCTTTCTTTTTTTTTTAATTAATTTTTATTGTAGGTTGTTCAAAACATTACATAGTTCTTGATATATCATATTTCACACTTTGATTCAAGTGGGATATGCGCTCCCATTTTTAAAATTTAAATTTTATTTAAAGCAACTAGAAAATAATGTTTATCATAGATCTCAAGAAAGCAGAAGAGAAATAACAAAACAGATATCAATGAAATAGAAAACAAGTGTACTGTAGAGAAAATTAACAGAGCCAAGAAGTTGTTCTTAAAAAAGATTAATAAAAGTGGTGAGTTTCTTAAGTTGATACTGAGAACAACTTTCTATCAATAAATTGAGCAATTCAAATGAAAAGGATAATCTCCTCAAAAAGTAACCAAAGCTGGCAGAAGAAGAGAGAGAAAATCTCTGTTAAGAACAATATATGTTAAGAACATTGAATTCATTATTCAAAACCCTTCTGTAAGTGAAATCCTCTAGAAGTCCCCTCATTTAGGACGACATGCACCGCACCCCAGGAGCCTTGTCTTTGCTTTCTAAACAAGCTCAGCAGTGTCCCCTATCTCCTGGGTGAGACTGTCCTGGGGTCCGCAGTTTGCACTGGTGTCACTGCAGGCTGGCACTTCCAGGCTGCTCACCTGCCAGCAGGTCTCCCAAAACACAGCTTGTCACAGGGACTTCTTCATCTCTGGATCTACCCAGCCACTTGCAAGATCACTGCAAGACACCGTACGGATATAAATATCGGCAGCAAAACAGCTTTTAGAGCTATATTTTTTTAAAAAATATTTTTTACTTGTAGATGGACACAATACTTTTATTTTATTTTAATTTATTTTTTTATGTGGTTCTGAGGATGGAACCCAGTGCTTCACATACTAGACAATGCTCTACCACTGAGCCACCACCCCAGGCCCAGCTTTTGAGCTTTTTAGAGCTTTTAGAGGATATTAAGGAGAGCATCTTTGTGGCCCCAGATTAGGCAAAGATTTCTTTTCTTTTCTTCCCCCCCCCCTTTTTTTTTTTTACCAGAGATTTAACCCAGGGGTGCTTAACCACTGAGCCACATCGCCAGACCTTTTTAAATGTTTTATTTGAAGACAGGGTCTCACTAAGTTACTTAGGGCCTTGCTAAGTTGCTGAGGCTGGTCTTTAAACTTGCAATCAATCCTCCTGTGCTGCAGTCTGGCTGGGCACAAAATAACCAAGCCACCACAAAAGCCTTGTAGATTCAAACAGCAACTCTTTATTCAAGAACTCTCACCGACACTCTACAGCACGTTCTGGGGAAAATACACTCCCTCCACTGGGCTCTGCGTACCAATTCTCTCAGAACCCTGCAAGAACTCAACGGGAACTCAAGGAGCAGGCGCCTGAGGCAGCAGGATATGCCCTAATCCCAGCAGGATCTGCCCTAAACCTGGAGCCGCCCTATTCCAGCAGGATCTGCCCTAAACCTGGAGCTGCCCTATTCCAGCAGGATCCACCCTAAACCCGGAGCCACTCTAATCCCTGAGCAGGGTCACCTTTCAACCCAAAAATGCCATGCGTCATTCCTACTTGGCTATGGCTCTCAGCATCTCCCCCCTTCTGTTTAAATAAACAACAAGCAATGTGGCTTAGGGACCGTGCCTGTTAGGTTGTCCAATTCAACATATGGTCCTTACCCGTCATCGGATGAGCTGACCTCTAGGCGTCAGCCTCCTGTCTTAGGTTGGTACCACTGCAATTGGATCACACCCGTCACTGACTACCAGTCCAGCATACAGCCCTACTTGTGGATAGGCCTATGCACCAGTAGCGGGGGTGAGGTTCTTTGCCTCACCTCTGTTGGCCCCCACATTTGGCCTTGGTGCCAGTGGGGGGGTGAGGTTCTTTGCCTCACCTCTGTTGGCCCCCAAATTTTAGACCATCACTAGCAGAAGGGAGGAGGATACAGAAATGCCATGACACCAAGCCAATTGACGGCTCCTTTGGAAAAATTGTATCACCGATGACACCATCAGCAAAGATAGGCCAGCACTACCACAATTCGTTGCACCAACAGATAGTTCACAATGAATACAAGTGATACATAGTCCAGGCAAGTTCTGCTAGAAGTTCAAAGCGGAGGAATCTATCAATATGTCCATTTCCTCCCAAAGTAAATCGACTCCTTGATTGAGCATTACTTGTTGAGTTATTATTCATTGATGCATCAGTTTATACAGTTTACTGTGATAGCTATCATAGAAGCTGTAGTTTGGTTTTATCTTTGTCTTCACCGGCACTGGGATGAAAATAGGAATTCTGGCAATGATGCTAAAAAAAAAATATGTAACATTCCAACAGGTACTAAGAAAACAATTTTGTGAACAATTTACATTATCCTGAACAGAATTATTAAATATAATGAAAAGGAAAGGTGAAAGTAAACAAACAGATCTGTTAAACTCCTTTTTTGTTCACATATTAAAACAATCCTCAACAGCCGTTTACCCAATTTAAATTAAACCATTAAAATCACGTGAATAAAAAAAATTCGGATCCATTTTTTCATGAGCGCTCCTCACATATGATATATGGACATACGCACACACAGACATACAACACAAAACACAAGTGTGCACACAAACGTACAACACATAAGACAATAGTAAAGGCCTTGTAGCTTTACACAGGTGAAATCTCCATTGTAATGTTTAAAAACTCCACAGTCAAAAAATAAAACTGATCAGAAAAACATTAACCTAGGTCTGTATGAGCTCAAAAAATAAAATAGAACTTTATGATGTGGAAAAATGCAATAATAAAATAGATATTGAAAAAAGCATCCTGGTTAATCACTGTCATAGATGTAAGAATAGCCAAGTTGGAGCTCTGGATATCAGCTGTTATGGATTTGAGTCATCTTCTTTTTGGTCTGTAGAAATCGCTTTGGTTAGTCTCTCTGGAATCCAAATTGGCTGCTGTTCTCCCTGTGGAAACACACAAACAGAACCCTGACTCCAGACAATCACTGGGTCAGGACCTTTCCATTGTCCTGTTAGAATATATTTCCAAAGTACCTTAGGCTTATGTACATTTTTTGGACACATATGCCTTTCTGCAGCACTGAGCCCTGATGAATCCAAATTTAAAAAGTTTAGAGTAAAAAGGGTTATTTTAAGTTTATCTTTGGGGGATATATACCCCTTCCCAATTCCCTCTTTTTGCTTTAATAAGTACGTTTTAATAGTTTGATGAGCTCTTTCAACTATGCCTTGTCCCTGAGGATTGTATGGGATACCTTTTATGTGAGTAATGCCAAATGATGAGCAAAATTGTTTAAAAGAGGTAAAAGTATAACCAGGACCATTATCCCTTTTTAACTGTTTTGGAACACCCACAGTGGCAAAATTTTGTAAGCAATGAGCTATAACATCTTTAGTTTTTTCTCCGGCACAAAGGAAGCCCATCAAAAATCCAGAAGAAGTATCAACTGTAGCATGCAAATATTTTAATTTTCCAAATTCTGGCAAGTGTGTGACGTCCATCTGCCAAATATGGTTAGGTATCAGTCCTCTAGGATTGACTCCAAGATTAACTTGTGGTAAAAAGGTCACACAATTTTGACATTGTTTTATTATATGTTTGGCTTTTTCCTTAGTTATTTAAAAACGCTTTTGTAAAGTATTAGCATTGACATGGAACCTTTTATGAAAATTTGTAGCTTCTTCTAGTGTAGAGAAAATATGTATGTCATGTGTAGTTTTATCTGCTAAATCATTGCCCAAACTAAGGGCTCCAGGTAATCCTGTATGTGCCCTGATATGTCCTATAAAGAATGGATCTTTTCTGTCCCAGATTAGACTTTGTATAGTGGAAAACAGAGAAAACAGTAGAGGAAGGAGAAATCCTACCAGCATCTTCAAGGGATACTATAGCATTAACTATATACTGACTATCAGAAAATAAATTAAATACAGAATCTTTAAACATCACAAAAGCTTGTAAAATGCATTAAGCTCTACCTTTTGAGCTGATTGTTTGGATACTAAAAATGTAAAAGTTTGATCAGGGGTAACTACTGCTGCTGTACCATTATTTGACCCATCAGTGAATATATTTGGAGCATTCAGATAGGTGTTTTTCTTGTCATTTTTGGAAAAACTACAGGATGTGAAGACCAAAAAGACAACAAAGGATTAGATGGTGAGTGATTATCAAATGAAACATTAAGTTTATACATGATTATTGCCCAAGTATTTAACTCATTAGCTAACTCATCAATTTGATCCATAGTATATGGAGTAATAATTTTATTGGGAGAAATTCCAAACACTCCCTTTGCTGCTTTTATTCCTTTGAGTATTAATTGTCCTACAGTCTCAGGATACCTAGTAAGAATAGTGTTAGGAGAATAAGATAAATGTATAATGGACCTTCTTGCCAAAATATTCCTGTAGGAATATTTTTTGTTGGTAGTACCATAAATAATAAAGGCAAACTTATATCAATTCTATCCAAATGCATATTTTCCATATATGTTTCAATAATTTTTAATGCCTTTCTTGCTTTAGGAGTTAACAAGCGGGGTGAATTTGGATCTGATGGATCTTTTAGGATATCAAATAAAGGTCCCAACTCTCCTGTTGGTATGCCTAGATAAGGCCTTATCCAATTTATGTCTCCCAATAACTTTTGAAAGTCATTAAGTGATTTGAGTTGATCTACTCGTATTTGAATTTTTGGTGGATGGACCATGGTTGAGGATAATAGAACTCCTAAATAATTAATTGGAAAATTTAATTGTACTTTATCTATTGCTATCTCTAGATTATAATTTTTTAATAAGTTTGTAAGTGTGGCATAACATTCCAGCAATGTGTTTTATCTTTATGTGCTAATAATACATCATCCATATAGTGAAATATTTGTAGTTCAGGATTTTGATTTCTAAGTGGCTGGATTGCTTTGTTAACATAAATTTGACACATAGTTGGGCTGTTAGCCATCCCTTGAGGGAGTACTTTCCATTCATATCTCTGATCAGGACCTTCATGATTCAGTGCAGGGATAGTAAATGCAAAACGTGGACTAGCCTCAGGATGAATTGGAATTGAAAAAAAAACAATCTTTAATATCTATAGATAAAACATACCAGGTTTTTGGTAAAGCAGACAATTGAGGAATCCCTGATTGAGCAGGTCCCTTAATAACCATCTCATTATTAATAACTCTTAAGTCTTGCAATAATCTCCATTTACCAGATTTCTTTTTGATGACAAAAATGGGAGTATTATGGGGAGATATGGAAGGTTGTATATGTCCTTCTGCTAATTGTTGTTTGACCACGTCATGGGCTACTTGTATCTTTTCTTTAGTCAGGGGCCACTGAGGAACCATACTGGTCTTTCTGATTTCCAAGTAATTTTGATTGTCTCAGTGGCCCTTTCTGAAAATCCAATCCATGTCTATTTATTCCTTGATCTATTTGAATTGGTGCTGCTATACCTTGTTCTTGTTCTCCTAATCTTTTTTCTTTCCTAAAACCTTGTCTGGCCCTAGTTAAACCTAATTGATTTAGGACATCTCATCCCCATAAATTTATAGGAAGGTGATCCAATACATATGGCTGTATAGTTCCTTCACATCCATCAGGATCCTTCCAATCTAATACCATTGCACTTCTATGTGGATTAGTCACCTCTCCTAGGCCTCGAAGCATTTGAGTGGCTTGTTGTAATAACCAATGTTTTGACGAGATATGATGCTAAGGTCAGTACCTGTGTCCAGTAGCCCATTAAATTCATGTCCTTGAATACTTAGTTTTAGCATTGGGCGAGAATCTAAATTTAAAGACAGCATAGCCCAATCTACACATGTGGAGCCTAATCCCCTGGAACCTCTTTCTACAGTACGACTGGAAAATTTATCATGTAGGCTGAGTATTATTAATAACTGTGCTATTCTATCTCCTGGTGAAATTACTGATGTACCTCTTGGAGAACTAGCTATAATTTTTATTTCACCTACATAATCGGGATCAATTACCCCAGGACTTATCATAAGTCCTTTTAGTGTAGAAGAACTGCGTCCCAATAATAAGCCTACTGTTCCTTGGGGAAGAGGTTCTTTTACTCCTGTGGGAATGATTTGAACTCCCATCTCTGGAGTTGGTACTGATCTGGCGGAGGCGCAGATGTCCAACCCTGTGCTCCCTCTGGTTTGTCTGATGAGGGATTTAATGGACAATGTGTCCTGGGCACTACACTGATGGTGTTGCTGGGTTCCTCCACTGCCTTGTATATTTGTGGTTGTGGGCTCCAGAGCATTGGGCCCCCCGGTCCGTTTTTTTGGCAATGGAGCCTGATGCCTTTCTCCATGATATTGTTGGTAAATACCTGGTCCTTGTCCGTTTTTTGATAACGGTGTACCCTCTATGGTGGTTTGAGAATGGCATTCATTAGCCCAATGTCTCCCTCTACGGCATCGTGGGCAAATACCCGGTATTCTACCCCTTTGATACCTAATTTTGTTAAACCCTTTTCCTATGGGGCAATTCCTTTTCAAATGTCCTGTTTGTTCACAATTATAGCATGTTTTTGGCCTGGCATCTAAAGCCTGTTGTACTGCAGCTGCCAAGACTTGCCCTTGTTCATTAATGTCTCTACATAATTTAATATATGTGTTTAAATCTTCATGTCTCCATGGTCTAATGACCTCTCTGCAGTAACGATTTGCTTGGTCATAAGCCAGTTGTTTTATTAATGGCATTGCTTGTTCTGTAACCCCAAAAATTCTGGCAGCTGTTTGAATAAGCCTATCTACAAATTCAGCGTAAGGTTCATTAGCTCCTTGTATTACCTTAGATAGCTGATCTTGTAAATCTCCATGTCCTTGTAAAGTCTTCCATGCCCTAACTGCATCTGCAGCAATTTGTGCATATATAGCAGGATCATATTCAATTTGTTGCCGTTGACCCTCATAAGGTCCTTTTCCTAACAACATTCCTAGATTTCTTTGAGGGTAACCGGCTGCTGCATTTCGCCTAGCTGTCTCCGTGCAAAATTCCTCATTGGCAACCTTCCATAACAAATTTTGTCCTCCATTTAGCACAGCTTTACACATGCTAGCCCAATCTGCTGGCGTCATGTCCAAGTTGGTAATGGATTCGACCATGCTTACCGTGAAGGGTGCTTGGGGACCATAGGTTGTTACAGCCTCCTTTAACTGCTTCACTGTTTTGAAATCTAAAGCACGGTGAATTCGCTGCCCTCCTGCCTGCTCAAGTACAGGGCATGCTAATCTTTGAGATCCTGCCTCAGGATTCCATCTATCAACTACGGGGGTTGAGGGCCACTCAGCTGTCTCCATCGGTGGAGCTGTTGGTTGAATTATGCCCTCTGGTGATAGAATGGAGTTAGTAGCAGCCTCCTGTTGTAGCTTCCCCCCTGATAGCTGTTTCTCCTCTAAGCTTTTTTCCTTTAAATTTTCTTCCTCTATCTGACTAGCTGGAGAGACCTTCTCTTTTGCTTGATCTAGCATGTTTTCTACCATAGTCTGGACCTCTAACAATTTACTTAACACTCTTTCAGTTAGTTTTTTACTAATTTCTAATCTACTCTAAAGATAACGCAACCCAATAAGATAACACAAAACAAATCCAAAACTGAATGAAACAAAAACGGAATAAAAAATCGTTGTATCAATTTTCTCTTCCTCAGGGGCGAACAACTTCAAACCTTGAGCCAACCATTTTTCCCAGTTTGCCTGAGAAAGTTCTAGGGATAGGCAGCTTGAATCAAAAACAAAATAAATCAAAACAAGAACACATTGTTTTTTGAAATGGTCACCCATTCTCTCGCCTTCCCTCAGGGGCAAGCAGTTTCACTTACTTCCAAGCTTCAGACGTTCCCCGCATGGGCCACAAATGCCGCAGTCTGGCTGGGCACAAAATAACCAAGCCACCACAAAAGCCTTGTAGATTCAAACAGCAACTCTTTATTCCCGAACTCTCACCGACACTCTACACGCACGTTCTGGGGAAAATACACTCCCTCCACCGGGCTCTGCGTACCAATTCTCTCAGAACCCCGTGAGAACTCAATGGGAACTCAAGGAGCGGGCGCCTGAGGCAGCAGAATATGCCCTAATCCCAGCAGGATCCGCCCTAAACCTGGAGCCGCCCTATCCCAGCAGGATCCACCCTAAACCTGGAGCCGCCCTATTCCAGCAGGATCCACCCTAAACCCGGAGCCACCCTAATCCCTGAGCAGGGTCACCTTTCAACCCAAAAATGCCATGCGTCATTCCTACTTGGCTATGGCTCTCAGCACTCCTGCCTCAGCCTCCCAAGCCATTGGGGTTACAAACATGTGCTAACATGTGCCTGTTTCTTAAATAGGACCCTAAAGTGCTAACCATAAAAAAAAAGTGACATTGCCTTTATTCAAATTAAAACCTCTGGTTTACCAAAAAACACTATGAAGAGAATGAGAAGACAAGCTACAGAGTTGAAGAATATATCCAATAACAACTCACATCCAAAATACGTAAGATCTCCAATCCATCGATAAGGAAGACAGCCCAATAAAAATGGGTAAAAGACTTGAACAGGCACTTCCCACAGAGGATATCTAAGGGATGGCACATGTGTCAACAGTGCTCAGCCTCATGAGCCACCAGGTTGGGGTCTGCGATAAGGTGTATTGTGCACTCCCCGGAGAGGATCCATTAAAACCATCAAGAGTCCTGAGGGCCTGCTGGGCAGAGCTCTGTGTCCCAGATGCTCACCCAAACTGTGGTCCAGGCGTCCCCTCCTGTGTGGAGGAGGGGAGTGCACATGCAAGTTCCCCAAGAGAGGTGGTCAGCCGCAGAGGCCGCGGCAGCCTGAACACCGACACAGGGAGGTAAAAAGAGCAGAGACCCTGGAGCCTTGAGAGCGGGTGTTTGCAGCCCGATGGTAGAGGCCTGCCCAGCATGTGGAAGACCCTGGGTTCCATCCCCAGCACCGCTCTTCAAAAAAAAGAGAAGGTCTGAGTGTCCACAGCAAGGTGCCTCGTGGTGTGGCCTCCCTTCAGAGAGCTGCCATATCTAGCAGGGGACCAAAGGCGTGGCCCCAGCTAATGTGGACGTCACAGTAACTACAAATACCTTTTTAGTGAGTGTGAAGGGGTGACTGCGAGGGCCTGGGGTCCTGGCTGGTGTTTTACTTCTGGTCTGAATGCCCTTCTCTTGGCGTGGTGGTCAGTCGGCTCCTGAACTGGACCCCCTGAGCACTGTGGCGTTCCTTGCCCACTGGGATTGTCAGTGAGGGCTCAACTCAGGTGTGGCCCAGACTTCTCCAGCAGGAAAGACAGGCACCAGCCTGCAGGTCCTGCTCCAGGCTCACCCTTCACTGCCACCAGGGTGACCGCAGCTCCCAGTGCCAACTTTGGTGCCCCTTCCTCCAGGAAGCCCTCCTCCCTCCCCTCTTGTTGTCATCCCTGTGATCCAGTCACTGCACAGAAGGTTGTTCACTGTCTGCCGCACACAACTGAGGGGCCCCCAGGGCAGGGACACACTTGCTGCTCCCTGCCTACCTCAGCACCCAGAGCTTGGCACGTGGTTGGAGCTGGGTGATTCATGTTAAACAAAAGGGTGAAAATCTATATATGAGCCAACATATTTTTTCACTCCTTGAGGATTGTATTAATGCAGTCAACACATTCCTAAGAATTAGGGCTTTCTTGTTGCAGTGAGAGATCTCAGAGCCAGCGTGGGCGCTCCTGGGCTGAGGCATGGAGGAGAGCCTGGGCGGTTCCCTTGGGTGTCCTGGACTCTGCTGCCAGCTGGGCTGCCTGGTCCCCTTCTGCGGGGCCTGCGTCCCTGCTTGGCGGAGGACTCTGCTGTGGAGGGCCTCAGGCCTGTTTTCTTCTTTCCCTGCAGGGATTTGCTGCAGGCGCTGACGGAGGAGGAGCTGCATACCCTGGAGCGGAGCCTCTGCGTCTGCCAGGAAGTGGAGCTCCCCATCCGGGCAGATGTCACGGTGCCCACTGCCCTGGCACCTGCCTTTCCCGCATCCCTTCCCCCCGAGGAGCCGCTCTCAGCTGAGGCCAGGAACCCAGAGGCGGAGCTGGCCTGCTCCATGCAGTACGATGACCAGGAGCTGGAGGAGCTCAGCCGTATGGTCCACCGGGCTGGGGACGAGATGTCATCTCTGCTCTCACCACCCAGTGCCTGCCAGTCCCCGGCACACAGGCCAGGGGCAGAGGGCAGCCCCCGGGGGGAGGCTTCTCCAGGCAGAGCGCGGCTGAAGTCGGGCAGTGACGAGGAGGAGCGGGTGTTCTTCATGGATGACGTGGAGGCGGTGGAGGCCCCTGCCAGGCTGGAGTCACCAGGTGCTCCGTTTGGGTGGGCAGACAGTGCTGGGACCGGCCCCCAGGAGAGCCGGCAGGGCGGGCAGAGCGAGAAGGAGGGGGTCAGCAAACCTGCTGTGGTGAAGGGGGAGGACTGGAGCAATAACAACAATGAGGGTGACCACAGGAGGCTGGCCGCCCTGCCCGGCTCGACCTGCAGCTGCCTGGACTCGCAGCTGTCCTTGGACGGCTGGGAGGTGAGTGCAGATGACGCCGAGACGGCTGAGATGATCGCCCACCGGACGGGGGGCATGAAGCTCTCAGCCACTGTCATCTTCAACCCCAAGTCACCCTCCTCCCTGGACTCTGCAGTGGCCACCCAGGAAGCCCCAGGCCATGGCCTTTCCCCACTGGAGCCCGGGGCCCGGGGGGCTGGGGGAAGCTCCCACAGACTCAGCAGCGCTGCGGCCACCAGCTGCCTCCTCCATTCCTGCGTGTGCTGTGGGAGCTGCGGGGACGGCCGGGAGGATGCGGTGGAGCACCTGCGGGAGAAGTGTGGCCCAGGGAGCGCCATCAGTGCCTCGCACCCTGCCACAGGCCTGGCCAAGGCCAGCGACAAGGGCCCCGAGGGACTGGACGAGGCCCAGCCTGCCCCTGGAGCCATCCTGCCAGTGGAAGACGCCTCCGGCAGACAGGAGAGCAAGGCCTCGGCTTCTAGCAAGTGCCTGGCACACACCTCCGGCCCCCGGGAGGACTCGGCAAGCAGGCTGCACACAGAGGGCCAAGCCACGGGCCTGCAGGAGGAGCCGGAGGCCAGGGAGCGGGATCCTGGGAAGCCCTCTGCGCCCGGGAGGGAGAGTCCGCCAGCAGATGGGACCCAAGCCCAACCCCAGCACCGGCCAGGCTCCAGGTAAGGGCTGGCTCTGTTCCAGGACCAGACGGTCCTCTGCATTGGGAGCACGACTTGCACCGGATTCTCAGAGCCTCAGAACGTTTCCCACCAGAGACTGGAGACCACAAGCAGGAGCTGGCCCAGGCCCAGGCCCAGGCCCAGGCCCAGGCTTGTGGCTGTGTAGGAGAGGCCGGGAGTAGCTGGCCCTGAGGCACCCACAGGATGCTAATCAGCCAGGGTGACACCCGGGCTGACCTTGATGTTCCTGGTGGCTTTCAGGTGATATGGGCACAGTGCCAAGCCCTGGATCCACTCTCTTTTGCTGCAGGGCCAATCTCTACCCTGGTGTGACCCATGAGTAGGTGGACTGGGCAGTGGTGAGTGCTGGGGCATTCTTGGCCTGCCCACGGCCACTGGCCATGCTGGTTACACTGTCCACCTCTCTTTGCTGACCAAATGGGAACATTCTCAGGGCTCCAGCCTGCCTGGGTTCGCTTGCAGGCCCTCTGGAGGGGGAGGTTGGGCCCTCCCCTCCCCTCCCTGCGGGGCGGGGGCTGGGGTCTGTGGGATCCTGGCAATGCTCATTGCTTAGAGCTGAGGCTCTGCTTTCCGGGCCTCTTCCCCAGGTCTGTCCTGAGCACAGCAGGCTCTAGAGCGACCCTGGGGCAAGGTCATGCCCTGCTTCTCTGGAGTGTTGGGAGGTGCAGGCACAGCTGGGTGGCACTGCCTCAGGACAGGGGCTGTCCTGGGGGCCACCAGGCAAGTGGGCAGAGGAGGCAGGAGAGGAAGGGATCTGCTGGAGACTGGGAGGACAGCAAAGGGCCACGGCAGGATGGGGACAGTGAGGGCCAGGGCAGGAGCAGCCTGTGTGAGAGGCAGGTCCTGGGGAGGCCCCACCAGGGGGATCTTTTGGGACCAAGGAAAGGAAGCTTCTTCCTGGCTGTACACAGCACTGTCCCCCTGCTGTGTGTGAGAGCTGGCCGTGGGGCTGGGCCAGGTTCTGGGCAGCGGTAGCTGCGTCTGCGTGGCCCCAGCCCCTGGACCCTCTGGTCTCTCCCTGCAGACTGCCCACTCTGGGCATTATTGGTCATAGTGGTGTCAAGGTTTGCCTGCGTTGTAGCCCAAACTGTTGGCTCCTTTTCATGGCTGAGTAGTGTCCACTGCCAGGAAGGCCACCCTCGCTTCCCCACTCACAGTGCAAGGCGTGCCTTTTCCATTTCCACCGCGAGTGCTGCTGTCCTGAGAATCGTGTGGCGTCTTTGCTCCCTGGGGGCCCCTCTGAGGGTGGAGTGGTGGGTCATGTGGTGACTGAATGCTGAACTGTTTGGAAAACTGTGACTGCTCCCAACGCTGCTGCGGTTTACACACTCACTGCCAGTGTGCGAGGCTTCCCGTTTCCCATGCCTTCGCCAGCACTTGTTACTGTCTGTTTAAGGATTTTTTTTTTGTCCTTAGGGCATGACCCATTAGACTTGTACAGTCACCTGATTGCTTTAAAGTCACCTGGAGTTACTCCTGTCTTTGAGGGTGTGCCACTGATGGTGCTCACAGCAGGTGACTTCATGTAGCACTGGGGATGTCTGTATTTATTCATTTCTTTTTGGGGTTCTGGGATCAAACCCAGGGCCTTGCTCACATTAGGCAAGCACTCTGCCAATCAGCTACACCCCAGCCCTTTGTTTTGAAGCAGGGTCTCACTACGTTGTTGAGGCTGGCCTTCAACTTGGGATCTTCCTGACTCAGCCTCCCACTCAGCTAGGACTACAGGTGTGTGCCACTGTGCCCAGCTTAGATTGCCATTTATATTGAGTTCAGCTTTATAATTATGTGAAATAATATATGGTCCTCAGACAGATCTCTGAAATAAGATGAAGAGAAGTCTGTCAGAAGGGACTTTATTCTCCCATGAACCTAAAGGTCATAGTTTATTTTTCAATATTCGGAAACACAGTGGAAGGTGGGGTGAGGTGCAGATGGGCTCGTGTGCTCCTGCTGGTTGGCAAAGCGCCTCCCATGCCCAGCACCGCCACCTGTCCCTGCTCCTGACTCCGCTCCAAGCTACTCTGGACAAGTCCTGCTTCCTCTGTAGCTAAGCGGCCCTCTCGGTGGCTGGGTCAGTGGGCACTCAGTGGGGCCTGGTGCCCACCATGGGTTGTGTCCAGGCCTTCGCCTCAGGATGGTGGGAGGGCCGCAATGAGGCCTGGCACTCGGTCCTCTGCTGGTTTTGAAAGGCCTTTTTGAGGGGCGGCCAAGTTAGTGGGACGACCTGACTTCGCGGCTTTTCCCCAGGTGGGCGAAGTGCTCATCCACACGGTTGAATGGAGCCACGGGAGAAGAGGGCTTTTGGTCTTGGACCTATCCTTTGCTGTTTGTCTGGGTGACAGCTAGTGGACACCTCCATCAGACTCTGCTTGCCCGTGGCTGCTCACGTCCATATCCTGGCCTGTTCAGCTCAGTACATGTCCTAAAGCTCAGCCACGGAAAAGAGAGAAAATCCACAGGTGGCTCAGCAGGTGTCCTGCCTTCCCGAAGCATTTCCAAAAGTGCAGAGGGTCTGATGACGAAGCAGAGGGGAGGTGGCGAGGTGGTCAGGACAGCTTTGCATTGGGCTCGGGGCCTTGGTCAGCAGGGCCCCGAGCCCAGCGCGTGTTGGAGGGAGCTGGTAATCAGGCTGGCCAGGCTGCATTCACAGCAGGACTGCACAGGGATCATTCACTCACTCACCATTTCCACATGCTCTCAGGGGCTGAGCCAGCACTGGAGACCCACGGAGGAGCTAGATGGACGTGGCCTGTCTTCACCCAACATGGGGCTGACAAGCTGTGGGCAAAAAGGCCTGAACAACCAGTTGCGCACAGGCAGAGACCACTGGAAGGCAAACAGGAGGCCGTGGGGCCGGCTGTGGGGCCAGCTGGTGCAGCCTCGCAGGCCCTGGTGTGGTCCCCAACCTGTCCTCCCCGCCATTCCTGTGCCTGCCTCAGCTCAGTGCCTGAAAGGGCTGATGGCTTCTGCCTCTGCCTGCATTTCGGCTGGTCCCACTGCAGTCCACATTTGACCCTGGGGCCCAATTGTCCAGCAGGGGCCCCTGCAACCCCTGTGGTGTGTGGCAGGAAAGCTGAGACGGGGCAACAGTCAGGCCCTGCCCTCACGGGCTCCTGGTGCCATGCCTGAGCCTGGATTTCGTGTGCTACAGATGAAGATGAAGGAGGTGTGTGGAGCTGGGGCACAGGACCTACCTGCAAGGCCAGATGCCCCGGGCCCTAGGACTATGGGTTCTGGTCAGGTAGAAGACAGCGTCTAGGTGGAAGGACAGGACTGTCCAGCTAGGAGGACCAACACAGCCCAGAGACAGACCGCTGGAGCCTGGGAGTGAGGGCCCAGGCGGGAGGAGCTCAGATGTTCCCCATAGCTTCAGCTAGACCCCAGGGAGGCAGGATATTGTCCTTGTGGACCCTGCTGAGGAAATGTCCTTCAGCTCTGGCTTCTTCCCTACCTTTTCAGGGGTCACAGATGAACCCGTTTTAGAAATGCTGACTTTGTTTTGAATGCTTATCCCCCAGCATAGCCTCACCCTTGGCCCAGAGCATTCCTGAAGCCCACCCTGCCAGCTCCTGGCCAGTGACTCCTGCCATTTCCTGCCCTCTCTGTGGACATGTAGAACTGTGTCCTATCAAAATAACACTGGCTCGGCTCCTCTGTTTTTCTGACTATAAATGTGGTCCTTGTTCATTGTAGAAACTTTGAAAAATGTAAAAAGGAAATTTAAAAAATCATCCCATCTTATGCGCAAGTTGGTTGTATTATTTTTTTCACTGAAAATGACGTTCTGATGGCTCCTCCACAGGTTCTCTGAAAACACAGCTGCAGTGGACTGTTACTAGGTCGCCAAGAACACACTGATTGACTCCTGTATCCACCTTTTCTTCTGTGTTAAATTGCCCTGGGTTCTTCAGATCCCACCCTTGGCAGGTGATTATCACAGCAAGGTGCAGAGCATTTCAGAAGACTCTCATCCCAACACAGCGGTGTGTACTTGGGGTCAGCACTGACCCACCTTGCTGCCCGGCTCAGTGGGCCAAAAGTAGATTTGTTTTTCTCTGGTGGCTGGTGGCTTGGGCACTTATGCCTTCTGGGAGTGACCGTCTGCCTCCCTTGCTGGACTTCAGCTGGAACTCTGTTTTTCCCTCGATGACCTGGAGTCCCCTCTGTGCTGTGCTTGCAGTGGACAGTGTCCTCCAGTCTGCTTTTTGTGGAGCTAGGGATTTATTTAAGGGCTTTGCTTGAGCCAGGCAAGCTTACCACTGAGCCACACCCCGGGCCCCTTTCTCCAAGCTATTACTGCCTGTGGCCCTGTTTTCAGGTCCCTGTGGCCCTGTATTGAGGTCCCTGTGGTCCTGTTTGGAGGACTCTGGATCCTGTTTTGAGGTCCCTGTGTCCTGTTTTGAGGTCTCTGTCCTGTTTTGAGGTCCCTGTGGCCCTGTATTGAGACCCTGTGATCCTGTTTTGAGGTCCCTGTGGCCCTGTATTGAGGTCCCTGTGGTCCTGTTTGGAGGTCCCTGTGTCCTGTTTTGAGGTCCCTGTGGTCCTGTTTTGAGGTCCCTGTGGTCCTGTTTTGAGGTCCCTGGGTCCTGTTTTGAGGTCCCTGGGTCCTGTTTTGAGGTCCCTGGTTCCTGTTTTGAGGTCCCTGGTTCCTGTTTTGAGGTCCCTGTGGTCCTGTTTTGAGGTCCCTGTGGTCCTGTTTTGAGGTCCCTGGGTCCTGTTTTGAGGTCCCTGGTTCCTGTTTTGAGGTCCCTGTGGTCCTGTTTTGAGGTCCCTGTGTCCTGTTTTGAGGTCCCTGTGGTCCTGTTTTGAGGTCCCTGTGTCCTGTTTTGAGGTCCCTGGGTCCTGTTTTGAGGTCCCTGGTTCCTGTTTTGAGGTCCCTGGTTCCTGTTTTGAGGTCCCTGTGGTCCTGTTTTGAGGTCCCTGTGGTCCTGTTTTGAGGTCCCTGGGTCCTGTTTTGAGGTCCCTGGTTCCTGTTTTGAGGTCCCTGTGTCCTGTTTTGAGGTCCCTGGTTCCTGTTTTGAGGTCCCTGTGTCCTGTTTTGAGGTCCCTGTGGTCCTGTTTTGAGGTCCCTGTGTCCTGTTTTGAGGTCCCTGGGTCCTGTTTTGAGGTCCCTGGTTCATGTTTTGAGGTCCCTGGTTCCTGTTTTGAGGTCCCTGTGTCCTGTTTTGAGGTCCCTGGTTCCTGTTTTGAGGTCCCTGTGTCCTGTTTTGAGGTCCCTGGGTCCTGTTTTGAGGTCCCTGGGTCCCGTTTTGAGGTCCCTGTGTCCCGTTTTGAGGTCTCTCGGTCCCGTTTTGAGGTCCCTGTGGTCTTGTTTTGAGGTCCCTGGGTCCTGTTTTGAGGTCCCTGGGTCCTGTTTTGAGGTCCCTGTGTCCCGTTTTGAGGTCTCTCGGTCCCGTTTTGAGGTCCCTGTGGTCTTGTTTTGAGGTCTCTGGGTCCTGTTTTGAGGTCCCTGTGTCCTGTTTTGAGGTCCCTGTGGTCCTGTTTTGAGGTCCCTGGTTCCTGTTTTGAGGTCCCTGGTTCCTGTTTTGAGGTCCCTGGGTCCTGTTTTGAGGTCCCTGTGGTCCTGTTTTGAGGTCCCTGGTTCCTGTTTTGAGGTCCCTGGTTCCTGTTTTGAGGTCCCTATGTCCTGTTTTGAGGTCCCTGGGTCCTGTTTTGAGGTCCCTGGGTCCTGTTTTGAGGTCTCTGGGTCCTGTTTTGAGGTCCCTGTGGTCCTGTTTTGAGGTCCCTGGTTCCTGTTTTGAGGTCCCTGTGTCCTGTTTTGAGGTCCCTGGTTCCTGTTTTGAGGTCCCTGGTTCCTGTTTTGAGGTCCCTGGTTCCTGTTTTGAGGTCCCTGGTTCCTGTTTTGAGGTCCCTGTGGTCCTGTTTTGAGGTCCCTGGGTCCTGTTTTGAGGTCCCTGGTTCCTGTTTTGAGGTCCCTGTGGTCCTGTTTTGAGGTCCCTGTGGTCCTGTTTTGAGGTCCCTGTGTCCTGTTTTGAGGTCCCTGGGTCCTGTTTTGAGGTCCCTGTGTCCTGTTTTGAGGTCCCTGGGTTCCTGTTTTGAGGTCCCTGGGTTCCTGTTTTGAGGTCCCTGTGTCCTGTTTTGAGGTCCCTGTGTCCTGTTTTGAGGTCCCTGGTTCCTGTTTTGAGGTCCCTGTGTCCTGTTTTGAGGTCCCTGGTTCCTGTTTTGAGGTCCCTGTGGTCCTGTTTTGAGGTCCCTGTGGTCCTGTTTTGAGGTCCCTGGGTCCTGTTTTGAGGTCCCTGGGTCCTGTTTTGAGGTCCCTGGGTCCTGTTTTGAGGTCTCTGGGTCCTGTTTTGAGGTCCCTGGGTCCTGTTTTGAGGTCCCTGGGTCCTGTTTTGAGGTCTCTGGGTCCTGTTTTGAGGTCCCTGTGGTCCTGTTTTGAGGTCCCTGGGTCCTGTTTTGAGGTCCCTGGGTCCTGTTTTGAGGTCTTTGGGTCCTGTTTTGAGGTCCCTGTGGTCCTGTTTTGAGGTCCCTGGGTCCCGTTTTGAGGTCCCTGGGTCCCGTTTTGAGGTCCCTGTGTCCCGTTTTGAGGTCCCTGTGGTCCTGTTTTGAGGTCCCTGTGGTCCTGTTTTGAGGTCCCTGGTTCCTGTTTTGAGGTCCCTGGTTCCTGTTTTGAGGTCCCTGGGTCCTGTTTTGAGGTCCCTGTGGTCCTGTTTTGAGGTCCCTGTGTCCTGTTTTGAGGTCCCTGGTTCCTGTTTTGAGGTCCCTGTGTCCTGTTTTGAGGTCCCTGGGTCCTGTTTTGAGGTCCCTGGGTCCTGTTTTGAGGTCCCTGGGTCCTGTTTTGAGGTCCCTGTGGTCCTGTTTTGAGGTCCCTGGTTCCTGTTTTGAGGTCCCTGGTTCCTGTTTTGAGGTCCCTGGGTCCTGTTTTGAGGTCCCTGGTTCCTGTTTTGAGGTCCCTGTGGTCCTGTTTTGAGGTCCCTGTGTCCTGTTTTGAGGTCCCTGGGTCCTGTTTTGAGGTCCCTGGGTCCTGTTTTGGGGTCCCTGGTTCCTGTTTTGGGGTCCCTGGTTCCTGTTTTGAGGTCCCTGTTCCTGTTTTGGGGTACCTGTGGCCCTGTTTTGAGTTCCCTGTGTCCTGTTTTGAGGTCTCTGGGTCCTGTTTTGAGGTCCCTGGTTCCTGTTTTGAGGTCCCTGTGTCCTGTTTTGAGGTCTCTGGGTCCTGTTTTGAGGTCCCTGTGTCCTGTTTTGAGGTCCCTGGTTCCTGTTTTGAGGTCCCTGTGGTCTTGTTTTGAGATCTCTGTGGTCCTGTTTTGGGGTCCCTGGTTCCTGTTTTGAGGTCTCTGGGTCCTCTTTTGGGGTACCTGTGGCCCTGTTTTGAGGTCTCTGGGTCCTGTTTTGAGGTCTCTGGTGGAGAGGGCTCAGGGTCCTTTCTTGAGCTCCTCACTGGCATCTGCCATGCCAGCTCAGCAAGCACAGTGACTTCTATGTCCCAGGGCCCACGAGGGTTGGTGCCAACCCTACAGGCCTTGAGGGGACACTGGCATACAGTAGGCACTCAGGTAGTGGGGTGTGTGAGGGATTCCACCGTACTAGCTGATGGCCTCTTGCTCACTCACACGCAATGGAGTGGCCTGGCCTAGGGGGCAGCAGTGAACACAGGGTCACCCACGACAGCCCCCTCAGAGGTCTTACCATGCTGACCTTGCAGGCTGCTCACCCATGACTCCAGTTCTTCCCTCCAGCCTGCCCTCAGCTCCCAGGTCTCTACTTCCTCCTGACCCGTTCCTCCTTCTGCCGCCTCTTCCTCCTGCCCTTCCAGGAAGAAATTAGAATCAGTTCCCAAGATGGAGAGTGCCAGGTGGGGCAGTTCCCTTAGGGAGAGCAGTCAGGGGGGGTCCCAGGAAGTGGCCTTTGCTGAGATATTGGTAACATGGGACAAGTTTGCCTTGGTCCTAACAGTCTCTACTGCCAAGTGGGATGTGAGCTGTAGGGTTTTCACAGATGCCCTTTTTCTAATAAATAAAAAGGAATTCCTCTTCTATTCCTAGTGTGCTGATGATTTTTGTCCAGAATAGGTGTGGGATTTTCTCATACTTTTTCTGTCTCTTTTGGGACAGTCATGCAGTTTTTCGGTTTTAGTCTGTTAATGTGATGAATCCATTGATTGGTAGTCACATGTTGAGCCAACCTTGCATTCCTGGAGTGAGCCACACTTGGTCATGAGGAATCCTTTGAATATATTGTCGGCTTTGACTTGTTAAAAAACTTTTAAAGAATTTGAATCTGTTTGTGAGGAATGTTGGCCTATAGCTATCTTTTCTTGGAATACTCTTTTCTGGTTTGGGTAGTAGGGTAATGCCAAGATGCTAGAACGAGCTGGGGTGCCTGCCTATCCCTTCAGTTTTCTTCAAGAGTATTATAGAACTGCCATTCTTTTGGCCTTAGATATTAGATAGAATTTACCAATGAAGCCACCTGGGCCTGGAGTTTTCTTTGGAAGAACATTCTTACTACAGATCAAATTCTTTTCCTAGGTGTGGATCTGCTCAGTGATCCACTTCTTCAGACAATAAGCAGAACTTATTTGACACAGCATCGTGTGGTCCCCGTTCCCCCACTCCTGACTTCCTCTCAGGTGTGCCGATGACACCTCTGCTTGAACACTTCCAGGTGCCCTGTCTCCCTGCTCTTAGCATCAGGCCCTCAGGGACCTGTGCAGCCCTCCCAGCCAGTCCCTGGGCCACTGTTGCCATCCCTCATCCCTGCAGCATCTTCTGGCCTGACAGAGGGCCTGCTTCAAAACAACTCCGCTCTTTTGTTCTGGCCTCCATTTGCTCCTTTGAGCCATTACCCCTCCCCTCATGATGTGATGGCCCTGCCTGTCCCTTCTATACCAGGCCACCAGCACAGTCCCACATGTGAGTTTCTGGGGAGCTTGACTGTGTGGCATTGTTGAGTCCCATGGCTGCCTTTGAGGAGATGTTCCTTGGTCACCACTGCTCACCAGCACATCTGACTGCAGCCCCCAGGCTCTCTGCACGGCCTGTCCTCAGGGTCCACAGACACCCCGTGTTCTGTGGCACCACGTCTCCAGGAACCTGGATGTTGGACAGATGGACTGTTTCAGGTCAAGGAGAAAGGGAGGCACCAAGGGCTGGAGGCAGCGGGGTCTCAGAGGACATCTTGAGCACTGGGGACATGGAGATCAGGTCCAGGTTCTTAAGTCCTCCCAAGTTCTAGTGGTCTTGAGGAGCCCCACCTGCCTGCTGTGCCTCACCCAGCGCAACCCCAGGGCATGCTGGTATTGGTCCAGCCCCAGCACTGAGGGCATGGACGTGGTGACCCCTCAGGCTGGTCCACATCTTCAGGTAGGCATGTGGCCTCTGGGTTTGGGGAGGCTGTGGTGCTGCAGGGCAGCTCCAGGAGAACTGGACTGGGCAGAGTGCAGCTTGCTGTGCTGTCCTCAGTGCAGCCAGCTGTCTGCACTCCCTGTGGGTCCCCAGAGAAGGCTGAGCCCCTGGCTCTGGTCCTCAGGATGCTCAGTGGGGCGTATAGCAGGCTCTCTGTCTCGGTCCATGTGAACAAAGACCATTTCCTGCTCATGACCCTGCTCTCTGGACATCTGTGGTCAAGGGGTAGAGGCCAGAGGGTTTGCCCTGGAATGGAGCACAGTGGTCAGGGTTGGCCCTTCTTCAGGGAACCAAGATGAGGAGGGGGCTTCCTTCTGAGCAGAAGCCACTGAGGGGAGAGTGAGGCAGACCGCCCTGCCACATGAGGCCTCCTGCTCCTGGTGGCTCTGGGCAGCAGCCCATGGGACCAGGAAATCCTAATCTGAATGGCCACTGCTCTGAAGCAGACCCTTTCCTCCCATCTTTGCTGAGGCAAGGCAAGAGGAAACAGGTCTAAACCCCTGTGGAGCAGGGAGACCAGGACGCACCCTCAGACAAGTGCCTCTGCTGCTTTGAGGTTCCCCTGCCACAAGGGCCACCGTTGAAAGGCGCTTTTTAAAAAATATTTTGTTTTATTTGTGGGTGGACACAGTACCTCTATTTTATTTTTATGTGGTGCTGAGGATCGAACCCTGAGCCTCACCGTGCTAGGTGAGCACTCTACTGCTGAGCCCCTGCCCCAGCCCCCGCCCCCTTGAGAGGCTTTTAGAAGCAGCAGAAGGTCAGAGAGAGTCGGGAAAGCATGAACGGGTGGGCAGAGGGGACTTCTGCCCATGCGCAGCAGTGCATGTGTGTGTGTACGTGTGTGTGCATTTGCACGTGTACAACCTGTGTGCCCACAGGTCTGTGTGTGTATGCATACATGTGTGTGCTTCTGCATTTCTGCTTTTCTGAATTTTAGAAAGCCACCCTGCAAGGTGGTCAGGAGGTGATGCTGGGAGATCAGGTTCTGACACCAAAGCAGGGGCACCCTGTGGGTGCTGGGGTCGGGGGATTCTGGTCACCTAGGGTAGGTCCAGCAGAAGTGGGTGGGAGTGTATGGAAAGTGTCTTGTTTCTGGGACATCAGCACTACTGCTGCTCAGTTGGAGGATGTGGGAAATGGCCAGTTTCCAGGGTTGTCCTGCTTGCAGACCCAGTGTCTGTTTTATATTTGGGACTTGAAACCAAACAAAAAGGGTCTGCTGTCCACAGTGATCCCTCTGACTCACGTGGCCCATGGAGTAGGAGTCACTCCCTGCTCACAGCCTTGCTGCCTGCCCATCTGGGGGGCCAGCGGGAGGAGCAGAGGAAGCCGCACCTGAGCGTCCCTGGGACCCCACTGAGCGTGGGTCTGTGTCAGCGGTGCTCTTGGCCGTCAGCTCCCCGCTGTCTTTCCTTAATTCGCCAGTCTTGTGTTTTCTGCGATAGGGGCTGTATACAGCCTTGACCACTGACCAGCACAATTCTCTGTGTTATCCCTTGGACTTTCAAGGGGGTATCATCATTCAGACTTTGTGGGAAAGCCAGGTACAGTAGTACACGCCTGTAACCCCAGTGGCTGGGGAGGCTGAGGCTGGAGGATCTCCAGTTCAGGGCCAGCCTGGGCAACTTAGTGAGACCTGGTGAGACCCTGTCTCAAAATAAAAATTTAAAAAGGGCTTGGATATAGCTCAGTGGTAGAGCACCCTGGGTTCAATCCCTAGTGCTGCAAATTTTGTAGGAAAAAAGCTGGGGGTCATGAACTGACCTGGCCCGTTCACGAGGCTGGTCAGCATGGAGCCAGGACCCAAGTCCAGGACTGTCTGACTGCAGCACCACCAGGGTCCCATGACAGGCAGGGTGTAGACAAGCATCCCAGTGCACGCGCACATGTGTGATGGAGACCTTGGCCGTTGCCAAGGTTACAGGAGCCTGTGGACATGCTCTCTGGTGTCCTCGCCTTGTCCACCTGACATGTCCCACGGTCACATGTGCCCTTCCAGCTGTGAAGACTTCTGTGCATGCCTGTGATCCCAGCTGCTGGGGAGGGGACTTCAGGGATCCATCTGAGGCAGGATTGTGAGGCCTCCCCAGCAATGTAGCAAGACCCCCATCTCAAAACAAGGTGACAAGCAGACAAGGGCACCTGCGGTTCTCCCCCGCCCCTGCTCATGACATTCCTCATGCTGTGATATTGCAGCCTCTGCGCCAGCGCACCCTCCACGGTCCCCTTGGGGTCGCTCAGTGCTCGGTTTGTAGAATGAATCCAGCAAGTAAACACTTTGCAGGGCGCTTTGAACGTTGCTCTTGGGCTCAGAACCCCTTACGTGACTCGGGCCATGATCAGGTGACTGCTTCTTTTGAATATTAAGCACTTGGGTACGCCCTGTTGGTGTGAATCCCTGCCATGTGTGGGGGCCTTTGTGGAGGCCTGGTGTCTGTTCTGTCCAGCACCGTGTGGGCAGGACCTTCCTTGTCTGGTCATCGGTAGCTGTTCTACTGCCTGTTCTTCAGGTGGGGGAGCAGGTCTGTGGGCCAAGTACCCACCCAGGCTCGCCTGGCAGAGAGGATGGTGCCAGGATTGGATCACAGGTTCCACTTCTTGGTTCCTGTCTGTGGCTGCTGTGACCAACAGGGATGTGTCACAGATCTGAGGCGGGTGCTGGCAGGGCGGTGTTCCAGGTGGCAGCCCCGGGCACCCCTTTCCTGCGGCTGCCCCCCGTGATCTCTGCCTCCCCGAGGTGCTTCCTGGGCCTAGGACCCTGGCAGATCCTGCGGGATGTCTACCTCAGGGGCCTCTGCTCAGGAAGCTGAAAAGACCCTGTCCCAAAATGCTTGAGTCACAGTTTCTGGGGGGGTATCCCAAACTTAGCCCGCTCCGGTGTTTGAATCCTGATCACTCTTTTCTTCCTGCCCCTTGGAAGAGCCTCTGGCAGCCTGTCTGAGTGGCACCGCAGGAGAGGACAACAGGAGGGCTGACCAGCACTGGGGACTCCGCAGGCCCTGCAGAGGGCAGAGACTACTTGTCAAGTTCTGGTGTCTGTGGCTTCCCACTGTCCGCTCAGCAGGTACCCGTTGGAAAGCCAGGGCGTGCTGGGATGCACGGAGCAAGCAGAGTGCCCTGGTATTAGAGTGCTTCTCCTGGAGCGTGGGGGAGAGAGTGCCTGAGCAGCAGTCCTGCAGAGTAGGGGCAAGAAGTGAGCTAGGCATGGGGTAGGGCATGGAAGGCTTCTCCAATGAGACCTAGGAACAATCCCAGTGAACTAGGGGGCTTCTGTGGGTATCTAGGCAAAGAGTCTTCTGGGCTCAGTGACATCTGTGCAAAGGCCCTGTGGCCACAACCTGCCTGGTCTGTCTGTGACAGCAAGAAGCAAAGCTGAGGGGAGAAGGCGAAGGAAGGTGGGAGGGAAGATTGACAGACAGGAACAGGGGTTTCAGTGATTTCATGTTCTAACTTGTGTTTTGAAAGGCTCTCTGTCCTGGACCTGTGGGGTCTTGACAGGGGCTAAAACCCCGTGGGGCAGCTCTGACAGGTCAGGTGCACTGTGCCTGGCAGGGCCTGGGTGCAGGGCTCCTCTGAGGCCTAGGCTGCCCTGGGGGCACGGCACCAGGTGGGCCCTGTGGGAGCCTCGGGCCCAGCCTCTGAATAGCCTCGCCTGGGCTGAGGTCATAGTGGAGCCTGATCCACCTGGGCTGCCCGACCTCAGGCCCTGACCAGGGCTGCCAGCACCCCAGGGGCGCCCCCAGCCCTGCTGCCCTGCTTAGTGGGGAGCCCCCTGCTCAGGTCTCCCAGCAGCTGTGAGCCGCTGCCTCCCGCCTCTGTGCAGGTCAGCGGGTGGTGCGTGGGAACCAGCCATGACTCGTGGGACCTGACCTGGGCAGGAGACCGGCTGGTCAGAGCAGCTGGACCTGCATGGGAAGCCCTCTGGCCATCTAGCCTCTGAGGGGCTGCCCACTCCAGGTGTCACCTGTTTCTTTGCCTCCTGTGATCTGTCACTGTCAGTGCCGAGTTCTGGTCCCTGTGCTCTCTGGGGCATGTCCTGCAGAGGTGAGTTCCCACAGGGTCCTGTGCCAGGTGCTGGACCACCCTTGTCCCCCAGCCCCACCTCACAGTGCCTGTGCAGTGTGGTGTGTGGCCCTGCTCTGGGTGGCCCTCCACCTTCCTGTCCACTTAGGCTCTTTCGGGGGCCTCAGACTGAGGGAGTGTGCTTCTCGGCAGGCCCCGGGCTCTGGTGTGGTGCCCTGTACAGACCTGCTCCCTGGGAAGGCTGTGCCCACTGGAGCCTCTGAGACGGGCACACACCCCAATCAGGCCTCTCTGCAGCTGTGTGCTTTGCTTTTGCTCTGGGCTCGTTCCCAGGGTGTTAGCACCACTCCGACCCATCTCAGCCTCTGCCTTGTCAGTGAGTCATGCTGCCTAACAGATCCCAACAGGCCACCTGGCCTCAGGCAATGCCTGGGGGATCTTCTCAGCCCAGACCAGGTGTGGTGTGAGGAGTTCTGGGGGCCAGGTCTCAGCAAGCTGATGTCCAGTCAGCCGGACAGTCTTCGCATCTGGAGCTAGTGTCATTTCTGCCCCTATGTCTTGTGGAACAAGGAGAGATCCAACAGCCATGAGAGGTTCAGAGCTCAGCACTGCCCAGTGGCCATGTGCCCTGTCCCAAGGATTCAGGCTGCCCAGTGCCTGCCAGAAGCTCACCCCAATGAGGACAGGACTTGGCTCACCTCTGACCAGTTGCCACGAGGTCTCACTAACACAGAGGCAGGCTGGCCTGGGGGTGAGGGGGAGGAGTGTCTTGTGATGCTCATGCCCAGGGAGAAGCACTGGGTGGAGGCCACACGGGGCTCTCTCTGCAGCCCTGCAGCTGGACCTGGTCCTCCAGCGGATGTGGCAGGCTAAAGTTCCTGCGCTCACAGTATACCTGGGGCTGGGGTGGAGGACCTGTGATGCGTCCCCAGAGTGTGCCCACTGCCTTGAGGGCCAAAGGAGCATGGTCACTGGAGAGCTCCCCACGAGAATGAACCAGGATCTGGATGACACTCTGAAGCCACCTGACTCTGGCTAGACTCTTCCTGGAGGATGACAGGATGGCAGCGTGGGGCAGGCCACCAGTCAGCTGAGCATATGGCTGTGAGAAGACTTTCTTAGGAACAGAGTCATGCACAAGAGCTCCCAGGAGCATGACTGCGAGTGGCCGGGGAGGGCAGAGCAGAAAGACATGGTGTGTTCAGAAGACACGGGCAGGTTTGGGCTGACGGAAGTACAAAGGCCTGTCAGTGATCATGCTGGTCAGCGACGCAGCTGCCATGACAGAGCATCTCAAAACCAGCAGCTGATGCTGCAGAGAGGATCAGCCATCTCCCTGTCCTGGCGGCTGCAAGTCCCCATCAGCATGTCCAGGGCTGGTTCCTCTGAAGGCTGCAAGGGCACTTCTGTGCCGGGCTCTGCAGCTCCTGTTGTCCTGGAATCCCTGGGGCTCCTTGGCTTGTAGACCACCATAGACCTCTGCCTTCATCTTCACAGGCCTTCTCTCTGCCTGTGAGTCTGGGCAAGCTCCCCTTCCACGAGGACACCAGTCGTGGGGGACCAGGGCCACCCTGCTCGAATATGACCTCATCTGAACTGATCACACCTGAAAGGACCCTCTTTCCCTATAAGGTCACATGCTGGAGAATTGTGGGCTAGGACTGAAACGTGGAGTAGGTGGAGGGGACACCATTCATCCCTCATTGTGCACACTCCACTGCTAAATCCTTGCTGTGCTAGACTTCGAGGGCACTGGCCAGTGAGGAGGGTCCACCTGCTGCTGATTTCCAGCTGTGGCTGAGTGATTCCAGGGCGTCTCCTGGAAGGTGTCCTAGCCCTGCTCTACCCCAGGACTCTCAGAGGAAGGCAAAGCCAGACCTTGCTGAGAGTGGCAGATCTTTCTTCTTATGACCAGAGGTGTCCTGGATGGTGGGTGTCCTGCCCTGGCTCGGGGCCCTGTGTGGCTGGGCAGCAAAGCCTTCACACAAGCCCCCCAGGAAGGCATGCCCACCCCCATCTCAGGCCTCTCTCTCTTCTCTGTCTCATCATCAGGTCTCTGCCAACATATCCTCTCAGGTTGACCTGCCCCTCTATGCCCTGTCCCACTCTCCACCTTTCCTCTCATTGTCTCCAAGCTCTTACCCTGGCAGGGGACAGTCTGTCTTCTGAACAGGTTTCCAGTGTGACCATCTGCCCCCTCAGACCCTGCGCACCTGCAGCCGCCCTCTGCTTGTGAATGTGTCCTACACAGCACTCCAGCCTAGCACACGGACACTTGGTCCATTCACTCCCACGCTGACTGTGGATGGTGGGGTTCCAAGACAGGGGTGGCACACACCAAGATTCTCACAAACCTAGATTCTTACACACTGAGATTTGGAAAGTGTGGAACATCCTTTAGGGATCCCTGGCCAACAGTGTGGGCTCCAGGCCCCTCAGGACACTGGCAAACCTGCCTTGGTCTCTGCCTCTGTGTGGCCCCTTCCAGCATTGACAGAATGCGCTCCCTGGACTTCCATTCAGGCTGTCCTCATGCTGACCCTTCAGGAAGCACCCCGTGCTTTGGTCCCCTCCACCCTGAGCAAAGAGGCCTTCTTCTGACCCTCATAACATGCCCTATCTGGCTGGGGCTCTTCCATTTCACTTTCCATATGGCGTGATACTTAACTGTTGCCCATTTATCTCTGCTGTCAGATCCTGAGCTCCTAAGAACTCAGCTGCACAATTCCTGGCTCATAGTAGGTGCTTAGTCCATGTTTGTGGGACAAGTGGGAGTGATTGGTTGGATGGTTGGATGGATGGACGGATGGGTGGATGTGTGAATGGATGTCTGGATGTACAAGTGGATGAACAGAGGGATGATTGGACGGATGGGTAGATGAATGGATGGAAAGGTGGACTGATGGAAGGATGCGTGGACACATGCATGGGAGACTTGTAAGGAGCAGCCAGCACACCAGCTGTTTCCAAGCCTTCAGTTTCCTGCGTCCAAGCACTGCTTTTGAAGCCATCAGTCTCTTGTAGCTCTTGCTTTCCTGTTAACGGGGCTTTTGGCAGAGGGCTTCAGGTTCCCAGGTGTTGTGGCCAGAACATCTCACAGTGCTCTTAGTTTGCCCAAGTTAGCGCTCATTCTTACTTTCCAGGCTCTCAGAAGCAGCTCAAGATGATAAAAGCCTTTTTTTCTGTGTATATCCTCAGTTACTAAATTCTTCACCACCTCAGGTTCACTTGAACTTTTTATGATATTCCTTTTTGAAAGTGATTGGAATTGAAATTTCAGGTTCAGTGAAATGCTCTTGTCTTACCTCCACATTATAAAAGCTATCTATGCTAAACCCAAGGCCAACATCATTCTAAATGGAGAAAAATTTCTAAAACTGGAATAAGACAGAGATGCCCGCTATTCAATGTAGTCCTTGAAAGTTTAGCCAGAGCAATTAGACACATGAAAGAAATTAAACATGTAAGAATAGGGAAAGAAGAACTCAAACTATTATTATTTGCTGATGACATGATTCTATACTTAGAGGATCCAAGAAAACCCACAGAAAACTTCTAGAATTAATAAATGAATTCAGCAAAGTAGCAGGATATAAAATCAACACCCATAAATCAAATGCATTTCTGTACATCAGTGATGAATCTTCTGAAAGAGAAATTAGGAAAACTACCCCACTCACAATAACTCAAAATAAATAAATAAATAAACAAATGGAAATCAATTTAACCAAAGAAGTGAACAACCTGTACAATGAAAACTACAGAACACTAAAAAAACAAATTAAAGAAGACCTAAGAAAATGGAAAGATCTCCCATGCTCTTCGATAGGCAAAAATAATATTGTCAAAATGGTCATACTACCCAAAGCACTATACAGATTCAATTAAAATCACAATGTCATTCCTTATAGAGATAGAAAAAGCAGTCATAAAATTCATTTGGAAAAATAAAGAGACCCAGAATAGCCAAAGCAATCCTCAGCAAGAAGAGTGAAGCAGAAGGCATCATAATACCACACCTTGAACTATACTACAAAGCAATAGTGACAAAACACATGGTATTGGTGCCAAAATAGACATGTAGACCAATGGTACAGAAGACTGCAGCAGTCTAGCTGGGCACAAATCACGAGCCATTCAAGCAGGAACAAACTTTATTTCCGAACTCCCGCGAATGCCACCCATGCGACCCTTCCAGGAACACCACACACCAACCGGAACTCCCTCCACCGCAACTTCACCAACCAATGGGAACTCCCTAGGAATCCCCATGAGAACTCCAAAGTAGCAGGCGCCAGAGGCGGACAGCAGGGGTCTATATACAATTGAATACACAGCGTGTTTCAATCTAGCATCATCTTAATGGCTCGCCTCTCAAACATTACTTCTGGCAAAATGCCAGGCGTCATCCCGACTTGGCTGTGGCCCTCAACAGAAGACAAAGACGAATCACTTAAATACAGTTATCTCATATTAGACAGAGGCACTAAAAGCATACATTGGAGAAAAGATAGCCTATTCAACAAATGGTGCTTGGAAAACTGGAAATCCATATGCAGCAAAATGAAACTAAACCCCTATCTCTCACCATGCACAAAGCTCAAAGTGGATCAAGGACCTAGGAATTAGAGCAAAGACCTTGCACCTAATAGAGGAAAAAGTAGGCCCAAATCTTCACCATGTCAGATTAGGCCCCAACTTCTTTAACAAGACTCCTATAGCACAAGAAATAAAATCAAGAATCAATGAATGGGATGGATTCAAACTAAAAAGCTTCTTCTCAGCAAAAGAAGCAATCAGTGAGGTGAATAGAGAGCCTACAGTGTGGGACAAAATTTTTGCCACACACATATGAGGGCACTAATATTCAGGAAATATAAAGAACTCAAAAAACTTAACACCAAAAAAAAAAAAAAAAAACCCAATCAATAAATGGGCTAAGGAGCTGAACAGACACTTCTCAGAAGATATGTAATCGATCAACAAATATATGAAAAAATGTTCAACATCTCTAGTACTTAGAGAAATGCAAATCAAAACTACTCTTAAGATTTCATCTCCTGCTAGTCAGAATGGCAGTTATTAAGAATACAAACAACAATAAGTGTTGGCGAGGATGTGGGGGAAAAGGCACACTCATACATTGCTGGTGAGACTGCAAATTCATGCAACCACTTTCTAAAGCAGTATGGAGATTCCTTAGAAAACTTGGAATGGAGCCACCATTTGACCCAGCTATCCCAGTCCTTGGTCTGTACCCAAAGAACTTAAAATTAGCATACTATAGTGATGTAGCCACATCAATGTTTATAACAGTTCAATAGATAATAGCTGAATTGTGGAACCAACCTAGATGCCCTTCAATAGATGAATGGATAAAGAAACTGTGGTATATATACACAATGGAATATTACTCAGCATTAATAAATAATAAAATTATGGCATTTGCAGGTAAATGGATGGAGTTGGAGAATATTATGAGAAGAGAAGTAAGTCAATCCCCCAAAACCAAAGGCTAATAAGTGGATGCTGATCCATAAGAGGTGGAGCATGGGGAAAATGGAGGAACTTTGGGTGAAGGGGAGGGAAGGTCAGGGGAGAGAGCATGGGGGTAGGGAAGATGGTGAATGAGCTGGACATCATTACCCTAGGTACATGTATGACTGTATATATGCTACATTGTGTACAGCCAGAGAAATGAAAAGCTGTGCTGCAATTGTGTACAATGAATGAAAACGCATTCTTCTGTCATATATAACTAATTAGAATAAAAAAATAAATATTTTTTAAAAACTTGATATTTTGTTACATTTTTTAAAATGCACTTCTCTGCTGTATCAAATTGAGGCATTCAGATATGCCCAGTTTCCAACATTTCACAGGCCCCCCTCGGATTTTTCTACTGCCACAGTAACTCACTCCTCCATGGGTGCTGTCCACGGGAAGCACTTGGAAAGCCTGCATTCCTGGCGTGGCCTGCCTGTGACTCTGGCTGAAGACAGGGATGGACCTACACCCTTGGTATTCGTGTGATTGCTCAGAATTGCTCTGTATTTCTGTAGTAGAGAACGACGTCTCACAGGAAGGTGAACCCGAGTGGACTTGTTGCAGGAATTGGCGTGCCTTCTATAAAAGCAGAGTCCAGACAGGCAGCAATCACAGAAGCATCTGGAAGCTGCAGAAGGTGCTGGGGCTTCCAACACCCCTGAGCATGCTGATGTCATGCCGATGTGCTAGGATGGGAGATAGTGCTGGTGACAAGTGTGCCAACTCCCTGGCGAGGCTTAGGAAGCCCCTGGCAGCTCCACCTCAATATCCTATTCTTTTTTTTTTAAAATTTTTAATTTTTAGATTTTGGTGCACACAGCATCTTTTGTTTGTATGTGGTGTTGAGGATCGAACCCGGGCCGCACGCATGCCAGGCGAGCGCGCTGCCGCTTGAGCCACATCCCCAGCCCTCAATATCCTATCCTTTATTGCTCTTGGCCCTTTAAGCCCAGCTGGGCTCCTGGTGGTCAGGGCCTCCTTGGCTTTTCTGTCTATGGACAGTCTCTGTAAGCACCTCCTTGGCTCACTTTTTGTCACTCTTCTGCCAGGCACAAGAGGGCTATTCTAGGGGAGGTACAGGGCGCCAGCTCAGGAGCTTATCTAGAAAGGCTTCTTCTCGGGGCAGGGGCTGCACGGCTGACCCGCAGTCTCTCCCTTTTCTGGGAAAGGAACCTCTTGCCACACATGGGCCCAAGGGTACCATCTGCTGCTGGCAGGCACTTTGCTGTCTTCTTGGAATAGCATTTAGTCTTCTGATCAGAACAGTCTACTTGACTGCAGGAGAGGTTTTAGAGACAATGACCCACCTGCAGGCTGCTATTCAAATAAGTGGCACAGTAAGGCTTCACATGTATATTTGAGTGTCTATCCAGATTTCTCCTCTGTGTTTATCATATTTCTAATTATTAAAGTGCCATCTTTTTCATTCAGTATCTTAATTTGCGGTGTTCAATATCTTCAATTTGTGGTGTTCTTAGGTGTGCATCATGCAGATGTAACCTAATTTGCAGTCAGCCCTCTGTTGCTGGACATGTGGCTTAGGAGATATTCCTTGTTTGTGACTACAGGAAAAGGTGCTCTTCCGTTGGGGTGTGTGTGTGTATAATCGTGTGGGTTTGGTGTGGTCAGGAGGGTGTATAACCATCACCCCCCTCTGACTCCAGAATGTTCTCATCACCTGGGAAGAAGCCACCCCATCAGCAGGTGCCCCCTCTCCTCCGCCCCTTGGCCCTGGTACCCTGCGCTACTTTCCGTCTCCATCAGTTTACCTGTTCAGGGCATTTTGTGCAACATGTGGCCTTTTGTGACGGGCCTGGTGGCTTCCAGGCTTACCCACATTGTAGCACGTGTCAGTACCTGGTTCCTTCCTGTGGCTGAGGACCTCTTGCGCGCGAGGACGGCTTGTTCTGTCTGCCTGCTCGCTGTGTCCCGCCAGGTGAGGAGCCGTCCTCTTCCCGGCTTCCCCACATCCTGGCTGTCCTCACCCACACTTGTTTTTAGCTTTCTCTCTCTTTTTTTTTTTTTTTTGGAAAAATTATTTTAATGGATGTAAAATGATGTTTTATTGCCCTCTTGATTTGCATTTCCTGAATGAAATGACGTTGAGCGTCTTCTCATGGGTTTATTAAACATTTGTATACCTTCTTTGGAAAAATGTTTATTCAGATCCATTTTCCAGTTTTTAGCTAGAATTTTGTCTTTTTATCATTGAGTTTAAGGATTCTTTCCATATTCCAGACATTACTCTGTAACTTTATTAGACACGTGATTTGCAAAACTGTTCCACCTGTCTCTTTGTGCTTTCTCAACGGTGTCCTAGGAAGCATGGAGGTTCCGTGTGTCGGTTTTTTCTTTTGATGCTGCTTTAGGTGTCGTTTATGAAAAGCTGTAACCTAATCCAAGGTTATAAAAATGTGCACCTGTGTTTCTTTTAAGAACTCTGTGGTTTTAGCTCTTGCATTTAGATATTTGTTCCATTTTTTTAAAAAATTTTTTTAGGGGCCGTAGCTGTGGCTCAGTGGTAGAGTGCTTGCCTAGGACATGTGAGGCACTGGATCGATCCTCAGAACCACATAAAAATAAATAAAATAAAGGTATGCTGTCCATCTACAACCATAAACAATTTTTTAAAAAAAAATTTGTGGTTGTAGATGGACACGATACCTTTATTTTTTTTGATTCATTTTTATGTGGTGCTGAGGAGCAAACCCAGTGCCTCATATGCTAGGCAAGCACCCTACCACTGAGCTATAACCCCAGCCTATACTTGTTCCATTTTGAGTTCATTTTTGTATATGGGATAAGGGAAGATTCGGACTGCAGGGTTTTGCTTGTGGCTGTCCTGTTTCCCAGCAGCGTTTGCTGAAGCCTGCTCACTCCCCTCTGCTGGAGATCAACAGTGGCAGTGCACAGGTTTATGGACTTATTCTGGACTCCAGTGGTGTGTCCAGGGACTGTGTCATGGTCCTGATCCCCAGCATTTCTTTTCAGATTGTTAGTCACAGGTGTGAGTGTGAGTCCTCCCACTTATTTTTTTTCTTCTTCAAGGTTGTTTTGGCTCCTCTGGCTCCTTGCATTTCAGTATGAATTTTAGGATCAGCCTGTCAATTTCTGCATGGAAACAAAAGGCAGCTGATGTTTTTATCGGGATTCATTGGATCTGAAGATGAATTTGGGGAGTATTGCCAGCTTAACAATGTAAGTCTGCCAATCCATGAACACAGACGACTTTCCATTTAATCATCTTCTTTGATTTATTTCAGTGTTGTTTTCTAGTTTTCAGTGTATAACTTCGTACTTCTTTCATTAAATTTAGTCCGAGTGTTTTGATCTTCTTGATGCTGTGGTATATGGGATTATGTTTATGTTTTAAATTTCATTTTCAGTTTATTGCTGCCTTATCTAAGTACAAGTGAGTTTTAAAAATACATCTTTATTGATATGCAATGTAAATACCATAAAATCCACCCTTTTGCTGTGTATCTGCAGGGCTGGGGTGTGGCTCAGCGGCAGGTAGGGCACATGCCTAGCACTCGCAAGGCCCTGGGCGCCACTCACCAGGAAAGCCCCAGCCAGAGGTTCTCGGTGTGCAGACACCAGACTCACACCAACGCCACATGGGCCCAGCCTCTTGGCCATACATGGGCTCCTCAGTCCCTTTTTCTCTGCCTTCATTGTGTTTTTTCAATTTGGTAAAACACATATGACATAGAATTTTCCATCTTGACCATTTGTATGTGAGTAACATGATCATAGTGCATCTACAGCATCGCACGACCACTACCACCAGCCACCTCCAGGATGTTTTCATCTTTGTGAACTGGAGCTGGGTCCCGTCCCTCCCCCACTCTTGGTGACCACGCTCCTGTTCTTGTCTTCCTGGATTTGCCCATTCTGGGGACCTCCTGTGAGTCGAGTCCTACAGGATTCGTCCTCTGGTGCCTGGTTTCTTTGATTGGCGTGTATTCAGGGCTTGTCCACATGCGGCACAGTCAGAATCTCCTTCCTTCTGGAGACCGGGTAATTTTGTTGTGAGCATGCGTCACATTCTGTTCACCCATCCACTCAGGTGATCACTTGGATGGTGCCCCTCCTGGCTTTGTGGATGATGGTACTGTGGGTGTTTGTGGAGCGCGTCTGTTGGAGCCCCACCTTCAGCGATTTGGGGTGAGGTCGACAGTGATGAGGGGGATTGGGTGGAAACTCACAGTGAAGGCACCGTCCCCTTTCCTTCATCACCTCCCAGGGCAAGGTCAGTGAGGCCCACACCCAGGCTGAAAGTCAGGGCCTTTGCCTCTGTGAAACTGGGCCAGCGGGAGGAAGGAGCCACAGATCATCAGGAGGGTCTGACAACACCCAGTTTCCTAACCAGCACCCAGCCCCACCCAAGACTGCCCCCTCCTCTGCGTTCCAGTGAATACCCACTCTGCCAGGACACAGCAAAAAAATGCACACCCATGCACCGCCACTCCACTGAAGGAACAGCCTGCGGAGCTCTGCAGCCTCTCCTGCCCCAGCCTCTCTCCATGCTGAAAGCCACAGTCCTGAAGGCTTTGGGGCAACTCTGTGCCTCAGAGGGGTTTGACATGAGGAGGGTGTGTCCTGAGTAAGACAGTGGGCAGTTCTTGTGTTTCTCCAGGGTGTGTCTGGGTCCTGCAGTGTGCAAGATCTACTGGCATCATTGAGGGGCTGCAGCTGGCTCCCCTCTGCCTCTGAAATCCTGCCCACAGATCATAGTGGACTCACCAATGCAATTTTTGCTCACAGGCTTGAGCTCCTTCCCAATTTTTCTCTGGAATATTCAATGCCATCTTGATGGTTTCACTGTGTCTACAGTCATATAGAGACAAAAGTTTCTGAGCTGGGCACAGGGATGACTGCCTGTAGTCCTAGCAACTTGGGAGGCCCAGGAAGAAGGACCACAAGTTCAAGACCAGCCTCAGCAACTTAACAGAACCCCCTCTCAAAAACTAAAAAGCATTGGGGAATGTAGCTTAGTGGTAGAGTGCCCAGTATCTCAAAAAAAAAAAAAAAAAAAAAAAAAAAAAAGAAAAAGAAAATAAAAAAGATAAGAATTTGGGTGTGTCCACTGGGCAGGTCCAGTTTACCCAGGTGGGTTTACTGGGAAGGTCCAGTTTTACTCAGGTATGTCCATTGGGAAAGTCCAGTTTTACTTAGGTGGTGCCAAATTACTTTTCCAGAGTGGTTGCATCCATTTATGCTCCCACAGGCAAGGAGAACGTTTTCTGTTTCCACCCATGACAGGCAGCCATTCAACACAGCAGACAGCCCAGGACCCTCAGCATCTGTGGCAAGCTGCTGGCATGGGAAACAGGCCAAAAGACTGATTCCCCTAAACGGGAAAACAGACAACGCCGGGCACTGATGGCAAGTTTTAAAAAATTGCAGTGAATGAACATTTATAGAGAGACAGACGACACTGCGTCCAGGAAATAGCAGTCAGAGAAGGAAATTAAGAACCCAATAGCAGAACCCAAAATGTCCAGGGTACAATTGGAAGAAAAAGCTGAGGAAATTTCCCAGAAAGAGGGACATAAAGACGAGGAGACAGAAGTGGGATATGTCATCTTTAGGTTGCAGGTGGGGTGGAGGCCGAGAGCTGGGAGCCCCTGTACACACCCCTGAGCAGCAGATGGATGCACCTGGTCACATCTGCTGGGAAGGCAGCAAGGAATGTGATGGCAGGGGTGGCTGAGTGCCCAGGGGCTGCGTGTAGCCATGTGCAGCAACCTGGGTGACCTGGTCTTCAGAAGCTTACCCTGTCAGTCTGGAGACCCCAGTCTGAGTCCAGTGGGGCCCCTCTCCCTTCAGAGGCTCTGGGGAGGATTCCCACCCCCTCTCAGCTCCTGGTGGCTCCAGGCAGTCTTGGATTGTGGCCATGTCCTCCAGTCTGTGGCTCTGTGTGGCCTCCTCCTCTCCACTGGGAACATGTGCCTCCTCCTTTATGACATATAGGACACTTGTCATTGGATGTAGGACTCACTAAATGATCCAGGATAATTGTTTATTTTAAGATCCTTTACTAAATTCATCTGCAGAGCCCTTCTTTCTAAATAAAGTGCCACTCACAGGCTCCAGGCTTAGGGTGTGGACGTGTCTTTTGGAAGCCCTCCATCCAGTCCCCTGACCCCTAGAAGGTACAAAGGTGAGTTGGAGCTTCCACAGAAGAAAGTCAGTCTATCATAAGCTGAGGATGCCAGACGGCGTGGCCTAAGCTTGTGAGTCAGTGCCATGTCAACCCAAGAGACCCTGTGCAAGGAAGGGCTTGGGTGTGGTCGCCACAGACAGCAGCAGTTGAGTGACCAGAGCAGGACTGGGGTAGGGTCAAAGCCCTGTCCAGCCACTCAGCCTTTCAGTGGGGCATGGGGATCACCTGACAGCATGTAAAGCTTATTTGCAGGAAGTGCCATGCATGGGCAGCCTGACCTCCGGAGTGGAGCCACAAGGACAGATTGTCACCTTGGCCTGTTGAAGTCGAGGCTCCGGGCACCTCACCAGGCCTCCATCTCCACACACCCTGCATTTCCTTCTTTGTGCAGCAGTCCCCCAACTGGTTCCTGCTCCTCAGACAAGACCCTGCTGGA
The DNA here is from genome assembly GCF_048772815.1 of Callospermophilus lateralis. Classification (NCBI taxonomy): domain Eukaryota; kingdom Metazoa; phylum Chordata; class Mammalia; order Rodentia; family Sciuridae; genus Callospermophilus; species Callospermophilus lateralis. Next base: position 1,803,893 of record NC_135312.1, on the reverse strand, counting down.
GGCAGCCCCTGTGGCCTCGCCTGTCACCCCCGTGGCCACGAGAGAGAAGATCCGGTCCAGGTTCCACGGCAGCCATGACCTGATCCACCGCCTGTTTGTCTGCATTTCAGGTGTGGAGTCTGGGCCTGGGGTGGGTCGAGGGCCCGCAGGCTGCCCTCTAGGGGAGTGGAGACCCGGGCAGCCATCTCTCCCTGGCTTTGCTGTGTGGCAGTGTGGTCTGCTTCCCTGTAAGCCAGCGCTCCTTAGGAAGGGCTGATCTGCTCCTGGGAGAAGGAGGCCGAAGGAGCTCTGTGGGTGAGGACCAGAGCCCTTGCCTCTAGGAGCTCTGGGGGTGATGGGTGGGGTGGGGCAGAACAGAGGGCCATGGGCACCTCCTCTGGGTGGGTCCACCCTGGGCTCCCCGGCCACGTGGAGCCTGAACTATAGCCCTGCAGTCAGGGTTATTTTGGACAGTGTGGTCAGGGATCTGGGGGGTGGGCCATCTGGATGCCCAAGTTGCTGTGACAGTGACAGGGGCCGAAGTGAGGCTAGGCATGATCGAGGCCCTGGTGAGCAGCTAGAACAGCTTAGTGGTAACCTTGGATAAAGCTGGTAACAGACTGGCCTGCAGTGGGCTGTGCAGAAAGTCCCATCATACACACATCAAGAGAATCTTTTCCCAAGGGGCTGGGAAATGCTGGTACCTCAGCTCAGGCCAGGTCCTGCCCAGTGCACAGATCAGTCAGCCTGATTCATCCTTCCTTCCATCCCTCTGTCACACTGGTCAGGTGTGGCAGATCAGCTGCAGACCAACTATGCGAGCGACCTGAGAAGTATTCTCAAAACTCTGTTTGAGGTCATGGCCACCAAGCCAGAAACAGATGACAAGGAAAAGCTAAAGAAGGGTGAGTGCCACCCAGGACAGGTACTGACTCCATGCCAACCCCTGTGTCCAGTGCCCCCAGGAAGAGGGTTTGCAGAAAACCACACCTCCTCTTCCTGGGCAAATATGTGCCCTCCAAGGCAACCATGCATCCTAATATTTGCATGACCAGATACGCCAGGCTTTCTGCCGGGGGACCCAGGATGCATAGCCCAGGGAAGTGGTTCCCCTGCCACGTTGCAAGTGGGTCACCTGGCTTTGGTCCCCTTGTACACACTGCAGCAAGGTCGCCCAACTTTGTATTGCAGATAGGGGCTGGGGATACTCATCCTTTCCCCTAAAGACAAGACCAGATGACTAAGTGTTCCACAGTGTCACTTGTCAACGCATTCAGAAGACAGCCAGATACAGGGGGAGGGGGCATGAGACCCCCTCCCCATGGGGAGCTGCAGGTCTGTTGCTGGCTGTGATCTGACTCACATTTGCATACTCAGTATGTCACAGGCAACACGTGTGCTCTCACAGTCACATTTAGTTAACACACTGCACACGTATGTGCATATAACAGGTATGTGGTGAGGGAAAAGGCATCATGTCAGGGACTGATTAGCATGGGGAGTTTGACCCTCTGTCCCTGAAGAGTCCTGAGTAGGAGTGGGGCTGGAGCCCTGCTGGCTTGCCCCTTGTGCTGGGCTGAGACACCTGTTCTGGGGGAACTACCCTCACTACAGGGCTTCTGCTTGTGGGGTGTCTGGCAACAGGACGGCCCAGCTATTTCTGCAGCTCCCACCCAGCAGAGGTGTCCTTGCTAGTGAGGAGGAGCCTGTGCCCCCCCAGCTCTGCTCCCAAAACCACACCCCCAGGCCACATTCCATCAGGGAACTTGGCAGGGCTGCCTTCTGGAAATCAAGATTCAGAGGAGGCAGAGACAAACACTGCTCAGACAGGGACTGGGCTGCAGGACCCTGCTTGCCTCCATGATCACAGTTCAGGGCATCTGACCATGTGTGCAGGGGCCCCAGGGCTGGATGCTCACAGGGAGCAGCTGACATGGGCCTCAGGGCACGCCATGCTGTGCCATGCTGTGCCACAGGAAACCCTCAACCAACTGGAAGACCTGCCAGGCCAGGCACCCTACCTGCTGAGGTGACTGGCCCTGTGTGCTGGGTTTGGGGGAGCTGGCCAGGGGTACCCAGCAGGGATAATCAATTGCATTGACTACACTGCCCACCAAACCTCAGCAGCCTCAATTCTCTTCCAGTCACCCAGACCCTGCGGAATGCGGCCTTAGAGGACTGTGCGTTGTGTCAGGAGACCCTGTCATCCTCAGAACTTGCAGCCAAGACTCGTGACGGGGACTTTGAAGGTGTGTGGGAACCTCTAGGCCAGGGGCCAACACGCTCATGCTGAGCAGCAGGTGCCTGCGCAGGATGCTTTCAGATGCAGAGCCCTGAAGGTGGTTCCCCTCCAGACAGACACCAGGCTTCCTGGTATGCAGCTTCCCACAGGAGGCAGCCACTCTGCATGCTGTCCTCAGCTCCCAGGTGGGCACACAAGCCCCCTCATTGCTATGTGACCTCAGGCCAGGTGTTTAATGTCTCTCAGCCTGGTGGGCACAGGTTCCAGGGTGTGGGAAGCAAGGAGGTGTCAGGTCAAGACAGCTCTGGCCGCAGGTGGCTGGCCAACACCTGACACCCCAGCTCCTCACCTGAACCTCAGGATGTATCTGGCATGGCAGCTGGGGAAACTACAGGACACTATAGGGACTGTGGAGTCCCAGAAGCCTTCCCCAGTGGGGATAGCTGTAGACTGATCTGGTCACATCTGATCTGGGAGACCTGCTCCCTGCAGTCTCTCCATGGAGTTGGCTGCAGGCAGATGGCATGGTGTCATAGAAGGAAGAGCCAGGCATTCAGGGGACTGCCATACATTGTGGGAGGGGCACAAGACTTTGAGAAGGGCTGTTGGCAGGATGTGTCACAGTCCCTCGGGTGCTGGGGGCTTCCATGGTGCTGAGATGGATGAGGGCAGATAGACCTGACTGGGGTTTCCAGAGCGGGCAGGGAGAGTTTGGGAGTGAATGGGTCTTGGCCAAGGCACGGTCCTCCAGGTGGACCCCCTGTATATCCCAAGTGCAGGGGCCTATATCTGGGGGTGATTGCCAGCTCTGTCAATGGCAGTGAAGAGGGACCCCCATGTGAAATCATAGCCTGTCACTGAGCTAGGGGTAACCAGTGAGGAGAGGGGCTGGAGGTGCCTGCCCACCTGCCAGGCTTCCACTCCAGCCCCAGCCCACCTGCATGCCAGGGCTGACGTGTCCCTGGCTCTCGTTGTAACAGACCCCCCTGAATGGGTGCCGGACGAGGCCTGCGGCTTCTGCACCGCGTGCAAAGCGCCCTTCACTGTCATCCGCAGGAAACACCACTGCCGCAGCTGCGGGAAGGTGGGTGGCCACGCTGGCCTGCAGCATCTGAGCCATCACAGGCACAGTGTCAGGGGCTGCAAGTCAGAACTGGTGTTCCTAGGCTCTGGGGTCCTTGTGCAGATGCCCCTGAGTCCTGAGCCCTGCTCTGACTCCAGGCAGTGGTCCACACCAGTGCCCATGTCCAGCCTTGGCCACTCAGAGCCAGGGACAGGGAGGGGACAGAGTAACCAAGCAGGAACCTGCTGTGGCCTTGGTGTAGCACTAGACACCTCTCAGGAAGTGGGTCTCCTAGGCAAAGCCCTGCCCAGGGTTTTTCTGAAGGTCCTAGCTCCACGGGCCACAGGACCAGGACCAGGACCAGGCAGACTCCCCCTCCATTGCCCTGCCTGGTCTGGGTGGGAGGGCTGTGTGGGGGCATGGGGGCTAGCCCTGCCCAGCACCCTGCAGCAGGTTCACTGGTTCCTACCCCTCCTTGACTTCCAGATCTTTTGTTCCCGCTGCTCTTCGCACTCGGCACCGCTGCCCCGCTATGGGCAGGTGAAGCCTGTCCGTGTGTGCACACACTGCTACATGTTCCACGTCACACCCTTCTACAGCGACAAAGCAGGCATGTGATGCAGCACCCAGGCACTCACCAACATACCCAGGGCCAGGACTCCCAGGAAGGAGGCGCTGCGCCTGGCCCTGGTCTGTCCAGGCTGTGCTGTAGGAGGTCTCCCGCATCTCATTAAGACACTGCTGCTGCTGCAGACCCGCCCAGGTTTCCAGAATGTCCAGAGCCTCTGTCCCACCCGCCCTGGCTTCCTTACCTGCAGGGACCCCAGGCCAGGTGCAGAACGTGAAAGGAGGTCAGCTTTACCCACCAAGGGGATCCAGGGACCTAGGGGCTGCCTCTGAGGCAGGTGCCTGCTGGGGTCTCCACTGGAGCTCCTCCTCCAGCTGGGCCTACTAGGCAGGAGAGTGGGCACTGTGAGGCCTTGTCTGCAGCAGAGACTCTGGAAGCAGGAACTAAGGGGCTCCATGGGCCCCAGCACCCTGTCAGGGCTCCTTGCGCCCACCTCATCCCCAGCACCCACTGCCCGCCTCAGGACCCTGCTAAACAACACGCATCTCATTTCTTCTTGGAGGGGAATTCAGGAGAAATATGTGCCCTGAACCTGCATATTGTCCACTGCCAGTGGAGTGGGGGCTGGCCAGGCACTGACACCCACAGACAGAGGTTGGTTTGGTTTGGGGGCCTTGGCTCACCAGGCAGCTCAAGACCACCAAGGGCTGCCTACTTGGCCAACAGTGCCCCCTTTCCTCTGCACCCTCTGGGACCCTGGTCCACTTCCACAGATTCCAGAGCAGCTGGGACCCATGCTGAGACAGCCAAGTGGCCCCAGTGCAGACACCTCCTCAGGCTTCAATCTCAGGCTTCACATTGCAATGACGATTGCAGTTTTATTTTTGGAGAGATGACACACCTACTGCTTCTTTTATAGGATGAAGTCCAATTACTGTTGAGCAGTGGAATACTCTTGCACAGAGATGGCTTCTGTAGGGGAGAATATATATTGGAGGGAATATTATGTATTGAGATTATTTTTATTTTCTAACAGCTGTAACTCGAAACCATTTCCATAAATCTATTTAAAGATTGCAGACGCTGTCCTGTCTTCTGTGAGCACCAACTCCTTTTCCTCTGTCTGGGCAGGGGTGGTACTTGTGCTGTCATGGATTCTCCTATAGGAAGCCAGGGCTTCTGTACTTTGGGACGATTGAAGGACTTGGCGTCCCATCAGCCTCCAGGAAAGGGGTGGCTGCTCACTCTCTGGAAGCCTGTCCCCTGCCTGTGAGAGTGCCCTTCTCCACTGCTGCCCATCCTGAGCTCCCCTTCTTATGTGAATCTTTGGCTGAGACCCCTGGCCTGTGCTTGGGGGCAGGGCTAGTGCTCTTGGCCCCTATACTGGGGGCTGACCTTGTGGCTTTGGTCTCCAGCCTCACTACCTCATAGTCTGGGGACTGCTTTTGGGGTGCCATGAAGAGACTGTAGGAGTGCCAGCACAGCCTTGGATTACTCCAGTGATGTGGCTTCCTCTGTCCTTTGTGCTCTTGGAACTTGGGCAGAGTTGTGAGAGGCCACAATGGCCACCATATCCACTCTCCGCAAGTCAGGAAGTTTTAGAACATAGGGCTCCCTCTGAGCAGGGCAAGCCCTTCAGGAGCAGAAGGGGCAGCTTGGGGGACCTCAGCATCTCTGGCCATCCAAGACCTGAACCTACCCTCCTGCTTACCTGGACAGAATACAGAGAAATGGCCCCTCTATCACCCCTACACTCTGATGGTTAGCATGTCCACAGGAGAATTGTCACCTGTCTGGAGGAGGCCACCCCTGCTGCCACAGGCTAGGAAACCAGGCTCTGCAGAATCCCACAGAGAGGTACTGCAGCATCCCTCTGTGCTTACAGGCACCCTCAGTGGTCACCTTCCAGACCTGAGGTGTGGTGTCCTCCTTGTCCACCAGGTCAGAAGAACCTGGACACAGGGAGGCAGGCAGGAAGGCTGGGTGTGGTCTGTTCATAGGAAGCCCTCGAGGCCAGCCTTGGCTTGCCTGTGTGCTGCCTGGAGACAGGTTGCCCTGCAGAAAGGCCTAGAGTCACAGGTATCCTTCAGGGAGATGACCAACAGTCCTATTTGCCCAGGAGCAGAGTTTCCAGGACTTTTCCATGCTCAACTTGAGATGCTTGATCACTACCTTTCTATGGGGCTGTCCCCACCCAAGGGCAGAACCCAGGACCAAGACAGGTGCAATTCAGACAGAATGTAGAAGGGATGGCTTCCTGGCCACCCACAGCTGGGCCTTGGGGCTGGGAGGCCCTGGGGCTGGGAGCATACCCAGAGCTCTGGGTTTGTAGTCAGCACTTTTAAGCCAGCCTTGGGACCTCCTGCAGGCTGGCCTTCCCAAACCCATTTCCTAATCAACACCATCATCATGCCCTTCCTGCTACTGCCCTGAACAATGCCATTCCCCACTTTACACATGCCTGTGGCAATCCCATAAGATTCCCTTGAGGGAGCAAGATCTCCAAGCCATAGATGAGGAAGCTGAAGATGGTAGGTCAGTGAGCAGCAGAGCTGGGTTGTAGGTTTCTTGGAGGGTCCCACAGAAGGCAGAAGCAAGACGGTGAAGCGAGACATCAGGAAGCACTGGCTTGTTTTCCTAGATGCTACTCCTGGGGAAGGCACCTTGGAAAGCAGGAGCACCGTTCACCTTCTGGCAGCTGGAGGCAGGGATGTCACTGCTCTCTGGCTACACAGAGAAGGGGCCTGTCATTGTTCCCCAACACCCCCCACTTCAGCTTCTGGTGACAGAAGGGGCCCTAGACCAGGTAGTCCCCCACCCCAGGTACTACAGCTCTCCATGGGGTAGCTAGCAAGGCCAAGGGTGGAAGGTCTGGGAAGACACCCAGAGCTTGCTGTATCTGGGGGCTCAGAAGGAATCCCTGGGGCAGAATCTTGCCTGACTTTTGGAGGTAGCAGGGTGTGAGGGTCCCTACTCTACAGTAAGCTGATTCCTGGGCTGAGTGAGGACAGAAAGGACATAAGCAGGGAAGCAGATGACCCTGGGGCAGTGTTGTGCAGCATGGGGCTCAGAAGGACTGTTGGTGTCTTTCCTTGTTGGTGATGACAGTGCTGGAGGCCAAGTGAGGGGGGTTGATGCAGGGACCCCCTCTCCTCCTGTGGTTTGGGTCTGTGCTCCCAACAGATTCCTACTGTAGCCCTTAACTGCCACCAGGGGGCACCGCACTCTACTGTCTCCTCAGCTCCATCTAGCTTCCAGGACCATCTTTGTGCAAGGACCACCTCACTGCAAGTCACAACTGGGCCCTCAGGGCAACCAGACCCAGTGAGCAGGCCCCAGTTTTCAGGGTCCAGAGAGGCCCATGGCTGGCTCAGCAACAATGGAAGGAGCCCAGGAAGAGGGGCCCTGGCTGGAGCTGGACACTTCACACCACTAGAGTTGGGTGAGGGCTAACAGCACCCTGGAGTGGGGTGGCCTGGTGCCCTCTGGACTATGCAGTGGGAGCCAGTGGGAGGCCGATGGGACCCAAAGGAGGCTGGAATAGGTGCCCACCTCATGCCATCCCACATCTCAGAGTCCTAGAGAGAGGGGCTTATTTCCTCCCAGACCCCCTCTCCTCCAGCAGCTTCCCTGAAAGCAGTGCTGCCTCCCAGCCCAGCACACATTCTCCTAAGCACAGCCCCGTCCTTCACCTCTGAGAGAAAGGCCTGGCAGCCCTGTGGGTCCAGGAGCAGTAGCAGGGCTGGGCGGGGCGGGGCAGGGGCCCCTCTGTGTTTCTTGGCCAGTGCCCAGCCCATACTTGCCCAGTCATCAGAGTCTTAGCCTCTCCCCTTGGAAGGCCACCCCCAATACCACCGGACATGTCTACATCTGCACCCACATTCCTCCTTCATGTCTGTTTGTCCCTCTCCTGTAAAAACTTTTGAAAGGAAATTTTATCATGTTGTTTTTGGACACTTTGGCCTCAATAAATTAATTGAATTTACACTTGCTAAGCTGTCCAGGGCTCATTAGCATAGTGGGAAAACCTTATAAAAAGAGAGGGGGGAAGGTGCTCACCAATTGTTCATAAATATAATAAACTGTGTCCTTATTTTAAATTTAAGAATAATGTTGGCACTATTTTAGGTTCCATAGACACTTAATTACATCTTCATGCATTTTCATTTTGCTGGCTTCTTTTTGTGCTCTGGAGACAATGTTTTTCTGCATGTCCAAGTTTCTGGAAGCCCTCAGAGGCCTGCCTGGCTTGGTGCCCATGGTTAGTCAGCCTGGAGAGCCACCTCCACCCCAGCCTGCCTCTCTAGAGCCCCATTTTCCTGTGGGCAGGGTTAGGGGTTTGCAGTACTTGGTGATGTTCATATTCTTGCCACTTCCTGGGTCACCTCTGTGCCCAGCCTACTCCAATCTTCATTGCATTCCCAGCCACACCAAAGGGCAGGTACTGTCACTCCCATTTTATATTTAGGGAAACTGAGACTCAGAGAGGTTAAATGACTTGACCAATTTCTCATTCCCAGAATAGAATCCAGAGTGGCTGTGGGGGGAACCCAAAGACATACTCTCCATGGGACTCCCTCTCGGTGCCACCATGTGGCCAGTGCCTCAGTGCATGGGAGCCAAGGCTTCCAGGGGACCAGGCTTGTCATGGCTCACCAGGGCCTACTGACCCCTGCCATCACACGAAAACAGACCTGCCTCAGAGAGCTGTCTGACTCAGCTGCACCCAGGTGTGAGAAGTGGACAGCAGGTGGGCTGCAGGAGGATTCTGAAGGTGGGCCAGATGAACAGCAGGGCAGCCTCCTGCCCAAGGAGTTGAGGCTGTAGCCTGGGATGGCTGCAAGGTATCCACCCCAGTAACTGAAGAGACCAAAGGCTCAGGCAAGGGGCAGTAATCCAGAGGAGAGAGGGCCTTACCAGCCTTCCAGCCCTGACAGTGAGGGAACCTTGGACACTGAGAAACTGTGGACAATGCTCCCAAACTGGAGGGGACAGTAGCCACAGTGGGGGTGGGGCTGTGCTAAGTAGATGGCAGGATAGTGACTCCAGGACCACAGAAGGAAAGCCAGAGCCTACTAAGCGCGGGAAGGACAAGAAGTCGTTTTCTAGAGGCTTCTTGGGACAGAGGTGGGAGCAGGGCGTGGGAGAGAAAGCAGCCTTTCCCAGGCTGGGCCTTGAGTCCTTCAGTCTACCCTCTACATGCCCTAGAGGCGTGTGTAGCCTCCTGTATAGCCAGGCAAGATGATGCTGGGGGGGGGGGGCACCCAGGAAAGCCAGGCGGACTCAAAATTAGTCAGCCCTGCCTTCCACCCCAACTAGGGAAGCACCTTCTGATCCAGGTCCTGCCCCTTCTCCTGGAGCCTGTGTGGGGTGGGGTGGACTCTCCCAGAGAGCAGTAAGGGAGAACAGTCTGGGGGACAGTATCAAATTGAACTGGGGGCAGTAAGGAGGATGTGGACTGGTCCAGGAGGGCAGCGGAGTGGAGGCCACTTGGGGGCTAAGGGATGGAAGGGACAGGTCCTCCCCCACATCAGGCTAGTGGAGGGGCGGAGCTCTGACGGGAGAAGGACTGCAGAAGTCTGCTCCCTCCCTCCCTACCATGGACTTTGCTAGTTCCCACTGGGAAGGTTCAGGCTCAGGCTCAGGCTCAGGCTCAGGAGAGGGAGGTGGGCAGGAAGGGACCTGGCCCTGCTGGAGACCTGCCCTGTGGAAGGGGACTCAGTCTGCTGGTCAGCCCGTCTCCTCCTCCTCCCCAACAGCCCCTGAGGCTGCTGGCGCTGGCATGACCTCTAAATGCGGGCACGTTGCAGCACGTTGTAGAGACCACCCGCCCCTCACTCAGTATCCCTCCCCGTCCCCGGTATCCCTCCTCCTCCCCCAAGCTGAGGCTTCCGGATCTTCCTACGGGGTCCAGCCACTCTCAACCCCTTGCTCACTCAGCCACGCCTGCCCACTTTCTCCAGCTCCCGTGCAATCCAGGGTGAGGTCGAGCTCCGTGGGCACCGGAAGTGCTAGGTCCTTGGATGCAGCTGGATGAGGGGAGATTCCAGAATTGGCCTAGGCTAAAAATCTCAGGCTGAGAGGAAGCAGGCAGGCTGCTCCCTGCTGTCACGCCTGAGCATCCTGAGTACCGCAGTGGCCTAACCCCCTGTCCATCGCAGCAGGAGGCGGGCGAGGTCACCTTAACGCATGGCTGCCAATGCAGGGATGGAGCAACCTTGTAAAATGCTGACCCCCAGGTGATGAGTCCAGGTTCCCAGAGTGCAGAATGCGCCTTACTGCTTCCCAAAGTTGGGCACTCTCCTTCATCCTGCATGGCTCGAGGCAGCCCTAAAGACTAAAGACTAAAGTCTGTACTCTGGCTCTGGGGTGGTTGTGGGCTGAAGGAGGAAGAGCCCAGGTCAATGATTTTTTTGTTTTTTTTTTTTAGTTTTGGCACAGGTCTGTGTCCAGGAAGTATCAGGTTCCCCATTAGATCCTGCAGGGCCCTAAGGGCACACATCCTTAACCCTATCCCACAGATCAGACAGCTGTCACACCCCAGCAGAACCAGCTGGACCAGAGGTGGCTCTGGTCGCCACACTCCTACATAGCCAGCCATGGGTCACAACGTGGGAGTGCCAATCTCCATTCTGCTGGGATTGCTGAGGGGTTCCTTATTTGTAAATTGGGTATGTGGAAATATACACAGGCAATGCATTTATGTTGCTCCCACGACCTAGAGTGCTGAGGTTTTAACAGTTTTTGTTCTGTTTTATTGGCAGCAGAGCCCCACTTCCATATGGAACTTGGGGTGGGGGGGTGTCCAGTCACTTTATGACACAAAACTTTCCAGCTGACTGGCCCCGCCCTCGGCCACGAACCTTGAAAGCCAGTGAGAGTGAAGATCTGAAGATCAAGGGGTTGAGGCCAGGCTGAGGCTGCCCTAGGATTACCAGCTCTTCTTCCTCCTACCCAGCCTGCCTTACAGTCCAAGGTCATAACTGCGGCCGGCCGCAACCGCCCAGCCAGGCGCTTGCTTCCTAATAGCGAACCGCTCCTCCCCAGAAAAGGCAGCCTTGGCCTAAGAACCAGCGCCAGCCTCTTGTAACGGCCTTACTCTTCAAATCAGGCACCACAAGCAGCCTGTCCTCTTGAGAGCCCCTCCTGCCTGTGGCAGCAGTCCTCTTCCCTAACCGGGTCCTCACTTTCAGCCTGGTGTCCACTAAATAAACGACAACGACACTTCCGCTCTTGGTTTCCCCACTGACAACCTCAGAGAAGCCTTTGTTTTATGCTCCAACCGTTTGTGTTCCTCTCCCAGTCCAGGCCTTCCCTGAGGCCATTCTGTCCCGCGGAGAAGGGTGTCGTTTGCAGCCCTACAAGGGACCCCGGAGCAGACAGACGGCTAGGCATGGTCCTCCCGCAGAGCCAGTGCTGGATCTGGACCTGGGCAACAAGTCCCTGCACACACTGTGCATGGGCCCGGCGGGGTGGCAGGGCGCTTGTCCCGCAGTGCATCCTGCTTCGGGTCTCAGGAGACGCTGCCCGCGTCCTACTGGCCGGGTGGAGCGCCAGGCGGCGGTCCCAGCGCGCTCCGCTTCCTCTCAGCAACGCGTCCGGCCGCGGCGCCCTTATTGGCCGCGCGCCCGGCCGCGGGTCATTGGTCGGTGATCTCAATTTACATAGACCGCCCTGACCCAATCGGCGCGCAGCACCTACTTAACATGCATGACGGCCACCAGTCAGCAAGCGCGGGGGCCGGGCCACCACGTGCTGTTGCTAAGCTTGGGCTTCTAAATTGTTACTACAGCTGTCGGCCTATCGGAACCGAGCTTCGCATCTGTCAACATTCTCGGCCCGGCCCGAGGCGTTCGGCCAGTCCCCATTGGTCCAGATCCTGTCCAGCGCCCGCCCCTGGGGCTGCAGCGCTAGCTCCCATTGGCTATGCCGGCCGCCGCTCGCCCTTATGTGTCAATTTGAGGGCCAGAGGCAGAGGGTGGCGGCCGAGCTCAGGAGTCCGCGAGTCGGACAAGTGTGCCGCGGGGCGCGCTGGGCGGGCGGCGAGCGGAGCCGGCCGGAGCGCGCCGGGCAGCGGCCGCCGCCGTCCCGAGAGGGGCGCGGGCGGCAGGATGGAGCTCAACTCCCTGCTGCTGCTGCTGGAGGCGGCCGAGTACCTGGAGCGCAGGGACCGAGGTAGCCCGCGCCCCTTTGTGCGCCGGGTGGGCGGGCGGCGGGCTGGGCGGGGGACCGCTGACCGCGCCGTCTGTCCGCAGAGGCCGAGCACGGCTACGCCTCGGTGCTGCCCTTCGACGGCGACTTCGCAAGGAAGAAAACAAAGGCGGCCGGCCTGGTGCGCAAGGCCCCGAACAACAGGTACCGCCCCCGCGCGCCGCCCCGCCGCCCCGGCCGGCCCCGCCCGGTGTCCCCCGGCCGCCTCGCGTCCGCCGCGCGACTCCGCGCGCCCCGGCGGCCGGCCTGGAGGAGGCGCGTCGGCCCCGCCCGCCCCGCCTGCGCGTCGCCATCTTCCCGCGGCCGCGCCTCCCGTCGCGCGTAAACAGTGCCACGCGTACACGCCTGACGCCCGCCCCGGGCCAGCCCCAGGCTCTCTGGACTTTTCCTGGCGGGAGAGAAGTTGTCAACAGGCTCCCACCGGTGCCTCTGGGGCCCGGGACACTGAGGCTCAGTGGCTGGGCCCTGCGTTCTGCGCGCGGAGGGACCGCCTTCTTATCCCATCTCAGAGCTGGGCCCTGCTTCTTGGCTCAATACCCTATCCCCAGGAGCCTGGACAAAGGCCCCTCCCAGGTGTCCACCAGTCCTACTCAGTCTCCTGACACTGAAACTCTAGACACAAGTTCAGGGATCCCCTTCTTTGGGACAGGAGGCCTTTGGGAAAGGTAGGAGGAGGGAGCAGGTTCCTTAGGATCAGTTACTTCCTCCAGCCCTTGGCCTTGTATTCAGACTGCAGAAACCCTGAAATTGGAGTGCACGCATATGGGGAGCCGATACCCTGGGCTAGGACCCCCCAGGGTACCGGCACCTAGCTACTGTGGGGGGCCTGGCACACCTGGCAGTAAGGGATCTACCTTGACCTACCTACTCCTGTGTCACTAGGCCAGGAACTGCATTGGCCGGGGGCTTTTGGGCCTCTTGGCAGAGAGTGCAGCTCATTCCTGTGGCCTGCCTGTTCTTAGGAAACAGGCTGGCATGCAGGCCCATCTCTGTGGTGTCCTAGGCCTGGCAAGGAATTGGTTTGAGACTCAGCATCTAGTCCCCTGCTGAAGACAGTTTGCAGAAGGACTTGAATGTGTTAGGGGCACCACTGTCTCTGACCTGGACAGTAAGCTAGTCAGGCCTCTGTTTCTGGCTGTCCAGACTCTGGGAAGAGACCTCCAGCTCCCACAGTGTGGAATGCCCAAAGCTGACCACCAGAATCCTAGCTGAGGCTCACTGAATGCTTCCTCCACACACAGCCTCATGAAGGCAATGTTATTTTTATCTCCATTTTACAGCTGAGGAAACTGTTGCATAGAACCATTTGGTTACTTGTCTGGGGCCCCCTTTACCCACCTTTGTGACTCCTGTTCCTGGGTGGGGCCCACCTTCTGCTGGGATGAGGACCCAGACAAGGGATTGAGAGGGTCTCCTTGGCCTGGGTGCACCACTTCTGCAACCTCTTTGAGCAGAGCCCAACTCCCCAAGGGCCAGAGGCAGCCAAGGGTGACAGATATGGCCCCTTTAGAGGTCACCAACCTTGAGGGTGTTCTTAGCCACACTAGATGAGAAGCTGGGGTCTGATGTAAGGCTTTATGTCTGCCAAGATGAGGGACAGGAACAAGACACAACAGACCTGGGTGAGAAACGGGTGTCACTGCTGTAGGCTCAGGCAGTGGCTCACCGGGAAGACACTGGAGCCAGCTTGTCAGGTTGGGCTCTGTGAGGTGAGCAGAAGAACACATGCCTCACAAGGTACGGGTGGTGCCAGGAAAGCACTTGGCACAACTCTAGCCAGGGTTAGTGCCACCTCTCCCCAGGGAAGGTGCTGCTAAGACCTGTGTGACAGGCCTCCTCTGCAAGGGTCTCTGGACACAGGAGGGCCTCAGCCCTTTTCTACCCCCAGGATACTGAGAAGTGCCCCTCTGCCTCCAGGGTGGGGTCATCCTTTAATTGAGCAGGTGGGTGGTGGGCCTCCCTACACTGAAGGGCACCTGCTGACATCAGCCTCCCTCATGAGCCAGCATACCTACAAACCACATGGCCAGGCTGAGGTTTGGGCTGAGGGACAGCCCCTGGTAGGCCAGTGAAGGGGTTAGTGATACCCCCTCTGGCTTCAGCTAGCCCTAGCAGAGGGTTCTCACCCAGCCCATGTGAGTATCAGGTTCTTGAGGACCCTGGAAGTTGAACAGTGAGGCCCAGGAGCTGGCAAGCACCATGAGAAGAGGGCAGGCCTAGTGCCCAGGTGGCTGCAGCAGGTGGTGGAGGAAGGCAGGGTGGACAGGCACTGTAGCCTAAGGGGTAAGGATGGGAGATGCCAGATCCACATTCCTGGAGCAGGGGAGTGGAAGTAGGCAGGCAGTGTCCAAAGAAGCCCTCAGTCTAGGTATACAGCTGCATGGCCTGAGCGCTCTGTTCACATGTGCAGCTGCATGGGAAGCCTGGGAGCCCTGGCTGGCCTGTGGGTCCCTCCTGGACTGGGAGGGTGACTGAAAGTTGAAGGGTAAATTTCCTGAGTGGCACCTGTGATGCTCAGGACTCTGTACCATCTGAGTGGGCAGGATAGGTGAGGCTCAAGCAGCTGGCAGGGCTGCTGTTCCCAGGGAGGCTAAGCTTGGGCCCAGAGAAGCTAGTCCTGCCAGAATATGGCCTGTGAGGGAAGTGGGAGATCCACCAGCCTTGGTGTTCCCTGCATGCAGTGACCCAGGAAACATCAAAGCCTCAGACACCCCCCTCGTGGCCTGACCTGGCTAGGACTACTTGTCTTGGGTATTCTCATCTGGGTGGTGGTATGTGTGAGCCTGACATGATAGCCATGATACATGGCCACCTCATCTCCTGAGGACCTGACTTCTGTGCTCCATGCTCAGCATATTAGCCCTCTTTGTGGTCCTTGTTGGTTGCAAAGACACACCTGGTCTTGGGGTACGGGGAACAGAAAAGGCAGATGGTTAAGTACAGTAGCTGTGCTGCCTGGGCCTCTACACATCTGGAAGAGGTTCTGCATCCTCCTGCCAACCACGACCCCACCAAGCCTCATAGGTGAGCCTGGTGGCTCTGGGCCCCCCCCAATCTGTGCACACCTCTTTGCTTCCTTTGTGTGCCCCCACCCCCATGCCCTCACCCCATCCTTGCAGCTCAGTGTGAGGTTTCCTTAGCACTTGGATGGCAGCTGTTGCATTTACCCCAGCCCTTACCATCTGTGGGCCTCCTGGGGCCCATATCTGCCCTGTACTCTCTGTGGGCTCCAAGCCCCTCCCCCAGAAGAGCCATTGTTATTTTGCTCTGGTGGTCAGGCCTCAGAGTGAGCCCTGTCTTTCTGTTTCTCTAAACAGGTCTTCACACAACGAACTAGAAAAGCACAGGTAAGTGACACTTGCCCTCACCAGTTTCTATTCAAGCCTCCTGATAGGCCTGTCCCTTCTGCTGAGGGGACGCCACAGCTGACCTCACAGTCCTGGGAGGGCTGCCAGTGCTGCCAGGCTGTGCCCTCAGTGTAGAAAGGGTCAGCCTTGAAGGAGGGGGCCAAGGTTTGTTCTCAGGCACTCTCAGGCTGGCAGGCAGGGGTGGGGGCCCAGCTTTGGAGTGTTCAGACTGGGACCAGGGCCAGGTGGGGACCAGGGACTTGGAAAAGGCCCTGTGCTGGTGTCAATCAGGGATGGCTCCCTGGAGGAGGCAAATGGGTATGCTTCTGAGCCCCTCTGGGAACAACACTTCAGCCTTGGTGTCATGACCTCAATAGTGGGTCCCGCCACCATGATCTGACCCCTTATCTCCCAGTTCCATGCCTTTTGCCTCAGTGCCTTCTGGGGCCTGTGCTGGAGTCTTGTCGTAGGGGCAGCACAAGTGCAGCTGGCCTGGGCCACCTCCCTGCACTCTAGCCCCGGTCAGGCAGCAGGGCCCTGGCACAGGTATCCCACCTGAAGCAGCTCTAGCTGCAGACGCTCCTCTGTTAGTTGGGGTAGGTGTGAGCCAGGGGCCCTTTCAGCTGCTGTGGGAACTCTGGGTGAGTGCAGAGGCATGTTGGGCCAGGAAGTCTCAAAGACAGAAGCCCCCATGCCACCATCGGGGAGAGCCCCTGATGGATACTGGGGGATACCTCTCTCAATATCTTTGCTCTCATCTGTGAAATGGGTCTATTCTTTGTTCCCTTCCTGGTGAGTGGGTGGGTCTGCATCCGAATTGAGCCCTCCTGGATGTACTGGGAAGGTCTGAAGTTCAGCCAGGTCCCCACCTCTCCCTCCCCCATGTCTGCGCCCTCAGCACCGCCAACTTCCGCTGCCCTGGGAGTTAGGCCTCTGGCTGGGGCGGGCTGCTGGGCAGGGGCAGAACACCCTGTTCCCTGAGGAGATGTCCTTCCTGCACTGGTCATCTCTGTTTGGGGGGTTCCCTGGGGGGTGCTGCTGTGGAGCCAGCCTAGGGCTGCTTCCAGGCCCTAGGAGACCCAACCAGGCTTGACCCGGACCCACAGTCTGGGATGGGGCAGGCCACAGTGGGGATACTCTGGGGAGAACTTCCTGGAGGTGGCATTTGGAAGAGAAGCTTTCAGGAGGTACCATTGAAGGAGGGCAGGTGGCAAGGCAGGGTAGCCTGTGGTGGAGAGCAAGCAATGCCTCAGACCCCTGCAGCTGCCTCTTGGTCTCTCCCAGCTCCTCCTAGAGCTCATGCTTAATGGAGCTCAAGGAACCTTTTGAGATAGAGGGGTAGGTGGGCAGCCTAGGAATCTCTCTATGCCCCCACAACCAAGTGCAGGGGTTTCTGTTTCTGGCTGGCCAAGGCACAGGTGTGGACATCCTGAACAGCCTACAAGCTGGAGCTGGGAGCCCTGAAGAAACTTTGGCCTTGGTTGTGCCCATGGCTAGCCTTGTGCTGGTGCTGGATGCTTGGTGCTCCTGGCTGTTGGCTGAAGGAAAGGCTGTGTGCTCTCCAGAGGAAGGAAGGAAGGAAGCAAACAAGCAAGCAAGCAAGCATCAGGCTCCTCTGCTTGGCTGGCTTCAGGGACGGAGGCCCTGGACACTCTTTCTTGGAAGTGTCCCTCTTGGGGGTCTGGGTTAGGCCTTTGGGGCTTCCCCCTCGTGGTGCTTGAGCTGAGCCCAGTCAACCCTAGGCCTGCCCTAAGCACCCTTGTATGTAAGCAGTTCTGGAAGGTCTGCCAAGGCTAACTGACCCAGGGGTCTGGTAATCCTCACGGGCCTAGCTCCAGCCTTTGGCCTTAGTGGGTATATGGGAGGAAGCCCTGGCTGACCTTCCTTATCCTTAGTACCCCCTGGAGTGACAGTGCACACCCTAAAGGCCAGACCTCACTGCTCATTTGGCCCCTGCTCCACTTCAAGCGTAGAGATGGTTGTCCAGCTAGACTTTTCCTGGCAGGACCTGCCCTGGAGCCCATGGCCTGCCCTGTGGGCTGCCCCCAGGCTCCTGATGCAGCTTTGTGGAACCACATGGGGAGTGTGTTTGTTAGAATAGCTAGAAGATGCAGGTAAACAGGAGGAGGGAGGGTGATGGTTCCCCGTGTCCCTGTCCTCCTGTCTCTTGGACTTCCTGGCTGCCTCCTCTCCAAAAGCCTGTCCCTGCCTGGTTCAGAGTGTGACTCTGTCAGCTAGCCAGTACTCTCTTCTCAGGTCTGGGGGACCCTGGCCTGCAGCCAAACCCTCCAAGAGCTCTGGGTGAGAGGCTGGGCGGGACCATGTGGTGGGCTGCACTGTGGTGGAGGTGGGAATGCTATTGATGTCAGAGCAGGAGTCCCATGGGCAGGCTACCTCCTAGATCTATGCTGGGCTCCTTTAGAAGTGCTGGGTCTTAAAAGCTGCTTGGAATGCTTGGTGACAGCTACTGGCAGAAGGCCTGGGATGCTGCAGTGACTTCAGGGAGGAGAGTTTGGTAAGAACCTAGTGTAGCCCCAGCTGTGGGGCCAGGGCTCAGGAGGGTAGGGACCTTTTCAGCACTCCACCAGTGGCCATTGGCAGAGCTAATTCCAGACCCTGGCCCCAGGCAGCCAATCACAGTCACTGTCCAGGGCAGGGATCCAGGGCAACCCTGGCTGTGTGCTTCCTGGGTTTGGGTGGACATGCTGCAGTTTTAAACACTGCACATGTGTGGTCAGGTGGCCTTGCTTTGTTTCTTGAGTCTCTTCATATACTCCTGTACCCTACCCCCAGAGATGGCATCCCAGGCACTTGGAGGCCCTGGGATGAGAAGGGGACCTTGCTGTCCTCTATTCCAGTTGGATTTCTCACCTAATACCACATAAGTACTTCCTACGTGTGTCCATGCACCCTCCCTGTCCTGAAGCCTTTGCAGGACCTGCAGCCAAGCTTCCAGGGTTCTCAGCTTCCAGGGTTTTCTACACAAAGCAGAGGCTGAGTGTGGCCCTTTTGGGGGGAAGGTTTTGTAGGACAGAAATCCTAGGAACAGAAACATGGATCAGTAGTGACTTTGATAATTATGCTATGGCCCTTCTCCCACAGCAAACTGACAGGTCTCCACGGCTGGTCAGGCAAGTGCTAGCCACCCTTTGCACATCAGCTACTGTAAAGGGGACATGAATGTCTGCTCATCTGAGTTTTCCTTAATCACTGTGAGATAAAACCAGTTTTTATGTCAGATTTGCCCTTCATACTCTGCAAATTGCCTGTTTGTGTCCTTTGCCTGTTGTCACATTGAAGTGTTCCTCCTTGTTTTTGATGTGTATGAGCTCGGAATACCATGAATACTGACCGTTTGTCTTTATATGTATTGCAAACATTTTTCTACTGTTATTTGTCTTTTAGCTGTGTTTTTTCTTTCTTGTACAAATGTGTCTTTCTCTGATTGTAATAGTAATACGTGGGATTTTTTTTAGCATAGAAAACCTGGAAAATATAGAAAAGCACAAAGCTAAAGAAATAAACATTGCCAGCCGCATCCCTGGAGACGCTCGCTTCCTGTGCTTCATTGTGTTTGGTTGAGTCTCTTGTGTGCGTTCTCTGTTTTATTTTTTAAACAAAATTGGGTCACTTGTCACATATGTGGTTCTGTACCCTAATTTTTTTACTGAACATTCATGATATGAAAGTGTAGCTACACTAAAATCATAATGTGATTGTCTCTGGGTGGTGGAATTGGGGGATACTTTTTTTTGGTAATTTTCTAATTTTTCCATAAAGGTCACATACTGCTAATATAGTTAAATGGTGGCATATGACAGATAGATTGGGGAAGAGGAAACCTTCCCCACTTGTGAACAGTCCCATTGGTGGCTGCAGGACAGTGGGAACCTGCCTTGGGAGGAGACCCCTCCTCTGAGCAGAGGCTCTGCTCATCATCCAGCTCCAGGCCTCCTTCCCCTTCAGTTTTTGGAGAGGGGCACTTGCCCCAGGACAGGGGGGAGGCTGAGGTTCTGGGCACTCGAGGCCCAGTGCAGCAGAAGTCTGGATCCCGAAGCCCACCTGTGTGCCCTCTTCCCTGTGCTGTGGCTAGAGGAATCTCCAGCCTTGAGGCAGCCTAGGGCTTGCTCGCCCTGTTCACCCTTCCACCTCCTCACCACGTGCAGTCACAGACCTGTATCCTGGAAGTTATTCCTGGAGGTTCTTCACCCAGAATAACCTCTAGGCCCTGGAGGATGGCTGGGGCATCAGGTGACATCATTTGTCAATGCAGAGTGCTATATGGGTGACAGGCTTAGTGGCCTCAGACTGCAACCCATCTCCTGAAGCATAGGGAGATGTTGTCTCTTCTCTGTAGCCTTTCCCTATATCTGGCAGCCCCTCCTCCTCTGGGCCTTGGGTTCCTCCTCTGTCCAAGGAGATCCGCTGTCCTCCAGGGTCTCTCTAGGACTGAAGGAGAATGCATTTGTTAGGGCTCCGCTACTAGGGAGCAGACATGAGACAATGGGGACCACTGGCATAGATCAGAAAGGAGAGGGTGTTGGCCACCACAGGTGGGCTTCAGGTTGTCTACACCTTGACCTGGCAGCTCCACTCCTGAGAATGATCCTAAGCAAAGCATACTGGATTTGGAAGCAGCCTCAACCACAGCAAGGGCTAAGCAGATCTGTTACTGAGCATCCCTCAGCTAAAACCACCAGTTCCACTTGGGTGGTTGCATGCAGACGTCACTGGGGTCCTGGGCCATCATGGTGGTGTCAGAGAGAAGGCCCTCCCAGACAAGCAGGCCCCTGACCAGCCAGGAAAGGCAGCGATTCTGCAGGGAATTGGTGCATATGAACATAAGAACAAGTGCCTGAGAATGGTCCACCCATGTGAGTGTGGGGACAGACTGGAATAAGGAGGGGTCCAAAGGGAATACAAATCTGTGCAGGGGGCTCCTCCTCAGCCCTCCCTTGACATGGCTCATGTTCCTGTGAGGACAGAATGATCGAAGAGCGTATTGTGGTGCTGAGGTGGGCATGTGAATGTTGTCTGAGTCCCCTGGATCTCTGAGTGCAGAATAGGGCTCTTAGGCCACATGCAGGGCCATGTGAACATCCATATGCCGATGGCCCCATGTGCCTGGCTGCTTCTGGGGGGAGATGGCAGCCAGATCTGCAGCAGGTTGGGGTACTGTGCAGGGACCCAGCTGGTCACCACCCACCCTCACCCAGATCTCTCCTACCTGCTGTCCCTTCACAGAGAGCCCAGCTGTACCCCTGCATTCCCTCCCCCATTCCCTCTTCCCCCTGGGCTTTGCCACCTGGCCTGATGATTCTGTCTCTGGCTCTTTCAGACGAGCTAAGCTCAGGCTCTACTTGGAGCAGCTCAAGCAGCTGGTGCCCCTGGGCCCTGACAGCACTCGTCACACCACGCTGAGCCTCTTGAAGCGTGCCAAGATGCACATCAAGGTGAGCAGCCCATGCCCTCCACCCTCTCTGGCTGCCTGGCTACCCCTGCTACCCCTAGCCCATCCCTGTGTGTCCTGGACAGCCCTTTGATCAGAGGTCCTGGAGGTGGGGGGGGTCACTGTCCAGCAGGTACACATCAGCGGCTTGGGTTTTTGTTTGTTTTAGGGAAGATAGACAGAAGCTTCTGGGGGTACAGGAAGTCACATGGCTTCTGTTGGGTTTTGTTGGTGGTGATTGGGAGGGAAACCATGTAGTGGCTGGCTGGGGTAGAGTTGGGCTCTCCGAGGCCTCTGTGAAGGGGCAGCAACTGGAAGGAGATGTGGGGCCAGGAGGGGCAGGGATTCTTTCATGTCTTCCTAGAGAGGACTACTTCTAAGCCCCTTGGGCGTCAGGAGAAGGTGGGATTTGCTCTCAGGAGACATTGCTTGGAGTAGCCCAACAAGGCTTTTAGATTGAGACCTGCTGCTTTGGGGATCTTAGGACGTCTGGGCCAACCATAGCTTATTTCTGTCCCTTTGAAGGGCTTCTGCTTCACAGGCATAGGTACCCCAGGTAGGGCTGGCAGGAGCTTTGAGGGGGCGCAGCAGGGGTTTGGCAGGGGGGCCCTCAGAGCAGGCAGTGTCTAGGTCCAAGGAAGGTTGAGAGGTTGGGCACTGATGCTATGGGTGCAGGTGTGGTCTGCCAAAGCCTAGGGGCAGGCTGGACTGCTGTGGGAGGGGCTGTCCTCCAGGAGGAGGCTGGGTGGTGCTATCACAGCTGGCTGGTGGCTGTTGGCATTCTGGAGTTGGACTGCAGGTGGAGAGCCCAGGGCCAGGCTGGAGTGTGCATGGCCACCTGGCTGGGGTGAGAAGGGGCACATCAGGCCATGGGAGCCAGTGGGCTGGGCACCCTGTAGCCCCAGCCTGGTTGGGCCATGTTGGGGTGAGAATCTGACCTATCCAGACCTCTGTGCCTCTGCACCCACGAGGGGATGCCCCCTCCTGGCCACAGGCTCACAGTGCCCCACCCCTCAGAAACTGGAGGAACAGGACCGCAGGGCGCTGAGCATCAAGGAGCAGCTGCAGCGGGAGCACCGCTTCCTGAAGCGGCGCCTGGAGCAGCTGTCTGTGCAGAGCATGGAGCGCGTGCGCACGGACAGCACTGGCTCCGCCGTCTCCACAGACGACTCAGAGCAAGGTGGGCCTGGGACAGCCTGACCCAGCCCTCTGGGCACAGGCATTCTTCAGCTTCTGGTGAAAAGGAGCCTGGGCGGGGGTGGAGTGGGGTGATGCCCAGTAAGGACAAGGCCCGTCACCATCTGCACCCGCTTACAGCAGTATTTTCATGCCTCACCTTGGTGTGCAGAAGGGACAGGAGGAGAGGGTGAAGCCAGAGGCCAGTGCCCTGGCCATGTAAGGGCCAGAGCCTGGCTGGGTTCTTAACAGGAGCTGCAGCCTGGAGTCATCCCTCAGGGCCCAGACAGGTCCCCCTCCGCTCCTTCCTCTGCACCCACTCCCAGAGCCTCCCCTTATGTACAGGAAGAGATGGGCCCTTACTTGGTTCCTCATGCTAGTCTTCTTGGAGTGCCTGACCCAGCCCTCTCTGTTCTCCCCAGAGGTGGACATAGAGGGCATGGAGTTTGGCCCTGGTGAGCTGGACAGTGTTGGCAGCAGCAGTGACGCCGATGACCACTACAGCCTGCAGAGCGGTGGCTGCAGTGACGGTGGCTATGGGCGCCCCTGCCGGCGGCCTGGCCGCCCCAGCCTCTCATAGGCCCCGCACACTCTGCTGCTTGGCCCCTGCCGCCCGCCTGCCTGGTCAGCGTGTCAGCCTCAGTTCTCCCTTGACCGATGCAGCCTCTCCCTGGGCCACTGCTGTGCCATTCTGGAAGCTCCAGCTGCTGCCTGGGCTGCCCGCCTCTGCCTGCTGCCTGCTGGTCAGGGCCTGAGCCGCCCGCCCGCCCACCCTCCCTTCCCCACTGGTCAGGGCCCCTTGCAGGGAGGCAGGGCCCGGCTCCTATGACCTGGAGCCCAGTGTTGCCACCCACGGTCTGCTCTCAGATTCCTAATCATTCCAGAAGTATTAAATGTCATTGCTGCAAACCTCGGCAGGCACCGTGTAAGGGGCTTAATGACCACCTCAGGGAGTTCAGACCCCAGCACCGGACCCCAGGAGAGAGGAGTGGACTGAGGAAGGAAGGAAGGTGCAACTGTCTGTCTGTCCACTTGTCGGTTGGTCCATACAGGCTCCTCAGGCTTGGACTGAGAAAGCGTGAAGGGCGGGACTGGGTGAGCACCCTGGGCAGGTAGGCGGAGAGGGGCCTTCCCATCCATGGGCATCAGGAGCCAGGGATGGACTTGTGGTGGCAGGCTGAGCCAGTCCACATCAAGCTGGGCAGTGTCTGCTCTGTCGAGACCTTCCAATGCACACACACACTAGCCCACACGCACACATGCGTGCACTGGAGGAAGGCTGGCCTTTGGGGGCCACCTAGGCAAATGCTGGTCCCTGGTCTGTGCCTGACTTTGTCTCTGTGTGGCCACCACCAGCTCACCTGTATCAGCCCACCTGTGCCAGCCCAGGTGGCTCTGCCTCTCTGCACAGGAAGCAGAGCTTCTTCCCGTGCAGGGCTGGGATGAGTTGTGGCGGCAAGCTGAACCAAGTCCTCTGGGCTTTCTCATCTTCCTTTCTTATGAAAAGTCAAACAAAACAAAAACAGCAAGGCCACAGCGTGACAGGAGCTCCCTTCAAGGGGAGCTTAGAAGTTCTGCCCATCACAGCCTCAGCTGGCAGAGGCTTTCCCCAAATGCAAAACAGAGAAACATTTTTAAAAAGAGAAAAAAAAAAAAAAAAAGCTCTAAAAACCCTCACCAAGGGACGTGTGTGCCGCCTCTATTTCCTGTACAAGATTTTTGTATTCTATTTTCCTAGCCATTGTTGCGTCCTTGTATGCTGAGGGGTGGGAGTGACCCAGTGTCTCAGGGACCCATCCTCTGTCACGTTGTCATTGTGTGCCTTGTGTCCCGTCTTGACCTGCCCACCACCAGCAGCATGTTCCCTGTGACTCAAAGGATGCCTCAAGCCTGCCAAGCTGGTGCCTCCTTGCCCCCTCCCCATGGACAGCTCCTCCCAGAGGCCAAGGCTTCCTTGGAGTGAGGTGCCTGTGCTGCGTAGGCAGCATGGCCACTTTTCCTCCCCTGCAGGAGGGCTGTAACCAGGCTCCCAGTGTTACCTTCCTGGGTGGCTGGGGCCCACTATGTTATGAATCTGCAACCTGCCTCAACCTGCCTGCTTCTGGGCCTGGGGTGAGGGCTCCAGGTGCCAGGTTGGCAGCTGATGAAGTGTTTGCTCTGGAGGTGGGGGCCTGGCTAGGGGGCTTCTGCTGGCTTTCAGTCCTGAAGTCCTTGTCCCCCAGGGGATCACACAGCAATACTTGGGTGGTGGCTGTGGGGCTGGCCTATAGCAGCACCTGCCACCACCTCTGGTGCATTTGTAACCAAGTTTCCAAATCATGAGAGGAAAATCGATTTCTCTTCTATCATGTCAGTGAACACCCTCAGAGTCCAGGGAAATACCTGTGGCACGGAACCTCCCCTACAGGGGCTCAGGATGGCGCCAGAGAACAGGCCTGTGGGTGGGGACCCTGGGGAGCAGGGATGGGGGCTGTCCAGATGTCTTCCTGGGTGTTCTGACTGTGTCTTCAGCCCACTGGGGCTTCTCCTGTCTGTCAGGCGTATCCACTGAGCTTTCTAGCTCCTCTACCCTCAGAGCAGAGCAGGAGTCCATGTTTCAGGGCCTGGTTCAGGATCCAGAACTCCAAAGTCTCCTGATGTTCCCTGAATTCTTAAACTATCAACTCTGCTCCATCTCCAACACCTGGGGTTCTGCTCCCACCTCTGCCTAGCAGAATCCAGCCCAAGTGACCAGAGTGGCCCCTTGGCTGGCCTTCTTGGCAGCTCAGCCTGTGCCCAGTCCCATGTGGACTTGGAAGTTGGGCTCATCAGCCACCTAGGGGTGCTCTCCATCTGGTCCTCCCTGCCACCAGCAGGGTGTGAGGGGTGGTCCACAAGGGTGGGGGCTGGTGCTAAGAGTTCCATATTCATTCCTCCCTTCCCTGCTCCTTGCCATTTGCCCAGACTGGATGTTACTGGTGGCCACATGGACCATCAGGACCACTGTAGTGTCTGCAGAAGGAAATTGGGACAACAGCCACAGTCCACATCCTCCATCCTCCATCTTTGCCCACCTACACCTACATCCATGTGGGCCTCATGCTCCGTGGCTGAGAGTCTAGAACCCTTGGCTCAGGCTTGGGTCTCCATCTCCCTAGGAGGCATCCCACTCATACCATGCCCTTCTGTCCTGCTTCAGGCCTAGCTGGCCTGGGAGGAGAGGCTGTTTTTTCAACTCATCCTGGTGGTGATGTGATGGCAAGGTCTTTGAGCTTGTATTCCTGGGTGATGGACCGTGCACCAAGCTATGACCTAAGGGCTCCACCCTTTGCTCTCCTGTATGCCCCAACCATCCAGTCTCTCTCTGGGTCAGAGAGACCCTGGGATCTACCCACCCCATACTGCCTGCACAGAGGGTCAGTAGCCTTGGCCCCATCCAGGGCACTAGGGCAGGTTCCGTGCCAGAGTTTGGGGCCATTTAGGGGGCCTGGTGCTGGTTCAGCTGGAGAGTGAAAGGGGCCCCACCCACCTGTCCTCCAGGTGGGGCTGTGCTGTGTCATTCTGTCATTGTAATATAAATACAGATTTTTATACCTCACCCTCTGGCTTCCAGTTCTTTCCATTGCCCTGCTTTGCTCTCTTCCCCTCAGCCTTCAACTAGGAGGCCTGAGCTTGAGGGCACCTTCGTCATCCAGGCCCTTGGGGATCAGCCCTTGCTGTCCTGTCCTTAGCCTCTGCTGTCTGGGAAGCCTGACAGACCCCACTTGCCAGCCACTCTTGGGACCCCACTGTTAGACCTGGAGTTGAATGAAAGGTGGGGTTGACCCCCACCAGCATGTGCTCACCTGTAGGCCAACAGGTACTTGTGTTGACTTTCAGGCTTTGCCCTAGCCCTGGGACTGGGGCACTGCCAGGGGCCAGGACAGCTCACCCTTTAGGGGTCTCTGTGCCTGCCAGTTGTCTTCTTCGCACAAAAGCTGTGCAGGACTGTGCCTGAGAACCCTACCCTTGTCCTACCCTACCCCAGTGTCCCCAGATGACCTAGGCATGTCCTCTGCTGCCTGCTGTCAGGACCTACCATTTGGAGGTGGGGTGTGGACAGCTGTCCTCTGGTGCTGGTGGTAAGCATGGGGAGCCAGGCTCCTGCTGTGCCTTCGAGGGAGCACCTGTAAGGCTGTGAGACCCTGTGCAGTGGGGAGGACAGGCCACAGTGACCCCGACTGCTTGCTGCCCTACAGGGAGCCTCTGACCTGTTGGAGGGAGCCCCCTAGGAGACGAGATCCCTGATCCTCTGAAAGCCCAGCTACCCTGAGAGAAGAGTGCACCTGCTCTCCTGTCTTGCAAGGACAGTGCGGGGAAGATGTGCAGCCAGGAGGCCAGACAGGGACCTCCTGAAAGCTTGGGGTCAACACTGGATCTATGGCAGGGCCCACTGGAGATGGGCTAATGAGACCTACTGGCGGATTTTGGGGTGGCCCTGTGAGAGAAGCTGAGGGGTCCTCTGGTGAGTCTGAGTCCTGGCCCCTTCCCCAGCAGGTAGCAGTGAACTTTGGATTCTTGAATCCTCTTGAGCCTCCCTCCAGGGGGCCCCAGAGGCAGTTAGTGGGGGCACTCCTAGAAAAGAAGGGAGTTCCTGCTGGGAACGCAACTGGGGCCTCAAGAACTGGAGGGATTTGGGTGTTGATGTAAATGTAGACATTTGAATTCCAAATATTATTTTGTATTAGACTCTTCACTACAAGTTCCTGCTGGGGGTAAAGAGTGCCGGACTGTGCGAAGCACTTTATATAATAGCACCTGGTGTAGTCATGCTGAGTATATCTCACAGGTGGGAAGCAGAGACTCAGGGAAAGCACCCCTTCTGCAGTTCAACTAGCCAGAGCATCGCGGCCTGCCCTGCCGCTCCCATCCCTCCAGATCCTTCCACCACATACATTCGTCTCCACCTCCTTCATATCGCTTGGATTATACCAGCACCTGCGAGACGCCTGCCTGAATCCCCACCCTCTCCTCTTCTCTTCTTGGCTGTCAGAGTGACCCCAAGCTGGCCCTGCAGCTCACCTTCCTACAGTCCTCCTCTGGGATTCCTCCCCTGGGATTGAACTCACACACCTGCTCTGTCCTCGACCCAGCCCCTTGCCCTGCCCCTTGCCCTCTCTGTCTCCATGATAGCTCGGGCCAGGTCTGCTCTGTGGAGTGGCCCCTGAGTCCTCTATGTCTCTTCCCAACACATTTTTGCTGGGACTGTGGTATATAAATTAGATGTTGGTCTGATCTGGGCTAATTGCTCCTTCCTCCTTTGCCAGTCTCTTTGGCCAGGCAGCACAGGACACTGGCCTCACAGGCATCCTTCCAGCATGGGAACGGGTTATGTGGCTCACCTGGGGAGCTGCAGTGGCTCTCAGCCCCTTTCCTCGCTGCCTTCAGCCCCCTTAGCCTGCCCCAATCTCCTCTGATCCACCAGCCCTCTTGGCCCCACTTCTCCTGGCTCCAAGGCCCCTCCACCAGCCACTGTGGTGGCCTCCTTCCTGGTGGTGCTGACCAGAACGCAGTCCTGAGTTTTCATCTTCATCACATGAATGCCGGCATGATGGAAAACAAACTCATTTTTCCTTCACCCTCCTTCAACCCCCATGGTCTAAACAAGGTCTTCTGCTTTCTTCTTAATAGGAAGAATAAGAAGAAATGTCATATTATGCCAATCTTCCAGACTAAGCTCATAGGCCTCCAGGGGTCTGCCAGCTCCCTCTGCTCTTCCACAATCCCCTGTTGCCTTGTGCCAGTTCATCCCTCCATCTTTTGCCACTTCTGTTACTGCAGAATAAAGCTTTTAACGTATGTCTGAGAATGTCACTCCCCAGCTTAAAAAATGCTCCTTCCCTATTGCTTGGAGAACAGAGTCACACTACCTCCGCTGAAAACAATGGTGAACACGGCATTATTACTTGCAAAGTTTAAAACAATTAAAAAAAAAAAAAAAAAAAAAAACATTGCCCAAAACCTTAGATGGTTTTTAATATTGATAGGAAAAAAGAATAAGTTTCCACTAGGAAAGAGAAAAGGCAAATAAGCAAAAACACTAGTCCTCACAGCCCTGCATTTAGGTCTGGTTAGTCCATTATATTCTCCTGGGCTTACTCAGGGAGAATTAATTCCTGGGTCCCCTCTACTTTTGGCACCATTCAAATCCCAACTGATTTTGATTGGAAGAAAGAGAGCTTGCCTTGGAAATATTTGCTTTCTTAAATTTCAAATACAACTCTAGGAAACCTTTCCAGGTCTGTATAGTTAACCCTCTTGTATTTGTTTTTTGTACTCTGAGGGCTGATGCTGTTATAATTTTTACAGTCCCACAAACACCCTTCAAACAAATAACTGTGTCCAGCAACTCAAAATCAGATGGAGAGTTTCTGGATCCAGGAAATCCCCCAGGAGTCACTCAGGGTTTAGGATTGCACCCCCTTGCTCCTGGGGATCAGTAAGCAGCCCCTGTCTTTCTGCATCTTTAGTCTCTTCTGCATTCCTCTTCACATGCTATAAATATCCCCCAAGTTCCTCCCATTTTAAAACAAAACAAAACCAAAACTCCTCCCCTCACCCTTCTTCCCACCCCCTCATCTTTGTCATTTGCCTGTCCCTCCCTCTCCCTCAGTCTTTGCCTCCTCAGCAAAATTTCTTGTCAGTACCGCCTGCATTTCCTCTGGCCAAACCCACTCAACCAGTTTTCTGCTGCACCCACCTCCAGACAGGCGGCAGGGGTCCTCCTGGAACAGCCCACTGGTTTCCCTGCTCACAGACTGGGCAGCATTCCATGAATTTACCCCCTGTAATGTTTGTTTGTTTTAGATCATTTTAGGCTTTATTAACTTTTAAAAGAGGATTAAAAAGTAAAACAAGTTGAGAATTAACAGCAGGTATCTTGACTCGAGTTGGATTCATCTGTCTAGGAATATATATATATATATATTTAACTCCTTAAAAACATTAAGAAAAATGATCCAGAATGACTTCTACCTAGTCACATTGGACTAGACCATTGTTTAAGAAGCCACCTTAGAATCGTTTGTCGCTGCAATAGTACCGACTATTTTCTAACAACCAAAGCCTACACCTTGCAAATGCAGAAGTTAACTTAGGGAAGAGTTTTGTAAAGTTAACTTTGCAAATGAGTTTTGGTAAAGATGCACACAAATTCTGCCCCATAAAAATACATTCTGGCCAATACGAATGATAGCCCTGGAAGGTCCCGTGTCACTGTAGGGCATCCACCAGATTTACATCAAATTTAGCCAGCAGTTTATTTCAGCATTCTTTCATCGACCGCCTGTGTCGTTTCTGGCATCCGCTTCGGAAAGAGCGTTCTGTCCTCGTTGCGCTCCGTACATCCTTGACACCCAACTCCGTGCTTATGTGGGTTATATTTTGGATGTTCTGATATGGGATTGTGGAGGAAGTCAGCTTTTGATTAGATGTTAGGTGAGGGCTTGGGAGTTTAGTGTTTTTCAAAATTACGTCATCGTAAAGGAGTCTTCAGACAATACTCGCTGGCCCTTCAAACGTGCCAGGCGCGGTTGGGACTGGGCCGGGGCCTGGGTCCTCTGGCGAGCCTCATTTCTGGCGTCCTGCCGCATTACGCCGCAGGGGAGCCACAGGCTGAGTCGGCGGACCCGTCGGGCCCAGTCTTTCTGTTCCCTAAAAGTGACGTGACAGGGTCGGCATTCGGGGTTCAGAGCGTAGAACCTGTAAAATGGACCTAAGGACGGTTCGCCAGGGGGCGCAGCGGGCGGAGGCTAAGGAGTTAAGGGCCCAGCGGGCCTCCCAACGCGGCCCTGGGGCAGAGCGGGTGGGGGCGGGCCTTCTGCAGCATAGCCAATCATCTTGCCCTACAGGGGCCGCCTGGTCCGGGGCGAGGCCCTCTCGGCTCCGCCCCAAGCCTCGATGGCTCCGCCCACTATGGCACCACGCCTGCGCAGACTGCTCCGCTCCCTCTTCCTGGCTTCCTTCTCCCGGCGCTCCCGTGAGGCATTGCGAGGCGCGCAGGCCGTAGTCTAGTGGGCGCCAGCGGCAGCTGAGGTAACCCGGGCGCGAGGCTTTGGGGCAGTTGCGACCCCGAGACGCGCCTGCGCCCCCCTGACCCTTCGTTCGCGCGCACGAGTAGCGGTTCCTGGGCCTAGGAGCCGGGCTGAGTCGGCGGGGCGGGGTGAGGGATCTGGGGACGGCGGGGCGTGGTGAGGGACCTGGGGGTTAACTTGGGGGCTGACCTGGGGACGGCGGAGCGCGGTGAGGGACCTGGGGACAGTGGGGCGGGATGAGGGACCTGGGGACGGACCTGGAACTGACTTGGAGTCAGCGGTGCCGGTGAGGGACTTGGGAACGGTGGGGCGGGGTGAAGGACTTGGGGGGTGACAGGGCTGGGGCGGGATGAGGATTGGGAGGGTGAGGTGTGGCGGAGGGTCCAGGGCGCGCCGGGCGGAGAGGGCGGCTCCTGTGGAGCCAGCCACCTGTCTGCAGTTTATGGAGCTTCTTTTTAAGGCCCGTTGGGTGATTTTTGTTCATGTGTGTTTTATAACCTACACAAGTGTCGTAAGTGGATTGCACCCAAAGCAAACAGACAAAAAAGGAACCCCAGAGATTTGGGGAGCAGAGAGTCAACTGTATTCAGACTTTATGGTCATTAATCCGCAGGTCTTGCCACCTTGCTGACATTCCCTTGGCTAAGTCGTGGTGGATCATTCAGCGATGCCTCTGTTGGAAACAACAAATGTCTGAAATGTTCTTACTTGACTGCTGGGTACCTTAGTACTTTTCAAGTTGAGAGGGGTTCTAAAACCTGAAGCCTGGTGTTCTCTGAACTAGGTTGATCAGACCTGGAAATTGATTCTTGCCAGCTTGGTGAATGCTTATTCACTCATTGAGGTAAATAGTTGATTCCTCCCCAGAGATTGCCTTTTTTTCCTTTAAATTTTCTTACATAGAGAGTGCATGGAATAGAGTCTACTTAGCCACATGGTGGCTGGATTTATTTGTATACACTCATTTTGGATTAAAAAATCACTATATAAAACCATTTTATCTTGGGGGAAAAATAGATTTTATTATTAAGTTTTCATTACTGGTTTCGTTTTCTAAGAAATACCCTAATTGTTTTTGTTTTACTTTATCTTCATCAAACCTTGTAGCTGCTACTACCTTTTGGTTTATTGGCTTCCAGATACCATATGCTGTTTATCTGTATTTTTAAACAAATCTTTTGCCTTATTTGGGGTCTAATACTTATTTTCTTCCCCCCTAGGAAGAATCACAGTAGATTCTAAAAATATTTTCCCCCTTCTCTATGGACTTATGTAAAAATTGGTTTTGTTTCTACTTGGATTTATTTTTTATAAATAGAGCACCATAAACCCATATCAAATACATAAAACTAGGGTAGTAAACCATGAGTTCTGGGAATGAGTTTGTGGAGACATTAAAAAAAATTGGTTATCCCAAAGCTGATATTCTTAATGGAGAAGATTTTGACTGGCTATTTGAAAATGCTGAAGATGAATCATTTTTGAAATGGTTTTGTGGGAATGTGAATGAACATAATGTATTGTCTGAAAAAGAATTGGAAGCTTTTAGCATTCTTCAAAAATCAGACAAACCCATCCTAGAAGGGTCAGCATTGGATGAAGTTCTTAAAACCTGTAAAACTTCTGATTTGAAGATACCTAAACTGGATGACAAAGAGCTAGAGAAATTAGAGGATGAGGTTCAAACTCTTCAGAGATTAAAAAACTTAAAAATGCAGCGACGTAATAAATACCAGTTGATGGCTTCAGTAAGTAGCCACAAATCTCTGAGATTGAATGCTAAAAAAGAAGAATCCATTAAAAAGCTGAAGCAAAGTCAAGGAATTCTAAGTTCTGTGAATACTAAGCTCAGTAATGAACTTCAGGCCCTTACTGATGGAGTTACTAAATTGATGATGTTCTTTAGACATTCTAATTTAGGTCAAGGAACAAATCCAATGGTGTTTTTATCTCAGTTTTCCTTGGAAAAATATCTAAGCCAAGAAGAGCAAAGCACAGCAGCATTAACCTTGTATACCAAAAAGCAGTTCTTTCAGGGTATACATGAAGTAGTTGAAAGTTCAAATGAAGAAAATTTTCAACTATTAGATATACACACTCCATCTATTTGTGATAATCAAGAAATCCTTGAGGAGAGACGACTAGAGATGGCCAGGCTGCAGCTAGCATATATCTGTGCTCAACATCAGTTGATTAACTTGAAAGCAAGTAATTCGAGCATGAAGTCGAGCATAAAATGGACAGAGGAGAATCTTCATAACCTAACCAGCAAGGTAAACTAACTGGATTCATATCATAATTGTTAGGAATACAGGATTTAATATTACTATTAAAATACTTCAGAAAGGGCATATAAAGAAGTTATAATTTTTATTTTTCTCTGTGTAATGCTTATTTGTGATATATGTCAGTGTTTTGCACAATTAGAGCTCATATTAAAGGAGGGAAGAAATAATCATTATAATCCCAACCACATTACCTAGTTTAAAAAAAAATGTTTTGCATTGTGAATCTGAAATTTGTTTAATTCAGATATAGACTGAACTCAAATTCTGAACTCAAATTCCCTTTTTATGATGGGAAATTAATATCTTAATTAATGTCTTAATTCTGGATATTCTCCTGTTTGCTCTGACCAGAGCATGATGGTAAGGAAATCAGAGCTTCAGATTCTATGGACTGAATTCCTGCTTCCTTGTTGAGAATGTATAGATATATTGTAGCTTTCTATATGTAGTTTTGAGAAGCTTGTTTAGTAATGTAACCACTAGATTGTTGGGTAAAAATGTAACTTTTCTGAATCTGAATACTAACAGGGTGAGTTACTATAACTGACAAACTTTGGCATAATAAAGAAATTATTGAGTTCTGTGCTAAAATTAGCTGAGAATACCTACTTGCATTCAGTGAGTAGTGTGGTAATTATGTTTTTGATTAAGTAAAACAAGCATGATGAGATATTATCTTATTTTAGTAGTCATGAGTGAGAGAGTGTGTGTGTGTGTGTGTGTACACACGTGCGCATGTGTATGTGTATATATAATAGCATTAAAGTTTAATAATTCATGCTGGCCTTACTCAGTCCATGTTTTTCCTTTTTAAGCTGTAATTTTGGCTTATACTAATAGGAAATTAGATTCTATTCATTGAGCTTATTATCACCTCAAATAGAAAGTGAAAATAATCTTTAAAAACTATTTTGTTTAAACCTACAGTTTTAAATGTAATTGCTTTTTTTTTTTTTTCTTTGTGTGTGTGTGTGTGTAGGCTGTTGGCAAAGAAAATTTGGATGCTAAAATTTCTAGCTTGAACAGTGAGATTCTGAAACTTGAAGAACAAATCACTCATATAAAAAATAAAACTTTGCCTGCTGTGGTAAAAGAGAATGCCCAGTTATTGAATATGCCAGTTGTAAAGGGAGATTTTGATCTGCAGATTGCTAAACAAGATTATTACACAGCAAGACAAGAGTTAGTTTTAAACCAGCTGATAAAACAAAAGGCATCATTTGAACTTGTACAGTTATCATATGAATTTGAATTAAGGAAACATTGGGACATGTATCGTCAACTTGAAAACCTGGTTCAAGAACTTAGTCAAAATAACATGATGCTCTACCAGCGATTAGAAATGTTAACAGATCCATCAGTCTTTCAGCAGATAAATCCAAGGAATACCATTGATACCAAGGATTATTCTACTCATAGGTATGTGCATTTGGTTTCTTCCTAAGTAATTTTTTTGTTGTTTTTGGGAAATTCTTGAGAGAGTTTGAACTAAAGTTATAGAAGTTTAAAAAATTGTTTATACTTTATTTTTGACCTTTATTCTCTTCTTTTTTTTTACAGGCTTCTTTTCCCTGTTTTATTTATTTTTTTCTCCCTTTCCATTCATGTTAGATCTAAATGCAGCTAAAAAGTTGAATTGGATGAATTGGAGGAATGAATAAGATACAAGTTTTGACTCCTGTTTAGGCACCATTATAGATACCTCATTTTGGATTTGGGACAGGAAGTTCAAATATAGCTTGGAATCCTAGGTATTGCTAGGCAATGGACTGACTGCATTTGGAAAAGGTGGCAGTAGAGTTGGGGAAAAGATTTTATTTCTGTGTCTGGTCAGGTGGATCATTGAGAATTTTCTGTATATTTAAGCAGTTGATAGTACTGGGATACTGAAATTGGAGGATTCAGTAGTATTTCAAAACTCTGGATGATTCTACTCTTGAATTTTTTCCAGGACTAAAGTAAAATCATCTAATCTTTTTTTTCTCTTTTAATGCAAGGCCCTGGATTGAACCCAGGGCCTTGCTCATGATAGGTCAAGTGCTCTGTCACTGAGCTATATCCCTAGCTGTTTTCTTGTTAATAAAATTAAGGGACATGAGGGCTGGATTGTGGCTCAGTGGTAGAGCGCTTTCCTAGCATGTGTGGGGCACTGGATTCGATTCTCAGCACCACATATAAATAAATAAAATAAAGGTCCATTGACAACAACAACCAAAAAAAGAACATGAATAGAACTTAGCACTACTTTATTGTACAATTTTGGAAGTCATCGATGTCATGATCCATGTGAATGATGCCTCCTAAAATTGTTATATCCCACAGGATCATAATTGGCAGCCTTGGACTTCAGCCAGTTTTAAAAAGTCTAATACAACTTAAAAAACACACACAATTTATTTATTTATTTTTAAAAATGAAACTGGACTCTAACATCAAATTTATTTATTTATTTATTTATTTTGGTGGTGCTGAGGATTGAACCCAGGGCCTTCTGCAGGCAAGGCAAGCACTCTACCAACTGAGCTATATCCTCAGCCCCTACATGCATTTATTTTTAAGAGGAAGAGCAGATCCTTTTTGTCAGATATGTGTGGAAGGTATTGCCTCAGATTTTTTTATTTGCCCTATAGAATGATGGATTTTTCTGCTATCAATGTTGTAAGTGTTAAAGTGGTCTCAGTGCTCATCAGATTTTAATTTATCAACCAAATACAAATTGAAGTAGTAAGCTTGTTTTTTGTAGTTTTTTATTTTTTGCATTTTAACATTATTTACATTTTTAGTTTTTTTCTCTTAATCCCATTGCAATCCTGTAAAATAGGTATTGAGATACAGAAGTTAAATCTCAGAGATTGAATTGCCCTGAGTCTCATATAATAAAGAACTCAGACCTAGGTCTTCTGTTTCAAAATTCACTGCTGATGCTACTGCATCATAGATGTTTTCTGTGAAAGAAATGTATCACTAAAGCATAGTTTGTTTGAAGTGGGTTAATAGTATTTAAAGTTCAGACAAATTTTATCTTTAAAACTTGGAAGATGGAAAAAACAGACTTCAGAAGCAATAGTTAGAATATAAGCTTCTGTACTGGAATGGTATAAGAGTTGAATAATTTTAGTTGCTTGATTTTTAGCTTACAAGTTAATGTTATTTAGTTTTTACTCAGCTATTCTGCAAATGTCCTAATGTAATGAATTATAATTTTGAGAACTATGCTAACTTAAGAATTTTCTCCTGTAATTTTCATTTTTACATTTTAGGCTTTATCAACTTTTAGAGGGAGAAAATAAAAAAAGAGAATTGTTTGTAACCCATGGAAACCTGGAGGAAACAGCTGAGAAATTGAAACAGGATGTTTCTCTAGTACAAGATCAGTTGGCAATAACTGCTCAAGAACATTTTTTATTCCTGTCCAAATTGAATAATAATGTTGATGTGCTTTGTGATGTTTTGTATCAAGGAGGAAATCAGCTTTTACTTAGTGATCAGGTGAGTATTTGCCTTAATGTGTTGGTGATACACACCTGTAAACCCAGATACTTGGGAGGCTGAGGCAGGAGGATGGCCAATTCAGGGGCAGCCTAGGTAACTTAGTAAGATGCTGTCTCAGTAAAAATATAAGGTTGGAAATGAAGCTCAGTGGTAGAGCACCCCAGGAGGAAAGCATTATAAGAGATAGTAAATAAAATATTATAAGGATATATCACCCCTATTCCATTGCCCTAATATAAAATTCATTTTTTATATCTCTGGATTTTTATTCATGTAGCTTTTTTGTATGTGTGTGGGTTGGGGGGGCGGGTAACTGGGAATTGAAGCCAGGGGCATTTTACCACTGATCTTCATCTCCAGTCCTGTTTTTATTCACTGAGTTGCTGAAGCTGGCCTCAAACTTGTGATCTTCTTGACTCAGCCTCCTATGCCACTGGGATTACAGGCATGTGCCACCACACCTGGCTCAAATAGTTTAAATTACTATGCACAGAATATAAAATTTATAGATTTTTTTCAGACACTACAAATGTTAAATGTTAGAAAAAAATTAAAATCAAGATCTATATTTTTAAATTTACATTAGCAAATCGAGGATTGCCCACTGTCTTTTAAGTTCTCTGTGTACACTTACAGATATATGTTCTTCTGATTGAATTGCCCTCTCTTTTTTGAGGAGTAACTACTGTACTTAATATTTTTTTTATGATTCCCATGCTTCTGTTTATAGTTTTATTACATGTATATTTTCCTAGACTGTATATTCAGATTTATATATTTTGGGAATTTATATGCCTAGTACATATGTATTTAACAACTTGGTGTGTTTCTTTCTTTTTTTTTTTTTTTTTTTTTAGAGAGAGAGAATTTTAATATTTATTTTTTAGGTTTCGGCAGACACAGCATCTTTGTTTGTATGTGGTGCTGAGGATCGAACCCGGGCCGCACGCATGCCAGGCGAGCGTGCTACTGCTTGAGCCACATCCCCAGCCCTTTGGCGTGTTTCTTAACATTGTTTTTGAGATTCATCTATATAAATATATATAAAGCTAGTTTCCTTTTTATCTAATTAATATTCTTTTATATGAAATTTCACAGTTATCTGTTATGTTGATATTTAGCTTATTTCCAGTTTCTGCTACTTTAAATTACACTGCTGTGAATAGTCCTAAACTGCATGTTTCATAGTTGCACTTTTAAAAGAGCCTCTGGTATACACATGCATACACACTAATATAAGTGGAATTACTGGATTACAGGATATGCACATGTTCAGTTTAGTAAGTACAAGTTGAGTGTTCCTTATCTGAAATTCTTGAGTCCAGACATATTTCAGATTTCAGGGTTTTTTTTTTTTTATTTTTTTAAAAAATATTTATATTTTAGTTGTAGTTGGACACAATACCCTTATTTCACTTATTTATTTTTATGTGGTGCTGAGGATTGAACCCCAGGGTCCCGCATGTGCAAGGTGAGCGCTCTACTGCTGAGCTACAACCCCAGCCTGATTTCAGAGTTTTTTGGATGTTGGAATATTTACATATAATTTACTAGTTGAGCATCTCTATTCTGAAAATCTAAACAAAAACTTTTTGAGCCCTGACATGGCACTTAGAATGTTTCACTTTTGGGATTTTTAGATTAGGAGTGTTTATCCTGTAAATCAAATTGTTTTCTAAAGTGATTGTATCATATCGCACCAGCAGTATCTCAAGAGATACTATTTACCATAGTGTTGATTT
Source organism: Callospermophilus lateralis (assembly GCF_048772815.1). Classification (NCBI taxonomy): domain Eukaryota; kingdom Metazoa; phylum Chordata; class Mammalia; order Rodentia; family Sciuridae; genus Callospermophilus; species Callospermophilus lateralis. The sequence continues at coordinate 1,766,285 of NC_135312.1, read as the reverse complement.
AAAAATTTCTGCCAGTCCCATGGGGAAAAACAATGTTCATTTTGGGTTGTAATTTGTATTTCTCCAATTATTAGCCTCCCTTCACTTCTTTATTGATCATTCACCTTTTTTGAGAATTGCTTATTCATGTCTTTTGCCCATTTTTTTAAGTCCTTAAATCATTTGTAGGAGTTCTTTATATGTTTCAGTGTCTTTGTTAATCATGTGTGACATATATTTGTGACTTGTCTTTTTCACTCTTCTTCTGTTTTTTCCTCTTTGAGGCTTTTTTTTTTTTTTGTACTGGGGATTGAACCCAGAGATGCCACAGAGCTATATCCCCAGACCCTTTTATTTATTTATTTTTTTGAGACAAGGTTTTGCTAAATTGTTGAGGCTGGTCTCAAACTTGTGATTCTCCTGCCTTAGCCTCCTGAGTTGCTGGGATTAAGGATTTTAATTTTTATCTCATTATTCTTTTTGGTGTGCCTTTTCTAATATCTTTGTTCTCTCTCTCTCTCTTTTTTTTTTTTTTGGGTCAAAGAACCTTTATTTTATTTATTTATATTATATGTGATGCTGAGAATTGAACCCAGTGCCTCACACATGCTAAGCAAGTGCTTTACCCCTGAGCCACAACCCCAGCCCTGTTCTGTGTGTTTTGTTAAAGATTGTTCTTAATATTATAATTGTAGTCCCTTTAAGTTTGTTTTTATATACCAATGAGGTAGAATTCTCATTTTGTTTTTATTTACTTTTTTCTCCTATGAATAACCAGATTATTCCATCATCTTACATTAAGACATTTTATTTATTTAAATGCCATATTAGTTTCAAGGATGAAATTTTTATTTATTTATTTATTTAGTTGTTGATAGACCTTTATTTTATTTATTTGTATGTGGTGCTGAGAATCGAACCCAGTGCCTCATACATTCCAGGCAAGTGCGCTCCACTGAGCCATAGCCCCAGCCCAAAATTTTTATTATTAATGAAACTGAATATTTTTATTATCTCCCAGTGAATAGGGCCTTTTATTATGAAATACTCCTTAAATGCTTTTGCCTTCTTGTCTATTTTGTTTGATACTATATGCGCTAACAGTTCTGAACTGAAAATTTATAGCAAACCTGGAGTCATTGGAGGAGCTAGGTGATTCTTGTTGGACTATAATTCTAAGCAAGAGTTTTACTTCTGGGCCAATCTAATCTTAAGGTTGTCCTTTGGGTCCTCAGCTTATTATAGAGAGTCTTCTGATTGACTCTCTACCTTCTGGGGACCTTGGACTTTTTATTGCTTTTAGGAAGCTTTTGTTTAGTTTGACTTAACAAAAATTCATTCATTTTTAAAAATATTTATTCTTAAGCTTTAGGTGGACACAATATCTTTATTTTACATTTATATGGAGGTGAGGATTGAACCTGGTGCCTTGTGCATGCTAGGCGAGCACTCTACCACTGAGCCACAACCCCAGCCCCTCATTCATCTTTTTTTTTTTTTTTAATATTTTTTTAGTTCTAGTTGGACATAGTACCTTTATGTTATTTATTTATTTTTATGTGGTGCTGAGGATTGAACCCAGCACCTTGTACGTGCTAGACAAGCGCTCTACTACTGAGCCATAACCCCAGCCCCTCATTGATCTTTTTATTTTATTTTTTTGGCTATTCTGGGGATCAAACACAGGACCTTGTTAATGCTAGGTAAGCTCTCTGCCACCAAGGAATACCCCCAGCCCTGAGCTTTTTATATTGTTTCCTGTGAGAGGATCGATCTGAAAAGCTAGCCTACCTTTCCTAACAGAAAGGCCTATGATTAGGGTTTTTGAGTTTTTTTTTAAATTAATTAATTAATTAATTAATTTTTTTACATTTGAATCAGATGCGATATAATTTCTCATTTTTCTGAGTGTACAGGTTGAAGAATTACATTGGTCATGCAGTCACATATATACACACAGCAATAATATATTTTTTTAAATTGTGATAAAACATATAGAACAAAAAATTTGCAGTTTTTTAAAAAATATTTTTAGTTGTAAATAAACACAATACCTTTATTTTATTTACTGATTTTTATGTGGTGCTAAGGATCGAACCCAGGGCCTCACACATGCTAGTCAAGTGCTCTACTGCTGAGCTACAACCTCAGCCCAAATTTGCAGTTTTAACCATGTTTAAGTGAGCAGTTCAGTGGCATTAAGTACATTCATATGGTTATGCAGTCATGAGTACTGTATATTTCTAGAAATTTTTCATCATCCCTCTCAGAAACTACAAATTGGTCAGTAGCTCCCCATTTCTTCTCTGCTCAACTCCTAACAATCACTATTCTACTTTTTGTCTCCAGGAGTTTGCCTATTCTAGATTCCTCATATAAGTGAAGTCATATGTTTATCTTTTTGTGATTGGCTTATTTCATTAACATAATGTTTTCAAGGTTCATCCATGTTGTAGCATGTGTTAGAATTTCCTTTTTAAGACTGAATAATTTATTGTGTGTGTGTGTGTGCGCACATATACACTGCTTTGTTTATTCATCTGTTTATGGCATTTGTGTTACCACCTTTTTCAATGTTGTGAAAAATGTGGCCTTACATGTTGCTATACTGGTATCTGTTTTGAGTTCCTGTTTTCATTCCTTTGGGATCTATACCTAGGAGTATATACTGCTGGATTATGGTAATTCTAATATTTAACTTTTTGAGGAATTGCCTGTTTGCCACAGCAACTGTACTATTGTACATGTCCATGTCCATGTAATGCATAAAGTTTCTTAATTTCTCCATATTCTTGCCAATACTTATTTTCTGCCTTCATGTCTGTTTTGTTTGATACTATATGCACTAACAGTTCTGAACTGTTTGTTTTTTTTTTTTTTTTAATAGCAGCTACTGTAATGGGTGTGAAATGGTGTCTGATTGGTTTTTTAAGACAATTTCCCATTACTGATTTTGTCTTGTTGCTCTGTTAGAGAAATGTGTAAAAATTGCCATTATTATGATAGATTTGACATTTTCTCTTTGTAGTTACATCAATTTTTATTTATTTTGAGTCAATTTTTATAAGTTATGTCCAAGGTTTTAAATTTTGGTGAGTAATTACCCTAGTGGATTTAAGTTTTGGTAAATCAAAGCATTACACAATAACATTCTGTTCTAGTTCTTTTTTCTGATACTAATATTCTGTGCCATCCTTCTTTGTTTATGGTTCTCTTTTATAGATTTTTATTATTCTCTTTTTCTTAGCATTTTGAAATAAACATTTTCACTTTCTAAATATCAATTTCTAATATTACAGTACTTTATTTTAATTACGGTGCCACAATTTCAGAAACTGTTCCCCATTTTGGATATTTTTGGATATTTTGATAGTTGTTTTTTTTTTTGGTTTTGTTTTTTGTTTTGGGTTTGTTCTTCTTCAGCATCATCTACATATCTACATCCTTTGTGTATTTAGCTTTTTGTTGTTGGATATTTTTCACTTGGGTTAATTCTTGGAAGTAGGGTCATTGGAGTTTTTGAGATATACACATTTTTCTCTTTTTTTTTTTCTTTGATGATGCTACCATATTTCTTTTCTTGGGGAATAGCACTTATTTCTAATATCAGCAGTATCCCTATTTAGTAACCCTAGGCACCATTGCCCAATGGTATACTATCATTTTATGAATTGCTAAGAAAAAAACTTCCAGTTAAACTGACATGATGCTTTGTTTTTGAAAAAATTTCATTTTTTCATATTTACTAGCATCTTTTAGGTGTTGTGGACATAGCTTTACTTATTTTTGTATTATTTCACTGTTAAATATGCATTAAAAGGAAAAAATAAGCCAATTAAAATGATTAGAGTACTTCTAAACTTCAACTTCTTCTAAATTGTTTTTAATTCAAAGTGGCATGTATTTTTTCACACTATATATCAAGAATGTTGGTGTGAAAGCATTCTTGAAAGGATTTGTCCAGAAACAATCATATGATGTTCTTGATTAAAAGAAGTATCTTGATTTTAGATGTGTTAAGATACAAAAAAATGCATCCTAGAATCCCTAAAATTGGATAGTTTTATTATAATTTATCATGATGTATTATTAATGTTTTTCCCTAGCTCAATATGATATAAAATGTCATACAACAATTTTTTCAGTTAGAGTTTTATTGTTAAAATGAAGCTGAACATTTTTTCATATCTGTAGGAGTATTTTATCAACTGTAAGATCTTATTATTTAATTAAAGGTGAGATTGTTTCTCAGTATACTACATTAATCACATTTTTCCTCAGAGGCACCTACTAGATGTAGAACAAACATGGCAAAATTACTTCATTTTTAGGAAATGTAGTACTGCTCTGGGCTGGGGCTGGGGCTGGGGCTGGGGCTCAGTGGTAGCACACTTGCCTGGCATGTCTGAGGCACTGGGTTTGATTCTCAGCACCACATATAAATAAAGAAAATAAAGGTCTATCAACAACTAAAAAAAAAAAAAAAAGAAGAAGTAGTAGTACTGCTCTGTAAAACTTGTACTTTGGAATCACCATGGAACCTAACAAAATGTGTACTCCTGGCCCTATTGCAGAGATCGAGTAATATTCTGAAGTGAGGAATAGGAATTCATATATTCATAATAAGCACCCTGGTGATTTTGATGCTTGTGGACCATGCTGAGAAACTGTGGAATGTTGAGGTAGTTGGAAAACGTCTGGTGATACTGGTTAAAATTTATAAGAATAGAATGTTTGGTTAGAAAGCTATGAAAATTTGTTAGTAGAATGTTTGAAGTGCTAAGACATGAAGAAATTGAATTTATTAAGTGAGAAGAGTCCATATTAATCTTCTTGAGCAGGAAAAATAAGTCAGGATGGTTTTTGTTGAATGTTGTATGCAATTTTGTCCTGTAAAACAATGAAAGGAAAATGGAGATATTTATTGAGTTAATTCTTTTTTATTGGTCTTCATTTCAAGTGTTTCTCTGTACCTGTGTGTAGAGTAACCAGAGATTAGGATAAAATAGAGTTTGATTGATTAAGCAGAATTTAAACTCCATGAGAAAGATTTTGTTTATTCTTGTATCCATAGTCTCTGAAACAGTGCTTTTCACATGGCAGGTATTCATGAATATCTTTGAATATAGGAATACACAGAACAGTTTATATATCAAGTTTACATATAAAAGAGTTTACTTTGAATCACTTAAAATTATCAGTAGTTGCAATTAATTTTATGTGGAATCCATAAACCTAGTATAGATTTTTAATCATGGCTTATATTGCTGAAATTATGGGAAGTTATTTTAAAAAGTTATAATTTTGTCTTATAAATTATAATTTGTGTTAGGAGTAAAGTTGCTGAATTAATAGCATTTTTATTTTCCTCTTTTAGGAATTAACAGAACAGTTTCATCAAGTTGAATCCCAACTGAATAAGCTAAATCATCTCCTTACTGATATTCTTGCTGATGTGAAGACAAAAAGAAAAATTTTGGCAACTAATAAATTGCATCAAATGGAAAGAGAATTATATGTATATTTTTTAAAAGATGGAGACTACCTGAAAGATGTTGTGGAGAATCTAGAAAACCAATCAAAGATTAAGGATGTTAGTTTTAGAAATTGAAAATTACTAAAAACTGAATCTTTACATCTGTTTTAATGTTTTATGTAATAGGAGACTATATCTAATAAACATGATGATGTTTTGAAATTTGAGATCAATGGACTATTTCATTTAATGGATCCAAGTGTTATAGAGGTTGAATATCCCTAATTGGAAAATTCAAAATCTGATTGCAGTGTGCAGGCATGACACTATAAGTGGAAAATTTCCCATTTGACCTCATGTTACACAACACAAGTGCACTAATTGTGTAAAATTATATGCATATAAACTATATATGAAAAAAGCAAATTTCATGTTTAGACTTGATTTCCATCCCTAAGATATCCTATCATACATATGCAAATATTCTAAAATCTGAAGTACTCTTGGTCCCAGGCAGTTCAGATAAGAGTTATTCAACCTTATTATTATTTTTTTTATAATTGTTCAAAGTACCAGTACTTTATTTGCTAGATGACACTTAGTACTGGTAAATGTTTACTTATAGTAATGCAAATATTTTTTAATAGTTTTTCTTTTACTATTTTTTTTAAATAGAAGGTGTTAAATATTTTTAAAAATGTGTAGAACTTTAAACTGACATTTTTAAATCTATAGACCTTAACACACCAATGCTTCCTTTTTGAGTTTTGCTTTCCAAGGTTTTATTTACTGGAGGTCAACTGTGATCCAAAGACATTAAATGGAAATAGTAAGTTGTTAAAATATTTTTATTTGTTCTTTTTAGACATACATGTTAGTATTTTTTAACATACATATGTGGACTATAACTTATTAGGTTCCCATTCCTGTAGTTGTACGTGATGAGTTTCACTGCTCATGTGAAATATGCACATAGGAAAGTTCTGATTCATTCTACTGACTTACCTATTCCCATCCCCCACCCTTCCCTTCCTTCCCCATTGTCTACTCCAATGTACTTCTATTTCCCCCAACGCCCATTATGTGTTAGCATCCACATATTAAAACATTTTGAGATTGATTTGGGAAATAGTTTTAAGTTGCTTTCCAGTCTGTAATGTGATGGAATCTCAAACCATCCCACTTTGTTCTTGAATCATTCCTTTTCTCAGCATATCTGTGTTGTATATGCTACCTACCTGTTAGTAAGTTGATAACCTTGTCATTTATCTGATGTATAGAGTTAATACTGTTTCAGTTTCATTAATGCACTGGGTTTTGGAATATATCACCCATGAGTAAGAAAGGACTACTATAAATGAAATAGCTAAATCCCCTTATAGTTGACTGAAGTAAAATTCTGCCACTTAAACTGTATTTTCTCCTAATTCCCTATTGTAGATTGAGATTGAACATTCCTACTTATACCAAGAGTGTCAGGACCCCACTGGCCATTTTCACTTCAGGCAGTGTGTTCTGGGAGGCCAACATTTCTGCAAGACAGATCTCAATAATGCTTTCACTTTAGTGTGACTTACTAACATGTCATAAATAGCTTTCAAATGAAATTTAAAATTAAAATTTCAGAATTATATAAAAGTGTTTGCTAAAAGGGTTTAGGATGAAGATTTGAATTTCTTAGGAGTGAAAATACTTCAGTGATGGAATATATTTAATAAGGGATATTAGTGTAGTACTTGGACAATTAGAAATTATTTTAAAATTAGTATAAAATAATTTTGAGTAGTTTATTCCTTGAGCCCAGTTTATACATTGTCTTTGTTAAATATGTTATGAACTTTGTATGAATTACCTTTAAGAATATTCTAAACCCACCTACTTGTTATATGGAATGACAATTAAAAATTATTCATATCAGGTGGGTTTTTAAAGAAATTTTCAGGAGGTAGTTTTTAATAAATGTTTTTAGCTTTATCAGGAAATAATTATGCTTCAGAGCCAGGAAGCCCCGTTAATTTTTGTAATCCATTGAACAAAAAGGTTTATATTAAATATTGTATCTGTTATATTAAAAAATTATTTTTATCAAGTAAACTAATACACTTGAAAATTTTTTAGCAATGAATTTTGTGTATATTTAGCTATCAGCTTCTCACTTGGGTGATTTCTTTGCTATTTGTTTTTTACTATTCTGTTTTTCCTATACCGTTAAACAGTACTGTTTAAATTAGTGCCAGATAATTTAGATGTGTGACCAGATGCTTGATCTGTATTGTTCCTACTTAAACTTTTACATGTTTTCAGCTTTGTATAGTTGAAGGTGAGTAATAGGCATTTTTCAAACGGTGTGTTTGAGTAGGTTTTTTGCTTCATAATTGGTTAACTTCATAATTAGTTCTTTTTCTGCTTTCTGTTATCCCCTGATTAAACCTCTAGTTATTGTTTTCTTCTTACTATTTGTATTATGAGATGATTGAAACCTGTATTCTGTGGTTATTGATGTACTTTTTAAATGAAAGTCTCAGTTTATACATTTTTCAAGTAACTGGTCTTTATTATTATGAAGTCTCAGAATTAACATGTTGATATTTATCTTGTTAACCTTACATTTAGGACTTTTTGAAAATGGAAAATTGTGAGACCTGTGTAGGCTTTGATCTCTCTAAGATACCACTCTCCACTATTGCTCGGAAGATTATGTGTGCTCTGCATTCAGGTGATTTAGTGGATTTTAAGAACTGGGGAGAGAGTACAAAAAGTGAGTAATTTTTTTATGAGCCTTTCTATCTTTATTATGTTGAATGCTAATTATTCTCAAGAGTAGAAGAACTGAAAGTGGTGGAATGAATGTAGCAAAATTATCCCCTGGAACTTTATATTTTGTAGGGAAGTTCCATGCCTACAAAAAAATTCACCCTTTTTATTCCCATTCAATGTTGAACTTCTGCTTGCTGAATTTTACAGTCCCTTAACCCTTGTTTAAATGTTTAACACTGTATTCCTTGTTCCAGGGATTTCTGTCAAAAAGTTCCTTCAGTCTGGATCAGGTATTTAAGTGCCTTCAAAAAAGATGAGCTTTGGGCTGGGATTGTGGCTCAGTGGCAGAGTGCTCACCTAACATGCATGGGGCACTGGGTTCCATCCTCAGCACCACATAAAAATAAAAAATTAAGTTATTGTGCCCACCTAAAACTAAAAAATAAATATATAAAAATTAAAAGAGAGAGACTGACTTTTTTCTGGAGATGTAGCTTAGTGTTTGAGCACTGGCCTAGTGGGCACAAAGCCCTTCCTTGACTCAATCCCCAGTATTGGGGGTGGGTGGTGGGGTGGGTGGGTGGAGCTGGGCTCTTTCTCAGTGCCTCTTGGTTGGCTGTCAGGTCACTGAATCTGTATAGTTTTTGCTATTGTGGGTGGTACATAAGAGCAGTGTATTATACTTCCATGAAAATGTATTAACTCTAGGTGACAAAGACCAGTGGGTTTATATATGTTTGTGATGTGTACTATAATCATAAAAGCAGTGACATATGCTCACAAGTATGGCTAAACTGTTTGTGACATCAGAGTTCATTTGCTACTAGCAAAGCAGACTTCATTCTAACTTTGCAGGTCTGGGCCAATGATTTGTAGTTTCTTTCTTTTCCTATTGTGTATTGTAAGTGAGATATTATTAAGTTATTAGATTGAAATAAAATAATTGAGAGGATTTCCAAATATCAGGACAAGTGCTGTTATAAACAATTTCTTGAAGATTCATTAGCACTTAACATTTCGATCTGTTCACATTCAAACATCTGTTGCTTGTGTGCCTTACAATAGAAATCACTAATAAATAAACAAGTGAGAATGCTTGACCAATGTATCCAAATAAAAGGGATATTAAAGATAATTATTTAAACTGTGAATACTGTTTTATCTTATTTCCCTTTACTTCCCCTAAAATACTATTATTTTCCAGGTTCATAGTCCATACCCAGAAATTCTTATAAGCTTATTTATTTTTCCACATATTTTAAAAAATAATAGGTTATTGGATACAGTGGTGTATGTATGTGATTCCAGCTACTCTGGAGGCTGAGGCAAGAAAATTGCAGGTTCCAGACAAGCCTGGGTAACTTAGACCCTGCCTTAAAATAAAAAATAGAAAGAACTAAGAATGTAGATCAGTGGTAGAGCCCTCTAGGTTCAATGCCAGGTACTGTGGGGAAAAATCAGAAACTGCTGGGCTGGGGATGTGGCTCAAGTGGTAGGGCGCTCGCCTGGCATGCGTGCAGCCCGGGTTCGATTCTCAGCACCACATACAAACAAAGATGTTGTGTCCGCCGAAAACTGAAAAATAAATATTAAAAAAAAATTCTCTCTCTCTCTCTCTCTCTCTCTCTCTCTCGTTCTCACTCTCTCTTTTAAAAAAAAAAGAAACTGTTGTATATTTGGCAGAAGTGGAAATTCCCTTCTCTTCAAGAACTGATAAGAATAATGAAATGCCTCTGATAGCATAATCAAAAAATTGATTGTAGTCAGCCTTGAAGGTTATTGAGAAGGTAATGAAAAAAGATATTGTTTTTCTGCCAGGTATCTTTTTTTTTTTTTTTTTTTTTTTGGTACTGGGGATTGAACCCAGGGGCACGCGACCACCGAGCCACATCTCTAACTCTATTTTGTATTTAATTCAGAGACAGGGTCTCCTTGAGTTTCTTAGTGCCTTGCTTTTGCTGAGGATGGCTTTGAACCCACCATCCTCTTGCCTCAGCCTCCTGAGCCACTGGGATCTGCCAGGTATTCTTGGATCTGGAAAAACAGTGGAGTTTTCATAAGGATTTTGTATTATGTAATATTTTGTATTGGGCTGGGGATGTGGCTCAAGCGGTAGCACGCTCGCCTAGCATGCGTGCAGCCCGGGTTCGATCCTCAGCACCACATACAAACAAAGATGTTGTGTCCGCTGAAAACTAAAAAAAAAAAAAAAAAAAAAATATTAAAAAATATTTTGTATTATTGCTAAGTTACTAAAAACTTACTAGCTAAAACATATTTGTTGTTGGACAGTTTCTGTGGGTCAGGAGCCCAGGCATGGCTTAGCTGGGTCTATTGCAGGGCTGCATTGTAGGTATCAGCCAGGGATGGGGGTCTCATCTGAACTTGGGTGAGAAAACATTCTCTCCTAAGCCACATGATTATTGGCAGAATTAATTTCCTTGTAGGCTTTCAAGTTCGAAGATGGGGGTTTCTCCCAGGTTCTTGGCTGGAAGCTGCCCTCAGGTCCTTTTCATGAGGTCTTCTCCACAGGCAGCATACAATAGGCGGCTTGCTGTTTTCAGAACCAGCAGGAAAGTCTCCCTAGCAAGACTGACATTACAGTTTTCTGTAACATGACCACACACATCATGTCACCTTGCTATGTCCTTGGTTAAAAACTAGTTAATAAGTCCCATTCATACTCAAGGGCTGGGACTTATACAAGGGCAAGAACACTAAGAGGCAGGAGTTGTGAAGCCACCTTAGGTCTTTCTACCTCACATCCCCACCTGTTTTCTTCTTAGAAGAATCTGAATTAAAGTTGGATTGCTGGTGGATTATTGGTGAGTGATGCTGGACCTAGATTTCATTGATTTCTGGATTCCTGTCACATGTTGAGCTGTTATATTCTATTTCTTATAAGAAAAATATTATAAATCAATATTTTATTTCCATGAGTCCATTTCATACCACATAAATATCAAAATTGAACTCAGAAATTAATGAAAGTAAACTACAAATTTTATAAATATTTTTTATAAAACCAAACAGCATTAAGCCTGTGGTACATGTCACTTTGAAGTCTAATTTTCTAATCTGTTTGACTGACTGAGGTGTCTCAAGACCCACATTGGACTATTATATCATCTTGAAACAAGCATAGATTGTTTAAGATTTTCACCATAAAAAAATATTAGACACGCAGAAACTTAAAGTACAGCTTAATGAATTAATAAGAACATCCGTGTAACTACTACTTATATTGCCCAAACCTCAGAATCTATTAAAACTCTGTTCTTGCTAAAAGGTAATCATTATCCTGACTTTTATGGCAACCACTTCCTAATCTCGGGCATTTTATATTGTCCCAAAGATCATTTTGGCAGAGATTACTTGTCCTCTGCATTGGAATTCTGTTCTTCCTTTTTGAGGCACACAGCTGCCCTTCCATAGCATTCTGGTTGCTGCTAAGTGTAACCAAGTGACTAGGGGCTTGGCAGCAGGGTATGAGCATGGGAGCTCAAGTAGTATGTGCCATTTCCAGGATTGACATAATACAGTCCTAGAGAATTATGGAATTATGTAGTGATATCACCAGTTATTGGTGACACATTCTGCTCCCTCACACGGTGAAGATAACATTAGAGAAGGATGCCAAGGCAAGCATATAAAGCAGGGTTTATTTAATATATATTTTTTAGTTGTACATGGACACGATACCTTTATTTTATTTGTTTGTTTGTTTATTTTTTATGTGGTGCCAGTGATCAAACTCCACCTCACGCATGCTAGGCAAGCGCTCTACAACTGAGCCATAACCGCAGCCCCAAGCAGGGTTTATTTAAAAAGGGGTAAATAGACTTCTCCCATGAGGGAGAAGGGGGTCATAGCTGGTATCCTGGTATCCCAAGAAGTGAGAGTGTTCTGCCTTCTTTTATATGTCTTAGGCTTCCTTTGTTCTCCTGTTCTCTACCCCTTATTTCTCTCCTTCCTGCCTACTAGGCCCGAAAATGCTCAGAAGGATGGCCAAAAGGTGAGAAGCAGATGGGGGATGGTATTGGGTGGGGGGAGTCCATATGGAGCAGCCCAGGACACATTAATTAACAACTTTTATAACTCTCTATAGGGAGGGACAATTCCTGGGACAGGTTACCTTAGCAACAGGTTGGAGCAGGGGCAGGTTATCTTTATAAGGGTGGAGGAAGGGCTCTGAAGGCATTTTCGTCCTTCAGGGGGAGGTTTTCAACTTCCTGGACTCACTCGAATTGGACTCCTTGATCTGATCTGACCTGATTTACGTATCTATACTTGACTGCCTCTTTTAATTCTGGCTTCAGAAGGACTCAGGTCTCTATTTCATGAAATAGCTACACTAATAACTGAGAACTTTCACCTCAGAATGTGGAAGAGAGAGACTTATTTTTATTCTTTAAGCCACTGAATTGTTGGATCTTGTGTGATTGTAACTTAGCCTTTTATCTTAATTCATATACTTTTGCCAATATTCAGAATTGGGTTTATACAAACATTACAAATTAATAAAAAGTTCAAGACCCATAAGTATTTTTTAAAAATTGTTTTAGTTGTTGATCGACCTTTATTTATTTACTTATAGTGGTGCTGATAATCGAACCTGGGGCCTCAAACATGTTGGCAAGCACTCTACCAACTGAGCCAAAACTTTAGCTCAGTATTTGTTAAATCCAATTCATTAACACAAAACTTGTCTTTAGTCCTGCCATCCAGTGGAAATATTTTGCAATTTCAGGGATGGAAATGAAACGCAAAGATCTATTGTGATTATTATATTCATTCTAATTGGGAATATATGGATGAACATTTTGTATTTTGCATCTGTCAAATGATTATAAATTTCTGGGCTGGGGATGTGGCTCAAGCGGCAGCGTGCTAGCCTGGCATGCGTGCGGCCCGGGTTCGATCCTCAGCACCACATACAAAGATGTTGTGTCCGCTGAAAGACCAAAAAATAAATATTGAAATTCTCTCTCTTTCTCTCTCTCTCTCTCTCAAAAAAAAAAAAAAAATGATTATAAATTTCTCACATCCAGGGCTGGGTTGTGGCTCAGCAATAGAGCGTTTGCCTGCATGTGCGAGGCCCTGGGTTCGATCCTCAGCACCACATACACATAAATAAATAAACAATAAAACAAATAAATAAATAAAGGTATTGTGTTCGACTACAATTAAAAAATAAAATATTAAAAAAAAATCCTCACATCCAGTCAATTATCAAACCCTGCAAGGTATTAGATTTCAGTTCCCACTGCCCTCATTCAAGCCCTTCTTTCTTGTGGATTTTTTACAATAGCCTCCTGAACTGTTCCTTGCCTTGCCTTTAGTGTACTGCCACTGTTTTCCAGCTTTCTTGGTGTTCCATTCACATTTGACCAAATGTGACTGGAACTTTCAAACACATGCCTTTCTCTCCATCCTCTACTTACCCTTTCTTTTTTTTTTAATAAATCTTTATTAATTTATTTTTATGTGATGCTGAGGATCCAATCCCGGGCCTCCCACACACTAGGCGAGTGCTCTACTGCTAAGCCCCAATCCCAGCCCCAATTTACCCTTTCTTATACCAGAATACCATACTGGAAGGAAACTGCTTATGCATTTGATTGATGGGCAGCAGTTTTTAGAACACTGTACAGTAGTTACTTGTTTGTGTGATGCTCTAGCTCTTGGTGCATATTGAGCTCCTGAAAGGCATGGTAAAGTGTTCTGCTCATCTTACAAGTAATGCCATAGGTGGGCTGATAAGGGAATTCAGCCTTTACTGATTTTATTAAGAGTTTTCTACAAGAAAAATGCATGAAGAATTTTACAATTTCATTATATATATGTTATAAATACATTCCTCGGTATTTTTTAGGAGAGGTCCTTTTTTGTTTATGATATAGTAAAAAAAACCTTTTTAACATACAGAAAGAAGTTCAGGACTGGGAATTTAGTTCAGTAGTAGAGTACCTGCCTAACAAGCAGGAGGCCCTGGGTTTCAATCCCTAATACTGAAAACAAGAACCCTGAAATATATAATCACACATTTGCCTGAAAAATGTTTATATGCAAACCTGCATAATTTTATGTAAAATTGTGAAAGTGCTATTACATTGTTAATTCAGGCATTTTCTTGCTCATTGAGCTTTCTCTTTATTTTTAACCCATGTTAACAACTTAATGTATACCTTTTATATTTTTGTCTATTTCTTATTTTATATATATATATATATTTTTTTTAATTGTTTTTTTTTTTTTTTTTTTTTTTTGGTACTGGGGATTGAAATTGGGGGCATTCAACCACTGAGCCACATCCCCAGCCCTATTTTGTATTTTATTTAGAGATAGGATTTCACTGAATTGCTTAGCATCTTGCTTGTGCTGGGGCTGACTTTGAACTTGTGATCCTCCTGTCTCAGCCTCCCCAGCCACTGGGATTATAGGCATGTGCTACCATGCCTGGCTATTTCTGATTATAATTATAGCTTGTCTGTGTCTGTGCCACCTAGATCCCCTTTCTCCAGTGTCATTGACTGGGGCATTTGTTGTGATAGTTAATATTTCAGCTTCCCCTGGCTCAGTCCTTGTGTTCCCCAAGCACACTGTTTTTTTTTTTTTTGGTTTAATATGATTTATTAAACTGATTGGCATTCTGAAATAAAATCACTGATGTTAGGGACAGAAGCTATGAAAAAAAGATTTAACAAAAAAATGAGGAGAAATTATATCCCATCTATGTATGATATATCAAAGTACATAAATGCATTCTACTGTTATGTATAACTATTTAAAACAAATTAAAAAACTAAAGATTAATTAATTTAAAAAAATGAGGGATTCTAGAAAAGACAGAAATAAAAAACAAACAAAAAATCCTGTAGACAATTAAATATAAAAATCCAAAATATCAATAATCTAAAGTTAGCTTAAACAAATAGTAACTATGCTCTTCTTTTTTTAAAATTTTTTTATTAGTTGCTCAAAACATTACAATGATCTTGACATATCATACATTTGATTCAAATGGGGTACATAATTTTATTTTTCCACGTGTACAGATTGCAGGATCACATTGGTTATACAGCCACGTTTATACATAGGGCCATACTAGTGTCTATTGTATTGTGCTTCCCTTCTTATCCCCCCTCCCCTCCCCTCCCCTCCCATCACCTCTTTCTACCCAATCTACTGTGACACGTTTCTCTCTCTTTTTTCTTCTCCCTCACACCATTTTATATGTAATTTTGCATAACCATGAGGGTCTCCTACCATCTTCCATGAAATTCCGCTTCTCTCTCCCATTCCCACGCACCTCTCATCCCTATTTAATGGTAATCTTCTCATGCTCTTCCTCCCTGTTCTATTTTTAGTTGCCCCCCTTATATCAAAGAAGACATTCTGCATTTGTTTTTTAGCGATTGGCTAGCTTCACTTAGCATAATCTGCTCTAATGCCATCCATTTCCCTGAAAATGGCATGATTTTGTTATTTTTTAGTGCTGAGTAATATTCCATTGTGTATAAATGCCACATTTTTTTTTTTATCCATTCATCTATTGAAGGGCATCTGGGTGGGTTCCACAGTCTAGCTATTGTGAATTGTGCTGCTATGAACATTGATGTACCTGTGTCCCTGTTGTATGCTCTTTTTAGGTCTTTTGGGTATAGTCTGAAAAGGGGAACAGCTGGGTCAAATGGTGGTTCCATTCCCAGCTTTCCAAGGAATCTCCATACTGCTTTCCAAATTGGCTGAACCAATTTGCAGTCCCACCAGCAATATACAAGTGTACCCTTTCCCCACATCCTCGCCAGCACTTGTTATTGTTTGACTTCATAATGGCTGCCATTCTTACTGGAGTGAGATGGTATCTTAGAGTGGTTTTAATTTGCATTTCTCTGATTGCTAGAGATTGTCAGCATTTTTTCGTGTATTTTGTTGAATGATTGTATATCCTCCTCTGAGAAGTGTCTGTTCAGATCCTTGGCCCATTTGTTGATTGGGTTATTTGTTTTCTTGTTGTTTAATTTTTTGAGTTCTTTGTATACACTGGAGATTAGAGCTCTATCTGAAGTGTGAGGGGTAAATATTCGTTCCCAGGATGTAGGCACCCTATTTAACTCTCTTATTGTTTCTCTTGCTGAGAAAAAACTTTTTAGTTTGAATACGTCCCAATTGTTGATTCTTGATTTTAACTCTTGTGCTATAGGTGTCCTATTAAGGAATTTGGAGCCTGACCCCATGAGATGGAGATTAGGGCCAGCTTTTTCTTCTATTATACACAGAGTTTCTGGTTTGATTCCTAGCTCCTTGATCCATTTTGAGTTAACTTTTTTGCAAGGTGAGAGAGAGGGATTCAACTTCATTTTGTTGCATATGGATTTCCAGTTCTTCCAGCACCATTTGTTGAAGATGCTATCCTTTCTCCATTGCATGCTTTTGGCACCTTTGTCTAATATAAGGTAGTTGTAATTTTGTGAATTAGTTTCAGTGTCTTCTATTCTGTGCCATTGGTCAACCTGCCTGTTTTGGTACCAGTACCAAGCTGTTTTTGTTACTATTGCTCTGTAGTATAGTTTAAAATCTGGTATCGCTATACTGCCAGTTTCACTCTTCCTGTTTAGAATTGCTTTTGCTATTGTGGGTCTTTTATTTTTCCAGATGAATTTCATGATTGCTTTTTCTATTTCTGCGAGGAATGCCGTTGGGATTTTGATTGGCATTGCATTAAACCTATAGAGTACTTTTGGTAATATTGCCATTTTAATGATATTAGTTTTGCCTATCCATGAACAAGGTATATCTTTCCACCTTCTAAGGTCTTCTTCTATTTCTCTCTTTAGGGTTCTGTAGTTTTCGTTGTATAGTTCTTTCACCTCTTTTGTTAGGTTGATTCCCAAGTATTTTTTTTTTTTTTGAGGATATTGTGAATGGGGTGGTTGTTCTCATTACCATTTCAGAGGATTTGTCACTGATAACAGGAATGCCTTTGATTTATGCGTGTTGATTTTATATCCTGCCACTTTGCTGAATTCATTTATTAGCTCTAGAAGTTTCTTGGTAGAACCTTTTGGGTCTTCTAGGTATAGGATCATATCATCTGCAAATAGTGATAATTTAAGTTCTTCTTTTCCTATCTTTATGCCTTTAATTTCTTTCGTCTGTCTAATTGCTCTGGCCAGTGTTTCGAGAACTATGTTGAACAGAAGTGGTGAGAGAGGGCATCCCTGTCTTGTTCCAGATTTTAGAGGGAATGCCTTCAGTTTTTCTCTGTTCATAATGATGCTAGCCTAAGGCTTATCATAGATAGCTTTTACAATATTGAGGTAAGTTCCTGTTATCCCTAGTTTTTCTAATGTTTTGAACATAAAGGGATGCTGTACTTTGTCGAATGCTTTTTCTGCGTCTATCGAGATGATCATATGGTTCTTATCTTTAAGTCTATTGATGTGGTGAATAACATTTATTGATTTCCTTATTTTGAACCAGCCTTGCATCCCAGGGATGAATCCTACTTGATCATGATGCAGGATATTTTTGACATGTTTTTGTATCCGATTTGCCAGAATTTTATTGAGGATTTTTGCATCTATGTTCATTAGAGATATTGGTCTGTAGTTTTCTTTCTTTGAAGTGTCTTTGTCTGGTTTAGGAATCAGGGTGATGTTGGCCTCGTAAAATGAATTTGGAAGTTCTCCCTCTTTTTCTATTTCCTGAAACAGCTTGAAAAGTATTGGTATTAGTTCTTCTTTAAAGGTTTTGTAAAACTCTGCTGTATACCCATCTGGTCCTGGGCTTTTCTTGGTTGGTAGTCTTTTGATGGCTTCTTCTATTTCCTCAATTGATATTGTTCTGTTTAGGTTGTGTATATCCTCCTGACTCAATCTGGGCAGATCATATGAATTAAGAAATTTACCGGTGCCTTCACTATCTTCTATTTTATTGGAGTATAAGGTTTCAAAATAATTTCTAATTATCTTCTGTATTTCTATAGTGTCTGTTGTGATATTTCCTTTTTCATCCCGTATGCTAGTAATTTGAGTTCTCTCTCTTCTTCTCTTCATTAGCATGGCTAAGGGTCTGTTGATCTTATTTATTTTTTCAAAGAACCAACTTTTAGTTTTGTCAATTTTTTTCGATTGTTTCTTTTGTTTCAATTTCATTGATTTCCGCTCTGATTTTAATTATTTCTTGCCTTCTACTACTTTTGCTATTGTTTTGCTCTTCTTTTCCTAGGGTTTTGAGATGAAGTTTGAGATCATTTATTTTTTTTTTTTTTAAGGAATGAACTCCAAGCAATGAATTTTCCTCTTAGAACTGCTTTCATTGTGTCCCATAGATTCCGATATGTGTTTTCATTTATCTCTAAGAATTTTTTAATTTCCTCCTTGATGTCTTCTGTAACCCATTGATCATTCAGTAACATATTGTTCATTCTTCAAGTGATATAGGATTTTTTTCCTTCCTTCTTTTATCGTTGATTTCCAGTTTCATTTCATTATGATCAGATAGGATGCATGGTATTATCTCTACTCCTTTATAATTTCTAAGAGTTGCCCTGTGACAAAATATATGGTCTATTTTTGAGAAGGATCCATGTGCTTCTGAGAAAAAAGTGTAACCACTTGATGTTGGGTGGTATATTCTATATATGTCAATTAAGTCTAGGTTATTAATTGTATTATTGAGTTATATAGTTTCTTTATTCAACTTTTGTTTGGAAGATCTGTCCAGTAGTGAGAGAGGTGTGTTGAAGCTTCCCATAATTATTGTATTGTGGTCTATTTGACTCTTGAACTTGAGAAAAGTTTGTTTGATGAACATAGCTGCACCATTGTTTGGGGCATATATATTAATGATGGTTATGTCTTGTTGGTGTATGGTTCCCTTGAGCAGTATGTAGAGTCCTTCTTTCCCCCCCCCCCTTTTTTTTTAAAGAGAGAGGGGAGAGAGAGAGAGAGAGAGAGAGAGAGAGAGAATTTTTTAATATTTATTTTTTAGTTTTTGGCGGACACAACATCTTTGTATGTGGTGCTGAGGATCGAACCCGGGCCGCACGCATGCCAGGTGAGCGTGCTACCGCTTGAGTCACATCCCCAGCCCATTCTTTATCCCTTTTGATTAACTTTGTCTTGAAGTCTATTTTATTTGATATGAGTATGGACACTCCTGCTTGCTTCCGAGGTCCATATGAGTGATATGATTTTTCCCAACCTTTCACCTTCAGTCTGTGATGTCTTTTCCTATCAGATGCGTCTCCTGCAGGCAGCATATTGTTGGATCTTTTTTTTTTGATCCATTCTACTAGCCTGTGTCAAGATTGGTGAGTTTAAGCCCTTAACATTTAGGGTTACTATTGAGATATGGTTTGTACTTCCAGCCATATTTGTTTATTTTTGTTACTTAACATGATTTGTTTTTCCTCTTTGAATAGTTTTTCCTTTACTGTACTACCTCCCACTGTTGGTTTTCATTGTTATTTTTCATTTCCTCTTCATGTAATGTTTTGCCAAGGATATTTTGAAGTGCTGGTTTTCTAGCTGCAAATTCTTTTAACTTTTGTTTATCATGAAAGGTTTTAATTTCATCTTCCATCCTGAAGCTTAATTCCACTGGATACACGATTCTTGGTTGGAACCCATTTTCTTTCAGCATTTGAAATATGTTGTTCCAGGATCTTCTAGCTTTCAGAGTCTGTGTTGAAAGATCAGCCATTAACCTGATTGGTTTACCCCTAAATGTATGTAATCTGCTTCCTTTCTCTTGCAGCTTTTAAAATTCTCTCCTTATTCTGTATGTTGGTCATCTTCATTATTATGTGTCTTGGTGTGGATCTCTTGTGATTTTGCACATTCGGCGTCCTGTAGGCTTCTAGGATTTGGAATTCTGATTTATTCTTCAAGTCTGGGAAGTTTTTTCATATTATTTCATTGAACAGATTGCTTATTCCTTTGGTTTGGACCTCTATACCTTCTTGTATCCCAATAACTCTTAAGTTTGGTCTCTTTATGTTATCCCATATTTCTTGGATGTTCTGCTCATGGTTTCTTAACAGTTTTGCTGAGCTGTCTATGTTCTTTTCTAGTTGAAATACTTTGTCTTCATTGTCTGATGTTCTATCTTCTAAGTTTTCTACTGTACTGGTAATACTCTCATTTGAGTTTTTAATTTAGTTTATTGCTTCCTGCATTTCCAAGATTTCTGTTTTTTTTTTTAATAACCTCTATTTCCCTGTATAGTTGATCTTTTGTTTCTTGGATTTGTTTATGTAATTCATTGTTAAAGTGATCTTTCATTGTCTGAATTTGCTGTCTAATGTCTTCCTTGAGACTCCAGATCATCTGAAGCATGTATATCCTGAACTCTTTATCTGACATTCCATCTGCTGCAGATATTACCTCTTCTAAAGTTGAGTTGACCTTCCTTGCTTGTGGTCCTTTCTTTCCTTGTCTTTTCATACTGCTCACATTTCTTTCCAGCTTTGTGAAACTGTTGTGTTATTGATTTTCCCCCTATTTATTTATATTGCTCTTGTATAGTTCCAAAGTCTTTCTTTTGTGGAGAAAGACAATGTTAACAGTTCCAATATCAATAGTACATCATCTAAGCACACGTTTTCTTTATTACTACATTTATAGCTAGACTCTATGTCTACAAATGTTGGTTTCAATTATCATTTAAAAATATAGTCATTAGTTTCATGAAAGGCATACCATTTCTGGTAGCATGAAGAAAACTGAATTTCAGGTGTAGGATATTATGTTTAGGGGAAAGGAGTGAGGGTATGGGGTTAATCTAACTTAGTAACTTTTGAGAGCTCTAACCAATAGATGGGTAATTTATGGAAGAATGAATAGATTCAAACTCCTATCTGTATTTATAAGATTACCCTACTTATAAATAGTAAAATATAGGGGGTTGCAAATGGGTTAGAGGGAGTAAGAAGGAGAAAAACAAATAGCAAGGAAAGAAAGAGAAAAAACAAGAGCAGGAAAAAGAAAATAAGAAAAAAGCAAAGAAATAAAAGGGGGGAGGGAGATGGGGCATATGCAATTCCTCTGTATTATATTATTCTGGTGATTCAGTTGTTAAAGACCATTTTCATGCACCATTCTTGGTTTCACATATGTTGAGGTTGTGAGGACCAGAGGGGGAAAGGTAGAGGAGACTGGATGAATGGATGAAAAGAGAGGGAGAAGAGAAAGAAAGAAGAAGAAAAAAAGAAAGAAAAAAATGTATCTCAGAACTCTGTTTTCTTTTCTTCCAGTAGGTGGCGTTGTCTATTCCTAGCTTGAGTCTCTGCGTTCAGGGTTGTGGTGGTAGCCAGTGTGAGAGGACTTGAGCTTTCACCTGTGGCCTCTCTACTCTTATTCTCTGCAATGTAAACCAGGCACCTGAACTTCTGGGTCATTGACTTGACCAGAACTGAGCTGGTAGCCACGCCCACTGGTTGATGAGTTTTAAGGGTTGGTGGGATTTTCCAAGATGAGTTCCATCCGTTTTTCTCGCAAGGTGTTTGATGAGGTGAAGTGTTGGGGAGACCTTATGTTTGTCCAAAGCTCGGTCTGGTGACCGCGCAGGCGGGCAGCTGGGCCCCTCCTCTAGTTGGGGTGGTTTGTCTACCGCAAGCGTGGGCGGCTGGGCCCCTCCTCCAGTTGGGGTGGTCTGTCTACCTCGCAGGCGGGCAGCTGGGCCCCCTCCAAGCACACTCTTTAGTAAACTTCCTGCTGGCAAATCTCAGTCTGATTCTCAGGAACCTGTTCCACTTGAAAGTGGATGTGGGATTTTGAAGTTGGATCATCCTCAGGTAGGCCAGCATTGATTACTTCATCACAGATTTTGGGTGGAATACAAATGGTAGCTGTGCTATCAAGATTTCCATCAGAGGTGAGCTAGTTTGCATAGGCTGGGACAGTGCCATGCATTTGAAAAGTACAGGCAATAAAAGACATAGGAACTGGGCACAGTGGCACATGTCTGTAATCCCAGTGGCTGGGGAAGCTGAGACAGGAAGATCACAAGTTCAAAGCCAGCCTCAGCAATGGTGAGGCACTAAGCAACTCAGTGAGACCATGTCTCTAAATAAAATACAAAATAATAGGAATGGGGATATGGTTCAGTGGTTGAGTGCCCCTGGGTTCAATCCCCGATACCAAAAAAAAAAAAAAAAAAAAAATGGAATGGGGTGGCTGTGGCTGGGGATAATAGACTCCTCAGAAGAAGAGACAGGGTGATGGCCAGAGGGGCTTCTTTAAAGCCTATAAAGAAACCACCCCAGGGGGCTGGGGTTGTGGCTCAGAGGTAGAGCACTTGCCAGGCACTGGGTTCGATCCTTGGCACCATTTAAAAATAAAATAAAGATATTGTGTTCACCTACAACAAAAAGATAAATGTTAAAAAAAAAAAAAAAGAAAAAGAAACCACCCTAAGGCACAGGTCAAAGACAGTCCTGAACTTCAGAGAAGTTTGAATTCTCAGCCCTGGCAAGTGTGCTACTTCTGGGTCATTGACTTCACCAGAAAGAAGAGTAATCAGACTCTGAAATATATAGGATGTGAACCTTTAGATTGGTATATTTAAATCTTCAGTACCAGATATTTCTCCAGAATTAGCCATTCTGTTAAGGGACAGTCCTCTTCCTAGTCACCCCCATGCCACCCTCCATCCTGACCCCTGCCACTTGCCTGAAAGTAGTGTAGTGGCTTCTGTCTTGGAAAATTAACACATACTTTCTCTTTATTTTGTAAATTTTAGGAAAAAGTATTTTTCAACAAAAGCCATAGTCTCATCACACATTGCCCTGACAAAATGTTTTTGCATACTTAGGTACACACAGTATATATAATGTGTGAAAGTGTGAAAGTTCAGATTTTCTCTTTCTTGCTGTCACCTGCTCTCTCTTAGTTATTAAGTCAATATAAGGTGGCCAAGTAGTACTGGACCTATAAAGGGAGTGTAAGAGTCTCATCAGGGGACGGAAACCATATATAATTCAAACAGGCAATGTTCAAAGCTTTATTAACTAGTGATAGGGTTAGCTACCAAAGAATAAAGAGAACTCTGAAGGGTCTATCCTAGCAGACAGTATAGTGCTGAAAGAAGGGACAAATTTAGAAGAGTCATTTCCCCCAAGACAGATTCACTTGGCAGAGAGGGATGAATGGCCCAGAAGTGTGCTGAGGTTCTAGATAGGCACTGCTGTGGTGACTGCCTCACTGAGCAAATGGCAGCATGCCTGTGAAACTTGGGAAGCTGCCCCCTTAGGTCTGTGACATGTGGGAGAGCGTCCTGGGAAGCAGCCAGCAAGAATGCTGCTGCATGTCTAGTGCACTAGCTAAGAGCTGCAGGAGCAAGAAACAGGACATAGGGAGGCCTCCTTCCTGACAGCATCCCTCCAGCACCCTCTGCTGACAAAGTTTAGCATTACTTTATGCTCAAATTTTTCAGGGTCTTGCTGCAGTATTGCAAGCAGTACATTGAGGGCTGGATTTGTAGCTGAGGCAGTAAACTGATAACTGGCACAACAACAGAAGTGACCAGCCCAGAGTGACTGCAAAAATCTCATCAGCGTGTACGTGCAGGGCCTAGATTCTTCAGTGCTGGCTTAAGGCAGGTGGAACTATGGTTCCAAAGTTAAGGGACACTGGATTTAATACCCTGAGAAGGATGCCAAGATATGGTGCTAACATACTGTTAGGATAGTGCTTGGTACATTTCAAGAGATGGTTCAGACTGAGTGAAGTAGAAATGTTAGATATGCCATAGTAGATGATTAAAGAGACAAAAGTGGCTGAGTTATGTAAGGCCAAGAAACTCAGCAGATAAATGTTCTTGGACATTTATCTTGGATACTCCAGTTTGTCAAAGCTATAAATGCTGTGGGGGTGTGGTTGGGGTTGTTACCAACTTCATGGAGGATCCCAGTGTGCCTATCCTCTGTAACCAGGGCTGATGGTAGAAGATGCTCCAAGAATAACACAGCAAGGATAATAAGATTCTGAAATAGAGTTCAGGTGGTGGTGCCTGTCAGAAGCAGGGAGTATAATTCTCATAAAGAATGGAGGAAAGCAAGATCCCTGAGGGAAAGGATCATGTGATACTATGGCAAATGTAAATGGCAGTTATTACACCAGTCTTTCCCCGAGAAGGACCTATGGCCATTTACTCTGATGTCATACACTTAAACACTGGAGAAACATTTGGACACAAGGTCTGATATGAAAATTGATACCAGACCTGAAGTGTCATTGTGGTCCCTTTATTGGAATTAGGACATGGGAACTTGGGCAGGAAATGAGCCTTGACCTGGATCCTGCTCATAATGGGTTCACAGGAGGGCCCATCCAGGAGCCATATTCCAAGTCCCAAAATGTTGCTTAGAACGGATATACTTTGTTGGAAGAACCCCCAGTTAACAGTTCCTTGACCTGCAGAGTGAGAGCTACCATGGTGAAGAAGCCCAAGTGCATAATCTGAAACTGCTGTTCTTTTCCATTTACATCAGAAAGGAAAATCAGAAATAGTTCATATTCACTCAGGATGGACACTGTAAACTCCAGAACTATTCTGGATCAAGAGAATGTAAAATTATTGATCTGAGAAATGCAATGTACCAGACACCTTGTTAGTTATATGTGCCATACACCCAACCCAGCAGCTGCCACTCTTCTACAACTTGGTTAAGTTTGTGGTATCCAGTGTCATGCTTCAGGATCTGACTTCACCTGACTTTCCATTGTGAATTTAATGGAAATATGACAGAGACCACTATTTTGATGACATCATGCTAATCAGCATGAACAGGAAATGGTGAGTTTATTAACAGTTTTGCTGTGTTAGCTTATCATCACTGTGATCAAAATACCTGACAAGAACAACTTAGAAGAAAGGTTTATTTTGGCTCATGGTTTCAGAGGTCTCACTCTCAGTCCATGGATGACTGACTACATTGCTCTGGGCCTTCCATGAGAGAGAACATTATGGTAGAAAGGTATGGTTGAGGAAAGTTGCTCAACTCATAGCAATCAGGAAACAGCAAACATGTTCAAGGAGCCAGGGACAAGATATAATCTCCAGGGCACAACTGCAGTGACCTACTTCCTCTAGCTATGCCCCACCTGCCTATAGTTATCACCCAGTAATCCATTCAAATTATTAATCCATCAATTGGACCAATTCACTGACTAGATTACAGGTCTCATAAACTAATCATTTCACCTCTGAACATTTCTATATTGCCACAGGAGTATTTCAGGATACATCTCATATCCAAACCATAATAATGTCCAATAGGTGGGAGGTAAATGCTACAAATATTCTAGGGCCTGCTACTACTAAAGTTCTGGGAGATTCAGCGGTGTGGGACATGACAGGATATCAACTTGAAAGCAAAGGACAAATTGCTGCATTCTTTTTTAACCTTCTACCACTAAGAAGGAAGCACAACACCTGATCGATATCTTTGGGTTTAGGAAATGGAGGCAGCATGCTCCAACCTGTATGGTGAGTGACACTAAATTGTTATGGAGAAAACCAAGAAGAGAAGCCCTCTGTAAGGGCCAGGCAGTGAAGCAAGAGGCCCAGCCACGTGGACTTGCAACCCAACAGACCTTATGATGTTAAGAGAAATTATGCCACGTGACATTTACAGCAAGGCCCTCACAGGAGAATCATAATGCAGACTACTGGAACAAGATAGTATCGTCTAGAGAAAATAATTAGAATTTTCTGAAAAAGTGAAACAACAGAAGACTCCTATGATGCTACTAGTTTCTGATAGGGAAGGGCCATGAGACCATGAGGACATCAAATGTTAATGAAGCCAGAAGTTCCCAGTATGGACCAGTTCTATCAGCCCCATCAAGGGCAATCCATTCATTGTAAGTTAGAAGTGGTTGATTTGATATTAGGTATGATGAGTAGACCAGCAGGCACAATCAGGCTGCCTGAGCATGTGGCCCAAGACCCAAGGCATCATTAATGTTGGCATTGGTATGTCTTCTGTCAATTGTCTTAGGAGGAGGAGGACAATCTTAACACCAGCTAATAGAGGAATAAAAAGATTGAATTTGGTTCACAATGTTCAGTATGTGGGGCAAACCAAAAATTGGTTTCAGGTGCACTATAACCCAATTCAGGCAGCCCTGGAAGACAACATTAAGGGGAAATCAATGGGTAAAACTTGGTCATACACTGTGTGGAGAGAGAAAACATATGGACTTATGGGAAATTATAGTGATTTGCCTGGTTGTCAGAGACCTGGAATAAGAAAAATTGAAAGATTTGTCCCAAGGAGTTCTTGAGGCAAGGCACATGAATAGATCTATGGGATGGACACCAAGTAACTCCCATTCATGAACACCTACCATGGAGGATGGCCCAGACAATCATGTTAACAGAATGACTTAGGTCAGTTGATACCAGCTTCTGTCCTCTTATGTTCCAGTACTGACACATGCTTACTCTTTGAGCATGGGGCTGGGGTGGAGGCTCTGTATGGGCCCAGCAGCTCCTACTCGTTAGAGTTGCTTTATCTATTATCTGCTGAGCATCCAACCCTCCAACAACAGAAACCAAGTGCTGAGTTCCCAGTGGCACCATGCTTTGAGAACAGTCATTTGGTGGCAAATTGATAATGTTGAGCCCCCTGTACCATGAAAGTTACAGTGATTGACTTTATTGTTGTTGTTTGTTTGTTTGAAATGGTGTCTCACTGTGTTGCACAGGCTGATCTCCAACTCCTGGGCTCAAACGGATTCTCTCATCTTGGCCTCCTAATCAGCTTGACTATAGGTGCTTGACACGGCATCCTTGTCCACAGTGGTTCATCTTGACTAAATCAGCATGTTCCAGGCATCCATTCACCTTTTCCATTCACAGAGCCTCAGTTTGCTCCATCCTTCAAGGGTCCTGGAGCACATGTTCACTGACACAGGGTCTACATAAAGCTGAGGGACTGAAGCAGGGCCACAAGACATCCTCCAGCTCCCTCACAGCTGCATACTCGTACTGCAGCCCAGTAGAGCAGTACAATGATTTGTGGAGCCATCTCAGAGGCAGTGAGGGAGCAAAAACCTGCAGGTGTGCAGCAAAAACATTGCACACCAGTTACCATTGTTAGTGCAGTGCCTCCAGGATGTAATATATGGGCTTGGAAACCAAAAGATGGAAGTCATCACTCCCAGTGATCACTTAGGAAATTTGTTTTCCACACACCTCTGGGTTCTACATGCTTACAGGTCTTAACTCACAGAGCAAAATCTTCCACAGGCACAAAAAAAGTGCCATTTGATTTCAAGCTTTGGATGCTGCTCAGTCATTTCCAGTCTCCATGTGCTGAGATACTAGCAAGTGAGGAGTGTAGTCTCCATCCTGCTAGGGTAATTGGCCTTGGTTGTGGGAGGAGGTACAATTACCAAGCTTAGGCAAGAGAACACCCAGGTGATTTGACTGGTCACCTTCCTGCCCAAATTTGATAGCAAATTTTGGGGCCATAGCCAGAGAAGGGCACAGTGACCAGGGGCTTAGCTGTCAGGGATGGGGGTTTGGGTCATTCCATCAGGAAGGCACCTAGACCAGCAGAGGTACTAAGCCAGAGTGAGGGTACCTTAGACTGAGAGTAGAGTAGGGAGATGGATGTCATTTGGAACCTGAGACCAGCTGTAGTGATAAGATGTTGTTCATTCCATGAACCTTCCTTTGCTGATGAAGGCCCAACAGGTCCTGCAGGCTCTGCTCCCAGTGGGAATCTGAAGCAAGGGCTCTAAGCAGCAGTGTGGACTGCAGTGATCACTGCCAGCACCTGGGTGCCCAGGTCCACTGCTAGCAGCCCCAATGGTAGCCCCACCAGGTGACTGTTCCTGCTGCAGAACTTCTGTATCCAAGGACACAGCACTTACCCAGGAGTGAAGGATCCAACAATGGTGGGTGCTAGGGTATACAGACCCAGCTCCTTGGACACACAAGGGGACATCTTGCAGAGCCAGCCCAGGCTCAGAGCAGACCTTGAATGACTGCATTTTAGGCAGCTTCTTCCTTGGTGCAGTTCTGCCACCTCCACTCCCCAGTTGCATTTCTGAGTGCAAACCTTTATCACAAAGTTGGCTTGCCAGGAAACCCAACCCACACAAGGGTACATGGGTAGCATCTTCATGTACGTAAATGGGGAGATTTGGTCATTGTTTTCAAAACTGGAGTCATCTTCAGATTACCAGTACAGCTGTATGCATCTGTATGTCATTCTTTTTTAAAAATATTTATTTTTTAATAGTAGTTGGACACAATACCTTTATTTTACTCATTTATTTTTTATGTGGTGCTGAGGATCGAACCCAGGGTCCTGCGCATGTGAGACGAGCGCTATACTGCTGAGCCACAACTCCAGCCCCTGTGCTGAGAGCCATAGCCAAGTAGGCATGATGCATGGCAATTTCCTTGTCAGCCTACCCAATGTTGCTTAGAGGGAGGACTCTCCATTGTAGAAATGGGCTTACCTTGGACCCAGGTCATTTGCAGTGACATTGCATGAATGTTTGAGAAAGGTGACCCTGCTCAAGGACCAGGGTGGATCCGGTTTAGGGCGGTTCCAGGTTTAGGGTGGATCCTGCTGCCTCAGGCGCCCGCTCCTTGAGTTCCCATTGAGTTCTCGGGGATTCAGCAGAGCCCGGTGGAGGTAGTGGATTTTCCCAGAATGTGCGTGTAGAGTGCCAGTGACAGTTCGGGAATAAAGAGCTGCTGTTTGAATCTACAAGTTTTTGTGGTGGCTCGGTTATTTTGTGCCCAGCCAGACTGTGGCACCCCTGTATGTCATTCTTTTTAATGGCTCTGTATTTCATTGTGTGAATGTTATATAATTTGTTCATCCATTTCCTTCTTGATATATATTTGTTTTTAGTACTTTGCTGTAATGAGAAATATTGTTGTAAATCTTTGGTTTTCTTACTGTTGAATATATTTCTATGAAATGGATAGCCGAGACATTTTTTTGATTAAATAATTATGTCTTTGTTTTTATTGAGGTATTATTTATATTTATATAATATGTATATTTATATTTTTCACATACCTTAGGTCTATACTTTCAAAATTTCACAGACCTGTACCCAGCTTAGGGAATAGCATTATTAATGCCCCCTTTGGATCATTCCTTCTCCCAATTCCCAAGAATGATATATGCATTTTTAAAAAAAATTTTTTTAGTTGTAGATAGATACAATACCTTTATTTTATTTATTTATTTTTATGTGATGCTGAAGATCAAACATGGTGCTTCACACATGTCAGGCAAGCACTCTACCACTGAGCCACACTCCAGCCCCTGATATATGCCTTTTTAATTTTAATAAGTGTTGATCATTTGCCTTTTTAAAAGGTTCAACTATTTATATTTTTACCAGTGATGCACAAGACTCTCTTCCCCTCTATCTCCAAGAATGTTTATAGTCACATATCCCTTAATAGGGAGAGCTTTCTGAGATGTGCCATCTAAGATGATTTTGCCATTGTGTGACCATCATAAAATGTGCTTACACAGACTGAACCACTGTGTGTCAATAGGTGATATGACACTGCTGTTGAATGTATAGTCCATTGTTGTCTAAAATGTCCCTATGTGGACATGTTTCTAATTTTCATTTCCCTGTCTACTATTATATTTGTTTGCTGTTGAAGTTTGCTGTTTTACATATTGCCCATTCCTATCCTTTGCTTGTTTTTCTGTTGAGTTTGTCTTTTCTTGTCAATGTGTAGGAATTTGTTTGTAGGCATTAATCCTTTCTCCTTTTTGTTCCAAATAGTTTTCCCAGTGCATTATTTTCTTTCAGATGTGATTGTACCAGCCTTATTTATTAACCTGCCTCTTTTTATTGGATTGAAATGCTATTTTTGTTGTATATTCTCATAAATTCTGGGATCAATTTCTGGATTGTGTATTCTGTTCCAGAGGTCTTTTTGTCTGTTCCTGTTCAAATATCATGTTGATTGGATTAGAGTGGTTTATAGGATGTTATGATAATCTAGCAAGGCAAGTCTTTGTTTTGTTTTGTTTTTGAGGTGTCAGTGGACTTTATTTTATATATTCGTATGCAGGGCTGAGAATAGAACATGCTAGGCAAGTGCTCTACCACTGAGCCTCAACCCCAGCCCATGTCTTCTTTTTTTAAAATTACATTTCTTGTCTATTTTCAGATAATTAGCTTTTCACATGTCCTTTGAAATTACTTTAATAAATTGAAAGATCCCTGTAGGTTCTCTGATTGGAGTTGCATTAAATTCACATTTGAAAGAATTAAATGTTTTTATACATATCCTAATCCTATGTCTTTTCATTTTTAAAAATATTTATTTTTTAGTTGTAGTTGGACACAATACCTTTGGTTTATTTATTATTTTAATGTGGTGCTGAGGATCGAACCCAGGGCCTCACATGCCCTAGGTGAGTGTTCTTCTGCTGAGCCACAACTCCAGCCCCATATGTCTTTCTATTTTTATAGGTCTTGTTTATACCATTGCATAAGATTTAAGTTTTCATTATTGAGGGATTTGTACCTTTTTTGTTAAATTTATCCCTAGTAATTTTTTTCTATTATAAATGAAATATTTTCCCCCAATTTCATTTCCTGATTGTTATTGTTCCTGAAAGGCCAGTTATAGGTGAAGAGCAGACTCCCAAGATATACTTACTGTTCAGCTAGGTTTATTAAAATTAGAATCTGAATTAGAGGTTTGTATTCATGATGTTTTACTGAAACTCTTATTGTCCCATTGCAGCATTATTCAGTGTAAGAATTTTCTTGGTGGGACTGGGGAATCCAGCAGTGGTAGAGCATTTGCCTAGCATGCTTAAGGCCCTGGATTCAATCCCTGGCATCACGCAGGGAAAAATCTACTTAAGCTCTTAATACTGCCAGGCGCATTGGCACATGCCTATAATCCCAGCAAATCAGGAGACCAAGGCAGGAAGATCACACCTTCAAGGACAACTTCAGCAACTTAGCAATGCTCTAAGAAACTTAGAACCTGTCTCAAAATAAAAAATAAAAAGGGTAGGGATGTAGCTCAGTGGTAAAGCACCTATGGGTTCAATCCCTTGTACCCAAAACAAAACAAACAAAAATCCCCTAAAACTTTAATACTTATAATATTTTTATAAAATGTTGACTTTGAGTTTTTTAGAATCAAATATTCCAAAGCAAATGCCAAGTAATTATTTTTAATAAACATTTCATAATTACATATATTTGTCACCAGTTAACTTGAAAATACTTTAACTTTACATAACTATTTATTGCAATGGCAGTGTGTATTTGGGTTGTAAATTTTGTTATATTGCTTTAAGAAAGTTAATGAGTACATAGTATGATTATAGAGGCTATTTTCAATTCTTAGTTAATTGTATTATTTATATTTTAATGTTTCTTTAATGTCTTTTATTCCTTTTTATTCTTAAAGTTGTAAAACCAATAAACAAATCCAGTGTTAAGGATGCAGTAATACTTAAAGATGGGAAGAACCAATCACTAGAGAAAAAGGTAAATCATTGCAAATAGAGAAACAGATAACCTTCATTTGTTCAACAATTTTTTATTAAGTGTCCTGTATATGCACTGTGGATTCAGTGGTTGGAAAAAAAAAAGAATTCTTGCTTTTTTTTGTAGGTAATATTTTATTTCTGTAATAACATATTTATAGTTGAATATAAATTAAAGGCCTACTTGCACACCAAAGCCAAGTCCTTTGGATGGTTCAGTCAATGAGGTAAGACCTCCAGCTGGCTCACAACAGAAACGTCCAGGTTTTGAAATTTTACCCATTTGAGCTCATCAATTTCTTCAATATCCTTTGTTGTCAGATCCTCATAGTAGTTGTCATTTATTTGAACCGTTGGTGTATTTACACAGGCCCCTAAATATTACACCTCTGTAAAGGTGAAAAGTTTGTCAGATATCATTTCCCCAGCCTTTATTCCAACCTTCTTCTGAATGGCCTCCAGTAATGCTGTCAGTTTCGAAGCAAGCAAGTGCAGAACTGAATGTGATACTTTCCAACTGTAAGGGTAAAAGAAATTGAAGTTAAAGTGTAGAAGTTAAAGTGTAAAAGACCAACTGTAAGGGTAAAAGAAATTGAAGTTAAAGTGTAAAAGACCAGGCATTGTAAAGTTTCTAAGCTGCAAGGCCTGAGTTAAAAAGTAAAAGACCAGGTATTGTTAAATTCCTCTGCTACCCCCAAAACCTGAAATTCCTGTAGCTGTTAGGACAATACCCGAACTGCCCAGTAAATATTCCCACTGACTCCCTGGTTGTTTAATAACCTGGGACCCTGTGTAGCTTGTCACGTAGGCATTTAGGTCCTAAAACCAATCAGTTTAAATGTGTACCCCTTAGGAGTGACCAATCACCCCTGCCCAGTCTGTTCCTGCCAATGAATGTACTAATCATGTCTCAGAGTTGTAGTTCAATTTTCCTGCGCCTCATGATGATTTGTTCTGATGTATGCAAAGCCCCTGCCCTCCTCAAAAAGTGTACTTAAGCACTGCTTGACCTCTGCTCTGGGCTCTGGGCTGCTCTCCCCTCTTGAGTGAGCCTGGAGCCTCAGCGCGCTGAATCGGATCCTCAGTAAATCCCCTTCTGCCAATTGCGTGAGTCAGTCTCTTGGTGGTCTCTTCCTCCGACGTTTGCCGGACCCTTACAAAACTAGCTTTCAATTATACATTGTATAAAAAATTGCTACTTCATATATACTCATTGGAGGTACTTGTAAAATTTCTGCATCCTTGTTCAGTTCATGGCAGAGATGGGCAACCACCCATTCTGCCTTTGGGCCAAATATAGGACTGGAAGCATAGCTGCTGCTGTATGCCCTTCTGGATGGATATATATATATATATATATAATTTTACAGTTGCCTTTATCCTCTTATAGTTTTCTGGTGTGAAATCAAATGGGGTATCTATGGATTATTCTCAGGAGTATCCCTGTGCACAAACAAGGCTGTCTTATGCAAAATTCCTTATATGTCTTCCCCAAGGGGTGGTGAGGCCTGCCGCCCAGGCCTGGAAAACCAAGAAGAAGAACATGGTGGACTAAACTGTTCGCCTTTCCCTAGTCACAACAAGCAAGAATCAAGTTCTTGCTCTTAGAGAGCATGTAATTTAATTTGGATGAGGAAAGAGGAAGACAGAGAAATACAATTGATCTCTACCATGATGTGCATTAAGTTCTGTGATAGGAGTAAGTTCACATTGCTCTCAGAATAATAGGAGGAACATCTAACCCTGCTTTTGTGCTGTTTCAATTTACTTTTCTGGGAGGTGGGGACTGGAATTTGGGATGTCTTTCTGAAGTATGAAAGTTATATCTGAATTGAGTTCTAGTAGAGTGGATGAGGGGCTGGTCAGCCTGAAGACCCCACCTTTAGAGAGTGAGGGAAGGATGCGGAGATAATTTTTCAGGGTAAGGTAAGAGAGCTTGAAATTTTGGACTAGTGGAAATAAATAGAAGCTCAGAAAGGCTCAGGTACAGAGTTTACAGTGGATGAGTTAAGTGGTTCAGTTATAGAGGAGAGAAGAGGTTATATCATTAAAGACATTGTGTATGAAACAGTGGTACAGAGCCTAGTAGTAAGAGAATGGACTCTGGAGCAAACTGTCTGTTCAGTTCCTACCCTACCTTATTTATTATTATTATTATTTTGTACTGGGAATTCAATTCAGGGGCACTCTACCAGTGAGCCACATCCCTATCCCTAAAGGGATGTTTTATTTAAAGACATGGTCTCACTGGGTGGCTTAGCTCCTTGCCATTGCTGAAGCTCACTTTGAATTTGTGATCCTCCTGTGTCAGGCTCCTGAGCTGCTGGATTACAGGCGTGTGCCACTGCACCTGGCCCCATCTTAACTTAATTCAATCATTAACCCCTATAACAAAATGAGGATGGAATCTCTGTCTTGATAGAATGAATAGTATTTGGATCTCAGATTTTGAAAAGCCATGAACTTCCCAACATGTTTTAAAATTGAAATTTAAAATATTCATCGGCTGGAGTTGTTTGTGGCTCACGGGTAAAGTTCTTGCCTAGCATGTGTGAGGTACTGGGTTTGATCCTCAACACCACATAAAAAAAGAAATAAAATAAAAATAACGTATCCATCCGCAACTAAAAATAAATAAATAAATAAATCTATATATATACACACACAAACACACACACACACACACACACACACACACACATATATATATATATAAAATTTAAAATATTTGTTACAAGTTTTAAAAGTTGCAAAGGTCATGATTTCTGGTATGTTGTTAATATTAACATTTTAAAAACTGTCATACAAACATTTAAAATGTGTCCACTATGATTAAAACTACACTCTAGAAACTTGATATCCATAATCATCCCTTTAAAAAAAAACACATGCAAGATCATCAATGGTCTGAAAGTTTATATTTTTCTTTTTCTCATTGAATTCCTTTTATTGTATATTCCACAGAATTTTTAATTAACATTAAGTATGTTTTTTAAAACCATATATTTCTCTGCAATAAAAATTAGTATGAATTTTAAATTTTGCATGACCTATGAGCAAGTGTAAATTTTTTTTCAAAATTATTTTAAAGTATGCAGTTGTCCCAAGCAACATGAATATATATTATAAGATTGAAAATAAACTTTAAAACAAAGGGTTATTATTAGTTAATCCTATGATGAAATGGATAGGGGTGACTTTTCCCCTCTGTTAGTTTATGTATCAAAGTATATTGCATATTTCTGGAATTGCTGAACTGTTTTTTTTTAAGAAAATTTAGTAGGTAGAGTAACATTCTCAAAAGTTTTGGTGATCTTATTTTCTCTAT
Source organism: Callospermophilus lateralis (assembly GCF_048772815.1). Classification (NCBI taxonomy): domain Eukaryota; kingdom Metazoa; phylum Chordata; class Mammalia; order Rodentia; family Sciuridae; genus Callospermophilus; species Callospermophilus lateralis. The sequence goes on along the minus strand of NC_135312.1, from coordinate 1,731,221 downwards.
AATGGGGCCTATTGGAAGCTGTAAATAGTTAACCCTCGCTCGTATGCAGGTATGCAGTTTCCTCCCATCCATCTCTCCATCTCTCTTTCGTGATATGCATAACTACCTTAACTGGGGCTACTGTTTGTGTATTGAGCTCCTGCTCATTCCAGCCCCAGGGTGCAGATGTGCATGCCTCTCTATATATAGAATAACTACTGTGGAAGACTATATATAGTTTCATTAAAAAGTATGGTCAGAGGGCTAAGGATATAGCCCAGTAGTAGAGCATGTGCTTAGTATGCACAAGGCTCTGGGTTTAATCCCCAGCACACACACACACACACAAAATGTGGTCATAGATAATGTGAAGTTCGTGTTCTCACATTATCTTAGACAGGTTTTACCAGGAATTAGTTTGGTTTATTGAGCTGCCTTAGGTATCAGTGTTCTGATGAAATATTTTCTATTGATTACAGAATCCTAAATCTTTAACAGGCCAGACGTCAAGAGGTTCCACCAAGCCTTCTCCTCATTCCTCCAGTACTGGGCTCTCAGGTCAGCTGTCTGCTGATCAAAAGCAGAAAAACATCAGCTCATTGGCTTCTTCCAGGTGTTCTGTTCCACATTGTGATCAAGAGGCTTCAGACCTACAGAAAATGGAGCATAAGAAAAAGCATTTCCTAAATGAAAATATTAATAATGAAAATAAGGAAAGCATGAATCTTAAAAGAAAACATATTATGTATAGTAACTCATCAGAGAAAACAAGTAAATACTTGGCATTGGAAGAAAATGCTGGTGAGGTTAAAGCACAGCTAAATTCTGGGGACTCAAGAACCTTTAAAAAATACCTTTGTGATATTAGGTATTTGGATGATCAGTCAAAAAACCAGCTGATGGAAATGCTCAAGCAGGCAGCTGCACTGGTAGTGACTCTAATGTATAAGGATGGTTCCACCCAGCTAATAGCTGACCAGGTTAGTAAAAAATGGTAGGTTTTGTTGTTTTGGCTTTATAAAAGAAGTCCCTTTATGTCTGATTTTGATAGAAAAGCTATAAATAAGATTTTAAGCCTTCCCTTCCCATGAATGGTAAGTGAGTGATGATGTAGAATTTCCATTAGTTTGTTTTTGGTACTAGGGATTGACCCAGAGGCACTTTACCACTGAGCTATGTCAGAAATATCAGGGTGCCACAAGAAATGAAACATGCACTCTGAAGTGGATTGGCAAGGCAAACTTTACTTCTACCAGCAGAGTGTGCTACTGAACCTGGCTAGCAAGTGCACCTGGGTAGAACTGTCCACCTACTTTTTATCCCTAACATAGTACTGCCCCTTGCTCTGATAGGAGGAGCTTGGTGTTATAATCTATATATAGATTGGCTAATTTTAAAATTGGGCAGGGCAAAGGGAAGGCCTGTAGTTAAAATGGCTCAATTGGATCTTATGTCCCAATTAAGGTTAAATACTACATTCTGCAAATGCACCACTGGACTTTATATTTCTCAAAAGTCCCCCCTTTTTCTTTTTCATTTTTATTTTCATACCCTTTGATATTTACATCCATCCTAGATATATTAACTTTGTGAAGTGAAAATTACCCATGATAATGAGTTCTCCCCTTTTTAGCAGATCAGGTAACCATCTTGGTGATGAGGAGCACTTGGTAAGGTCCTTTCCAACTTGGTTGTAGCTTGTCTTCTTTCCAGGTCTTGATTAAAATCAAGTTGCCAGGCTGGAAGTGAATTGCAAACTCCAAAATGGGAGTCTGAGTAGCAGCTCATGATAATTATACCAGCAAAGAAAAAGTAAACAGAAGAAGCTCAGATAGGTCTCAAATTGACTCAGAACAAATTTATAATTCTGGCAGATCTTTTTGTGATATTTATTAGGCACCTATGTATAAAATCTTCCTTTATAACCTCGCAGTTTTACTTACTTTCAGGAGGACTAACACAAATGTACATGTAAAAGAACCATTGTCTTATCTTTTAAATGTCCATGTATGGTTGTGCTTTGGTTATGTTCTCCTGCCAGGTGTTTAAGACCAAGTTGGTAAAAATTGACTTTTTTTCTATCTACTGTTAGAGTTAGCTGAAAATTTTAAGGGATCACTCTTGGGAACTTATGAGAAGCCTCTTGGATCCTTTAGCTTTTCTTCTATCAGTTGTGCTATCTGCTAGGATGGATCAGGGTCTCGCTGACCACATGTGGCTTCCCTTTGAAATATAAGGGACATTTCCCTCTCTAGTGACCTTCCTCTTTGCAGAATGTGCACTGGTTGGCTCTCTGTTCTCTAGGTCCTCTTGATCCCCCTGATTGGGATGTCAGATGACTTACTGCAGTTGCAAGTCCCTTTAGAGAAATCCCATTGTACCCTGAGTTTTGACTGACCTAAGAGGACAAGGGCCAGAATATTGGCTACTTTTTTCCCTTAGCCATTTTACTTTGGGCTCCAGGTTTTGGTTTAAAACATTCATCAGGTCAGTTTCACCAGTTTTTAAAGTGAGAATAACGGATTATACTTTAAGGTATATAATTTTATAGTAACCCCTTTTGTTTGATTAAGATTAGTATCAGTACTAGAAGTTAGCTCTATATCCAATCTGTCCCATAGGTAATGGTTTATTGTCTCAAATTAACTCAGGTTTTTCTGTTACAAGAAGTACTTCTGCAAAACATTAACAGGCAACAGTTACACATTTTTATAAGAAAAATACAAAATGAAATTAACAAGAGCAAAAATATTCCATTTTTATAATAGCTATGAACCAAGAAACATGATTTTTATAATCCTAAACCTTTAATTATTTATTATATCCCCTGTTTAATTTGATATCATAGTAATCTTTAACAACAAAAATATATTCTTTGAACATAACTTTAAATGAGCTCACTAGCCTACTTTGAAGCCATCTTAACATGGAGTAGGGTGAGAGGCTGAGACTTATCTCAGTAAGATAGGGCAAATAACACAATACAACATTATATCTGAAACATGAATTAAACCAAATTTTTTTTGTGGAAAAAGTGGAAAAATACTTCCATGTTTTACAATGTCAACCTTTAAACAAATTAGGCTGTCCTTATTGTCTTTTTTTTAATATTTATTTTTTTAGTTATAGGTGGACACAATATCTTTATTTTATTTGTATGTGGTGATGGGGATTGAACCCAGTGCATGCATGGTAGGTGAGCACTCTATCTCTGAGCCACAATCCCAACCCTGACCTTATTGTCTTTAAAAATACACTTAAATTCTCAGCCCAATGTAAAAAGTAACACAAAATCTCTCCTCTCTCTCTCTCTCTCTCTCTCTCTCTCTCTCTCTCACACACACACACACACACACACACACACACATATCTTATTGAGAAGAGGTTACCTTTATCCAGTTACAGAACATTAAATGACATAAATAAATCCCCAGTTAAATTTGTTATTTCTATATAAATCTGAAGGAGATTACCTCTACATGCCACTTTAGTTTAGAGAATAATACCAGCTTGGTAAAGTGTTCCCCTAAGCTTTTAGTTGTATGCATTTCTCTAGTCACATATATTTAGTGTGTCTGGCAAAACTGACTCTATTCATGTTTTAAAAATTTGTCAGAAAGACAATGATCCCCATTAATGCCTCTCTCTTAAAAAAATGTATATACACATTATATAATATTATATGTTTTTTCTTCTTCCTGGGGCAAGTTATTACTTCCTCCTTAAACAAAATCTTGGTTGAGATAACGCTGATCACCTTTCTCAGGGTCCCTTTGGCCCAGATGGCTTTACTGTTAGTAGACCTCCAGCAAAGCAGTCTTTGTTTCCTTTTCCTGGGCAGCACTTGCAACTGAAGTTGTTGCTCTTTGGGTGAGAATGTTATCTGTACATCTAGTTCACATAACAAGTTTTATTTCAGGAGAGGGATGGACAATCTGGATATATATATAAAAAAAACAAACAGTCTAAATCTTTTTCTCCCCAGGTTGCATTCAAGGGGTTGGAGCACAGGATATTGTTGAGCCTGACCTGTCTCCTTTATCACTATCATAATGCCATCAATTTTAAGTGAGTTCCCCACTGTCGACTATACTCAGATGCTCCTTTGGGGCCTTTTTATTACACGAGGCATGTTGATATTCAGTGGAGGAGGCCATTTTCATCCTTTAAGCTTTCTTGAAGATCCTTTTGCATAGGTTGCCAACAAAACATAAGTTGACTTTTGTTTCTGTTCCTCCTAAGCGTTATATATCATAATTGCACTATTAACTAGTTGTGAGGGGGTTATGTCAGTTTGTCCCTTTTGTCCAATGAAGGTCATATTGACCCTACAGAGACTATTAGGGACCTCTCTATATAGAAATCAGCATGGCCAAGACACAGATACCTGCATACATGGGGACTCCAGGAGGCCCTTGTATTTTAGCTCTGTGGACAGCAGGGAGGCTTCCACCCAGAAGTATCCCCTGGCCAAATGGGGCATCCTGCTAGATCTTAGAAGGGAAGACCATTTTTTATCCCCAGGTTATGGCCTAATAGTGCTGGAATCCATTGATATGTCCTTAGTGACTGGTAGCTTTCATCCTGAATAAGATAGGATAGTTAATCATCAGACACTCAGGGTAATGGCCTCCAATTAAGGCTTTTTCCAAAGGTAAAGGCTATCCCATGAAGTTAAACATTCCAGTCAATTCCTTTGTCCTAGAGCAGTGGTAAATGGGAAGGGGGTGAAACCAAATGAAGTTATAGAAAAATCCCAGACTTAAAGACTAAACGGGCATAGTCAATTAGAAAGTCATGGGCCAAGCTGATTGTCTTGGTGCCCTCCCAATGCCGGTAGATACAGAGTCCGATCATTAGCCCCGGCTTTTTTTTTTTTTTTTAATATCTGCTCAGCGCAGACTCTGATCAATGCCTTTATCTACAAGCCATAACCCTCTTTTAGGCTCCTCCTTGCATCACTGGAGCCTCATTTTCTTTCATTCAACCAAATCTTACTCCTTTTTAATAAGATGAAATACCTTATTCTTTTTACAGAACTTTAATCAAACAGCTAAAACTTTTTTAATACCTGTTAGAATTTTTACTCTTAGTAACCTTGTTTTTAGGTTAAGACCTAGAAATAAACAATCTTAAGCCTTTTTTTTTTTAATTTACCAATTTATAAAAACACATTTAATAGACCCAAATATATGTTACCTTATGGAATTAAAGAACCCAAGAGTACTTGAATTTATACTTAGTTGATGTTTTAGTATTTTAACTGTAAGTTAATCAGCTATCTCTTCTAACAAATACATTTATGCATGTTAATCCCACTTATGTTAAAACTAATTTACCTATTTCTAATTTAGGTTACCCATGAAAACCAAGATATTAAACAGGTCTAGTTAGTACTAAGTCAGTTATTCCTGCCAAAGAAAAACCTTCAGAAGCAGTGGACATTGCACTTTAAACATTTTATAGAAACTAACACTGATTGGCTGGCCACCTAGATAAACATGTGGGTTAGTAGTTTCAAAGGAATTTTTATTCTTACCAATTTAGATTGACCCTTTTGTAAAAGTTTTGTTTAATTGATGTTAACTGAAAGGTATTTGGATCCATTCATTAAATTTATGAATACTCATTTATCTCTATAAGCCAATTTTGATACCATGTACATGATATATGGACACAAGTATATATGTAGTCACAATATGTGTGTGCATACCTGTGTATAGTACAGTACACAGATATGCACACACATATATACAAAACACACAGGAAACAAAGGTCTTGAAGCTTTTTACCAGGTACTAAATCCCTACATGTGACCCAGACATGAAAAGAGCCTGTGCAGCTAGGAACATTAGGAATAAAGTCTGTCAGCCATGGTGGATACGGAAATCAAAGGTTCAACTGGTCACTTGTCCTCCATGGGTGCAGGTTTACTCCCATCATCACCACTGTTTATTTTCCCTGTTTAGGATTCTTCAAAGGAAAAGAAGACTCGTACATATGGGATCTTTCCATTGTTCTTCCTGTCCCTAGGCCTAGAATTTTTATTCCTCATGTTTTGCAGGCCCATGTAATTAAGTTTTCCTCTGTGTACTCAATCCCTGCTTATTAAAGGTTTCTTGCACACTCCGAACCTCCCATCCCTCCTTCTTGGACATGGTCTTGTGTTTCTGAATAGAGTCTCAGTCATACTTACACAATCTCTGGCATGTTTTGACCATGAAAGAAGTACTTCTCAGTTGCTGCAGTGCTTGCTTGGGTCCTACTGTGTTGCCAATCCACTTTTGATTTTGGGTCCATTGTTGGCTTCAGGAATTACAGTCATTCTCCCCTCTAGGCTACCTCAAAAAGGCAGTGGGATGTATCTCCTCTAATGAGGTGTATCCACAACCCCTTAGGCAATGTATGGAGCCCCATACTGGGTGTGAAAACGGTTAGAAATACCAGAGTGCCACAAAGCATCAAACATGTGCTAGGAAATGGGTCAGCAAGCTTGGCAAACTTTACTTCGGCCAGAAGCATGTGCAACCAAATCTGGCTAGCAAGTACCCCTGGGCAAGCAGTCCGCCTGCTTTTATCTCTAATGTAGCATTGCCACTTGCTTTGATAGAAGGATATCTGGGTTACAGTCTATGTGACCAGTTAATTTTAAAATTGGGGAAGGCAAAGGGAAGGGCTATAGTTAAAATGACTACAATTGGATCTTATATCTCAATTAAGGTTAAATACTTTATTCTGAAAATAGACCACTGGACTTTCTATTTCTCACAGATTAATTTTGAGAGTCTCGTTTTCTTAATAATATTGAGTTTTCTGATCCAGGAACATGGGCTATCTCTACATTTATTTAAAACTTTAATTTCTTTATATATATTATTTATTCTTTTATGTGGTGCTAAGGATCAAACCCAGGCCCTCGCATGTGCTAGGCAAGCACTGTACCTCTGAGCCACAGCCTCAGTCCCTAAAACTTTAATTTCTTTTAGTGATATTTTGTAGTCTTTAATGTAAGTATGCAAGTTTTGCTTTGTTTTTTCTTTTCCTTTATTTTTTTTTTTTGTGATACCAGTCCTTTTGAAAAAAAAGTTTATTATTATTTTTTTAAACTTTGAGGCAAGGTCTCAATCAGTTGCACAGATTGACCTCAAATTTGCAATCCTCCTGCCTCAGCCTCCCAAGTTTATGGTATTGCATGTGTGCACCATCATACCCAGCTTCTTTTTTCCTTTTTGAATGAGTTTGTGTTACCCAAGTTTGACTTGAACTCCTGGGCTCAAGTGATCCTCTTGTGTCTGCCACCTAAGTAGCTGTGGCTATAAACATGCACCAGTGTGCCTGGACTTTTTGTTTTTCCTTTCTCTCTCCCCCTCTTTCTCTCTCTGTCTTTTCTTTTGTAGTGCTGGGGATGGAACCGAGGGTTGCTCTACCACTTTATTTTTTATTTTGATACCAGGTCTGACTAAGTTGCCCAGAGTGCTACCATGTCCAGCTAACCTTTCATTTTTGTTTTTATTTTTACTTTTTTGTAGTTACAGATGGACAGGATGCCTTTATTTTTATGCAGTGCTGAGGACTGAACCCAGTGCTTCACACATGCTAGGCAAGTGCTCTGCCACTAAGCCCCAGCCCCAGCCCCTGCCCTAGCCTTTGAAAGACATTTTGCTGGATAAAGAATGTCAGTCACATTTTTTTTCTTTCAGTAGTTTAACAATTTACTCCACTGTCTTCTAACTTGCTTTATTTCACACAAGAAATTCACTGTCATCCTTATCCTTGTTTCTGTTTAATGTGTCCTTCCCTCATCTGTCCTCATCAGCTTCTTTCACCATAAATTACTTTGTTACTAAACCAGTCAGGGTCACTCCAAGTGAATTTGGGGAATAAATAAAGACACAGAATCAGAAAGTACCTTATCTTTGGGTTCAGTGATGGCTCCTCAGCTGCAGCTCCCACAAGGGGGGCAAGAAAGAGAACAAGGAGCATGTGTTGAACCCTTTTATTGGGGAAAAGCCATTCAAATGAGGCAAGGGGTAGGATTACAAAGGAACAGGTGAGTGGAACTCAACCCCCGCCAGCGACACCTACACCTGGAGCCACACGCCTTGCTATCCAAGCTGGGGTAACCCCAAAGTTACTTGAGACCTGGCACTATCCTGACTGAAGGCAATAATTGGTCAGTGCCCCAGGGCATCAGGACTTGAAGGTCTACATCCAGGGAAGCTCCTGACATTACTTTCTTTATCATTGATTTTAAAGAATTTGAGTATAATACACTTTCTTGGAGTAGTTTTTTTCATGTTTTTTTACTTGATGTTTATTGATCTTCCTGGTTATATTGATTAAACATGGGGAGAATTAACATACTTTTTTCTAATCCTTGAGTATGGTCATTGAGGTCTCTGATTTCTTTCATCATCTCAGATATTTTTCACCATAAAGAAATTTTGTAGTTTTCAGCATGTAGATCCTGTATATGTTTCGTTATTTTTACCTGTTTTTCATAATTATTATAAATGGTAGTTTCAGAAGATTTTTCATTTCATATATTTAATTACGAGTGTATAGAAATACATTTGAGGTTTTATTATTTTTTGATTTTATGTCCTGCAACTTTGCCAAATTCACATATTAGTTTCAGGATTTAAAAAGATTCCTTTGGGGGCTGGGATAACTCAGTTGGTAGAATGCTTGCCTCATGCGCACAAGGCCCTGGGTTCAATCCCCAGCACCATACACACATATACACAAAAAATAGATTCCTCTGGATTTTGTACACAGATTTTCATGTCATCTATAAATAGGAACTGTGTAATACCTTCTGATCTGTGTCTTCTGTTTCTTTTCCCTACCATATTGCACTGGCTAAGACTTTCATGATAATGTGGAATAGGATGGAGGCCATATTTGGAGAACAAGATTATGTTTGGGCTTTTGGCCAAAAAACTGCTTATTTATAAGTCCCATTTTAGGTCTTTTTCTCTCTGTTTAATTATAAAATAATATATCTTGCTTGTAGTTGTGTTGTCTATGTTTAATTTTGAAAGTTTATTTTATTGTGTATCTACAGGCTCAAACTTCCTCTGTTAAAGGAATTGTGATGTTACTAAAGAGTCAAGTGGACAACCTAGAGACCTTAGCCTGTGGTGCTCTTGAGGTGGGCTTTATGTCCCAGGGTCAGTGTATCTACATACACACAGAGCTTTCCTCTCTCTGGGGCCAAGAACAAGAAGCATATCATCTGTTTGCCAGGTAAAAAGTCTGCACTCATTATCTTTTCTTTTTTTTTTTTTTAATAAAAAACCCTTTTTTTACCATTTTTTATTGAATTTTAAAAATTGATTTGTTTTAAAAGTGGAATTCATTGTGATATGTTCATAATGTTTAAATCCCACTTACATGCCTGCTTTTTCCTAATGTAGTATCTTAAGCTCTGATTTTAATTGAATTTTTAGAAGTTTTGTATGAATACATGAAAATAAAATGGGCCTAAAAGACAGAAACCTCTTAAAACACTGTCCTCCTCCCCCATGTCTTGTGGAAAGGAGGGTCCATCTTTCTATTGAAGCTTGCTTGAGGAATTGGGGAGAAAAGTCCAAATGTGAAAACCCACTGCCTCTGCAAGGGCCCCAGATAATTTTCCCCAACATTCTTGTTCTCACTCACAGCATTAGAAAATGGTTCTCACTCACAGCATTAGAAAATGAGTTATCACTGACTGCAAACAGTAAGTTGTCCTCAATTCTACCAAGGATAGTACTATTTTCAAAGCTCCATGATTGAAAATATGGTTTGGACTGAAAACATCATAACTTTTCATCAAGATCTTTTTTTAAAAATTCTTTTTCTCTGTTTAATTGTTTCCTTAATGGTACATGGACACTTATACATATTCATATTTGTTTTTTCTCATTTCCAGTTTTTTAAAAAAATATCTTTATTTATTTATTTTTTATGTGGTGCTGAGGATTGAACCCAGTGCCTTACTCATGTGAGGCAGGAGCTCTACCACTGAGCCCTAGCCCCAGCCTCATTTCTAGCATTTAAAAAAAAATATTGTCTCGTTGTCAATGGATCTTTATTTACTTATATGCAGTGCTGATAATTGAACCCAGTGCCTCACACATGCTAGGCAAGTGCTCTACCACTGCACCATAGCCCCAACCCTCATTTCTAGCATTTTTGAAGCCAGTTATTTTTCATGGATTGGTTTTTTGTGAACTAGGATATTTGATTTGTATACTTTCAGTTTTGTTTTGTATTCTTTTATTTTTTTAAATATTTAATTTATATGTGTATATTTTTCTCCTGTTGCCCTTGATTCTCTCTTTTCTTCTGCGATCAGAATTTCTATTGTTCTTTCACTCTTTCTTTAATTTTTTATTTCTTCTCTCCTCCTTCATAATCATCACATCCTATATCACTTCTGTTTTCTCCCTATTCACCACTTGAAATTGTAAACCCTTTTGCAAACTTGCCGTAGGCGATAACCAATCATATCATTTCTGTTCATTGTGATAATTAACATTGTAGATGTCATAGTAGGAGGTATTTGGTTTAATGCTGTATATTATTTGCATTGGCTGTTGTTATTATTTGTTTCCCCTTAAACAGTGAAGTCCTGGCAACCATCAGGGACATTATAAGTCCACAGGATAAAAACTCTACTGCTTCAGATCCGTACTGTTAGATGGATAGACACACAAACAACATTAAAAAATGAGAGAACAAATTTCCCCAAACAAGCCAAGATATCCGAATAACAAAATTAATCAACAACACAGGGGAAGAAATATCAGAGAAAGCGTTTAGAATGTACATAGTTAAGCTGATCTGTGAAATAAAGAATGGTATAAGAAATGAAATAAGAGAGAAAATACAGGAAATGAATAAGAGAGAAAATACAGGAAATGAAAGATCACTTCAATAAAGAGATTCTGAGAAAAAAAAGGAGAATTCCTCAAAATGAAGGAAACAGTAAACCAAATTAAAAATTCAATAGAAAACATCACCAACAGAGTAGACCACTTGGAAGGCTGAACCTCTGGCAATGAAGACAAAATACATAATCTTGAAAATAGAGTTGACCATGGAGAAAAAAATGTTAAGAAACCATGACTAGCTCACCATCTCTAGCAAAAATCAGAGAAATGCAAATCAAAACCACCCTAAGATACCATCTCCCTCCAGTAAGATTGGCAGCCATTATGAAGTCAAACTACAATAAGTGTTGGCGAGGATGTGGGGAAAAGGGTACACTTGTACACTGCTGGTGGGACTGCAAATTGGTGAGGCCAATTTGGAAAGCAGTATGGAGATTCCTGGGAAAGCTGGGAATGGAACCACCATTTGACCCAGCTATCACCCTTCTCAGACTATTCCCTGAAGACCTTAAAAGAGCGTACTATAGGGATACTGCCACATCAATGTTCATAGCAGCACAATTCACAATAGCTAGACTGTGGAACCAACCTAGATGCCCTTCAATAGATGAATGGATAAAAAAAATGTGGCATCTATACACAATTGAGTATTATGCAGCACTAAAAAATGACAAAAATCATAGAATTTGCAGGGAAATGGATGGCATTAGAGCAGATTATGCTAAGCGAAGCTAGCCAATCCTTAAAAAACAAATGCCAAATGTCTTCTTTGATATAAAGAGAGCAACTAAGAACAGAACAGGAAGGAAGAGCATGAGGAAAAGACTAACATTAAACAAAGACGAGAGGGGGGAGAGAAAGGGAGAGAGAAGGGAAAGCATATGGAAAAGGTAGGAGACCTTCAATGTTACACAAAATTATAAGAGGTTGTGAGGGGAAAGGAGGAGGGAAAAAAGGGAGAGAATTAAACAACAGCAGAGGAGGTAGAGAGGGAAGATGGGAGGGGAGGGGAGGGGGGATAGTAGGGGATAGGAATGGTAGCAGAACACAACAGTCACTAATATGCCATTATATAAAAATGTGAGTGTATAACCGATGTGATTCTGCAATTTGTATTTGGGGTAAAAATGGGAGTTCATAACCCAATCGAGTCAAATGTATGAAAGATGATATATCATGAGCTCTGTAATGTTTTGAACAATCAATAAAAAAAAAGAAACCATGACTAGAACTTCCAAGAACTATGGGATAACAAGAAAAGACAAAATTGAAGATAATTTATTGAGATAGATGAAGGTGCAGAGACAAAAACTAAAGGAATGCACAATCTTTTCAATGAAATAATATCAGAAAATTTCCCATACCTAAAGAATGAAATGGAAAATCAAATACAAGAGGCTTACAGGACCCCAAATGTACAAAATTACAACAGATCCACACCAAGGCACATTATAATGAAAATGCCTAACATACAGAATAAGGATAGAGTTTTAAAGGCCACGAGAAAAATATCAGATTATGTATAGAGGGAAACCAATTTGGATCTCAGCTGATTTCTCAACCCAGACCTTTAAAAGTAGGAGGTCTTGGAATAACATATACCAAGCTCTGAAAGAAGATATATGCTGATCAAGAATCCTACATCTGGCAAAATTAAGCTTCAGACTTGAAGATGAAATAAAAACCTTCCATGATAAACAAAAGTTAAAAGAATTTGCAACTAGAAAGCCTGCACTTCAGAATATTCTCAACAAAATATTCCATGAAGATTAAACGAAAAAAAAAAAAAAGTGAAAACAAGCAAAGGGAGGAAGTACACTAAAGGGATATTCAATCAAAGGAGAAACTAATTCAAATTAAAAACTAGAAATAAACCCAAATGACCAGAAATAAATAATATCTCAATAATAACTTTGAATATTAATGACTTAAACTTATCAATCAAAAGATACAGGCTAGCAGATTGAATTAAAAAACAAGATCCACAATATGCTATCTCCAAGAGACTCACCTCATAGGCAAAGACATCCACAGACTGAAGGTGAAAGGATGGGAAAAAAACATATCATCACACAGACTGCATAAACAAGAAGGGGTTTTTATCCTCAGATAAAGTGGACTTTAAGCCAAAGTTAATTAGAAGGGACAAAGAAGTCCATTTCATAGTGCTTAAGGGAATTAAATATCAACAAGACATAAATAATAGTAAATATTTATGCTCCAAACAATGGAGCATTTATGTACATCAAAAAAGCCCTTCTTGATTTCAAGAATCAAATAGACCACAACATAATAATACTGGGTACTTTAACATCCCTTGTCACTGCTGGATAGATCCACTAAACAAAAACTAAATAAAGAGGCTATAGAAATAAAAAAAATACAATTGATAATTTAGATTTAACAGACATATATAGAATATTTCATCCATCAATGACTGAATACACTTTCTTCTCAGCAGCATACGGATCCTTCTCTAATATGACCATGTTATGTAAGCTATCATGTATGTTGGCACATAATTGTAATATTACCTTAATATGTTTTAGCATTTATAGGGTTATTTTGATAAACTCCCCTTTCATTGATATTAATTTCTGTGTTCTTGCTTTTTTTCTTAATTAGACTTGTTTGATTTTTATCAACTTTTAACTGTATTATTTTTTCTTTATTTCATATATGTCTGTTCCTAGTCTTATTTTTTCCTTCCTACTACATAATTTGAAAATAATTTGTTATTCTAGCTTCTTTCTGATACAAGGACTTTAAGTTATAAATGTTTATTTGAGTACTGTTTCATTCCAGAGATTCTGATATTTTAAGCTTTTATTACTTAGTTCAAAGCATTTTTTATTTACTTTTCTTGTGTCTTCCTTGACATCTAAGATATTTATAAGTGTGCCATTTAATTTTGAAATAGTTGACATGTAGGGGTGGGGTTCTATATATCTTAAGATTGATTTCTAATGTAATAAATCATGCAGGATACACAGCCTGCATGATTTTAAATTTAAAAAAAGTAATAGAAATGTTTTTTATATTGATTCTATTGGTTACTTACATGTCAAAACTGATCAAATGGCAAATATGTGTATTTTATTGTACTTCAATTTTACCTCAATAAAGCTATGAAAAAAAAATAAAAGAAAAAGATCACAATCCTGAAGAGTAATTGATGGCTCTGAAGGAAGACAGGGTAGGCACAGTCTTCCTCATCTTACCCAGGCTAATGGAGCTCTTAGTGGTTTTTTAAAAAAAAAATATCTCCCAAGAAATCCTTAGCTCTCTTTTTATATATTTTTCTTTTAAAAGAGCAAGTAGGTAGGTGTAGTCTATGGAGAATAGAGCCCTAATATGTGGACAGCCTTTTCTGAATTCCAGATTTATGTATCCTATGTCCATGTGGACATCTGTTAGTCATTTCAGCCTAAGGTGTCCTGAGCACTCATCTTCCTTTGAAACTGTCCGCTGCAGCCTGGTTGTCTTGGTCAGTGTTAGTAGTAGCCTTCTTTGAGCTCAGGCTTGTTGTTATCTTTGACTTCTGTTTTTTTCCACGAACCCTATCCAAGTTCTTAGCAAATCCTGTTGACTTTACCTTGAAGATGTGGCTAGACTCTCTCCTACCTTTACCATTGCTGCTGCCATACCTCAGGCCACTGAGCTGCAGAAAGAGCTTCCACATGTACTCCTGCTCCACCTGCCCTTCTGCTTGTTTTCAGATCAGCTCCCAGAGGGACATAGGAAAACAGAAATTACATCATGCCATTGCCCCTCAAAACCCTGTAACTACTCCTGCTGTCTCTGAAGCAAGGTGAAAGTTCCCAGGACCCTATCCCACTGCCAGTCTTCATATTGTACCCTTCTGCAGCCCTCACCTCTTCTCCCTCCTTGCTCTTCAATGAAGTCCAGCCTCTACCCACGGCTTCAGTTTCCTCCTTATTACAGCATTCTCCCAGATATCTGCATGGGTTGCTGCCTCATTTCTTTAGGTTTTTACAAACAAACAAAATAAATTTTGAAAATGCAAAAGTAGAGAGTAGCATACACATCCACATAGATCAACACCTTCAGATTTTTGTACACTTCTTTCATCTCTCTTCTAGAGGTGGCTGAAGGGCTGGAATTAAAGAAAATATGACACATTTTTCACTCTCATGTGTCTTAGGGGACAGCTCTAAAAAAAATGGCCTTTTTTTCTGCATAGTCACAATACAATTTTCAAACTTATATTTAATGTCCAATCCAAATTTCAGACACCTGATTGTTTCAAAAAATGTCCTTCTGTGGTTGATTTATTTGGATTAGGACCCAGCAACACCAACATATAACAAACATTTGGTGATCATATCTTTTCTCATCTCCTAATTTAATCCATCTTGTAGAATCCATCTTGTTGTTATCTTTGACTTCTGTTGTTTCCGTGAATCCTATCCAAGTTCTTATCAAATCCTGTTGACTCTACCTTGAAGATGTGGCTAGACTCTTGTAGAAGGTCCTGAATTTATCTGTTTATTTCATTATGGGATTCTTTTTTTTAATATTTATTTTTTAGTTGTAGGTGGACACAAATTCTTTATATTTTGTTTTTATGTGGTGCTGAGGATCAAACCCAGTGCCTCATGTGTGCTAAGCGAGCTCTCTACCACTGAGCCACAACCACAAGCCATTCATTGTGGGATTCTTTAACTTGTTCTTCTTTCCCTGTATTTACTGTAAACTGAAGTTTGGTATTTAAGGCTTCATTATTCAGGTTCAAATTATTTCTAACTCTATCACTTTTTCCACCCTCATTAACTAAAATTTTCTGTAAAAAGCTTTCTTTCATCAATTAGGCTTTTGGTTCACCCTATCCTCATGTCTTCACTGACTACCTTGATAAACAGTACCTCACCGAGCACCATGCACATCCCTTTTATGTTTCCCTGGAATACCCCACATCATTATGCATATCACATTTATTTAGTTTACTATATATCCACTCCTAAATTCTCTGAGAGCAGGAATTTTTGGTTTGGTGTACTTTTATATACCCACAGCTAAGAACAGTGCCACAGAATAGGTGCCTAATATTTATTTATTAATTTTTATAAGTTCCAGAATAATTAGGAATATTGCCTCAATTACCATAAAATTGGAAGTAATAATTCCAATTCTATATAACATCTTTGGGATTCAAAATTAATTTAAATAAATCATTTTTAATTAATCCATATAAATTACTTTTTGCAAAAAGCATATTTAATAACATTAAATACCTATACAAGGTCTTTTTACTCATTTTTTTAATTGGTTGTTCAAAACATTACAAAGCTCTTGACATATCATATTTCATAAATTAGATTCAAGTGGGTTATGAACTCCCATTTTTACCCCAAATACAGATTGCAGAGTCACATGGGTTACACATCCACATTTTTACATAATCCCTATTAGTAACTGTTGTATTCTGCTACCTTTCCTATCCTCTACTATCCCCCCTTCCCTCCCCTCCCATCTTCTCTCTCTACCCCATCTACTGTAATTCATTTCTCTCCTTGTTTATTTTCCCATTCCTCTCACAACCTCTTATATGTAATTTTGTATAACAATGAGGGTCTCCCTCCATTTCCATGCAATTTCCCTTTTCTCTCCCTTTCCCTCCCACCTCATGTCTCTGTTTAATGTTAATCTTTTCTTCCTGCTCTTCCTCCCTCTTTTTACTCATAATCTTTCACCTTTACACTATCACTATTTGTTAGGTCTTATTAATTCTGCTTTATAGATGAGGAAATTTTCAATCTTGGAATTTTTCTCCTTTTTAGACCCAAATCTAGATTTCCTATTTTTATTTTTTATTTTTATGGCACACTGAGCTACTTCCCCAGCCTCTACCTCTTTTTTTATTATAGCTTTTTATTTTGCAAATGTGTCATAATTGACTTAAGCAACTGACTCATAAAATACTTTCTGCTTTAGCCATTGTATCTTATGGGACACACTTTTATTATTGTCTCTTCAAAACAGACATCATTCAGCCTGGGTGTCTCCCTATTGGGAAGTCAGTGTGGCAGTTAGATCACCAATTCAAGGCCCTCTGCATTTCAGAATGAAGAGATTTACAGAGGCAGGGGCTCCAAGTGCCCTTTCTTCTCCTTGTATTTTTCCGCTCCTTCTTTCCCCTCTGTCCCCCACAGTTTACCCTCCCTGGTCCATCCAAGCCAAGACCAGAGTCCTTGCTACTGGCCTCCCTGTTCAAGGAAACCAAGGTGAAATAACACAATACGCAAAGCCTGAAACTGTCTGCAGATCAAGACCAGCAAAGCCTAACTGCACACGCACTTAGTTGTGGAGCTCATTGTGTCCTAGTTTGTTTCTTTCTTGGTCCTATACAAAGCACCACGTTAGTGTTTTCATAAGCCTTTACTATGACAGGGGATTTATGGTTTAGTGTCTTGGAGTTTGGAGTCTTTGGAGTCTGGTCTTAGATCCAAGTGTTGCCACTTCTCAATTATAACTTCTCTGAGCTTAAGTTTCCTCACCTGTAAAGTGGATAGAGCGTCTCCCTGATAGGATCATTTTGAAGTTTCATCACGTCAAGCTTGTGTATTATAATGTGGTATCTGGCATATGGTAGGCAATCAATAAATGTAACTATTATGAATCCTGTATTCATGGAGCTCATGAGATAAGGGGATGGCATGTGGACAGGAGCACAGGAGGAACAGAGAGAGGACCTGCTTCCTCCTGAACACAGCTCTGGAACAGGTTGCAAAAGCTGTGGGAAGAGAACTGCAGTTAGGAACCAGCAAGTACGGTGACCCAGAGGAATGGGCACTCTTGGTGATGACAGAATGGTGGGATGTGAGGAGAGGGCTCTGGGAGGGCAGAGCAGGCCAGGGAGTCACCTTGGGGCTGGTAAGAAGGGTATGGTCTATGTAATAATTCAGGAGTTACTCTGTAGGCCTGGATACTGGGGGTTCTTCCTTGGTATAAGGTCTTGGGCACTTGCTTATTCTCTGTGTCTCAGTTTCTCCATTTGTAAAATGCAAATGTTTTTTTATTTTTCTTTTCTTCTGTACTAGGGATTGAACCTAAGTGCACTGAGCTGCTTTCAAGACCTTTTTAAATTTTTTTATTTTGCGACAGGATTTTGCTAAGTTGCTTCGGGCCTCACTGAATTGCTGAGGCTGCCTTTGAACTTGCAGTCCTGCCTCAGACTCCTGGGTGCTGGGATTATAGGCACACACCACCACGCCCAGCAAATGCAGATGTTTACCTCAGAAGATTCTTTAGCTAATCAAAGAATCTGCACTATAAATGATAGCTATTGGTAAAGTAATAACAATATTTTCCCAACATCAAAAGTTTAGAATTAATGCCTAAATCAGTGAATTCTTTATATCTTCTAGAAACGTGCTGTTCCAAACCCTGAAATGTAAATGCCCTGTTATTTGTTTCAACGCTAAGGACTTTGTTAGAATAGTGCTGCAGTTTTTCGGTGATGATGGCAGTTGGAAGCATGGTAAGTTATGGTTCTGGTAGTCTCTAAAATTCGACCTCCAACAATGGCTTTCCCCAGGGTGGGAGGGTGGTGGAGCCCACCATGCCATACAGCACAAGGCACATTCACACAGAGTTGTGCCACCTCACCTGCCTAAGTGTGAGGACGCACTTTCCTGTCATGTATGTAGGTTCTACTTGAATTTTTACCAGTGCACATTCCTTTGGTAATTTAAAATAGGCAGAGTTAACATGCAGCATTATATGAATGGGCATTGTTACCACAAATGGCTTATAACTTTCTAAGAATTAAACTACGATTCAGAGTAAGTAACATCAAAACAGTGTAGGACACATTTAAAATAGTAGATTGTTTTATAACCTTCCTAAACTAGGTACATAAGTAAGTGATAAAACAGATGCAAAAATAGTCATTGTAGAATCTAGCTGGTGGATACATGAGTGTACACTGCACTTTTTTTTTTCAAATTGTCCACGTGTTTGGAAATATTCATAATAAAATATCGGAAAAAACATTTTATTGTAGAAAACTTCTAACATGCACATGAGTACCTATCACACTGTTTAAACAGTCATCAACTCACAGTCTTTTTCCTTCTTGACACCCTATACTCTTCCTGATATTTTTTACCAAACCACAAACATGTGTAATTCATCTCTTAATATTTTTTTCAGTTGTAAGACTTAAATGTGGAGATTCCAAGTTTAAAGTGATGCCATGACCCACTGGTTGTCAGTGATCTGTTCATATACAGGCTGTCCAACAGTATTTGAACTTTCACACTTTCCCCGTGTTATGGTTTGGACATGAAGTGTCCCCCAAGGCTCCTGTTAATGCAGGAATGTTCAGAGCTGATGCAACTAGACTGTGAGAGCTGTAACTAATCAGCCATGCAGTGAGAATGGGCTGACTGGGTGCTAACTGTAGGCAGGTGGGGTGTGGATGGAGGGGTAGGCACTGGGGTTGGTCCTGGGAGATGCATCTTCCCTGTGGCCTCCTCCTTCCTCTCTGCTTCCTAACCCACCGTGAGCTGAGCAGCTTTCCTTCTCCCATGAACTGATGCCTCATCTGGGCCCAGAGCAATGGAGTTGGCTGTCTGTGGACTGAGACCTCTGAAACCATGAGCCCCAATAAACCTTCCCTCCTCTACGTGGTTCTCCTTGGGTATTTTGGTCACAGTGAGGTAAAGCTGACTGAAACACCCTGTAACTACTCATACTCGCTTGTTTTTCTTTTATGGTGATATCAGGAACTATTGGTTATCATTGTCTAGGTTCCTTAATTAATTGCAACTTGGTGAGATCCAAGTGGATAACTTCTGTAATTGCAACTTGGTGAGATCCAAGTGGATAACTTCTGTAAGGAGAAATCTTCCTTATCATTTATTTGGTTACCCTAAGTGTATTTCATATGGAAAAGCCAGGATAAAAACTTACTCTTTCCCTTTGTTTACCTTCAAAATGGTGAATTGGTCCATAGAATCAGTAAAAAGTGATACTTAAGGCTTTTTAATTGTATCATGGTTAGCATATAGATTTTTTAATTGCTTCTTACATATACTTTTGTTTGCTTTTTATATTAATTATCATTTTAATTGTTCCTATTTATGGAGTGCCATATTATAATGTAATATGGGTATAAAATGTGACTGATCAAATCAGACTAGTTAGCATTTCTATCTACTTTAACATTTTCTTAAATTTTTAGTAACATGTTACAATTGTACATATTTTGAACTATAGTGGTATTTCAATACACATATACAATATATACTAATTGAATTAGGGTAATCAAGGTTTCCATCTTATTATTACATTGCCTTTGGAGTCTTCAAGCTCCCCTCTACTAGCTCTTCATAAAGTATGGTATTGTGAATTGTAGTTACCCTATTATGCTGTAGAAACCTGGAGCTTATTATTTCTTCCTGCATTTTCGTATCTGTTTTCCACCCTTCCTCTGTCCATCCTCCTTCCCATCCTTTCAGCCTTTAGTAGTTATCTATTCCTGTTCTACATTAAGATCAACATTTTTTTTTAGCATCCACATATGAGAGAGGACATACAATGCTTGCTTTTTTTGTATCTGATTTACTTCACTTAACATAGTGTCCTTCATTTCAATCCATTATGTGGCAAAGGATAGGATACCATTATTTTTCATAGATTAATAATATTCTGTTGTGTATATATACTACCTTTTCTTTATCTCTTCATATGTTGATGGGCACCTACATTGATGTGTTAGTCATTGTGAATAGTGTTGCAGTGAACACGGATGTGCAAGTGTCTTTGATATGCTGGTATAATTTCCTCTAGATATAATTTTCTCTAGCTATGCACCCAAAAGCAGGATATCTAAATCAGATGGTAGGTCTGTTTTTAGTTTTCTGAGGAACCTCCACCCTGTTCTCCATAATGGCTGTACCTTTAACAGTTTACATTCCCACCAACAGTGTGTGAGAATTCACTTTTTTCCGCATGCTTAACCAGCATTTATTTGAACATGTGTGATGTGTTTTGTTCTGTTGCATACAATCCTTGATGAGTTAGAAAGTGACTCTTTGAGACACAAACCTCATGGCTAGGGGCATTTTTCTTGATTTATTGGATGGCAAGGATGTTCCGGGTTTTTTCTGTGCATTTCCTGCCCTAGATTTGGGTTTACAGTCTCTTCAAGGAGCATTGTAACTTCAGTGGAGATGGCTTTGAAGTCCAGAATTTTGTCATGGCTATGTTCATTGCTATTAGATTGTTCTGTTTTTATAGGTTGGGATTCTAAGTATAAAATATATCATGAATTCATACTAATATGAATAAATCAAATTCAAGATGAAAAGGTTTTTACTTAAACTCATTGACCTTAAATTTATGTCTCCCTTTGAGTATCCTAAAGACTCCTTCATACTTAGAGGTTCAAGTTTGACTGGGTGCAAATGATTTGCATCTTCTTTCCTTGTCACCTTAATTCTTTCTAAATATGATGATTTTTTATATTTTGCATATTTTTGCATATTTTTCTGGAAATGTGATGAAAAACTGATTTTTTTCCTAATTAGTGACTTGTTCTATCTGTTTAGATTTTTGTTTGTTTTCTTTAAAATCTTGTTGTTTTACTGGACTGTTTTGATATTGGTTGTTATTGGTCAGTTTTCTAAAGTATATGCGTACCTTTAAAAAAAAAAAAACCTTTTAAAATAGCTTTTTGGTTTAACTTTTTTTAAAAGCAGCTTTCTTGAGATATAATTCAACACCACAAAACCCTCTATTCTAAAGTGTGGTTTGAGGGCAATCACAGTTGTGTATCTATTACCACTATATAATTTCAGAACGTTTTCATCACCTCATAAAGAAACCCTATACCCATTCATTAGCAATCACTCCCTTCTTTTGACTCTGGCAATCACTGATCTGATTTTTGTTCTTTGTGGATCTATATATTGTAAGTGTTTTATATGACTGCAGTCGTTCAGTTTGTGGCCTTTTGTAACTGACTTCTTTCACTTAGTAAAGTTATTGTCATTGTTTTGACATAAAATCTCTGCTGTATTACCAAGGCTGGACTCCAACTCCTAGGCTCAGTTGATTCTTCTGACTCAGCCTCCCAAGTAGCTGGTATTTTAGGTACATGCCACCATCCCTGGCTAACAAATTTTTTAAAAAATTTGTTTTAATTAGTTACACATGACAGTACAATGACCTTGACATATCATACATTTGAATCAGATGGGATATAATATCTCATTTTTCTGAGTATACAGGTTGCAGAATCACATTGGTCATGCAGTCACATATATACACACAGTAATAATAATGTCTGTTTCATTCTACTATCCTTCCTATCTCCCCAACACCCCCCCCCCATCTAGGGTAACACTATTCTTTTTTTTTTTTCCTCACATCTTCATACATGTATTTTGTTTGACAGTGAGGGTCTCCTTCCACCATCCATGCAATTCCCTTTCTCCCTCCCTTTCCCTCCCATCCCTCTTCCCTATGTAGAGGTAATCTTCCTATGCTCTTCCTCTCTTCCCCGTTTTGAGTCACCCCCCTTATATCAGAGAAGACATTCTGCATTTGTTTTTTTGGGATTGGCTAACTTCACTTAGCATAATCTGCTTTAATGTCTTCCATTTCCCTGCAAATACCATGATCTTATTATTTTTTAGTGCTGAGTAATATTCCATTGTGTATATATGCCACATTTTTTTTTTTAGCAAAAATGTTTTTAAGGTTAATCCATGTGTAAATGCTTCACTTATTTTTCTGGCTGAATAACATTCACATATTTTATTTATCCATTCATCAGTTGATGAACAGTTGGATTGTTTCCATTTTGGGGCTATTATGATTAATGCTGGATGAATATTAGAATGCAGGTTTTTGTGTGGACATGTATTATCAATTTTCTTTGATATTCATCTAGAAGTAGACTTGCTGGGTCATATGGTGAGTGTATACGTAACTTTTTGAGAACTCCCAGTCTGGTGTCCCAGGTGGCCACACCACTTTATAATCCTACCAGCAGGTTACAGAGTTCTAAATTCTCACATCCATGCCGGTAATGTTATGCCAGATTCGTGGGACCCCAATAGACCTCCAGGAGCTGAATCCGATGCAATCACACAAGAGTCTTTATTGCAAGCTCCAGCCTGGACTCACAACCGTTCCTGACGCAGTGGTCCCAGGGAGTGAGTCCCCGTCCTTTGTTCAGTGAGATTTTATAGGTTTTGGGGGGATTCTCTATGTGTCACAACATCACACAGCAAATCATTCCATACCACGGGAAAATCAAACAACAACTCTTAGCATTGATTAGCACATTCAATGGCGGGAACAAGTTGGGTAGGGGTGATTAGATAGTACAATAGGGGGATTCCTTTGAACTGATTGGTTTAGGCCATGAGGGTGTACGTGCTAAACTACATGATTTCCCAACATGTTATCAACCACCATAAACTACTAGGGGGTCATTTGACATCTCAGGTATTTTCCCTGTCTCATGCTGATTGGAGGTTGCTAGGGGGTTGCTATGGCTCCTCACCTAGCCTGACTGAGTCAGGGACACCTGGTGCTGCAGATTTCTCCTGTTGTTTACTGACAAACAACTCAGCAGGTGGGTATATGCTTAGGCGTGCTCTGTGGGTTTTTCCAAGGACAAGGGTCACGCCCCCTTCCTTAGGACAGGCCTTGAGGTAGAAGCTGCTGTTATTTATTTTTAAAAATGGAGTCACATTAGTTTCTCAGTACTTGTTATTATCTTTTACATTTTTTTCATCCCCATGGGTGTGAAGTGCTGTTTCCTGTAGTTTTGGTTTATATTTCTGTGATGGCCAGTGCTGTTGGACATCTCTTCATGTGCTTATTAGTCATTTGTATGTATTCTTTATAGAGATGTCTATTCAAATATTTTGCCCATTTTTAATTTGGGTTGCTTTTGTATTGCTTAGTTATAAGGAATTACTTATACATTCTGATACAAGCCCCTTGAAGTTACATGATTTGCAAATATTTTCTCCCAACCTGTGAGCTGTTTTTTCTTCACTTTCTTGATGGTGTTCTTTGAAGCACAGTTCTTATTGTAAAGATGTCCGATGTATCTGTTTTCTTGTGTCACTTGTGTTTATTATATCAGATCTAAGTAACAGTTGTTTAGTCTACAGTCTCAAATATTAATTCTTAATGTTTTTATTTTCCTGAGAGCTTTGTAGTTCCAGCTCTTACACTTAAGTCTATGATCCACTTTGAGTTAATTTTTGCTACAGAAGAAGTGGAGGGTCTATATTAGTTTCCTAGGGATGTGGTTACACATTACTACTAACGGGGTCTTTAAAACAAGTGTTCTCTCACAGCTCCAAGGCCAGATGCCTGAAATCAAGATGTTGTCAGGGATGGTCACTTTTTTTTTTTTTTTTTTTCCTTTTAAAGACAGGGTCTTACTAAGTTGCTGAGGATGGCCTGGAACTTGTGATCTTCCTGCCTCATCCTCTGGAGCCACTGGGATTACAGGTGTGGTCACCTTGCCTGGCAAGGGCTGGTTCTTTCTAGAATCTCTGAGGGAGAATCTATTCCATGACTCTCTCAGCTTCTGGTGGTGATTGGCAAGCGTGGGTGTGCCTGATCTGTAGTACATCACTTCATTCTCTGCATTCATCTTCTAGGCTTGTCCCTCTCTGTGTGTCTTTGTGGCTTCTCCTTGTCCCTTTCTTGTAAGGATGCCCATCATTGGATTCAGCTTTTACCCAATCCAAGGTAGTCTCCTCTCAAGATTTTTACCATAATTACATGCAAAGAACTCTATTGCAAATAAGATCACATTCTAAGGTCCCAGGTAGACATATATTTGGGGGGGGGGCACAATTTAATCCTTTACAGAGCCCATCTTCATTCTTTTCTTTGTTAATATTTTTATTAGTTGTTGATGGACATTTATTTATTTATTTATTTTTATGTGGTGCTGAGAATCGAACCCAATGCCTCACACATGCTAGGCAAGTACACCACCACTGAGCCACAACCTCAGCCCCCCATCTTCATTCTTTTTTTTTTTTTTTTTTTTTTAAAGAGAGAGTGAGAGAGGGAGAGAGAATTTTAATATTTATTTTTTAGTTATCGGCGGGCACAACATCTTTGCTTTGTATGTGGTGCTGAGGATCGAACCCGGGCCGCACGCATGCCAAGCGAGCGCGCTACCGCTTGAGCCACATCCCCAGCCCCTTCATTCTTAATACCTCTTTAGATTTATTTCTGGATTCTCAATTCTGCTGCACTGGTCTCTTAAGTCTATCCTGTGCCCTTACCACACTGTCCTGAATATATATATTCTTTAGTGTGTTGCTTAAAGTTACTTGAATTACAAAGTTTATGCAGTATTAATTTGTTTTTTGAATCCCTATTTCATATGTTGAATCTTCTTGTCTAGCTCTCATATTTGTCACATTTATTTATCACTACTTATCTAGAATTCATTTCTTTTTTTAATTTTTAAAAATTTTTTAGTCATAGATGGACATAATACTTTTATTTTATTTGTTTATTTATATGTGGTGCTGAGGATCGAACCCAGTGCCCCACACATGGAAGGTAAGCACTCTGCCACTGAGCCACAACCCTACTCTCTTCATTTCTTTTATTCTTTAAAATTTTCTTTTTCATTTTATTTTTTAAAGGAATTTATCTATTATCTTAATTGCCTTTGTGCCTTGCCAGTTTAGTTTTTATTCTTGAAGTGTTTTTCATTTTATTTTTCTTTCCTGGGTTCTGTCATTCATTTGCATAATTTTTCTTAAGTCATCCAATTTCAGTGCTTCTAGTTCTGATTTTTTTATAGCTTCTATCATTTTATTAATTTTTCATAGCTTATTTCAAATCTTCTTATTGGTGTCTCTTTTTCAACTATTGGCATTTCTTCCCACAATAGGAATTTGCCCTTATAGGGCTTGGTTTGCCAGTTGCAGGAGCTTACAGGGACCAGCTTCCAGAGTGTGCAGGTGCTGTCAGACCCTAAAGGTCTTTCAAAAGTGTCTCTGTGTAAGAACTGTTAATTATGGAATATTAGAGTTTTGAAAAGGCAAGTAGAATGGAATAGTGCCATGGAGCCAGCCAGTGTTATCAGACAGTGTTGTCTGAAGCCTGCATTGTTGACTTGGGGGCAAAGAGCCAGAATGATTGCTGACTTTGATCCAGCATTCCAACTCTGCCAGTCATGAGAACATTATGATACTGTCTGCTTTGGTATATATAAACCTCTTAGACTAGTGTAATTTAAAGTTACTGGAAAATATATAATATGTAATGTGATCTGATCTAGACTGTAGTTCTAAAGGTAAACTGTGTTCTTTTTGTTTAATGGGCTTTATTCTGTTCTATGGAATAGAATACATATTCCCCAAACTCCTTATTTTAGTAAGTAATATTCAAAATATTTAAGTATTTTAAAGAGTAATAATTTTAGATTATAAATTCCCCTTCATGCCTAAAACACTCTGGTACCAAAACTTATCTATTTAGCAATACATACAAACACACACATGCACACACATATTTACACACACTCCCACACACCATATATATTGGGACGAGAGTAGTAGGAATTGAATTTAGGGGTGCTTAGCCACTGAGCCACATCTTCAATTCTTTTTTTTAATATTTATTTTTCAGTTGGACACAATATCATCTTTATTTTATTTATTTATTTGTATGTGGTGCTGAGGATCAAACCCAGGGCCTTGCACGTGCTAGGCAAGCACTCTACTACTGAGCCACAACCCCTGCCCCCAATTCTTTTTTTTTTTTTTCCTTTAATTTTTCATTTTGAGACAGGATCTTGCCAGATTGTTTAGGGTCTCACTAAGTTGCTGAGGCTGGCCTAGAACTTGTGATCCTCCTGTCTCCCAAGTTGCTGGGATTATGGGCATGCGTCACTATGCCTGGCTTAGAAAACATCTTGATATATGTCCCACAGATATTTACAGTAATCTTATAAACTAAATTCTTCTTCAAACTAAATTCTCTTGAAAAAAACTCATTGTGTTTGCCTACTGTTGTTATTCAATTAAAAGATATTTGGTGCAGTACTGTTTTTAAAATGGTAGCCATATTAAGGATTAATCTTTATCAACCACTGTAAAAGTCTTATCCTATTTTATTTTTTTCCTCTTTAGAATTGAGTCAAACCATATTAATCTATGTTGGTTTTTTGTTGTTTTTTTATTTTGATTTTAGAGTACTTTAATTTTTCCTATTCATTTTTGTCCCAGGGCCAATGTTCTTTCCACAGCATCATGATGCATGCAGTACCCCCATTGTCTTATGGGATTTTTTCACACCAGGGAATGCCAGTCTCTGCCTGGCACAGTGATGAGGATCCCATGTGTGCTCAGGCAGTTCCTACTCTGCTTCCTTGACTTGGGAGCCTAGGTTCCTGGCATCATGATGCAGGGTCATAAATGACCTGTGGAGATGTGAGAGGCTGAGGGAGGGGAGGGTGTGGAAGAGCAGACCGTTGCCTGCTCAAAAGTGATCAAAAAGCCTGAGTTGCCTCAGGATGAGGGAAGGGAGAGGAGAGTTGGGAGAAAGAGGTAAGGGTGGGCCCGAGTTCTGACTTCAGTCTCTTATAACATTATTAAGAAATCCAAATTCCAAGTGAGCTTGGAGTCCCCACCCCTTCTTAGCTGTTTGGGATTCACTTCTTTAGTTTACCATGGAGACCACCTTCTCATAGGGTTGAGATGGTCGAGGAACATCAGAGTCACATCATGCATACTTGGCTCTGTGATTTGAGAGAATGGTAATAGTATTACCCTAAGCATCTTGCCAAGGTAGGAAAAGCAATCAATATTTATTTTTCTAGGAGGATTAACTGCCATTTTCCTCTTTAGTTGCTGATTTTGTAGGCCTTGATCCCAGAATTGCCTCATGGCTCATAGATCCCAGTGATGGCACACCTTCTTTTGAGGACTTAGTGGCAAAACACCTTGAAAAGTCCTTTTCAGTCAAAGTGAGCAGCACATGTGGCAATTCCTCAAGTAATATTAAGGTGAGTCATTTTGTTTGTGTGTGTGTGTGTGTGTGTGTGTGTGTGTGTGTGGTGTTGGGGATTGAACCCAGAGTCTTATGCATGCAAGGAAAGCTCTCTACCAACTGAGCTGTATCCCCAGCCCTGAGGTAAGTCATTTTAAGATGAAGTTTTACCCATCTTAATACAATCCTGATATTTTTCTAGAAATAATTTCCTATTTTACAGTCTAATAAATAGTAAACCAATATTCATTTTACTTATTCTTCACTGCTTTTTTTTTACAGTGCTAGAGTTTGAACCCAGCACTCCACCACTGAGCTACATCCTTAGTTGCATGGTTTTTTTTTTTTTTTTTTTTTTTTTTTGAGACAGGGTCTCACTAAGTTTCTGAGGCTGGTCTCGAACTTGTGATCCTCCTGCCTCATCTTCCCAAGTCATTGGGATCACAGGCATGTGCCACCATGCCTAACCCTGCACTTATACTTTTGATCTTGGTATTTCTGGTGGAGGATAATGAATAAGGACGCGAGAGTTCCATCTTTTTGTCATATCTGTTCCTGGGAAATCCTATGTGCAGTGTAATAATTCTGAATGGATTCTCTGGTGTCAAATTGTTGCCTGTTCTGTGAGCAGAGAGTTGCTCATTTATAAATACTTAGTGCCAGTGATGTAGCCTCTGTGCCTGAGCTCCTGGGATGGCCACCTCAGTCTGCCTGGGCCCTCTCCTGCTAGAGATGCTCTGGCCTTTAGGAGCCACTGTCTGGAAAAGCAGAACCTTGGAGGAGATGATGAGGAGCAGCATGGCCACAGTTGGGACCATTCTGTTTAGGTTTCACAGTAGAAGTGCTGCAGGTGAGCACACAGAGGGTTGAAGGAGCCTCTGCAGTGGGACACTGCCCTTCATGCTCATGGCCATCATATGTAAGGGGAGAGTCTGTGTCCCATGGGGCAGGGCTGTAAATAACAGGTATGTGCCCTCCCTTAATTTAAAAAGAGGCTTATCAGATGGTCATGGGGTAGCCCGCAGAATCAGGCCTTGCAAGAATAGGGACCCTGGGACAGAGGTTAGTGGACATGGTGCCAAAGCCAAGATCCATTCTCCCCCCTTCTGATTAATTAAACAACAGGTAATGTGGCTTAAGGACCGTGCCTGGTAGGTTGTCCAGTTCAACATATGGCTCTTACCCGTCATTGGAAAACTGACCTTTAGGCGTCAGCCTCCTGTCTTAGGTTGATACCACTGCAACTGGATCATACCCGTCACTGACTACCGGTCCAGCATATAGCCATTGGCCCCCAAATTTTAGACCATCACTAGCAGAAGGGAGGAGGATACAGAAATGCCACGACACCAAGCCAATTGACAGTTCCTTTGGGAAAATTGCATCATTGGTGACACCATCAGCAAAGATCACTGGTGACACCATCAGCAAAGATATGCCAGCATTACCACAATTTGCTGCACTAAACGTAGTTACATAGTCCAGGCAAGTTCTGTAAGCAGTTCAAAGTGGAGGAATCTATCAATATGTTCGTCTCCTCCCAAAGTCCGTTGCCTCACAAAGTAAGTTGGCTCCTTGATTGAGCATACTTGTTGAGTTATATTTATTGGGATGAAGATAGGAATTCTGGCAATGATGCTAAAAAGACATTATCCTGAAAAGAATTATTAAATATAATGAAAAGGAAAGGTGAAAGTAAACAAACAGATCTGTTAACCTCCTTAAAAAACAATCCTTAACAGCTGTTTACCTAATTTAAATCAAGCCATTTAAATCACGTGAATAAAAAAAATTTTAGCTTTTGGAGAACATCTCCTTTCCCTCACTGGTCCAGATGTCCACTCCCAGCAAGGGAGGCAGGGTCCTGTGACTATCCAGACTTCTACTGTGAGGCAGGGAAACTCTCCCAAATAGAAGCTGAGATACTATTGTTGAAGGAAGGAGTTATTTACCCCAGTATTATCAGTCCTAGTTTATAGATGTAGAAACTGAGGCACATAAAAGTTAATGTATACTCACCTTGCCCAAGGTTAAGATGAGGCCATTGTTGAGTTTGGGTTTCCAATTTTAAGTCTAGTTTCTTTATACATGCCACATCTGAGTCAGTGATGAAAGTCAAGGAATGAAAGTCAGTTCCAGAGAGCGTGTATCCTCCTTACCAAGAAGTGGGTGCCCCTGTGTAAGCTGGTGCAACTGTGAAGCAGTACTGTCAAGCCAGGCCAGGATCTTCTCTGCCTGCTCCTGCTGGGACCTCATTCCCTCACTCCAGGGAGTCAAGAGGCAGTTTTGGATGTAGTCCATTTATGTCCTATTGGCTACTGCACCATGGGCAGCCATGTGGAATTCTGTCAGGTGGCAGCCACAGGCTTTGCATAGAGGTGATCCTAGGCTAGATGTGTCTCTAGGAGAGGC
Organism: Callospermophilus lateralis; assembly: GCF_048772815.1. Lineage (NCBI taxonomy): Eukaryota > Metazoa > Chordata > Mammalia > Rodentia > Sciuridae > Callospermophilus > Callospermophilus lateralis. The sequence continues at coordinate 1,700,931 of NC_135312.1, read as the reverse complement.
ATGCAGCATGTAAGGGCAGGAGACGGAAGCTGGGTTTTAATCTGTGAATCTGCCACTGTGCTTCTCTGAAGAGGTTTGAATTGCTGGGAATGGAAGGTAGCTTAAGTAGAGAGAGCGGCATGGTGATAGCAAAGCCATCTTCTGGAGAAGAAGGGCAGATTGAGGAGAAAAGGGGAGAGCTCTTGAAGCCAGTCACATGCGGGGCTCTCACACAGCTGTACTGTGCCACAGAGCTAGCCCATCCTGGACTATTAAAAGGAGTCACTTGGTCACTTTGGAATTGAGAAAGCTCCTGCAGCCATGTGGAATTCTGTCAGGTGGCAGCCATAGGCTTTGCATAGAGGTGATCCTAGGCATATCCTAGTAGTTTATGGGAGGAAATGATTGGAGAGCCCTCCAGGGCATGTGCAACCACTGACCCACTGAGTGCTTACTCTAATCTGAGGCCATTAGCAGCAAACAGCCTGAGCAGCCTAGAGTCTGGGAGCCACTGGGAAGAGTGGGGTGTTGAGCAGGAGGTCCTTGGGCTATATTGGAGGGAGACTTCAACTGAGTGTCATAGGGGCTGCAGTGCATCCCATCTCCCCTTTCTGTCTCCCAGGGCCTCTGCAGATGTCCATCCTAAGGTGAGAATGGTCAAGCAAATGTGAAATATGGCAGCCACTGTGTGGGTGCAGGGTAGTAGAGCTGAGAGAGTGGAGACAGTGGGATCCCAGAGGCCAGGTCTGTGTTTTCCTTCTTTAATCACTGCTCTGGGTATTTAGTTTCTTCATGATTCTATTTTTGTATCTATAAAATGAGGGAAACCCTGGGCTGGGAAAGTGTCTGGCTACTCATAGATCGTGCTAGCACAGTGCTTTATGTAGACTGAATCTTGTCTACCTGAGGTCACTGGTGAGGTCACCATATACATGATGTAACATCTGCAGTTGAGAGCCTCCTGAGATGTCCTAGGAACATTTTTGTGAGTCATATCAATTCCCAGGTTGTGATAAGCATTGCAGCCAAGTTTGTCTAAAGTTTAACTTTTGTTCTTTTAAAGAATAAGAACATACATATGAACTTGAATACACTCTACAGACTTACGATGGACCTGTGCTCCAAGTTGAAGGCAAGACATTTTATTATGTGTTCTGGTTGTACAAGAGCTGTCTGTCCACTTGCACCCATACTTGCAAGGTGCTATATCACTGTGTCTTGAACATGAAGGAAGTGAAACATTTGTTCTAAGGCTAAATTAATCTGTGCCTCGCTCAGAAAAGAAAAGATCAGAATAATAAAATCTGAAGTTTTAAAATAATTTAGCATGTTTCAAAGCCTCCCCTTTAACTGGGCTGTTTCTGATGCTTTGGTTAATATGAAAGCTAAATGCTTTGGTTGGTGGTGAAATGGACACAACTTTCCTCAGTCAGTCTTATTGGGAAGCCATGGCCATGGAAGGGACAATTGAGAAGAGCTGAAGGAAGAGACAATCTCCTGAGGCAAGGGCATGGTGAAGGTGGCAGCAAGATGGAGAAACCTCCAGGGACAGGCAGTGGCCAGGACTTTTCTTCTACTGGGATCCTGGTTGAACTGTTTCTTTTCCCTTCTGTCCTGCCCTTCTTCTGGGCTCTAACAGGGGAAACTCACCTGAGCACAGAGAGGGAGCCTGGTGATGTGACCTGGCAGGACTGGGCCTACCTTGTGACACAGGGCAAGGCAGAGAATAGGTCTGGAGGGATAGGCAGAGAAATGGGCACGGGAGGAGGAGAGCTAGAAAATAAGACCCAGGACTTCTTGATGGTAGCAAGAAAGAATAGAAACAAACTCCAAGGAAGAGCCCAGGAGGTGATGTCAGTGGGGAGGATGTCATACTCTGAGTACATGGAACGAGGGCTCCAGTGCCATTTGACACACTCCCCGACTAGGGGCAGTGAGGTCTACATGAACTGATAGAAATTCAGGAAGCCTGTCTTGAAACTAAAATTAAAATTAAAGGCTAACTGTTTACAGATACTTAAATCAATCTTTAAAATGAGAAAGTAAAGAAAACTGGGATGGGGCTTAGCCTATTTGCCATTTGTGACTGTCTCTACCAGGTCTTGATGATAAAGAATATATAATGGAAGTAGGAGTTTTATTAGGAAAAACAGGGGAAAGGAATAGATGTTGGGGAAGAAACCCACCTAGATAGGAGTTATCTTCATTCTAGTTCAAAAAAGTCAAGTAGCTTTTCAACAAAATGCTGATGTGAATGTAACTTAAAGTAGCCTTATTATTACTTCATAGGTTCATGGTTTATGGCAACTATTTTGTACTTTGGAAATTCCTCTGATTCCAATTTTGGCAGGTAAGTTGCCAAAAAGACAAAGTATAGTCATTTTTGTAGAGAATTCTACATTGTTTGGAAATGAGTGTTCTCTTTAGCTTATTTAGGAATAAATACTAAATCTCATGGGCCCTGAAGAGGGGTTGTGCTGCACCACCTCTTAGACTAGAAGGACTCGATTATTTTGACATTCAGTTCTTTCTAGCCAGAAGGAGGAGGTCTCATGAGATATCTTAACTGCTATCCTTGTCTCTCATGTTTGCTTAGTGTCCTGTGCCCTTCCTGGCTTGGCTGATGTAGTCTTGAGACCCTCCCTGTAAGCACTGTGCAGGGCTTTCTTCTGTCTTAGACTGCCAGGTCCTTCTTGGCCCACAGGAGAGCAGAGTCTCCCTGGCTAAGTCAACTCTCCAACCAGAGTGTGTGAAGGGCCAGGCTAGGGCTGGCCAGTGCAGGGCCCATGCTCATGCCCACCTTGAAGCCAGCACTGTGGATGTTCCTGACGGACCCTCTGCAGAGGTTGGCCAGCAGCAGGTGCTGTCATTGTGGTCTTCATGAGGAGTAAGACTGTCACCTTTACCGAAAGGGATTTGTTACTGCAGTATGGACATGATCTGACTTGGAGTTTGAATTACAGTGATGGAAAACCACAAGATTCAGGTGAACAAGGAAGAAATGGAGAGGACATCCACACTTCTTGGGGTAAGTTATTATTTCAGACTCTGTCCTTGTCATTTTTCTCCAGTTTGGTAAGTGATTCCCAGTGGCAGGTCTTAGTAATTTCCACTCTTTTTTCTTTCCTTGCTAGTGCTAGATTGATGGTAACGCTGTTCTTTCTCAAACTCCTAGAGGGAAGGATCAAGCATTGAAGAATTAAACCCCATTGCATCTTTGTGTGTGTGAGTGTGTGTGTGTGTGTGTGTGTGTGTGTGTGTGTGTAGGTTGGGTGGGGCGGCACTGCATTTAATGCATATTTGGGGAATTGCTTTAACTGATCCTCAGGATCCTCCAAAGATAAGTTTTTCTTGTAAGATTGTTGCCCCCTAGCGTTTGGTGAAGGAATTTTTGTTTGTTTGTTTCTTAATAAAAATATAGAAAGATACTTAAGTTGCGTGAAAAAATACATAAAGATGTTTCACCTAAATTTCCTTAAAGGAAACTCTGGTATAACCATCACCTGGGTCAAGCCTGGGATGCCCAGAACTCTGTGCACTTCCCTGCCAGAAATCCTTGCTGCTAGCCTTTGTAGTCATTTCACATTGTTTTTCTTTATTGTTTTCCCACTTTAATGCCTAAGAAATATAGTGTGACTAGTTTGGACTGTAAGTAAATTAGTAGTTTATATTCAGTTTCTTGACCTCACCTCGTCACTCTGTGTTGCCCAGTGCTGTGGACTCCTGAGACTGGTGTCTGCCAAACTCTGAGAGCCATACATTTCTTATTTGGGAGTTAAAAGGGAGGTTTATTCTGAATTTATGAGCATTATTTTATATTGATTGTTTGAAAAGTGTGTCAGTTGTTCGTATTCCCCCACAAATGATAAGGTTGAGGTCTTATAAACAACACATAAGTTTTGTTTTGTTTTCCTAATTGCTAATAAGGTTTGGCACTTTTCTATCATCATTGGCTATTATAATTTTCTTTTTTTATAAAGGATCTGCTCAAGTCTTTCACTCATTTGTATTTCTTTTCTTACTGATTCATAGGGCATCTTGAAATATTCTGGATACGAGCCTTTTACTTATATCTTCTGTCTTGTTTCATAGGATGCTGGATCCCTTTCTAGCCCTAATATTACTATAACATGCTTTCTTTCCCTCTCTTATTTTGTTATATTATTATTTTTGAATCTTTCATTTGTTTCCCTCAGTTTGGGGGAGGGTGATTGCATAAACCTAGAATTCCACCAAGTGTCGGAAGATACATTTTTAATCTGCAGTTTAGTAAATTACAGAGTGCTTTTTATTCTATTAAGAGCTTCTGTTGGGAATTATTTGATTAACAAACTAAATAATTTTAAATTGTGAAAACTATGAATGATTATTAATTGTGCTTATCCCATTTTCAGGCTCGTCTCAAGGAACTGGAGCAGGAAGCCCATTTTATTGCAGGAGAACGGTTTCTTATAATGAGTAATAATCAACTTCGAGAAGTAATGCTAAATTTTGATTCTTTCAAAAATAGTTTCTTTTTTTGAGGTGGGCAGGGGGAAGTACCAGGGATTGAACTCAGGCACTCAACCACTGAGCTACACCCCCAGCCCTATTTTGTATTTTACTTAGAGACAGGTTCTCACTGAGTTGTTTAGCACCTCACTTTTGCTAAGGCTGGCTTTGAACTCAAGATTCTCCTGCCTCAGCCTCTGAGCTGCTGGGATTACAGATGTGTCAAAAATGTTTCTTATTCAGGAGTTAAGAAAGGTTTCTTCTGAATTTATAAATGTTATTTCATATTGATTATCTGAAAAATAAGTTGTTTATATTCTTTCATGAGTGATGAATACTGAGATTCCTAACTTCAAAGCCTTTATATCCAAGAAGAGCACTAAATGAGAAATTAAGCATCATTTAGATGTGACTCCTTTGGTTAGTGGTTTTAAATGTAATAGTGATGTTTGTTTCTTCCAATCTGAAACTCTCCCACACACCTGCATTGCGTTGTTGAAGATCCTTTTTGGAAAGTTGAAGCTACACCTGCTGAGTCCAAGGAAGAGCCTTCCCAAAACAGGGCCACAGCAACACCTGTCCACTTCAGAGGCTGTGGTAAGTTTCCCTTGTCCTTCTTTCTATCGTGATCATGGGTTTGTACACTAGGTGGGACCCTGCCTCTCAAGTGAGGTGAATTGCAGGTGAATAGCAGTCTCCTGCAGAGGTACTTGGACTGTCCTTCACACAGGAGATTCTTCACCTCCTGAAGGGCCCATCTTCTTCTCTGGTGTATCATCATCATTAGCCATACCTCCCAAGCACTCGGGACTTCCTTTCATCTTTACCCACAGCAAGTCCCAGTCCTTTCCTACAAAAGATGTCCTGAGGGTGCCTCCTTGATCCTGTTCTCACTTCACCATCTTTATCCTCTCTCACTTGGATGACTTCAATCCTCCTAGCAGTCCCCCTGCTTTAACTCCTACTTCTGTTAAAAACATTAAAAAGATCATGCTACTGGGACTGGGGTTGTAGCTCAGTGGTAGAGCACTTGCCTCACATGTGTGAGTCCCTGGGTTCAATTCTCAGTACGACATAAAAATTAATAAATAAAAATAAAGATATATTTTTTTAAAAAAAGATCATGCTACTGACCTGGCTAGAAATTCCAGTGCCTTTCCATCATCCTCAGAATTAAACCCAAGTTCTTGAATATGTCCCTGGCCCAGGGGACTGGCCCTTCCCCTGTCTCTGATGTGCTTTTCTGAGCATGCTGGCTGCCTGGGGCTCTCTCCATAAGCTCTTTCCATAGTCTCCAGACCGTGCCACAGATTTTGCCTGCTGGTTTATGATAGTCTGCTTTAACATTACTTTTAGAAAATCTGCTCTGGTCACCCAAATTGCAGTAAAGTCCTCAGTCCTCCCTATTTCTTTATTTTTATTTTATTTATTTTCTGTATACAACTTACCATTACCTAAAGTTATCTTAGGCATTTATTTGCTTATTCCATTAGAATGTAGCATGTACATATCTAAGCCCTCACTTTGTTCCCAGAACCAAATCATCCAAAAACTAGTGCCTGCTGGGGCTGAACTAAATGCCTGTTGGTTCTCAGAGCACTGGGTTTCTGGGAGCTGAACCCCATCTTTCTGGAAATACTGACTTAGATCTCACCTGGAGAGCAGAGGTGGGCAGTGAGCCCTAAAGATTTGGCAGCAGTGTCACCTGGGAAAGCCATGCATTATCCTCTGGCCTGCATCTGTATATGGGGATCCCAGATGGTTCATTTTATGCCCTGGCACCAGCTGATACTGTTGCCCTTCCCTTACAGCACCTTCCACTCTCCATATAGGCAGTGGTATAAGAATAAAGCATGATTACCTCCTAGTTTTGATGTGTATTCTTATGGACAGAATTGAGACAGTGACTTTAACAAGGAGACTAATTTTTTCCCCCGACAAAGACATGATAGACATGACATCACATTGACCTTACTCTTTTCTTTACAAGTCATACTGTTTGTTCATTCTGTTTATCTGGAAGATGACTTTTACTAGATAATACTTGCCCATGGCTCTAAATTCACAAATAAGACCCCTTCCTGCCACTTCCCTTTATTCTCCCTGCTCTCTTTCTGGTGCCATGGTGAATCCTGGGGCTTTACCCCACCCCAAGCTCCTGCCTCTGCTTCCTGTCCCTTTTGTTCATAGCATTCCTGGGTTAATGATGGTGTCCAGGCTTCACACATGAACTGTTACTGCTCAACTCCCCTGACTTGGGATTTAGTTATAGAAGAACATGGACCTAGCTTTGTTCCTGCAACTCCCCAGTGATTGGAACAATGCCTGGGGCCCAATACTCAGTAAATCTTGAGTGACTCTCTCAAATTTTCACATGTATTACTTTCTTTACATATTATTTAATTTCACACATTTAAAAAATAATTTTAATTATTCTTCTTTGATCACTGATTCTTTGAAAACGTGTCTTAAAATTTCCAAATGTGAGGGGGCTTTCCAGATATTCTGTTGATTTCTAAGGTAAAGGTGCTGTGGTCAGACCTGTAATCTCACAATACCAGTTCTCCGACACTCACTAGCAGAGCTCCCCAACATAGGGTGGAAACAGAGGCTGTTCTGGAGACCTATGGTGTCCAGCGGAGAGCTCCACAATTCTGCTGTGGAACAGTGAGAATTCCCACCCCTCAGTAGACACACAGGAGTGGAAGGACAAGGGTTTCTTCTTAACCACAAGCTGAAGGAGGCTTTGATGTTCTTTCTCCAATAAAGTCACATGTTCTCAAAGCATTATAGGGGATTCAGATGCTGGAAAACTGTCTGGTCTGATGGTCAAACTTCTGTATTGCAGGGAGCTTGGGCCAGCCATTCATCATTTCTGAGAGTAGCCTCTTAGACCCCCAACTAACTGAAATGACAGGGGTCTCCTGGTCAGGCATCTGGTCAGGCATGTATATGCTCTGCTGGGTGTCTAGTATGCAGCATGTGTTCTGCTAGGCTTTTGGATAAAGCCATGAACAGAACAGATGTATTTTCTCTTTTATCAATAAACATTTATTGTAGCCCTGGCTCTGCATTAGACATTGTTTATAGTTTGTGGGGCAAGGGTGTGTGCTGTTGTGAAATATCTACCAGTGAGAAACTAACTCTACCAATCAGGGTTTTCCAGAAAGACAGAACCAATTGGATATATAGAGACATAGATACATGAGAGGGAATTTCTTCAGGGAATTGGCTCATGTGATTGTGGAGATTGAGAGGTCTCACAACTGGCTATTTGCAAGCTGGAGACCCAGGGATGTTGGTCAGAAGGCTCAGTCCAAGTGTGAAGGTCTTGGCCCAGGGAAGCTGATGGTGAGATTCTTAGTCCAAGACCAGAGGCCTGAGAGCCCAGGGGGCTACTTATGTAAGTGCTGGAGTCCGAAGGCTGGAGAAACTGGAATTCTGATATTTAAGGGTAGGAGAAAGATGCCCCAGCTCCAGGAGAGAGAAAAAAATCACTTTTCTTTTGCTCTTTTGTTGTGTTTGAGCCCTGGATGATTGGATGGTGCTGCCCAACCAGTGAGGATGGATCTTCCTCACTCAGCCTAAGACTCAGGTGAATCTGCCCTGGAAACACCCTCACAGACACACCTAGAAAGAATGCTTCACCAGCTCTCCAGGTCTTCTTTAATCTAGTTACCCAAGATTAACCATCACAGGAGCATGTGTGTCCAGTGGCATGAGACCCATTCACATTAAAAGCAGGATCCTGAGGAAAAAATGCCAGGAAGAGTGGCACACTTTAGGTCAAGTTGTCCAGAAAGAATTCTGCAGAAATGATTTTTAAGGGAAAGCTTGAGGATAAAGAACTGCCCATTGCAAGAATAAGGAGCAGGGCCAGGCAACAGGGAGACTCTGGCTACTCAGACTTCTGACGCTGCAGCCTGGTGACCAACTGAGAAGTATATGAGGACCCCTTTATGCTGTAGGCCAAGATGAGGAATTCAGACTTTTAGTAAATTGAGTAGCTTTGGAATAGATCTTAAATATGTATTTTTAAACAGACAAATTTATGCTAAGAATGGTAAAAATGAGGCACAAATAAACAATGCTACAAATTAAAATGTAATTATAATTTTGGAGGGCTAAGGCATTGAACAGACACTTCACAGAAGAAGAAATACAATCAATCAACAAATATATGTAAAAATGTTCGTTGGCAAGAACACTTTGAATTTTTAGCTGCTTGAAACTTGACTCATTAATTAGTTCTCAGTGCGCTCTCTATGTTTTGTTCCCAGTTGAAGTAGCGCTAAGCAGAGGCAAGGAAAATACACTTTCATTTGAAAGCGTTTGCAGAGCTTCCACAGAATTCTGAGTTTACTGGAATATCAGGAAATACTTTTTCACCTAATCATGTTGATACTTGGCAGGAAAGATAAGTATACCTTCAGCAACTAGAGCAAATCAAAACTACTCTAAGATTTCATCTCACTCCAGTTAAAATGGCAAATATTGGGGCTGGGGTTGTGGCTCAGTGGTAGAGTGCTTACCTAGCGTGTATGAGGCACTGGGTTCCATTCTGAGCACCTTATATAAATAAATGGATAAAATAAAGATCCATCAACATCTTAAAATTTTTTTAAAAAAGGATGGCAGTCATCAAGAATACAACATATACAAGAATATGTTGGTGAGGATATGAGGGAAAAGGTACACTCATACATTGCTGGTGAGAATGCAAATTGATGTAACCATTATAGAAAGCAGTATGAAGATTCCTCAGAAAACTTGGAATGGACCCACCATTTGACCCAGTTATCCCACTCCTTGGCTTATACCCAAAGGACTTAAAATCAGCATATTATAATGATGCAGCTGCATCAATTTTTATAGCAGCTCAACTCAATAGCTAAACTATAGGACCAGCCTAGGTGCCCTTCAACAGATGAGTTAAAATATATACTGTGAGTATGAGCAACAGTTGCAATGTGTAGTTACAGGTTTTCTGAGTTGTGCACATGGTCAAATAGATGGCTACTACTCAGAGAAAATAGAGAGAGGAATGGTTTATTTGGGGATGTCAAACATTCAGTCTTGGGTCCATTAGAACAAAAGAACATGTGAGGTGCTACTGTACCATGGGCAGCTGTATCTGTGGGATGGAACTGAGGACATATACAAAAACATATACAAAAGATACCAGCCAACTTCTTGCCGTCACCCTGGGCAGTGGTCCTCCACCCTGACTGGAAATTTGGAAAACATTGATGCCAGGTACACAGCTGATCCACTAAGTTAGGATCAGCTGGGTGGTCTAGGCATGGGCCAGCTCTCCACTAATTTTGATGTGCAGTCAACATTTACAACCATGGAGTTCAACCCTGAAAAACTGATATTTAGAGGTCAGGAAAAGAGGTGCCAGAGAGACTAGAGTGGCAGAGTGGAAGGGAGATCAGAAAGGAATGCAGTGTCAGGAGCCAGCACAGCTTTTGATAAGGCAGCAGGGCTACAGGCAGTCTACAGCCTCGGTTTCTGGTCCTTAACATTTGCAGTACTTTTGCACAGTTTCATGTGATCAAACACTTCTTTTTTGAGGAGTTAATACTTTTGCTTTTATTTTATTTATTTGTTGACATTTTGATTAATTTTATTAGCATGGAATTTATCTTATTCTAGTTAGGATCCCATTTTTGTGGAAATATATATATATATATACACATACATACATACATATACACACACACAGTGGATTATTACTTACTGCAAAAAAGAATGACTTTGTGACATTTGCTAGTTAATGGATGAATCTAGAGACTATCATACTAAGTAAATAACAAATTTCTACTATCAAGAAAAGAAAGACACACAAACCAATTTTTTAATAGAGTAAAAGACTAGAAGGAGCTTAATAAAAAAAGAGGTACAATTGGTCAATAAATACATGAATTGTGGCCAACTTTATGATTCACTGGGGGAAATACAAGTTAAAACTACAGAGATAACAATTCTCAGCTACCAAAACAGCTACAATCAAGACCAATGACTGCATGCCTTGGTAAAGGTCAGGAGGTGCTGGAACTTGCGCACATTGCTGAGGGGATAAGGTGGCATCTATCCTGGAGAGTCAGCAGCATGTTTGCTGAAGTGGGCCAGAATTTTTCATCACAGCTCCTCTGTATGTGTAGGCCCAGCAGAACTGTGGCATTTGTTAGCCAAAATTCATGTTGTGGAATTTCTCATGTCTTTTAAAAAAATTTTATTAGTTATTGATAGACCTTTATTCATTTATTTGTTTATATGTGGTGCTGAGAATCAAACCCAGTGCCTCACACATGCTAGACAAGCGCTCTTCCACTGAGCCATGGCCCCAGCCTTGTGTCTTGATATGGGCAGTGGTTATGCAATTGTGTTTACTTTGTGATACTTCAACAAACTGTTCTTATGATCTTGCACTTTCTATATGTATGCTATATTTTGATTTTTAAAATTGACTAAAAAGTTTATAATCAGGGGCTGGGGATGTGGCTCAAGCGGTAGCGTGCTCGCCTGGCATGCTTGCGGCCTGGGTTCGATCCTCAGCACCACATACCAACAAAGATGTTGTGTCCGCCGAAAACTAAAAAATAAATATTAAAAAAAACTGTCTTCTCTCTCTCTCTCTCTTTAAAAAAAACATTTAAAAAAAAGTTTATAATCATATTCCAGTGCTACCTCATTGGAATTATACCCAGATGACTAGCATATAAGTCAAATATTGGGTGTCGGTGAAAAGCACTGATATACATCTTCGTAGGTATTTTCTCAGTTTACTCACCTTTATGGGATTTAGATTTCACTAATACAAATCTTCAGAGAACCTGTTTCCAAGCATATGTGAAGTGCTTTTAGCTCCGATGTGTGAACATTGGAATGATTTCATAAGAGGTTAGGATTAAGATACTTGATAGACTGAGTTTATTACAAATCTTCTTTTTGGAAAATATGCTCAATTTCACCATTTATTGCTAGAACTTTCTCTGGCTAAAAATAAGTGCTTGAAATATTGAAATGAAGGAAGGAATTACATTGGTGATCTATGTTTCTTTCTTTCTTTCTTTTTTTTTTTTTTTTTTTTTTTTTTGTAGTTAAGTTCTCTGCAAGACCTTCATCCCTTACCCAAGACAATTTTGGAATACAGGCAGGTAAGTTGACTCTTTAAAAGTTTTGTGTGATGGGGGAAGAACCAGGCCCTCTCTCCATGAACAAATTCACGTTTGCTGAAGTGTGTTGGCAGTGTTACAAGAGGCTGTGGTTCTCTCACACTGGCCTTGTGTTAGCACCCCTTCCTGCACCTTCTTACTCCAGTCTCAAGTGAGCCCCATCCAGTCCTGAGAGCTCATGGGCTCATATGTGGAAGAACATTGAGAACAAGTCCTTACTTGTGACCTCTGTGTGGATGCAACTTCCACCAGCACTCACAAAAGTCCCCCACCTTCAGGCAGCCTTTTATCTTTACATAGTAGTGTTTGCCAAGGTTAAGGACAAACCCCCTTTCCTCCTCTAACTACTCCCTTTCTGTTCACACAGTTGCCCGTTATGTCATAAGTTCTCTGTGAGCCGCTTTGATAACTATCATTACCTAGACAACCAGTCCTATTATTTACTGAGCCTGTGACCTGCTGTCTGTAGAATGCACTGGTACCAAACAGGCCCTTTCTTCTGAAGTGAGGTCAAGGATGGGAGAAAACTAGAAAGGGCTCATCACAGGGGACCCTAAGCTGATTATTTATTTATTTGCAATATCTTTGCAATTTTCCAAAAAGAAGATTTGTAATAAACTCAATCTAGAATTTCACAGAATAATAGATTTATTTTCAAATGGAAGGGTGGCTTATTTCTCAGTTGGTCAGTGTTATTCAATCCTGGTGCCACCCGAGGTCATCTGAGGACTGAAGTAGCACATGCCTGCACTGTGTGAAATGCTGTTGTGGCACTTGTTCCTGTATAAATACTTAGGTAAAGAAAATGATTACTCTCATCTTTGTTATTTAGATTCACAAGATCAAGTCAACCTTTATAGATGGATTATTAGCTTGCATGAAAAAGGTAACTGAGACTTAAAAAAATAAAGAAATTGTGAATAAGGAACATGGCTTGTGTGAGTTCAGATACATGCATTACTTGGAATTCTAATATGATGAACTGTCTGCTGTTCTTGGAACTGTATGCTGTGGTCTGTTATTATTCAGGTCTGCTTAGCCCAGGCTAACATCAAGCCCTAGGACCTCCTACTTAGGAGGCAACTCTGTACTGGCCTCCTGTACTCACATCTATCACTGGATCTCTAATAGAACCATTTGAAGTGGATGTTGTTATTTTGGTTTGAACATGAGGAGATAGCAGTCAGAGATGTTCTCTGCCTTGTTTGAGGCCACACAGCAAGTGACAGAACCTGTCTATAGTACACAGCCCCGCCTTGAGTCTAGCTGAGTCCCCCACAGCCAATATCCTTCTTTTTCCCCCCTCACATAGGTTTATAAGGGACACAAAACCCTGTGTTCTATTTCTGCTTCTCCCTGGGTTAGAGGGAAGCTTCCTTTTCACCCACCCTTGATCCTGTGTAGGACTCTGTAACCCCAAGGACACTTTGGGATTGGGAGCTCAGGGCCAGCACTTATTGACCTCTGGAGGAACAGAACAGCAAGTGCGGTGTTGTGGGTGAAGGGCCCAGCATGTTCTTTGCTTCTCATAGGATTTCCAGAGACTAAGCTGATTCTTTTGAATAATACAGGGATCCATTTCCTCCAAGTGGAATCAAACAGGAACTGTGACCGGAAGACTTTCAACCACACATCCTGTAAGTTAGCGCTCTTCATGAAATGCCGGTTCCATGCCTGGCTTGAAGTTTTGCCTAGATATGTGCTTGTGCAAGGAGAGGGCTTCATGTAGATACCTGTGTTTTCCCTGTGTATCCATTCCACTGGTGTTTGCACAGCACCTCTATGTGCTTAGAACAAGACTCAACAAGTGCTGAGTTAGTGAGGGATTCTTCCCACCAGCAGTCTGGGACCTCTAGTGCTGAGAACAAAAGGGACCCACCTCCCCCAATCTTCCTTCCAGGCTTGTCTGGTGACTTCTGATTTCCCAGAGTGTCTCTAAGGACAACCTCCTTTTTTGTTTTTTGAGGAATATTTTTGGTTAGAAAAGCTGTAAGTTTCCTTGAGTTTATTATACAGCTTTTTAAAATTTGTTTTAATTAGTTACACATGACAGTACAATGATCTTGACATATCATACATTTGAATCAGATGGGATATAATTTCTCATTTTTCTGAGTGTACTGGTTGCAGAATTGCATTGGTCATGTAGTCATGTATATACCCACAGCAATAATAAAGTCTATTTTATTCTGCTGTCCTTCCATTCCCCCCTTCCCCTCCCCTCCCCTCCCCTCTCCTCCCCTCTCCTCTCTTCCCATCATTTCTCCCTACCCAATCTAATATGACCTACTTCTTCTTTCTTCCCCCTCACATCTTCATACCTGTATTATATAGCTTTAATAACACTTCAAATAATTAACTTTTAAGTAGTTCTACATTTGTGATGGAAACAAGTCTTGATAGTAATTTTTTTAATATCTTTTTTTAAAGGAGAGAGAGAGAGAGAGAGAGAGAGAGAGAGAGAGAGAGAGAGAAAGAGAGAGAGAATATCTTTTTTGTAGATGGACACAACACAATGCCTTTATTTTTATATGGTGCTGAGAATCGAACCCGGGTCCCGCTCGTGCTAGGCAAGCGCTCTACTGCTGAGCCACAATCCCAGCCCAGTAATTTCTTATTACATAAAAAGTTCCTTAAAAAACAGAAAACAAATGTAAACTAATAACAGTTGCCTTTATGCAGAGCTAACTGTGGTTAGCATCCTGTGTCTTTCCATACTTTTTGTTAGCACATGTATTTATAAAATACTACTTTTCTACAAAAATAAAACCATTATTTTATATTATGCTTTTTTGCTCTAATGCCTCTTGAGATGATATATCAATATTGATCTGAGTCTATATTTAGGTTTAAATATATGAATTAAATATGTGAGTTATTTAAATATATACCATATTATATATACTTATATAATTATGAATATATGCTCATGGTAAAGAAATTCAAGTAATGTGGATGTTTATAGAATAGGAAAATGTAAGTATCTGTCTATCTCATCAAACTCTGTTTAACAGCCAGGCTTCATCTGGGCACCTCTACATAGAGTGTAGCCCATGCATATGGGCAGGAGGGGCACCCTGTTGACCTGTTGGTAGTGGCTGTGTAAGGAGGAGAATGGGGCTGGCATTGAGGTGGATCCTCTTGGGCCAGGCCACCAGTTCTGGGGCCATAAGTTCTTGGGTCTCAGCTATCACTTGGGACTAGTACCCTTCCAGGAAGGCATCACTTGGGCATCCCTTTATGGAGCTCCTCTGGTCTAGACCTTGCTGACAGCAATAGTAAAACTAAGTGACATTAATTCTCATACTAACACCAACCCGCGCCTCTGAGAGAAGGTACTACCATCTCACTGCCCTTTGGTTTATTTCTCAATAACCACATGCACTGTGAGTTCTCTGAGTTGATGATGCTTCTCATGTGGGAGTTACTCAGGAATTCTGTTGGCAAAACTCACTTTTATGGAGGACCTTGTTTTTTCCTGTTGGGGGTTTTAAGTTCCTGTTTTCCATTACATGTCTAGATTAACCTCTTTCTGGACTTTACTCTCTTTGAGAAATTTCCCAACAGTGCTGGAAAACCTCCTCTCAGGTTTTCAATGCAATAAAATGCTTATTTTTCTGTTATTTTTGATGAACATTTCAAAAGAGGAGGTATAAACACCACACAAACATTCAGCCACTGATTTAACTGGAAGTCTGCATCCTTGTTTCAACAGGTGCATTGCCATCTGTGCATTGACTCTCTCTCTGCTAATGGGCTTTTAGATGGTTTTCAATTTTAATTATTTTATGGAGAGATGCCATAAACATACCTATATGTGTTTTTCTGATGATTTCCATAGCATGAATTCCTAGAGAGAGAATTTCTGAGTCAAGATAGCTGTGTCTGTTTGAGGCTTTTCATTGCTAACTTGTTCTCCAGAAGAGTTGTGTTTCCATCACACGGTGTGATGTACAAGGCACGGTTCCCTGATTCCACCAACACAGCTTTCATTTTGGTTAATACTTTCAAACTCTTTTTAAAAATGTCTATTCTTTCAAAAATGTTGGTGAGATTGACTACATACAACGATTTTTCTTCCATGAATTGCCTGCTGGTAACATTGGCCATTTCTCTGTGGACGTTTATTTTTTTCTATTGGTATAATAAAGCTCTTTCTATAGTAAAGGTTAACCCCATCATAAAATGTTGAATTACTTTTCTCCATTTTTAAAAATTTTTAAATATATATTCTGTCTTGCGATAAAATGATGTGTCCCCCTCCCTGCTCCATGGTGCTATGGATTGAACCCAGGGTAATTCTGAGTTAGAATTTTCTTTGCTCTTGCTTATCTCTGTCAGCACCTGCTTGTGGGAACACCACAGGCCATCTGACAGGCCCTCTTTGTTCTTGTCAGTGTGTGCCCTCCACAGGGCATGGTGTATGGCCACCCTCTGAGTAAGTGTCATGTGTTGTGTCCTGTTATATTGGCTTTGTGTTTTCATGGGGCAGATTTTCAGGTATGGGGGTCCCTGGGTCAAAGGATATTATACCCTTTTTACTTTTCATAGATTTATCAGATTTCCTTCCAACTGCACATAGCCCTTGTCCCTGCCATGAGTCGTGGGTGGCAGTGCTTTCCCTACTGTCGCCAAGGGCTCTCCCTGTACTGCAGTCACTTGTTGGTTCTGCCTTTGTATCATCTCAAGCAGTCTTGTCTTGGTCCAAGGTTATTTGAATGTTTATCTCTATTTTCCTATAACTTCAGTGCTTTTGTATTTTTTAATACATAAAACTTGAATCCAGCTATTATTTAACCAGATATTATTGCCATAAGATGGCTGGAGTTTGAATTGCATTATTTCCTTAAAGTGCACAAAATACAATTGATAATTTTGTCTGTGTGTATGTGGTGCTGGGGATCAAGTGTAGGCGTCATGCCCGCTAGGCACTCTACCACTGAGTTATATTATCTCCAGCCCTGATTAATATTTTTTAAAATAAATTATAATTGTGTTTATTCTGCTTTTCCTCACTGTGACCAAAATATCTGATAAGAACAACCAAGCGGGACTGGGGTTGTGGCTCAGCGGTAGAGCACTCACCTAGCACCTGTGAGGCACTGGCTTCGATCCTCAGCACCACATAAAAATAAATAAATAAAAAATAAAGGTATTGTGTTCAACTACAACTTAAAAAAAAAAAAAAAAAACAACCTAGAGGGCTGGGATTGTGGCTCAGCAGTAGAGAACTTGCCTACAAGGCACATGTGAGACACTTATTTGATCCTCAGCACCATGTAAAAACAAATAAATAAAATAAAGGTTCTGTGTCCACATACAACCAAAACATATTTTAAAAAAGGAAAACAACCTAGAGAAGGAAAAGTTTATTTGGTTCAGTTTCAGAGGTTCATTCCATGGTGGGCTGACTCCATTGCTATGGGCATGAGATGAGGCAGATCATGGTGGGAGGGTGATGGCAAAGGAAAAGTGCTCACCTCATGGTGGCTAGGAAGCAGAGAGAGGGGCACGGGAAGGGGCTGCAAGGAAGATGCAGCCTTCCAGGGCACATACCCAGTGATCCACCTTCTCCAGCCATGACCCACCTGCCTACAGTTAACCACCCCGTTAGCCCATTCAAACTAGGATGGACTGATTAGTTACAGCTCCTGTGATCTAATCATCTCACCTGTGAACACTCCTGGGGGACACCCATCCAAATAATAACACATTGTTTTCCATATTTTTATAGTTTTCTATAAAACTATTTCCCCAATTTTATGATGCACACACAAACTCTCAAGGGAAAGTCACTGCTAACAGCTGACTCTGCTGCAGCTCATTGCCACCTCATGTTATTCATGTTATTGTGCTTGTGGTTGTTTCTGATATTAGGAAAATGTGGAATATTTTTGTCTTATGGCTTACCTACATCTTTTCCTGTATTTTGACTTTGTAATGAAGCAGTAACAGGTTATGGTTTATTTAAGAACTGTGAAAAATAATTGAGTCAATGGATTCAGCTCCAGTCTCCATAACTTATACATAATAAACACATTGGATGGGCCAGGGTTGTGGCTCAGTGGTAGAGTGCTTGCCTAGCATGCATGAGGCACTGGGTTTGATCTCTGGCACCATATAAAAAAATAAAATAAAGGTAAATAAATAAACACATTGCAACATTTTTACAACAACTGTTTTAAAGTTTTTGTCAGAAAATAGCAAAATTTTATGACCTGAGTGGCATCTTTTGATCGCCTTTTCCCATGCAAGTTGAGATTTCCCTATTTCTTTATATGTGCAGTAATATTGAGTTATTTGTTAGACATACAGAATATTATGAATCTGGGTATCATTTTAAAATTCCATTAGAATGTTGATACTTTTTTCTTAGTGGGCAGCCTGCCTGGTCAGTTTCAGCTGAGAGTCCTGTCAACAGCATGCTGTGGTGGCATTGAATGTTCACTTGACAAAGCCTCTGCAGTGCTATTTAGGTATTTCCACTTGGCAGCCGCCCAGTGGTCAGTCTAGGAATTGAGTTGTATTCTGTTGGTTCATCTAAAAGTCAGCCCCCAGGTACTATTCAGGATGAGAACAACACAGCAGCTAGAGGCTGAGCCCAGAGGTTTTTTAACAACTCTGTGGTATTGTTTTCCTGAGCTTCTTTCTCTCCATGATCTCTCCTGTTATTTCTGGTTCCTTGGCAATTCCTTTTTTTGGATCTTCTAGCCTGAAATTTGAGGCTTTGTTACTCTGACTCTGTCTCACACTTTTGACCCTGGCCTTGTGTTCAATACTAAGCTGTTAGAAAGGACTGAGTAGGACAAATGTGAATTACTGCCTCTATGATAGTATATTAGATTCTGGTCTGCTTCTCCAGTCTGCCTGTTCATATTCAGCTCTTCCAATTGTTGACCTATACCTTCTGTTAGTGCTGTTGGTGTTTTATCTAAGAGATATTTGCCTAAAGCAAGATTACAAAGATCTTATTCTGTTTTCTTCTATATGTGTTTTATAGTTTAGAGTTTTATATTTCAGTCTATAATTCGGTTTGAATCAATGCTTTATACATGGTAAGAGGTTAAGTGTCTCAATTCATCTTTTTTATTTGTGACTATCTGGTTGTCCTAGCACCATTTACTGAAAAGACCATTCTTTCCCCCATTTAATTGTCATGGCACCTTTGTCAGAAGTGAGTTCACCATAAATATAAGGGTTTATTTCTGTACTCTGAATTTTGCCCATAGTTTTGCCAATGGATAAAAATATGCTGTAGTTACCTATACTATACCAATACTATACTGTTTTTATTATTGTACCTTTCTAGCAAGTTTTTTAATTGGACAAGTGTTCCCAGCATTATTTTTTTTATAGATGTTAGTTATTCTGGATCTTTTCCATGTCTATATGTTCCTTAATCAGCAACTTGTTAATTTCTGAAAAAAATTCTTACTAAGACTTTCATTGGGATTACATTGAATATAGAACTCAATTTGAAAGAATTGACATCTTAATATTTAGTCTTTCATCCTATGAAAAAGGTGAATCTCCTCATTTATTTAGGCCTTCTTTAATTTCTCTCAGTAAGGATTTGTAGTCTCTAGAGTATAGGTTTTTTTGTATATTTTGTCAGATTTCTCTCTTTTTCAATATTGGAGAGCAAACTCAGAGCACTTTACTCCTGAGCTCCATCTCCAGACCTTTTTATTTAATTATTTTATTTTTTTCCACATTTTTCATTGGTACATTGTAGTCATACAATACATATTGATGGAATTTGTTGTTTCATATTTGTACATGCACGCAATATAACAATGTAATTTGGCCAGAATTACTCCCCAGCACTTCTCCTCTCCTTCCCCGCCTCCCACCTCTTGGTCCCTTTTGTCTACTGATCTCCCTTTGATTTTTAGGTGATCTGTCTCCACCTTTATAAGATCCTTGCTTAGCACCTGGATGGCCATCTTAAGTGACAGCTGCCATTTTAAGGAAAGAGTTTCGCTTTCTCACTCTGAGAAAAACTTAACACTCCCTCATAATAATAATTCAACAAGAAGATGCAACAATAATGACCTTCTCTGTCTCTTTTGATTAATTTTTGTGTGAAATTTGCTTTATCAGATATGAGAATTGCTATTCCTGCTTGTTTTCAGTCTCCATTTGCATGGTATATCAATTTCCATTCTTTTACTTTCAGCCTCTGGCTGTCTTTACATGTCAGGTGTGTCTATAGCAAACAACATATAGTTAGGTTTGGTTTATAATCCATTCTTCTAGCCTATGTCTTTTAATCGGAGAGCTGGGACCATTTATATTCAATAATATTATTATAGAGAGCTAATTCTGGCCACTTTTATTTATTTCCAATGTTTAATTTGGTCCTATTTATCATTTGCTTAGCTACTCTTAAAATCATATTTGTTCTTTTGTGAGCTCTGAGGTATGTTTTTTGTTTATTCTGTGTGCACTGTTTCTTCAAGTAAGTTCCATGGTGCCAGTGTAGTAGTCATGAATTCTTTTGGCTTCTGCTTATTAAAGAAAGTTTTAATTTCATGTTCAATTTCAAATTATCTTTGCTGGGTAGAGCAATCTTGGTTGAAACTTATTTTATTTTAGGAATTGGAACACATCATTCCAAGCCCTCCTGGCTTGAGGAGTTTATGCTGAGCCATCAGAAGTGATTCTGATTGGCTTGCCTCTAAATGTGACCTGACATTATTCTCTTGAAGCTTTAAAAATTCTATGCTTGTTCTCTGTGTTTTGCATTTTAATTATAATGTGTTGTGCAGAGGTTCTTTTTTTGATATTGTCTATTGGGGTTCTGAATGCCTTCTGTATCTGGATTTCCATCTCATTCTGAAAGTTTAGAAATTTTTCTATTATTTTTCTGTTATTAATTATAGTTACCCTTTCCATTAGCCCACACCTCACAACCCTTCTCAATTCTAATGATTCTAAAATTTGGTCTCTTCTTGTTATCCTGAAGTTCTTGTATATTTTGGTCATGGTTATTTTTTTTCTTTAATACTGTCTGAATGTTTAATTCGAGTCACTTTGTCTTCCAGCTTGGAGACTCTGTCTTCAGCATGGCCTATTCTATTAGACAAATTGAACATTTTATTTGATTTACTGTATCTTTCATTTCAAGATTTCTGTTTGGTTATTTTTCAATATTTCTATCTCCTTATTGAATTTCTCATTCATATTTTGTACTGACTTCCTTAATTCATTTGTTTTTCTGTCATCTCTTGGAATGTGCTTATAATTTTTATAATGATTCTTTTGAATTTCTTTCTGATATTTCATCCACTTCAATATTTTGGGGGTCATTTGCTGGTGAATTATGAACTTTAGAAGATGTCATGTTATCTAGCTTTTTCCTACTTCTTATATTTTTGTAGTGGGTTTTATGCACCTGTTAGAAGGATTTCTCTCCACTCTTATGTGAGGGCCTTTTGGGGGCACAATCTTCACTTGTCCAAGTGTCCTAGAGTGATCTGGATTGAGAACCCCTTGTAGGTATGGTGTCTTTGTGTTATTTTATTCTGTTTTGCTATAGCAATGGATGTCTGTAGGACCAGGGTGCCCACCCCTAACCATTTCTTTTTTGGGGGGTAACTGGGGATTGAACTTAGGGGTACTCAACCACAGCCTTATTTTGTATTTTATTCAGATACAGGGTCTCACTGAGTTGCTTAGTGCCTTGCTTTTGCTGAGGCTGGATTTGAACTCAAGATCCTCCTGCCTCAGCCTCCCAAGCCCCAGGGATTACAGGTGTGCACTACCACACCTGGCTCTACCAGTAGCTCTTTCTACTTGGGGCCTGTTCATTAGCTTGAGTTTCTCTCTCTCTCTCTCTCTCTCTCTCTCTCTCTCTCTCAATTAAAGAATAGCTGAAGATTCAGTGTCATTAATTTGTGTGTGAAGCAAGGTGGCTGTCTTTTGGTCAAGTTTAGTTCAGCAGCACCAATTTCTACCCGATGAACCTATAGGTTCCCAGTACCTCTCAGAATAGGGGGAAACAAACAATAATAGCCACCAATGCAAACAATATACAGTATTAAACTAAATACTTGGTTCCTACTATGACATCTACAATGTTAATTACCACACACACACACACACACAAAAAAAAAAAAAAAAAAAAAAAAAAAAACAGGAATAGTAGGGTCAGCAATTGCCAACAGCAAAAAACGAAAAGTAACCGTGAACTATATCTGACATTAAAGCAAACTACAGGTGTCAACTGTCATTCATAGCAGTAATAATTACCACAGCATTAATGGTGGGGACAGGAGTTATATAAACCAATTATGCTAAAAGATGGTAAGAATATAGTTAAGAGAAAATAAAATGTGATAGGAAGGTAGGAAAGAGTTCACAATTTTAAAAAGTTAACAAAATGTAGAAGAGATGTTGGATGTGATGGTTATAAGGAAGGAGGAGTCAAAAAAGATGTAAAAAGGTGAAAGGAAGAGCAAAACATCAAACAATAGAATTTGACTATTAGCAAAAAAGAAAAACAGACAAATGAAAAACAAAACAGAACAAATAAGCACAGTGAAAACACACAGAGAACAAAGGAAAAAAATGATTCTTAGTGAAAAATTAAGGAATCATTTCCACTGAGGTGGTCAAATTAGTCAAAAAGAATAGATGGACACTGTCTATGCCTGAGTGTCTTTCTTTCAGTTTTTTCTTGGACAATGTAGTGAGAGTGAGAGCTAGGGCTAGGGGTTGTTAACCCTTTTTTGTCTTTCTGTGTTGCTCACCAGGCTGCCAGTTGGTATAGCCTAAGACTGAAGCTGGTTCAAATAACTCTCAGTTTCTCTTCTCCCCAGTAGGATGGGAGGGGAAGTACTGTCAATTGGAATTTTGTCTACACAGACCAGATTTATGCACTCCCAGGGTAGGACACTGTGGAGTTCCAGCAGTTTGGGCTCAAGTCTAATCAGGCCGCAGGGGCTTTGCTAGGTGGTGTCGTCTCTGGAGAGATTAGATCACACCACTAGCACCTGGTAATTGCCAATCTCTGCTGGGAGTCTGAATCTTAGGAGCCTCCCAAGGATTCTACTTGGGAACAGGGCAAGGAAGCCAATATTTCACCCCCTCTGCTTCCCACAAACACACCCTGAGTATATTCACACTCACCTGTTCAGATTGCTAACTCACTGCAGCTGGTTATGTGAGCCACCAGACTTAAGAGGGAAGGGAGTTGGGCCCCCTTCACTTTTCCCACTTGAATTTCTCTGGGTAAAATATTCTCTGTGCCTGTTTTGCTAGGCTAGGCACGTTCCTGGCTACACAGAAGGCACTTGCCAGCACAGTATACCTATGTTTGCTCAAATCTGTCAGTTCCCACATCAGCAGAAGTTGTAGCATAGCATCCTCAAGATGGCTCTACCTCAGCTCACCATGGCCAGTTTTGATCCATGGGCACTTTTCAAGCACCAGTGCACAGTGCAGCCTCGGGATCAGCTAAGGGCAGGCTGCTTTTCTGACCTCAGGTTTTTCTGCACTAAATCTGTTCATTGTATTTCTCTTTGTTTTCCTTCCCTCTGTGCTGGACCAATGCAGCTACCACTGTTGCTGCTGCTGCTTCAACCAGTGTGGCACCCATGTAGTCTTTTTTCTTTATTTAATGTACCCAAATCTCTGAGACTTTAAGACACTCTGTCCAAAATTGGGTTTTAGTGAAATCCCTCTTTGACCCACCTTGCAGAGAAGTAGTGCTTTGCTGCTTGAATCCCAAGTCACAACAACTAGGAATGCAGCCTTCCTCTAGCCCACCATCTTGAATATTCTCCCTTTTTATTTTTTGTTTTGAGATAGGGTCTGGCTATATTGTCAAGACTGTCCTTGAACTTGTAATCATCCTGCCTCAGTCTCCCACGTTGCTGGGATTATAAATGTGTACCACTGTACCTGGCCAAATATCTAAGTATTTCATATTTTTATACTATTATGGATGGGATTTTTGTTTCAATTCCCATTTGTTCATTGCTAGTATATAGAAATATGGTTTTTACTTGATTTTGCATTCTGCTCCCTTGATAAGCATACTTATTTGTTTTAGTAACTATTTTTGCAGATCCCATCAGATTTTCTATATAGATGATCACGTTATATGTGAATTAAGAAAGTTTTACTCTTCCTTTCTTATATCATTTTTTAAAATTTCATCTTATTGCCTGATGGCAATAAATAAAGCATCTTGCACCCCATTGAATAGGAGTAGTGAGAGCAGATGTCTTGTCTTGTTCCAGAACTCATGGGAAAGCATCCAGTCTTTCATTGGTATAGATTTAACATAAGTACCCTTAACTGGCTTGAGGATGTTCCCTTCTATTAATTGTTTGCTAAGAGTTTTTATATGGATGTTAGATTTTGTTTAATTCCATTTTGATTCATGGAGATCATCATGTGGATTTTCTTTTTTAGTTTGTTAATATGATAAATTACACTGATAGGTTTTCAAATGTCAAACCAATTCTTTATTTCTAGAATAAAGCCCAGGAATGTATTATTTTTATATATCATTGGATTAGATTTGCTAACATTGTATATAGAATTTTTTAATCTATTTCAATGATGGCTGCTTGTTGGTAGTTTTATAACTTTGGCTCTTGGATCTGGGTCTTTTGTACATAAATACCACAATACTACAATATTTTAAAATTATTTTTGTTTAAGCAGCTCATGATTTTTTGGGGGGGTGTGCTGCTGTGGATCCAACCCAAGGTCTCACAAATGCTAAGCAAATGCTCTACTACCAAGCCTCAGCCCCAGCCCTCGTGATCTCTTAACAGATTTAAATAAGAAACATCCTGAATATTTGCCCATGTTGTTATCATTTCTAGTGCTCTTCAGTCCTGAGTACACCCAGACCTCTATTTGGCATCATTTTCCTTCTGCCTAAACAACATCCTTAAACATTTCTTTTTTTCTTTCTTTCTTTCTTCTCTTTCTTCTTCTCCCCCCCCCCCCTTTGGTGGTACTAGGGATTGAACCCAGAGCCTTGTGCATGCTAAGTAAGCACTCTACCAATTGAGCTGTATCCCCCACCCCTTAAATATTTCTTGTAGTGTTAGTCTGCTTTTGCCTTTTATAGTGCTGGAATGTCTTTATCTCTTTTATTTTCTGAAAGTGACTTTTGCAAGGTATAAAATTCTCAGTTGAAAGCTTTCTTCTCTCAGCACTTTGAAGATGTTACTTTCTTCTTACCTTGTTTCTGACAATAAATCTTGTCATTATTGTTTTTGTTTCTCTATACCTAGTGCATCTTTTTTTTTTTTTTTTTGCTGACAGCTTTTAGCTTTTCCTGTTTATCTCTAATTTTGAGAAATTTGATTATGGTGTACCTTGATGTAGTTTTTTCATATCTCCTAGGTTTGTGGTTCATTGAGTTTCTTAGGATCTAAGAGTTTATAGTTTTTAGCAGACTTGTAAAATTGCTGAAAATTGCCAGGCATGATGGCACATGCCTATAATCCTAGTAGCTCAGGAGGCTGAGGCAGGAGGATCACAAGTTCAAAGTCTCAGCATAAGCGAGGCCCTAAGCAACTCAGTGAGACCCTGTCACTAAATAAAATACAAAATAGGGCTGGGTATGTGGCTCAGTGGTTGAGTGCCTCTGAGTTCAATCCCTGGTACAAAAAAAAATTACTGGAAATTATTTATTCATGTACTTTTAATGGCCCTCTTTCTCTCTCCTTTCCTCTGGGGACTTCACATATATTAGGCCACTTGACTTCGTCTCACAATTCACTGAAACTCACCTTTCTTCTTTTTCTTGGATTTTTCACCTATTTCAATTTAGAGAGAGTGTCAGTCAGCTTTCCATTGTTATGTCAAAATACCTGAGAAAACAACATAAAAGGAGGAAAAACTTATTTTGGCTCAGAGGTTTTAACCTTGGTCACTTGACCCCCTGGGTCTGTGGTGAAGCAGAACATCATGGCAGGGAGCACTTGTTAGAGGAACCTGCTCACCTCAAGGCCTCTGGGAAGAGAGAGAGAGAGGGAAGGAGAGACAGGAGCTGGAGTCCCAATATCCCTCTTCAAAGGCAAGTCCCCAGTGACCTAACTTCCTTCAACTAGGCCTACTTCCTCCATATTGTGCCTAAAGTCTTTAGCATATGACTTTAAAAAAAATTTTATACTTTATTTATTTTTATGTGGTGCTGAGAATCAAACCCAGAACCCTGCACGTGCAAGGCAAGTGCTCCACCACTGAGCCCCAGCCCCAGCCCCAGCACATGACTTTTGGGAGACATTTAAGATTCAAACCACACAGCCAGATGATGCTAGTATGTCTTCTGGTTAACTAATCTTTTCTTTTATCCTTTTGGATCTGTTCTTAATCCTGTTACATATGTTCTTCATATTAGACATCACAATTTTCATTACTAGAAACTCACTTTGAATCTTTTTGTACCTTCCATGTCTCTACTTATTTTTTCAGTATAACAAATGCAGTTATAATAATTATAACTGTCCATGGCTGCTAACTTCAACATCTGTGTCCATTGTTAGTTAGTTTTAACAGGTAGTTTTTTCCATTATTCATCACTTTACTGTTTCTTTGAATGACTGGGTGGTCTTTGTGTGAATGGTAGACATTATGGATTCTCGTGATTGAGTACTGGATCTTTTTGAATTCCCATAAATATTACTGAGCTTGGGGCTGAGGTTGTGGCTCAGTGGTGGAGCGCTTGCCTAGCATGTGTGAGACACTCAATTCGATTCTCAGCACCACATATAAATAAATAAAATAAAGATTCATTGATAACTTTAAAAAATATGTATTACTGAGCTTTGTTCTGGGATGAGTTATTTGGAAGTAGTTTATTCCTTCTGATCTTGCTTTTATGATACATCTGGCAGGACCAGAGAAGTGCTCTAAGATTAATTATTCTCCTCCCTTGAGGAAAGACCTTCTGGAGTATTCTACCAAGTGAATACTGAGCCTTTCAAGATGACTGATGGGAACAGATCTTTTCCTGGCCCTGTATGAACACAGGGCCTTGTTACCTACTCCTTCAGATGGTTTTCTACAGACGTTGGTAGTTTTGTCACACACATGCAAACATCAGTTCTCAACTGAATATTTAGCTCTCTAATGGCCTCAAGAAAATTGATTTTATGTATTGTCTGGCTTTTCCTCACTGTAACTTTCCTTTCAATTTGGTACATCCAAAATGGAGTAAAAATTCCCACCTAGTATTTTTAATTCATCTGAAATGTTACCTTCTTATGTCTTCCTAAATTGGAATGGTTCATCAATCACTGGCAGTTTTGTCAGAACTTCAGTCTGGTGTCCCTGTACTTTCCAATCATGACACTTATGATACTGGGTTGTAACAGCCTGTTAACTTATGTTTACCTCTCCAGGTTTTAAATCCTAGAAATTCCTTTTCTCCCTGATTTCTCTCTACCTGGAACTGGAAATTGATTGAATGGAAAACTGCCTGTGTGATCTGTTCTTGAATTGTCTTTAGTGTCTCAAAGTCTTCTGGTTTGGGATCATCTCCTGGTTTCTGCTCAGAGGATATATCTTCAGCAAGTGTTATTTGTGCCCTCTCTCCTGGTCCTCCTGTCCTGCCATAGCTCAGTTAGATTTTCCCCATTTTCTTGGACACACTGGCCATCCAGATTAGGAGTTGACAACATGGCCATGCCTCTTCCTCATGCTGGCCTGCCATGTTTGCACTTGAGGCCTGACCCATAGAGGTGGTTATGAGGTCATCACTTTGTCTGAATTCTCTTCCTCTGACTCAGGTACTTTGGGGTTCAGGCCTGTCTGTCCTTGTTTTGTACCTCCCTTGTAGAACTACTGTGTGTTTCACAAAGGCCTTCTCATAGGAGTTGCTGAGGACCTTTGCTCTCACTGTACTTGCCAGGAGCCACATTCTTCCATCCAATACCTCCTTATCACACATGGCTTTAAATGTCCTGCTAGTGTTTCTACATCAGTGGGGTCAGTTTTTGCCAATGTGCTCATTTCACTATAGTACCACTCGTGACACTGGCTCAGAATCTATTAGCATTATGAAATTCAAAATATCTGACCTTTCACTTGGTATTTTTTACAAATTCTACAGTGTCTTGAGTTCTCATTTTTCTTCTTAGGTTAGTAATTAATTTTTTTTAAAGTTACCACTGTATTATTATTTGGAAATGTTAAAAACATTTTTTTGAGCTGGGTTTTTGCTTTAATTCTTTCGTCAGTGAGTTCTTTATCCCCTGCAGTTTTCCTTATTTTTCTAACTATACATCTAGTGTTTCACTAGCATGTTTATACTTGCTTTTTAGTTCTTAGCTGGGTTGGAGTCCAACTTGCATTTTGTCGTATGTGGCAGCACTTTGATATGATTTGACTCCTGTGCCCTCATGTGTTCCTTGGCCCTCAGGCCACTGTTCTTGACAATCATGTAACTTTTTCTTCTCCCAGATCCCAGCCTTCTTTGGCTGGTGGCTGCCTGTTAATTCTTCTGGTTTCCACTTGGAAGACATGTCCTCAGGATACTCTGACCTGTGGCATAGATCTCATTGCTTTACAGACTCCACCACACTTGTTTTGCCAGACTCTGGAGTTTTTGCCAGTCTGACAAAGGTAAACAACTATCTCATTGCGGTTTCATTTCATTACTTTAATTACGAATGAGGGCAAGCCTACATTCATGAGTACTGGTCATCAAAGATTTTTTTCAATGACTTATCTATTTATTTCCTTTCCCTAATTTCCATTTATGGCTTGTCTTTTACTTATTAATATGTAATAAAAGCTCTTTATTATAATATTAGTCTTCTGTTGACTTATATAAGTATCTTCTTTCAAATCTATTTTTTTTTTATGCTGTAGTCTACATCTTCACCAAATTTGTAGTCTTTATGGTTTGTACTTTCTAGTGGCTTGGTTCTTTATTTTGTTTGTTTTGTTTTGGAGACAGGGTCTCACAGTGTTGCCCAAGCTGGTCTGGAATTCCTGGGTTCAAGCAATCCTCCCAACTCAGCTTCATGAGAAGCTAAGACCACAGGCATGTGCCACTATACCTGGTTTTCTGTGTTTTATTTGAGGAAAATTTCCTCGTACAGAGACTATAAATATTTTCAAATTATCTCTCCAAAGTTTTTTTTTTTTTAACGTTGGGTCTTTAGTCTCAGTGGAACTTGTTTTTACATTGGTATAAAGTAGAAGTCTGATTATTTTTTCCATTTGGTTACTGCTTATTGTAACTATTGCTATCTTAAGAATTTGTGGTGCAAGAGTTAATAACTAGAATCAACAAATGGGACTTACTTAAACTAAAAAGTTTTTTCTCAGCAAGAGAAACAATATGAGAGGTAAATAGGGAGCCTACATCATGGGAACAAATGTTTACTCCTCACACTTCAGATAGAGCCCTAATATCCAGAATATACAAAGAACTCAAAAAATTAAACAATAAGAAAACAAATAACCCAATCAACAAATGGGCCAAAGACCTGAACAGACAATTCTCAGAGGAGGACATACAATCAATCAACAAGTACATGAAAAAATGCTCACCATCTCTAGCAGTCAGAGAAATGCAAATCAAAACCACCCTAAGATACCATCTCACTCCAGTAAGATTGGCAGCCATTATGAAGTCAAACAACAACAAGTGCTGGCGAGGATGTGGGGAAAAGGGTACTCTTGTACACTGCTGGTGGGACTGCCAATTGATGCAGCCAATATGGAAAGCAGTATGGAGATTCCTGGGAAAGCTGGGAATGGAACCACCATTTGACCCAGCTATTGCCCTTCTCGGACTATTCCCTGAAGACCTTAAAAGAGCGAACTACAGGGATACTGCCACATTGATGTTCACAGCAGCACAATTCACAATAGCTAGACTGTGGAACCAACCCCGATGCCCCTCAATAGATGAATGGATAAAAAAAATGTGGCATTTATACACAATGGAGTACTACGCAGCACTAAAAAATGACAAAATCATGGAATTTGCAGGGAAATGGATGACATTAGAGCAGATTATGCTAAGTGAAGCTAGCCAATCCCTAAAAAACAAATGCCAAATGTCTTCTTTGATATAATGAGAGCAACCAAGAACAGAGCAGGGAGGAAGAGAAGGAGGAAAAGATTAACATTAAATAGAGTCATGAGGTGGGAGGGAAAGGGAGAGAAAAGGGAAATTGCATGGAAATGGAAGGAGACCCTCATTGATATACAA
Source organism: Callospermophilus lateralis (assembly GCF_048772815.1). Classification (NCBI taxonomy): domain Eukaryota; kingdom Metazoa; phylum Chordata; class Mammalia; order Rodentia; family Sciuridae; genus Callospermophilus; species Callospermophilus lateralis. Next base: position 1,671,081 of record NC_135312.1, on the reverse strand, counting down.
AATTACATATAAGAGAATTTGAGGGGGGAAGGGAAAAAATTAAGGAGAGAAATGAATTACAGTAGATGGGGTAGAGAGAGAAGATGGAAGGGGAGGGGAGGGGGGTTAGTAAAGGATAGGAAAGGTAGCAGAATACAACAGTTACTATTATGGCATTATGTAAAAATGTGGATGTGTAACCGATGTGATTCTGCAATCTTTGTAATGTTTTGAATAACCAATAAAAAATAATAAATTAAAAAAAAAGAATTTGTGGTGGTTTGTAACAGCTCTGTCATTCAATAATTTTGGTAAATGTGTGGGTCTGATTCTAGACTCTCAGATATGTGCCCTGCATGTATTTGTCTCTGTTCACACAATCTTGGCACAATGCAGTGTCACTGGAGATGTGAATCCCCATGCATCCTCCACACAGCCCTGCCATGGCATTCCCCTCTCACTAGTTGCGGCCTTCTCACTCAGCATTTTTATCCCCCAAAGCAGGCCTGGTGTCTGCTCATGACAGGTGCTCATATCATGGAAGGGAAAAGTAAAATCAGAACTCAAGTCTTAGTTACAGAGTGCTAAATACAGCTAATGTGCCATTGTGGGAGAAACCTTGTAAGGGGAAAGCATTAGTTCTTACGGTTCATATTCATTAGCTAAAGGGATTTTCTCTAGCAGTGCATATATTCAATCAGTATTAACTATTTGTGTATGTGAAGAGCTAGCATTTTCCATAATGGCTCACACATGGAAGGATTTTGATAATACCCTAAATTAATTCTAGCTGAGAGTCTTCTTAACAATATTTTAAATAGTGAATACTCATTTAATAAAACACTTCTTATAATTTTGAGAAAATTTATTATTCTTTCAAAAGAATATGTTTAAAATAACTGATATTTTTTTAAAAAATTTAAGTTCCCCATGAATAATTTATTATCACCTAAAGCTACTAGGTATGACTAACAGTTTAGTTTTAAGGGACACCTGGGGTTGTTTCCAGTTTCAGGATATTATAAATAAAACTGCTATGGAGATTGAGCTTTAAATTTTTGTGTGAACTTAAGTCCTTTCTCTGGGATAAATGCCCATGAGTGCAACTGTTAGATCATACATTTTTAAATACATTTGTGAATTCTACATTCTGATATTTGTAAAGGATTTTTGTATTTATTCATGACTGATATTGTTCTGTATTTGGTTTGGGTATCAGGGTCATGAAGATTGGAAAATGGTCTTTCCTTTTGTGTTTTCTGGAAGATATTGTGTAAATCCTCTAATGAAATCATATGGGCATAGAAATTTCTTTTGTTTTTTAAGCATTTTTAATTGTAGATGGTCATGATACCTTTATTGTATTTATATATTTTATGTGGTGTTGAGGATCAAACCCAGTGCCTCACACATATTAGGCAAGTAAGTGCCCTACCACTGAGCTACAACCCAGCCCCTAGAGATTTCCTTTTAGAGAGTTTTTAAATTATGAATTCAATTTCCTTAATTGTTAGAGGGTTGTTTATATTATCTATTTAATAATGGGTGAATTTTGTTAGCTTGTTTTTTCTGAAGAATTGGTCCATTTTGTCTAAATGTGTAACTCGTGGTATAATTGTTTAGAGCATTCCCTTATCCTTTTAGTATCTGCAGAGTCTATAGTGATAGTTTCTGTATAAATCCTGGTATCGATTACTTGTGACTTCGTTTTACTGAGAGCTTGTCAGTTTTATAAGTCTTTTCAAATAACTAGCTATTTGTTTCACTGATTTTTCTTTTTTAAAAAATATTTAGTTGTCAATGGATCTTTATTTTATTTATTTGTACACGGTGCTGAGAATCGAACCCAGTGTCTCACATATGTTAGGCAAGCATTACCAGTGAGGCTCAACCCTATCCCATTTCACTGATTTTTCTATTCTTTTTTGTTTTCAATTTATTGATTTCTGTTCTTTATTATTTCCTTTCTTCTGCTTGATTTGGGTTTGTTTTGCTTTTCTTTTTCTAGGCTCTTGAGACATTTTCTTTTCTATCATGTGTGCATTTTTAATGCTATAAAATTCCCTCTCAGGGGTCTGTGGTTGGGGCTCAGCGGTAGAGTGCTTGCCTAGCATGTGTGAGGCACTGGGTTCGATTCTCAGCACCACATATAAATAAATAAAGGTCCATTGACAACTAAAAAATGTTTTTAGAAAGTTTCCTCTCAGCACTGCTCTGGATGTTTCCCATTTTGATGTGTTATATTTTCTCAAAGAAAAATCACACCAGGCAAAAGTTAAGTAGGCAAGGCAGAGTTTATTCAAGACTATTGTAATAAGAGAGAGAGATTGCACTCAACTCCAGATACAGCAGGGGGCCCTGGGGACTTAGAGCCCACAGGCAGGGTGAGGGGTCAGTTCCTGGAAGATTGCTAAGAGGAACTTGGCTAACTACCAGGTGGGAGAATTGTTGCTTAACTCAGCCAGTCTTTTCTGTGGCACTTGACTAGAGAAGTCAAGTGTTTAAAGTTTCCCATCTTGCAAGCTGCCCTTTTCCTGGTCCTTGGACCAACTAGAGCAGGCTTTTTATTGTTTGTTTGTTTGTTGTTGTTATCTTCTGTGGCCATTGGCTTCTCTAGAACCCAGACTAGGACATAATAGGCACAAGGAAATTGTGGAATTCAGCTCTGTGTAATTCTTTGTGTCCTTCAGTCACTGGTCAATCTGCCTTCTGTCCACTTTTCAGAGTCTTCTAATGGTTGCTGTATATGCAGAGCCCAGGGTTTTAGTTGTACCTAGTAGGAGAAAGTATGTTTCTGCCACCTTCCTGGAAGTAGAAGTTTCTTTGGTGGAAGCTTTAACAGAACAAAAAGCTTGTAGCATAAGGATGATTTTGAAATATTTGCTGCTGTATATTTTATTCCCAGTACCTTTTGTTACTGAGAGACTGCGAGCCATTGGGGCTGGGCCTGTTACTTCTCATGAGGGAGTACTGCTGAGAATGAAGAAGTCATGCTCAGCTCTGGCTTTCAACTAGAGCTTGTGAAAGAGCATAGTAGGAATAAGAAAGGAATGAGGTCAGGTGCACATGCCTCAAATCCCAGCTACTAGGAGGCTGAGACAGGAGGATCGCAAGTTCCAGGGCAACCTGGGCAACTTAGTGAGAACCTGTCTTAAAATAAAAACTAGAAGGGCTGGGGATGTAACTTGGTGGTAGAGCACCCATGGATGGGTTTAGTCCCAAGAAAAGAAAATAATCAGGCACTACCAATCTAAAAGTGTTCTGCTTTATATTTTTAGTCTCCATACATGGAGACTGAGACTCTGTTCCCAGCTTGGAAGCCTGGGGGAAGCAGCCTTCCAGGAGCACGATCCAATGGGGAGGGCAGGGGACAGTGGGACTGAAGTAGCTCTGTCCCACCAAGTCTCCTTGGACCCCCAGGGCATGGATGGAGCTGGAAGTTCCTGGGTCAGGAGCACCTCTGACTCAGAGCCTTGCATTTTCCCATTTTAACATTATAAAGGACCCACTTAGTAGATAGGATCTAGATCTGCTTCATGGGAAGGCCCACTTTTTAGAAATGGATGACAGCTCCCTAGCTTGGGATTAGTGCCTAGAGGGAAGGCACAAAGCAGAGCACAGGACTGAACTTAGTGGGGCCTCTGAAAGGGCTCTGACCCCAGCCCCTCAGGGTAGAAACCCTAGTGGTGGCTAGGGACAGTCAGTAGAGGGGCATCCACCCCTCCACAGACCACCATACATGGAGACTGAGACTCTGTTCCCAGCCTGGAAGCCTGGGGGAAGCAGTCTTCCAGGAGCACAATCCAATGTGGAAGGCAGGGGATAGTGGGACTGAAGTAGCTCTGTCCCACCAAGTCTCCTTGGTCCCCCAGGGCATGGATAGAGCTGGAAGCTCCTGGGTCCGGAGCACCTCTGATGCAGAAATGAAAGCCCCCACGTGTCTGATTCTCTTTTGACCCTAGAGTGGAGCTGTGACAGGTACAGCCAAGGTCAGGTCCACAGGCAGAGTGAGCAGAGCTGCAGAATATGGTGGTGGTATCAGGGCCAGGACCAAGCTGGCAGAAGCACATCAGATGCTGGCCATGGTGCAGTCAGACTGTAGTCTTGTTGTGGACTCTTCACCCATAGAAGCGAAGGAGGCAGGGAGCACGGATGGAAAGCAGCAGAGCCAGCAAGGGTCAGGGTAACTCACGCTGGTGATATAGGACCTCCCCCTCCTGGTGGAGGGGGTTGTGTGGTTTCCCTGCCATATAGCTCCCCAGGCGCTCCTTTGGGAAGGAGGAGCCTGAGTGGAAGAATGATAGCCTGTGGGGTGGATGGGTGGACGGCTGAGCTCTACTTTCCTCAAATGCCTGAACCAGCATTACAATGCTGTTAATCCATGTGTGCAATCAAGAACTTTCAGCTGAATGAATAGAAAACCAAACTCAAGCCAACTTCAACAGTTTAAGGGTATTTCTTACCTTTCCTGAGTTAGAAGTCTCAGGAAGGCTAGTCTCTCGGGCAAGGTTCATTCTTACTATCTAAGTTATAGGGACTAGTCCAGCTTCTTTCTCCCCTTTTCTCAGTCCTCTCTGCCCCAAGGTATAAAGTCCTAGTAGATATTTGGTGTGTTTGCCCAGTTTATCTCCAGAAGGGATGAAAAAATGTCTCTCTGGGCAGCTTTCATGAAAGATGAGGAAACAGATTTGCAGACACCCTCAGCAAGCATCTTCTTCATCTCTGTGGCCTGGAGATGGATAGGTCTGCTGGCTGGCTTAAAGATGTGGGGCACACTGACAATCTGAGTGCCATTTTCTAAAGAAAAAGGAAGAGAGGCTGCTGTATGACCCAAACATCCAGAATCCTCCACAGGTGGCAAGATTATCTTTTCCCTGTAATTGGCAGAAATAAGGTTTACAAATTTTAAACCTACTCTGTAAGATAGGTTTAACTTAACCAGTACCCCTTGAAATGTACCCCAAAAGAGCTACTTATCATTCATCTTCCTGGTTCTAATAGGAAATGTGCTGTTCTGTCTTTCAAGGACCAGCCATTGGTCAGTTGTTTTCTGGTGAAGATCTTAGAGTTTGTCCTCAAGGCACAGACTGCACCACCCATGAAGAACCTTGTTCTCCTACACTGACATTCATGCATTCTTTTCTTCATGATCATGTAAATGTTGCATAGCTCATCTGAACAATTCTAATTAAGATCTTTACATCATTGGCAAGTTATTTTTTGGCTTTGTTGACAAATACACTTCCCATACAATGTAATTTAAATATCTTTCAAAATATTTATTAGCCACATTTTTTTTTTATCCATTCATCTATTGAAGGGCATCTGGGTTGGTTCCACGGTGTAGCTATTGTGAATTGTGCTGCTATGAATATTGATGTAGCTGTGTCCCTGTTGTATGCTCTTTTAAGGTCTTTTGGGTATGGCCAAGAAGGAGAGGAGAATAGCTGGGTCAAAAAATGTAGCATTTATACACAATGGAATATTACTCAGCACTAAAAAATAACAAAATCATGCCATTTGCAGGGAAATGGATGGCATTAGAGCAGAATATGCAAAGTGAAGCTAGCCAATCCCTAAAAAACAAATGCAGAATGTCTTCTTTGATATAAATGGGGCGACTCAAAACAGAGCAGGGAGGAAGAGCATGAGAAGAAGATTACCATTATTTAGGGACGAGAGATGCGTGGGAATGGGAGAGAGAAGGGGAATTGCACAGAAGATGGTAGGAGACCCTCATTGTTACGCAAAATTACATATAAGATGGTGTGAGGGGGAAGAAAAAAGAGAGAGAGAGAGAAATGTGTCACAATAGATTGGGTAGAAAGAGGTGATGGGAGGGGAGGGGAGGGGAGGGAGGGGATAGGAAGGATAGCAGAATACAATAGGCACTAGTATGGCCCTATGTATAAACGTGGCTGTATAACCAATGTGATCCTGCAATTGTATACATGGAAAAATAAGATTATGTACCGCATTGAATCAAATGTATGATATGTCAAGATCATTGTAATGTTTTGAGCAACTAATAAAAAAATTAAAAAAAATATTTATTAGCAAAATGTCCATAAACCATGTAATTATTACTAAATCTGTACCACTATTTGAAACCCAAATGAGCTTTTAAAATCTCTATAATTTAATGATTTATGTTTTTCTGCTTCTGTTTAGAGTGAAGTGAGTATATTTCATGTGTCACTTACAGTGGGAAGGGGAGTCTTCCAGTGCTTTCCATGCACTTCCTCTTCACTGGGCTGAGGGCAGAGCAGGTACCATAGTGGATACCACAGACTCAGTTCCCTACTGTATTCCATTTCACATGCTGGTTCTGTCCTGAGGAATTGTGCCCTGTGCTTCAAAATCGTTGTCAGGGCCCGACATGGACAGGTGGAGTAACCTTGTTCCCTCTCAGTCATGCTGTCCCCCCTGAGCTACAGCCCAGGCTCCTGCTTTGCTTGCTTGCCAGAAGCCAGTGCTTCTCTCCGGAGGCCTGTCCCATTTCTCCTCACCCACCGCCCCACCCACCTTGTGGCTGCTCTGCCTGTGCCAATCATCTAGCTCGGCCTGCTTGGCTAAATATTGGAAAGTCAGATGCCTTGGGAGTTGTCCCATTCCCAGAGCAGTAGACCTCTTCCCGTGCTCCTTTCTTCTCAGGCCACTGCACAGTGCCTCCTTAACCAGCATGCCCACCCAAATTCCCCTTGAGCTTCCAGTTACTCTCCATTCAGCTTTCCTTCAGGTATCTCAAAAGGCGCACTGATCTCCCCATTTTAAAACCACATGTGCCTCTCTGGGATCACTAAGTGGGTGATGGTATTCCTCAGGTCACTCAGTCACCTGGGCCAGAGTCCTGCAGAACCTAGTTAGTCACCACTCCTCTAGGACTACCTCCTGGCATGGCTCACCCTGCCCTTCTTGACCACTCATTCTGGGACAGTCTTTGTTGACTCCTTTCCTGGTACCAGCTCTGTAGTCCACCAACTCTGTTCAGTCAGGAAGATCTCTCAGAAATGCAAATCAGTCCTGTAGCTCTACTGCTCCAGAGCCCTCAGTGCAGACTACCTCCTTTTTTAGCATCCAGGGCACTTGCTTCTCCAATCCTGTTTTCGGCTACTCCCCATCCATCCATTGATTCATTCATTCATGACCTAGTTACTGTGGGCCAGGCTGTTTTAAGGTGATTCTGCTGTATCTGTCAGAACCTTTGCCCTGTGGAATCTAGGAGTGCAGGGCATGAGACAGTCAATAATTAAATCAGATGAGCAATAATGCAAAAGACAGTATCATAATATGGAAAATACATAACAAGGAAAGGATGAACAGTACAGGGGAGTGCAATCTTGAATAGGGGTGTCAGGGTGGGCTCCCTGAGGAGGGGACACTAAGCCATGGCTTTCAGGAGGCAAAGGAGAGGGGAGACATACCAGCAGGAGTAGTCTAGGCAGAGAGGGCCACTGATGTACACCCAGGGCCAACTGTGCCGCTTACAGGGTCCTGTTCCCCATGTAGAGTCAGGGCCCACACTGCCCTTGGGCTGTAGATTAGGCTCCAGGAGCTGGGTGGATCCAGTGCATGGGCTGGGTTTCCTGGCAAGACCCATTCTCGTGCTCTGTCTCAATTGTCCTTTCATGATTTTTTGTTGCTATGGTTTTTGCTTGTTTCACTTTCCCTTGTTTTAAGAAAAATCATTCAGGAAACATCCACATTATCTGACAGGACTACAGAGGCAACAGAGCCTTGGATTTACACAGACTTGAGTTTAAATACCAGCTTATTTTCTAGATGTGCGGCTCTAGCAAGTCACTTAACTTATAGAAACCTCAGTTTTCTCATCCATTAAATGGAACAAGGTAACACCTCCTTTGCTATGTTAGTATGAAAATAACCTTTTATTCTATTCACTCTTCAGTGCCTGTCACTGGCCCTGCAGCCTCATTCCAGAGGCCATGGGAGGATGAAGTGAGAGCAGGGTTGCCATTACTGTTTCTGGAATTCCCCCATCTCCCAGGCTTGGCACCTGCAGTTTGGAGCTCTGGCCCTCATGACACCCAAGCAGAAAGGCAATGGGTAGTATGCTCAGGGGTATAGTATCCTTCACCCACAGCTGACACTCCCCCTGCCTAGCATTTCACTTACAACTACTCACATTTTAACTAATGCCTCATGTGGAATTAAATGTCACCTTGGCACCTCACCTTTTGCTGAATGTGAAATAAAGGCTCTTAACATTGAATTTTTCTAAGTTCTCTTATTTCTTTGTACATACCAAAGTTCGCCATGAAAGCAAATCCTGCAGTGCCTACTTTCCACCACTGGCACTTTCTCTCCAGCTGCCACCAGAGACTTGTCTGCCCAGAGTAAGCAGCAGAAGTCAATCACATGGCTTTCCCACTGGTGCACCTCCATATTCTGGAGAATCTGGCTGTGCTTATTTATACAGGGAGCTTGAAAGTGATTTTCGTACACTTTTATATCCACACTAACAGCAGAAAAGTTTATACCCTAGAAGAGAATAAAACTAAGAAAATGATCCCAGTTTGCTTTTAAAGGTCCATAGTTTGGGAACTTTTTAAGAGCTCCTGCATCTGTGCGAATGCATTGTATTCACTCTGTTCACCCTGTGCTCAGCTCCAGTGTTCAAGCGCCTCACAAGCATGGTCTCATGGTTCAAGCTTATGGGTTGGACCTGGGCGTTCATTTTCATGTGTGGTCAATTCAAGGGGATGAACTGACATGACATAAATAATACACAATGGACTCCAACAAACTGACTTGAAGGCTCATGTGGAAATGTACAGATATTACTATTTGGAATCAGCATGGATAACCAACTGTGCACCTGAGGAGGTCCATGGAAGCCCAGCCCCTCCTGGCCATGTGGTGTCTGCAAGTAGTTATCATTTCTCTCTTCCTTTTCCTCAGAAGGGCACAGTCCTACCTGTGTGTTGAGATCTGGTCTGCTGGGTGGTGTCTGACTTGTTTGCTGCTGCAGCCTGTGACAGTGTGCTTCCATCTGTGACCGAGGGTGCCCCACTCATCCCAGAGGCCCATCCAGGAGCTGCACAGCATTTCATGTATGCTTGTATGAAGGTAACACCCTGTATGTGAGCAGATGTTCACAGGCCTGGCTGGCACACAGGTCTTGCTGCAAAGTGATGAGAAAGGCATCAGCATTGGAGAACTCTTGTGGACTGCCACTACCTTCAGGAAGGCCTTGCTGGAGGAGGATGGTTACAAAAGGAACACATGGTTCTACGGCTGCTTACCATATGTATTTCCTAGTACCACCCCTCAGGGACCTGAAGTACTCTTCCTTTCTCTCAGAGCACCCATGGAGATTTCCTGTAATTCTTTTCCAGTTTTGTCCATGTGAACCTTGAGTCCCGTAATTTATGTGTATGATGCACACCTTATGATAGATGGGAACTTGTGTCTGAATTCATTGAATTGCTGCCCCCATGTCTAGTAGTACTTAATGAATATTGGATGCTTGCAAAAGACATCAGTAGAACTAAGGAGTTAAGATATGTAAATGGCCACTTATATATCATGTGCACTCAGTGTTCAGTTACTGATGAGCTTTAATGCCCTTTGGCTTTATTCATGCATTGACCACACATTTTATTAAGCACTTTATACATGCTGGGCAGCTGGAAAGGGGGAACCAGGACCTGAATTGTATGAGTCTGTGGTCAGTATTTGGTCTGATATTTGGAGAATGCTGTCAAGGGCACTGCAACAGACACCAAACCCTGCTCAAGTAGGAAGCTAGAGTCTTCTTCCTCAAGGAAAGAGGGCTTGTGCTGAGACTTGAAAGATTATGAGGAGTGTGTAGCATGAAAGAGAAGGAGAAGTTAAGACTGATACCACTACACACCTATTAGAATCACTGAAATTGCTGTAAATCGTCATCATTGCTGGTGAGGATGTAGCGCAATAGACAATTTATTCATTGTTTCTGGGAATAAAAAATTATATAGCTGCTTTGGAAGAGTTTGGCACATTTAAACAAAACTAAATACTGTATGATCCAGCCATCACCCTCCTAGGTATTTATCAAACTGATGTGAAAACTTACGTCTCCACAAAAACCTGGACACAAGTGCTTATGGCAGCTATACTAATTATTACCCCAACCCAGAAGAAACCAAGATGTCCTTCAGTGGGTGAGGGGATAAACAACCTATGATACATCCATATAGAAGAATATTCTTCAGTGATACGAAGGAATAAGTTATGAAACCTCAAAAAGACATGGATGAATCTCTAATTTGTGAGTGAGAGAAGCTGATCTGGAAAAACTGTATACCATGATTCCAAATTATATGACATTTTGGAAAAGGCAAAACTGTAGAGATCATGAAGATATGAGTGGTTGCCAGATGTTCGGGGCTAGGTGGGGAGGTGATGGTGAACAGGTAAAGTCTGGGCTTGTTTTAGTGATGAAACTGTTTTGTGTGATACTGCAATGGTAGACGGCTAAACAGCACATGTTTGTGAAGATCCACAGCATATACAACACAAAACATGAACCTTAATGCAATTTTAAAAAACAGTTTATGAGGTTAGAGGAATTGCTAGATGGGAAGCAGCATGTAACAGGTCAATACAGCTCTATAAAAATGTATGAAAAAGGGGCTGGAGTGTGGCTCAGTGGTAGAGTGCTTGTCTAGCATGCATAAGCCACTGGGTTTGACTCTTGGCACCACATATAAATTAAAAAAACTTAATTAACAACAAAAAATAAATATATACTACAAAAATATGAAACAAAAAAACTCAACACCAAAAAGCCAAATAACCCAATCAATAAATGGGCTAAGGAACTGAACAGACAGGTCACAGAAGAAGAAATACAGTTGATCAACAAAAATGTGAAAAAATGTTCAATATCTCTAGCAATTAGAGAGATGAAAATAAAAACTACTCTAAGATTTCATCTCACTCCAGGCAGAGTGGCAACCATCCAGAATACAGGCAACAATAAATGTTGGCGAGGATGTGGGGGAAAAGGTACACTCACACATTGCTGGTGGAATTGCAAATTGGTGTAACCACTATGGAAAGCAGTATGGAGATTCCTCAGAAAACTTGGAATGGATCCACCATTTGACCCAGCTATCCCACTCTTTGGTTTATAACCAAAGGACTTAAAATCAGCATACTACTGTGATGCAGCCTCATCAATGTTTATAGCAGCTCAATTCACAATAGGTAAACAATGGAACCAACCTAAGTGTCCTTCAATAAATGAATGGATAAAGAAAATGTGGTATATATATTCAATATTATTCAGCTTTAAATAAAAATGAAATTATGGAATTTGCTGATAAATGGATGGAGTTGGAGAATATCATGCTAAGTGAAATAAGCCAGTCCCAAAAAACCGAAGGCTGAATGTTTTCTTGGCCTTTGAATTAGCATCTGTTTTATGCAGATGCTAATTCACAATAAGGAGGGGGAACTAGGGAAGAATAGAGTTACCTTAGATTAGGTAGAGGTGAGTTAAGGGAGGGGAGGGGAGAGAATATGGGATAGGAAGGACAGTAGAATGAAAGAAACAGACATTATTGCCTTAGGTACATATGTGACTGCATGACCAATGTGATTCTATAACATGTACCATCAGAAAAATGATAAATTATACCCATCTATGCATGATATATCAAAGTGCATAAATGCATTCTACTGTCATGTATAACTAATTAAAACAAATTTTAAAAATTTAAAAATGAATGAAATAACCTCACTGAGGGAAATTGGGGGGCAGGGAAGGGGAGGTAGTGACCTTAAATGAAAACAAAAGGTAGGAGAACTGAACATAGTCACTTACACTAGTTGACAAAATTTTTTTCCATGGGGTACACATTAACAATTCTGATACACTCTGCATGTGCTCTGGATTAATAGCTAAATAGATGGATGGTAGATGGTGGTAACCAGGCTTCTCACTGTTAGAATGATCTGTGTGGCAATGGGTTAGAATTGGAGACACTGGTGTGAAATCATGTCAATGAACTTCATGTAGATACGGATGGCTGCATATGGAAGTACTTAGAGATATGTGAGTACACATAGATCAGCCCACACCTGTATTTCCTTTCTCTGTTGGTTGAGAGGATCTAGAAGCAGTTAAGCATACCCAGCACCCAGCAACTAGGTCCTGTCATCTAACATCAGTTTCTAATCAAGAGACTAGGGCTCCAGGGGAAGAGGGCTGATTCTAGGACTGGGCAGAAAACATATTAGATGAGGCTGGGATGTCTTGTACTACCAGAAAGTAACAAAATGTTTAAAGTAAAAAATAGATTGGGCCAGAGGGACACAGGAGCTGACTGAAAGAGATCTGGATGGCTAAAGTATGAACAATCTAAATAACAAAGTAGCATTGGGATATAATCCAAAGCATAAAATAAATATCCATGAGTCCATATTGATATAAACAAGTGAATAAACAAATAAGAAAGAATAAATAAATCTCTCTTGCAGAAGGATGTCAAATAATTTCTGTAGGTACTCTGTCCTCAAGGCGACGGATGTAACCCCTCACTCTAGTAGTATGGCCATGCTTACTGTCTTCCTTCCAAAAAGAACAGTATGGAAAGAGTGAGAAATAATAGCTTCACACAGGGGAAACCTGTCAGAAACCAGCTTGGCCCAGCTATCGAGTTTGACATCCAAAGTGATGGACCCTGTTGACAGTGTGCCCTTGATGTGAGGAGATGAGCATGGCAGGCATCTTACTGTTGGGTTCTTCCTCCCCAGTCCCGGAGCCCCAGTGTAATCAGGAGAGAAACTCAGACAAATACCAAGTGAGGACACTATACAAAATACAAAAATACAAAATACCTGCCCAGTGCTCCTCAAAACTGTCAAGGTCTTTGTGGAAAAAAAAAAAAAAAAAAAGATGTCTGATAAAGTACCACAGCTAAAAGGAGTCCTGGAAGAGGTGATGATTCAATGCAGCTTGGCAGCCTCGCTGGGATCCTGGAACCAAAAAAAAAAAAAAAGAAAGAAAGAAAGAAAGAAAAAAGGACATTAGTTAAAAAGAAAGGAGACTTAAGTGAAATCTCACTTTTGTTCATTATAATGTATCAGTACTGGTTTGTCATTAATTGTGGCAAACACACCTTTCTTTCCCTTTGTCTTTCATCAGACAAAAAAAAAAAATGCTTTGTGTGACACCTTAAGCGTGGGCCCTGCTTAGTGACCTGCTTGCCAAGTGAACAGTGTAGGAAAGGGGAAAATAAAAAAGCAACTTTATGCTGGAGAGGCCTAGAGAACTGCCTCATCCTGGTGATCAAAGTCAATGTCAATGGCCACAGGTCTTGTCAATAGTGTGTTCACTTGATGTGACATGATGAGATGGCACCTTCCTTCTGTGGTCTTCCTCCAAATAACCCATAATCCCACCATCACTATGAGAAAAAAATCACACAGCTCCAAACCGAGGGATACTTTGCCTGACCAATCCTCAAAAAGCAAGGCAAGTCTGAGAAGCTGTCGCAGCTGGGAGGAACCTGAGGGGTGTGATGACCAAATGTCATGTGGTGTCCTGGATGGGTCCTAAGCAGAAAAGGGCATCCTGTAAAAATGATGGGATCTGGAAAAAGTGCCAAGTTTAGTTCACTGTAACGTGGCAAGGATGAGGGAACTCTTTGGGGTAGTCAGAACTCTGAACTGACTTCACAACAATTCTCTAAAACTGTTAAAAATAAAAATGCATTTTTGTTGAAAAAATTCTGAGCATGATAGACAATTTTGGTAGTATTCTTGACACACACAACAAAATCTGGTTCTATTTTTAAGAGCGGATTATTTAATTTTAATAGCTCTGGTCTCTAGACATGTTGGAGGCGCTTCATAGAGGGACACAGACTGAAGACACTTTCTCTGCTTCAGTGATTTTGTGTGGCTCTAGTCTTGAGTTGGGGTGCATGGCATTTGCTGGTTTGCATGGCATGTCCACACCCTGTCAGCCAACAGTAAGACACTGGTCACTGGCCGAAGTGCTCTGTTGTAGTGGATACCAGAGCTGCCATTTGCACCTCGGCAAGCCGCCAGGAACAGAATGGACATTGAGGATAACAGAGAAGTGCTTTTTGAGGCTTGTGGTGCCTACAGATTGGGTTGATTTCTGTCAGCCGTTGTGGAAGGTAAAAATAAAACTTTCTCAGGATGACATTTTTGCCATGTGGCCAAAGAATAAAACATATTTTCTCTTAAGATGTTCAAAGCACACATCAAATATAGCAAAGTGCACTACATAAATTAGATATTTTGTGAGGTTTCATTTATTTGTTATATTATAAAAACATAGAAGTTGACATTTAATTATTAAATGTCTTCCTTCATAACTCACTTGAGAACAATAAATTTAAACTTTACTACTTTCTCTGGACAAACAGGAAACATGTATTTCTCTTTCACTGTGGAGCAGCTCTCATGAAGGCAAACGTGTCGTGTGTTCCGGGAAAGGCATCAGGAGTTGGGCTCCTGTCCTCTAGTGATCCTTGCAGCACAGTGCTTCCCAGAGCCTCCCTATCAGCCACAGTCTGGCTTGATGCTGGTGTGGCATGTTAACAGACGGGAGACAGGCCTGCCTTGCACAGCAGCGTCAGCTGCCAAAGTTACTCATAGGGAGTAAATCTCACAGGTGCTGTTAGGTCAAAAAAATTCCTTTCTTTTCCTAGAGACATTTTCATATGACTGAATGTTGGATTTTGTTGTTCCTTCTATTCTATTGAGATAATTTATCTTTTATCTTTTTTATCTTTTATTTTGTGAATATGACTTACTACATTAGCTATTTCTGGATTTTAAGCCAATCTTGCATTCCCAAGATAACTCCTACTTGGTCATGGTATGTAATTCTTTCTCTATGTTGTTGAACTCAGTTTGCTACTATTTAATTGAGGTTTGTTCTGTCATTGTTTATGAGTGATGTTGGTTGGTGTTTTTCTTTTTTTCTGATGTCCAGCATTGGTAATCAATGAGTAAATACTGACTTTTTAGAATAAACATGTTCCTCACTCCACCATAATAGAAGTAACCTCTCATTGCTCAGGGCATTTTTAGTTGTTCATATATTTTGGAATGTTCAACTGGCAGTAGTGGAGAGACAGACTGAAAGAGACTTGCAGGTCGAAACCTTTGTTTTAGGGTTCAGGGCATTACCCAAGCAGATGCCCCAAGGAAAGATCTCTTATTGGTGAGTCTGGAGCAAGAAGGCACAAGCTCTATGGAGTCATGCTAGGAGTAGAGGTAGTCACTGTGGCCTATCTTCACAGTCTATAAGAGGGTAAGGGTCACTGGGGTGAGTTAAACATCTAGCTGCCTCCTAGGGAAGCAGCTCCCATGAAATGGTTGTATAAGGTAGATGCCTGGGTCAAGCATCTTGAACAACTGAAAGGAGGCAGAGAACTGGAAACTGTCGAGGTTGACCAAGTTCTGCTTCTGATATGAGAAAGGTAAACAAATTCAAAATGGGTATTGAAGCAACATAAAATTATAAGAATTAAGACTTATCTTTCATCTGGGCCTGGAATTTTCTTTTTAGGAAGGCTTTTTAACTATTAATTCAATATCTATAATATATGTAGTTCATTCAGATTTTGAATTTTGAATTAATTTTGGTCATTCACATAAGGAATCATCCATCTTCCTCTGAGTTTCCCAATGTATGAGCATGTCATGGCTCATGATATTTTTTTAGTGTCCTTAATCTCTGTAGAATCTGTAGTGATAACTCCCTTTCATTCATGAAATTGGTCATTTTTTTAATCTTATGTTTTCCTTGAATAGTTTGACTAGAGTTTTTTAAGCTTTATTGTTCTCTTACCAGTTCTGGGTTTCACTGATTTTTCTCTATTGATGTCTATTTTTAATCTAAGCTTTTATTATTTTTATTTTACTTATATTGGAATTAATTTACTCTTTTTTAATATTTATTTTTTAGCTTTCGGCGGACACAACATCTTTATTTGTATGTGGTGCTGAGGATCGAACCCGGGCCGCACGCATGCCAGGGAGCGCGCTACCGCTTAAGCCACATCCCCAGCCCCTTAATTTACTCTTTTTTCATAGTTTCTAGGGGTAGAATCTTTATTTGAGATCCTTATTCTTTTTCAACACGTATATTGCTAGAAATTTCCCTCTAAGTACTGCTTCAATTACATTCCATGAATTTTGACATTTTGTATTGTCTTTTTCATTCTGTTCAACATATTTTTAATTGGGACATTATCATTATACATAATAATGGGATTCACTGTGACATATAACATTAAAAAAAAACTAAAAATCAATATCAATTTTGTCCCTCAGTACCTTCCCTTTTCTTCCCCTGCTCCTTTCCCAGGATTCCCTTCCTCTGTTCTACTGGTCTTCCTTCTAATTTCATGAGCTCCCTGCCCCCGTTTTTTTGCTTTTTTTTCTTTAGCTTTCCCACATGAGAGAAAATATATTTCTCTTGACTCTCTGACTCTGGCTCTACTTTCACTTAATATAGTATAATGCTCTTAAATTCAATCCATTTTCCTGCAAATGGCATAATTTCATTCTTCTTCATGGCCAAGTAAAAACTGTAAAAAAAAACCTGCATTTTTATGTTTTTAAATATAAAAACTGCATTTTTAGATTTTTCTTAATTCATTGATCTGTGGATAAATACATTGGCTGGTTCCATAACTTGACTATTGTGAATTGTGCTGCTATAAACATGGTATGCATGTATCACTATGCTAATTTCGGTTCTCCGGATAAATCCGATAAAGAGTGGGTTAACTGGGTTGTATGGTGGTTCCATTCCTAGTCTTTTGAAGCACCTCTACACTTGTTTTCATAATGGTTTAATTTACAATCTCACCAATAGTGTAAAAGTTTTCTTTGTCTCCCAAATCCTCACCAACATCTATTATTATTTGTATTCTTAATGATTACTATTTTAACTGAAGTGAAATGAAATCTTAGTGTAATTTTGATTTGCATTTCCCAAGTTGCTAAAGATCCAACATATTTTCTAAATTTTCTTGAGACCACTTTTAACTGCACCCTTACTAAGAAGCATTTGGACATTAAAATGCATTCCTATAAGACAGCAGGGCTTTGATGCTCAGCAGTTCCCACTATGGAAGAATTCATCAGATATAATCAGGGGGTCAAGACCAAGTTGCACCAAAAGGATTTCATGTCTAGACAAAGTGGGTGTCATTTACTGTCCTGCCAAGGATCAGAAGGATTGTAACAGAAATTCTCATGATTAGAATAGTGGGTACAGGCTAGAAGCTACTGCTCTTTATCCCAGGTGTAAAGGAGCAGAGCAGTGGTGCTCGACAAATGGCCCTCTGGGGTTCACAGGGGATGCAGCTTTACCAACTGCCAGCCACAGAGGGGCTGAGATAGAGGTAGCCAACTAGCGCATAGGGCAACAGGGGAGGGGAGACTAGGGGCAGAAGCCAGAATTTTCATCTTAAAGTATGCTTTTAAATAAAAGAACAATATATAGATTTCATGATTTGGGTTGTGTGAAAGTTATTACACATGTATTACATGTAATTACAATAAGCTTCACACAGCCAGTAAGAGCTATTCTCAGATTTACTGACTGTACTTAGTAGCATCTCCCCCAAAACTGTGTTTCATATTAATGTAGTAAATTTTTTTTTTTTAGAGAGAGAGAGAGAGAGAGAGAGAGAGAATTTTATTATTTATTTTTTGGTGGACACAACATCTTTGTTTGTATGTGGTGCTGAGGATTGAACCCGGGTCGCACGCATGCCAGGCAAGCGCGCTACCGTATGAGCCACATCCCCAGCCCCTGTAGTAAATGTTAATAGTCAGGAAACATTGGCATTGCTTATTTTGTTCATGTTTAATAAAATATTATTGCATTTTAAATACCCTTAAATGGTATATATTAATTTAAGAATATATATTTTAGCTAAAGCTATTTTCCTGTTATTATTAACAGAATATCCAGGGTATTTCCAAGCACTCAATTCAAATTGCTAAGCCTCTGAATTTTAAAGGTAATATTTCTTTCTGCCTTACTAAAATCTTAGATAACATATTTAAAACTTAGAAGTGTTTTATAATTGTTTTTCTATAACTAACTGCTCCGCTTTGCTGAAGTTCTTCTTTGTTTGCATGATCAGGATTTAAATATACATTGAAAAAATAAGGAGTAGCTGATGTGATATGGGACCTCCCTTTTAGCAGCTTACAAGTTAAAATAGATAGTAATTATAACTCCCCTCCTACTATCTCTCTCCCACCAACTTCCTGATAAAGAAAAAAAGAACTTACATACAGTAGCACTGGCTTTTATTAAAGTCTGAAAATTACTGGAAATATTTATAAAAGCACACATAAATTTTTTTTCTCTTGAGTTAATTCTACTGTAATGCTGATGTTTACATTTCTGAGAAAGGGAAGCTCCAATTGGACAAGGGAAGCTCCAATTGTTGCCCATTCCCAACCTTTTGTTTCAGGGCCAGTGTTTCCCCCAGGGCTGTGGGCACACAATGAAGCACCACAAATGGCCCTTTCTAAACATAAATGTTTACACTCAAAAAGAGTCCATGGAAGGTGGCCACCAGTCACTCTGCCTCCTATGCCATTTTCATATTTCTCCAGTGGGAAAATCACAACTGCATGGCCCTGCATAGATCTAACAGTAAAACTCAAGAGTCTCGAGCACTTTTACTAGAATGTTCAGACATCAACATTTGGCTTTTCCCTTTGTCAAAACCTCTAGAAAAAAAAAATCAGGAAATTTCAACACTCACTAGCTTTATGTAATGATGTTCTTTTAAATTACATTAATAAAAAATAGTTGTAAGAATTAAGAATCTAAACTCTTAACTTTGGGTGGTATTAAAATAACTCTACACTGAGGAATATCTTCAAGTGCACTCACAACCAAACTTACTATGTGCTCTTGCAATGACAATTTAGGTAAAGAAGATGAGACTTTCACCATTTCCCCAAGAACCCTGCTTGTTTCCTCCAGGGGCCACACCTTTCTAGCAGCAGGTATGTGCTAGCAACAAGGGAGGATAATCTGTACCACTGTAGCTCACTCATTGTGTTTTCATGCAGTTCTAATATTTACAAATTGAACAATTCAAAGATACTTACAGAATTAATTTCTTCAATTAAATCCTAAGGCAAATATGTGCCCAGTAAATAATAATAGGTCTTTGGTTTCTAGGGTCCCTGCACTTTGCCATATCTAGATGGCACACACCCTGCATGGCCTACTCAACCTGCTGCCTTCCTCAGTCCTCATCTCAGCTCCCACCCCTTGCTCACTCCAGGCAGCCACATTGGCTGCTGGTCATATGTTATTCCTCTACTTCCCAGATGCCTCTGGGCTCCCGCTTTACCTCCTCACATATCGCTCAGCGTCCCTTTCTTGGTGAGGTTTGGTCTACAAGTGTCTACAAATTGAGGAACTGACTGTTCACATTAGCACTTGCCTGCACACACACACACCATTCATGCCCAGACCGAATCGTTTTACCTTGGTCTGTGTTTTCCATTTCATTTCTCCCCTTCTGACATACCAAGTAACTCAAACTGTCCCCCTTGAGAATGTGAGCTCCATGGGGTAGGGAACTTGGCTATTTTGCTCATTAATGCAACCCAAGAGCACAGCCTGCATAGAAGGCTCTTACTAACTGTGATGTGTGCACTGAATGAAGTAACAAATAAACACTCCTGTCCTGGAGGGAGGCCTTACTGGCCTCCCAGAAGGCAAAGGGTGTCTTCAGACAGCTGACACAGAGGTGACGCTTGGGTGATCATATGACCAGAGGAGTCTAGCACTTGGAGGTGGGGATGTTAAGTTCAACCCTGGATAGGGAAAGCAATCTGAGGGTGGCTGGGTGAGCAATAGCAGGGCATCAATGGTGAATTCCCATTTGACACAGAGCTCTGTCTCACAGACTTTTCACAGATTGAATTGCGCATTCTTGCGCATTTATCTGGAGATCCAGAACTTTTGAAGTTATTCCAGGAATCTGAAAGAGATGATGTGTTTTCTACCCTGGCTTCACAGTGGTAAGATATTGAGCCACAATATCATCAGATCTGTAGAAATGCTAACATGAGTTTAAAAGTGTGAAGTTATTCCAAGGCTATTTTCATAAGAAAGAAATTCAGTTTTTCTCTAGTAGTTAATCATTTTGAAAAGATGTAAATAGCCAGGGTGCCAAGAGAGCTTCCTAATTCTGAAAGAACTGATGGGTCTTCACCACTGAGAAGAATGTGATAGGAATGTTGGAAATACACACAGGAAGAAAGGGGAGCCCAGGGCTGGGGGCAGGGGCCAAGGAGAGCAAGTGTCAAGGCTGGGTGAGGTGGGCAGGAGTGATGGGCTCCAGTGGCTGTCCATGCCTGAATTGGTCTGTCTCATAAAGTACTGGAGACACTTGGCCTCAGGTTTTATTGGCCCAGGTACATCACTATCTGCACAAAGTTAGGATTTTGCTATGAGGAAGAGGAGGGCAGAGTGGGCTAGCTGTTGGAAGCTGCTGTGCCTGCCATCACTGTTCCTTCTCTGAGCAGCTTCAGATACCCCCTTTCACACCTTGGTCCTCTCCTTCAGGCTGCCCCACTGTGGCCCTCCTCCCACCTCTCCCACCTTATCTCCTGTTATTTGCTTACCTCAGGATCATTAGAGAGGTCAGTTCCAGTAAGGCTCTCCCCACACAGGGCCCTGGGCTTCCTCCTCACACTCTTTTTTGTCACAGCCCTCCTGGAGGCATATGAGCTCCATAGAGGCAAGGCCATCTCCCATTGTCCAGGACAGGTATACTGGCTGCTTTCTGGCCCCATGGCCACCTACTTTCTGGTCCTCCCTGGCTGGGCCCCAGTATAACAGCCACCTGTCTCACTGGGGCCTTTCCTTCCCCTGGGCTCTGGAAGCTCTCCCTAGCCTTATCTAAGCCTGCCCTTAGACATGTACTGGGGGCTTCCCTGGCACCATCCTGACCTTCCCCAGCTCTGCTGCTCTGTGTCCGCACGTGTCATTCACGGAGTACTAGTTCGGTTCCCTGATGTGCTCTACCAAGCCAGGGGGCTCATGGAAGTTTTCTCAAATAAATTAGTGGATAGTGCAGAGTTCATACTTTCCTATGCATTTTCCAAAAATACCAGCGCTACAGGACTTTAATTTGAATAATAAAATTCAGGAAATATTTTATGAGAAAGTGGTAGGGAGTGAGAAAATTACTGTGCACTAAGATGGACTTAAGTGTGGATAGTTGTAGAAATGTGTTTGTTTGGAACATTGGGCAAAGCAGCAAAACCAAGGAATAATGGAATATTTGCCAAGCCCAAAAGAGGGGTCCTGGATGGACATGATGGATATGACTCTGTGCAGTACAGAACCATCAGGAGCCAAGTGCAGCTCATAAGCTCCAACCAAAGTCCAGCCATCTGCCATCTTCAGGGGCTTCCTCTCCTGTCCCGACCTTCACCTTCCTCCTTGGCCTTGCTCTGGACCCTCTGCAACTCTCTCCTTCCATACCCAGTGGTTTCTGCCCTGGCTGTGTCCTCTCTGGCCTAAGCTCCCTACCTCTGGGCACCCCAGACGTATGCTTGGTCCCCACTGCCCTACTCCTGTGCTCAGCCATCCAGCCCTACCCCCCACACCTCCCGCCCTGTACCTGTCACACAGTGGGGCTGCAGTCGTGTTATTTGTCTCTCCCCTGCACCATGCTGAGCTCCAAGGACCCCGACTGTGTATGCTGATGGTGCTGGACACCTAGTCAGGCCTGGGGATAGACAGCAGGTGAAGAACTGCATGGACCCCCTCGCCTTGGCACTCAGCCCCAATGACTGCCCCCTTTGGACTCAGTGTTCTTTTGTCTTCTCCTCCCTGGTTGCTGGTTTCTAGTCCTGGGTGATGCCCATGCCACCTCCCCATCTTGCAGCACAGGCACTGGGGAAAGTCGTAAAGTGGGAATGATTGAGTTCATGTGACATTAAGGTCATCAACCTGAGAGGGACCTGGTCTCGTCAGCCACTCCAAACATTTCTGTTGTCTCACAGATCTCTACCCTTTTCTCAATCTTAAAAGAGGACCCTCTTACCTAAGTGAGGTTCAAGTTCCTAACTGTGCCTCCTCTCTGCCTGGTGTTTCCCTGTGCAGCTCCTCCCACTGTCCCACAGCTCTTGTCTCAGAAGGTGATAAGGGAATATTGGAAGCAAATTTGTTTTCAAAAAACCAGTTTCTTGACAACCACAAACTACCAAAGCCTAACTCAAATGAAACTGATAACCTTAATATTCCTGTAATTATTAAAGAAATTGAATTTATAACTGAAAGTTCCTAAAAAGAAAACCCCAAGTCCAAATGACTTCATGGGAGGATCTTATCCAATGTCTAAAGGTAAGTTAAGTGATACAACCTAATCCAAAAAAACAGAACAGGAAGGATCCCAATTCATTTGTGAAGCTAGTGTTAATCCTGATGCCAAACCAGACAAAGAAAGTTGAAAAGTAGAACAAAACTACAGACTAACGTTACTCAGGAACTTACATGCAAAGTCCTCAACAAAATGTTACAAACCAAATCCAATGATATATAAGTGAAATTTATACAATGTCCAAATGAAATTTATTCCTGGAATGAATGCAGCGTTAATCAATGCAATCCATTGTATCATCATGTAAAAAATAAAAGGATAGTATCAACAGAGGCAGACAAAACATTTGACATCCATCCATGATAAAAATTCTCAGCAAGTTAGAAATAGAAGGAAACAATGTCAGCCTGACAAAGATCATATTTTTTTTAAAAAAGGCAACTGCATGTTTAATGGGAAAAGGAAGAATGTTTTCCCAGGGAGCAGGAACAATTTATTAATATTGATTTATTTTTGTATGTGTGGTACTGGGGATTGAACCCAGGGCTGCTCTACCACTGAGCTGCAACCTCAACCCTTTTTATTTTTTGAGACAGGGTCTTACTAAGTTGCCCAGGCTGGTCTTAAATTTGAAATGTTCCTGTCTCAGCCTCTCGAGTACCCGGGGTTACAGGTGTGCACCACCACACCAGGCTTTAAGACTGCGTATTGAAGTTCTAATACTGCAAAAGATAAGAGAAAGGAATAAATGATGTACAGATTGTAAAGGAAGAAGAAAACTTCTCTATTTGAAGATGACGTGATTGTCTAGAAAATCACAAGGAATATACTAAAAATATTTTTTAAATTCCTAGAACAAATGAATCCAACAAGTCACAGTCAACACACAAAAATCAATCACATTTCTATAAAATGACAGTGATCATGCAGAGAGTGAAATTTAAAACACAATACCATTTACAGTTATGCCAAAGAGTATTCTCTTTGGCATGGACAGTCCCCAACTTGCTGTGGTTCAGCTTTAGGTATTTTCACTGTGCCATGTGTGAAAACCAAACGCATACAATTTCAGTCACTTCCCCAGCTAGTGATATGTGCAGTACCACCCTCTCTCTACCTTCCCACAGTGAGATGAAGTCGCAGCTCCCAAGCATCTGTGGTCACAGGGTCGGCACAGTTGGCTCTCTTCAGTATGCTGTGTTCCTAAACTGCGATGTTTGGTAGATTAGGTAAATTACCTTCCCTTATCACCTTCAACATTTCAATTCACAGTGGGAGAGGATTATCTATACTTAAATGTTCAGTTAAGAAAATATTATGCCCCAAATGACAAGTACTGATGGAAATAATCAAACATCTGATAAATTAATAGATATATTGTAGAGCTGGGGTTGTGAGTCAGTGGTAGAGGGCTTGCCTCACACGTGTGAGGCACTGGGTTCACTTCTCAGCACCACATATAAATAAATAAATAAAATAAAGGTCCATCAATAACTAAAAAAATTTTAAAAAAAAGAAGAGATATAATGTGTTCATGGTATAGAAGATTTGACATATGAATGTGTCAGTTCTCCCTAAATTGACCCGTAGGTTTGTAATGTGGTTTATTAGTTTATTTAAAACTCAGGCAAGGTGTCCATAGACACAGAAAAGCTTATTCTAAAGTGCGTATGAAAAGGCACAGACCTTAGAAAAGCTAAAACAATCTTGACGAAAAATGAGCTGGGAGGAGTCACTTCCTGATAGACTTAATGTGCAGCAGAGAGATAGATACATAGATCAATGGAACAAAAAAGAGGAGTCAGCAATAGACTCACCAAATATGCTCAACTGTTTTTTGACAAAGGCATTGTATTTTTGACAAAGGCAGAAAAGAATTGTATTCAGATTCATGTCAGGCTGATCATGCACAAAGACAGCTTGAAGAGCTCATGTCTACACTGGATATTTTGTATGTCTTCCCTGCATTTTATTAGCTCTTATTAGTGTTTGGGAGACCTTCAGAAATAAGAGCTTTTAATATTTGTATTGTGGTTGCCTCTAATTTCCTACCAGCAGTAGTAATTCTACATTTGTGACTTACAGTATAATTAGTTGCTGTGGAAATGATTTTTATGTTCTAAACAGAGGACTAGAATAGTACATGGTAAAAAAGACAGATCAACTACACATAAAAATGTTTGTTCCTTCTAAAAGCCTTATTGTTTGAAACACAAAAGGCAGAAAGGCAAGTATTCTGAAATATTTAGTAACATTATCAAAAAGTAACAACTTCCTTGAAAAGCCTTTAAGATTACAAAGTTATATAAATATGGAATTTGACTGCTTGGGAGGCAGAGGCACGAGGATCGTAAGTTCAAAGCCAGCCTCAGCAAAAGCTAAAAATAGGGCTGATATGTGGCTCAGTGGTCAAGTACCCTGAGTTAAATCTCTTGTGCCCCCCAAAAAAGATGGAATTTGGGAGGAGTAGTGGAAATCATCTGTGAAGCCGCAATTTGACAGACGGGTGCCAGAGAAAAAGCAGGGACAGATCTGCCCTCCCACTCCCACCGCTAGATAATCATGAGATCTTATGAGTTGGTGACTTATGGCCTGCTGTATCAAATCCTAAAACATGGCACTGGCTGCAATATGTCTATTGGAGGCTAAAAGATGGCATCCAATAAAATGTGATAACTAATCACTGTGATTATTTGTAGGGCAGATAATAACCCTAATGAGCTTGTGGCTTTAGGCAGAGCTGGGCCAACAAAATGCTAGCACATGCTTGGATTGCTATTGTCTGCATGTGACAATGAAGAAGGACAAACTTGGGAAAGAAGTGACCAGTATATAAGTAGGAATGAAAGGTAATAATGAGATTCCAGAAAGTTAGAATATGTCAATGATTTTCATCTTCACCCAGTGAAAGATAAGTTTTAAAAGGTCTGTAAATTAAAACACACAAATCAGGCTGGGGTTGTGGCTCAGTGGTAGAGAGCTTGTCTGGTATGTGAAGCACTGAATCCAATCCTCATCACCACACAAAAATAAATAAATTAAATAAAGGTATCATGTCCATCTACCACTAATATGTATATATAAATAAAACACTCAAATAATCAAAGGTGTGAGTGACCCTGAAGCCTATTGCTAACACATCTGAAACAATTAAGGTAGCACCCAGAATCCTTATATTTGTACATCTATGGAAAGAAAAGAATAGAAAGCATTAAAAGTTTGTGCCTTTCCCACAAACTCCCAATAACTCAAGGTTCCTGCAATGAAATCTGGAGAGAGGACACATCTCTAAATGAGTTGTGGATGTGTCTCAGGAACATGGAGCTGACCAAAGTCAAGTGGAAGGAACTGATTCTGTTTCTGAGAGCTGTACTTCCCACAGAATCACCAATCCAAGCTGAAATATTCTATGATTATTTGATGCTTAAAGCAACACTTGGACCCCGAGTCTTCGGAAGGCAAGAATCAGTCTGGGAATCGGGCTCATTCCCCAAGGAAAGCAGATTCTACATTGTCCTTTTACACAAAACCAAGAAGGGCAATGGAAAAGAAGTCCAAAAAATGGAGCAAAAACCCATGGAGAGTGATGGGCTGGGAATAGATTCCCAAGGGGACAGCTTCAGGGGCTGACCAAGGACTTTCCAAGACCTGGAGAACAGGCCCTCCACTTCCACTTAGTGAGAATCCAAAGGTGCTAGGGACCAGTGGTGCTGGGTCTCTGTTCTTCCCTTTTTAAATGGGATGTTTATCATGGCTTTCCTGTCCCTGTCCTTGTCCACATGTGGAGCAGCAGATGGGCTTACGCATCAGGCCCTGACATAAAAATGATCACAGGATCCTGAATCCTGGTTCACAGGCTCTCATTGGACGGGACTTTGGGTTGTCACTGTGGTAAAGTGATGAATATTTCTTTGTGTGTAAGGGGGAGGGGTGCAAGTGTTTGTGATCAGAAGAGTGGATTGAGGTAGACTGAAATATTTTTCAAAAATATTTGTTAGTTCTCTCTAAAGGAAGAATACTTCCTTCCCCATTGACTCACATGGCCATGTGACTTGCTTTAGCCAGAGACATGTGAGTGGAAACAATTTGTGTCACTGTTGGGTAGAAAATTAAGAAACAACACTCTCCATTTTCCTCTCCTTTCTCTGCCACAGCCTTGTTCCAATTATATACTGGGGCTGTACCCTTGAATTACAGAGAGCAAATGACATGGAGTAGACCCTTGTTACAATGTGATAGACATGTATAAATAAATAATAATTTCTTTTTCTTTTTTATTTCCTTAACCACTGAGCCATATTCCTAGTTTTTTTTATTTTGTATCTGAGACAGACCCTCACTAAGTTGCTGAGGCTGGTCTTGTACCTGCAATCCTTCTGATTGGGATTACAGGCGTACACCACCATGCCTGGCAGAAATACTAAGTTCTTACCAAAAATTCATGTCAATATTTGGATATGTCTCCACAACATAATATCACATACCACTTCCTGTCTGCTTCTTGGTTACTTTTACTAAGCTTCATGCCATCCAAGTAAGCAGATGAACATTACAGAGAACCTTACAAGTGCTCCAGGTACTTTAGAATGACTTTCAGTGACTGGTTACCTGAGATGCCTTCTGCCTAGAAGGCAAGAGCAACTTTGGAAAGAGGCTCTGTTAGATTGACCATAACCCTCGGTCACACAGCCACATGATGGAGGACATAGGTCTTATCCCCTTGCAAGGCAACATGACTTCCCTTGTACCTCACTCTTTAAGCACACCTCATCCTATACTGAACAAAATGTTCTGAAACATGGCTGTTTTAGTTTTATAAACTTTTAATTCATGGGGAAATCATTGGATGAATTTTTAGTGAAGATATACAAAACCCACAAGAGATTGTTGCTCTAACCTAATCAGTCAAGATGAGTAAACTGCAAAATCAGTTTCTCTGAATTTGAGAGCTGAGGATACAGCTAAGTGTACCAAAAAGTTACAAACCATTCATAGAAAAGAAGAAACCATGGCTTTTCTCATCCCTGGTGGAGGGCAGGAATAGGAAGAATATCCCACTGGTGGGAGGAGAATAAACCAGCTAAACTTTTAATTAACATGGGCTAGTGAGAAAGATTGGAATTCTAAAAAGCCCCAGCTACAGAGCACACATTCACCAACTCTTCCCCCACAAGTCTTTACCAAGTGACTAGGGGCAGACATCAAAGCTGGGAGTAGACATGGAGAGCTGCGAGAAGTCAGCCCGAGGCACTCCAGAACTGAGTTCCAGGGGTAGAAGGACTGGAGAACCTAACCATGTAGGTGTTCTGGTAGAGGCAAAACCCAAGTACAAAGGTTGGATGGGACTGGAGGGCAAGTGGACTTTCCAGCAAACCCCCAAACCTGGCAACTTGTCTATAACAGAGCTCTCCTCTGGTCTATAAAGTTGATAGCTGAGCTGGGAGACTCCAAGAAATTCTACATTTGTGCAATTCTCCAGACCCCATAGAAGAAGAATTTGTAATTCCACTTTCAAAACATTTCAAACCAGTAGTGAACTGGATCAAACTAAAATTGCAATGAAGTCCAGACCTAGCCCAACCACAGATCTGATTGATTTTATGCCCAACTCTACTGACCTCACAGGAGTATAATGTCCTTTTTAAGAAGTGAATATTAACTTCATTCTCTACTGTTCTTTTATACAAAATATCCAACATATAAATAATAGTTTCATATAGTTATATAATTTCATCTATCTATATATCTATCTATGAAGAAAATGTGTCCTATGACCAAGACAGTATAAAATCAATAGAAGTCATTAAAGTCAGCCAAAGAGATGATCCAGATATTGGAACTATCAGAAGAGAATTTTTTTAATGATAAAAATGCTAAAGTATGTAGATGAAAAGGTAGATATGTGTTAAGATATGGTGAATTTCAATAGAAGTGTAAAATCTATAGACAGGGTTAGATTGTAAGAGATGAAAAATCCATCTCAAAACTGAAGAATCCAATCGACTAGATGCAACATAGGAAAGGACACATGAACTTGAAGACAATCAAACATAAAATGTCAAAAATGAGATTCAAAGACAGAAAAAAAGTAGATATCACCCAGCAGAATCTAAGATCTATGTTACAAAATAAAATGGACTAATCTAAATATATCTGACATCTCACAAGGAGAGGAGAGAGCAAAATAAATATGGAAGGCACTTTCCAAAATGATTCAAGGAAATCAATATGCATATTCAAAACTCTCAACAAGCCCCAGTTGGGTTATATGAGGTACATTAAGGTTGACCTATGAAAACCACCAGGGGGGAAACACACATTGTACACAAAGGCTCCACTACACTAGTTACAGCTCACTTCTTCCAGGAACAGTGGAGGCCTGGAGATGATGGAAGGGCAGCTGTGAAGTGCTGAAGGAAACAAACAATCCAGAAGTCTGTAGTAGCAAATTAAAAAAATTAAGGCAAAACAAAGACATTTTCAGATATACAAAATCTAAAAGAATTTTTCTTAATACTTCTACACTAGTAGAATTACTTTAAAAAAAAAAAGTTCTTCAGACTGAAGAGAATGACACTGCACAAAACCTTAGTCTTGAAGAAGTAAAGAGTGCCAGAATAGGTATGTTCCAGGGTACATACAGAAGCATAATTGTCTTTATTTTTCATAGCTTATGTATTTTATCTTGTATATGTGATTTTCATATAACTTTGAATTCCTCCAAAGCTACTAATTTTTAAGTTTGTAGCATAGGTAGAGTAAAACATAAGATATCAAAAGTACAAAGGCCAAGACTGCTACTAAGTGGAAGAATATTGTCACAAGGTTCTTACACTATCCATGAAGTATAACAGCATTCGAGACAGGCCATGAAGACTTAGAGATACAGACCTTAATCTCTAAGGCAAACTCTGAAACAGTACCAGAAGAAGTATAGCTAAAATATCAATGGAAGAGGTAAAGTGGGATATTAAAAAAAAAAAAAATGTGACTTACCCAGAATGATTCAAGAAAAAAGGAACAGAGAATAAAATGCACATGGGATAAATAAAAATCAAATCCTAAGATGAAAAGCTTAAATTCAGTACTATCAATAAACATTAAACCTAAATGAACTGCTGGACTAGAGATCGCTCAGTGTCGAGAGGCCTATCATGTGAGGCCTTGGGTTCCATCCCCAGTACCAGAAAATAAATAAATAAGCTGGAAATTCCAGTTAAAAGGTACAAATCAAACAAATGTACAATTATGTAAATTTAACAAGAAAAGAGCTAAAATAATAAAATTCTTATTTTTAATAATAAAACAATTTTAAGTGTGAAAAAAGCAGAAATTATCAGATGAAAAGACAAGACCCAATTATAACACTATTTACAAACATTAATATAAATACATAGGTTGAAAATAAATGCTAAATATAAGAAAGCTAATGTGTTAGATTAGTATCAAACTAAACTTCAAAACAAAAAAGTGTTGCTCAAGATAAAAAAGGAGGGGTTGGGGTTGTGGCTCAAAGGTAGAGCACTCGCCTAGTATGCATGAGGCACTGGGTTCGATCCTCAGCATGACATAAATATTAAAAAAAGAAGAAGATATTGCATCCACCTATAACTAAAAAGTAAATATTTTAAAAATATATTTAAAAAGGATATTTGCTAATCGTTAAAAAGTTTTACTCATTAGGAAGTATAACAAATTCTTTTATTTTTAAAGAGAGAATTTTTTAATATTTATTTTTTAGTTTTTGGTGGACACAACATCTTAATTTTATTCTTTTTTAATGTGGTGCTGAGAATCGAACCCAGTGCCCCATGCATGCCAGGCAAGTGTGCTGCCGCTTGAGCCAGCCCACATAACAGATTCTTCTATCAAAAAGTCTATTGGAGGGCTAGGGATGTGGCTCAAGCGGTGGCGCGCTCGCCTGGCATGCGTGGGCCCGGGTTCGATCCTCAGCACCACATACAAAGATGTTGTGTCCGCCGAGAACTAAAAAATAAATATTTAAAAAAAAAATTCTCTCTCTCTCTCTGTCACTCTCTCTTTAAAAAAAAAAAAAAAAAAAAAAAGTCTATTGGAAGGGCTGGGGCTATAGCTCAGTGGTAGAGCGCCTACCTCACACATGTGAGGCACTGTGTTCAATCCTCAGCACCACATAAAAATAAATAAGATATTAAAAAAAAAGTTGATTGGATCCCTGGCACCTTTAATCCCTTTGGACATTGCTACAAGCATTGCGGATTTTAAAGTGGCTTCTTTAGCCCCCGAGCCTGCTGGGTCACATATTCCGAAGTAGTACTGTGGGGACATGCACAAAGCAGAAGGCCAGCTCTGTAATGAAAATGGTCCCCACACTCACTGGGAAACATGGCTAAATGTTTGCCATTGTCCAAGAGAAAAGCATCTTTATGCATTTGATTGCCATGGCCCTGTCACAGGGCCCACGGAGATGAGATGATCAGTGCATCAGAGGGGGGAAGGGGGGATTCAGACCCAAGCTTTGGGCTACATGTGTACATCCCTGATGGGCTACAGCCAAGGCCCAGAGCCTAGGCCACATCCAGCATTACATCACGTGTCTACAGTGAAGAAGCTTGGGGGAGTAGTCGTAACAGTTGCCTTAGAAGTATTGTTAAAGTTTATAGATGGCAATGGACTGCACCTTGTGTGTGCCCTCACTTCTATGCCCAGGAGGGTTCTGTCCCTCTTTCTATCCCTTTATCAATAAAAGTAATGAGTACTTATTGAGTGTTCACTCTTTGCCTTGCATTCTTTTATGCCCATTTCATTTAATACCAATGAAAACCTAGGGTGCTACTCTTCCCCATATTATGGATAAGAAAAACTGAGGCCTGAGGCTGATAAGTAACTTGCCCAAGATGGCACAGGTGCCAAGGAAGCACCCAAGGTTCCTTGTCCATATGGTTTGTATGAGCCTGTACTGAGCCTGCTATTCTTAGGGAATCAACCCTTCACACCACTTTGGAGGCCTCCTGCTCGGAATTGTGATAGAGCCCTGTCAGGAAGGAGAAGAGACCCTCAGCTGCAACTTTAAGAAGAATTTAAAGAAGTGCCATTTGTAGAAACTTCCAGGACAAAGGGAGCCACAGAGAAAGTACCAAGAAAGACCAAGTAGGAACTGGAGCTAGAGTCAGCAAGGTCACAGCCACAGTCCTCACGGGAGGGGCAGAACACATCATCTGTGCTCTGGTGATACCTTGGGGGCCAAGCTGCAGAAGTCAGACTCCAGAAACAGGACACTACAGCGATCTAAGAGGTGCATAAGGAGACACCAGCACAGGAGCCCATGAGGAAGATGGCAGGAGTCAGAGAAGCAGAATCCAAACAGGAATTCAGCAGCTCTATTCCCATAAAGCCCATGGGAGAATGATTCACATGTGCTCTGATGGACTTCTACCAGCTCCTAAATCAAACCTAATCCCACACCACAGAGTTTGCCCTGCAAGGACAGGACTTCCTCATAGGGAAAACAGACCAGAAGGCAACCTCTTTTGGGACAGACATGCCTGGATGGAAGGCACCCCACTGAGGGCAGGCATACCCCATGTGGGCAGCCCTATGTGGGCAGGAATACCCAGAACAGAGGACATCCCCACTGTGGGCAGTTATACCCCACGTGGGCAGCCTTGTGGGCGGGTATCCCCTAAGAGGGCCAAGCTGGAGTGGAGCAGGCAGGGCCTTTCTGATCAACTAGTAAGCCAAGTTACCCCACTAGGACAAGAGCTACATCTAGTGACTTTTTTTCTGCCTCTTAGTGAGAAACTCCCAAGACTATCCTGGGCCTTCTTTCCACATCCAGGGCTTCCAGAACACCTTCTCCACTCCTCTGGTTCCTTCTGGTTTCCAGGTCAGCTGCACCATCTACTACTTGGACAACCTTATGGGAGTAAGGACATCTCTCTCTGGACTATCATCCAACCATCCACTTCAGTATTGCACATGTGTTGTGTGTTGGTAGAGCCAAGAAGGCAGGCAGTGCCCAGGGCAGAGATAACAGAGCCTGCAGTGTTGGGAGGCAGCATTACACAATGCCCTCAAAAGTTTAGGAGCAGTTTTTAAAAGGTCTAAAGAAAGACAGGTACTCAGAGATCATCCCATGCTGTGGCCTCACCTGAGGTCAGGAAGCTTCCTTGCAAATGTGGTCAGGCCTAGCTCTTGGGAGGGAAAAGAAACCCAGCAAGGGAAAGGGAAGTTTTCTCACCAGGCCAAAGGAGCAAAGAACAAAGCCTTTCAGCATCCTGAGGGTGTCCAGGAGTTAGGTGAGACAGGGAGAAGTGTGTATCCAGCACCAGCACCCCACCTCCTGGCGAGGCCTCAGGAAATGATGGGTGGGTCCATCATGGACAACACATGGCTGTTGTCATCATAGCTCCTCCCTGTCCTGAGATCCAGTTCTCAGGGCAGCTTGCCTAGTCATCCCACAGACATCTCAAGCTCACTGAGTCTGGAGGAGTCTCCCAGACAGTATACTACCACCTCTGCTCCTCCCTCTCCCAGCTAGACTATGTGACCCTCTTCCCCCCAGCCTCTTCCTGCTCTCCTCAGCTCCAGACTCTGTTGTCTTCTGCATCTCCCACCTTGATGACTTCCTGACCCTCCTGGCATCCTGCCTTGACGCGGGTCTGTTATCTCTGCCATTAGTCAGATCATGTGAGCCTTGACTACAAACCAGCTCCAACATGAAGCACCAAAGGGCCCTATGATGTTCAGAATGATCCCAGCTGCTAGTTAGGAGTGCTCAGGAGACATCATAAAGAAACACGAGTAGACATTGGAAAGCAACAGGCAAAACCATCATTTGGTGATTGTCAGCCTAAGAAAATAAGAATATCAACTAAAAGAAAACTATTAAGATGATGATGCTCCATTCTGGAAAAAGGACAGGTGCAAATTAGTGTACAGAAGTTCTTTTCCCACATATAAACAACCAGGTAGAGAGTACAATGAAAGAAAAGACACTATGAAAAACATAAAATATCTGTGGTGACACAGAAAAATGTACAAAATCTATGTGAGAAAAGTGAAAAATAGAAGATAGGAAAGCTTAATTTTATAGAAATGTTTATCCTCTACATTGATATTTAAATATAGAAATGTCCTAATAAATATGCCCCAAAATACCTGTCAGGTTTTTATAGTGATCAAACTAATCTCCAGCTTATGGTATAAAAATAATGCATAATAATCATAAAAATTTTAAGAGGATGGCTGCGGGTGTAGCTCAGTGGTAAAGTGCTTGCCTTGTACATGTGAGGCCCTGGGTTCAACCCTCAGCACCACATAAAATAAATAAATAAATAAATGTTTAAAAAATTAAAAAATATTAAGAAGAACACTAAGGTCCACCAGATATTAAAATATAAGGCCACAACTGCTGAAATACAAAATAGACCATTAGAAAAAGTAAATTGAATAAATAGACCTGCATACGTATAAAAATATATTACCTGGTAAAGGAGATGTTAATTTAAATGAAAAACTCTTTTGAATGATCTGTTAAATAGCCATCTGTTTTAGTCAGCTTTTTCACCATTGTGACTAAAGGATCTGACCAGAACAACTAAAAAGGAGGATGAGTTTCTTTGAGGGCTCACAGTTTCAGAGGTCTTAGTCCATAGAACATCTTGGTGGAGACAGTGTCTGAGGGAAGCAGCTCACATCACAGTGATCAGGAGCTAGAGAGAGACTCCACTAACCAGATACAAATATATACCCCAAAGCCACACCCAATTTCCACCTCCTCCAGCCACACCCCACACTTCAGTTACCAGTTAATCTCTGTCAGGGCATAATTAACTGATTGGTTCAAGATTCTCACAATGCAGTCATTTGTCCTCTGAATCTTCTTGCATTGTCTCACATGTGAGCTTTTGGGGGACACCTCATCTGAACCATAACACCATCTGACAGAGACAACAAGTTTTTTTTTTTAATGTTTATTTATTTATTTAGCTTTAGGTAGACACAATATCTTTATTTTACATTTATGTGGTGCTGAGAATTGAACCCAGTGCCTCGTGCATGCTAGACGAGCACTCTACCACTGAGCCACAGCCCCAGCACCCCCGACAACAGGTTTTTTTATGGAACTGGTCCGGGATGTAGTAGGAGAGGAGGCTGCCAGTTGGGCCCCTTCTTACCGACTAGCATGTCTTGTGAATAATGATAGGGCTTGGGAAAACAGACATGCTAGCCCTAGCATTATTCCCTGGACAAAAAACAATTATAAAGTAAGAATCCCTCAAAGTTCTAGGAGCCTTTGAGATGATTCTCACCGGGCAGCAACACATGTAAGGTCTGGGAGTCTTGCAAGACTTCCCAGGGAGTAGCAGCACAAAGGAGAAGGTCACGGCAGGTCAGGCCTACATGCCATTTTGTAGCTTCCAGGGAACCAGGGTGGCTTTTCACATAGAAGCCCCCACTGAGCATCTGTTCAGGGTGGGTCTGTGGACAGCATTCCTTCCTCCACAGCCCAGGCCAAGAGTGTTGTCTTCATCTCTTCTTTGGGCAGTGTTTTCTGTTATGAAGACTGCACTTTTAAGGACAGACTCAGGAATTTCATTTGTTAGCATGGAAAGCAAAAGCAGAACCACGAAGATCACTCCTGATAAAAGAAAGGGAGAGGGGCTGGAGTTCATTCTAGTGCGTTTGCTGAGTCAGCACAGATGAACAGTGTGTGACAGGTCTTCTTCACGGATATTTGAGGTACGTGAAGGACTGAAGAGGGACTCTTGGGTTTAGCAGCATGGATCCTGTGGGAAGCTGGTTGGGACCATCAATTTCTGTAGAGAGGACCCTCTGGCTCTTCCATCTTTGTCATTGCCATCTGTGTGGGCAGATGGAGGCCTGGCTAGATTCATGTTGCTGGTGGCTGGGGTGGTGTGCTGGAGAGAAGCCTTGGCTACTGTGTAAACATGTTGACTTCATGACCCTCCCACTTGCAGCCCCTTCCTCTCCCTTAGGTTGTACTTGGCCCCACTGAGTCATTGTTCTCTGTTACTGCAACTCCCTAATCAGGTCCCCAGCCCAGTTTTCCCCCAGCTTTTACAAATGTATGGAATCTCTCTTCTGCTCTCTTCGTTCTTCTAGATTTATATCTTCTCATTCCTTTGCTTTATTGTATTTTATTTGGCAGGAGGGTACCAGGGTTTGAACTCAGGGGCACTCCACCACTGAGCCACACCCCCAGCCCTATTTTGTATTTTATTTAGAGACAGGATCTCACTGAGTTGCTTAGTGCCTCGCTTATGCTGAGGCTGGCATTCCTCATGCTTCAGCTCCCCAGCTGCTGGATTAAAGGCTTGCACCTCAGCACCTGGCCCTTTGCTTTATTTTTGTGAGGTTTTAGGAAAAAGCTATCACCTTCAAGTGGACTACACTGGATGGTTTTTGGCAAGGTAGTCTTTAGGTTGCTCTATGGCTGCTAGGCAGAAAAAGGGCCATGGAGCAGAAAAGGCAGAGGGGGTTGTTGCTGCCGTCTTCCAGGTGAGGGTCAGGGAGCAGTCAGCACAGATGGTAGGAAGGTCCAGACTTAGGACACTAGGAGGTGGAACTGCTGAGGTCTGGCAATGGACTAGCTGGGAATTTGAGATCTGAGACTGGACTAGTGCAGAGGAGGCCATAGAGGGCAAGCTGCCAAGATGGTGAGGAAGAGGACACACAAAAGTCTACCATGAACATCTCAGCAACTGCAGATGCCAGACAGCTTTGTCGACAGGACTGGAGCTGACTGTCTTCAGAGAGTTTCATTTTCCTCTAGGGCTCCAAGATTGTTTGCTGGGAAGGTTTAAGTAAAGATTTCAAGGACAATCTTCACATCTGCTTTCCCACAATATAAAACTGATCCACATTCATCCTTTGCCAGTGAATAGAAGTG
This sequence comes from Callospermophilus lateralis, assembly GCF_048772815.1. Classification (NCBI taxonomy): domain Eukaryota; kingdom Metazoa; phylum Chordata; class Mammalia; order Rodentia; family Sciuridae; genus Callospermophilus; species Callospermophilus lateralis. The sequence goes on along the minus strand of NC_135312.1, from coordinate 1,634,832 downwards.
CAGCTATATGAGAAAGTCTCATAGTTCCTCAGAAAGTCAAACATAGAGTGACCCATCTGACCCAGCAATTCTATTAATAACCAAGAGAAACATGAACACAGGTCCACATAAACTTGTACACAAATGTTCATAGTGGTATCATTGTCAATAGCCCCAAACAGAAGCAACCCAGTGTTCCTCAGCAGAAGCACAGGTCAACAAAACATGGTCCCTCCACACAGTGGACTATCATCCAACCTAAGAGAGGAACAGAGCACTGACACCTGCTTCAACATGAATGACCCTTGGAAACAAGAAGCCAGCAATTGTGGTACGCCCACACCAATGTCCACCAGAGGCAAACCCACAGAGGCGGAAGCAGACTAGTTAGTGGTGGCCGAGCTGAGATGAGGAGTGGAGAGTGACAGACAGCAGTGTGGGGCTTCTTTTTGGAAGGAAAAAAACGTTCTGGAGGCTAGTAGTAGTGATGGCTGACAGTGAACCAAGAATCCCTGAACCACACACTTTAAAAGGTGAATGTTACAGTATGTAAATTGTGTTTCAATGATAAAAACACAATAAAAACTCCTCCTAACAGTTTTTTAAAGTTAAAAGGGAATGTAAATATGGGTTCAGAATTTAATGTGGAATGATGAAAAAGTTCTGGAAATAGGGATGGTGGTACAACATTGTGAATATACTTGATGCCACTGAATTAAGTATTTAAATATGATTAAAATGGCAAGTCTTATGTATATTTTACCAAAATTTTAAAAATCCAACTCAATTGCACTAAGGGAAATATAACTTGAGTCCTAGAAGAGCGATTTCTTGTGAGTGTTTTAGTCCCTTGCTGTGACGAAAACTTGGGAAATGCACCTTCCTTTTGTGTATGGGTTTCAGTAGCTCTTCTGTAAGTCCATACTTGGGTGGGTGGTGGGCAGCACCACGCTGGTGTGGACAGCCCTGCGGAGCATCTGTCCCTGACTAGCATGTGTGTGTGAGCTGCCCTTTAATGTCACACTTCCTTGTCTCCAGAAGTAAACTAGTCCCCTACCAGCTTGCTGGGCCTGACCAGTGGAAAATGCCTTCCTCAGGCCTGGCTCTCAGACCAGTGTGCCTATCAAGGGCAGTCCTGCTAAACCCACACCAGTGCCTCTGCTCTCAGAGGCCCTGTGCCAGATTCCCCCCTCGGCACTGTTTCCCCACGAGAGCCCTATTCCCTCATCCTGTTCCTCCAGAGTCAGACCTTCCTTTTTTGCCAGTCATGGGAAAAGTGATGTCTTATGATCTTTATTTGCATTTTATGGGGCCAATAATTCTGTCTATTTCTGGAAGTTACCTGTTCACACTCATGTTTTTATTCCGTCTTTCCTTGATGACTTCCAGAGGTTCTTTATATATTTTGACGTTGTTACCTTATCCCTCCCTGTGTGCCAGTGCATAGTTTGTCTCTTAGTTTTCATGATATCTTTCAGCACACAGGACTTTAAAACTGATATGAGCTATCATTTCTCATTTCTCATTATGGTTTGGACTTTTCATGTTTTCTTTCCAACACTCTCCTATTTGTATGGACTTACATATTCTCCTTTGTTTGCTTTGAATTTTAACTTTTTCTTATTTGGGCTTTCAATCCAGCTGAAAACAAAACTTGATTTCCCAGCATGACAAGCCCATTGCCCCATAGGGAAGGTGTCCCTACGTCCACTGTTTCATTTCTGTGACCTACCTCTGAACTTTCCATTCTGTTCTGCATATATATTTTATCCTTGTCATTTTAATGGGTTTTTTATCTTCATTTTTTTCAATTTATTTTGTGTGTAATATGAAGTTGCCATTTAAAACTTCATAGTTTTCCAAATAATTTCAACCCAATATAGATTTAAAATGTCAAATTATTAAGTATGTTTCTATATGTACCTTAACCTGTTTTGGGTAATCATATTAGTTTTTCATTCTATAACTAAATACTCGAGTCAGCTAACTTTATAAGAAAAAGAGTTTTATTTTATATAGTTATGGATGCTGAAGGTCCCAGTGGCATAGCATAGTCTCTGGTGAGGTTTATAAAAATGTTTTGAGGCATAAATTAGGTGTTTATATGTTTAGGATAGATGTATCTTGGTTTTGCTGTTTCTTTTAACAGAGCATAATCTCCTTATTTATCCTTCATGATTTCTTCTTGGTTTGAATTAAATCATACTACCAATATTAAGATGTCTTTTGGAGCATACTTGCCTTGTATATCCTTTCCTACCCTTTTATTTTCACCTTTCAGTGTGTTTTATTTTTATATGACATTAAAAAAATATGAAATCCAATATATAGATCCCTTTATCTTAATTGGTTAATTAACTTGTATATATTTATTATGATTATTGGTACAAGCTCTTTTTGTACTTTTATGTAACATTTTCAATGTACTGGGTTTGATTTTTTCCCCATTGACTAGATCATGTTTTCTTCTGCTGGTTTGATGTTGCTTCTAAATCTATAGAAGCAATGTGGCCACTACTTTTCTTTCTTTTAATTTTCTTAAACTTTTGAGTTAGGAAGTGTTCCTTCCTTTTTTACATTTTCTGGAAGAGTTCTTTATAAGTGAGTTTATTTATTTGGAGGAAATTATCTGTGAATCACCTGGGCTTGGAATTTTCTTTGCAGGATTCAACTTATTTAACAGACAATGAGGCTGCTCAGATGGTCTATTGCTTGTTGTATCAGTTTTGGTTTATTATGTTTTATAGTAATTTTACACATTACACTTAAATTTCCAGACTTACTGGTATCAAGTTGCTTATATTCTCTTTTTTTATCATCTTAATGACTGTAGGGTCTGTAGTGATATTCCCTTTTCATTCCTGATGCTGATAATTTCTGCATTCTCTCTTTTTTTAATATTTATTTTTTAGTTGAAGTTGGATACAATATCTTTAATTTATTTTTTTATTTTTATGTGGTGCTGAGAATCGAACCCAGGGACTTGCTATGCTAGGAGAGCGCTCTACCACCGCAACCCCAGGCCCATGTGCCTTCTCTTTCATTCTTATTCAACCTTACTACAGATTTATAGATTGTATCAATTTTTTTCAAAGAGCCAGTTATGTGTTTGTTAAATCTCTTTATTATTTTTCTATTTTACTAATTTCTTTATTTTTTCTTTCCTACTTACTTTAGACTTATACATTGTTCTTTCATTTTCTAACTATTTGTGATGGATGTTTAGATCATTGATTTTCTGCCTTTATTCGTCTCCTAATAAGGATTTAAGTTTATAATTTTCTTTTTAAGCAAGACTTCAGCTGTTTGAATGTTTGGCTGCCAAAGGTTCATGTTCTGGAAGCTTAGTCTCCAGTGTGGTGGTGTTGAGGTGCTAGAACTTTTAAGTTAATAGGTGATGAGTTCACCATTCTTGAGGGGATCAATACTGGACTTCAAGGGTGGGTTACTTCTCAACAGAGCAGACTGTCATAAAGCAAGGCCACCGCATATGCTTTTCCCCTACATACAGCAGGTTCTCTTTCTGCTTCTTTTCTATGTTGTGATGCAATCAGAAGGACCTTCATAAGGATGTCAGTACCATACTGTTTGGAACATCTAGTCAGCAGAGTCATAAGCCAAATAAAACTCTTTTATTTATAAAGTATCCAGTCTCAGTTATTTTTGTTATAACAACACAAAACTGACTAAGACAACCATATCCCATCATTTTATAATGTCTACTTTCATTATCATTCAGCTAAAAGTATTTTCAAATTCTCTATTTGATTTCTTCCTAGACACAAGGCTATTTACAAGTACAATTCTTAATTTCCAAATGTGGAGATATTTTAGCTTTTGTTGTTATTATTAATGATGATGATTTCTAGCTTAATCTCACTTTTGTCAAAGAACATTCTCTAGAATTTCGATTTCTTCAAATGTGTCCAAAATGACTTCATGAACTAACATGAGGAAAATTTTGGTGCATTTGAGAAAAATGTGGACTCTGTTATTGTTGGGTACAGAATTCTATATGTTAATTTGGTCAGGTTTGTTAAATGTTTTGCTCATCTTCTTTATTAATTTTCATGGGCTTGTTCTGATAGTTATTAGAGAGTTGAACTGAAGTAGAAGCTGGAATTTTGGTCCAGTGGGAGAGCAGTTGCCTAGCCTAGTGTGAGGCCTTGGGTTCAAACCCCAACACACACACACACACACACACACACACACACACACACATACACATATACATACATACGCACTCCATTATGGTCATGAATTTGTCTCTTTCTCCTTTTGATTGTGTCAAATTTTTTGCTGTTATTAGGCATATGTAAACTTACAACTATTATTTTTCTGATATAAGCTAAATAACATTTCTTTTGGTTAGAGATTGTGTAGAGATTTGCCATCCTCTTATTATACTTTTAATTTTTCTGTGCCCTTACATTAAATGAACAGGATAACAAAAACACAAAAATAATTGCGTTAAATGTAGAAAGCTAGGGCTGGGGTTGTGGCTCACTGGATTTTGGCTCAGTGGTAGATCCTCAGCACCACATAAAAATAAATAAATAAAATAAATTTATTTTTTTTAAATATAGAAAGCTAAATTTCTTAAAAGAAAATGGGATTTTGTTTTTTTCCTCCAGTCTGGCTATCATTTTCTTTTCATTATCTGCTATTGTACTGTTTTAATGTATGCTTCCCATTTTATCTGCTATTTTCTCCTCTTTCTTGCCTTCCTTCCCCCCTCTGTCTTTTCATGTTTACAGATTACATCATGAATCGTCAACTCATTACAGTTCAATATATATCAGTATTTTTACCACTTCCCCAGTAATGCTGCTATTAGAACCTTTCAATTCTCTTTACCCTTTCTCAGTTTTTGTGCCATTGATAATTGTGCATTTTAATTCTACATATATTCAAACCTAATAAGATAATAAAGCTATTGTTTTTACAATAAATAGTATATCATTATGAAATGTTCTTCAACTCTAGTAGTGTTTATCTTTAAGTCTTCTTTGATATTTTCTACAAGGGCTTCTCCAGTTAGTGTTTTCATCATATATCTTTTCTCATCCTATTACTATCAGTCTTTTTACATGCTTATATTTATGATATAGCTTTTATAGGCAATATTTTTAAATTTAATGCAACCTGATGATCTTTGTCTTTTAAATGGAGTATTTTATCTGTTAATAATTTTACAGATGCATTTGGGTATTAATTTCTCCTTTTACTATTGTTTTCAATTTGTCCCACTTATTATGAGTTCCTTTTTCTATCCCCCTTTGCCTTTTTTTGTACTAAATATTTTTTATTATTTTATTTTCCCTTTATTACTTTGTTTGCATTCTTTCACTTTTCAATTAGAAATTTGCTAGAATTGGGTATGGTAGCACACATCTGTAATCCTAGTGAATCAGGAACCTGAGGCAGGAGGATTGGAAGTTCAACTTAGCGAGGCCCTAAGCAACTAAGTGAGACCCTGTCTCAAAATAAAAAATAAAAAAGGCTGGGAATGTGACTCAGTGATTAAGCACCCCTGTGATGAATCCCTGGTACCAAAAATAATTTATCCTAGAGATTACTACAAGCATCTTTCACTGATAAAAAATCTCATGTGAAGTTGTGCTTTTACCACTTCTAATATTATGTAACATTTCACTCCATTTATCTCCCACTCCTGCCCTTTGTACCATTGTTGTAAAATATTTTAATTCCGTGTATTTTTGGACTACACAAAACATCATGATATATTTCATGCAATATATATATTCATTTTAACTTTTCCTTATCCTATTGCCATTTATTCTTTACTGTATCTCCATGCAGTGAAATTATTTTTCTCCTGTCTTTAACATTTCTTTTAGTGTAAATGACAGATTATCTCAGTTTTGTTTTGTTTTTTAAAGAGAGAGTGAGAGAGAGAGAGAGAGAATTTTAATATTTATTTTTTAGTTATTGGTGGACACAACATCTTTGTTTGTATGTGGTGCTGAGGATCGAACCCAGGCCGCAAACATGCCAGGCAAGCGCGCTACCGCTTGAGCCACATCCCCAGCCCATCAGTTTTTGCTTATGTTAAAAATGTTTTTATTTAATCTCTATTTTTTCAAATATTTATTTTTTAGTTGTAGTTGGACACAATACCTTTATTTTATTTATTTATTGTTATGTGGTGCTGAGGATCCAACCCTAGGGCCTTGTACATGCCAGGCAAGCGCTGTACCACTGAGCCACAACCCCAGCCCCTTAATCTCTATTTTTTAAAAAATATTTTTAGTTATTCATGGACACAATGTATTTTTTTGTTTATTCATTTTTATGTGGTGCTGAGGATCGAACCCAGCGCCTCACATGTGTGAGGCAAGTGCTCTCCCCACTGAGCCACAACCTCAGCCCTTAATCTCTATTTTTAAGAATATTTTTGCTATAGAGATAATTAGAACTTGATGATAGTTATTTTTTCTATTTTCATTTTTTTTAATGAAGCCAGTATTTAAAAGATTTAATACAAGGAAAAAAGGTATTGTATAGTGTTACCAATTCTTAATACAAATTATTAAACATAGTTTATATAATTTCAAAAGTTATTCACATTATTACTCCATACCAGAGTTGTATGGAACAAAGCTTGACACACATTAAAACTTGTATAATTTCTCCATTATTTCTGTTAAGAAGTCACTGTCACTTGTGTTGTTTCTTTGAAGGGAATCAATAATTTTTCTGTTTTTGTGATTTTTTTTTGTTTTTTTTGTTTTTTTTTTGTAATTTTATGTCATGCAGAGATAGGTATTTTGTGTCTTGTGATTTGTGGTGTTTCTTTTACATGTGTCTCTCATCAGCTTTAGAAACTTCTTAGTCCTTATCTCTTTAAAATTTCCACTCCTGGGCTGGGGATGTGGCTCAAGCGGTAGCGCGCCCGTGTGGCATGCGCGTGGCCCGGTTTCGATCCTCAGCACCACATACAAAGAAAGATGTGTCTGCCGAAAACTAAGAAATAAAATATTAAAATTCTCTGTCTCTCTCTCTCTCTCTCCTAACTCTCTCTTAAAAAAAATAAAATAAAAAAATAAAATTTCCACTCCCTTCTTCTTCCTCTGCTTTTGGAACTGAGGCTAGACCTATTTTAGAGATTTTCACCATGTTCCATGCGTCTCTTATTTATGCTCTTTTCTTTTTTTCTATTTTATCTACATCTCAGTCTGGTATTTTGTCTGATCTTCAGTTCTTTTGTCTATCTTCCATTCACTAATCTTTTCTTCAGGTGTTTTAATCAGCTTTTTTGCTACTGTAACCAAAAGAGCTGATGAACAATTTTAAGGAGGAAAAGTTTTTTGCAGGGCTCACAGTTTCAGCAGTCTCAGTCCATGGACAGCTGTTTATATTATTTTATGTGCATATGATTTTTAATAAATTTTTAGTTGTAGTTGGACACAGTACCTTTATTTTATTTATTTTTATGTGGTGCTGAGGATTGAACTCAGTGCTTCACATGTGCTAGGCAAGCGCTCCGCCACTGAGCCCCAGCCCCAGCCCAGTGTGTGCATATAATTTTAACTGATAGAAATGGTGTTGCCTTGGGGTGGGGTTGTGACTCAGCAGTAGAGCGCTTGCCTCATTCGATCCTCAGCACCACATAAAAATAAATAAACAAAATAAAAGTTTTGTGTCCATCTACAACTTAAAAAAAATATATTTTAAAAAAAGAAATGGTCTTGTTTTATAGATGTCATTCCTCTCATTTCATTTTTTTTCCAACGGATCCTTTGCTTTTTAGACTGTCACATTGCCAATGTCCACCCTGTGCATTTCTCCGCCTGTTCCAAGCCCCTGCACCCCCATCATATGCCTCTGCTCCCTTTTACCTGTCCATTCTGGTAACGGAATGCAGACTGCTTCTGACACCTGCCACCACAAACACCACCACAGTGGATATCCTCACACAGGGCCCCTTATGAACTTGTCTTATGAGAATGTTGCTGATATTTGTAAGCAAGCAGGGGTGATCTGGGGTCATGGGTTGCATATCTGCTTCCTCATGGTGCTGGGCTTAGACCATCATGTGCTCCCAACACCTGTGCGTGAACTCCTCTTCCCAGAACATGCCAGCCATTCCCTGGCATCACTCAGTTCCACCATTCTTCCTCATGAGCTATCAGAAGATGGGTCAGGTGAAGTCTGTACACAGGCAGTTTAAGAAAAGAAGCACAGGGTGTGAGAGGCCACCACCCCACAGCAGCTCACCTGAGAGCAGCTGGCAGGCCATGCCTGGGCTGAGCGTGTCTGGTGCTGAGTGGCACTCAGCCTAGGGAGAGCCGCATCCCTTTCCTTTCAGGACTAGCCTGGGATCTCTGGAGACTTCCATCCTTGCAGGCAAGATCATTTGTTTTGTTGTGAGTCAGACCTGGAAGCGGGAGAACAGTGATGTTTACATCCATCCCTGAGGCAATGGACAGGATTCAAAGAAGACTTTTATGGCATATAAATCAACTGCTTCCTCTTACAGTGAGATGGAATAGCCACTCTGGGGTGAGGTACCCTGTGGTCACCAAGAGGGGCCTCCAGGTGCACAGGAGTTTTACCTGCTCTTTCATGTTAGTTCTCCTGCCTCACTTGGAAAGACAACAAGCAAAGGACTTTGGCCATGATGGAGTGAAAAAAGGCAGGCTCACCGTCTCTTAGCATCTAGAGACAGATGAACCGACGGTTTTCAGATATCGTACAGCAGGCATCTAGGACCACAGTCCCTTAGAGAAGGGAAACCAGGTGACCCCAGTCTTCCTACCTGGTGAAGTTTCCGGGCTGAAGCACAAGGAAGGGGAAATCCAGACATCCCATTGATCTCTCTAAACTGTAGATTTATATCACAGTCCAGGGAGACAAGAGAGCTAGAATTGTGAGGCTCATTTTCTGTGGTCCAGACAACAAGAAATGCATGGAGGGGATTCTGTAGATGGGTCCCTCCAGACTTTGGCTGAGTCCTGATCTTAAAATATGTGAGAAGAAAGTACCACTGGGAAGTAGCAACCAAACAATTACCAAGCTCACGTAGTGCCAGAAATAGTTCATTTCCCATCAACTGGGGTGAAAGGCATGAGTAGTCTCCATTAGTAGAGAATTTACCCTAAGTCAAAGGCTACTCTGGGCCCCTCCCAACAAAACTTAATACTTTAAATGATTACCATGTTCCCAAGTAATTTAAATCATTAATTAAATGATTACCATGTTCCCAAGTAATTTAACTACATTCCATAACAAGGTCCAAAACTATTTTAAGGAATACAGCAAAATCTAGTATCCAACAATGTAAAAGTCACAATGTCTGGCATTAATAAAAATTGCAAGCCAGGTGTGGTGGTACACTTAACCAACTCAGTGAGACCCTGTCTCTAAATAAAATGTAAAAAATGGCTGGGGATGTGACTCAGTGGTTAAGCACCCCTGGGTTCAATCCTCAGTATGAAAAAAAAAAAAAAAACATTGCCAAGCATCTAAAGGAGGAAAGATATTATGTATAACTAGGAGGAAAAAAAATCAATCAATAGAAATAGACCTAGACATGACAGAGATGCTATAATTACCAGATAAGAACATTAAAAATTGTTATTATAACTGTACAACTGTTTCTCAAAATAATTGCCATCTCTCCATATTCTCTCTAACAACTGAGATTATCAGACCATTTTTCTTCATTTGCCAATCTGGTGGGTGTAGTTAGCAGTATTTTTTCCTCTTATAAAATATAATCTCACAATTCATTTATTTTTATATTAGTGTCTGTCTGTCTGCCGGCCTTATTGATTTGTAGGAGTCCTTCTAAATCTGGATGTTAGCCTCAAGTATGGATATATCTTTCTCTTTGTGTTTTTAAAGAACTGAGTTCCTGACTCTAAGGTAGGTGAGTTTGTTTATATGTTTAGGATTTTGGTGGACTTGTTTTAGAATCTTTCCCTTCCCCAGGCTTTGAAGAAAACCACCTACCAACTTTGTTTTAACTTTCTGATTTACAAACAAAAGCCAAACATTTACAAAAGCTGAATTGATTATACAAGTCTGTCACATGTCAAGATGTTAGCTCTCTAGTAGTAGTTTTCAAGTAAGAGTGTTAGTGTTTTACATATCTAAATATATATTAAGCACTAAAATATACATGATGCATATGTATTATTTTATATAAATTTATATTCATGTATTTAATAGTATTTGGCTGTGCCTTTTGAGGTTAAGTTACAGACATCATAACTCCTCACCTGTAAGTGCTTGGGTCTTTTATTTTCTGAGAACAGTGACATATCTCCTATAACAGTTGTTGAGTGCAGGGGAGTGGACATTGATACAATGCTAATATCTAATATGCAGGCCATGTTAAAACCTGACTTATTGTCCCAAAATATCCATATAGCAGATGTTTCCAGCTTCGAATCATGTCTTATCTTATATTTCATCTAGAACAGCTCCTCAGCCTTTCTTTGGCTTTCAGAATGTTGGCTTTTTTGAAGAGTTCAAGTCAGTTCTTTTGTAGAATTGCCTCATTTTGGATTGACCTAATATAGATAATTTTCTAATATCCTTTTTTATTAACATTTTTATTTGTGTATATGGCCCATTCTTCCATAAGAATTTTGTTTTCGTCTTTGTTTTCTCAATTTTTAAAATTTCACTGTATGTGAGAGGTGTTAGCCTCTCCTTTGTGAAATGTGTTACATTTCCTCGTTTATGATTTGTCTGTTGACTTTTCTTATGTTATCTTATGCCATGCAAAGATTCTGTATTTTGTCGTGTGGGAGGAGTGTAATCAAATTTATTCTTGTTGTCCTCTCTGATATACAAATGCTAACACAATGAGGAGGGGAGGGAAGAATAAAAGTTCATTGGATTAGACAAGGGGGATGAAGGGAGGGGAGGGATGGGAAGAGGAAAGACAGTAGAAGGAACCGGACATAGCTTTCCTTTGTTCACATATGAAGATGTGACCAGTGTGACACCACATCATGGACAACCACAGGAATGCAAGTTATACTCCATGTATGTATAATATGCCAAAAAATATACTCTATGGGCTGGGTTTGTGGCTCAAGTGATAGAACACTCGCCTAGCACCTGTGAGGCACTGGGTTTAATCCTCAGCACCACATAAAAATAAAATAAAGATGTTGTGTCCACCGAAAACAAAACAAAAAAAAATAAATATTAAAAAATACACTCTACTGCCATGTATATCCAAAAAGAACAAATAAAAAATTAAAAAATAATTTTTTTTTCCTTTATTATACCAGAATTTTGAGTTGTAGTTAGAAATCTATTCTCTACATCCAGATTTTAGAGGAATTCACCCATCTTTTCCCAGATGGCTATCCAGTTGTCCCAGCATCATTTATCAAAAAATCCATCTTTCTCCTGATAAATAGGGAATGCCATCTCACACAACATTAGCTTTCTGTACGTAGTAGAGGCTACATCTAGACGTCTCATTCAGCTCTAGGGGTGTGTCTGCTCGTGGACCATGCTGCTGTAATCACAGAACATGGTGTATCAACACCTAGGTGGCCTGGTCTCCTTCATAGTTCCTCTTCAGTATTCTTATTTGCTCATCTAGTTTCATAGAACAACTTATTGGTATTGTTATGGAGATTTCATTAAATTCACAATTAACAAGAGCTAACAACATCTTGGTGATGTTGAGGCATTTCAATCTAGACCATTTCGTTTTATAATCTACTTTTGTATCTTTCAGGAGGTTTTAAAGTTTTCTTTACACATAGGTTCTACATAATTCTTATTCCTAAATATTTGATCTTGTTATTAGTACTGCAAATGAGATTTTCTCTTTCATATGTCTTTATACTTATTATTTATGTGTATGAGTCTATTGATTTTTTATTTTAATTCTATTTCCTGAAACACTGCTGAATTTTCTGTTTGTTTCTCTAGAGATTTCCAGGAATATTATGTCATCTGCAACTCATAGTTTTCTGATTTTGTTTTTTTCAATTCTTATGCCTCTACTTATCTTTTTCTTGACTAATTGCTTTGACTAATACCTAATAACAGTGTTATGGAGTAGTGTAGAGATTGGACATCCTTGCTTTGTTCCTGATCGTAGGAAGAATGTATCTGGTGCTTCCCACTAAGAGGCTGGCTGTAAAATTGAAATGTATATTTTATCTTTTTAAGGAACTATCCAGGTTTCTTATTTTTCAATAATTTTTATGACGAATAAATCTTAAAATTTTTCATAGATATTTTTCCATAACTGTGTAGATAATCATATAATTTTCCACTTAAACCTATTAATGTGGTAAATCATATTGATAGATTTTCTATATTGAGTTAAGTTTCCATTCTGGATATAAACCTTGCTAAGCCATGGAGTATGTTTCTTTTTTTTTCTTTTTCTTTTTCTTTTTTTTTAACTGGTGAATGTGCCCCTAGACATTCTAATATAATTGTAGCATGTATGTATAATATATGTATCTCTTTATATACCTAATAATTATGATGTCATGGCAGTGGTTAAGAAAATGTCTGAGAACAGAGCACGTTTTTAAATTATTTATAAAAATAAAAACATCCATTTAAATCTTGATAAACAACCATTTCTAAGCATTTATAACTCCCTTCTTTGTTTTTTTTTTTTTTTTTTTCATTTTGTGTCGTGGAATTCTAGCTTGAAACGAGGGCCAGGTACATGGTAGGCAAGTGCTCTACTACTACGCTATTTTCCACAAATTATTCTTTCTTTATTTTATTAATTAATTTTACAGTAGGATGGATTTGACATATTGTACACAGTGGAGCACAATGTCTCATTCCTCTGGCAGTACATAGTGCAGAGTCACTCCCCTAGTGTGATCATACATGAATATAGGTAATAATGTCTGTCTCATTCTACCATCCTTCCCATCCCCACAGCCCCACCCCTCCCCTCATTCTGCTCTACAAACCAAAGTTCCTGCATTCTTCCCTGTCCCCCTGTCCCACTATGGAGCAACATTTGCTTATCAGAGAAAACATTCAGCTTTTGCTTTGGGGGGATTGGCTTATTTCACCTAGCATGATATTCTCCAACTCCATCCATTTACTTGCAAATGCTATAATTTCATTCTTCTCTAAGGCTGAGTAATATTCCATTGAGTATATGTACCACATTTTTCTTTATCCATTCAGCTGTTGAAGGGCATCTGGGTTGGTCCCATAGTTTAGCTTTTGTGAATTGATCTGCTACAAACATTGATGTGACTGCATCACTGAGATATGCTATTTTAAGTCCTTTGGGTATAAACTGAGGAGTGGGATAACTGGGTCAAATGGTGGATCCATTCCAAGTTTTCTGAGGAATCTCCATACTGCTTTCCATAGTAGTTGCACCAATTGGCAGTCCCATCAGCAGTGTTTGAGTGTGCCTTTTCCCCACATCCTCACTAACATTTATTGTAGCCCATATTCTGGATGATTGCCATTCTGACTGGAGTGAGATGAAATCTTAGAGTGGTTTTGATTTGCATTTCTCTAATTGCTAGAGATGTTGAACATTTTTTCATATGTTTATTCATTGATTCTATTTCTTCTGTGAAGTATCTGTTCAGTTCCTTAGTCCATTTATTGATCAGGTTATTTGTGGGGTGTTTTTTTTTTTTTTGAGTTAAGTTTTTTGAGTTCTTTATATATCCTTGGAGATTAGTGCTCTGTCTGATATCTGTGTGGTAAACGGTTTTTACCATTCTGTAGTCCCTCTCATCACATTATTGATTGTTTCCTAAAAGAAGATGCTTTTTAGTTGGAATCCAACCCATTTTTTTGTTTGTTTGTTTGTTTTACTTCTTATGCTCTAGGAGTCCTTGTTTGGAAAGTCAGGTCCTAAGCCAACATGATGAAGATTTAGGCCTGCTTTTTTCTTCTATTAGGCTCAGGGTCTCTGTTCTAGTGTCTAAGTCTTTGATCCACTTTGAATTGATTTTTGTGCAGGGTGAGAGACAGAGGTTGAATTTCATTTTGGCACATATGGAGTTCCAGTTTTCCCAGCACCACTTGTTAAATAGGCTATCTTTTCTCCAGTGTATGTTTTGGCACCTTTGTCTAGTATGAGATGACCATTTATGTGGGTTTGCCTCTGTGTCTTCTATTTTGTACCATTGGTCTACATGTCTACTTGGTATGAATACCATGCTGTCTTTGTCACTATTGCTTTGTAGTTCAAGGTCTGGTACTGTGATGCCTCCTGCTTCACTCTTCTTGCTGAGGATTGCTTTGGCTATTCTGGGTCTCTTATTTTTCCAAATGAATTTCATGGTTGCCTTTTCTAGTTCTATGAAGAATGTCTTTGGGGTTTTCATAGGAATTGCATTAAATCTGTATAACAGTTGGGTAGTATGTCCTTTTCACTGTATTAATTCTGCCTATCCAAGAGCATGGGAGATCTTCCCATCTTCTGAGGTCTTCTTCAATTTCTTTCTTTAGTGTTCTAAAGTTTTCATTGTAGAGGTCTTCCACCTGTTTTTTTTTTTTAAATTTACATTTATTTGTAGTTGGATACAAGACCTTTATGTTATTTATTTATCTTTATGTGGTGTGAGGATCAATCCCAGGGCCTCACTGTGCTAGACCAGCTCCACCCCTGAGCCCCAGCCCCAGCCCTCTTCTTCATTTCAGTAGTGTCTGTTGTGATGCTTCCTTTTTCATTATGAATTCTAGTAATTTGAGTTTTCTCTCTCCTTTTGGTTAGAGTGGCTAAGGGTTCATCAATTTTTTTTTTCAAAAAACCATCTTTTGTCATTTTTTTTTCAATTTTTTCTTTTGTTTCAATTTCATTGACTGATTTGTGCCCTGATTTTCATCATTTCCTGTCTTCCTCTACTTTTGGTGTTGATTCGTTCTTCTTTTTCTAGGGCTTTGAGATGCAATGTCAGTTGGTTTATTTGTTTACTTTTTATTCTTTTAATGAATGAGCTCAATGCAATGAAACTTTCTATTGGCATAGCCTACATAGTGCCCCAGAGATTTTGGTATGTTATATCAGAGTTCTCATTTACCTCTAAGAGTCTTTTTATCTCCTCCCTGATGTCCTCTGTTTTCCATGCATCATTCAATAGCTTATTGTTTAGTCTTCAGGTGTTGGAGTAGCTTCTATTTTAATTTTATCATTGATTTCTACTCTCATTTCCTTATGATCTGATATAATGCAGGGTAAGACCTCTTTTTTCTTTTTTTTGTATTTGCTAAGACTTGTTTTGTGGCATAACAAATGGTCTATTAAGGATCCATGAGCTGCTTGAGAAAATTGTTGATGGATGAAATATTCTGTATATATCTGTTAAGTCTAAATTATTGGTTGTATTATTGAGTTCTATGGTTTCTTTAGTTTTTATTTGGAAGATCTATCCTGTGATGAGAGAAGTGTGTTAAAGGTACCCAGTACTATTGTGTTGTGGTCCATCTGATTCTTGAAATTGAGAAGGGTTTGTTTGATATACATGGAAGCTCCATTTGGGGGGACCTAGATATTCATGATTGTCATGTCTTGTTGATGTGTCATTCCCTTAAGCAGTATGAAATGCCCCTCTTTATCCCTTCTGACTGATTTTGGTTTGAAGTCTACTTCATCTGATATGAGGATGGAAACCCCTGCTTGTTTACGTGGTGTGTGTGAGTGATAGGTTTTTCCTACCCTTTCACCTTCAGTCTGTGGATGTCTTTTCCTATACATGCATCTCTTGAAGCACCATATGGTTAGGTCTTTTTTTAAAAATCCAATCTTCCAGTCTATGTCTTTTGATTGATGAGTTTAGGCCATTAACATTTATTATTGAATTATGGTTTCATTTTGGTTGTTGTGGGTTTTTTTTTTCTGTGTGTGTGTGTGTGTGTGTGTGTGTGTGTGTGTGTGTTTGCCCGTGCATGCCAGGGATTTAACTCAGGGGCACTCAGCCACTGAGCCACATCCCCTGCCCCATTCATACTTTTTTAGAGAAAGGGCCTCACTGAGTTGCTTAGCACCTCGCAGTTGCTGAGGCTGGCTTTGAACTCACAATTCTCCTGTCTCAGCCTCCCTAGCCTCTGGGATCACAGGTGTGCACCACCACACCCTGCATTTTGTTTTATTTTTTATTTTTAACTTGACTTGGTTACTTTTTTGGTTGGCTTTTCCTTTAGTGTGGTTCCTCCCTTTGCTGGTTTTCATTTTCATTTTCTTCTCACAGAATATTTTGCTGAGGATGTTCTGTAGTGCAGGCTTTCTCATTGTAAATTCTTTTAACTTTTGTTTATCATGGAAGGTTTTTATTTCATCTTCAAATTTGTAGCTTAATTTTGCTGGATAGAAGATTCTTGGTTGGCATCCATTTTCTTTCAGACCTGGGGATATGTTGTTGCAGGGTCTCCTAGCTTTGAGGGTTTGGGTTGAAAAATCTGCTGAGATATGAATTGGTTTCCCCCATAAGTAATCTGAAACTTTTCTCTTGTGGCTTTTAAAATTCTATCCTTATTCTGTATGCTAGGCATTTCATTATAACATGCCTTGGTGTGGATCTGTTGTAATTTTGTACATTTGGGGTCCTGTAAGTCTCTTGTGTTTGATTTTCCATTTGTGGGAAATTTTCTAATATTATTTCATAGAAGATATTGTGCATTCCTTTGGTTTATATCTCGGTGCCTTCCTCTATCTCAATAATTCTTAGATTTTGTCTTTCATGTTATCCCATAATTCTTGGAGGTTCTGTTCATGGTTTCTTACCATCTTCATTGAATGGTCAACTTTATTTTCAACATTATATATTTTCTTCATTGCCTGAGGTTCTGTCTTCCAAGTGGTCTAGTCTATTGGTGATGCTTTATATTGAATTTTTTATTTAGCTTATTGTTTCCCTCATTTAAGAGATTTCTGGTATGGTTCTTTTCCTCAGTGTCTCCTTCTCTTTCTTGATGAAATTTTTGCTACCTGTATTTCCTCTTGTATCTCTTTGTTGGAGTAATCAATTTGCTGTCTGTAATTGCTTTTTTATTCTGTGCTTTGCAGATCATTATAATTATGTACAATCTAAACTCCTATCTGACATTTCTGCTACTGTGCTGTCAATGGATTCTATTATTGTATCACCTTGGTTTGTTTGGGGTATTTTCTTCTTTTCTTTCATGTTGTTCCTGTGTCTTCCTCTTCAGCAGTGTGGATCTGAGATATAAAGTTTTCACCAGAAAATCTTGTACCATTCCTGCAGGTTAGCAATCCCTTGCCTCTGTGTAACCAGGCCCGCAGGGACCTTGGTGTGGGTCTTCCCAGTCCTGGCTGTTGTCTCTAGGTGGCAGGGACCTTGGTGTGGGTCTTCCCAGTCCTGGCTGTTGTCTCTAGGTGGCAGGGACCTTGGTGTGGGTCTTCCCAGTCCTAGTGTTGGCTCAAGGTGGCAGGGACCTTGGTGTGGGTCTTCCCAGTCCTGGCTGTTGTCTCTAGGTGACAGGGACCTTGGTGTGGGTCTTCCCAGTCCTGGCTGTTGTCTCTAGGTGGCAGGGACCTTGGTGTGGGTCTTCCCAGTCCTGGCTGCTGTCTCTAGGTGGCAGGGACCTTGGTGTGGGTCTTCCCAGTCCTGGCTGTTGTCTCTAGGTGACAGGGACCTTGGTGTGGGTCTTCCCAGTCCTGGCTGTTGTCTCTAGGTGACAGGGACCTTGGTGTGGGTCTTCTCAGTCCTAGTGTTGGCTCAAGGTGGCAGGGACCTTGGTGTGGGTCTTCCCAGTCCTGGCTGTTGTCTCTAGGTGACAGGGACCTTGGTGTGGGTCTTCTCAGTCCTAGTGTTGTCTCTAGGTGGCAGGGACCTTGGTGTGGGTCTTCCCAGTCCTGGCTGTTGTCTCTAGGTGACAGGGACCTTGGTGTGGGTCTTCTCAGTCCTGGCTGTTGTCTCTAGGTGGCAGGGACCTTGGTGTGGGTCTTCTCAGTCCTAGTGTTGGCTCAAGGTGGCAGGGACCTTGGTGTGGGTCTTCCCAGTCCTGGCTGTTGTCTCTAGGTGACAGGGACCTTGGTGTGGGTCTTCCCAGTCCTGGCTGCTGTCTCTAGGTGACAGGGACCTTGGTGTGGGTCTTCTCAGTCCTGGCTGTTGTCTCTAGGTGGCAGGGACCTTGGTGTGGGTCTTCTCAGTCCTAGTGTTGGCTCAAGGTGGCAGGGACCTTGGTGTGGGTCTTCCCAGTCCTGGCTGTTGTCTCTAGGTGACAGGGACCTTGGTGTGGGTCTTCCCAGTCCTGGCTGCTGTCTCTAGGTGACAGGGACCTTGGTGTGGGTCTTCCCAGTCCTGGCTGTTGGCTCAAGGTGGCAGGGACCTTGGTGTGGGTCTTCCCAGTCCTGGCTGCTGTCTCTAGGTGACAGGGACCTTGGTGTGGGTCTTCCCAGTCCTGGCTGCTGTCTCTAGGTGACAGGGACCTTGGTGTGGGTCTTCCCAGTCCTGGCTGTTGGCTCAAGGTGGCAGGGACCTTGGTGAGGGTCTTCCCAGTCCTGGCTGCTGTCTCTAGGTGACAGGGACCTTGGTGTGGGTCTTCCCAGTCCTGGCTGTTGTCTCTATGTGGCAGGGACCTTGGTGTGGGTCTTCCCAGTCCTGGCTGTTGTCTCTAGGTGACAGGGACCTTGGTGTGGGTCTTCCCAGTCCTGGCTGTTGTCTCTAGGTGGCAGGGACCTTGGTGTGGGTCTTCCCAGTCCTGGCTGTTGTCTCTAGGTGGCAGGGACCTTGGTGTGGGTCTTCCCAGTCCTGGCTGTTGTCTCTAGGTGACAGGGACCTTGGTGAGGGTCTTCCCAGTCCTGGCTGCTGTCTCTAGGTGACAGGGACCTTGGTGTGGGTCTTCTCAGTCCTAGTGTTGGCTCAAGGTGGCAGGGACCTTGGTGAGGGTCTTCCCAGTCCTGGCTGCTGTCTCTAGGTGACAGGGACCTTGGTGTGGGTCTTCCCAGTCCTGGCTGTTGTCTCTAGGTGGCAGGGACCTTGGTGTGGGTCTTCCCAGTCCTGGCTGTTGTCTCTAGGTGAAAGGGACCTTGGTGTGGGTCTTCTCAGTCCTAGTGTTGGCTCAAGGTGGCAGGGACCTTGGTGTGGGTCTTCCCAGTCCTGGCTGTTGTCTCTAGGTGACAGGGACCTTGGTGTGGGTCTTCTCAGTCCTAGTGTTGTCTCTAGGTGGCAGGGACCTTGGTGTGGGTCTTCCCAGTCCTGGCTGTTGTCTCTAGGTGACAGGGACCTTGGTGTGGGTCTTCCCAGTCCTGGCTGCTGTCTCTAGGTGACAGGGACCTTGGTGTGGGTCTTCCCAGTCCTGGCTGTTGTCTCTAGGTGACAGGGACCTTGGTGTGGGTCTTCCCAGTCCTGGCTGTTGTCTCTAGGTGACAGGGACCTTGGTGTGGGTCTTCCCAGTCCTGGCTGTTGTCTCTAGGTGGCAGGGACCTTGGTGTGGGTCTTCCCAGTCCTGGCTGTTGTCTATAGGTGACAGGGACCTTGGTGTGGGTCTTCCCAGTCCTGGCTGCTGTCTATAGGTGGCAGGGACCTTGGTGTGGGTCTTCCCAGTCCTGGCTGCTGTCTCTAGGTGACAGGGACCTTGGTGTGGGTCTTCCCAGTCCTGGCTGTTGTCTCTAGGTGGCAGGGACCTTGATGTGGGTCTTCCCAGTCCTGGCTGTTGTGTCTAGGTGGCAGGGACCTTGGTGTGGGTCTTCCCAGTCCTGGCTGTTGTCTCTAGGTGGCAGGGACCTTGGTGTGGGTCTTCCCAGTCCTGGCTGCTGTCTCTAGGTGACAGGGACCTTGGTGTGGGTCTTCCAAGTCCTGGCTGTTGTCTCTAGGTGGCAGGGACCTTGGTGTGGGTCTTCCCAGTCCTGGCTGCTGTCTCTAGGTGACAGGGACCTTGGTGTGGGTCTTCCCAGTCCTGGCTGCTGTCTCTAGGTGACAGGGACCTTGGTGTGGGTCTTCCCAGTCCTGGCTGTTGTCTCTAGGTGACAGGGACCTTGGTGTGGGTCTTCCCAGTCCTGGCTGTTGTCTCTAGGTGGCAGGGACCTTGGTGTGGGTCTTCCCAGTCCTGGCTGCTGTCTCTAGGTGACAGGGACCTTGGTGTGGGTCTTCCCAGTCCTGGCTGTTGTCTGTAGGTGGCAGGGACCTTGATGTGGGTCTTCCCAGTCCTGGCTGTTGTCTCTAGGTGGCAGGGACCTTGGTGTGGGTCTTCCCAGTCCTGGCTGTTGTCTCTAGGTGGCAGGGACCTTGGTGTGGGTCTTCCCAGTCCTGGCTGCTGTCTCTAGGTGACAGGGACCTTGGTGTGGGTCTTCCCAGTCCTGGCTGTTGTCTCTAGGTGACAGGGACCTTGGTGTGGGTCTTCCCAGTCCTGGCTGCTGTCTCTAGGTGACAGGGACCTTGGTGTGGGTCTTCCCAGTCCTGGCTGTTGTCTCTAGGTGGCAGGGACCTTGGTGTGGGTCTTCCCAGTCCTGGCTGCTGTCTCTAGGTGACAGGGACCTTGGTGTGGGTCTTCCCAGTCCTGGCTGTTGTCTCTATGTGGCAGGGACCTTGGTGTGGGTCTTCCCAGTCCTGGCTGCTGTCTCTAGGTGACAGGGACCTTGGTCTGGGTCTTCCCAGTCCTGGCTGCTGTCTCTAGGTGGCAGGGACCTTGGTGTGGGTCTTCCCAGTCCTGGCTGTTGTCTCTAGGTGGCAGGGACCTTGGTGTGGGTCTTCTCAGTCCTAGTGTTGGCTCAAGGTGGCAGGGACCTTGGTGTGGGTCTTCCCAGTCCTGGCTGTTGTCTCTAGGTGACAGGTACCTTGGTGTGGGTCTTCCCAGTCCTGGCTGTTGTCTCTAGGTGACAGGTACCTTGGTGTGGGTCTTCCCATTCCAGACTATTGTCTCTAGGTGGCAGGGAGCTTGGTAATGGTCTTCCAGGTCCTTGCTGATGTCTCTCCTTGGCAGGTACCTAGGTGATGATCTTCCCAGTCCTGACTGTTGTCTCTAGGTGGCAGCAGGTGGAGAGCTGTGTTTGTAGGTGGGAGCCACAGTGCAGTTGACCGCCTCCTCCCCCTGTCAGCAGGGATTGCTCTGCTCCTCTTCCTTGGTGCCTCAGTCCGGGAGCGAGGCTTCTTATTGTATTCTTGGCATCTGTTGCTGGTATCCTGTTCAGAAGTGTTACATCAATCAGTATTCACATGAGGTATCAGTTGGTACTTTCCTTTATACTGATACTCTCTTTACCATGTTTAGATATAACTGTTATACTTGATTAAAAAAAGAAAAATGGAAATTTTTTCTTCATTTTCTAGGCTCACAAATAATTTATGCAGCATAGAGACAATTTGATTCCTATGGTTTGATCGAATTCCATATGAAACTATTTGGATGGGTTTTTGTTTGTTTTTGTAGGGTAGTTCCTTAAATATTTTCTCTATTTTCTCTAGACATTGGACTATTTAACTTTCATCTACACTGAGGTCAGTTTTGGGGAGGGTACTCTGGATTGAACTTAGACATACTCAGCCACTGAGCCACATCCCCATCCCAATTTTACACTTTTTTGGAGTTGCTTAACATCTCACTTTTGCTGAGAGTGGCTTTGAATTCACAATCTTCTTGCCTCAGCCTCCAGAGCTGAGATCAATTTTTATAGCTATATTTTCTTCAGGTATTATCCATCTAACCTGTGGGAAGACCCACACCAAGGTCCCTGCCACCTAGAGACAACAGCCAGGACTGGGAAGACCCACACCAAGGTCCCTGCCACCTAGAGACAACATCTATATTTATAGCTATATTTTCTTCAGGTATTATCCATCTAACATCTAAATTTACTCATATAAAGTTTTACAAAATAACTTTTAAGGTCTTTATTTCCTCTATGTCAGTAATTACCTTTATTTGTTGTTTCTTATTTTATCATTCAAATTTTCTTCCTTTTTTGATAAAATTAGATAATGGATTGTATATTTTATTTCTATGAGAACCAGGATTTCATTTATTTATTAATTTGATCTATGTCTTTCTGTTCTTGACATCACTAATTTCTGCTCCTGTCTTTTTTAAATATTTATTTATTTATTTTTAGTTATAGGCTTAGGAATCAAATAGTCTGTGTGTTGTATAAATTATTTCTGAGCCTAGAAAATGAAGATAGCTTTATTTTATTTTATTTATTTTTTATGTGGTGCTGAGATTGGAACCCAGTGCTTCATGCATCCTAGGTGAGCGCTCTACCTCTGAGCCATAGCCACAGCCCTCTGCTCTTGTCTTTATTCTAGCTTTATAATTTCCTTCCTTTCATATTCTTTTGGTTTGTTTACTTGTTCTCTTCCTTCCTTTTTGAACTGAAATCTAAGTTTATTTACTTTTTTCTTTCATTTTTAGTAACATAGGAATGATTGGTTCTAATATAAAGTGTTTTTATTGGAAACAATATAATTTCTGTTTATATTTCTGTTCACACAAAAGTTGGTTGATAGAAGTTTTTTTGTTTTTGTTTTTGTTTTTTATTTGGTTTATTTCTAGATGGAAGGGCTCATTTAGTTTTTGTTCCTAGTTTTATTGCACTGTGATCAGAGAATGTTAACATTTCTACATTTTGCAAATTTTTTTCTGCATTTAATATATGACCATATGTACCCAAGAAGAGAGTTCATCCTGTGTTGTCAGAGTGTGCTGTTGGCTAGTCTGCCAGTCTGACTCTGGGAAGCTTCCTTAGAGATGGTCCTGCCCTGTCTGTCATTCTGAGGAAGGATCAGAGCTACGTCTGGCAGGGTGTGCCCTGCTCAGATTCCTTACTTCCTTCTGTGCTCTCACTGGTCTCTTTGAGCCGAGGCATTGTCTGCTTTCAAGGCCGGCAGCCCTGGAGGGAAGCTGTTGTTGGTTTTTTGTTTGTTTTGATGCTGGGGATTTCTAAATACATTTATCAGCAGAGTGTTTCCTGGGAGCAGATTTGGAGCATGCATGGTATTTTTAAAATAAAGGCAGGAAATATAGCTAAGGAGTGTCATGTAGGAGCTGACACATGTTCTGAGCCTGTATACATTTGGCTTTTTGCTTCCTATCTACATTCAGTATTTATCAATAGCAAATTTAAGGATGAGAGAAACAAGTGGGCAAAAGAGCTTGCCACAACTGGAAAAGGGGGCACACTACGTATACATGGGCACTTAGAAACCAGGTGGTGAGTATCTGTTACGCCCTAGACATCAGCGAAAATGTACAGGAGATAGCTCCATGGCCTGTCCCCTTCAGAAACACAGACATCAAGCAGAGACTGCCAGAACAAAGTTTGTCAGTTCTCTGAAGAACAAGCAAAGGTCTTCCCCAGCAAGAGCTGAGTCAAGAAAAGGCAGCTAGAGAGTATGAGGAGAGCTTTGAAGTATTCACTTGTCCCACCTCCACTCAGGACCTGATCCTTGGTTCCAGAGGGAGCGGAGCTTGCCTTGATCTCAAAGAGCCATATGTGTCTCTTCTCCTGAGTCCAGGGCTGCCTGGAGGACTGGTCCAGGTGCTTGTCATTGTTTCACCTAACTCACACCCATTTGGCCCAGGAAAGTGGTGGGCAAAATAATTATAGTTGAAGCAAACAATAGGACACTGAACGCTCTGGAGGAAAAGCCAGGGAGAGACATTCTTTGGGAAAGTAGGCCATACTAAAGCGCTTGTGAATACTGGGAAATCTAAAAGGCCTCCTGCATGTCCAAGACAACTCCCATGCTTGGAAAAGACCTTTTACCTTAGATTGGTCTTGAGGCTCAATGTGAGGAGGAAGTGAAGGCTGAGGCATCGTTGGGAACCCCCTGGCTATGCAGCGAAGTGGGCCCATCACAGAGCCACTCACAAACACTGGGAGAGGTTTCCTCTCTGTCTTTCTGGCTCTGGCTCTGTCTATCTTCCCCTTTGGCTCCTAAATCTGTGCTCAGTTCATTAGGGAAGCCTTGTGTAGATGCTGAGGATGTCTGCAAGAGCAGCAAACAGAGCTGGCTGCCTGTCCTTGGAGGATGCCCAGGCAGGGAGGAGTGACCCTTGGTGGCATGTGCAGAACACTGAGCTTCTCAGCTGTCTCAGCTTTAATCTTCGGAGATTGCTGTGGTTCGTATGCCAGTCAGAAGTAGAGTTGATCCTAATTCTATCTGAATGTTTTAACCCCAAGGCAGGGCTCACCCTGCTGTCTCTGGGAGACCAATGCAGAGGCTGACCGTCCAATCCTGCAAGGGACTACAGCAGCCACAGTCATAGCCCAGCCAAGATCCCAGCTGCCTTCTCAGTACACAGTGCTAACTATGCCTGACACATGCTGTCTTTCCATACAGGAAGGACATTCCCATGGAGCATGTGACGTACGCAGACAGAGAGCAGACCAAGAAGGTGGTGTACTCCGTGGTCTATGGAGCAGGTGGGCTGACGGCAGGGGTTTAGGTCTTGGGGTCACCTATGAGCTGGATGACTGTGTGCCTATATTTAAGTACAGCCATGTTTAAGAGAAACCACTCTGAGAGTCCCTGTATGTTGTTTACACAACACTGGTGACATTGGTGTTACCCAGCACTAGTCAGACCATTTCACACTGCCAAATCACAGTGTCACTGCCAACACTGTCAGGGGAGACAGCAGGTACCAGCACACCGCCACACCAGGCATCATTGTCATGCTTGGGATCCTCCTCCACACACAAACACCAAGGCTTTAGAGAGTGCAACGACCTCAAATGGGGCCTGGTTTGTCTTGTTTTCACTTCTCAGCACTCATTGATCTGTCCCAGAACAGAACTCACCCAGCTGGGCCAGCAGCCAAAGACAGCCCCCAACAGAGGACAGAGCCAAGCCTCAGGCCAGGAGTTGGGGCCAGCCTCAGGGGCAGCAGGCAGGAAAGAGAGGGGCTAGAGGCCAGACACATGGGCATCCCCCTGTCGCCTTTGTAAGCCACCCCAGGGCCCAGCAGAATAGCACTTTGCTCTCTCCCACTCTTCTCCTCTTCCTTCCACTCCCTGACATCCTTCCTTCCACTCCCTGACATGGGTGTGTCGGAGCCCTCCTCTATCCTCAGTGCTCTCTTACTTACCCTCTGCTCTGCAGACATCTCCTTTAGGAGACAGATGCAGCTCTCCCTTGACTCCCTTCTCAGCCTTCCCCCACCACTGTTATTCGTTGCCCATTTCTGAGTAACAAGTTACCATAAACACATTGACTTAAAACAACGCCCACTCATCCCCTCACAGTTTTTATGGGTCTAGGGACTAGATCCCTTGCAGGCTGCAATCAGGGTGCTGGCTGGGGTGTGGTCTCATCTAAAGTTCCACTGGGGAGGTTCCAGTGGGTTCAACTTGCTTCCTGCTGGCCCATGGCCTCCAGCATAGACAGAGCCTTTACTGTGGCACTGAGATGCCAACTCTGCACTTTCTTATCTGCTCAGGGTCTCAGGTGTAATTCACCATGAGCTCCAGAGGGCAGGAGCCTAGAGGGTTTTGCTCATAGCCTGGCATAGAGAAGGCATGTAATACTCACTGAGCACACTGATGACCTTTGAGAACGTTCTGGTTGTGCACACTGTGTCTGGAAGACACACCAGAAGTGAGCTCAGTGGAGACAATGGGATGCTGGGACTCTCCTCAGTTGTTGGGCCTGTTTCCTCTTCAGTGTCCTCTGAAGCTTCCTGGGGTCTCCATTCTGGGGGAAAGCAGCATTCTGCCAAGTAAACTAGACCTCGGTGCCTTGCATCCTTGCTCCAGACGTGCCACGAGCTCCAGCTCAGCAGGTCCAACACTGCCTTCCTACCCTGCCCAGCCCAAGTCTTGATTCTGTCACCACTTGAGCATGTGGCCCTGTCTGAGGTGCCAGCATTGGTCTCCTTCTCAGAAAATGCTCTTGTATGATTACTGAGGCAGCACCTGGCTCAGCTAGCCCCCATCTCTTGTCGTCTGCCACTATCTGGGTCCTGCTTCAATGCTGGGCTATTTCAACAAATGCCCCAAGTGAAGCTGGACCCTCCTGCTCAGTCAGGAGAAGGGGAGGCCACTTTGGGTAAACTGGGCTCCAAGAGGACAGCAGAGTCCCCCACAGTAGTCCCCACCCCAAGATGAAAGTGGACTTCATGGCCACCCACTGGGCTTCTTCTGGAGCATTTATTTTTTCCTGAAGAGGAAAAGAGCTACACTGTGCAAATAAGCAGTGAGTCATTGGCTGTGATGCTGGTGAAGAGGGTAATTTGGCTGCTTTTAGCCCTGATTCTGGCAGGGCTCCCACCCCAAGCTTCCACCTCACAGCCTGCATTGCTCCGCCTGCCTGACACTTGGAATCACCACGTATGTGTTGCTCGCTTCAGGTTGTGTCTCTGTTCCCCTTTTGAAACCAGAACCTTGTCGGATGATCTGGGACCAAGGATCCAAGTGAATTCACCAGGTTCCTGAGCTGCTGGGAACCTTTGGAAAATTCAGTGGAGGGACTTTGGCCCTGGCAGGCAGCCCTGCCTTTCACAGAATCGCAACTCTGAGAGTCCAGAAACTGCTATAGGAACACTGGACCCTGGCCGAGGCATTATTCTGTGTGTTCCTGAGGATGGTGACGGAGATAGCAGAAGCAGCTGCAAGACTTTGAAACAAGCAGAAAAGCAGCTTAAGGGCTGGCATGGCCTTTAGTCGCCTAAACTCAGAAATGTACTGGGGTACCTCCCTACTCACTGGGCCTGCCTACAGCCACCTCTGAGTTCCAACAGGAGCCATACTTCTGCAAGAAACTGCCCACAGACCCCCAGATAAATCCCAAGGCTTTTATAATTATAACTTTCTCAGAGTTGGCCAGTCTTCTCAGTGCTTCCTCAGAGTGCTCCACAGCCAGTCACCAAGCAGTCAGCAGATGCTTACAGGATGCATGCTGCAGGCTGGGCCCACAGGAGGGCTGTGGGCTAGGACTCGGGCCTGCTTCTAAGGGGCATGTCTCCTCCAGAAAGATGCAGAAACATGGCTGAGCCTAACACTGAGAGTCCTTGGTACACAGGGAGCCCCAAGGAGTGCCCATAAGGATGGGGCCTGAGAGCCTGGGAGGCTGCCCAGAGAAGCAACACCTGGGCTAGAGTGGAAGGTCCATCCAGGTGTTCCTGGGGCTCATTGTTGGTCAGGCACTTCTCAACCCCAGTGACAGAAATGAGTGAGAGACTGAGCAATACTTATGGGGCAGTACTTAGAGGAAACGGAATGGAGGTGTCTTCCTGCAGGTAAATCTATGATGTATACACACTAGACGTGATTAGCCACCTGGCAAAGGCCATATTGATCAGATAGGATTTTAGGGGTGGGAAATGCTTAGTGTTCCTACTGAGTGGGTCCTGGGTGCTCTCAGGCATACCTGCTTGTGATTATAACCAAAAAAATAGAAACCTAATCAACTGATCAGCTCTATGAGAGAAGGAGCCAATATGTGGGTGAGAACAGAGGAGGAGCCCTCGAGCCAAGAGATGTCCTGCTTGGGTAGGAACAGTGGGCTTGAGGGTGATAACCCCACTCCAGGGCCTGGAGAGCCATGGGACCCTCTGTCTCCACCAACCTCTCGTCTCTGCTTCCTTTGGGGTTACTATGTCATCTGTTCCCAATGGACAAAGCGCTTGGCCACCCACTCCCCTTCAAGCAGCTTGACAGCTCTACAGGTGAGAAGAAAGTAATTCATTCTGAGCCATAAATGTTCTGGAAAGGTGTGGCTTCTGGTAATAGCCAAGTCGCTCCCATCAGACCAGCCCTCCCCCACACACAGGCTATCATCTATAAAATAGGTATTGAAAGCACTGGGTAGTGACCAAAAGCAAACTGAAGCTGCAAGTTGTCTGACATTTGGAAGAAAGGAATAGTGCACAGTGAGCTTCCCATTGTACAGCCCTGCTCCATCAATGCTGTGGGTGTGGGAACTCAGGACCCCAGTCGTACAGCCTGAAAAACCAGAGGGCAGAGTCGGGGGCAACGATAGGATCTAGAAAGTGAAGGGAGTGATTTTAGAAAGAATAGAGCCAAGGGGAAGCCCAAATTCTGGATATGTACTCTGTCCAAATCTGTGACAGACCCCTAGTTATGCATGAGTGGTACAAACGCCAGACAGCCCAGCTAAGGCTACGAGGACTGATCTGAGATTTTAGCTGCTGTTCACTGCAAGGAGAGAGAGTTTGACATTTGAATTTAGCCAAATTAACTGCTGTCTTTAAAAAAAATTAAGCTGGGTCTGGTGGCACACACCAGTAATCCCCAGAACTTGGGAGGCTGAGGCGGGAGGATTGCAAGTTTGAGGCCAGCCTCAGCAACTTAGCAAGGCTCTAAGCAACCTTGTGAGACCCTGACTCAAAATTTAAAAATAAATAAATAAAAAGGTCTGGAGATGTGGCTTAACCCAGTGGTTAAGTACCCCTGGGTTCAATCCCCAGTATCACAAAAAATAAAAATAAAACAAATTAAATTTAAAAATCAGTGCTCCTGAGAAGAACATAACAGAATCCAAAGTTTCTACAACATATTCACAATATCCAGGATACAATCCAAGATTATTAAACGTGAGGAAAAATCTTGGTCATACTCAAAAGAAAAAGCCATCGTGGAAAAAGATCCTGAGATGACCTGGTATTGGAAGCAGCAGACAAGGATTTCAAAACTGCTATTATAACTATGCTCAATGACATTCAAATGAGGGAGGAAAAACCCTCAGCAAATAAACAGGACCAAGTGACGATTCTAAAACTGAAGACTATAAGGTCTGAAATAAAAAAATTCCCCAGATGGGCTTAACAGCAATTGGGAAATGGGAAAAGACATCACTAAGAATAAGACTCTAAGTCCCCTCTGGCTGACCTGGCTGAGGCATCAAGCCGCCATCTGATTTCTTTCTCAAAGACAATGGACTTTTCTATCACAGCACCATAGCTCATGGGTGGTTCTTGGAATTCCACAGAAAGAAAGAGTTAGAGATGGATTATTTTGGTAACATGTAGCAAAACATAATACCTTGTTTGTGAAGATATCACACTAACTTGATTCAACCTTAAAAAGGGTGGTGGAGTGTTTTCATTTCCAGCCAAGTACCTCTGAGTAGTCAGCTAGACATGGACAGAGAGGGAGCACTGGGGTTCCAAGAGTTCATCCCTCACTGCTGTCATAAATTTTGGGAGAACAAAGCACAACACTTTTCCACTCTTCTTGGCAAAGCAGTGGAAGCAAACGTCTGCCCCTCACTGTCCCAAGACTGGAGCACTATCCATATCCAGAGCAATGGAAGGCTTCGGTGGGCTGAGGCCAGCATGGCCTAGTCAATTTTTTGGTTGTTCAAAACATTACAAAGCTCACGACATATCATCTTTCATACATTTAACTCAAGTGGGTTATGAACTCCCATTTTTACCCCAAATACAAATTGCAGAATCACATCGGTTACACATTCACAAGGCAGAGAGAAGGGAAATCGTATGGAAATGGTAGGAGACACCCCACTCTTGAAAGGCTTTTTTCTTGTCTTAACAGACCCCACATCTCTGTCCTTGGGCCGTGGTCTCTGGTCCATCCTGTCTGAAAGCCTCAGGGAGGTCCCCAGCTGACTATTACAGGGAACAGCAAGCCCTGCCCTAGCCCGGGTGGTGATCCCCCAAGAATGCCCCTCGGGGCTTCCCTCCAACAGGGCAGCCTCCTGAAGCCCAGGGCCTTCTCCGTAATCCTATTGTCAGGGCTCCCACCCCGTTCTTGGGTTCTTGTTCTTTTCTGGAGGAAAATGGAAGAGAGTCACCTCGTATTCAACACCAAGTAGGAGCAGGCAGTGCTAGAAGCTGTACATGCCTTGGCTCATGAGGTTCCCTTAGCCGCCCCGTGGGGAAGGACTCTTGTTCCTCATTTACAAGTAAGGACATGAGTTCATTGCAGGTTAGATAACTTCCCTGAGGTTCCTGTGAGTGACAGGGCAGATTCACACCCAGGTCTCTGTGCTCCCAGCACCTGCACCTGACCAGCAGGAAGCTCACTGCTGTGCTGGAACTCAGGTGCTGACCCACCAGAGACCTTTCTATAAGCAGCTTCACAAGAACACCTGGAAAATATCTGTCTGGACCAAAAGCATGTGTTTCAAACTAAAAATTTCAAGCACAGAAACTCCTGAGTGCACTTCCATCATTTGGCATGGAACTTAGTCTTCTTTTCCTCTGTACCCTGTCCAGCCTCCCCGAGTTCTGCAGTTGGTCCTCCCATTGGCCAAGCCAAGAGCAGGAATCATGTCTACCTCATTTAAAGCTTCATCACCTGGAAGACAGTTAACATTGTTAAAAATAATAATAGTAAGAGTTAACAGGCCCTATTTATTTTATATATATATATATATATATATATATATATATATATATATATATATATATATTACTTGTAGATGGACACAATACCTTTATTTTATTTGTTTATTTATCTGTGTGCTGAGGATCAAACCCAGGGGCTCACATGTGCGAGGCAAGCTCTCTACTGCTGAGTCACAACCTCAGTCCAACAGGCCCTATTTAGATCCATGGTACTGAGCACCTGCAGACCAGGACTACTAACGAGACCTTGACTCACCACACAGTCTCAGAGGCCTTTGGTTGGTTTATTCCCTGTACCTGGTCACTCCCTGGGGGGCACATACTCTTGGTACCCCTAACTTACCTGGTGGGGGTCAGGCCTGTACTCTGATCACGTGTCTTTCTGGTTCATACAGGGAAGGAGCGGCTTGCTGCTTGCCTTGGAATTACTGTTCGGGAAGCCACTCAGTTTTTGGAGAGCTTTTTGCAGAAGTACAAGAAAATCAAAGACTTCACGCAAGCAGCTATTGACCAGTGTTATCACACAGGTAGGGCAGCTGTAGCCACGCCCTGGCACCCCCTGCTTCCTCTCCTCTGCAGCTTCCAGTGCTGTCTGTAACTCCTAGCTTTACAGCTGGCAGGTGGACAGACAGGTAGACAGTGTGTGGATGGGCAGGGCTGGGCTGCTGAGGCTGCAATGCCTGGATGAGCTACAGTTCCTGCCGATGAACAGAGAGGGCCATCACCAGAGCCAGGCTCCACCTGAAGCAACAACCTAGTGTAGCCACCCAGATAGGTAGAGAGACAGACAGGACCTGGGCCCAGAAATGGAAGACATGTGGCACACTTACAAAACACCTTCAGTCTGGTCACAAAGGAAACCCCAAAAGGTTTCATGTCTGTGACCACAGTGTACTAAGAAGTCCCTTGATACATGTCTCTGCATGTGCCATTCACACACCTGCTTGGAACTGTGTCACAGTCCCAAATAACTTAAGATAAAAAAAAGACATCTCAAGAAAATACAAAATTTTTGGAATAAAATACAGTAAAATAGGGGCTGGGGGTGTGGCTTAAGTGGTAGTGCGCCCACCTGGCATGCGTGAGGCACTGGGTTCGATCCTCAACACCATAATAAAATAAAATAAAGATATTGTGTCCACCTAAAAAAAACAAAAATAAAAAAAGACAGTAAAATATCTCAGCAAACACTGTGGAACTTGGCCACACTAATAACACTTTATTTGGAAGCAAGTGAATATTTTAAAGAGTATTTTAAAAGAAATCTGCAATTATAAATGAGTTGTATTCAACATAAAATTTGGGAAAGAGGAATTAAAGAAAGAAGAAGATAAAGAGCAAAAATTTTAAAGAAACAAAGAAGATTGATAACTGGTACAGAGAGTGTGAGCCCTCACAATGAACACCCTCTTGGGAGTGAAGTATGAATCAGGTGGAGGACTGGCCTGGCAGAACCCACATTCCTCACTGGCTCGGCATGCATGCCCTCAGGGCCCAGCAACATCTGTTTGACACCCTTGATACCCTGAGCCCTCTTTGAATCCTCCAGGGAACACTGAGGACTTGCCACTCAGCGCCCACGCCCAGTCTGTGAGTTCAGGACTGCCTGCTGCAGGGTCTATTTTTTGCCTGCCGTCAGGCTGGTCTTGCCCCCTCACTAGTAAGGGAAGCTCCCAGCACACTCAGAACTCACTCCTGCAGCCTCAGTCCTGCCTGCTCTCCTGATGTACGTGGAACACACACATGCCAGCCAAGCATTTCCATACCCCCAGGGTCCAGCAGGCCCCGGGCAGTTGGGCATGGGCAGGGTGCCTGTGGCACAGGCCCTGGTGGTTTCCTGCCCAGGAGCCCCATCCTCAACAAAACTAAAAATGCTGTTGATTTTGAGATGTTGAAATGGTGGTAGTTTAGTTTTGTTCCCAGTGTTGATCCTGCTATGAGCTCCACTCCCCTCCTTGTACTGAACCTTCTGGAAGGGTTGTGGCATGTCATGCTTCCAGACAACAAGCATGCATGCCCTTTGACCCAGCAGTTACATGTCCAAGCAGATGGTGCAAATGTGCATTAGAACAATAATTTACTTCATCCCAAATGTTTGCTGGGTGCCTGGCATGTGTTAGGCGGATGCTTTGCTGTCCACTGGGAGAGACAGTAAGAAAGACATTCAGGGACACTGCACCCTGAATGGAGAGCAGCACAGAGGAGCCCCAGGGCATCTGACAGCCATCGCCTCCCTGAAGAGGTAACCTGAGAACAGACTAAAAGGGTCAGGAATGGCCAGGGGAGGGGCCCAGCATGCGAAGGCAGAGAACCCTGGGCAGGTGCATAGAGCAGAGAAAGAAGAGACAGTGCCAGGCAAGGCCAGACCATGCATGGCACTCCACGTGGAAGGGTCCTGGGTTGCATCTTTTAAAAACTCACCCAGTAACAAGTGGGAAAGAGATTGGAAGGAGAGTCCGAAGGCAGAGACACTACCGGAGAAGAGTCTGGAAGCAGCAGTGGGATGCCACGTAGGAGTTGCTTAAGAAGGAATGCAGGGGAGACTAGGGCTGAGAGACCGTTCTGGCCACCAGTGCAAGTGGGGACACGTTCCCAGGTGTCAGTGTAAAACTGCACATTGGCTCACGGCCTGCCCCAGGTTGGAGCAGACTGACTTGACACTGATTTCTTCTGAGGCCCAAGAGCAGCCAGCAATGTGCTCACGTGGTCAGGTTTTTGTTTTCAAAATTGGCAACAGCAAGGCATTTGTACTACTTCTTTTCTTTTCTTTTCTTTCTTTCTTTCTTTTTTTTTTTTTTTTTTTTTTTTTGGTCTGGTAAAGGATTGAACCACTGAGCTGAATCACCATGTTTTTTTTGTTTTGTTTTTTTGAGACAGAGTCTGACTAGGTTGCTTAGTACCTCGGTAAGTTGCTGAGGCTGGCCTTGAGCTAAAGATTCTACAGCCTCAGCCTCCTGAGTCACTGGGATTATAGGCACATGCCATTGCACTCAGGTTTTTGTTGTTGTTCTATTTAGTTGTCTATGATAGTAAGATGGATTTGACATGTTGTACACAGTGGAGCACAATGTCTCATTCCTCTGGCAGTACATGGTGCAGAGTCACTCCCCTGGTGTGATCATACATGAATATAGGTAATAATGTCTGTCTCATTCTACCATCCTTCCCATCCCCACAGCCCCACCCCTCCCCTCACTCTGCTCTACAAACCAAAGTTCCTGCATTCTTCCCTGTCCCCCTGTCCCACTATGGAGCAACATCTGCTTATCAGAGAAAACATTCAGCTTTTGCTTTGGGGGGATTGGCTTATTTCACCTAGCATATTCTCCAACTCCATCCATTTACTTGCAAATGCTATAATTTCATTCTTCTTTAAGGCTGAGTAATATTCCATTGAGTATATGTACCACATTTTTCTTTATCCATTCAGCTGTTGAAGGGCATCTGGGTTGGTCCCATAGTTTAGCTTTTGTGAATTGATCTGCTACAAACATTGATGTGACTGCATCACTGAGATATGCTATTTTAAGTCCTTTGGGTATAAACTGAGGAGTGGGATAACTGGGTCAAATGGTGGATCCATTCCAAGTTTTCTGAGGAATCTCCATACTGCTTTCCATAGTAGTTGCACCAATTGGCAGTCCCATCAGCAGTGTTTGAGTGTGCCTTTTCCCCACATCCTCACTAACATTTATTGTAGCCCATATTCTGGATGATTGCCATTCTGACTGGAGTGAGATGAAATCTTAGAGTAGTTTTGATTTGCATTTCTCTAATTGCTAGAGATGTTGAACATTTTTTCATATGTTTATTCATTGATTCTATTTCTTCTGTGAAGTATCTGTTCAGTTCCTTAGTCCATTTATTGATCAGGTTATTTGTGGGGTGTTTTTTTTTTTTTGAGTTAAGTTTTTTGAGTTCTTTATATATCCTTGGAGATTAGTGCTCTGTCTGATATCTGTGTGGTAAACGGTTTTTACCATTCTGTAGTCCCTCTCATCACATTATTGATTGTTTCCTAAAAGAAGATGCTTTTTAGTTGGAATCCAACCCATTTTTTTGTTTGTTTGTTTGTTTTACTTCTTATGCTCTAGGAGTCCTTGTTTGGAAAGTCAGGTCCTAAGCCAACATGATGAAGATTTAGGCCTGCTTTTTTCTTCTATTAGGCTCAGGGTCTCTGTTCTAGTGTCTAAGTCTTTGATCCACTTTGAATTGATTTTTGTGCAGGGTGAGAGACAGAGGTTGAATTTCATTTTGGCACATATGGAGTTCCAGTTTTCCCAGCACCACTTGTTAAATAGGCTATCTTTTCTCCAGTGTATGTTTTGGCACCTTTGTCTAGTATGAGATGACCATTTATGTGGGTTTGCCTCTGTGTCTTCTATTTTGTACCATTGGTCTACATGTCTACTTGGTATGAATACCATGCTGTCTTTGTCACTATTGCTTTGTAGTTCAAGGTCTGGTACTGTGATGCCTCCTGCTTCACTCTTCTTGCTGAGGATTGCTTTGGCTATTCTGGGTCTCTTATTTTTCCAAATGAATTTCATGGTTGCCTTTTCTAGTTCTATGAAGAATGTCTTTGGGGTTTTCATAGGAATTGCATTAAATCTGTATAACAGTTGGGTAGTATGTCCTTTTCACTGTATTAATTCTGCCTATCCAAGAGCATGGGAGATCTTCCCATCTTCTGAGGTCTTCTTCAATTTCTTTCTTTAGTGTTCTAAAGTTTTCATTGTAGAGGTCTTCCACCTGTTTTTTTTTTTTAAATTTACATTTATTTATAGTTGGATACAAGACCTTTATGTTATTTATTTATCTTTATGTGGTGTGAGGATCAATCCCAGGGCCTCACTGTGCTAGACCAGCTCCACCCCTGAGCCCCAGCCCCAGCCCTCTTCTTCATTTCAGTAGTGTCTGTTGTGATGCTTCCTTTTTCATTATGAATTCTAGTAATTTGAGTTTTCTCTCTCCTTTTGGTTAGAGTGGCTAAGGGTTCATCAATTTTTTTTTTCAAAAAACCATCTTTTGTCATTTTTTTTTCAATTTTTTCTTTTGTTTCAATTTCATTGACTGATTTGTGCCCTGATTTTCATCATTTCCTGTCTTCCTCTACTTTTGGTGTTGATTCGTTCTTCTTTTTCTAGGGTTTTGAGATGCAATGTCAGTTGGTTTATTTGTTTACTTTTTATTCTTTTAATGAATGAGCTCAATGCAATGAAACTTTCTATTGGCATAGCCTACATAGTGCCCCAGAGATTTTGGTATGTTATATCAGAGTTCTCATTTACCTCTAAGAGTCTTTTTATCTCCTCCCTGATGTCCTCTGTTTTCCATGCATCATTCAATAGCTTATTGTTTAGTCTTCAGGTGTTGGAGTAGCTTCTATTTTAATTTTATCATTGATTTCTACTCTCATTTCCTTATGATCTGATATAATGCAGGGTAAGACCTCTTTTTTCTTTTTTTTGTATTTGCTAAGACTTGTTTTGTGGCATAACAAATGGTCTATTAAGGATCCATGAGCTGCTTGAGAAAATTGTTGATGGATGAAATATTCTGTATATATCTGTTAAGTCTAAATTATTGGTTGTATTATTGAGTTCTATGGTTTCTTTAGTTTTTATTTGGAAGATCTATCCTGTGATGAGAGAAGTGTGTTAAAGGTACCCAGTACTATTGTGTTGTGGTCCATCTGATTCTTGAAATTGAGAAGGGTTTGTTTGATATACATGGAAGCTCCATTTGGGGGGACCTAGATATTCATGATTGTCATGTCTTGTTGATGTGTCATTCCCTTAAGCAGTATGAAATGCCCCTCTTTATCCCTTCTGACTGATTTTGGTTTGAAGTCTACTTCATCTGATATGAGGATGGAAACCCCTGCTTGTTTACGTGGTGTGTGTGAGTGATAGGTTTTTCCTACCCTTTCACCTTCAGTCTGTGGATGTCTTTTCCTATACATGCATCTCTTGAAGCACCATATGGTTAGGTCTTTTTTTAAAAATCCAATCTTCCAGTCTATGTCTTTTGATTGATGAGTTTAGGCCATTAACATTTATTATTGAATTATGGTTTCATTTTGGTTGTTGTGGGTTTTTTTTTTTTCTGTGTGTGTGTGTGTGTGTGTGTTTGCCCGTGCATGCCAGGGATTTAACTCAGGGGCACTCAGCCACTGAGCCACATCCCCTGCCCCATTCATACTTTTTTAGAGAAAGGGCCTCACTGAGTTGCTTAGCACCTCGCAGTTGCTGAGGCTGGCTTTGAACTCACAATTCTCCTGTCTCAGCCTCCCTAGCCTCTGGGATCACAGGTGTGCACCACCACACCCTGCATTTTGTTTTATTTTTTATTTTTAATTTGACTTGGTTACTTTTTTGGTTGGCTTTTCCTTTAGTGTGGTTCCTCCCTTTGCTGGTTTTCATTTTCATTTCCTTCTCACGGAATATTTTGCTGAGGATGTTCTGTAGTGCAGGCTTTCTCATTGTAAATTCTTTTAACTTTTGTTTATCATGGAAGGTTTTTATTTCATCTTCAAATTTGTAGCTTAATTTTGCTGGATAGAAGATTCTTGGTTGGCATCCATTTTCTTTCAGAGCTGGGGATATGTTGTTGCAGGGTCTCCTAGCTTTGAGGGTCTGGGTTGAAAACTCTGCTGAGATATGAATTGGTTTCCCCCATATGTAATCTGAAACTTTTCTCTTGTGGCTTTTAAAATTCTATCCTTATTCTGTATGCTAGGCATTTCATTATAACGTGCCTTGGTGTGGATCTGTTGTAATTTTGTACATTTGGGGTCCTGTAAGTCTCTTGTATTTGATTTTCCGATTAATTCTTCATGTTTGGAAAATTTTCTAATATTATTTTATTGAAGATATTGTGCATTCCTTTGGTTTATATCTCAGTGCCTTCCTCTATCTCAATAATTCTTAGATTTTGTCTTTTCATGTTATCCCATAATTCTTGGAAGTTCTGTTTCTTACCATCTTCATTGTATGGTCAACTTTATTTTAAGATTATATGTTTTGATATGATATGTCAAGAGATTTGTAAGGTTTTGAACAACCAATAAAAAAAAAAAGATTATATGTTTTGCTGATGGATTTGTGGCTCCTTGGTAGAGCACTTGCCTAGCATTGTAACGCACTAGGTTCTATTCTCAGCACCACATGTAAATAAATGAATAAAACAAAGGTCCATTAACAACCAAAAATATACATAAAAATAATTTTTAAAAAGATTATATATTTTGTCTTCATTCCCTGAGGTTTTGTCTTCCAAGTGATCTCGTCTGTTGGTGATTCTTTTTATTGAATTTTTTATTTGGTTTATTGTTTCCTTCATTTCAAGGATTTTTATATGTGTTTTTTTCAGAATCTCTTTTTCTTGAAGTAATTTTTTGCTACCTGTATTTACTCTCTTATCCTTTTGTTAGAGTGATCAATTGTTGCCTGTATTTGCTCTCTTATACCATTCTATGCTTTGATGATCACTTCAATTATGTACATTGTGAACACCTTCTCTGACATTTTATCTATGTGCTGTCAATGGATTCTATTATTGCAGCATCTTGGTTTGTTTGGGGCACTTTCTTCCCTTGTTTTTTATGTTGTCAATATGTCATTGTGGATCTGAGGTATTAGAACTTTTACCTTATAAATTTATAGTGTCTCTGCAGGTTACCAATACCTCGCCTTTAAGTGGGAGATCAATATTTACAGCACCTAGTGCAAACAGTGTGAAGCCTTAAATCAAATAGCTCCTATTTAGACAAGTATAGTTTTGTAGCAATAAACAGAAATGTGTTCAATTAATATCTATGATAAAATAGTAGGTTTGCATAAAATCTCCAATTTCTAATGGTGGACAAACAGAGAGAGCAGGGTGTGGGGATGTGGGGTTTATGAAGTAAGAGGTGAGAACATGGAGGTATGAAGTCATAGGAAAAGTGAAAGAGGAATCAAGAGAAACAGACTAGCAGGGACACCTCTGGTGATGGTCTTCCAGGTCCTGGCTGTTGTCTCTATATGGAAGTGGGCCAGGAAAGCCACATGTTGGTAGATTGGGGTTGTATCACTGCCCTACTCCGGGCATGCATGACTAAGACTTCTGCCCCCTTCAGCCCTAGGTTCCTCTGTCTTTCTTCTTCTCATGCCAGGTGACCTTGGAGGGACTGCAGCTATTTTTGGAACCTAGATAGAAGGCAATTGGAGAAGGAGCTTCCTTTCATTTGGACCCCAGTGCTGCTATTTCCATGACTCCTTGCTCCTTCCTATGCAGTGGAGGGAAGCCAGCTGTTTTGACATGGGGATGGCTTCCAAGAACATTGCTTCCACTCTGAGTACCAACATGAAGGGGCAGGGCCAGGGCTCTTGAGATGCAAACAGAAACTATGATCGCCAGTACCAAAAACCACAGCTGGGGGAGAAACAAGGTACGAAGTATGTGAAATCAGGAGACGTCCACTTTGGACCACAAGGAGTCACCAAAACAACTAGAAAACTAGGTGAAGTACCTGAACCAACAGTTTCCAGGTATCCAATAGTGGGCAGCATATTGCTTTGGTTGCTTAGAGAAGAGACAAATGAGGTGTGTCCTGTGAGTGCCTCATCTAGAGGCAAGACCACAGTGTGGGAGGGGACCCAAGCAGAGACTCTGATGGGATGGGGATGTCTCAAATTCTGACCTTCCAGAATGGATACTGGATACATGGAACATTCAATAGAGACCTCAAAAGGCCACGCTTTACAGGAGATCTTAATGAGCCCTAATGGAGAGGCCACTCACCCACCCAGCAAAGCTTAAAATCAGACCTCAGACAGCCAATGGATCTACAAGCAACTCAAGCCTGCCAGGAAACTCTTGAACAAGGGCATCAGCCCCACATCCAGCTTTTGGTCAGAAACCATGAGGCATGCAAAGCTGTCCCCCATACCTGCAAGTGGGAAACCTCGTCAAGGAGCATCAAGGCAGAAAGGCTGCACCCAGTCCCTGGGACCCCTCTGCCAGACCCCCGAGTGCTTGGCAGGGGTCAGGCTCTGGAACAAGGCCTCCTGAAAGCCACACCCCAGCACTGAACAGGGAGAGGCAGCTGAGGAGCGAGGACATGTTATTTGCCTCCAGTTGCAGAAACTCCTTCCTCGTTAGCCAGAGCATTCAGGTAGCTCAGAAGAGCAGCATCCTGCAGAGGTGAAGGAATGCTGTGCCAGGTTGAAAGTGCACTCCCCAGTCCTGACTGCCAGTTGCTGTAAAGAGACTTCAGTTATCCCTGGCATAGTGTGGGTGCTCAGTACCTTGCCACTCTATGATGATTGTACTGGGCGGTGGGGATGTGGCTCGGTGGTACAGCGCTTACCGAGCATGCCCTGGGTTCGATCCCCAGCACCAAAACCAAGTCATGATTATTGTATTTGTGGGGAATTCTTTCATCCTCAGACCTATGAACTCTCACAAGTGGAGGATTTGTTTGTCACCCACACCCAGTTAAAACAGAAGTCCTCACTGGTCAAGTACCTACTCACCCAGCACAGCTTGTTGATGCTCATTCTCTTGAGAGCTCCCAAATCATAAGCGTCAGGCCCGAGAGGATGTGGGTCTACGTCACGTGGGGTGTGGACTCCAACTCAAACCCTGGCCTCCTCTCTCTACCCTGCTATGACCACACAGTCCAGGGACTGCAGGGCCCAGGCCCACATGTATCTGAATGATTTCCACAGTCCCTGTCTTGTGTCGGACAAGGTACCCTGGAGACCAGTAAGAGTAGAGAAGCATGCCACCTGCCACAGGGCTGTCCCTTGGCAGTCCTCACGCTCCCATCATGAAACCACATGCCAAGTGCCTTGGGGAAGCCAGAGTTAGCACAAGACAGGGCTTTTGCCTACCAGGGCTGCATGGCTGTTTGCTACTGTCTCTCACCTGCTTTTTTCTATAACCAGGCTATGTGGCATCCATCATGGGCAGAAGGAGGTCTCTGCCCAGGATCCATGCACGGGACCAGCAGCTCCGGGCACAAGCAGAACGACAGGCAGTGAACTTCATGGTGCAAGGTACTGGAGCCCAGCCAGCTGTTGCCCGCCTCTCCTGTGCCCTGTCTCAGCACCTCTGTCCCTTGGGCATGTGGCAGCTGCAGAGCCAGGCAGCACCCTCCAGACTACCATGGTGCACTGCTCCTGGAAACCCTCCTGAGGAACCCCATAGCCCTACCTTGTGGTCTGGCAGTACTGTCAGTGGCATGACTGTCACAGGGTCATCTTTATAATCAGGATTCTTCCCTCCAGCTCCACTGTCCCCCATACCTACAAGTGGGAAACCCAGTCAAGGAGCATCAAGGCAGAAAGGCTGTCCCCAGTCCCTGGGACCCCTCTGCCAGACCCCCGAGTGCCTGGCAAGGGTCAGACTCTGGAACAAGGCCTCCCAAAAGCCACACCCCCGTGCTGAACAGGGAGAAGGAGCTGAGGAGTGAGGACATGGTATTTGCCTCCAGTTGCAGAAACACTTTCCTCGTTAGCCAGAGCATTCAGATAGCTCAGAAGAGCAGCACCCTGCAGAGGTGATGGAATGCTGTGCCACTGGGCTCCACACTGGCTGCCCGCGTTCCTCAGGGTCCTGAAACAGAACTCTTTGTGTCCACAGGCTCTGCTGCAGACCTCTGTAAGATGGCCATGATCCGCATCTTCTCTGCAGTGGCCACTTCCCCCACCCTGACGGCCAGGTCAGTGAAGACAGTCAGGCCACATGCTAGCCAGCCTTTCCCAGGGTTTGGACGGGAAGTGGCTGTTCTATGCAAGACCCCCATGCCTACTCCACCTGTGGGACCTCCATTCTGGCTGCCCAGCCACCACAGAGCAAAGGACCCCTTGACCCGAACCCTCAAGACTCTTAGCCTGGCCTCTAGTGGCTGGGGCCCAGCAGCATCAAGCAGAAGTGCTATCCTCAGTCCCTACCCTGAAGGGAGGCACCACCTGAAGGCCCCATCTGCAGCTGCCCCCTCCCACATCCCGGCCGGTCACAGTCCCACAGCAGGACCATGGGGATGCTATGCTTGCCCAGAACCCATACTCAGGTGCACCTCAATGGCAGGTCTATTACAGCCACCCAGCCATAACTCTCTCAGGTCTGTCTCTGCCCTGAGTTTTGAAGTGGCAAGAGGATAAGGAACTGTCACCCCAGCTCTCTCCCACTGCAACTGAAGCCTGAATGTGGCTACAGGTGACCACCCAGACATCCCCTCTCTTTGTGGAAAATGGATTCCCCTCAAGAATCCCTGAACCCCTTCAGATGGCTAAGCCACATCAGCCCCTCAGAGGGGTGGTGGTGTCAGATCCCAGAAGGGATTCACTTTACGTGCCCACCCTAAAGACCTAGGCTATCCACTCTGGTCATGTGGGGTGGCCTCTGCAGGCCAGAGTGCGACTGTGGCTGCCCAGGTGGGTCATGCCTCCTCTGCTGGGAAGGGAGCCAGTGGCAGGGTGGGCAGCTGCTTCTCTAGATCATAAAACGTGAACTGGTCTCAGCAGCCTGCACTCTGCAGCCCCACGCACCCCACCTCTGGGATGTAGAGACCTGCTTGCAGTGGCCTTCCGTTTCCACCCAAGCTCAGTTTTCTCTTGGCTTCTAATGTTATTTTATGTGCTAAAGAATGACTTCTTCTTTATCCGAAATCTTTCATCTTTCTTTAAAAACCTGTTTCCTTTATTACTTCAGATACTTTCTTTGCTCATTTTGACTTTTGAGCCAGTGTTATTTTGCTGATTTCAGCAACTTCACATAGGAGAGGATACTGTGGGGTGGCACCCCACAGAGTTGAGGGCAGGAGCCTGTCCCCAGCCCCCAGGCTCTGCTGGCTACTCCCCTTTGCAGCCCTGCACTGACACTTCTTCACTGGGGAGGAGTCATGAAGGAGGGCTGTCAGGAAGACAAGGGTGCCTGAGATCCCAGCTGAGTCTCCCCATGACCCTGCTGACTCCCATGCTGACTGGACGGTGCTCTGACTCCTACAGTGATTGGGGTGGTCAACAGGTGGAAGCAGAGTGAGCAGATATTGCCCCATCTCACATCTCCATCACCTCTCGCTGCCATCTGCTGCCTCCCCAGCAAGCACATACTAGCCAAGGTTTTCCTCTGGATTTCCTGTAGTTCCTCCTCTGCTGGGATGTGGAAGTCCTGCCCACTCCCAAAGTCTATCAGTCTCAGAGGTGTGAGTGGCCTGCAGTGGTTTTCCACCATAGTGGAAGATTAGAAAAGTGGTCTTGTTTTTGCTGCATGTAGAATTGGTAGAAGTTGTCATGTGAAGACTTGGCATCTTTGGTAATAGGACCTCCTGCAAGCTGAGCACAGGCCATTAGGGGTTTAACTGAACGAAGGCACACTAGGTAGGACGTGACTCATCCCAGTTCACCAGAGCTAAGCCAGCACCAGGTCCCCCGTGCCTCCTTGGAGGTGGATTCGAGCAGGGGCACCACACAGGTGTATTCTCAGGAGGAACCCACAAGGGGGCTCAGTGCCGCTAGGCATGCCCCTTGGAAGGGAGCTGCCTCTCAAGCCTGGGACAGGGACATGAAGTGGGGCCCTCTGGAATGTTCCCTGAGGGAGCCTGGGTCTGTTGGCCTCAGACAGGCTGTCCAGATGCAGATGCAGCAGCCCCACCTTCTCTCAAAGGCAGCGCTCTCCCCTGACCCTGTGCTCGGGAGGTCTGAGCCTGTGTTCCTCTGCTCCTCATCCACCCTGAGCCACACATTCTGCTGACT
Source organism: Callospermophilus lateralis (assembly GCF_048772815.1). NCBI lineage: Eukaryota > Metazoa > Chordata > Mammalia > Rodentia > Sciuridae > Callospermophilus > Callospermophilus lateralis. The sequence continues at coordinate 1,591,876 of NC_135312.1, read as the reverse complement.
CCTGTGCCCCAGTTTCCAGTTAGAAATGTGGCAGTGTCTTCATCCCATGCTGTGAGGGTGATGTGTGAGTGACTGACAACCACACCTATTCTTAGGTCCTGCCAGACCAGCAGCTCAGATCTCACCATGTGATTTCAAAAAGTGTGAAACTTTCTGCCAAATCTGGAAAGATTCACAAGCACCTCTTTTGAGGTTTCTGCCAGTTTGAAAAGTAAGCCCCAGGGAGCCAAAGACCCTGGCAGACTCTTGGTCCCTACCATGTACTGCCAGTATGACTCCTGGAAAGGCAGAGTCCATGCTCTGACCAGAGGCTGCATGAAAAAATGCAGGTGCACCTCGCTGAGGGTGCCCTGCAGAGTGTGCACCCAGTACTCGCATGGCCCAGCCCAGTGTGAGTCTGCAGATGCACAACCATGAGCACGTGTGCTCGGCCTCAGGAACATGGCACAGCTACAGCAGCTCAGACTCCCCAGCTTGACTTTTTCTCCCATAATGAGAATCCAGGACACAGTCGTTGTTGATTGTTTCCGAAGCTCAGGACAGAAGGACCAAAGGTCCTCTGGCTACTGGTTTCTTTCCTCTTGGTGCCACAATGGAGGTAGCTGCTCTGACTACCACAACACTTTCCAGGCCAGAGGAGAAAGTGATGACCAAAAGAGCTAAGGCAGCCCTTTCAGGGCCTTCCTAGAAGTTCTTGGCACACTGCATCTAAGGGAGAGCTTGGGAAGACAGCTCCATCTCCACCCACCCAACAGCAGAGAGAGGAGAACAGAAAGAGGCGGCCACCACAGTCTCTGCTGCAGAGTGCTGATAGAGTCCCCCTGCCTAGATCTTAGAGAGTTGCTCCTCCTCCCAGCCAGCGTTCACCACCACATGCCCATGACTGCTGCCCAGCAGGGCTTCACACAGCTCCCCTGTGCAGCCCCAACTTTCCAGTACCACATGGGGGTGCAGCGCAGGCAGCAGGGGAGGCAGGATGGGAAGGGATCACTGTCGTTCAGGGTTCACACCAGGAGGAAGCTGAGGCTGTAAAGGGCAGAACAGTGGGGCCCCATGTGCTTCCCATCATTCCCGGGGGCCTTCAGGCCCTCACTGATTGTCCTGAGTCACCTCCACCATATGCCCCTTCCTTGAGTGGGCAGGTCCAGACACCACTGTCCATCCACAGGGATTGCACTGAGTCTGCGTGCCACAGCCCTGGGCTGTGAGGATCATGTCCCAGAGGATTCTGAAGCTGTCTGTGGAGGAGCATAAGCCAACCAGTGCTGCCCTCCAAAGAGCATGTGGGGTTACAGAAGTTGGTGCAGTTTTTGTGCCAACATGGAGCTGTAGGAGCCAGCTGCTTGGACAGGACCACTCCACCCCTTGCCCTGTGCACTTATGCTCCTGTCCCTTCTCTCCACTTGAATCTATAAAACCTGCCAGAGACCACTGCCCAGCAGTTCATCACCCCCAACCCCTGCCAGGCCTGTCCTGGCTTCCTGCCCATACTGACGCCTGGGAGGGCTGAGGAGGTGTGGGCTGAAGCTGCCCTGGAGTGTGGCCTGTGGTGGAGAGTGTAGCCCTGCTCAGGCTGCTGGGAATGGCCACCCCATCCTGCGCAGCTGGAGGGCTCAGGGGTCCATGAGACAGGCTGGGAGCTGAGGGGCACCCAGGCTGTCCAGGAGTCTCCACATAGGCGCTGTCACCAGGCAAGTGCATGTGCAGTCCTGGCCAGGCCACCCCAGATGCCCCCTGTCATTGTAATGGGGGGACTTGGAAAGATTTTTAAATTTTGCACGTTGAATTTTGAGGTATTTTGTTGAATATTTATTTGTTTGCCTTCAGAAACAAAATTTTAAAAGATTGCACCATTCCATTGCTGAGGGTCTTCACTGCTCACAGCAGGCCCCATACCTGTCCTTTTAACCCACGACAGGGCCTCCACCCCCAGCCCAGAGAGGGCTTTCTCCATCTGGGCCAGTCCTCAGCCAGGGGCTGGACAGCTCAGCAGTCACTTCTATGGAGCCTTCTCCCTCTCTTCCAGCACCTTCTCCCAGCTCCCGGAAGCTGTTCTGGTGACTGTAAAGTGACCCCAGGCAACAGTGCCCAGGGTGGGTCCTCTCCACTTCGCCACAGGGCAACCTCTTTGGGGCACATAGTGCCAGACAACCTTCCCTGAATCCTGGAGAATGAGCCCATGTCCCCACAAGGCAGTGTCTAGGCTACCCAGGTAACTGTTGCCCCCTTCCAGGTTGGTTGCCCAAATTCACGATGAGCTGCTGTTTGAAGTGGAAGACACACAGGTCCCCGAGTTCGCAGGTAAACCTGGGAGAGCAAGAGGTCTTTCTGTCACACAGTTAAAGAGAGACCTGCCATTCTCTTGAAACCTGTCCTCTGTCTGACCTTCCATAGACCCTTTCCCTAGCAGGAAGGGGCCCAGCTTGGTGTGGCACCCTGTAAAAGCCCAGGTGGGCATCCAGTGCTGTAGTGGAGCTTCCAGAGCATTCCACAGACACCAAGGCTGGGCCTCCACCTGCCTGGCAGGGACGGTCTGGACGGCTGGTGGCCCAGGCCCTGAGGCTAATCACAATGCCAGCACCACAAAGCTGCCCTTACAGGTATGGTGGTCACTTAAGTCTTCACCCAAAAGCAGCAGAGATCATGGTCTGTGCCCAGGCTGCTCTGGCTGGGCAGAGTGACCAGCTGGTGCCTCTTCTCAGCCCCAGAACCATGGCCAAAGCTGGAGTTGGGAGCATGGCACCTGGCCAGCCTGATTGGGGAGGGTGGAGGTCAGTGCAGAGCAGTGTTTTGGGCTGGAGGGCAGGACTGAGGGGCTTCATGCTGTATCCTGGGCCATGAACCAGACACAGCAGCCATGTGGGGATCAAGGCCCCTAGACCAGCCAGTTGGGGTGACCCTGTGGATGCAGGAAACAATTAGGGAGTTGGAGAGGGGGTGCTGGGCAGGACTCAGCCTGAGCTTCCTGTCTGTGACTCCGGAGCCCCTGAGGAGAGGAGCTTGGCCAGGGCTCGCCTGGGCAGGCTCAAATGGCTCTGCGTTCCTGTTCTAGCTCTTGTCAGGGGAACCATGGAGTCCTTGCAACAGATTCAGGACCCAGAGCTGCAACTGCAGGTGAGAAGGGCACACCCCTGCCCAGCCTCCCCACCGTGTCCCTCACTGTCAAGAATCAGCCCAGAGTGGAAGGGGGAGTGCCAGACTGCCACCATGGCACAGGAAGGCAAGGACAGAGGACCGGCCCCTTGCCCTGCATCCCAGGACTGCTGCCAAGAAGCCCTCTTCCCTGCTGGGTGGTTGGCTGTTGCCTGGTGAGAAGCCAGGATGAGGGTCAGCTGCTCCCCCAAGCCTGGGACTCTCCATCACCCCTGTGTCCAAACCTCTTGCCTGAGGCTCACACTTACTGGGGGTTTAAGTGCTGGGGCCCCCACCTACTCCAGGCATGTCCCTAGAATATGCCCAAACCTAGTATCAGCCTGCTCCTGCTTGGGCACCACTTGGAGGCAATTCTGGGTCCTCACCAGGAAAAGACTGTAGTGCAGGCTCCCCAAGAGTGATGGGGACAATTGAAGGAGGAGTAATGAGGACACGGGGGCAGGGTCCCAAGTCTGCACAGAGTTCCCAAGTAAGGTCAGAGACACATTCCTGTCACTAGTGAGGATCCAGCCCAGTGGAACCGGCTGCAGAGGGGCTTACCAGATCTCCTCCCAGAGCAGCCTCTGCTCTGCTGGCAGGCAGCCCCCTGGGGGGCCCTCCTGGGAAACCTCCCCCTCCCATAAGATGTGCCACTGCACCTTCAGAGCTCAGGGACTCAACAAGGCCTCCCCTCTCCCCACTCTTCAGAGGAGAGGGGCACCCAGAAGCAGCCCAGGTACTTTGCCCAGCCAGGAAGGGAACTTATGCCCTCTAGTAGATCCACAGAAGCCTGTGTGTGACAGGCAGAGAAGTGGGGCTGCCAGACAATGGAAGCTGGGAAATCCCCACCCTGGCTTCCAGAAGGAGCCCTTCTAGAGCACCAAGCTGTGGGGGAACACTGGGGCTACAGCTGTTAGCTATGGTAGGGTCTTGGGCAATAGAGTACACACAGAATCGGCCACCCGTGAAGAGTCTGCTGCCCCCCTGGCTCCTACCCAACTGGGTGATTTCTGGGGGTGATGGGCACAGATTGCCCCAGGACACACCTCGCCCACCCTAGGGCACCTTGCCTGGAGGCCCTCCCTACAGGCTGCAGGCTGCACCAAGGACTTAGGGGACATCTCTGTCAAGGCCAAGGCGTCACCATGGGCAGGGGGCTGTGTGTGGTATGGACCTGTTACTGGGAAGACGAGTGTGTGTGTGCACAGGTATGTACGTGTGTGCACAGCTGGGTGCTGCCATGGCTGTGTCCGGTTGTGTCCCGGGATATGTGAACCCCTCCATTCTGCTTATGGACCTGGGAGGCGTCTAGCTAGCTCAGGCCCAGAGCTCACTTCTGATTGCCACCCACAGGTGCCCCTAAAGGTGAGCCTGAGCGCCGGCCGTTCCTGGGGACACCTGGTTCCACTGCAGGAGGCCCTGGACTCTTAGCTCAGCCTGAGTCACACCGAGTCTCCCAGCAACAGTCTGGCTGCCCAGGTCACTGGGCACCTCCTCGGCCTGTGCATTTTTCCCCTTCATTTTGTCTGTAGCCCCAGGCAACAGGAGGAGGAGGGAACTGGTCTCCACCAGCCCATTGTGTGGCCTTTCCCGAGGTCATTAGCGAGTACTTTGAGCTCCTGGATGAATACAGGCCCATTAACCCTTTGGGGCTGGGATGGCTGGGATGTCCCCAGGAGTAAACACTTTGTGTGAAGCGTATCTTCCTGGTCTGAGTGAGTTCTTCCCATAGCTAGGAAAGGCCATGTCCACAGCCAGAGGCAGGGCTGAGGCCCCAAACTGGGGTGGCCTGGATACAGCCCAACCCTGTTGGTTGTCCACTCAGGCCCTGTCGTGCCTGCTCCAGACGCAGGCTGCAGGCCAGTGGGCACTAGCACAAGGAGCCAGCCTGTGGGGACAGCACCTGAGGCTCTAGACAGAAGGCCCAGCTTCCTCCCACACCTCTGGGCCCACAGCCGGCAGTGCAGCTGGATGTCCCCAGAGTGTTACCTGAGCCCTGGCAGAGATGGGGGCAGCCCCTGACCCTGGTTTTGCCCTCCTGGGAAGGAATGTGCAGGGTCAGATTCCTCTTGACTCCCATGCCAGGACAGGGAGCTGGGCATGGCAGGGCCAGGGAAGAGGAGAGGAGGAAACCCCATGAAAAATTGCCTCAGAGATCTGTTTTGGGGATCCTCCAGGTTACAGGGTCCCTCTGCCAACAGGGTGGCATCCTGTGCTAGGGTCTGACTGAGCATAGGTCTGTGTCCACCCACTATCCCTGGTGCCCCTCCATACCCTGCTCTTTATCCCTGGTCCCCAGTGCTGCCTACAGCCCCCTGGGGCCCCTCCTCACACCCTGTGACATCTTCCTCCCTTATAGACACTGGGGCTCCACCTCCCCACCTGGCGGCCTTGGCGCCCACCCTCCTGATCCAGATCTCACTGTCCCTCAGAGGTGCTGGGTGAGCAAGAGGGCAAGCAGGCAGGGCCCAGGCCTATGGTGGCACTACCCACGGGCTGCCAGGGACACTGGGACTGAGAAGAATCCAGGACAAGGAGGCCTCACCTGTTGGGGGCTACCGACTCAGGAGAAGGGCCAAGACCCCAAGGGTATGCAGATCCCAGCCCAGGGCCCAGAGCCAGAAGACAGCAGCAGGGCCCCGTGGCTTGCAGTTCCCCAGGGTGGGAGGGGAGGGGGTGCAAAGCTGCCTCTCAGCTGAGGCAAGTGTTTGATGGGTTGAGGCGACTGCTTGGAAGGCCACCCCACCCAAAGCCCAGCTGTCACCTCTCTGCACCTCCCATGTTCAGGGGTAGTGTTCAGGGCCTGCTTCCAAGTCGGGTCAGCTGGCAGTGGCAGCCCAGCCGTGGGGGAGGGAGTCCAGCAGCACGGAGTCCAGCGTTGCCAGCCTCGGAGCCACCTCACAAAAGCACAGAGCCAGGTTCCTTCAACTCTGGTTTTATTGAAAAAACAGCAGCATTGGGGGCCGTGCAGGCGGGGACACACACCCACTCAGGCCCCCAGCCTGTCTCCTTGGGAACTTGGCTTGTTGCCTGGCCCTGGGGCTGTTTGGCACTTCCCGGGTCTCAGGACACCTCCGCCCATGTGGGCTCACAGTACAGCTTCAGGAACAACCACAACAGTAGACCTGCACCTGGACCAGGCCCAGCCAGTGTCCTGTCCCAGGGTCTCCAACTCCTCTGCCCTGCCCTCAGCAGAGAGGGAGGTGGCCAGAGAAGCGGGGTCATGAGAGGCTCACCAGCCCACAGGGCTGTGCTACATTCACATGGATCTGGGCCTAGAGGAGTGGGCACAGCAAGGGACGACCACAGGACCCTGCTTCTCACCACAAGCAACCTCCCAGAGCAGGAAGGAGGCTCTTCCCACCGGTGCCCTCTCCACTGCCACACATGTGCACACACATTCACACGCACACGTGTGCACACACTTACAAGGACATGCCCAGGCACACACTCATAGACATGAATGTGCGCACATGCACACACACATGTTCACAGACACACACGCAACATGAAGATGTTCACACACATGCACACCTGCAGGTGCCCGTGTGGACACACATGCTCATGTGCACATGTACACATGTGCTCACACATGCACACCTGCTCAGAGATGCTCGTGAACACACATGCTCCCATATATACAATACACATGTACCCATACACTCCTGTGTGTGCTTGCACACACACACACTCATGCACATGCTCACACATAAGCGCACATGCACAAAGACAGGAATGCACGTTTACATACACAGGTACACTCCTTTAAAATGGCTAATTATTGCTGTGTTGTTTTTTTTTTAAATACATCCAACAATGGAATGTCAGGGCTCATCCTCACCCAGGCCAGGGTAGCTTTGTGGACATGTCACCACTGGGAGCAGAGATGGCAGCATCAAGGAACAGTGCGCTCCAGGGTCTGCTCCACACCTGGCCTCAGCTCATCCCTGACATTTTTGTCCCAGGAGTCACCTGCAAGAACATGGCCCGAGACCAGAACTGACCCCCAGGAGCCACCTCCAACAGACACAGCAAGTCAGCAGGGAGCAGACAGGACCAGCAACAGGGCCCACTGCGGCCAGAGGCAGCGGCTCCCCAGGCACCAACAGGAAGGTGGTCCTATGGTGCCCACACAGCCCACTGCCTGGCTGGGTAGCCACCTTCAGTCCCCAAGAAGTCCCATGCCCTGGGAACGCCCAGAAACCCACATTCCCAGGACTCTGGCCCTAGACACAGCCTTGTAATCCAGTCCCATGGATTCGGGAACTTGGGGCCACTGGGGAGAGGCAGGCAAGGCAGGGCAGGGGCAGTGTGCCCCCTACAGGCTAAAGACGACCCCTATAGCCCAGAGAGCTTCCTAGGCACCTGGCAGACTGCCCAGAAAGCTCACCTCAGGGTGTCCCCAGCCCCATCCCTTCTAAGGCCTGTGGACTCATGTTGCCTTGCCTGAGGAAGGATACCAGGGGCTGCCCCAGGACCTTATAGCTTCAGACTTGCTGTCCACAAGACCTCCCAGCCAGAACCCTCTCCCAGAGCCAGCCGTCTACCCTCTCAGACCAGGCTGGCCCCATCCCTCAGCTTCTCCAGTCAGAGGTAGTATCACAGCTGCTGCCGTGCCCAGGGTGGTGCAGCAGAAACCAAAACTGGGCATGGGGGGAGGGGAAACAGGAGGGTAAGCCATTATGGCTGTGATGGCTCCAGCCCTCACACTCACATGTGGGTGAAATGATTGCCTGGTCCCCCACCTTAGGGGCTATCTGTCTGCACAGATGTGTGCCTGGGCAGAGGGAGCTGCTGCACACCATAGGTTTGTCTAATGCTGATGTTCTGGAACATTCTACTTCCACTTTTCACCCTCCCTACTCCAAACCAGTCTTCCAAACACACAACAGAAATCCCAAGTATCCAGACCCTGAGCACAGGGCCTTCCTGTGGGAATGGCCAAAGGCATGTTAGCCTCCCCCAGGCCTTTCCAGGCCAGGAGCGTGGGTGCCAGCCACCTAAGGTGGGCAAGACCTGGGGGAGGAGGACAGCAGGCCAGCAAACTCAGGGGAGCCACACTGGACACATGGCAGCCAGGCCCAGGAGGGCCTCCACAGAGGTAGAAGATACATCAGAATCTCTACAAACATATAAAATTCATGTCAGTGCACATTTGCGGAGCAGTCACTGCTCAGGCTGGAGGGATAAGGCAGGTGGGGAGAGGCCCAGCCTCCAGCCTGGAGGGGCAGGAAACCTGCCCACAGCCTTCCAGACCTGCGGAGCTGCAGTGGCCTGATGAGGGGGCTCTGTCCCTGTGCAGCCTGAGCCTGCCCTCCTCCTGCTGCATCTCTCCCAAGTCCTGGCCGCAACACAGGGCAGCACAGAACAGGCAAGAGCCCAGAAAGCGTCCCTGCACCCACTGGGCAGTGCAGCCAGGAAGTGGCCCTCAGCGAGCCTGGGGCCACCAGGTGAGGAGGACACATCCCTCCCCCAGGACCCTCTGGAGTGGGGGAGGGCTGTGAGCTCACTCAACTCACTACCACGGAGACACTGGCTGCCCCCGTCCCCAGGCTCTGCCCTGACCTGGGAGAGCCCCAGCACCCCCATCCTGTGCCCTGAGCCCAAAGACGGCAGGCTCCCAAGGCACAGGAGAAGACAAGCAGGCGGAGCTGCCCACCAACCACATACTGACTCCACCACGCCCTGCCTCCTGTGCCCCAGGTCTCAGACCAGCCGGCAGCCCCAAACGCCCCCGTAAGACCAGCCCAAGACCAGCCCCAGCAACCAGACCAAACAGAAAGAGGAAAAGGCACGACTGTTTGTTTTCCATTTTGCTAAAACACTTTACGTCTGTCTGTATAATCCAGGTTAACAAAATCTGAGAGCTGCAAGAAAATAGGGGCCGATTTCTGTACAGTCTACAAAACTCCCATCCCCGAGTGGGGACCGGGCGCCACCAGGGAGGAATGTACAGGGGAGATCGGGGTCTGTACAGTGTTCTGCAAATGCCTCAATTGCTAACAGGACAAAAGGCCCCTCGGGACGTCCATCCATCCATTTCTAAGAACATGGCCTTGGGACCTAGCTCTGCGGCCTGCCCCACTGCCACTCCTCCTCCCCCTCCAACCCCATAGAGGTCTGAGTGGGCCTTTATACCCCTCTCGCCACCAGAGCCTGGTCCAGGCTGCCACAGGGGCACTTCCAGTAACCACCTTTCTCCCCCATCCCAGGCCATCCCCACTGGGCCAGTCCCCAAATGGAACCTCACCTGGCCCCAGGACCCACGGCCCCTCATGCAGCAGCGCCCAGCTCCTCCTCCTGAGGCTGAGGGGCTCACCCTGCCTCTCAATCCTGCATGCCAGGGCTGGAGGGGCAGCCTGGACCCTCCTCACCACCAGGAATGGTCTCTAGGGGGAAATCACATTAAATTAGAGTCTCCCTCCAAATTTCAAACCGTGGAAGCCTCCATCTACCCGGCCACCCACCCCCATCCAACGGGGCCAGAAATAGTGCATGTGCTAGCACCACACGGACGTGTGTCTGAAGGTACAAGCTACCATTTGTCCCAAGAATTAAAGTCATGCAGAGTGCTATTCTGTCTAAGTAACTTATTAGAAAACGGGTTGGTTTCAGGCTGGGAGAAGCTGTGGCTGGGTATTGCCGGCAGCAGCCTGGGCTATAAGATTCACAGGGCAGACCCTGGTGGACAGCTGAGGCAGGAGGGCCTCAGGCAGCTGGGAGAGGCCACCTGATCTAGCAGGCGCTGGGGGAGAGGTGTCCCCCCACCAACCCCTGCCACACTGTGCAGTGGATTGCTACAGGAACCACACCTGGTGCCCGCCAAGTCAGCCAAGCCGGGGAGAGGGGCACATGGATCAACAGGAGCGAGACTGAGATGATGTCAAAGCAAAGCAGGGTGGATGGAGCAGGACGGTGGGGGCAGCCCAGGCCCACCAGAGAGCAGGCAGGGTGGGCAGAGGACAGGCCCCCCTGGAGGCAAGCTCAGACCAGGACAAGGGTGCTCACCAGCTTCGGTCCTGGGGTCCAGTCTGGGCAGGGCAGCAGGGCAGGGGGCTGTGGCATGCGGCATGCTGCGGCCAGGCCACGTCCTCAGCATGCACAGAGCAAAGCAGGGCCGCATTCAGCTCTGCCTCCCATGGGGCAGCGGCCAGCTGGCCCAGCAGACCACACTCCAGGGACTGGCAGCTGAGCCATAGCTTGGTTAGGGGCCAGGAGGCTGCTCCTTGGGGGGCTTTGCTGCAGAGGTTCTGTGCTTGGTGGGCAAGGCCAGGCCTTCCCTGAAGGAGGCAGGCGAGGCAGCTGGGTGGATAGTCTAGGAGGTCCACGATACCACTCTTCAAGGAGTGGCAAGTCACCCTGACAGGCTGGGGAGGGCAAGGGGGCATGGCTGCAGATAACCCACCCCATCAAAGTGTCACGGATGAGCAACAGCCCCAAGGCCCCCAGAACCAGCCAGATAACTACGAGACGCTGAGAAAGGAAAACCCAACACAGATGCCAAGGTGAGCGTCTGAAAGCAGGGCCGCACCAGGCGGCGGGCAGCGGGCACAGGTGGACGGGGTGAACGGGGTGGCGGGCAGGTGGGCGGTTGCGGTCACTCCTCGCGCAGCTGCAGGCGGTAGCGGTGGTAGCGGACCTGGAAGAAGAGGCGCTCGGCCAGCGAGAGGGTCATGCCAGGCAGCACGTAGTGGTCACTTGCACCCATGTGTCTGAAGCCCAGCGACTCATAGAGCTTGTGGGCAGCCACCTTGACGGCTGTGGTGCCCAACACCACCGCGGAGTAGTTGTGCAACACTGCGAACTCGAGCACCTTCCGGCCCAGCGCCTTGGCGATGCCCTTGCCACGGAAGCGCGAGTCCACAGACATCCGCAGCAGCTCCACTGTGTTGTCCTCCTCGTGGGCCCGTGCAGCCACAATGCCCACCACGTTGCCATCCAGAACGGCCACCCAGAAGCAGGAGCCTGCAGAGGACAAGATGGTCAGGGATACTCCAAGGAAGACTGGCGAGGACTCAAGGGTGCCAAGCCAGGGAGACTCAGCCCCTGTGGCCCATCTCCCAGCTCTTCTGGACCCAAGGGGCAGCACAGGGCTGGACAAGCAGGTGCAGCGGTCTCCTCCAGACGCCCTCAGTCAGGCCCAGCCGGCCTGCTCTCTGCGGCCTGACCTGATGCTGCAGCCCAGACACACTCAGCTCTTGAGACTGGGGTGCCCTAGCGAGGGTGGCCGTCAGAGGCCCAAGTCCCTCCCCTGGGATCAAGACCTGGGCAGACTCAGACAAGCAGGCCCCTGCTCCCAAACCTAATGGCCTCAGATGACTGTGGCCAGGCCTCAGGAATAGCTGGCCCGCTCATCTCTGCCCCCAGCCTGCACATCAGCAGCAACCACAGCTACCCCCGTGCCCCTCCCTGAACCCCTCCTGCTGGTGCCCCCTTCCCTCCATGCAGGGCCAGGTGAGGGCTCCACACAGAGAACTGGTGCTATGGGAAAGAGTCAGGAGATTGGCAGGGGCCATGGCCAGGTGAGCAGGGCCAGGATGGGGCAACTCAGCCCACGCCAGCAACAGCAGCAGTTGGCACTGTCGGAGTGGACTGCCACTGCCCAGCACTGACCCAGTTCCTGCTGGTCAGTGCCCCTCTCCTCAGCCCAGAGACACCCTAGCACCTGGGAGGTGTGCAGGCCCCAAAGGGCCAAAGGCCTCTTTCCTCTGGCTCCCAGGACCCAGCCTGCCTCGGGGCCAGCCTGGGGGAAGAGTAGCCCCATGTCTCTCTAGACTGGACTCCCAGCCCCTCCCACTACAGATGGCCACGGTGGCTTGAACAAGACCTTCCTGTTCACTAAGTGGCCCCAAAACCACGCCATAAATGGAAGCCAAGCCTAAGGCCAGGACCCCTGCCCTGGTCCTCTGTTCCCTGGAGTATCCTTTGCTACAGCATGTCCAGGTGTCCTTTCTCCCTGCCACATGGGTTCCCTCCACCCAGGGCCCCTGCACTCCAGCCAGCACAGGGTTCAGCAAGGTAGGATAGCCAGGATCTTGCCCCCCACCAAGCAGGTGCCAGCTAGAGCAGCAGAGTCAGGCCACCCTGGCCCAGAGTCAGCTCAGGCCACCCAGGGGGAGGGCTCAGCTCTGCTTCTCACAGTCCACTGAAGCCCCCACCACTGGCAAGGCCTCAGTCACTCAGAAGTCTCAGGTCAACAGGAACCCCCAGCCCAGGCCCATCTGTGCCTGTCCCTGGCCCGCAGATCCTGGGGGTAAGGGCAGCTCTGCCAGAAGGAGGGGCCAAGGGCAGCTGCAGACCACAAGACTCACCAGGTGGCTTCATGTAGTACTGTTCGATGTCGGCCATGTCTGTGTGCAGCGCACACTCCAGGTAGGCCAGGATCACCTTGCGGCTGTAGTAATAACGTAGGGCCAGCAGCCCAGCAGACACCAGGCACGTAAGCATCAGCGAGCGGGTCACAGCAAAGCAGAGTGCTGCAGGCAAGGGGCACAGTTGAGCTGGCAGGTGCAGGGCAGGCCTGGTCATGGGGTGAGCTACACAAACAAGGGGCCGCAACACCCAGCCCTGCCACCTTGGTTAAACCAGCACTTTTAAGGACATGCAAGTTAGGGAGATTTCCCCGCAGCAGCGGTCAGTCTGTGCCCCTTACTACTCTTCCCTAGTTTCAAAATTTCTGCCACAAAGATAAACTACCTCTGTAATCTGAGACAAGCTGGGGCAGGCTGCCCTGAATGGCTGGGGGGCAGCCTAGGGCTGGGTCCCCTGGATGCCAATGCCTACCTCCCCAGCTGCCAAGGGGCTCTGCCCACCCTTCCCCACTGGATCTAGCCTGGTGCAAAACCAAGAGGCTGCAAGGAGCCTACCGGGGAGCAGCCCACAGGGCCTGTAGGCCATCCTACAGCTGGAGAGTGGGGGTGGCAGGGTTCCCTCCTTTGGGGACCTCCAGGCCTACAAGGACAGAGGCAGGAGAGATTTATGCCACTTGCAGCGCAATTCGGGCTGTGGAGGAGTGAGTCTCCTCTGCTGAATGACCTTGGGAGAATCACCTCAGCTCCTTGTCGGTAGAATGGGAGGGCAACCCTGCCCTGGCGGGGCTTCAAAAATGCGCGGGCCGTCCTCCGAGAGTGGCCCAGGTGCACAGTCCACCCGGCGCCCCGCAGAGATGGCCGTCTTCCCCTCGTACATCAGCACTGGGAGCCACCAAGGCAGCCTCCCCCGCCCGCAGATTATATATAGTTCCCGCGCCAGGCGCCGGCCGCAGCACCGCGCTAGCTGCCCCGTCACGCCGCCCGCAACCGCAACCGGGTGCCCGGGAGGCGACCCGCGGGGAGACCCACAGGGAGGGCGGCGGGGATGCAGGTGGGGGGCTCTGCCCTTGGCGACCGCAGCCCCCGCTCGGCGCGCGCTGGTTCCCGGCCCTGGCCCCGCCGCAGAGTGCGGGCGCGGTCGTGCGCGGGCTCCCTCCCTCCCCGGACGGCGGGGCCGGGGCGCGGGCGCAGCTCCGGCCGGGCCCCGCCCGGGCTCCGAGGCGGGGGTCTGCACAGGGGGCCGGGCGGGAGCGGAGGGAGGAGCCTCGGGCGACGGTCCCCAAGGGGCCCGCCGGGCTCGCTCGAGCCCGGGCCCCGCGCGAGACTGCGACATGCAGGAGGCGGCCCGGCCCGGCGACCCCGCGGTCCCCGCCGACCGCGCCGCGCACTGACCGGCCAGCAGGGCGTAGAGCAGCTGCGTGCGCGGGTGCTGCCGCAGGCCGCGGAAGGCCGTGTTGGGGATGCGCTCCAGGATGCCGTCGTAGAAGATGCGGCGCGCCGCCTCCTGCTCGGCTGCGCGGAACTCGCGGATGCACACGCCGCGCCCCGCCGGCGGCCCCACGCCCTCGGGACCGCCTCGGGGCTGGGGGCCCGGCGCGGGTGGGGGCGCGGCGGCCGGCCCGGGCGCGGCGGGCAGCGGGGGCCACATGGCGCCGGCGAGCAGCGCGTCCTTCTTGGCCCCCGGCAGCGCCTCATGGTCCTCCGCGGCCACGATCTTCGTCTCGCAGACCATGTCGGGAGGCCCACAATGCATGCACCCGGCCAGGCGGGCTGCGCGGGGACGCGGCCGGCGGCGGGCACTGCCCGGGCCCAGGGCAAGGGCGCGGCGCCCTCGGACCCGCGGCGGCGGCGGCGGCGGCGGCGGCTCAGGGGCGCGGGGCGGAGGCGGCGGGCGGCCGGGGCGCGCGCAGGGAGCTGCGCCGCATTTTGGAGAAGTATTTATAATGCAGCGGCGCGGGTGCAGTCGCGGCGCCCGGGGTCCCGCAGGGTCCTAGCGTCCACTGCATTGGCTGCCGAGGGTCACCATGTGATCTCGGGGGTGGGAGCAGACACCGCCTCCGCGCCCGCCCGGTGGCACACTGGGGCGCTGCGCGGCGGGCGGCGGGGCACGACGGCGCGGCCGGGCAGACTCGCGCAGGGCCCGGGGCGCGCGGCGGCGGCGGCGGCCTGGGCTAGGGGTTCCGGGCTCGGGGCGGTCGGGGCCCGGCGAGTGGCGAGCGTGTGACGGGAGCCTCCCGCCCCGCCCCCTGCGCTCCCGCAGCCGCCGCTCAGTGCGGGCCGCGGTGACCGCAGCACCGCGTCCTCCTCCTCCACGGCCGCTGGGCGCAGTCACGGAAGCATCTCCATCCCTTTGTCTGAATGCGGTGACCGGCCGAGATCTCGGGGAGGGGCACCGCGGCTCCTACGGGCCCGGCGCCCCGGAACCTACGGCCGGGGCGTCACGGGCTGGGGGAGTGGGGGCGCAGCCCCAGCTTGCGAGATGCCCACGCCACCTGCAGCCCCGCCGAGCCCGGCGCAGGCAGAACCCACTCAGACACCCGATTCCCGCAGCGGACGCCGGGGTGCAGAGCCTTCGGGACCCCTCCCGGCCTGGCCCCCGCCCTCCGCGGCCCGCGCATGCGCCCCGTGGCACCGGTGCAGGTGCCGCGGGGGCTCTCCGCTCTAGGCCGCGTTCTTGTGGACCCGGGAGCAGGACCTGCAGACGCAGCAGGCTGGGCTCGAGACCTGATGTTCTAGTGGAGGAACCGGTAGTCACAGGCCCAATGCTCAGCGCTCCCCGAACCCAGCCCTGTGCTGCTCTGCACCCTCCCCTATGTCACCCCTAAGGGCAATCCCAAGCAGAGTTCCTCACTCCCGCGGGTTGAGGATAGGCCTGGGACTTCAGGCCCAAGGATTCTCAACCTGCGTTGCACCGTGGAGTTGGGGCCTCTAGCCGAGGTCCCCTTGGGGCCCGACCGTGGGTGGAACGTGGGAGTGGGAGAGAGAAGTTAATTGGCTCACTGGCCCGGGCCACCCGTGCAAGGACCCTGGTGTGGGGAGGACAACACCAAGCTGGGGAGGTACCCCCTGCACGTTTCCAAAACCCGAGGACTTGTCTGGGCCCGGCTGTGACCTTTCCAGAACAGGGCAAAGGAGTCACCGGAAATCTACGTCTCACTCATCGACCCCTTTAGGGTTCCTGAGCACCTACCAAGGCCCCAGGCCAGCCACCGGGCCCCTCTGAGTGTCTGAGGTTGGCCAGGTAGACTGCAGGAAGAGTGGGTCAGCCTGCAAGGGGTCAGCACTGTAGAAAGTGGGGGACTGCTGCTCCTGGAAGCATCAGAGGAAATGAAGATGGGCATTAGGGGAACACGCTTCTGGTGAGGGCCAAGAAAAGGGAGAGGCAAAGCCCTCTCCAGGAGCTGCTGGACAGGGCCCAGCTGAGGCTCCAGACTTGGGTATGAAGGGGCCCTGAGACCTTAGGTGACCTCAGAACAAAGTGGTCCAGTCTCCACTCTTGACCCCTGCACCCTTGGTCTGAGGCTACCCTGTTCTGCTGTCCACGGAGAGGTCCAAGGTCAGAGATGAGGGCTGGTGCCCTTGGTGGGTCTCTAGTTTTGTCATCTGCAAAAGGTCCCTCTCTCCAGCTGGCCTGACTGCACCCCCAGCCCCTTCCCCAAGTCCTCTGTAACCATGTGAGCCCCGAAGCCTTGTTGCAGCAACCCCCTGCCCCACCCCCATAGGGCACTGTAATGCGCCAGAACCAGCTAAGAGCAGGCGAGGGTTTGCGAAGAAGCAGGCCCCGTCCTGGCTGAGCCCCAGTTTCCTCGTCCAAGGCGGTGGGGGAAGCTGGTGCCTGTCCCCATTTCACAGATGAGAAAACAGAGGCAGAAACCCTGCCGCTGCCTACTCCCCTGCCCTGTGCTTCCATAGGACCCTCTCCTCCAAGACTGCAGCCATGCCCACACCTGTGGGGAATTCAACTTCCCAGATCATCTGCAGCCTATTACAGCCTCAGAGCCAAGCAGATGGGCAGGGGCAAAGAGTCCCCACCCAGATCCCAGAGGCTGAAGCAATGAGGGCACCCTGGCTGGGTCGCTTGGACAAAGGTGCAGCCCGCCCAGCATGCCTGCGGTCTGTGGGGAGGTAGAGGAGTGAGGCAGGGAAGGGGTGTGAACCAAAGATGGAAAGTGGCCAGCGCCTGCGACCACGGGAGGCCTTGGAATGAATAAGGCTGGCACCGGCCCAAACAGAGGCGATTGGGAGGGTGGGGAAGGCCAGGGGTCTTTTAGAAAGTAGAATCTGAAGATCAGGAGACAGGAAGACCAGAGAGGGAAAAGAGGGCCAGTCCAGAGACCCAGTGTGCCCTAACAAGAGTACCACAAGCAAGGCAAAAACAGGGAAAACAACAGCAAAAAACAATCATTTCCCCAGCTAAAGGGCCTTGACTGCAGATTACATGTGCCTGGGACCTTGCTTGCAAAATGCACCCTATCACCTTCTCACCCTGGGGCAGAAAGACCGCCTCCAGGGGAAGGGTGGGAGAGGGCCAGGCTCCTGAGAGTCACCCACCAGCCTATGCTGGGCCCTGGCTAGATCAGCCTCACCCTCCTGGGCTTTACAACCTGCAGAGATGAAAACACTACTATCTCTTAGGGACAAACCTGACCAAGAAAGGCCAGCAGAGATAAGAGACTGAGGAGTGAACGGTCACAGAGGCCCAGGCGGTGACTTGGTGGAGAGAAAGCAGTCCAGCAGGTACCAAGGTCCTGAGGTGGAAGGACCTAAACTATGAAGTGGGCATGCCAGCAGATGCAGGAAGTTTCCTTACCACACATTTTCACAAGTCCGTGTGGAAACAGGCAGCTGGGAGGACAGGGGTCTTCCACACCAGGACAAGAGTGGAAGGTGAGTTATCAGTTCAGCTGGCTGGAGCAGGACCTCCAGGAAGGACCCAGCGGAGCACGAGCAGATGCCCTGCATGCACAGGGACCACCTGACGCTGGACAGTGTGAGGAGGCCAGAAGGGCGTGTTATGGAGCAAGTAAGGCAAAAACAAAGTCCAGGAAAACAAAAGATGACTCAGAAAACGCCCGCACGGTGTGGCCCTGCTGTGGGCCCTCTCTCCCTGCACTCGTCACAGGTGCGTCAGCCCAGGCAGGCGGGAGAGCTGTCGGAGATCCCAGGACAGACCACACCACTGGCCCTGACCACACGTCAAGGGAGGTCCCTCCACCTGTGCTCCTTGCAAGAGGCTGAGGTCAGGCCTTCGGCACCTTTGACTGAGCCTGTCTTCGGTCAAGGTCACCAGTGACCAGCGTTGCCAGATCTTGTGGTGTGGCCTTGGAGCCTCCCCTCAGCAGCAGGTAACACCCCAGCCCTCCCTTCTGCCCAGAGCCCTTGCCCTCCGTCTGGGATGCACCTCAGGCCTCTTCTGCTCCAGAGTCATCCCATCTCCCAGGCCTCCCCACTCCTCTCCTCTGTCCACATTCGGCCACCCAGATCTTGGCCAGCCTATCTACTCCAACCGTCCCTCTCTGGCCGCTCACGCACGTGCACCAGTCTGGTGGCCTCCAGAGCTCAAGGGTTGCCCTTGCCTCCTCCCTCCCCACTCCAAACCCCATTGGCTCTATTTTCAAATACATCTGAGACCCAACAGTTTCTGGTCCTGCCTGTGGCCACCTGCCCAGCCCCAGCCACTCTCCTTCAGCCCTGGCCAGCAGCCCCTCACAGGGCCATTCTGTCCTTGCAGAGGTCACGCTCTACAGCAGCCAGAAGCACCCTGCTCAAACATACCTCATCTACTTGCTCAGAGCCCCGCAAGGCTCCAAGGTGGCTCCCTGCCCCTGCACCCCCCACTTCCTCCTAACCACTGACCACCTCCTGCTCCAGCTCCCTGCCACCGGAGCCCCCTGCTGGCAGGACAGGAACATGCCCACAAGCCCCCTGGCCCTGTGCCCCAGCTGTTTGTCACACAGGGCATCTCCCCAGAGCACCCTGCAACACCCTCTTAGTCATCCCCGTCTCTTTTAGTGAGAGGTCAGTTTGTACCGGGGCTAATGGCTGCCCATAAAACAGGACACCCGGTTAAGTCTGAATTTTGAATGAACATGGGAAATACATACACCAGAAGTGACGTTCTCATTCCTGTGTTTGAGTTGATAAACCTGGCAACCCAGAGACACGCTGCACTCCCAGCCTCCCTTACACTAACCGAGGCCCACCAATGGCAGCGCAGCCTTGCCTCCACAGCCTGGCAGGCACCGCACGGCCCAGGAAGGGGTGAAGAGGCCCAAGGCCTGCCACGGCCTCAGTACTGTCTCTCCCTGGCCTGCTGTAGGGCTTCCATGGACATCCGTGTCTCCTCACCACGGTGTGAGCTGGGGCTGGTTACCTGAGGTCCTAGAGGCTGCAGGCCAGGTACCACCAGGCCCTTCCAGCACCGGTCAGGGGTCTGGAGGCCAGGGCAGGAGCACTGAGGAGGATCCAGGTGTACATCCTCAGCAGAGGCAGTAAAAACACCCAGGCAGGCCCAGAGGTGGGGCTGGTGAACCACAATCTCCTGTGCATGTGCCACGCTCCCAAGTCAGCAGCACAGGTGCCCAGTGCTGTACCCAGGCAGCAGTAGCCAGGGAACTGGAGCCCCAGACGGGCCAGCTACCCCACCTGGGATGAGTGGTGGCTACCTGGGCGTTCCCTACGATGCTCCGAGTACCCACCTCTGCCCAATCCGCCTCCCTCTCCCAGTAGCCCCAGGCTCTGGAGCCTGCCAGCTCAGCCTCAGGGAGCCCCCAACTCTAGCCACCCCACTCCAGTGCAGACAAGCCTTGGGGGGATCTGCCCTGGGGCATCTCCTCTGGAAACTCAGGGAGGTCAGGCCAGTTTCCAATCCTCTGACCTCTAAAAAGGGCAGGCTGGCCAGGCGGGCAGGACCCAGACAGGTACCAGATGCTTGTGGGTGTGGGTCCGTGAGTGTGGATAGATGTGCTGTCCACCTCTCAGCACTGGTGCTATCCCGACATGAACCAGAGGGGCCCCTCCCACCTGGAACATCTGGGGAAACCAAGGCCCAGAGAAGGGCCCAACCAGGGCTCCTGGGGGTGGCGCAGGGCTTGGTGGCCAGAGCAGGAGTCAGGACACGAGTGTGGGGGCAGGCGTTTATTGAAAGGGATTAGCACTGGCAGAGAGTCTTCAGCGCCCAGCTGGCCAACAAGCACACAGGGCTCGGCGCTCGGCCTGCAGCAGGAGGGTCTCTGTCTGCAAAGCAAGGAGAAGCCATGTAAGTAGTCCCCACTGACCATCTCCCCTCACTGACTACAGTCCAGGGGGCCTCCGACTCCTGGTTTCTCCGCCCCCTGGAACTGCCCGTCATCCTGGCTGCTCCTTTGCCTCATCTCCACCCCAGTCCTCTGGAGCCTTCCACTGGGGGCTGCTGGGAGCCACCTCCTAGTCTTCTACTAGGAGCTACTCCCTGTCTTCTTCAAAGCTGCCCACTCAGGGCTTCTTTGTCCTGCACCTCCCACTGTAGCCCCCAAAGGCGGGGACAGTTCCTTCCAAGAATCCAGCTCCGGGCTGGGGTGTGGGGCACGCTGGGCCTCCAGTGGACCCTCTGCGCTTGTGCAGGAGAAGGCGCCGGGGCTTGTGGGTGGTGGGTCTCCCCTTCTCTCTACTTCCAGGAATTCTTCCTCTTTCCAATTAGTAGTTCCCTTGGTTGAGCCCCAGGACCTGAGGGATCCCTGTTCGTGCCCCAGAGGGCGTCCCTGAGAGTCCAGTGCATGCATCATCCCCAAACCACCCAGCCCGACCTGACCTCCCATCCCTCCCACTCCCGCACTCTCTTCCCCGACCCCAGCTTCCCCAGGCCTTCCCCCGCCTGGGGATCCTGGATGAGGGCTGGCCTTCCTGGAGGGCCAGTCTGCCTCAGCACGCCACAGGACCGCTCCCAGCCCGGCCCCGCCCCCAAGCCCCGGGCTCACCCGCGCGTCCAGGCTGCGCGCCGTCTTCCGCAGGTCCTGCAGGGCGCGCTGCATGAACTCGAACGCGTGGCAGTCCACGCACGGGCGGCCTGGGGGCCCGGGCCGGCGTCACCGCTGCAGGGTTCCCCCCCAGCCGAGGGTCCCACCCGAGCACGAGGGTCCCCTCCCCTCCCACGGGGCGGACCCGCTCCCGGGAACAAAGGCGGGGCGGGGCCTCCCGCGCGCCCCGGGGCTCCGCTGCCGCCCGGTGCGACCCTCCGCGGCCACCTACTCTGCGCGGGGACGACGCTCCCGGCGGCGGGCTCGGCGCGGGCACCCAGCAGCGCCAGGCTCAGCAGCAGCAGCAGCAGCGACTGCGGCGACAGCAGGGACCGGCACGCGGGCGGGGGGGCCATGGCCGAGGAGGAGCCCGGGCCGCCCTGCAGGGAGAGCCGGGTCAACCTCTTCCGCAGGTCCCCGCCCCGGCCGCGCCCCCGACCCGGGCCCCGGCCCCGCCGCCCCGCCCGCCCCTACCGCGGTTCGGGGACCCGGCGACCAGAAGCCGGCGACTGGGGAAGACGCTCCGTCTGGCACGCGCGCGCATGCGTCCGCCCCAACCCCGCCCGGGCCTCAGCCGCCGTCGTCATGGGAACCCCGGGACCGCGCGGCGCGGGCCCGGCGCACCCTGGCTGCGGGGCTGCCGGGCCGGGTCCCGAGGCCCCAGGTGAGAGCAGGTGGGCGCCGCGGCCCGCGGGGGCCCGACCCGGGGTCCCTGCGCGCGGGCGGGGCGGAGGCACACTCGTGGGTCCCCGGGCCTTCTGGCGGCGCCCCCGCCTCCCCGGACCCCGCCGGAGCCTAGAGCCTGGCCACGCCTCCCCGCTGTGCCACCCGGGTGGTCGCTTGGCCTCTCGGTGCCGTCCCCGCTTGAACGTGCGGATTGCGGGACTCAACCTGGCGCTGCTAGCGGCCGGCGTGGCGCCCATGAGTGCGACCTCGGTCGCCGGGTCCGGCGGACAGCAGAGCCCTTCCCCCGGAGGGTGACCCGACGCGGAGCGGCCACTGCGTCCCCCGCCCTGTCGGCCTCGACTCCCACGGAGTCGCGACCCCTGCTTCCCCTGCGGTCGGATGGCCGGCCAGACGCGGGTGTCCTCACCCTGCGCGAGGATGCGGGAGGCCTGGTGCCCCTGGACCTAGCCGTGCTTGGTGGGGACGCCGCACCCGGCTTTCCGGAAACGCAGGCAGGGCCCGCGCGGGGCGGGGGAACTCGTTTCCCGGACGCCTTGGCGTCTGCCAGCAAGCGCGCACCTGTGAGTCCACGCAGGTGACAGGCCAGGGGTGTCCCGAGAGCCTCGTGGCAGAGGCCTTTCTCAACCGGTCGGCCGCACGGTGCCTTGTACTTGTGATCTACCCCTGTCACCGTGTCCCCAGCCAGGTCCTGGCCTCCCCCAGAAGCAAGGCTCGGGCTAGACTTCAGGCGGCGGTGCCTTGCCAGCAGCGTCGTCGCCTGGTCCAAGCAGGCTGGGTAGTGGGGAGGGGGTCCCCAAAGCTGGCATCCTTCCTGGGCTTGATAGTGCACCCTTCCCACATTTTCCGCCCTGAGGTCTGCACCTTGGGGCCTGTTTCCTCCCAGGGTCCAGCCAACATGTCGGCTCTGTGCACACGCTGGACACTGGCGCGAAGGTGCACCTCTACCGCCCTGGGGCTGCGGGGTCCTGGGCACCACACACGCTCCTTGTCCCTGCTGGCCCCTGACCTCCAAGGCCCCAGCGGCCCTCCTGCGCCTTGCTGTGCTATTCCGCAAGCAGGCTGTGGTTTCCTGCCTACCACGCCACACAAGCCTTCCCGTGCCCTTGCCCGCAGCGCCTCTCCACACTGTCCATGTTCTCCTTTCTCTCTGGAGCCCACTCTGGTCGCCTCTGTCCTTGCTCTGCCCTCACATACTGGCCTGCCTCTGGGCCATCCCTTTACCCCCACCTTTTCATGGCTTCTCCCCAAAGCTGGACCCTGGGCCTCTTCTCCACCCTAGCCCACCCTCTGTGACCTTATTAGGTTGGCTGTGAAGGTCATGCAGTGAGCAGCCAGGGCCTGTGTCCCCACCTCAGGTTCATGTCCACTGGTCTCTGGACACCTGCACTGGAGAACAGCTTAGTGGGTGTGGTCCACCATGTTGCCCCTCAAGATCATGCAAAGTAGCCTGCCCACAGTCTTCACCCCTCAAAGGGCAGCTGCATCCTTGGGATGCTCCACTAAAACTTGCTATGGTCCTTCAGATGTCCACCAGCTCCACCATAGAGTCCACCAGGTCTCCTCCCCAGGCCCCTAGCTGCTGGTCCTCCTTGTTGTCTGCTTGTGACCAGCTGCTGGGGTCCAGTTTCCACAGTCAGAGGAACTTTTTATTTTTAATTATGGTAAAATATATGTAACATAAAACTTACCATCTTAATTCCTAAGTGTGGTTTAGTAGTGTTAAGTATGTGCAGTGTGGGGCAGCCATCCTCAATGTCTGTCTCCAGAACTTTCTCATTTTCCCAAACTGCAACTGTCCCCATTTAGGCAACAAGGCCCCCTCCTCCTTTGGGCCCTGGCACCCATCTAGTTCCTGTTTGTGGCCTGACACCTGAGGGCCTTGCATGAGTGCACCAGGTGGGTGTGCCTATGAGCTTTCTGTCATCTACGGGGCATCCAGTGCGGTTCCAGGTCCTTGGTGTCCTGAGCAAAGAATTAAGCAGGGCACGCAGGAGTAACAGGCAAAGATGAAAGTAGCACTCAGAAGGGCAGAGTGGGAGGGAGAGATAGATGCAGATCCTCAAGGTGAGGCAGCACTGCCCTGTGGGGACCCAGCCAGGGAGTTGAACACAGTTTGGAAGAGGTTCAGTTCACACTCCAGATAGCAAAACATCTCCACTGTTAGCTGGAAAAAGTTGTTGATGTCACTTTCTCCAGGCTTGTCCAGATGTTGGTTGTTCATCTGAAGGTTTATGGGAACCTGGGTTCTTGACATGGTACTCCATCTCATTCTCAGCAGTTTGAGGTAGATACTGCAGAGCTGTCCATACCCCTTGATCTGGTGGCCCCCACATCTGCCGCAGTCCGGCTGCAGCAAAATAACCGGGGGGTGACGAATAACTTGTGTACGTTGATACAGCAGGAGATACAGCAGGAGAGAGAGCTGTTTATTCTGGGACAACAGAGGTATTTATATATTTTACACAGCTTATCTAATTAGCATAAAATAGATACAGCAGTCAACCAATCAGGAATCTCCACACTTAATGGCTCGCTTTTGTTACTTCACAAACCACTCCCTCTGGCATTTGGCCAGGCGCCATCCAGACTTGTTTACAGACTCTAACATTTCCCCCTTTTGTTTAATTTAAATACCATAGTGGTTTTTACACAAACACCATAAATAACCTGCTAGAAACAGAAAGGGAGGATACAAAATGTTACAATTCCAAGCTAATTGATGGCTCCATGCAAGAAGCCCTTGGAAAAATTATACCAGCAATGACACCATTAGCAAAGATATTGAGTTACAATTTGTTGTAGATTACAGTTTGTTGTCTCAGTCCAGATAAAGCAGTGTCTCAATAGATTAACTCACAGTCCAGGTAAATCACAGTCCAGGTAAGTTCTGCAGGCAGCTAGCTTAAGTTGTAGCAGCAGAAACAGCAACAGCTCCGAAGTCTTGTGTGGTTCTCAGCTGAAGAAGTTTCCTCTGGTTCTCAGCAACACTGTAAATTCTTTCACCTTTGTTTTCACTGGCACTTGGACGAAGGCAGGAACTCCGGATGGCTAAAGAAAATCCTGTAGCATTTCACTAAGAAAACAACCTTCTGAACAATTTAGTACATTATTTCAAGGTTTTTTACATTTGAAATAAGCCTTAATAGTACTCATTACTCATTAGCTTCCAGGTGTGGGAGAACCATTGTAGTTACTGACATTGGAAATGATCAAACTTTAGGGACGCCAGTAGCGTCTTCTGCCAGCCCCAGATGGCTCTGGGGGAGTCCCAGACTCAAACTGCTTCCGGGCACAGGGAGCAAAAGCCTGCCTGTGAGACTGTGCCTCCAGGTCAGGTCTAGATTTGGGCTCACAGTGACGATCTGCTCCCCCGGGCAGGGGGGCGGGGAAGAGCCCGCAACTGCCGCTTGGAAAATTCTTGCTGCCCCATGATCGGCTTGGGCAGGTGGCAGCCGCCTTGTCGTTTCACGCACCCTCTGGTATCGAAAAGTATTCAGTAATAGCCTTTTGCTGCAACTTTTTTCTTGATAATCCTTCTTCTTCTGAACTTTCTTTTTCTTTCTGACTAGAGTTTCTGGGCTTTTATCAACACATGCCCTAATTATTCTTGGTTCCACTGGGGTGCCTTCTTCCCTTATCAATTTACTTCTCACCCCTTCCATATTTTCATCACAAAGACAATACAACATTTCAAGACAAAACAAGACACAAACATACTGCATCAATCTTGTCCATTTTCTCGAAATGGCCATTTTTCCTTTCGTCCTATCTGCCTAGGGACGAGCAGATTGCTCCCGTCCTATCTATGGACGGGCAGCTTTTTTCGTCACTTACCCCCGAGTGTCCCGGGGCTCCCCATAACGGGCCACCATCTGCCGCAGTCCGGCTGCAGCAGAATAAGCGGGGGGTGTGACGAATAACTTGTGTACGTTGATACAGCAGGAGAGAGAGCCGTTTATTCTGGGACAACAGAGGTATTTATATATTTTACACAGCTTATCTAATTAGCATAAAATAGATACAGCAGTCAACCAATCAGGAATCTCCACGCTTAATGGCTCGCTTTTGTTACTTCACAAACCACTCCCTCTGGCATTTGGCCAGGCGCCATCCAGACTTGTTTACAGACTCTAACACACATCCTGCTCATGTTACTCGATTCATTTTATCTTAGAGAGTCCTTCAGGACACTGGGGTGTCCATCGTGGAGAAGTGTTCCATTGTGGAACACATGGCCAAACTTCCAGCAGAGCATGGCATTTCTGTAGAGGAGCAGCAGACTGATCACAGACCAGGTCTAAGCTCCTTTCTCATTGTGGGTGCCCAGGATGATATTTTGGCCTGTTTTCCCTTTACAGCCACTTCCTGTGTATTAATGGCCTTA
The DNA here is from genome assembly GCF_048772815.1 of Callospermophilus lateralis. Lineage (NCBI taxonomy): Eukaryota > Metazoa > Chordata > Mammalia > Rodentia > Sciuridae > Callospermophilus > Callospermophilus lateralis. The sequence goes on along the minus strand of NC_135312.1, from coordinate 1,566,368 downwards.
CTGATACTGACCATCTAAGTCCCCTAGAAGCTCTTATGCTCTGCCAACCCCTGCAGGACATGCTGACCCTGCTCCAGCTCAGCATCTTGGGCAGCAGGTTGGGCACCTGCTTCATGGAGCTGGCCATCTGATCCATGTTGCCATGTGGAGCTAAGTCAGGGGGCCTTGGCCACCCCAGCTCATTTTAGACATTATATAGAAACCAACACTTTATTGTCTGACCACCTAGGAAAATTTGTGACTTAATAATTTTAATCTGTTTACTTAATTTAACTTCTTTTTTAAGCCACATGAATTAAAAGGTACTTGGAGCCAATACACTTAACACAGGTATGCACTCATACATAAGTCTGTTTTATAACTCTTTGTAAGTGGAGCTCCATAGATAGGAGGCAATGTTACAGATGTTTATTAAAGCCTCTGTTAGATTTAACCCATTAAAAATTAAAACAGAGGGCTGGGGATGTGGCTCAAGTGGTAACTCGCTTGCCTGGCATGCTTGGGGCACTGGGTTTGATCCTCATTGTTGAGAGCCACAGCCGATTCGGAATGGCCTCTGGCATTTTGCCAGAAGTAGTGGTTGAGAGGTGACGCCAGCAAGCCATTAAGATGATGACTTTTGAGTTCTCGTGGAGTTCCCGTTGAGTTCCGGTTGAGCTCTCCTGGGGATTCCTGAAGAGTTTGCGTTGGTTGGAGGAGTTCCGGCGGAGGGAGTTCCAGTTGGTGTGTGGTCGCTGGAAGGACCGCATGGGTGGCATTCGGTGGAGTTCGGAAATAAAGTTTGTTCCTACTTGAGTGGCTCGTGATTTGTGCCCAGCCAGACTGCAGCACCTCAGCACTACATAAAAATAAAGATGTTGCGTCCACCAAAAACTAAAAAATAAATATAAAAAAAAACTCTCTTAAAAAAATTAAAATAGAGCCTGCCAGACTTTTACATTACGACTTAAATATATGGTAGGTCTGTACAGTGGAACTGTCAGGTGTAAAGTCTGAGGTAGATACTGCAGAGCTGTCCATAACCCTTGGTATGGACACTGAAATCAAAAATTCAGAGGGGGGCTGGGGGTGTGGCTCAAGCGGTAGCTCGCTCGCCTGGCATGCGTGTGGCCCGGGTTCGATCCTCAGCACCACGTACAAACAAAGATGTTGTGTACGCCGAGACTAAAAAATAAACATTAAAAAATTCTCTCTCTCTCTCTCTCTCTCTCTCTCTCACTTGCTCTTTAAAAAAAAAATTCAGAGGGGCTAGGATTGTGGCTCAGCGGTAGAGCGCTTGCCTAGCATGGGCGGGACCTGGGTTCGATCCTCAGTACCACATAAAAATAAAGGCATTGTAGTGTGTCCATCTACACCTAAAAAATAAATATTAAAAAGAAGGTTCAGGTAGCCAGCTATATGTCCTTGATGACTACTAGACTTATTCCCAACATCATCATGTCTATGTCCTCCTTAGGAATTTTTTTTTAATATTTTAGTTGTAGTTGGACACAATACCGCTATCTTATTTTTAAGTGATGCTGAGGATCGAACCCAGGACTTTGCTCATGCTAGATGAGTTCTCAACCGCTGAGCCACAACTCCAGCCCCCCTCCTTAGGATTTTGTAAGAAGAAATTTTCTAATATATTTGAGATTCAACTGTTGAAAAGCTGGTCTCTGAACAAAGAGTGTAAAAATCTCTACAGTTAGATAAGACTGATCAGAAAAATACATTAGTTTAGGTGTCTGCCATGTGACCAGCGCTGGCTTCATGAAAGAAGGTTTGATTCATGAGTAAATGCTAGGGAGTTTTAAATTAGACAAGACTCTTATTACCTTTAATACCACTCCGGGACGGCTTCTCCTAGCTCCCGCCTCCAGTCATCTAATGCGGTGGCGAGGTTTACAGAAGAAACTATCGAGAGAGAATATGCCAGGGAGTGGACTTTCATTGGGGAACAAAAGATTCAAGGGAAAATCCCATCCAATGAAGGTTAAGGCGGGCAGCATCCCAAGGTCAGGGGCAACGATTGGGTCTTCAGGGCAGTGGCCAGGCTCGCCTCAGACAAGCCCTCAGACCTGGAAAAGGGTGGGGAAAGCTCTAACACAGGTGTGTCTAAATGCCTCTCACCCAGCCAGGAAGGTAACTCAAATCACATGCGAGGATGGCCTCCCACATAGGTGTGCGAGATCAAATGTGAATTCTCCATAAAACCATGAGCTCATGTTGGGAGCAGGGATTGATTTTTTTTTTTTTTTTTTTTTTTTTTGGCAGTGCTGGAAATTGAACCCAGGGCCTTGTGCATTTGAGGCAAGCAAGCAACCAACTAAGAAATATCCCCAGCCCCCGAATCAGGGGTTTTGAAACTGTCCTGTGACAGAGGCGATGCCCCTCTGGAGGGCTCTTGGTATGAAAGTTCTGATTGAGATATCCCAGTTGCTATGGTGACACCCTCCTTGTTCGATAGGAGATTCTGTGCCAGCCACAGGGCTATTTGGTTCTTAAACTGTAGTTGCAGATGCCAGCTCTCTGCAGGCAGAAAGTTATGGGTGCAAACTGGTAACCATAACTGGGCTGTTCTTACTTATTAGCTTCGCTCTACTTGCTTTGAAGAAACTTTCCTACAAGCACCCTTGCTCAATAAAACTTAATAATAAACATGTTGAGACTGGTCGTGGTCAGTCTTCCTCCATCAGAGTTTGGCTGAACCACCAAGCCCCAGATTTTTCTCTATTTATGAGTCTGTCTTTTCTCCATCTCCTCATCATCCAGTCTGGTTATCTCCCTGGAATTAATGTCCATGAAGGTCACAGCAAGCTCAAAAATATAGAATTTTAAAAAATAAGAGTTTTCCTGGGTGCGGTGGTGCATGCCTATAATCCTAGCAGCTTGGGAGGCTAAGGCAGGATGATCACGAAGTTCAGCCTTAGCAAAAGCAAGGTACTAAGCAACTCAGTGAGAACTGGGGAATGTGGCTCAGTGTCTAGTACCTCTGGGTTCAATCCTTGGTACCAAAACAAACAAACAAAAGAAAACAAGAGTTTTATAAAAAATCACATGGCTATAATTCTTCGGTAAAAAAAGCTGTGTGTGTGTGTGTGTGTGTGTGTGTGTGTGTGAACTATGAGCATTGAGTGCACAGAGTGGACTGAACCAACAATGCCCCTCTGTTTGGGTGGGCAACATATGCATATTTTCACTGGCTCTGCCTATGATCCCCACACAACACAAGAGATGGACGTGGCCTTCCTAGATGTCAGTCAACCTGCCGACAGCAAGACATCATGAAGCTAGACTCAACTCCCTGAAACATGACCCCTACCTCATTTGAATGGCTTCTCCCCAATAAAAGGGTACAGCACGTGCTCCTCACTCTCTTTTTTGCCTGCATTGTCCCCCTTGAGGGAACTGTGGCTGAGGAGTAGTCACTGAATCCAAAGAAAAGGTACTTTCTGGGTCTGAGTCTTTATTTAGTCCTCAAATTCACTTGGAGTAACCTTGACAGAGGTAGTTGTGTGATGCAACAAAGCACGCCTGTTAGTTCAGAAAACCAGTGAGGGATGATGGGGAATTGATAAAAGGACAAACATATACAGAGAAAGCTGGGATCAAGGGGGACACAGTCCTCTGATGGAGGAACAATGACCCAGAGCTAGCTCAGCATGTTCATTACATAGGTTTTATTATCAAAAGGATTGTCTGTAAGAAAGTTTCTTCAAAGCATGCAGAACTGAAGGTCAGAGTACTGCATAAGCAATTATAATTATCAACTTGAGCTCATAATTCTCAGCTGGTGTCTGAACTCAGGGTCAAGACTGGTAATCCTGTGCCTTGCATAGAAGCTCCTTTAAGCAGGGTGTCACCATGGCAACTGGGCAGTCTTGACCTGCACCTCTGCACAGGAAGTTCCCACTACAGGCACAGCTCCTGCTGTGTGACCATCAGAGACCATGATTCAAATTGCCACTCCAAACACCTGGCCAACTACAATCAAGCAGGTGAGTCCGGTGCTCCAGATGATCCTACAGCCTTTTCTGATGATGAGACAGTAGGGTCAGAGGACAAACACCCAGCTGGACCTCAGCTCAGGGCCTGACAGCTGTGACTGTGCTTCAGTCATCCACCCCCAGACAGGGCCTGTGCCCTGCTGGAGCCAGAGTACCTGCACCCTGCCTGCAAGCACCCAATAAAACTCACGCTTTCTGTTGTTCCAGAAAGCCACCCAACACTTTTTTGCAGGAACTGGGCCTTTCTTCCCCAGAGGAGACACAGAAAAGGCTTCGCCTGGTGTCTGTGCTCCAGACTGGACTTCATTTCTCCTTCTGCAGTCAAAGTTCCCAGTGTCCAGCATCAGTAGAAAGGGATTATTAGTTATTAAATTTCCTTTCTCCCTTTGTTACACATTTACTAAGGTATGGCTGACCTACAACAAACTGGAACAGTACCGTCTCGTCTTTTTTTCTATGGAGTGCTGGGGATGGAGCCCAGGGCTTCACACCAGTACACACTCTACCACTGAGCCATGGGCCTTCTTCTGACCAATGTGACATCATATCCACCATCCACAATGAACACATCCACCCTGCAGGCTTCCTCGGCCCTTTCTGGTGACTCATGCTGGACAACCCCCATCTACCTATGGTTCCTCTGTTCAACCTGCTCTCCCTCTGTGACAGTGGAAGCAGCCAATGGGTCTCTTGAGTCACTCTGTGGTTGGCATGGCTGTTTCAAGGTCTGTCCAGGCCATGGCATCAGTAGTCCATCCCTTCCTCTGGTGAGAAGGATGCCACGGTGCTGGGCCACAAGTTCCCCATGCCTTCCCTATGAGAGGGCCTCTGTGTACATGTGTGTCTGGGGCTCCCCTTGAGTGACCATCTTGGAACTGGAGGGCTGGACCACAGGGACAACACAGGTTTCGCGTTTGAAGAAACAGATTTTCCAGAGGGGTTATAGCTTCACATATCCCTAGCAGTGTTTCAGAGTCCCAGCTCCTCGACATCCTACCAAGCTCATGTGCAGTCAGACTTTTTAATTTGAGCTGTTGTAGTATGTTAGCACCTCAGTGTAGCTTTAAAGCTCATTTCTCTAGTAACCAATTCTCAAGCGCCTTTTTAATTAGCCTGTTATATTCTTTGGTGAAATACCTGTTCCATCTTGGGCCCATTTCTGGCACTGTGCACCGGCAGACTGGGCATCTCCACTCTGGTCACTTCAAATCATTTGTGAGTCTGTTCCTTGTGCATTAAGATATCTATACTGAGGTGTGATCAATACCCTGAATCACCCTTTTAAAGTCTTGACTCAGTAAGTTTTAGATATCTACAAAGTTGTGCGACCATCACCTTACTTAACACCTTCCCACCCCAACAGAAACCCTTTGTCCACTGGTCACACCACTCCCTGCTCCAGATCCCAATACCACCAATCTACTCCGTTTCTGTGGATTTGCCTACACAGGACATGTCATGTGTCACATAAACAGACCACACAGCCCACAACATCCCTGCTGGCTTCGCTCAGGGAGCACAAGACCTTCCATCAATGGTGCTGTTGTGGGGATCAGTACTCTGTTCTTCCTTGTGGATGAGTAGTACCCCTGGTGTAACTTTGCCCATTCCTTCATTAACCAACAGCTCTTGCTGTTCCACTCCTGGGCTGTCGTGAAGAGTGCGTGTTGAATGCCAGTGTCAAACGGTGTACCTGCCACCCCCTTGTCCTTATGCTGCGAGAGGCTTTCTGTGGAGGAAGCCTCCTCCTATTTCAGATTTGATAGTTTTTCATCACAACTGGATACTGAAGTCTATCAAGGCTCTTCTGCATCTGCTGAGACGTTTGTTTGCTTTAAAACAGGAAATGTGTGGACTGGCTTCCTATGTTCAACCAATGCTGCAAGTGTCAGGATGTGCTCTGTTTGTCAAGAGGCATTATCATCCTTCTATATTGCTAAGATTCACTTAGAACTTTTTACATCTAGATACATGAGGATATTGTTCTGAAGTTTTCTCCTGTAGTCATGTCATCATCTGCTTCTTATGCAGGGGTGATTCTGACCCTACAAGATGAGTTGGTAAGTGTCCCCTCTTCTGTTTGCTGGAACAGTCTGTAGAATTGCTACTTCTTTTTAAGTGTTCAGTAGATTTCACCTGGACCTTATATTTCCATTGCGGGAAGGTTTTGACTGGAAATTTATTTAGTAGGTACAGAGCTATTCTGGGTGTTCCCCCCTCAAGTGGGCCTAAGCATGGTGTGTGCTAGAATTTTCCTGTGTATTATCAGTGTCAGAACTGGCATGCATCTGTTCATGATGTCATCATCCATTTAATCTATGCAGGCTCTGCAACGGTGTGTCCTCTCTCCTGATTTTGTTAACATTTTAGTTTGTTTTTGTAGTACTGGAAAGGGAACCCAGTGTTAGGCAAGCTCTCTTTTGCTGAGCTATATCCCCAGCCCTGATTTTGGTAACTTGTCCTATATATTTTTTCATGGTAGAGGTTTAAATAATTCCATCGTGTGAAAAACAAACTAAAAATACACACCTGCAATTCCAGCAACTCAGGAGGCTGAGGAAGGATGATTCCAAGTTGGAGGCCAGCCTCAGCAATTCAGTGAGTTGCTGTCTCGAAATAAAAACTAAAAAGGGCTGGGGATGTGGCTCAGTGGTAGAGCACCACTGGGTTCAATCCCCAGTACAAATAACAACAAAAACAGACGGTTTAAGAGACCCTCTAATCTCATTAGCACTTGGAGCCACTCAAGTGATGGCTTCCTGCCTGCTATTCATCCATCCATCCTCTTCCTGAAAAGACGAGGACCAGCGTAGAGCAGTAGTTGCCGGGCAAGGCAATGTCCCAGAGTAAAAGCACTCATGGTCTGATCAAACCATCAGAGCTTCTGTACAGAGGTCTCCGCTGGGCATGCGGGAGCACATGCTCACCAGACGGGCTCCCTACATTATCACAGCAGCCCATGCTGTGGAGCCAAGTGTAAGGATCAAGAGGAGGGCGCTGGTCCTGGAGGGCAGACTTGTTCTGAAGCATGAGTGGGGCTCGAAAGGATCTCAGGAACCTTCAGGATCATTCACTGCCAATAACCAGCAAAAACTTGTGGAATGAGCACAGATGAGTTTACCAACTGACAGTAGCAGTGAGGACTGCATCTTGGCAGAGGATCCTCTGCTCCAAGTGGGTGGCCTGAGAGGAATTTATGGACTTCAGTCTGGGCTCGGGTGGTTGATGGTCTATCTTCCAGTGCAGGACCTTGCTGTGATGGGACCAGCCCTCAGCCAGTGATAAAAGTCACAGATGCATCCAGATAAAGGCTCTGAGAGGTGAGCTGGTTCCTGGACTGGCAAACTGTTTACCATGATTCTCCTGCAGCAGTGAAGTTATATAATGGTTTAGTCATATTTTCCTAGAAAGATGTTTCTGGAGGAAAAAAAAAACATTAAGTTTGGTTAGCAAAGGTGATCTTAGTTCTCAATACCGAGCTAAGTTGGTACGTGGGGCCTTCCTCGAGGAAGGCCATCTGCATGCTCCAGCTTCTCTCTGTACCTTCAGGGTTTCTCTACTTCAAAATGTGACCCCGCCCCAGCACACCCAGCGTGGCTCTGACCCTTAAACTCAATAGGCATCTTTAAGGTTACTCCCACCCATGAACAAAGCAGTGCATATTCTAAATAGTTTTAAGAAACTAGATAACCTGGCAATACATGAATAATAATAATATGTTCAAATCGGGATTATTTCAGGAAAATAAGATTTATTTAATTTGAAAAGCAATCAATCCATTCACCACATTCATAGAACAAAGGTGAAAATCCTGCAATCATATCAATATGGGCAGAACAAAACACTTTGTAAGAATGTTTGATAAGGGCTGGGGTTGTGGCTCAGAAGTACAGCACACACCTAGCATGCATGAGGCACTGGGTTCGACCCTCAGTACCACATAAAAATAAAATAAAGATATGGTGTCCACCTATAACTAAAAAAATAAATATTAAAAAAGAATGTTTGATAAAATACTTAGTGATTTTAAAAATACTTACTGATTTTTAAAAATCTTCAGCAATTAGGAATATAAAGGAACTTCCCTAATCTGATCAAGGGTGCCTTAAACAATAAACATCATACTTATTCATGCACCATGACGGTGAGAAGCATGTGCAGTGAGCTGGCAGCCAGCCCTGCTGTCAGGCAGTGTTTTGCCGCTGTGGCCAAAAGAGCTACCAGCTCATCTGAGATTCAAGGCAAACCCATTGATGTTTTCCCCATAAAGATCAAAAGCAAGTTACATATATCCAACAAGAAAGACATAGAATAAACATTTCCATTCCACAGGGGAGGAACAGGGGCATAGAGAGAAGGGATGGGATCAAAGTAAGACTGAAATCCAGCTGTTAAATAAGTCCTAGGGTTCTGTGTCCAGTATCTGGGACACATGGTACCATAAAACTCCCTCTAAAGGGCTTGTGTAGCTCTGCCCCTAGACCTTGCTGGTTGTAGCCCACATGGCCTCTCTCTTAGTTTGTCTCAGATTGATGCCTGCAGCTTTCCTCAGCAGATGTCCCATAGTATTGACATTTCTTTTTATTTTTTTTAAGCTTTGTTTATTTCATTTTTTATGTGGTGCTAGGGATCAAACCCAGTGCTTCAACCACTGAGCCACAACCCCAGCCCTGGCATCTCTCAATCATGGGAGAAGCCTCCATGATCCCTTAACTCTAGCACCCTGCATTCCTGCAGAACCAGCACCATGTTGACACCATGATCTGCCACCATCTTGAATAGTAATCATGGCAGAGGAAAGTAGCTCAGAACATGGCAATCAAGAAGCCGAAAGAGCTCTACACTCCAGGGACAATATATTAACCCCTAGTGACATACCTCCTCCAGCCATATCCTGCCTGCCTACAGTGACCACCCAAAAAATCAATATCAGTGTATTATTCCATTGACCAAATTAAAGATCTCATAATCTCATCATTTCATCTCCAAAATTTCTTGTTTTGTCTCACATGTGAGCTTTTGGGGGACACCACATTCCTAACCATAAAGCCTCCCAATGTCAAACACCTTCCAGCTGGGTATGCAGCTCAGTGATGGAGAAACTGCTGAAAGGGTCAAGGCCCTAGGTTCCATCCTAGGGGCAGGGGGAGCTTTAGAGGGTGGACAAAGTCAAGCAGATTGGGGAGGGAAGTGACAACTTGGAAGAAGAGACCAGCCTGGTGAGTTTTGAGACAATTTTTAAGATGCAAGCCAGAGGACAGGCAGGTATCCCAGCATGAGGCCTGAAGCTGAAACTCAGGAAACTCAATGTCCTCTAGACTAGAGGCCCAGAGGGGGCAGGTCCTGAGTCAACACAATCTCCAGAAGAGAAGGAAAGGAAAGTCAGAAAAAAGTAGTCCAAATTCTATACATAAGATTGTCACTGGCTTATCTCTGGAACAGAAAGGGAGGGCAGACTCTGCCGGCTCACAGGAGAGGCTGTGCTCTACAACGGAGCTGCTGCCCACCAGCAGCCCAACAGTGAGCAGAAGGAATCTGACCAGGAGCCTCCCATTAAGACCAAGTCACTTTCAGCTTCTTAGTCTTCTCAGCCAAGGCCATGAACAGAGGGAACAGGGACGCCGTGTCCTTGAGGCATCTTTCCCATTTGACTGATTTGCAGGAGCAGTGAGCATCACAAAGTGGCACCAGCTGGGAAGCCTGGTTCCTTAGCACTGGACTGCAAGGACAATGATGTCAGCACCCATGTCTGCCTGACACACACAAAGTACTGGAAAAGGACTGGGCTGTGGCTCAGTGGTAGAGTTCTCATCTTACATAACTGGGGCACTGGGTTCCATCCTCAGCACTACATAAATAAATAACATAAAGGTACCATGTCCATCACAACTAAAAGAAATTTTAAAAAGAAAGAAAGAAAGAAAGACTGTACTGGAATACAACAAAGATAAGATGCAGAAGCAAGCAGAAAGAGGAAAGACTTGAAAAACATTTTTTCAAACTCTTGAAAAAAGACAAAACTTTTACAATTTGAAATTAAGTCCAAATCATAAAAATATAGAATTAAAACGAAAATTTTAAAAGAGGCCATCACAAAAACTACCAGAAATAAATCTGATGTTATATAAACTGATAAATTTATGAAAAATACAAAATGTTATAAACTAGTAAAAGAAAGAGACACTGGTTCCAAGTCAAGAAATGGAAAGGGCTACCCAGCCCTAAAAGGCCCATGATATGGATGAGCCAGACTGCCAAGGACTGGGGACCCTGCCTGCAGCTCGCACCTGGGCATCCCCAAGTGCTCCAGTGTTTAAAGGCTTGTCACCAGCTTGGCATTAGTGGGAGGCAACAGGAACCTCAGAAGGTGGGGCTCAGGAGGAGGGCTTTAGGTCACTGGGGGCATGCCACTGAAGAGGATTCTGGGAACTCCCTCCCCCTTTCTTGCATCCTGAGGGCAAGGATTTTGCCATACACTCCCACCTGATGCTCTACCTCACCACAGGCCCCAAAGTAACAGGGCAACCAATTTTGGATGGAAACCCCCACAGCTGTGAAACAAATAAACCTTTCCTCTTCATTAGCTGATGCTCTCAGGCATTCCTCACAACAATGGTAAGCTGGCTAACACCAGACTTTGTGCATAGTAACTGAAAACTGGTGAAGGGAGATCTTGTCAACTCATTTTAGGAGGTTAGTAAACCTCAACTGCCAATGAATACAGTAAACCATATAATTACCAAAATTATAGGTAAGTTCACTCATAATCAGTGGTGTAAATTTTAAAGGCATCCACATGTATTTAGAAAGAATTCAAGCATGGTGGCAAATGCCTGCAATCCCAGGAACTCTGAAGGCTGAGGCAGGAGGATCACAAGTTCAAGGCCAGCCTTAGCAATTCAGTGAGGCCCTAAGCAACTTAGCAAGTGAGACCTGTCTCAGAATAAAACAAAAAACTCTGGGGTTGTGGCTCAGTGGTTAAGAACTCCTGGGTTAAATGCCTAGTCTCCCCCACCAAAAAAAGAAAAAAGAAAAGAAGGAACAAACGAAGGGAGGAAGGAAGAAAAGCAAAAAACCAAAGTAAGTAAGAAAACAGAGCTTCATTCTGGCGTGGTGCACGTGCCTATTTGCCGCAGTCTGACTGGGCACAAAACTGGGAGGTCACGAGCCACTTGTAGGTTCAAACAGGAACTACTTTATTGCCCGAACCCAAAGGGAACTCTCCAGAACTCCACAGAAACTCCACGAGAACCAACGGGAACTCCACAAGAACTCAAAAGTAGTAGGAACCCGAGGTAGCAGGAGCCGCCTTATTGCCGGACAGCATAGGTTTATATACACAACTGAGTAAACAGCTTGTTTCAATTTAGCATCATCCAGTTACAGCAATCAGTCATTATCTTAATAATTATACACAGCTTAACTTAATTACCATCATCCCAATGGCTTGCTGGCATCACCTCCCGACCACTACTTCTGGCAAAATACCAGGTGCCATCCCGACTTGGCTGTGGCTCTCAACATCTCCCTCCTTCTTTTAATTAAACAAGTATGTGGCTTAGGGACCGTGCCTGTCTTAGGTTGTCCAATACTACATATGGTCCTTACACGTCATCGGATGAGCTGACCTCAAGGTGTCAGCCTCCTGTCTTAGGTTGGTGTCATTGCAATTGGATCATACCCGTCATTGACTACCGGCCCAGCATTTAGCCATACTTGTGGATAGTGGTTTTTACGCAAACACCATAAACAACCTGTCGTAAGCAGAAGGGAGGAGGATACAAAATGCCACGATATCAAGCCATTGACGGCTCCTTTTGGAAAAACTGTACCACCGATGACACCATCAGCAAAGATACCCCAGCACTACCACAATTTGCTACACCAACAGATAGTTCACAATGCATACAAGTGATACATAGTCCAGGAAAGTTCTGCAAGTAGTTCAAAGCAGAGGAATCCATTAATATGTCCATTTCCTCCCAAAGTAAATTGATTCCTTGATTGACTATCACTTGTTGAGTTATTATTCATTGATGCATCAGTTTATACAGTTTGTTGTGATAGCTATCGCAGAAGCTGTAGTTTGGTTTTATCTTTGTCTTCACCGGCACTGTGATGAAGATAGGAATTCTGACAATGATGGCTAAAAAAAAATTATGTAACATTCCAGCAGGCACTAAAAAAAAGCAATTTTCTAAACAATTTAGTATCCTGAATAGAATTAGATATAATGAAAAGGAAAGGTGAAAGTAAACAAACAGATCTGTTAACCTCTTTTTTTGTTCACATTTTAAAATAATCTTCAACAGCTCTTTACCCAATTTAAAATAAACCATTTAAATTACATGAATAAAAAATATTTGGATCCATTTTTTCATGAGTGCTTCTCATATATGATATATGGACATACGCACATACAGACATACAACACAAAACACAAGTGTGCACACATAACACAATACATGCAACCCATAACATAATAATAAAGGCCTTGTATTTTTTAACAGGTGAAATCTCCATTGCAATGTTTAAAAACTCCACAGTCAAAAAATAGAACTGATTAGAAAAACATTAACCTAGGTCTGTATGAGCTCAAAAAATAAAATAGAACTTCATGATGTGGGAGAGGGCAATAATAAAATAGATATTGAAAAAAACATCCTGGTTACCACCTGGGTTTGACTCTTTTTTTTTTTTAATTTTTTAATATTTATTTTTTAGTTTTCGGCGGACACAACATCTTTGTTTGTATGTGGTGCTGAGGATCGAACCCGGGCCGCCCGCATGCCAGGCGAGCGCGCTACCGCTTGAGCCACATCCCCAGCCCTTGACTCTTCTTTTGATATCCCATCCTTCTTCCTGTAACTTGCATATGGGTCTGAAGGTATTCCCACAAGCAAGCCCCAAGGTTTTTTTTTACATTTGAAATAGGCCTTAATGGTGTTCATTATTCATTAGCCTCCAGGTGTGGGAGAACCACTGCCGCAGATGTAAGGATAGCTAAACTGAAGTTCTGGATATCAGCTGTTATGATTTGAGCCAAGTCATCTTCTTTTTGGTCTGTAGAAATCGCTTTAGTTAGTCTCTCTGGAATCCAAATCGGCTGCTGTTCTCCCTGTGGAAACACACAAACAGAACCCCGACTCCAGACAATCACTGGGTCAGAACCTTTCCATTGTCCTGTTAGAATATCCTTACAAAGTACCTTGGGCTTATGTACATTTTTTGGACACATATGCCTTTCTGCAGCACTAAGCCCTGATGAATCCAAATTTTAAAAGTTTAGAGTAAAAAGAGTTATTTTAAGTTTATCTTTGGGGGATATATACCCTTTCTCAATTCCCTCTTTTTGCTTTAATAAGTACATTTAATAAGGAATACTATAGCATTAACTATATACTATCGGAAAATAAATTAAATACAGAATCTTTAAACATCACAAAAGCTTGAATACTGCATTAAGCTCTACCTTTTGAGCTGATTGTTTGGGTACTAAAAATGTAAAAGTTTGATCAGGTGTAACTATTGCTGCTGTACCATTATTTGACCCATCAGTGAATATATTTGGAGCATTCACGATAGGTGTTTTTCTTGTCATTTTTGAGAAAACTACAGGATGTGAAAACCAAAAAGACAACAAAGGATTAGATGGTAAGTGGTTATCAAATGAAACAATAGATTTGCACATGATTATTGCCCAAGTATTTAACTCATTAGCTAACTCATCAATTTGATCCATAGTATATGCAGTAATAATTTTATTGGGAGAAACTCCAAACACTCCCTTTGCTACTTTTATTCCTTTGAGTATTAATTGTCCTACAGCCTCAGGATACCTAGTAAGAATAGTGTTAGGAGACTAAGATAAATGTATCCATAATAATGGACCTTCTTGCCAAAATACTCCTGTAGAAATATTTTTGTTGGTAGTACAATAAATAATAAAGGCAAACTTATACCAATTCTATCCAAATGCATATTTTCCATATATGTTTCAATGATTTTTAATGTCTTTCTTGCTTCAGGCATTAACATGCAGGGTGAATTTGGATCTGATGGACCTTTTAGGATATCAAATAAAGGTCCCAACTCTCCTGTTGGTATGCCTAGATAAGGCCTTATCCAATTTATGTCTCCTAATAACTTTTGAAAGTCGTTAAGTGATTTGAGTTGATCTACTCATATTTGAATTTTTGGTGGACGAACCATGGTTGAGGATAATAGAACTCCTAAATAATCGGAAAATTTAATTGTACTTTATCTATTGCTATCTCTAGATTATAAATTTTTAATAAGTTTGTAAGTGTGGCATAACATTTTAGCAATGTGTTTTTATCTTTGTGTGCTAATAATAACATCGTCCATATAGTGAAATATTTGTAGTTCAGGATTTTGATTTCTAAGTGGCTGGATTGCTTTAATTTTAACATAAATTTGACATAGGTGGGCTGTTAGCCATCCCTTGAGGGAGTACTTTCCATTCATATCTCTGATCAGGACCTTCATGATTCAACGCAGGGACAGTAAATGCAAAACGTGGATTATCCTCAGGATAAATTGGAATTGAAAAAAAAACAATATTTAATATCTATAACTAAAACATACCAGGTTTTTGACAAAGCAGACAATTGAGGAATCCCCAATTGAGCAGGTCCCATAATAACCATCTCGTTATTAATAACTCTTAAGTCTTGCAATAATCTCCATTTACCAGATTTCTTTTTGATGACAAAAATGGGAGTATTATAGGGAGATACAGAAGGTTGTATATGTCCCTCCGCTAATTGTTGTTTGACCAGGTCATGGGTTGCTTGTATCTTTTCTTTAGTCAGGGGCCACTGAGGAACCCATACTGGTCTTTCTGATTTCCAAGTAATTTTTATTGTCTCAGTGACCCCTCCTGAAAACCCAATCCATGTCTATCTATTTCTTGATCTATTTGTAATGGTATCACTATACTTTGTCCTTTTTCTCCTAATCCTTTTCCTTTCCTAAAACCTTGTCTAGCCATAATAGTGGGCGCATTTGAATTGATGTTATTTGTTAATGTTAGTCCTAATTGATCTAGGATATCTTGTCCCCATAAATTTATAGGAAGATGATCAATACATATGGCTGTATAGTTCCTGCACATCCTTCAGGATCCTTCCAATCTAATACCATCGCACTTCTATGGGGATTAGTTGCCACTCCTAGGCCTTGAAGCGTTTGAGTGGCTTGTTGTAACGGCCAATGTTTTGGCCATTCTTGACGAGAGATAATGCTAAGGTCTGCATCTGTATCCAGTAGCCCATTAAATTCATGTCCTTGAATATTTAGTTTTAGCATGGGGCGAGAATCTAAATTTAAAGACAGCATAGCCCAATCTATACCTATGGAGCCTAATCCCCTGGAACCTCTTTCTATAGTACAACTGGAAAATTTATCATGCAGGCTGGGTATTATTAATAACTGTGCTATTCTATCTCCTGGTGAAATTACTGATATACCCCTTGGAGAACTGGCTATAATTTTTTTTTCACCTTCATAATCGGGATCAATTACCCCAGGACTTATCATTAGTCCTTTTAGAGTAGAAGAACTGCATCCTAATAATAAGCCTACTGTTCCTTGGGGAAGAGGTCCTTTTACCCCTGTGGGAATGATTTAAACTCCATCTCTGGAGTTAGTACTGCTCTGGCGGAGGCGCAGATGTCCAACCCTGCGCTCCCTCTGGTTTGTCTAATGAGGGATATAATGGATAATGTGTCCTGGGCACTACCCCGATGGTGTTGCTGGGTTCTTCCAATGCCCCGTATATTTGTGGTCGTGGGCCCCGGATCATTGGGTCCCCCGTGTGTTTTTTTTTGGCAATAGAGCCCAATGTTTTTCTCCACGATATCATGGGTAAACACCTGGTCCTTGTCCGTTTTTTGATAACGGAGTACCCTCTATAGTGGTTTGAGAATGGCATTCATTAGCCCAATGTCTCCCTCTATGAAATTGTGGGCAAATACCCGGTATTCTACCCCTTTGATACCTAGTTTTGTTAAACCCTCCTCCTATGGGGCAATTCCTTTTAAAATGTCCTGTTTGTTCACAAATGCCGCGGTCTCGCTGGGCACAAAACCGGGCGGTCACGAGCCACTTGTAGGTTCAAACAGGAACTACTTTATTGCCCAAACCCAACAGGAACTCTCCAGAACTCCACGGAAACTCCACGAGAACTCAACGGGAACTCCGTGAGAACTCCGTGAGAACTCAAAAGTAGCGGGCACCTGAGGTAGAGGAGCCGCCTTATTGCCAGACAGCAGAGGTTTATATACACAACTGAATACACTGCTTGTTTCAATTTAGCATCATCCAGTTACAGCAATCAGTCATTATCTTAATAATCATACACAGCTTAACTTAATTACCATTATCCCAATGGCTCGCTGGCGTCACCTCCCAACCACTCCTTCTGGCAAAATGCCAGGTGCCATCCCAACTTGGCTGTGGCTCACAACACCTATTTCCCAGCTACTTGGAAGGCTGGTGCAGGAGGAGCACAAGTCTGAGATCAGCTTGGACAATGTACTGAGTTGCTGTCTCCAAATAAAAATACAAAGACTAAGGATGTAGCTCAGCAGTAGAGCACTCAAGGTTTTCAATCTCCAGTATAAAACACAAAGAAATGGGGGTGGGTGAGGGTAGAGGTAGCCAGAAGCAGGCAGGCAGGCAGGCAGGGATTAGGGTGAGGTCAGGAGACACTTGCCTTGGGGCATAAAAGTAGAGAACGTTTTTTAAAAAAACTCAAATATGAAGATTTACCTGGGCACAGTGGTCCATGCAGGTGAGTGGAGCGATTCAGGAGATTGAGGCAGCAGCATCACAGGTTTGAAGCCAGCCTTGGCAGCTTAAGCAAGACCCAGTTTTAAATTTTTTTTTTGAGGGAGAATTTTTTTTTAATATTTACTTTTTAGTTTTTGGCGGACATCTTTTATTTGTATGTGGTGCTGAGGATCGAACCCAGCGCCGCGCGCATGCTAGGCAAACGCACTATCGCTTGAGCCACATGCCCAACCCCAGTTTTAAATTTTTTTTTTTTTTTTATAAAACACAGGAAAAATTTATTCACCTTGACATTCACATAATAACCAGGAAAACTACATTATAAGTTCTGAGATGAAGGCTTAGTCAAATCATAAGAAGAAAATTTTTTTCTTAAAATTCAAATATAAAAATACAAATCTTTGTCTTCAGACACATGTTGCAACAACATGACAGGCAGCATAGATGGGCTAAATGATATAACAGGATGACCAGTAACTAGGGATCTCTGCTCAGTAGCCCCCAAATTGCTTGATTCCTATAAGTATTTTGCTTTTAGGAAGGGTAGCTGGATGGACTGTGACCTCCTGAACTGCAGCCTGGAACAGTGAAACAATGATGGTAGAAAAGTGGTGAAATCTGAACAGAGTGTGCAGTTGAATCAACAGCAATGTCTTGATGTTAATTCTTAGCCTGACACTGTACCTTGCTTTATAGGAACATATAAAATATTAACACTAAGTGAATCTGGGCAAAGGGCACATGAGAACTTCCTACACTATCTTTTCAACTTTTCTATAAATCTAAGATTATTTGAAAATTAAAAGTTTACTAATTGTGGGAAGGAGATTTAACTATGTAGCTGTGCACACAAGACCACAAACCTGAGGTGTAGTGATGTTCTGATAACAGCAATGGACATGATTACATAAGTGTCATTTCAAAAACAACCCATGGAGAAAAGAGGAAGTAGTGGTTGGGAGAGGGGCACTTGGGCCTCCCAGTTCTGGTCATGTTTTACTTCTTGACCTGAACTGGAGGTTGCACACGTCTTCATTTTTTTTGGGTAATTCACTGAACTGTACTTTTGGTTAATTACCCTTCAGTAAAAGAAAGAATTAAAAATACTTCAGTATTACTGGTAAATACTTTCCCATTCTGGTAAAGGTGAAAAAGAACACAGTATATGGAAATAAAAGAGGTGTACAAGTAGGGGGATCCTGTGTGGACCCAGATCCAACGGTCATTAGACTATAAAGCTAAAGCTTTAAGAGCTAATGGACCTTGTACATGGCCAAATCCAGTCCTGGCAAGTTCTTCAAGGAGGCAGGTCTGCAGGTGCTGCTGTGGTGGGACAGACAGGGCCAGACATCTGTGACTTAACAGAGCTCTCAGGAGATTCTGAAGCAACCACATATATGCCACCGAGACATCTGGGGAGTGAAGTGACTTCAGAGGCAGACTGTGCCCAAAATGCACAATAACTATATTCACAGATCCCTGGTCCTCTACTAAATCTCAAAGCCCACAACCAAGACTACTGAAACTTCATAATTCCAATAGAGAACTACAGTAAGTTCCACAATCTTTTTAAATTTTTATTGTTGGTTGTTCAAAACATTACATAGTTCTTGATATATCATATTTCACACTTTGATTCAAGTGGGTTATGAACTCCCATTTTTACCCCGTATACAGATTGCAGAATCACATCGGTTACACATCCATTGATTTACATATTGCCATACTAGTGTCTGTTGTATTCTGCTGCCTTTCCTATCCTCTACTATCCCCCCTCCCTTCCCCTCTTCTCTCTCTACCCCCTCTACTGTATTTCATTTCTCCCCCTTGTATTTTTTTCCCTTTCCCCTCACTTCCTCTTGTATGTAATTTTGTATACCCCTGAGGGTCTCCTTCCATTTCCATGCAATTTCCCTTCTCTATCCCTTTCCCTCCCACCTCTCATCCCTGTTAATCTTCTTCTCATGCTCTTCCTCCCTACTCTGTTCTTAGTCACTCTCCTTATATCAAAGAAGACATTTGGCAGTTGTTTTTAAGGGATTGGCTAGCTTCACTTAGCATAATCTGCTCTAATGCCATCCATTTCCCTGCAAATTCTATGATTTTGTCATTTTTTAATGCAGAGTAATACTCCATTGTGTATAAATGCCACATTTTTTTATCCATTCGTCTATTGAAGGGCATCTAGGTTGGTTCCACTGTCTTGCTATTGTGAATTGTGCTGCTATGAACATCAATGTAGCAGTGTCCCTGTAGTATGTTCTTTTTAGGTCTTTAGGGAATAGACCGAGAAGGGGAATAGCTGGGTCAAATGGTGGTTCCATTCCCAGCTTTCCAAGAAATCTCCATACTGCTTTCCAAATTGGCCGCACCAATTTGCAGTCCCACCAGCAATGTACAAGTGTACCCTTTTCCCCACATCCTCGCCAGCACTTGTTGTTGTTTGACTTCCTAATGGCTGCCAATCTTACTGGAGTGAGCTGGTATCTTAGGGTGGTTTTAATTTGCATTTCTCTGACTGCTAGAGATGGTGAGCATTTTTTTATGTACTTGTTGATTGATTGTATGTCCTCCTCTGAGAAGTGTCTGTTCAGGTCCTTGGCCCATTTGTTGATTGGGTTATTTGTTATCTTATTGTCTAATTTTTTGAGTTCTTTGTATACTCTGGATATTAGGGCTCTGTCTGAAGTGTGAGGAGTAAAGATTCGTTCCCAGGATGTAGGCTCCCTATTTACCTCTCTTATTGTTTCTTTGGCTGAGAAAATACTTTTTAGTTTGAGTAAGTCCCATTTGTTGATTCTAGTTATTAACTCTTGTGCTATGGGTGTCCTATTGAGGAATTTGGAGCCCGACCCCACAGTATGTAGATCGTAGCCAACTTTTTCTTCTATCAGACGCCGTGTCTCTGATTTGATATCAAGCTCCTTGATCCAGTTTGAGTTAACTTTTGTGCATGGCGAGAGAAAGGGATTCAGTTTCATTTTGTTGCATATGGATTTCCAGTTTTCCCAGCACCATTTGTTGAAGATGCTATCCTTCCTCCATTGCATGCTTTTAGCCCCTTTATCAAATATAAGATAGCTGTAGTTTTGTGGATTGGTTTCTGTGTCCTCTATTCTGTACCATTGGTTCACCCGCCTGTTTTGGTACCAGTACCATGCTGTTTTTGTTACTATTGCTCTGTAGTATAGTTTGAAGTATGGTATCACTATACCGCCTGATTCACACTTCCTGC
Source organism: Callospermophilus lateralis (assembly GCF_048772815.1). Classification (NCBI taxonomy): domain Eukaryota; kingdom Metazoa; phylum Chordata; class Mammalia; order Rodentia; family Sciuridae; genus Callospermophilus; species Callospermophilus lateralis. The sequence continues at coordinate 1,546,328 of NC_135312.1, read as the reverse complement.
TTAGCATTGTTGTTGCTATTCTGGGTCTTTTATTTTTCCATATGAATTTCATGATTGCTTTCTCTATTTCTACAAGAAATGCCGTTGGGATTTTGATTGGCATTGCATTAAACCTATAGAGAACTTTTGGTAATATCGCCATTTTGATGATGTTAGTTCTGCCTATCCATGAACAGGGTATATTTTTCCATCTTCTAAGATCTTCTTCTATTTCTCTCTTTAGGGTTCTGTAGTTTTCATTGTATAAGTCTTTCACCTCTTTTGTTAGGTTGATTCCCAAGTATTTTATTATTTTTTTTGAGGATATTGTGAATGGAGTGGTTGTCCTCATTTCCATTTCAGAGGATTTGTCGCTGATATACAGGAATGCCTTTGATTTATGCGTGTTGATTTTATATCCTGCCACTTTGCTGAATTCATTTATTAGCTCTAATAGTTTCTTTGTAGACTCTTTTGGGTCTGCTAGGTATAGAATCATGTCATCTGCAAATAGTGATAATTTGAATTCTTCTTTTCCTATTTTTATGCCTTTAATTTTTTAAAAATGTTTTAAAGGATTAGGAATATAACTCAGTGAGGTACCCCTAAGTAGAATCCCCAGTACCAAGAAGAAAAAAAGGGTTAAAGTAACAAAAAGGGACAAAACTATATAAAAAAAATAATACTAATTATCACAGGGAAAGAGACTATACAATGTACCACTCACCAGGTGGAGGTGTCCACTACCTACCACTCACCGGATAGAGGTGTCTACCCTGCTACCACTCACCAGGAATAGGTATCCACCTTCTATATGAAGACGTGAATATCCACCACCATTACTGACATGGCTCCCTGGCCACCAAGCCCTGCAGCCAGCCCACTGTCCCTGCTGAGAAGGGGTAGGGGAGCAGTTAAGTGGCAGAGTGGTAGCTATGTGGGCAGCAAGCACAGGCTGCCATGAGGAGTCCATCATGCCAAGGCTGAGGATATAGCTTTTATCCCTAGTATCATTGGATGAACTTCAGGACAAGCCTCTAGGTCTCTCACTGATGTGAAGGTGTAGAACTGACTTTTCAAGAGTGGACATGACCATATGCAGCCAGTGTCCACTCAAAGATGTGACAAGCTCCAAATCCTGTGCATAGAACATAACTCCCCCAAAGAAGTCAGCACTGTACCAACTTTCCCCACTTCCTGTCAATTTCCTCACTAAGCATCCAACAGGGAGGCCCCTGGCCTCCTTACCAGTCCATTAAGCCTTAAAGCTAAAACACTGAACAAAAAAGCTTTTTGGCTTTTCTTTGGTCCTTAGCTGTGGTACATGACCTGTGAAGCCACCTGAGTTTCTTTTACTCAGTACTGAGCCATGGAGAACTTGGGTTTCCCCTTGGGAATGATCCCGGAATTCCCATGTGCAGACTGCCCAAGGCGTGAGATCTGTGCCCTGCTCTACCAATGGGATAGCTCTGTAGCTCTGGAATTAGAAGTAACCCACTGGGTTTGCACTGCCCACCTCCTGCCTTATTCTGTTCCCTAAAAGTGGCTCACTTGGTCTATTTCCAGTGTAGAAGCTGGACCCCTAAGGTCATAGAGCCGTCCTGCCCTCACTTTTCAAAATTACTCTTGTGCAGTGTGGTTTCTTCACCACCCTCTTTTGTTGGCTTTATTTCACAGCCAGTTCATTCCACACAGAACTCCCACTCCCACTCAACCGCCTGCATGGGACGTGGGCAAGACTTAGCTTAAAAAATAAAGCTGTCCAAAGGAGCTTTTCTTTTTGCAGAAGCCTGGTGCCACTCACTGTCCTGGCTTCTGCACACCTGAAGCCTCAAGAACACATTCACAGGTGATATGACTGTCTTCGAAGGAAACTAAGAGGATCTACCAAAAAAGAGCCTGTGACAGGGCTCTGATGCTTTACCTGGGTCTGCAAATGTCTGATGGGTGGCTAAAGGCAGGTCTAAAGACCTTGTTCCAGGTGGGGTGGCTACCTGTAAGCCCTGCTACTCAGGTAGCTGAGGCAGCAGGATAGCAGATTCAAGGCCAGCCTGGGCAACATAATGAGACCCCACCTCAAAATAAAATCTAAAAAGGGCTGATGAGGATGTGGCTAGGTGATAGCATGCCCCTGGATTTGGTCTCTTGCAGCGAGTCATACACTCATACACACACACACACACACACACACACACACACACACAGGGCTTGGCCTCTCTACCTCCATTTTGCATCCATCCCATTTGCTCTGAGCTACCTGGGATTCCAGGAACCAGGTCTGACAAACATCTGATGAGTTAAGACTGCCTCTAGGCAATAGCAACTTTCTAATCTTAGACAAGACCCCCACCACCACCACCAATCCTGAGACACACTGAACTCACCTGATCAAGACGATCAGCAACTTGCAAGGCCCTGTCTCAAAAAATAAAAAGGGCTGGAAATGCAGCTCACAGGCAGAGCACCCTGGGTTTGATCCTCAGTACTGCTAAACCAAACCAAACCAAACCAAACCAAACCAACAGGGCTAAGGACACAGGTCCCCGTCTCCTAAATGTAGCTGTTCTGATGAAAGCTCCTTTGTGTGCGTCACCACTGCCTTTTCTGCTTGGTTTGGGGTGAGTGGCCAGACCAGATCTGTGGGATCCTTGGCCCAGACTCTGTAAGACTACTAGAACATGTGAGGCTAGTAAGGGTGCAGGGTGCAAAACCCTACATACAAACATCCACCATGTTTCCGTAAACTAGCAACAGATACTCAGAAGCTAGAATTTTAAAACACCCTTTGCAATCTAAGTGAAATCCTTAGAAACAAAAGATGTGCAAGACTGATACAATGGAATATACAAAATGATACTGATAGATTTTAAAGGAACCAAAATAAACATATATACCACATTCACAAGACTCACGTCGATTCTCCCTATATTCCCGTTGATCCACAGATTCAACACAATCCCAGCCAAAATGCCAGAAGAGCTTTTGTTGTGTTTGGTAGACAATTCTAAGTTTATATGGAAATGCAGAGGACCTAAAATACCAAAACAACTTTGTTGAAGAACAAATTTGGAGAACAACTACTGCCTGATTTCAAGACTTAGTCTGAAGTTTCCATAATCAAGACAGTGTGGGGGCATTGGGGTTGTGGCTCAGGGGTAGAGCGCTTGTCTAGCCTGTGCAAGGCACTTGGTTAAATCCTCAGCACCACATAACAATAAATAAAAAGACAATGTGGTATTGGCATAAAGCTAGATGAATATAACAGGAGAGAAACCTCCAGAAATGAACTCACATGTGCATGGACAATAGATGGCTAAGGTTCAAGAGCAGTTCAGTGGAGATAGTCTTCTCAACAAATGGTATTGGAACAATTGGACATTCATGTATTTTGTTTTTAAGATCAATGACTTTTTAATTGTATAATCTGATGGGTATAATGGGCATCTTCTTTCTTTATAGTGCTGTGGACTGAACCCAGGGACTTGTGTATGTTAGGCAAGTGCTCCACCATTGAGTCACCTCCCAATCCAACATCTTGTTAATTCAGATTCTTCGGATAACTGAATCCAGCATCTGGCATGCTTCTGTGCACTGCCTCATCTTTTCCCCTTTTCTCTGCTGGATCTCCTGCCTTTTTCTCGTTGGTTTACAGGCATTCCTTTTGTGCTGAGGATTGAACCCAGTGCCTCACACATCTTCTTTCTTTTATCTAACAATTAACAAAAATAGCACTCCAGCCTTGGCTTTGTAGCATTTGCCCGATTTCCAAGGTGTAAGTTCTTCCACATTGCCAAGTTCCAACTTGCAATTGGACATCACCGACAGTGGAGCAGCGTACAGATGCGCAGTCGCATCTATCTGTATGTCCACCTCCACTTACCAAAGACAGAGAGGCCACCAAGATGGGGATAAAATCTGTCAGCTGGGCTGCGGGGACTCAGGAACAAAGGAAGAAACGTCAAGCAGGCGCCCACAGAAACGCCAGTAGATCAGCGGGATCTCCTGGCTGACCTGTCAATCAGCGGGATCTCCTGGCTGACCTGTCAATCAGCAGGGTCTCCTGGCCAATCCTGGAGTTCAGCCAGTTCCCAGTGGGACAAGGGACCCTAAAAATCCCTTTTCCTGTCCCAAGCCCTCCCTTCCTGCCGAAGGCCCCATAAATCCCAGCCCTGTGGAGGCCCTAGGGTTTCTGCTCAGACCCTTGTCCTGTCAACTCTGACGGTCTGTCCGCGGTCCGCCCGGAGTGGGTCTCCATAAAGCCTCCTTCAGCGGCCTTTTTAAAACCTCCCTCTTTTGGTCACCGCCCGTTGCCTGGCCTCACAAAATAAAGTAAAATACTTAAAAGAAAAAAAAAAAAAAAAAAAAACCACGAGCCCGGGCCTCAGGTAGCTCGGGCAGGCCGTGAGGCGGGTACCAACACTCCCCAAGGCCCAGGGCGGCCCTGCCGGCCGCGGGCTGGGCGCCACGCCACTCCCCAGAGCCGACGGAGCGACACAGTCCGGCCGTTTACAAGGCGCGGGGGACCCAGCCCAGGGGCGCCACTCCGGGCTGCACCCCAGCCCCTTCTATTTTCATTTCAAGACAGGGCCTCGCTAAGCTGCTGAGGCTGGCCTCCAACCTGCCATCCTCCGGCCTCGGCTTCCCAAATCGCTGGGCTGACAGGACCACGGCGGCCTGGGCAGTCTGCGCTCGGCGACAGGCTCCCAGGGTTCCCGAACACCCGACGCGAGCCCGCGGGGCGGCTGGGCGGACGCTCTGAAAGACACTAGAAGCTGGGCCTCAGCCGGCCAGCGCAACCTCCCCTCGGCGCACGCCAGGCGGAACGCGAGACACCGGCCGGCGCCGTCAGTCACGCGGCGCGACGGCCTCTCAGCCGAACGTCATCTCCCGGCGCCGCCACGATGCGATACGGAAGCCGACGAGCCTCGCCGCGTCGTCCCGTCACTCCGACTCTCGGGCTTCACCCCAAACCGCCCGAAGGCGCGGCCGCCACCAGCTGCGCTCGCTTGCCCGCCCGAGGCCCCGCCCCGCGCCCGCGGGCGCCGCCATGTTGGGGGTCCTCGTCGGGGGCGCGTAGGCGTCTTCATAAGATGCCGGCCCGGGCGCGCGGCAGCCCCCAAGATGGCGTCCATGCGGGAGAGCGACACAGGCCTGTGGCTGCACAACAAGCTGGGCGCCACGGACGAGCTGTGGGCGCCGCCCAGCATCGCGTCCCTGCTCACGGCCGCCGTCATCGACAACATCCGCCTCTGCTTCCACCGCCTCTCGTCGGCCGTGAAGCTCAAGTTGCTGCTTGGCACACTGCACCTCCCGCGCCGCACCGTAGACGAGGTGAGGCGGCCGGCCACGCTCGCCCGGCCCGCGCCGCTCCTGCCCGCCCTCTCGCCCCCGGGGGCCACCGCCCGCACCCCGTCGTCTTCCTAGACCCTCCCTCCGCCAGCTCCCCCGTCCTCCGCACCCCGTCCTCTCCCCGTTTCCCCGCACGTCCTCCCCCATACCCCTCCAACAGATGGACCGCACTCCGTCCTCCCGCTGGACCCCGTCCTCCCCCGCACTCCGTCCTCCCCCGCTGGACCCCGTCCTCCCCCCCAGACCCTCCCGCCTGCGCCTGGGCCGCCAGCGTCTCCGTCGGTGGCGGTGGGCGTCGCCGCTGCGGTCGGGGTCGTGGAGGCGACCCCTGGCGGAGGTGCCGGGCCGCTGCGGGCTGCGGGGCGCCATTGCCTGTCGGGCGTGGGCGTGCGGGTTTGCCTGGCGGCTGTCCCCAGCGCTTCATTGCGTCGCTCTCCGCGCAGAATACTGAAGCGCCAAGGTGGTCTGAACTCTCCAGGCCGCTGTGGTGTCGCCTGTGCGCCGTCGTAGGTCCTAAATGGCCCCTCGTGAGCTGTGGGCACGCGAGCCCGGCTGTGGCTGTGGCTGTGGGTTGGGGTCGGCCGCCGGGCCCCGCCCTCCTCGGAGCTCCTCCTCCCGCGGCCGGTGGCTGCCTACGCCCCTTTCCAAACGGGAGGTTCCCTCGTGCCTAGTGGGAACCTAGTGTCGCGGTATCAGGGGTATCAGCGTGTCCTGGTGGCACGCTGGCGGATTCGTGCGTGGTGCACCTTCCCAAGACCCGGCATGCTCCCCCTGCTGCCTCAGGGAGGCACTGAGGCCCTGCCGTGCTATCGTGCTCTTGTGAGTGGTGCAGTCGCCAACATCGACCCTGGTCCGGGGACTCCTCACAGTACAGTGCTCAGGAGCAGGTGTGGGCGTGTTAGGGTTATGCCAGGTTGTTTTTAGAGTGATCGTATCAAATAGTGCTCCTCTCCAAAGCCTGTCCCTTGTGTTGGCATGAGCATATTTCTAGATGGTTTAATTTGTATCTGCGTTATCACTGATTTGGTTAAACGTCTTTTCATGAGTTTATTTGCTGTTTGCTTTTCTTTTTGTGAATGTTCAGAACTATTTCCTGGTTGTCTTTCTTCATTGCTTAGTAGCAGGTGGAGGGTTTAATAAATGCTGGGTGCCATCCTGACGCAGCGGCATAGGATCCAGCATCTCCCAGCTGCGGCTCCACTTGCTTGCATCTGTGGTTGGGCAGAAGCTCTTGCGTTCACCCACTCTGGGTGCTGGTCTGGCCCTTTTGGGAAGGGCACCCCACGGAGGCCAGGGCCCAGCCCTTTCCCTTGGCAGAGCTGTGTGGCTGTGCCCTTCTTCTGGAGCCTTCGGTTTGCCCGGAGTTGTCAGCTGGTGAAGCTGGGTGTGGTTTTTCCATTTCCACAAAGGTGTCCAGATGAGTGTCCAGTACTACTGATTGCAATGACTGTCCTTTTCTGTGCGCTCACAGTCACTCTGCTGTGAGTCTTTTCCCGCCTCTGCTCATGAGCATTTGTGTATTGCTGTGCTTGTTCTAAGTCAGTTCCTAGTCTGGGCAGCTAACCAACAGGGCAGACTCTCCTGCTTTGTTCCTCAGGTATGTCTTTGACTTCTCCCAGCCTTTGCACTTCATTATGTGCTGCAGCTCATGGATCTACTAATAACAATTTCACTTTCTGTTACTGGTATATACAACTGTAGATATCAGCTTTTAGATAATGAGTTTGAATCGCATACATGTTGGAAGTATCATTAATTGCAATATTTTTTTTCTGTAGAATCTTAATTTTTCTGTGAGCTTAACATGGATATCTTTTCTTCTCTGGTCACCAGAAATCTTTTGTACATTCTTATTTCTGATCACACAATAAGAACTTTGAATGTTTTGACAATAAGATTTTTGTTTCCTGTTTTCTCATGGACATGCCCTTTATCTGGTCAAGGAAATTCATTTTTTGTTCATCAATTTATTTTGCAGGGCTAGAGCCTGTAAAAACCCAGGGCCTCACATATGCTAGGTGAGTGCTCTAAAAATGAGGCACATCCCCAGCCCAAGGAGATTTTTTATATTCCTAGGGTGTTTTTAAAAAATTCTTTTAATTATGAATGAGATGTTTGTTTTGTTTTTCCTTTTCCTGATAAGGAGTCTTGCTCCATTGCCCAATGGATTAGTAAACTTTTTTTTTTTTATTTCTTTAGTCTTAGGTGGACACAGTATCTGTATTTGACATTTATGTGGTGCTGAGACTGAACCCAGGGCCTCATATGAGCCACCTCCCAGCCCCACAGTAAACTTTTTCATTGTTGTGACTAAAGATCTGACAAGAACAACATAGAGGAGGAAACGTCTGTTGGGGTTCATGGTTTCAGAGATTCAGTCCAGACTCCATCATTCTGGACCTGAGGTGAGACAGAACCTCATGGCTCAGAACTTCAAAGGATGTGGAAAGGAGAGCCACTCAGGACATGGCACCCTGAAGCAGCAAGAGAGCTCTGCTCACCCAAGACCAGTTGTAAGCTCAAGGGCACACTCCCAGGGACCTACCTCCTGCAGCCACACCCCACCTCTGATGGCTTTCCCAGAGGGTGAGGGGGTGGGTTCCCATGGGAGGGATGGGCTGGCTGCAAAATAAAAACCATGAAAGTAGAACCACCAAATAGACATGAAAGACCAGAAATGTATTTTTCAGAGCAAGGGCAGTAACGGGTTAGGCTGACTGGAGTGGTAGGCTTCTAGCAAAGACGGAGCCTGCTTGCTTTATTTATTGCGGACAGATCTGGACGGGTAGGTGCTAGGTTTCAGTGTGGGCCCCCTCAGGAGACGGTGGGGTGAGCAGCCTGTTGGGCTCTTCCTAGGCCACGCCCATCTCCAGGGCTGTGCTAGACTGGAGCAGTGAGCTAGGTAGGACACAGTGTGAACCAGAAGTTCTCAGCCCACTGAGAGTTCCTGATGCCAGGCTTTCCTGCCTGATGGCTCCAGCATCACTTAGTCTACGGATTCACAATGGCTCCCCACACCCACCTGCCTGTAGTCACACCCAATTAATCTATTCAAGTGGAGACACTGAGTGGGCTAAAGCTTTTGCATCTATTCATTTCACCTTTAAACTTCCTTGCATTGTCTCACCCTTGAGCTTTGGAGGACACCTCCGATCTAAACCATGTCACCCAGGCTGGTCTTCAGTTCATGCATCCAGGTGATCTTTCTGCCTCAGCCTCCTGACTCCTGGGACCCAGTCATGCACAACCACATCCAGCTTGAATGAGGTTTTTGGTTTTATTTTTGTTCTGGGGAGGGCACTTAGCCCCCAGCCCTTTATTTTGTATATTATTTAGAGACAGGGTCTCACTGAGTTGCTTAGTGCCTCACTAAGTTTCTGAGACTGACTTTGAACTTGTTAGCCTCCTGCCTTGGCCTCCCAGGCCACTGGGATTAACAGGCATGTGCCACCACACCCCACTTTGAGCTTTTTTTGTTGTTGTTTTAACCACTTTATTGAGATACAGTTCACATGCCATGCAGTTCACCATTGAAGATGTTAAGGGAGTGATTTTTAGTGATTCGGAGAGTTAATCATCCTAACCAACATTTCCATTATCCCTCGTCCCAAATAATTGTCCTCGGTGCAGTTCCCCATAGTCCTTTTCCCTCCTAGTCCTAAACTACAGCTGCATGTTCTGTACATTTCACATAAATGGAATCACACAGCGCATAGCCCTCCTTTTGGTTTTGTGGTACAGGGGATGGAACCCAGGTGCACTGCCGTGATCCTGCCTTAGCCTCCTGTCTTTCGGTTTTACTCGGGTTTCTGTCAGTTGCCCAGGCTGACCTGGAACGTGCATCCTCCTGGCTCGGCCTCCGGTGCTGGGAAGGCAGCAGCTCGTGGTCTTTACTCAACTCCTTTCTCTGAACAGAGTGCCTTCTAGGTTGGTACCCATTGTGGCAGGTGTTGGTGCTGTGCTCCTCTAATACTGAGTGGACCGTGCGTCTGTCCACTGCGCAGCAGATGGGCTTGGGGGCTGTTCCCACTGGCAGCTATTGTGGGTGGTGCTGCTGTGAGCACACCCGGTAGGATCTTGTCTCCGTGGTCTGTGCCTGGGAGTGGGGCTGCACTTCTGTGGTGAGTCTCAGGTTTTAGGGAATCGCCACACTGCCCTCCATAGTAGCACCACCACATTAACAGAATAACTTTCATTGTAAACCAAAGCTGTATTCCTGACCCCTAAGCTGGTTACTTTCTGTTACTGGGTTACATTGTCCTGCTAACAGGTGTAGGAATTTTGTATCTACGCTCATGGGTAGAATCCACCTGTAGTGTCACTTGCCAGATGGTCTTTGTCAGATTTTTGTGTTGAGGGAATGAATGCTCCTGCCTGTATAAAATGACTTTAATGCATCCTCTATTTTCCTCTTTTTCAAAAATATTTATTTATTTATTTATTTTAGTTGTAGTTGTCAGAACGTTTATTTTTTTAATGTGGTGCTGAGGATTGAACCCAGGGCTTCTCATGTACCAGGCAAGCGTTCTACGACTGAGCCACAACCCCAGCTCCCCCGCTCTTTTTTTTTTTTTTTTTTTTGTATTGAGGATTGAACCCCACAGCCACATCCCCAGCTCTTTTATATACTTTATTTAGAGACAGGGCCTCACTAAGTTACTGAGGCTGGCTTTGAACTTGAAATCCTCCTGCTTCAGCCACCTAAGCCACTGGGATCACAGGCGTGTGCCACCGCCCCAGCTGCATCTATGAAGTTTTGATACATGATAATTCCTTCACTGACCCCCGTGTAAATTAGGAATGTTTCTCAATTTCCGTACATTCAAGAACAACAGATTTTTGTTGTTTTTATTACTGATTTCTAGCTATAGTGAACTCTTATCAGAAAATAGTCCAAATTATTTCATTTGCCTGAAATGAGATTTGCTTAGTGACAGAATATATGGTTAGTTTTTATAAATGTTTGTGGGTGAGCTTTAGAAGCATGTTTATTCTCTTAGTTTTAAAATCCTTTGCTGGGGCTGGGGATGTGGCTCAAGCAGTGACACGTCTGCCTGGCATGCGTGCGGCCCGGGTTCGATCCTCAGCACCACATACAAACAAAGATGTTGTGTCCATAGAAAACTAAAAAATGAATATTTTTTAAAAAAAAGATCCTTTGCTGAATATACATATGTTTATTAGGTCAACTATTGCTTAATTGTGCTCCACTCTGTTCTGAATATATTTTTAAAATTCAGAGACTGATCTGTTCATCTCCCCATTATGATGATTATGAATTTGTTTGTCCTCCTTATCAGCTACTGCTTTATGAATTTGGGGGCTATGTTATTAGGTGCATGCAAGTTTAGAGTTAAACGTTTGAGTTGCTTGGTGAAGTGAACCCTGGTCTGTGTGAAGAGATCTGTTGTGTCTAGCATTAGGACAGGCATGTCAGCTTTCTTTGTATGTATGTATGTATGTATGCACATAGACTTCTTTTTTGGATTTCTCCAATGTTTAAGAAATGAGGGACTGGGATTGTGGCTCAGTGAGAGCACTTGCCTAGCATATGTGAGGCACTAGGTTTGATCGTCAGCACCACATATAAATAAAAAATAAAGGTACATCAACAACTAAAATATATTCTTTAAAATTGATATTGAAGACCTCATTTACTTAGATTGTGAGAGAACTAACCATTCTGAACAATATATTTTCCTGAAAACCATTTTTATTATTATTTTTTTTTGGTATTAAAAAATCTTTCTGAATTATCCTCGTTCCATTGTCTAGCCTATCCTTTTTTTCTCAGTCCTATAAGGGTTTGGTACCTTAGGAATATCACCCTGAAAATTAATCCTTTCTGCAAGGGACCATAGGTCTAGCTGATGAGTGACTTGGCTGGATGTGTTCCCCAGTGTGTCAGGGTTCTTCTGAGAAGGGTGTTGGTGCACACCAGGGACTTGAGCCAGGCAGAGCCCGTGTTCTGGCCCAGGTCTGAAGGCTGGGAAAGTCCACCTTCTACAGTCCAGTAGAAGGGCACATCCTCTTACGTAGCTTTTTTCTTATTCTGTTTCCCCCCCTGTTTTTGAGATGGAATTTCTCTTGGTCACCTAGTCTAGCTTTGAATTCCTGAAGTGAGGCAGTCTTCCTGCCGCAGCCTCCCAAGTAGCTGGGACTACAGGTGTCTACCACTTTATCTGGCACCCCCCTCACTTTTTATTCAGGTCTTCAGCTGATTGGATGAGGTTTGTCCACATTCAGGATGGCAATCCACTTTGCTGTTTACTGTTCCAAATGTTAATCTCATCCAGAAACATTCTCACGTACACACCCAAGATAATGTTTGACCTGAATATCTGGCTGGCACATGAGTGTAATTCTAGCGATATGGGAGGCTAAGCCAGGAGTATCACACACTGGAGGCCAGCCTCAGCATCTTAGTGAATCCCTGTCTCAAAATAAAAAGTGTTGGGGGTGTAGCTCAGTGGTAAAGTGTCCCTGAATTTGCTCCTCAGTACTACAGAAGAAAAAATATATACACAGGATCTACTATAACCTGTTTCTGAGTGAAATCTTGGAACCAGTTCACTTATTTTGTGATGTATCTGTGGGGTTTTTTTGTTTTGTTTTGTTCTGCTTTTTTTTTTCTTTTTTTAAGAAATACTGTAATAGAACTTTTACTTTTTTTTTTTTTAAAGAGAGAGTGGAGAGAGAGAGAGAGAGAGAGAATTTTTTAATTTTTTTTTTTTTTTTTTTTTAGTTTTTCGGCAGGCACAACATCTTTGTATTTGGTGCTGAGGATCGAATCCGGGCCGCACGCATGCCAGGCGAGCGCGCTACCGCTTGAGCCACATCCCCAGCCCCGAACTTTTACTTTTTTTAACATCTATTTTTTAGTTAGAGGTGAACACAATATCTTTATTTTATTTTTTATGTGGCGCTGAGGATCGAACCCGGTGCCTCACGCATGATAGGCAAGTATTCTGCCACTGAGGTGTTCCCCATCCCTAGTCTTAAAAGGTAGTGAGCAGGGCTAGGGATGTGGCTCAAGCGGTAGCGCGCTCGCCTGGCATGCGTGCGGCCCGGATTCGATCCTCAGCACCACATACAAACAAAGATGTTGTGTCTGCTGAAAACTAAAAAATAAATATTAAAAGTTCTCTCTCTCTCTCTCTCTCTCTCTCTCCCCCCACCCTCGTCTCTCACTCTCTCTTTAAAAAAAAAAAAAGAAAAGAAAAAAAAGCTTGTGAGCAGCCATTTTCAGCCAGTAGAGGGAGCTCGTTCAGCAAGGGGCACAGCAGCAACATGGGGCCCTTTGTTGTGTGCTGGGGTGGAACCGCTCTTGCCAAGGGAGGTGGGGGGTTCCTGCAGGTGACCAGGCCCTGCCTGGATGAAGTTCAGGCTGTGTTTGAAAGGGCTTTGAGGAAATAGGTGCTGCTACCGGATGAGACCAGCAGTCCCCTCCAACCCTCAGCGTGGCCCCAGAGCTGGTTTGGAAGGAGCACTGGTGACCGCGGGGGTGTTCAGTATGTAGAATGGCCTGCCCAGCTCACCAGAGTCTGTGGCAGGTGCAGCTGTTCCTCAGTCGCACAGGAGCTAGTGTGTCTGCAGCGTGCACAGGCAGCAGCGTCCCTGGAAGCACATGCCGGTTGGCACTCGTCCACTGAGAAGCTGGTCAGCAAGGCTGTGGTATTGCCTCTTCTCAGAGGGTCCAGTGAGGCCTTTCTGAACAGCACACTACCAAATGGGTCTCCCTTCCTGGAACCATCTGTGGCCCACTTCATTTCTCATGTCACTGTGCTGAGTCGTGTGTGCCAAGTCCAGGAGGCTTCATTGCTGGGTGGCCCTCTGCTGGCTGCGCCTCTGCTCGTGTCTCCAGTGGATACTGGGGTGTGGGTGGTCTGCTCCTGTGGTGGGCAAGCACCTCTCTGGGAGGGCTGCCCTCCCTCCCTGCTGTGTCGCTGAGCTGTGCCCTTGGCCCTGTGACTTGTCCTTCCCATGTGCTCTTTTCCTTCCATCCCCTGGACCTCTGTTGGTAGGTGGTCTCTGGTGTGTCAGTCTACCCTTCCACCCTTTTCTGTGCTGTTAGTCTGGGTGTCTGTTTTTCTCTGTGTCCTGAATTCAGGGTCCCCAGCCACAAATTTGGTGTGAACTTTCCTTACAGTGTGTGTGCACATGCCTGCACATCACCCATGGAGCGTTCCAGCAGCACGCCAGAGTGCCTTCCTGGCAAGGGCCAAAAATTCTTCCTATTCATGATACGGTCCACCCCTCACCACTAGTCCTGGAGCCCCTGGTGTAGCGTGCACGTACTTAGGAAGCGCACAGATGTGGTTAAGCACAGGGAGAGCGTGGCTGAGGCAGGGTCTGTTGATGGGGGTGTTCATTCTGAAGGTGGCTGTGTTAGTGTCACTACCAGACAAGGCAATTGTCCCTTGGTAGCTGGAACAGGACACAAGCCCCTGCAGAGAGCGTAGACAGGGGCTCTAATCCCTTCTGTGAAGTGGAGCAGTACTTGCATCTAGGATTGCCCTCCTCTTGTGTGTGCCAAGTCTCTAGGAGACTTCGAGCACATCGCAGGATGTGGTGGCTCCCTGATCTTGTTGATTAGGGAGTGATGACAAGAAGAAAGTCCATATATGTGTAGTACAAACTTTTATTTTTAAGAATGTTTCCATCTGTGGTCGGCTGAATCCATGGATGTGGAGCCTGAGGGGAAGGAGAGCCAACTCTGCCGCAGACTCAGAGGCTATCAACAGACATAGATTTCTCTCACTTCCGGAGGCTGGGAGTCCAAGCTCCGGGTGCCTGCTTGCAGGTGGCTCGGTCTGATGGCACCCTCACCTTGTGGGAAGTGGGAGAGAGACCCCGGTGGACGAGCCAGAGCCCCCCTTCTGACCTGCCTCCCCACAGAGGCCCCATTTCCAGGTTCCCTCAGCGGTGGATTTGCGGTTGTCCACGGGTAATGTCTTCCACATCCTACCCCAAGGCAGGGTGTTGGGGTGGAGCCCTCATTGATTTCCCTTTGGAAATAGACTGAGGGAGTGTTCACCACTCACCACATGAGGGCACAGTGGGAAGGGACCACCGAACCAGGAAGTGATCCTTGGCAGATCCTAAGTCATCTGGTGCCTGGGCGTGGGGCTCTGGCTCCAGAATGAGGGGGACACTGCTGTTCTCAGGCCATCTTGTAAGGCAGACTTTACCAGGAGTGTGGAGGGTGTGGAATTCAGTCTGGAGTAGTGGCCTTTTGGTTTTAATCTCCTTTTTTCTTCAACCCCCCCCCCCATTTTTAGAAAACATTGTCCAGTTTTCTCTCTTGGTAGATGTTGGCTTCCTGAGGCTGCTGTAAAAATGTGGCTCAGGACCACAGCAGTTCAGCAGTGGGTGGCCGGCCACATTGCCACAGGCCACAGGCCGTCCTCTCTCTCCTGGCAGCTGTGGAGGTCTTTGGCCTACATGTGCACCAGCCACCTGAGCCGTGTGGCCATCTTTCCCTGTGTTTGCATGTCCACTCCCTCCCTGTACATCTGTCTCTGTGTCCATGTTCTTGTTCTGGGCGAGTTGGGTGGCGCTGTGGTCCGGGATAGCGGTGCAAACCGGTTGTTCAGGCCAGGCCCTCCTTGTGCCCAAGGAGTGGTGTGGCTGTCCACCCGCCTCAGCACCTGTTGCTGGCCTGGGTTCAGCTCTTGGTACCTGAGATGCTCCGTGCAGACTTCCTGAGTGACAGTGGAGGTGGCCCTAAGAGGGGAGACAGGCCCAGGGAATTGGTGTTGCCAGGAGCTGTCAGGGAGGCCATGGGGAGGCGCTGCAGGCTGAGCCACTGCCACCTAGTAAAAGCTGTGGCCGTGCAGGGAAGAGGGGTGGCCCTGGGTTGGGGTAGGGGACTAGAGCAAGGGAGCTCCAGGAGGACGTATGGGCCGCGAGGTGATTGCTGTCTAGGTGGGCTACCCTGTGCTCACCCAGAGCAGTGGAGTGTGGAGTGGGCGGGGTGCAGACACCTCCCTGTGCGCAGCGTGCTGGGCTCAGCCGGTTGTGCTTCTCTGTCTTCTCTCCTCTGCAGATGAAGGAAGCCTTGATGGAGATCATCCAGCTCGCCACCTTGGACTCCGACCCCTGGGTCCTCATGGTTGCTGACATTCTGAAGTCCTTTCCTGACACAGGGTCCCTTAACCTTGACCTTGAGGAGCAGAACCCGAATGTTCAAGATATTTTAGGAGAACTTAGAGAAAAGGGTATGAAGTGTGGCCTTGTGTTCTGTTGGGAAGAGAGAAATGTTTTCTAGAAGAAACTGGATTGTTAGGCAGTTGTGTTTTACGTGTTTCCAGAATACTACCTGCATGTGCCTCATGCCCACGTGCTGCTGCCTGGCCTTGTGCCAGTCCCTCTCGCAGCTGCCACAGCCTGTAGGTCTCTGCACTGGGTTTTGGCTGTTTAAAAGTGTGCTTTTTACAAATATGCCAACCATTCTGTTGTTAGAATGTGAACTGAAAACTATTTGGAAAGTCTTTGCAGAAGCCAGATGCAGAGGTGCATGCCTGTGATCCCAGTGACTTGGGAGCTAAGGCCGAAGGGTTTCAAATTCCAGGCCAGCCTGGACAGCGTAGAGAGACCCTGTCTCAGAATAAAACATAAGAAGGTTTGGGGGGTGTAGCTCAGTGATAGATCGTCCTTGGGTTCAATCCCCAGTACCAAAAGGAGAAAGGCAGAGTGTTTGCAGGTGGTTATAAGTAACGTGGGTGAAGGGGATATCTGTCCCTTTGGAATTCTTCCTCCTCTGAAAAATGGGAACTGGCAGCCCCTGAGAAGCAGACTGTGCCGGCAGGCAGCACTGCAGCTGGGGACACAGGTGGCCTGTTATGCTGCCCAGGCCAGCTGTGCAGGGGCCACTTGTGCAGCCAGCTGTGCTGGTGCTTCTGGCACCTCAGGTGTCTGCTGGACTTGTAATTGCACACACACCACACAGACCCTGTGAGCACACGGGCCGCTCAGGTGCACACACGTCCTGCGGGGGTTGCGCTCAGCGAGTGGAGGGAGCGCTCAGCGGGTGGAGGGAGCTGTCCTCCTGTGAGCTGGAAGAGCCTAGGGCAGCCAATTCCAGGAGCTGACCATGCTTTTCTCAGGGTGGTTATGTAACCAATGGGGGCAGCAGGTACTCCTGTCCCCCTACCATGAAGAGTTTTTTCCTGGAGTTTGGACCCCTCAGTGACCACGTAGACTCGGGCAATGGGTGTGGGCAGTTTTGTAAGTCTAGGATTCAGCCAGCAGTGTCCAAGAGGCCACTGACCTGGGGCTCCTGGAGAGTCTGGAGAAGCTACACAGCTACTCCTCTTACTGCACAGCATGTGTGGCCAGAATCCAAGGTCAAGGGGTGCAGCCCCTCTAGGTGTGGCTGTGTGACCAGGGGCCCCCAGGTTTGCAGCAGAGCAGCCAGCATTCCCTTTCCTCTCTCCCACGGGGTTCTGTTTCTGCAGTGTTACCCTGAGGTTCTGCCTTGGGTGGGGGGCCTGGCCCACTTTGACGACCTTAGTTCTGGGTGGTGGAGTTGGATCCAGGGGAAGCCAGTCTCCTGGGCCCTGGGGGGATTGAAAGCAGAGCAGAGGCTGCCATAACGCCCTGGGAAAGGGCCTCTAACCGGCTGGGGCTCTCCACAGTGGGTGAGTGCGAGGCGTCCGCCATGCTGCCACTGGAGTGCCAGTACCTGAACAAGAACGCCCTGACCACGCTCGCCGGGCCCCTCACCCCACCCGTGAAGCATTTCCAGTTAAAGCGGAAGCCCAAGAGTGCCACGCTGCGGGCGGAGCTGCTGCAGAAGTGTGAGTGCTGCCATGGGCCTGGCCACCGTATGCGGGCCCTGGCTTTCAGGCCCCGCTGCCTGCGAGGGCCCAGCTGTCTATTCAGAGACTTCTGAAAGCACGGGTCAGAAACTTGAGGATTTTCAGGTCATGGTGTCTGATCTGTGATGGGTGCCCAGGCCTCCCGCACGTAGCAGTGCAGGTGGGCTGCCTGTCCCTCAGCTTTCGGTGCTCCCCGTTTCCCTTGAAGATGTCTGCTGTCTCACCTTGTAGAAGTTGTGTGGAAGGTGCTTGCTGGGTCCAGTGAGGAGTGATGGCGCCAGTTAAGTAGCAAAGCATGGGATTCACGCCAGGCATAGGCCCCGTGTGGTAGTCCACACACCTGGGAGACTGAGGCAGAAGGCCCCCCGAACAACATAGCCTGGTGCTGTCTCAGAAAAAGAGCAGAACAACCTGGAAAACCAAACCACAGCCAGTGTTGGGCACACACCTACATTGGCGCTCAGGAGCCTGGGGTAGGAGGAGCGCAGGTCCGAGGCCAGCCTCAGCAACTTAGGCCCTAAGCAACTTAGACCCTGTCTCAAAATACAGATTTAAGAAAGGACTGAGGATTAGGAGCACCCCTGGATTCAATCCCCAGTATAAAAAACAACCATGACCACAGATCCCAGTGAGGCCTCACCCTGAGGGGTCATTAGTGACAGATCTAAATGCTCTGTTCTCCCACTGTCTTCTGCTGTGACTCTTGCTTGGAGGAGGCAGCATCCCAGGGCCAGCCCAGTTCTGGGGGCTTGCAGAGTCTCTGGCCAGTGGGCAACTCTTAGAGGTCTGCTTGTCCCTCAGGTTCCACCTCCAGGAGTCAGTGGCAGAACTTGGCTCTGGCCAGGGGCAGCTGAGGCACTCTGCCTGTCACCCTGCAGCATTATTAGCTGAGCCAGGGAAGTCCCTGTTCTTTGTCCTATTAGGCACTGAGGAGAGACCAGGGGAGTGTGCTCTGGGGGCCCTCCTGGCCTGTGGGCACTCACCTGGGAGTTCTAGGCAGAAGGCCTGGCTGTGGTATTTGCATTGGGCTGCGGCCTTCACACGGCTCATGTTTTCTGAGGTGTGCTTTTGGTGGGCAAGAGGCCCTGTCGTTGTGAGGATTGATGGGTGACCTTCTCTGCATAGCCACCGAGACAGCACAGCAGCTGAAGAGGAGTGCGGGGGTGCCGTTCCATGCCAAGGGCCGGGGGCTGCTCCGCAAGATGGACACCACAAGTAAGCCAGACGCCCGCCCATCAGCTCTGTTATTTGCCAGATGCGATGACCTTCCTTTTGGGACAAGTCACTGTGCCATTGGCCCTGCAGAAGCACATGACAGGACAGGAGAGGGCAGACTCCCTCGTCCCTGAGATGCTCTGGGGTGGTGTCCAGTGCAGTGTTGCTGCTGGCCGGCACTGTCCTGCTCTAGGTTCCTCGTAGTGGCACGACAGGGCCACAGACTGCGGGATGGGTGTGCTCAATAGCATGGGGCAGCCCTGCTGGTCCTGCGTCTGTGCCCAGGCTGATCTGTGTGCCCACTCACACAGATTGGTGTGGATGTGACCAGAGGGAGTACTAGTGACAGGAACCCAGGGTTGCCCCTGGAGCTCCAGGGGCTGGCACACCTCCAGCGGAAGCCGCGGGGCCGGAGGGCAGGAGGGCTGCTGCGCACTAGGGAGCTGCAGGGAGGGGCCTCGGCTGCCCTCGGCATCTTGTCCCACCACGTGTCCATGATCACAGGAGCCTTGGTGATGGCGGCCCCTCCCTGCAGAAGTGTGGCCCTGGCCTGGCCCGGCCCTCTCATGGCTACGGCTCCACCCTGCTGAGCAGATCCCATCTTCCTGTCTCCTTAGCAAAGCCCCCCAGAGCAGGGCTGTACCTGTTTTGCTGGGGTGGGAGAGCGTGGTTGTCCATCAGTCATGTCCACCCTTGACCCAGTGTTCTGACCGCACAACTCAGTAGGCACTTCTCAGCCCCAAGCCTGGAATAAGCCCTGGTGGGCACCCTAAACAGGAAAGGTGGACAGCTGCCAGGGCTCAGCAGTGCAGAGCTTGGTCAGGTGTGGGAGGACTCGGTTCTCGTGGACTGTGGCCCTGTTCACTAAAGGGCACAAGAAGGAAGCGGAGGCCAGCATTCCACCTCGAAGACAGGAGGGTTGGTGACCTGGCAGAGGTCGAGGCATTGCTGTTTTTCTGGGGTAGCTTAATGTCCCCAGGCAGCCCTTGCCCTGGCCAGCTGTCCTCTCCCTTCATTCCAGCCCTCTTGGGCTCACAGCAGGAGCACATGACAGGACACTGGGCCAGTGGGGTCTGAGCTGAACACCTGCTCCCCACAGCGATATTGGCAAGAACAGCCTCAGCAGAACACACGGAGAGTGGCAGGGACCAGGTCCTCCCCAGGTCCTCCCCGAGGTCCTCCAGAGGCAGCTCCGGCCCAGCCTTCTCTTGTGGGCAGAGGATGCCGGGGCTCCTGTGGACATCCCTGCTGGCCACTGACAGACACGGTCTTCTCCCCAGCCCCACTCAAAGGCATCCCGAAGCAGGCACCCTTTAGAAGCCCCACCACGCCCAGTGTCTTCAGCCCTGCCGGAAACCGGACCCCCATCCCACCTTCCAGGACCCCACTACGGAAAGAGAGGGGTGTGAAGGTAGGCCTGCTCCCGCTCCCCAGCGCCCCAGGCAGCCCCCTCCCATAGGCCGTGGGCGAGTCTGGAGCTGTTTGTCTTGGCAGCTCCTCGACATTTCTGAGCTGGACATGGTCGGTGCTGGCCGAGAGGCGAAGAGGAGAAGGAAGACCCTGGGTGTGTATGGGCTTCCCCCAGGGCTGGGCGGGAGGCCCAGACCTGCTCTCAGCTCTCGCTGTCCCCACCGGCACCAGTTCGCCCTGAGCCATCTGAGGCCTCAGAGCACCTCACAGCACCTCTGGCTTCTCCACAGACACAGAGGTGGTGGAAAAGCCGGCCAAGGAGGAGACGGTGGTGGAGAACGCGACCCCTGACTACGCAGCCGGCCTGGTGTCCACACAGGTAGGGCTCTGCTGCCCCACCCAGACACAGCCCGCAGGGCGCTCTCGTTCTGAAGGTTGGAGAAAGTGACCGAGCGTGTGTGCGCACACGTGCGCGCGTGTATATGTGTATGTGCGCGCGCACACGAGGGGTGGCCTGGGCTAGGACCCTAATCTACCCATCAACTCAAGTTTGGAATGAGCACCTGCCACACACTCCTGGAGACACTGCTGCCTGGGGATGTCCTCACTGCTGTGCCTCAGTAAGGGTCCTGCCAGGGGTGAGTGGGGCATATCACCCCGAGTCTGGAGTGGTGTGGCCTAAGAGGTGCAGGGCGGGGGAGGCTGGCGTGTGGTCATCCTTGGAAAGAGGGCCTTTTCCTGCTGTCCAGGCTGTGGGTCAGCTAAGGCTGGTGCATTTCTTTACAGTGTCCACGCACTGTGGGCAGTTGTTGCTACTCTCCAGAGATGGTGGTTCATGGCCTCCCAAATGGGAGCTGCTCAGCTGCTCGGCCCCTCCTCTGCCGAGGGGGTTCCAAGAACCAGGAAGGGTGGCGGGGCTGAGGTTTGGGCCAGCCTGGAGCAGCTCTGCCCTGAGGCTTATGACACCTGTTAAGCTGGTCGGGTGATGTACAGTGCAGGTCCAGGCCAAGCCAGAGAGGGTTGCTCTGAAACCCAGGCCTGTGCTGAGGGACCATCACTGTCTTCCAGAAACTTGGGTCTCTGAACAGCGAGCCTGCACTGCCCTCCACAAGTTACCTGCCCTCCACACCCAGTGTGGTCCCAGCCTCCTCCTACGTCCCCAGCTCCGAGGCTCCCCCAGGTGAGTGACTGCAGTGTGTTGCTCCGGGGGCTGTAAGGGCTCCTCCTGCCACCTGGAGCCAGTGTACCACCTGGAAGGTGGCCTTGCCCACATGGTGCTGCAGGGGCCCACAGTGCTGTTTCTTCATTATCAAGACATCTGTTCTGTCGTCCTTTAGCTTCTGCTGGTTGGGGGTGGGGGAGCCCCTCCTTGCCAAGAAATAAACCCCCTGCACACAGGTAGCCACTGTCTGCTGTCCCGTCTGTACTCCAGGGGCAGGGGACAGACCCTCAGGAGGGGCTGAGGGCCCCGGGGACAGACCCTCAGCCCCCAAGTTTCTGGAGATCTGTGGGAAGCTGGAACTGAACCATTCACCTGACTTAGGCTTTGGTTGTGCTGCAATGCAGAAAGGCCTCAGGCCTGGCAGCCTGTATTTTGTTGCCAGCACCTCACACCCCAGGCCACTTGTGAGGATCTGAAAGTGCTTGGGACTGCAGGTTCTGCCCCTTTTGGTGGGGCATGCAGGGTTTATGCCAGGGAGGGCTGCTTGTCCTGCAGGAGAAGGACAGAGCAGGTGGGTTTGGGGTGCCAGCTGGTCAGGGCCTGGGAAATGGAGGGTGGGGTCTGGGGCAGGTGGCTTAGAGAATGGGGGCTAGGCACAGGTCTGGTGCAGAGGGGGAGGTGGGGGACCTAGTCCCAGCCTCCCTCACCAGGTCCTACTTTACCCTAGCACCATCTTCCCGGGAAACCAGCCTGCAGGCCAGCCGGCCACCTGAGGAGCCCAGCACCCCGAACCCCACACTGCCGGCACAGTTTAAGCAGAGGGCACCCATGTACAACAGCAGCCTGAGCCCTGCTGCACCTACACCTGCAGCACCCACATCACCCCTGACGCCCACCACACCCCCAGCTGTTGCCCCAGCTGCTCAGACGCCCCCAGTGGCAATGGTGGTCCCCCAGTCCCAGCCCCCTGCCCAGCAACAGCCTAAGAAGTTGTCCCTCACGGTAGGTGGGTCCTGGCAGGACCTGTGGGCTTCCAGGTAGTTGGTATAGTCTTGCCCATCTGCACCTGGGGTGGGAGATGACCCAGGGGGGCCTGGGCACCCAAATCCTCCTCTTGCTCACAGAGAGAGCAGATGTTTGCCGCCCAGGAAATGTTCAAGACAGCCAACAAGGTCACACGGCCCGAGAAAGCCCTCATCCTGGGCTTCATGGCTGGTTCCAGAGGTATGTATGGGGCCGGGCCTGGGTGGTGCCCTGACGGGTGGGGATGGGCTCCTTAGCCCCAGGCCCCTGCCCAGCAGCCCCTGCCCTCCACAGAGAACCCGTGCCAGGAGCAAGGGGACGTGATCCAGATCAAGCTGAGCGAGCACACAGAGGACCTGCCCAAGGCTGATGGCCAGGGCAGCACCACCATGCTGGTGGATACTGTGTTCGAGATGAACTACGCCACAGGCCAGTGGACACGCTTCAAGAAGTACAAGCCCATGACCAACGTATCCTGAGGATCACCTGCCTCTGCTGTTGGCCCTGGCTATGTAGGGCTCTGAGGGACAAGGGCTTGGCAGAGCAGCCAGGGGTTGATGCTGGCAGGCTGAGGCCCTGCCTATGCCCAGCTGCCCACAGTGCTGTGGAGCCCCCAGCTTACTCAAGTTTTAGGTCTTTTCTCCGGTGTTTGGGGCTTATTTTTTATATTTTAATATGGGTTACTTTTTTTGTGTGATTTAAGATACTTTTTTGGATCCAATATTACAGTTTTGAATGTTCTAGTTAACCAAAAACGTTATAACTTCCCAATTTTAGTGCCTGTTAGACTTTTACCTTTTTTATTTTTTCTTAAATTCTACCGACTGAGTGTGAGAGCTTTTCCCTGCTAGTGCACCCTGTTCCGCAAGGTTGAGGGACCAAAGGTGGTACCTGGCGATGCTGCAGGGTGGCGGCACTGCCTGGGCAATGCCAGAGGAGGCAGTGGGCCTCGCCTCCCGTCAGCGTCTGCCCGGGAGTTTTGTATGTCTTTTGTATAGCTGTGGATAAGTCTTTGGGTCCCTATTTTCATTGTAAGACTGAGTGATTAAAGTCCAGCTTTTCTAAAGGAGGCCCGCAGAGCTCTGTTTCAGGCCTGATCTCCCTGCTCCGGGGCCTGCTCCTCCAGGCAGGAGGGTGGGTGTCGGTATGAGGGTCACACCAATGGCAAGGGCTGTGGTCACAGGCCCTACTGGGAAAGCCCTGGGACTGCCCGGCTGCAGGGCCGGCCGGGAGAGGAGCAGACTGCCTCAGACCTTTTCACCTTGACTGGGACTTGGGACCAAATTATTTTTGAAGGAAGGAAACTTTTTTTTTTCCTCCCCCAAAATCATAATTCCCTCTCTGATGTCCGGCGTTCCCTATTTCCCAGGGTTCCACCGCTTCCTCCCCCGCCAGGCAGAGGTGAATCGACTCCTGAGGTAGGAGCCTCCCTGGGCGGGACTGGGAACCCAGAGCAGCGGGAGATGGAAAGTCAACACAGTCCCACAGCAAATAAGTGAGGAGAGGGCCTTTGAAATTTTTTTAATACAAAAATACTCATACACAATTTTCCAAACACAACTTTCCACTTTAAATGCTATTTTTCCCCAACTGGCAATTCTCAAATCTATATTTCAGTATATTCCCCCCAAAATTTCAAGTTTTAAAGTCTAACTATCAAACCTGGTGATAGCACCCAGTGTTCCTAGAAGGAACCTGCACCTGCGTGAAGCTCAGACACCGACAGGCACACTTCACTGAGGGTTGGTTCATTCTGACGCGGCATCTCACAGCTCGACAGGCCACAGTGGCACCATGATGCCAACAGACAGTGCTCTACTCCACCAAGTCACCAGCTACACCTCTCACAGATGAAAATACTTGCAACTGACAGCTGTTTGTGTACTTAATAAGACGACACGTTTCTTGAATCCTTGAAAATAAGGTGGTTCTAAAATATGGGCACTGTACACATCATGGCTCAGGTGTCATGATAAAACATCTCAGAGGCCTCAAGAGCACCAACCTGTGTGCGTCCCGGGGCCCAGAGAGGCCCAGGAGGCATCACTGGGGAAAGGAGGGCTGTCCCCAAGGATGGACAGCTGGATCCTCACTACTTTCATTCAAGACACACTTCCCCACAAGTGACCACACAATGGTGGGGCACCCCTGTCCTCACAGGCCAGTGCTGGCATGGGCAAGCACCAGGTTTGCACATGTGAGCTGCCTATGCATGGGGGGTGTGCACAGGGCAGGTCGAGGCTGACTCCTGATGCCAAGAATGCAGGGGCATCCGGCTGATTTCCATGTTGTACTTCACATTAACAAGAAAGAACTGAAGCTGATGTCTGGGAAGCCATCAAATCCTCAAAAGCAAATCCTCCCCCAGACTCAGAACGAACTCGGGCAGGTTGGAGCACCAGTCATGGCTGCATGCCTGGCCACTATCCCAAGGCCCTGTTTTACTCAGATTTATGAACTGATCTAATAGATTCTCAAAGTTAGTGTTATTTGCTCATTGTTTTTGAAAAGGGGAATCATTTAACATTTTTGCAGCATTTCCTTTAGGAAGCTTGAGTTTAATTTGGAGATATCAAAGTGACTTAAAAATCATAAAACTTTACTAACTGCCAATATAAAAATAAATTAATCTGTTCCCCAAAGTGCATTGCAAAACCACTTCTCGTGTTCGCTCGGCTGGTAGGAAGGTATCTTTTGGACAAGTCACAACACTGGTGGGCACCCATCTGAGGAGCCTGGGGCCTTGTGCTCCAAAGGCTGGGGCCGTGTGCATATGGGGATGCTACCTGGCCTGTCACCGAATAGCCTTCCGAATTCAAGGCATAAGGAGCAGAAAATCTGTGAACCAAATCCAGCATTTTCTGAGGACAGTATGAGTGGAGTTAGGCCCTAAGTGGAACTCCTAAGGCCTGTCTGGTGGACCTGCTCATGTGGGAGCCACGGCCCACTGCAGAGCTGCTTGTTCTTTTGGTCCTTGATAAGGTTACTTTTGGGGACCATGATTGGAGAAAAGCAAAGGGGTGGCTGCCGGTCAGCAAACTTCCTCCCACTGGGCTGTGCTGGGCCAATAGGCCCATACACCTGGTGCCCGAGAGCAGCCAGTCCTGGGTCCACAGGGCAGCAGGACAGCGGCAGGCAAGACCTCTGCAGAAAGTAGTACCTGCCACCCATACACGCCCCCTCCTGCAGGATGCCTGCAGGTTCCCCCTTTCTCATGGTGCTCCATGCTCCCCAGGACAAACAAGAGGCACCCCCAGGAAGGAAGGACCAGGTCTTCCAGAGACAACTTAGTACTCCTCAGCTCTCTCTGTGGGTCTTTCAATAATTAAGAGCCAATTTTATCTCCAGGCCTGACCACCGGAGACCTTGTGGTGCCCTTGGAGAGCGTGCGAGAGGAGCGTGGCTAGTGAGCCCACAGAGTAAAGGGAAGGCTCACTCCAGCCACGGAGTGCTGCTGCAGCCCCATGCCCTCAGCAGTCTGGCACACACCCTGAGTGCACTGCCTCTGAAAGAGAACTCAGGGTCGCATCAGTGAGCACACGTTTCATTTGGTGGTGGTTTGTGAAACAGGTTTAGCAAGAATATATTGAGAATAAAAGCCAGATTTTTAAAAAAAGAAAAATCCAAATGAAAAAAAATATACAAAGTTTTCCCCTCAAATGTGGGTTAGAACCTAGTGTGTTCAGAAAGACCCAAAGGAGAAGTGGCCCACTACGAACACAGGCCATTCCTCGTGACCCGCACATCCACAGCAGGTGTGTTACCAGCACTGGGTTCAAACCCACAGAGAGACGACGGCAGGAGAGCTTGCAACACACCACCACTTCCACGCTCCAGGGGGCCAGCCTGTCACCAGGATGGGAAGGAGGGAAGCATTCCAAGGAAAAATTCACATTAGTACAAAAAAAAAAAAAAAAAGCTGTTTCCAAAGAGCAAAATGATCAGAACCATGGTCTGTGGGAACCAGGGCCTGAGTCCCGTCTCCTGAGTGGTGGCAGCACTGTGCAGAAGCCGAGCGGCGTGGGGCGGAGCAGGGACCCTGCAGAAAACACTACTCTACACGCTTCTGATGAGATAAAGACATTTCACACACCCATTAATCTTCAATAGCAACTTCAGCCTAACAGAGCCTGGGAGGGAGCACGGTCGTCCGCAGGGCCTCAGTGGCCTGGCGCTCTGGGCCAGGCTGGCTTGTCCGACTGTCCAGCTCATGGCCGGGAGGTTGTCAGTGCAGACAGCACAGCTGCGTGTGGCTCAGTGGGGAGGCGCTCCCTCCCTAGGAGGCCTGGACGTCTGTCGTGGCGGCTGCCAGCTGGGTCCCAGGGCGCTGCCATGCTCGCCCTCCCTGCAGGCAGGGCTGGCCGCCCCACGCCACCCCCGGATTGGACCATGCCGCCACCTGGCGCTATTTGCCTTCCGTGACCCTCCGCCAACACCTCCTTTTCCTCCTCTTCCCCTTGGACTTGGTGGGCTCTGGAAAGTGTTTCTCAGTCTCGGCACTCCTGCCCGACTCTGCCCCCAAGTCATGCTCACAGCAGTAGGGCCGCCCATCCGGGGTGGAGCGGAAGGCTGTCCCGTCCTGGTGCTCCTTACAGAAAGAATTGGGGCAGAAGTGGCAGAACGAGGTAGAAGGCTTGCCACACACGTCACAGTGATGCCAGGGGCACTCCCACTTCCCTGCAACAAAGCACAGCGTCAGCAACAGGAGGGACAGCCGCACACCAGGTCTTCAGGGCTCACGTGCATGGGTCTGAGCCCAGAGGCTCAGCATGTGCTCCACCACTGAGCCCCCTTACTTTTCTTACAAGAGAAATAAGTTGCCCGTGATGGCCTCAAACTCAAACTCGCGATCGATCGGGAGCTCCTGCCTCCGCCTCTCAAGTAGCCGGGGTCACAGGTGTGTACCATCAAATCCAGGCTGAAAGGATTTCTAAAGCTGTCCAGTCAAGGGGCTGGGGCTGAGGCTCAGTGGGAGAGCACTTGTCTCACATGTGTGAGGCACTGGGTTGTATTCTCAGCACCACATATAAGTAAATGAATAAAACAAAGGTCCACCAACAACTTCAAATATTAGAAACAAAATTGTCCAGTCAAATGCATGCAAGTTAGCACAGGACACTGTTTTTGTCCAACTGCCAAAGAAAGGCTGCTACTACACATACCAGGGCCTGGAGCATGGGGGCCACGCGTGGACCAGGAGGCAGCTCCCTGCGGTGAGCCCTGCCTGGTCTCCCACCCTGCGCCCTCCCTGCTCTGCAGCTGCCTGTTCAAAGGGCATCTTCTGCCCGGACACTGGCCTTTCTGGCATTAAACTGAAAAGGACTTTAGGTTAAGGGTAGCTATCACATCCACTGCAAATATTTCTATCTTTTTCCCTCAGGTGCAAGAGGGTCTCTTAATCTCTTCTGAAACCACAGTAGTTTCACCCTGATGCTGGCACTCGCTTTGAAATAGCAGGGGTGGCAGGAGACACTTCATCTTCCTCCAAATGACCATGTGGTCCATGCACTCCCAGCAGCTCCTCCTGGTGCGCCGCGTCACTGGGGAGTGTCCCCACACATCTTGGCAGGGACTAAGGTGTGGTGCAGCCAGGCCAAGGATGCTGTACAACTCAGGAGGCCAGAGGAGCTGAGGCTGCTGCAGTGGACTCTTGGCACACACGAGGGAGGGCACCACTCTCAGGTGGGCTCCAGGACTTCCCTGTGGGGCTCTGGCAGGACCTCTGGACCGAGACAGTCACCACCCAAATGACCAACCAATTACTGGACAGACAAGGCCCATTCAGCAGAGAAGAGGCCCAGTGAGAGCAGCATCCCTGGATGGGCACCTACCGAAGGGCCGCTTGCCCAGGCCCAAGCAGCCCAGGTGATAGGCCTTGGTGCACAGCTTGCGGTCACACAGCACCAGTTGGCCACCGTCACCACAGCGGAAGCACTCGTCCTCAGACCGCCTCTTTCCTTCCCCCTTGGCTCTGCGCCGCCTCGTTTTCTTCTTGGTCTTCTTACCCTTTTCCTCTGCTGAAAGGGATGCTGAGGTCTAGAGTCAGAAAGGAGTATAGTCCACTTAGAAGAGCCACATGCCTGGGGCAGAGCACTTGCCCCAGGCCCATCCCCAGCACCCAGG
Source organism: Callospermophilus lateralis (assembly GCF_048772815.1). Taxonomy (NCBI): domain Eukaryota; kingdom Metazoa; phylum Chordata; class Mammalia; order Rodentia; family Sciuridae; genus Callospermophilus; species Callospermophilus lateralis. The sequence goes on along the minus strand of NC_135312.1, from coordinate 1,518,245 downwards.
AAGAGAGAAACCAGAGGACTGCGCAGATTCCAACAGGAAGTAGTGAATCAAAGAGCCCCCGAGGGGTGAGGCCGCGGGGCCATGGGGCCATCCTGGAACTCTGAAGACACTCAGGTCGCCTGCAGAGGGGGCAGTCCACACCCAGACAGCTCCACCACCCGCAGGCCCGTCTGGCCCACCACCAAGAGCTCAGCCAAGAATAAGCCCAGTGCTGTTGGCAGCCTCCAGGAATGACATGCAGCCCTGGCTGGACTGGCTGATGGGGCGCAGGGCCCCAGGCTCGCCTGCGGGAGAAGAGGGAGAACCCAGAGCCCAGGCTGCCCCTGTGAAGGGAATGGGTGAGGGCAGCGGCAATCCTAAAGCTGGGCTCAGGCCAGGTTCTGCACAGTTGGGAAGAAGTGACTGCCCCGACCAGTGTCCTGCAGCCTCTTTCTGCAGCCTCAGAAAGTGGCCTTGCTGGAAGCAGGGTTGCTGCAAATGCAGCTGGGGTGAGGTCCCACTGGAGCGGGGCCCTGCGTGGAGCACGGCTGGTGACAAGGTGATGGGCCAGGCCAGGCCCTGGGTTCTGTGCCCAGCACCACAATAAAGGCGGGAGGTCTGGACACAGCCACACCTGGGGGAGGAGACGAGGTGGAAGCCGAGGCTGGCTGATGCCTGTGCAGGCCAAGGAGGGCTGCGGCCACCACCAGGAGCTGGCAAGGCCCGAGACAGCCCTTCCCACGGAGCTCTGAGGTGCTGTGGCCCTGCCCATGCCCTGTACCCAGCCATCTGGCCGTCATCACCAGGGTGTTTGGCTGCAACAGCCACAGCACAAGCCTCAGCCCACAGCACAAGCCCCTTCAAAGAGAATGCTGTCCCCTGAAGGCATACCTGTGACGGTAAGGTCACCAGCAGCTAAGAAGTACCTGGCCTTCATGGAAGGAAGTCACAAAGACCTCACCTTTGGTCTGTCCCCAAGGAATCCACTGCAATTGGAGGCTCCACACCGACAGACCGTTTTCTCGTTGCCGAGACAGTCGAGGTTGTAATTAAAAGTCAGTTCTGTCCCTGTGAGGAGAGAAGACGCAGCACACTGCAGAGCGCCCCACCCCGGCAGTGCAAGGGGCCAGAGCCAGTCTGCAGGGTCCCCTGCTGTTCTCACATCTACACTGCACCACTGAGGTCTACAAAACAGACGATCAAAACAAGCCTTCAGCTCACCACCTCCCACCCCCCGACAGCCTGTGCCCAGCCACCACTTCTGCCTGCACAACCAGGAGTGCCCACGCCGTCCCCAAGTACCCGCAGGGATGTCGCACACAGCAAACAGGCCCACTCGCGTGTCACCATTCACAGTCCACTTGAGGGTCTCACAGTTGGGCTGGCAGCTGTGGTTCATAAATCGAGAATAGTTTCCTTTGGGGCCAGCATCAATTATACGATCCTACAGGGTTAAAAAAAAAAAAAAAAAGACAAGCTGAGCGGATGGCTCCACTCTGAGCAACTGCTACCTTCTTAACGGGAACTCTCGTGGTCCTAAGTGAGGCTGGACTAGTGCCAGTTGTGCTGGCAGCTGTGGTGTCCTGCATTTGTGGAACACCCCAAACCAGTCCTGATTCTCTCGCTCACAGAGGGTGGGTTGGAACGACTCAGAGGAGTGTGCCCGGCAAGCACAGGGCAAAGGGAAGCCAGCCCACGCCTGCACCACCTTGCACAAGGACATGCACAAGGACATGCACAAGGCTGCAGGGGCATGAGCGTCACTGCCAGGCAGCAGCCAGACTGCCCAACCAAGCACAGGCCAAGCACAAAGCCAGGCCAACTGCGCAGATAAAGAGGCATCTGTTGAGGCAGCAGGCCAGGGACTGACGGCATCCACAAGAGCCATACGCTGGCTAGTGAGGGAGGGACAAGCATGGATGGCTTTGAGGAAAGCACTCTCACAGAAGCCCTGGAAATCAGAAATACAAGCTCACTGTGGCCCTGGGAATTGTCTCACGGAAACCCAGGCTCCCGTGGCAAGAGGGAAATGGCATCTACCTACAGTGGCCCACTCTGGAGAGACACCTCTGCCCAAAAGCAGGGAGGACAGACAGCCACTCAGGCTCCAGCTATATACCGTGGCAACAGCTAGACCAACTGCACAATTGGTGGGTCCCTGCTCTGTGAGAGGTACCTAAGAGGCACAATTCTGAGCTGGTGCAAATGGGGATGAATAGGTGTCCACAGATGCCCACTGACCCACGTCGAGGGCCCAAGGGCTCTGTGCAGAGGAGGCACAGCCCTGGGTGCCTCTCCAGGGGACCCTGTTGCTCTCTCACCCCTAACAATCTAGCCACACTGGTTGTTCCTTTGCAAACAGAAAGCTAGGCACAGAGGTGCACACCTGCAATCCCAGTGACTCAGGAGGCTGAGGCAGGAGGATTTCAAGTTCCAGGCCAACCTCAGCAACTTAGTGAGACCCTAAGCAACTTAGCAAGACCTGTCTCAAAAACAAAAATAGAAATAAGATCAGAACATAGATGCTCACTATGCAAGAGGTAACAACCTTGTACAGCAAAACTCTAGCCTGAGTTTCCGGGTCCTTCCCACAGCTGCAAGGTGTTCAGGACGTTCCTTGACAGGCAGGCATGGAGCCATCCGCCCGCCCACGGTGAACTGTTAGGCTCTCTACTGTGCTGATGCTGAGGTCCCTGGGGCTCACCTACCACCCAGGCTTGGGGCACTCAGGCTCCCCCACCACGCTCTGGACGGCGAAGGGCCTCAGGCAGGGGGTAGAACCTGGCCATGCACATCACAGCTCAATGCAGGGCTCAGCACTGTCTCCTCCTTCCCACCTGTGCATGGCCTGCTTTACTTATCTGAAGACACTGTCCATTCAAAACGTCAGACCTTTCGCAGTGAGTATCATGACCCTCATCACAGGGCACCTCTCCACAAAATTCTCAGGACCCCTGGCTACACTCGTGCAGGCTTTGCCCAGCACCCTGACCCAGCTTTCCCTGCCCCTCAGTGCATCTGAAACATACAGGTGCAGTGTGAAGAGGCACCTGCACTTGCTGAGTGGACAGCTCTGGGCCAGGGCCTGGTCTCCCACAGCCACCTGCCACGCAGTGGAGAGCTTCAAGACCCCCCAGGACACGCCCAGCCTTCAGCTGCAAGGCAAAGGTCCAAGGCCGACTTCCATGTGGACTCAGAGTTACCTTCTTAACGGGAACTCTCACGGTCCTAAGTGAGGCTGGACTAGCGTCAGTTGTGCTGGCAGCTGTGGTGTCCTGCATCTGTGTGACACCCCAAACCAATCCTGATTCTCTTGCTCACAGAGGGTGGGTTGGAACGACTTGGAGGATGAGCCCAGCAAGCACGGGGCAAAGGGAAGCCATTCACCGAGGTCATGAAGTGCCCACAGTGGAGACCCTGTGACCCTGCGTGCTGACCACACCATCCTACCTGGCCCACAGTGAGACCCCGAGGCTGTTTGTACACACACCACTCCTGTGGCTCTGCTTGGCTTCCCCACACTTCCTATGCTGCCCGCCCCCATCAGCATCCTCAGTCCACCACGAGGTCAGGGACGGTGCCCACCCCACCAAAGCCCCCCCCCACTCTGAAGCATGCTTGGAGCTTCAGGACAGCAGGACCCCCCATGGAGACGCAGCCCAAGATCCACCCCCACGACTCTGAAGCTCACATGAGCGGGGGGTCTTCCTGCACAGCCTGCCTCTGGAAGAGGTGAGCACATGACCAGGGCAGTCATGGCCCCACATGTAGACATACTGGACAGAGGGATGGGTCAGAGTGGGAGAGCCTAAGAGTTCAGCACACTGCACAGAATGGCTGGCGACAACCCATGTGGGTCATTTATGGAATTTTCTTGGACTGTTTTCAGTTACCTTATTGCAGGAAGCGAGACGACACTAGGGATCGGGGCACTGCTGTCCTTGACCTGGGAGCCCTGACCCAGTGAGGGCAGTACCTCAAGACCTGTGTGCCTGGTCTCTCCACGTCAGGACTCACTGGACAACAGTAAATCCACCAGCTATGTCATTATGTCAGTTCATCAGCTTCGATTCCCCAAGTGCCACAACTCTGTTGTGACCGTGGCAACTGCAAGCTCTTTATTCCACTTCAGTCTCAATCACAAAACTCCATACTCCCAAACCACACAGCACATGCTGTACAAGGACACACAGGCCACACGAAGGCCATGAGCCAGGGAGGCCACAGGATTTAAAGAGGCAGCACCAAGGGCAGAGGCCCAGAGTCCGGGGTGGGGTTTTGAGCAGTCGCAGCTCTTGAGAAAGGGTCTGGACAGCACTTCCCTAGGACCTGATGAGCGACTCCAGGGAGTCAGAACCTCTCCCCTGGGGTCCCTGGTGCTACAGGTGGGGGCTGCCAGTATAAGGAGCCCTGCCAGAGTTGCCCTCCTTTTATGGGTCCTGGAAAAGCTGGAGGCCCATCCAGTGGTCTGGGGTCTCTCTCATGTTCAAAGCCCTGACTTCTTTGGTGTTAAGGTATCTGCAGTCTGTGTCCTAAGACCGAGAAGCTCTGTGGCTGGTGCCATACCTCTGCAGACAAGATGCCCCCAACCGCTCCAGCAGAAAAGCCTGGACAGAGCCAGTCAGAGCAGGAGAGCCCACTCACACCAGTCCTGCTGCTGCAACTGCCCCTTGTCCTCCTGGGTACTGGGTACTCACCCTTCAATGGCTGCTTCAGGAAGGGTTCAGCCTGCACTATTTCTGACATTCAACCTACTTCTCTGCAGATGTGACACTAAAGTCGCACCAAGCTGAACTGCGTCCAGGCAGTGGGTGCTGTGTCCCATCCCTGAACACCGAGGTGGTTTCAAGAAGCCTCTGCAAGGTCTCACTCTATGAGTCTCATAAGCCGCTGAATTTCACATCTAACTACCAAAGGGGTCTCTGTTCAACCCTGTGATTAAGCTCTCCATGTTGACGGTGCTGGACTGACTTCCCTGGAACACCAGACTCCACTTCTCAAGTCCAACTCTCCTCTCTTCCTTTATTACTTGGGCTAAGTCCTGTTTGTGGCCAGCTGTGTGTCTGAAGTGAGGAGGTCAGCAGGCCACCAAATGTCAGGCAAGAGCTGTCCTCGAGTGCTCAGGGCCTCGGGCTGCCCAAACCGAGCCGGTGTGTGGTGCCTGCCACGTGCTCGGTTTCCGTCTCCAGTTGGGGCATCCTGCAGGCTTTTCTGCTCCCCACTTTCCTGTTGGTGCACTACAGTTATACCTAACGGTGGACCTGTCATACAGACTGGTACATGCACAGAGTGCAACAGTACCATCTGGCCAAGGTCCTGCAGGGTTTTTTTGTTTTGTTTTGTTTTTTACCCTGCTCAAATCCTGGTAAGCTTCATCAGGAAAATGATGTAAGTTCCAGACTCCTGAAACCCTCTCCTCACACCACCCCTCCACTCCATCTATAGACTTCTCTACTTTTGTTTTTTGTTGTTGTTGTTGTTGTTTTGTTTTTGTTTTTTTGCAGTAGGGATTGAACCCAAGGGCACTAAACCACTGAGTCACATCCCCAGCCATGAGTGTGTGTGTGTGTGTGTGTGTGTGTGAGAGAGAGAGAGAGAGAGAGAGAGAGAGAGAGAGAGAGAGAGAGTAAGAGGTGTGTCCATAAAAAGGGTTATGGGCACGCAGCCCCTTTTATTTTTTGAGACAGAGTTACTAAGTTGCTAAGGCTGGTGTCAGATTTGCAACCCTCCTGCCATGCCTCTGAGTTGCTGGGACCTTTAAGGAGTGCACACCACACTTGGCTCTAGAGACAGTTTTAAGCAGTCATTCTAAAGGCCTTGTCTAGGGGCTGGACTTGTGACTCAGTGGCAGAGCGCTTGCCTTGCACATGTGAGGCACTAGGTTCGATCCTCAGCACCACATAAAAATGAATAAACAAAATAGATACTGCATCTGTCTATAACTAAAAATATTTTTAAAAAAAAGACCTTGTCTAGAGATATGCCAATGGGTTTTTTTTTTTTTAGAGAGTTCCCATTTATTTTTTTTCTTGAAACGAGCCATACTTCCCTGGTTCTCTGCAGGCCTCGTGATTTCCTAAAGTGTACATCCCAGTCTTAATTACATGGCAACTCTGGAAATCAGACTCTCCTTGTTCCCCCAGGTGGCTGTTTGTTGTCAGTGTGTTTTGTTTAGTGTGTTGTGCGCTGTGTCTGTGTCAAGGGTGGGCCTGGGTCTCCCAGGTCATTGTTGAGCCTGCACCTATCCCTGGGAGGATGCGAGAACTCTCTGTGCTGCTAGTTCTGAATGTCCTGGTCTCTGATATCTGACTCCCTGAACGGAAAAGAGAAGAGGAAGGCGGGGAGGGCAGCAGGCGGAGGGCTGAGCAGAGGAGCAAGGGCAGCAGGCGCCACCCTCTCCTCTTCGAGGTGTCCAGGACAGGGTCCTTGCTGCCAGACAGGCCTCCTGAATCAGTCAGATGCAGCCATGATGTGAGACACACTGTGAATGACCAGGCTGTTGCGTTTCCTCTGAAAACCAGGCAGAAGTGGACACGAGCCCTGCCAACACGTGTGCAGAGGGTCTGACTGTGAGCAGGACCTTAGGAGTTGCCTGATGAGGTCCTTCAGCCTGAGAAGGGAGGCGGGCCAGGCAGTCCCTGGCATATACTAACAGCCCTGCCCTAGGCTGCAGGGACCACCCAAGAGCACTCCCATCTCCTCCCCCTGCTGGTGATGCCCCTGAAGAGCTGGCTACAGGTCACCTCAGAAATTGCTCACTTAGAGCAGCAACTGTATAAATTCTGGCAGCACCCTTTAAGGGAGTTTGAGTGTTAGTATTTGTTTGTTCTGTTTTGGTTTAGGGTAGCTGTGGATGGACAGTATGCCTTTGTTTATTTCGATGTGTTGCTGAGGATCTAACCCAGTGCCTCCCACATGCCAGGCAAGCCCTCTGCCACTGATCTACAGCCACAGCCCGAGCGTCAGTTTTAATAGACATCTCCCAAGCAACATGAGTCATTAAGGCTGCTCTAGGGATACATGCAGCTGCTGCCACAGGCTGGAGCTGGGCACTAGCAAGCTGGTACTCTGTTGAGACCTGAAACTGACACAGAATTCACACCATTTACCACCCAGGCCCTTCCCTGGAAGCTGCAGGCCCTCAAGAGTCCACAGTGGCCACACCAGGCAGCTCCTCGGTGAAGATCCTGCTCACAGTCACACCCTCTGCACACGGGTTGGCAGGGCTTGTGTCCACTTCCACCTGGTTTTCAGAGGAAACGCACCAGCCTGGTCATTCGGAGCATATCTCACATCATGGCTGCATCTTTGCTCCAGCCCATTCTTCCAGGTCAAGTCCACCATGAATGATTTCAGTTCTTCTCCATGTGTGACTTGGCCTTTCCTACTACACTCCTGTCATTGAAATTCAGACTCTGAAATTTAGTAAGGCACAGGCCTACAGTTTTAATTTCTTAATTTCTTTTTTTTATATTTATTTTTTTAGTTGCAGGTGGACACAATATCTTTTTTTTATTTGTACGTGGTGCCGAGAATTGAACCCAGTGCCTCATGCATGCTAGGCGAGTGCGCTACCACTTGAGCCACTTGTAGCCACATCCCCAGCCCTACAGTTTTAATTCCTAACAAAATAATCTTCCCCCAAAACAGACCAAATAAAAGGCTACCTGCTGCCTTTTGGGACAAATTTATTGAACCCTTTCTTAGCACTGTGGTCAATAGGCCTCTGAGCAGGCCCTTGTCGCTGGTCCCAGGGGAGGTCTCAACAAGTGCTGAGAACCTGGAGGAGGAAGGGCTACCCGCCTCTCCAGTCCCAGGACCCACAGATTCTTCAACCAATTATTTTGTTTTAAAAATTTCAACCCTACATAAAAAAGAAATAGCACAGTGCCCCTGTGCACCTACTCTCACACACATTTTACTCTGCTTGCTTTCTCTCAACTCTTGCACATGTGCACGGGCATAAACGTGTGCATCTGTGTACTGACACAATTTTCTTGCTTGCTTTTCTTTGGTTGGGGGAGGTAGGGGGCAGTACTGGGAATTGAATCCAGGGTGCTCTACCACTGAGCTATACCCCCAGCTGTTTTTATTTTTTTCTTGGTACCAGAGATTGAACTGAGGGGCACTCAACCAGTGAGTCACACCCCCAGCCCTACTTTGTATTTTACTTAGAAACAGGGTCTGAGTTGCTTAGCACCTCACCATTGCTAAGGCTGGCTTTGAACTCACGATCCTCCTGCCTCAGCCTCCCGAGCTGCTGGGATTACAGGCCTGCGCCATTGTGCCTGGCAGCCCTTTTTATTTTTGAGTTCTGACTAGGTTGTCCAGGATGACCTTGAAGTTGGGATCCTCCTGCCTCAGCCTCCTGAGTATCTGGGTAACAGGTGTGTGCACCACAACCAGCTGCACACCCATTTTCTCCCTGGTTCCTTGAAGGTGTATGTGGCCACCACCCAGTACATCTGACACACACATGCGCGCTGCAGGCACCATTGCAGGCTCGCTCCCTTGCTGGGCCTTGGCACCTCCTGCACCTGAGATGTAACATCAAGAACAGTTTCCTGAGCTGGGGACATGGTTCAGTTGGTAGAGTGCTTGCCTTGTGGGCACAAGGCCCTGGGTTCAATCCCCAGAAGCACCCCTCCCCCCGCCCATACACACAAAAAGAAAACAATTTCCTGTCCAAACAGACTCCCTGACTATTTTCAAAATGTCATTTATAGCTCCCAACACAGCCCCCCCCCCGCCCCCGCCCCACCACTCAAACCCCTGCCTGCTTAAAGCTCTGATCACGAAGCACACACCTGCTCTGGGTATCTCTTTAGTCTCTTTTAACCCAGAGTCTTCTGTCCTTGGCGACACTGGCTGTGTTGAAGGCCTAGGGCCATGACCTGTGGCACATGACGTGGAGCCTAGGACTCACCTACTACCTTTCCCAGGGCTGCCCAAAGGGCCCCATGAACCATCCTCATGTCCATAATGGCCTCTTTTTTCCAGGTATCACCACATCTCTGACTTCTATGAATTATTCAGAAATTTTTGCCTCTGATCATTCTCTACCTGGTTTTTAAGGACTACTATTAACCTAGTCTTTTAAAAACAGCCACACTTTTCTAAGGCTATGGGCTTACTAGCAACAAGAGGCACAAACTCTGTGAACCTTCCTCTCCCAGCACACAGGCAGTGAGGAGCAGAGCTGGGCAGGCCCAGCCCTTGGCAAGCCCTCCACCTTGCAGTGGGGGCCCGGTCACCTTGTCTATGGTGAGCATGTAGAAGTGGGTGATGTCGTTCTCCTGTGCCTGCTTGATCCTCGCCATGCACTCCTCCTCGTCAATCAGCTCGCCAACATACTCATTAACGAATTCTCCCTGGAAATCAGAAAGATGTGGTGAGGAGGAGCCTCTAGGCCCATCCCGTGTCAGGCTCAACACACTATGTCACCATCAGTGGACATGAAGCCATAGGTGTGGTGGCTCTTGGATGGCCCCACAGAGTGCTTATCAGTTCAGGTAAGTCCAAGTGACCTCACACTTATCTTATGAATACAGATTGTCAATGACCAACTTATTCAAGTGTTTCTGAGGCAGCAGCGTTCCAAGCCTCCTTCCTTGGTGTCTTTCTTCTGAGGAGCACGTCTATTAGGCCAGTGTGCATCTATGTCACTGTCACATGCAGATTCCCACAAAAGAAAAAATGGCTCAACTTGCCAGGCTCCTCAACAAGTGGAGGCAGGAGAAGGAGCGAAGTTGCAGGAGGTACTGGACGTGAACCTGGGATCTGGAATCTCCTGCCTGGGCCATGCCATGCGAAAGCAGGCCAGGGCCAGGCAGCAGCAAGACAAGCAGCCCATCTGCCCTTCCACATCCTGGATGCACTTGGTCCTTCAGCCTGAGAAAGGAGGCGGGCCAGGCAGTCCCTGGCATATACTAACAGCCCTGCCCTAGGCTGCAGGGACCACCCAAGAGCACTCCCATCTCCTCCCCCTGCTGGTGATGCCCCTGAAGAGCTGGCTACAGGTCACCTCAGAAATTGCTCACTTAGAGCAGCAACTGTACAAATTCTGGCAGCACCCTTTAAGGGAGTTTGAGTGTTAGTATTTGTTTGTTCTGTTTTGGTTTAGGGTAGTTGTGGATAGACAGCATGCCTTTGTTTATTTCGATGTGTTGCTGAGGACTAACCCAGTGCCTCCCACATGCCAGGCAAGCCCTCTGCCACTGATCTACAGCCACAGCCCGAGCATTAGTTTCGACAGGTTATCTTCCAAGCAACGTTTTTCAAAATTCCCTAATAACTTAAAAAAAAAAATTTTTTTTAAACATCATTCATTCTCACATGAGTGCCAACATACAATAAGCAAATCTACGTAATCAGTGAACCCTGATTCCTGGGAAGCAGGGAGAAGGGCCCAACACACACCTTCCTGATGTCCCTCTTGGCCACCAGGCCCCAGCCCTTGCCATCGGTCCTGATGATCTTGGTCTCGGGGTACTGGCGCTTGGTGAAGCACTGGTTCTGGCAGTGCTCGCCCGCGGGACACACCTGCGGGTGGCACTCGAACATCAGCATCCTGTTCAGACACTCAGAGTCAAAGCCACAGGGGTTCTCATCTGTGGGCTTACAGTTGCACTTCGGGATTTCGGAAATATCGGCTGTATAAATCTGGACCTTCCCATAAGGCTTATTCACCTGCAGGATAAAGTGATGTGTCTTGGCCCCATGTGCACAGAGCCTCAAGCCCTGCACCCAGGCCGGTGCCTCCGGACAGGACATGCTCCTTCAGTCCTCACCCAAACCCCTCCCATTTCCATCCTAGTGGCTGTGGTCTCTGGTTATGCAGTCAGCTGTGGTCTTAGGAAGACTGCTCAGCAGAGGTCCTCCCAGTGCTTGGCAAGAGCCCTTGGTGGCAGCCTCCCTCCTCTATGCCCATCTGATTCCAACTCGCCCTCAGCCAAGCACCACAGTGGCCAGGCAGAGGGCACCCAGCAAATGTCGGCAGGAGGGCACGGTCTCTGCCCCAGCCTGAGTCTACCCCTGATGAAGAAGGTCCCAAACAGTAAAGGCTCAGAGAGATGACAAGAACTGGGGCAGGAATCAGTGGCTCCAGCTCAATGCAGTGGTTAAGAGGCACCCCTGCTGTTGCTGCAGGCGGCAAAGGACAACGATGCCATCAACCTGGAAACATGCCCAGAATCTGGTTTTGTTTCTGGAATCATCCCAAATGCAGCACTGAGTACAGATGAGTACAGAGAATACTTCTTAACACAGAGATATGACTACACCCCAGATTTTAGAAGCAAAGACAGAACACTTGAGTCAGCTATGAGGTGGCATCACCCTTGTGTCCAGGTGGGCCTGGCACTGAGGAAGGGCAAGTCTCCACACCCACATGCAGCCTCTTGCAGGCATCTGCTCGGCACAGCCAGGCCCGTCCTCTATCTCTCTCTCTTCAAGCGGGGGGGCCCCGGCCAACAGGTGCTGAGCACCGACCAGACAGGCACCTCTCACCTGTGCTGCATTGGTGGCAGCGTGGCCCAGCTGGAAGGGCCACCCACTGCGGCCCGCCTCAGGGCTGACATTCCACCTCTCCTCTGTTTATGGGCTGAGCCCAACCAGCCTCCTGGACCTGCCCACACACATCCTGGGCAAACAGGGCCTGTGCTCAGTAGCAACTAAGTCTCTCTGGGCAGCCAGACACAGCTCACAGCAGCCCTCTCACCAGCTGCAGCCCGGGTGTGACCATGTGCAGCCTCAGAGCCTACCCTGAGCTGCTTGGAGAATGTGGTGCACACAGCCCTGGCACGCACCTTGATGTGCTTATATGGTGGGGGCTTGCGCTCGCTTTCCTGCGTTTCCCGGGCTTCCCGCTGAAGTTTGATTTCACGAAAACGAGCTTCAGCTTCTTGCAATGCTAAAGAGTCAATAAAATACAAAAAAGATCTCTTAGTAGGTAAATACTTCTACCTTCAAGCTCTACATTTTAATGGCTTACTCTAAACTGCCACTGGTGAATTCAGTTTCTGGTTTCCATGAATCTAAAGATTACAGAAAGCTCTGAAAGGGGAGGTTTATAAGACATGGCCAAAAATGCAAAAGAGCAGCGCACTCCTGTTATCCTAGCAGCTTAGGAGGTTGAGGCAGGAGGATCTCAAGTTCAAAGCCAGCCTCAGAAACCAAGCAATATCCTGTCTTAAAAAAACTAAATAAATAAGGCTGGGGATGGGGCTCAGAAGTTAAGCACCCCTCGTCCAGTCAATCCACGGTACCAGAAACAAACGAGTGCAGAAGACAGAGGAGCACTGCAAGACCATCCGTGACGAGGGCAGGGCAGGGCAGGGCAGCCTCGCACAGCGCCAGGAGGCCCAGCGAGAGGCTCTGCCAGCTCCCCACCCTGCACTAGGGTCTGAGGAGAAAGCACGCCAGCCATGGGGCTCTGGGCCTACTGTTCTGAGACAGCAAACAAAAACACCTCTGCTCCTCTCAAACAAGAGGGCTCCGAGTGGAGAGTGGCCCCGGCGTTTGGAAGCACGGCGCCGGCTTCCAAGGCTGCTTGGCACTGGCTCTGTAGGGTGCCAGATGCCAGCCAGGAGCCGCATCTCGCTCGCCAGCCAGGCCACACCACACCCAGGAGCTTCTCTCTCTCTCTCCCAGACCTTCAAGAGTCTTTGGATGCCTTCCTGTTCTTATTCAGAACTCTGGGAGCCCCATGTGCTGAGGTCCTGAAGGAGAAGTTATTGGCTGCTGCTGGCCAGCGCACCCACAAACTCTCAACAGGCCCAGACACCCTCCTGCCACACACACAGGTCCTGCAGCTCCAGCTGACCCTGCATGAGCCGCAGCAAGTCTTTCCCTGCACCATAGCACTCTCAACCTAGCCTAAGCGCCAGTCCCACCCGTGGAACAGCCTTTCCACCCTGTCTCCCTCCTGCCTGGGTCATGGCAGCCTCACCAAATGCTGCTCCCACCTGCCTCCCAGCCTGACTGCACAACCAGTGGCCCACCCACCTGACTCTGCGTGGTCTGCTGAAGGGCAGGGTGGCTGCTAAGCTTCCGGGCCCCTGGTCCAGAAGGCAGAGACCCCTCCACATCTGCCTCTGCAGAGGCCAGCTGGGGAAAGTGTCCGCCAGGACTAAGGACAAGGTGGGCTGAGCAGCTCCGCTGCTCCACACAGTACTGCTCACGGAGCACCCCCGCCTGCCCAGCAGCATGACCCACTCCACACTTCAGCAGACACGCCAGTCCGCAGACTGCCTGCCTTCTGAGAGAATGCTTAGTCCAGTGTTTTCTACAAACATCAAATTTCTAAAGAGCAGAAAGGATGATTAGCAAAAGGCACACAGAGAGCTGTCCTGCTCCCTACAGGAGACTTCCGTACCGTTTTTGAAGACTCTTCCGATCCCTCTGACCCCATGGTAGCGGCTGCCCCGGTCCCCCTCCATGTACGGGAACACTCGCGCCTGATGCGTCCAGTAATAATCTTTAGACCCAAAGAAAAACACAGGGAATTCTCCAATCTCGTGCTTCATTTTCTGAATATTTGGGGGAACATTTTTGGGATGGCAAACTTCTGCCGGCCACCATCTATTATAAATATTAAAAACAGGGTTCACAGACTCTTCAGAGAGAGCAGCAATCATTTCAATGCTTTTAAGTACTGTAAAGTCAAACAGACACACGTGAACAGAGAAAGACAAGAGCACAGGGCTGTCCTCACACCTGTAGTTCCCCAGTTTGACCCAGACGATGTCCTGGAAGTGCAGCCTCTTTCCTGCCCTACAGTCGTTGCAGAACCAGCTGCCGTCGGGCATCTCAATGCTGAGGCAGTCGGGGTGGAAGGCTGCTGGGCAGGCCTCGCAGCACAGCAGGCTGCCCCCTGCAAGAGTGGGCACAGGGTGAGCCTGCTTCCCTGGGCGCAGCTGCAGGCCAGGCAGCACCCTGCCAGCACAGACCCAGCCCTGAGGGCATGCGGGCAGGCAGCGAGTCTACACATTGCCCAAAGTGGAGCAGGCCCACAGGGCAGAGGCCCCTCACCTTTGGAGCACACGAAGCACCAGCTGACATTGACATGGGTGTGGTGCCGCTTTCCCTTCCGAGCAGTGAAGTGGCCCGTGCAGATGATGCTGTTGGACGCAATCACCGTGCACCCTGCTGCCAGACAGGCGTCCCCTCCATGGTAGGCAACAGGGCATCGAACACAGCGCATCATCTTCCCTGAGGGCGAGAACACCCTGAGGATCCCGGTGGCTGCTACCAACCCTGATGGCAATCAGGACACCGCAGAAACCCAGAGAGCCTATGAAGGCACCACCTCCAGGTGACAGAAGGTACTCAGGACAGCCTGCAGGGTAGCTCCCAGATGCCACACCCTCAGTCTGGGCATGGCAGGCACTGGAAGGGCTGTCCCGCACACTGTCTGACCCTCTCTGCCAGAAGCCAGGAGCTCGTCCCCAAAACATCCCCAGGCATTGCCACCCCCAAGGGAGAAGCCCTGGTGCCCTGAGCCCAGACAGCTGCCCTGACAGCCAGAACCCATCAGAGGCCCTATGGGTCCCCGTCTCTTAAAACCAAGAACCCTCAAGACAATTTTGGGATGAAAAGGGGAGGAGGGTACAAGTGGGGGCAGGTCTGGCAGTGAAGAAATCCCAGCAACCAGCTTTGCTTCCAGTACCAAGAGGAGGGGAAGCTGCTGGAGGCGAAGCCCCTGACCTCTGGCAACAAGCCCAGCATGCCCCGCGGGAGGGAGCCAGGCACAGCCTACCTTTCGCCGGCCTTGGATGTGAGGGGTTGGAGGCATGGCAGCTCACGCAGCTGTGCAGGGGGCAGCGAAAGCCCCGGCTCTCAAACACAGTCAGAGGGAACTTCCTCACACAAGCCTCATGGTAGAACTTCCCACACTGAGTCACGACGCAGCGCCTCACCTCCATCTTGCTCTCTTTGCACACGAAGCATGAGTGGACCCCTAATAGCCAGTCAGGGAGGGAGAGAAGAGGGTGCCAAGAATTCAACTGTGGTTCCAGGCCGCCAGAGCCCAGCTGCACTCTGCCCCACCTGCCCATGGGGGCACCTGGCTTTCTCCAGCCTTGCTGACTTTATCCTCATCGGGATAAAGCCAGCTGTGAAGGGTGACCCTGCAGCTACTGGGCTCCAGCTTCCCCTCAAACACAGGGAAGTCCTACCACGCAGCCAGGGGCCCCTCCCTGACCATGGTGAAGGGCC
Organism: Callospermophilus lateralis; assembly: GCF_048772815.1. Taxonomy (NCBI): domain Eukaryota; kingdom Metazoa; phylum Chordata; class Mammalia; order Rodentia; family Sciuridae; genus Callospermophilus; species Callospermophilus lateralis. The sequence goes on along the minus strand of NC_135312.1, from coordinate 1,503,050 downwards.
GCTCACAGACGCAGTCCATAGCACCCCATGCAAGGCGTTCCTTGGGTTCCCACCTAGGCTGCTTTGACAACAGCCAAAGACACCTCAGGCTTTCTGTGCAGTTGTCCTGCCATGGTGACCCCAAACAGGCAGCAGGGCAAAGGCACTAACCAGTTGGGCAAGCCTGGATCCACCTGCTGTTGAAAGGGAAGCTCAGACTAATGCTTTCCGTCCCTACCAATGACAGTGTTCTGTGACCAACCAGGTGACCTGGCTAAGAAGGCTGGCTGTCCACAGGTAGAGTGAGTTCAGGCCCACGGGGGACATGCAGGGGCCCAGCCACCGTCAGACTCCACCAGTCACTGTGCCCTGAACTATATGCAGAGTGCCAGGGTGGCACTCACACCCTGAGCCTCCCATCTGCTGGAGGGCACCCAGGGAGCAGGCTGCAGGTGAGAGGGGCATGCTCTCTGCTGATGTCTGGGTTGGCTGCTGCAGGGAGGCGGGAGCAGGAGGTGGTGCAGCAGCACTGCTCTGGGCAGGAGGGGAAGCCACAACTTGCCTGAGGCACACTCGCTGCAGGTGAACCTCCCTTCTGGTCTCCGGGAGAGGCCCAGGCAGGTGAGGTGGAAAGCCCCACAGCAGGGCCCTTCACACAGCAGGAGGCTGCCCGTCTTCTCACACAGCTGTGGGACAGAACAGGCAGCATGAACCACACAGAGCAGGAGCTCCTTCTGTGTCCTGCTTACCCTGCGGCTGAAAAGAAGCCATGAAGAGAAGCAGCCATGATGAGTTCAGGGTCACATCAGAGCCAGGTGACACAGTGGTCAGTCCCTCAGCAGAGGCTAATGAAACAACAGGCCCCAAACCCTGAAGGCACACTCACAGGTGCTTGAGCTGGGCAAGGAAATCGACAAACCCCAAGGCATGTTTTCATCCTGTCAGAGGGGACAGGCTCCAAGCAAGCAGCACACCAGACACTGCCAGGCCCCATCACCAGGCATTACCACTCGAGGGACCCGGGCATGCCTGGTGCACAGTGCCATGTCAGCCAGCCCAGAGCTGGCCTGGGCAACTCACACATCACACGCCCCACGTCCCTCCGGCACAGTACAGAGGCATGCCCTAGGGGAGTGGGAGCCAGTGATGCTCACCTAAGTGGGAACAGGCTGGGGGGTCTGCAGGAAGGGGGCCTGCCCAGATTGCGTCAGACACCCTGCAAGGGATCAGTGCTGCGGCCCCTCACCTGACACACGTACTCCTTTTTGGCCGTCATTCCTCGTTCCGACCTTTTAGATGAGATGGACACTTCGGTCTGTGTTTCGTCTGCACTCTCATAAGGAGACTCTGAGGGCTCGTCCACTAGGCTGTCCGAGACCTGAAGATTAAGGAGGCGGAAGACAGTTCACTAGTCACAGAAAATGGTGGCTGTTGTGCCCTTCAGGCTTGGCCTGCCCCCACCCATCTCGGAGTGACGCGCTCCAGCCTCTGGCCTCTGCAGTAGTGCAACCATCAACAGAGCTGCGCAGTGTCCAGAGGTGGACACACTCCACTCAGCATTGAGAATACTCATGTACACAAAAGCACGTTCCTTGAAATGAAGAAACGCACGAAAACCCAGTTTGCTCTTCTAGGCGAGCTAACACAGGCTTTGGGACCAGGAACCCTCCCTTCCTTACCCAGTCTGCTCAGGTCCAATCACCAAATGGGTCTTGAAAGGAAACCAAGCTCACGTGGGGGTGCAGGCCCCACTCTTCCTACACTGACGTGCTATCCCAAGGTCAGCGGTCATCCCAACTCCACCCACTGACTGCTGCTGTCTCTTGCCCTTCCATCCAGGAGGAGGTGCAGTGGGGCCTTCTCGGGAACACAAAGTCTGAAAGCAGGGCCAGAAAGTCCTGGAAACCCAGAGCACCTGGAGCCCAGGGGGATGGTGTTCCTCCACCCAAATGCCCTCCACTCCACAGTGGGCATCAGGACCAGCAACAACCTCGCTCTTCACAGAGCACCTTGCCCTCACTGGACCAGCCGTAGCAATAAGCATTTGAGAAGACAGAAGACCTTCTTGACTATCAAATTCAGGTGTGTTTAAAAACTTTTCACTTTGTATTTGATGGTAGGTAAATAAATGTTGAAAACTGAATTTTGGAGCTGGAACAAAATAGAAACTGCATCCCTGCACACCTCAATAATCACCATAAAGACATCACAGTCTTGCTGCTTGTCCTTCAGCACCAAGCTAGGCATTAAAATGGGGCCACATTAAAAATGAAACTGCAACTCCACCAGGGAATCTGACTAACTCAACACCCTTATTAAGAGCTTTTTCCAAATTTATCTCACTGAAACTACAGGAGTGGTTAGAAGAAAAGAAAGAAAAGTTCCTGCGGGATAGCTGGCTGGCAGGCAGGTGGTGGGCTGCTTTTGGGGGCCTCCGTGGCTCCAACTGGCTCATGGAGCAGTGACAGGGCCCTGAACGCCACTACTGGAGCCTCACTAAGATACATCTCGTGACAACAGTCCAACAAAAAACTCATTTTTCTCACCTTTTGCAGGAAGATGGGAATAGCATGAACCAACACTAGATTAGAGGGCGTCGAGTCTTAAGGTTGTCACCGGAAGGCTGACTAGCTGGAAGTGCAGGGCCCACTGCCCGTCCCTCGCCCATCAGCTCACCTCCCACTTCTTTAACGTCAACATCCAGAAACAGGCAACTTGAAATGCTGAGTTCAAACCCCAAATTCAACATGTCCGTCAGACAGAGGTCACAGGTGGGGGTCTGAGCACTTCAGAGGTGAGAATGGAGTGGGTGTTGGGGGAGCCCAGGACATCAGGAAGCAGCCCCACTGCTGCCAGATGCTGACCCATCTGGTGGGGGAACCGAAGCCCAAAAAACAAGGCCTTTAACACAAGCCCTCAGGAAGAGAGCCCAGCACTCTGCCCACCAACCCGGTTCCTCCCTGAGTGTGGCTGGAATGAATTTAAAAGCTAAAAAAGGAGAAAATACATGGAGAGAAAGACAGAAAACACAAACCAGTCCTGGGTCAGAGGAAGGAACAGCACCTTTTATTTAAGATTTACAGAAAGTTAGCACGTTTCCACTTGGAGATATCTCCTAAATTAACAAAGTCTGTTTTGAGGAAATAAACAGGAAATACATATTTGAATGGCATTATAAATGTTCATGACACACATGAGGCTCATTTCCTGACTGGGGCCCAATCCCACATACAGAATACAGACCTTACAATATCACAGTCCATGGCAGGTAGCAGGCCCGCCCTCACCCCGCCTCCCCGCCAGCCAGTAGGAAAGGTCCCTGGCTCTCAGCGCCCCTCCCTGAAGCTGCAGGCTCCGCCTCCACACCAGGTGACAGCCAGCTGTGGAGGTGAATGTCACCTGCATGGGCCCCACAATCCCAGAGCTCTTCTACAACCCCCACCATCCCTCCCATGTCGACAGGAAGTGCTGGAAAGGAAAAGCCAGCGCCCCAAAGGACAGCCTTCCTGCCGCCTCCTCACCCATCCAGGTCAGATAGGCAGCAACCATCTCCCAGCAGCTCAGTTCCTGACTTCCCAAGTTTTCTTCAGTCTGAAAACCCTTTCTCCACTCTCTACTCAGTGATGGTACCAAGCTGCCTGTTCTCCTTAGAAATACATCCTTCAGGGCAGGGAACACAGGCTCCTTCATCTAGCATGGGGCCTGCAATGTGGCACCGCCCAAGGGGACAGGACGGGGACAGGACCGTGACCGCCTTCCGCCAGCTGCCAGCAAGCACAGCCACAGAAGGCTCACTCACCACAGCCCCGCCCCTTCCGGGTGCTGTCACACAGTGAGTTTTTAATTTTTTGACAAAACAAATCCCTTCACAAATTGAAGACTACATCATTTTTGAAATACAATCACAGACCTTGAACAATAAATATTTCTATAAACCAACATTACTTTTGTGTTTAAGTTACGCTTTTGTAAAAGAAACTGATTACTAAGTACTTTCACAGAGTGTTTTGGATTTACAAATGATAGGAATCCTGTGCTCAGCAGATTTAATGAGTTTTAAATCAAAAGAACTAATCTCAAAACAGGTCTTCCAAGTTAACATCACAGTGAAATATTAGAGCAGAATTAAAATGATTTTAAAATAAGTTGTCATCTAAAATCTGGAATTCAAAATAATTTTTGTTAAAATGACCCTTCCAGGTTACACAGACTGGAACCTTCCCAGCTGTTCCTAAACGATAGGATAAGGGCCAAGAGTGAGTCACTGAGGACATAAAGATCTCTAGTCCACAGGGCCATCACATGCTTCTCCGTTAGCTTCTAATCTACGCCAGCTTCTGTGAGAAAGGGCAGCAAGGACCCAGGGGAGTTGTGGCCATAGCTGGCCATGTGGCTGCTGCTCCTAGTTCAAGACCTGCCTTGTCCAAAGCACAGGGAGTCTCTAAAATGGTCCCAGCTGTGCCTCAGTAATGGCCGCGCCCTGCTGGGAAGCAGGCTGGTGAGCGTGCTGGGCTGGCTGGCTGAACCTTGTCTGGAGGGCTTGAGAACAGACAAGACCATCTCCAGTCTGCTTCCTGCCTTGGCTCATGCAGCCAAGCAATATCCCTGCAGTCAGGCCAGGACCCCAGTCCACCCCAATCATTTCTTGCAAACAATATCCCTGGATGGTTAGCATGCTTCAAACACTGCCAGAGCTACATATAAAACACCCAAGGACCACATGTAACCCTGAAAAGTTACAAGTGTGGATCCAGCATGGGACTACATAGGTACATGGCACCTACCAGGACAGGGCTGCCAGGTAGCTAGAGGGACTCCCAGGCAGCAGAGACACTGGGAGTTCCAGCCCTCACCCTTCCAGGACAAGTGCACAGGCTCTCCCGCTGGCTAAGGGACGGTCCACCTCCCTCACTGGCAGGTCAATTAGTGGTCATTTCTGATAAAAATATTATCCAAGGAAATCAAAATAGATTTCATTTACCCAAAGTCCTAGAACACCCAGCAGTCAGCATCTGTGTGTGTGCAGTATTGGGGATGGAACCGCGGTCCTCAAGCATGCCACAAACTCTGCCACTGAGCCACACCCCAATTCCAGGAATAGGCATATTTCTTTAAAACAAAAACACTTGAAATGCCGTGAGGAGCAGAGCCTGGGTGTGCTGGGAAGCCTGGGGTGCATGGGACAGCCTGAGAGGCAACAGCAAGGTCCTCAGCAGCTGCTGTGTCTGCCTCTAGAGTTCCTAAACTAAGGTAATAAAAATATTGAGTTTTAAAACATAAAATGTTCCACGTTCCACACTGAGTCCAAAGGCCTGGATTGGCCCAGCACATGCGTCTGCTTGGACAGAAGGGTGTGCAGTGGCTCAGCTCAGACAGTTCAGAAGGCTGCACTAGAATCAGAGACTTAGAAATGAAGCAAGCTCACTAAGCCCTCCACTGCTGACACTCCAGCACTGGGAGGTCCACAGGGCCCCGGCTCTGTCCTGCGCTGCACTAGGTTGCCACCACACCCTTCTCAGGTCACACACTTTCAGTCCTCCTAAAGACACGTGTGCATGGGCAACCTCTTCTGTTTGGGCAGCTAGCTGCTAACCTACAATCTCAATTTTCTTCTCAGCATGTTCCTGTGACAGGCCCTTAGAGGGTCCCAGCATCACACACACTGCCTGGCCACACCCTTGGGCCGAGAGATGGGGGACTACAGACCATCACTGACAGCGCAGCTGCTTCCTCCTGCCTTTCCTCACTCGCTGGCTTCCAATCTCTAAGACCCTATTTGGGTCTTCCTGGGCCTGAAGGGCCACTCGAAGCAGGCTGTCCAGCTCCCTCCTGCATCACTGGCCCCTCTGCCAGGAGATACCTCCTCATGATAAAGCTGGGCCTAGGTCTCTTGATGCTTTCCAGGAACATTCTCTTAAAAACACAGGAAGTTACCACTTTCAGTGGGGAAACATGGATACAATGAGTGCCAGGACCATCCTTAATGTCCCAGCACTCTGCAGAAAGGCCAGCCAGGCAGGACGGCAGACTCCTGCACTCCACAGCACCATTCCTGATACTCCGCTGGCACACCACTTCCCAATGCTCGTCTTACGCAAGAGAGTCACCTCCCTGGCCAGGCAAACATGGACCTGTGGGTGTCTGAAGCAAGTCAGACGAGATCACCAGCAGAACTCGTCTCAACAAAGGGCAGCTCAAACGTCCTTAGGCCAGACATGTACCACTGCTGTTCTGACAGTTGTAAACGAAAGAATTCCATGTTCAATTCGCAGCATAATGAATTTTGTACTCTTGGCAGCTTGTCCAAGCCTGAGCTTTCAAACAACTCCACCTCTGACCCCAAGGAAACTGCTTCTCTGCCACAACACCAATACTAGTCTTCAAAGCAGGGTACTTCTGCCACATGCAAGACTGTTCCCTAGAGGGCAGATGCTGCTACCCTAACCCTAAACCTACACAGCCGACTCTTAATGTCCCTGGGGCACAAGGTCTTCCCAGCTGAGGAGCATATGGCCCTGTGAGCACTGCTCTATCCCTGGGACAGCCCCCTCCTCCCTTCCCACACAAAACCCACCGTGCTCCAATTTCAAATGCAGTCCCTCATTGGGCCCAGCCTCTGAGGCCAGCATCCTTATTGCAGGACGCCACCTGAACCAGATCCATTTTATTCCATCGTGTTTCTCTTATTTTAAAAGTCAGTGGCTAATGTTTTGACACTCTTAAGTTTACCCGAGCTCCTTGGGTTCTCTAAGGGTAGCAAAACTCAGACTGCTCCTAGGCTAGCTGAGGTTACATCTCCCACTACTCTGAGCAGATCCATGAAGCAGCCCCCAGCCCCCAGTCCGAGTCCAGCACCCAATGTGCCACACAGACCCAGCTTCTGTCAGACCACGGTATTGCCCCACATGCACAATGTAGTTGAGAGGATCACTGTTCATGCCAAGGCAAAAGTTATGCTTCTGGATAAAAATGGAATGATGGTGATTTCATCTTTTTATTGTCATAATCATTACTGTCACAACAGCGAGCCACTGAATCCTTGCAAGGTGCCAAGCACCCCGAGAGCTTACATGCGTTACAGTACTTAGTGTTCGGAACAAAAGCATTCCTCGGGAACTTTCATTACAGGCCAGACACATCTGAGGAGTGGCCAGGAACAGCTGGGCCCCGTTCCTCTGGCTGTGAGCAGCGCAGCTGCTGCAGGAGCTGGGGCCCGTGCCGCTTCCCCATGCAAATGTGCGGACACTGGGCATGGCATGGCTGGCACCAGGACCATGACACATGTGCTGCTGACGCCCCACAGAAGTGACTGGCGAGGTGGCTGGCAGAAGTAGCCCAACATGGCGCCCTGGGTGACCATCACCGAGTCAAGAGGTGGATGGTTCACAATGGACTGTGAATGGTACTTGGCCCAAAACTTACTGTGTCTAGTGTCATAGTAAAACTGTTCATAGAAAAGCACAGACTCAAAATGCCTCCTGCCTGTTGTGCTGGAAACTGGGTTCATATCTACAGCACTGATTTAATTTCACTGGCAATTAAAACAGCTGACGAGGACCCCTCCGTGTGCTGTTTGCTCTTTGTCTCTGGAGCAATGGGTGCTGACATTTGTTCACAAAGATGCAGGGAGTTATGACCTGGGGGAAATGACCCTTGAGGCAGTGTCACTGCTGCAGCTCTGGGGCGGCCCTCCGAGGGCCTCCTCCCAACTGAACTCTACGTTGCTCTCGGAGTATGGGTGTCTCTACCATGAGATGGACGTGACTGAGTCAATGGCCTTGATCAGGTTCTTACCTTGGTCTTACAATGTGTTATCTGTTCTCTTCACTGTATGTGTTTATTAGTGCCAATAAAAACAGAGTACCATATGTCTTCCACACAATGACTGTGAGAGCAAGCATGTCACTGAGTGTGCCGATGACGCACGCCCGCGGCAGACATCTCGGGCCATTACATCACTCTAAGTGCAGTACAGGGCATCTGGTTCAAGTCCAACTTGACTGATGTGGGCTCCCACAAAAGCTGTCACCAGTGAAGGCGAAAAAGTAAGAATTTGCTCTACTAAGGGAATAAGAAATGAAGTTACAAAACAAATCACATCAATTCCTTCACAGGCCGTTGTCATGCAAGTGTGCAATTTAATATATTCTCTTCGTTGGGGTGATGTAGAATCATGTAATAATTATTCCAATAAAAATTTATTTACCACATACACATTTGTCAAGAATTTAAACCACAACACGACCTACAATGTCTTGAGATACCAATCTTAGGAAAACACCTTGTTTTTTTCCAATCTAGTGTGACTGAAATATAAAGGAAGGAAATATAGACATGCAAGAGGGAGGCGGCCCTCACAAGGGCTGGTGGGGTACCTGGCCATAGTCACCACACCAGAGCCAGCCCAGCAGGCTTCCGGGCAGCCCTACAGCACCAGCAGTATGTAGCACTGCACACCTGCAGCTGTCGGCCACGGCTTGGCAGAGTGAGTGCACAGTGGACAAGCCTCTTGATCACCCAGGGCCAGTCAACCAACAGTGTGACTCTGTGAGCCACACAAAAGAGACCTCCTGGAGAAGGCCTCACAGTCCAGGTGAGCTCACATAAGGACCACGATGCACACCATAGGTTTGGGTCACCTCAAGTGTGGGAAGGTTCCACATGCGATATAAATACACTCCTTCATTGACCAACCTCTACAGCTTGACAGTCACACACAGATTCCATCTCCTGAGCTCAGAGCAGAGACCACATCGGCCAGCTGCCCTCCCATCTCACCTCCACCCTTACCACCCCAGCCTGGCCTGCATGAGACTGGCATCCAAGAGCCGCAGAAAGGATTCCAGTGGCCTCGATGCTTTTCTCTCTCTCGTATCTGACACCAGCATCAGCAAAAACTCAACCAGAAAAGTGAACCAGAATAAGAAAAATTCATCAAAAATGTTTTATAAACAAAACCACCAACTTAAGTAAAAGGGCCTACAGAACTAAAACTTTCTGTTTTTAATATTCTTATTTGGAACTGCAGGCCACCTTTCATTTAATTTCTAGGATACTGACCTGAACTTGGGCAAGAAAGAAAAAAAGGGGGAAATGATTTGTATAAAATCTGCCTTTCCAGGTTCTAGCAAGCTCCTAATCAGAAGCTTTGAGAAGAACCGAGTTTCCAGAAGGAAAGAATGTTTGTCTATACAGCAAGGAACAGGTGAGCACCTCGCCACAGCCTCTGCCTGGCCCCGCAGAGGGACCCACAGTGCTGTCCCTGACTGACAGGAGAAAGAAGCCATCCTGTCCCGCCTCACTACCCTCTTCCCAATAATGGCCAAGGTCACCACCTCCTCACAAATACAAAAACAGGACTCATGTTCACAAGGAGAAAAGCAGAACCACAGGGACCAAGGGAAGAAATCAAACTGGAAAGGAAGCACTGTGAAGGGAGCCACCGAAGACTGGGCCACGCCCACCTCTGCAGCACAAATGCTAAGCCTGCATTTGTGACTGCTGCTTTTTGCTAGCTTTTGGCAATGGCAAAGTCCCAGATTTGGTAGTGTCTTCTAGATGTCATGCCATAATGACAGTAGCAACAGCCTTGAACAGTTACTGCTCTGCTGTCCTGCTCTGCCAGCCCAGGAAATAGACAGTGGCACAGTGGCAATTCTGACTCTCCTCTGGGTGCCAGATGTGGAACGCATGAAAACCAAGGGACTTGTGGCTTCCCCAGGCACCTGCAAGCCCCTCGCCCCTCCCACAGAGTGTACCATGGCCAAGAGCAGCTCAGCCAACAGTGGCCCTGTGAGAGCCAAGACGGACCCCCTATGTGAGGAGGGACAGCGTGAGGCCTACAGAACACGGCATAGTAAACACAGACTGCAAGGACAAGGAAACAGCCTCAAGAGCGGGCGTCCACACATTCACACCTGCGCATGCGCTCAGCTGGTAGCACCACTGTCCCTCCTGTGCATGTTCTGAGTTAGGCCCTCAATGCGCCCCCATGGAGAGCACTGCTATGTGCTCGCTGAGCCTGACCTTCACTGTCACTCAACCTGTAAACCACAGCCTTCCCGGGAATACAGGGTCCCATCATCATCATTTTACCTCGTTCTCGGTCAAGGACGCAGAAGGAGACGAGCTTTTGCTAAACCCGAGAGCTGCAGATGCTGCTGCGGAAGCCCGGTTTCGCTTCTTCAGTGGTTTGCAAGCATCAGATAGATTTTTTGTTGCTGAAAAATAGTTTTGTTTATAAAGTAATGTTTGAAATCTTAAACCCTCAGCCTCTTGCTGCTATAAAATTACTCTTCAAATAAATGAAGTTCTACAAAGACTCTTCTGGGTCTCTTTGTCATATTAAGGGCTTAATTTTTTATCATGGAAAAATCTGAATGTAAATAAAAGCAGATAAAATGTACAGTGAACACCAGGTCCCCAAGACCAGGCCCCCGAACCATCAGGCCAAGGCCAGAGAACTCCATCCACACCTTGCACCATGTCCTGTTGACAGAGTATTCTGGAGCAAATTCCAGACATGTCATCTCATCCATAAAAAGCTCAGTGCAAACCTCTGAAGCAGTTAATAGACAACAACACCGCCAGCATACTTGAAAGTAATGACCCCTCTTTCTATCACTAAGGGCCCCCCAGTCGCACTGAGAGTTCCTGCTGTTTGCACATGTTCTTTAAAGAGACAGGCTATTTAACTCATTTTCAAAAACCAGCAAAGCACCTCACACAATTCAGGGAAAGCGGCTTTGCCAGTCTTCACTTCCTCAGGCTTATTCTCCCAGGAGCTGAAGATGGTTAGCCACCTCTGATAAACTGTCAGGCAGATTTCAATAATATAATTAATGAAAAAGGTAAAGGGGGTGTGATTACCCCTTTCAAAATTTGTTTTGATAAGCAGTTTTATTTTTTGGTACTGGGGATTGAACCCAGGGTACTCTCCAACTGAGCTGTATCCCAGCCCTTTTCAAATTTTGAGACAGGGTCTCATCAAGATGCCTGGGCTGGCCTTGCACTTTCGACACTCTTTCCTCAGCCTCTGGAGGGACTGGGATCACAAAGTGTTTCCACCCCACCCAGCATTAAGCTGACTTCTTTAACATGTGACAAACAAGCAACTACTAATGACTTTTACTCTTAGCTAAGGTGAACAGAGATTCAGGGTCCTCGAGGGATGGCTTTTGGCAACAACTGGTGACATCAAGTAAGAAATCTGAAAAAGTCTGGCTTAAATTACTCCTCCAGTAAAATTTCAAACAATAAAGTAAAGTAAAAATCAGCAGAAAAGTGACTTTAGTTAACCGTGCGTTAAGCCTTAAAACTCACATATCAAGGGACTTGGGTCAGCAGCATGAGTACCTCTCCCTTCTCACCCCATGGTCCCTCTGAGGTTGCCCGGGGTTCCTCTTACCCAGCACTCCTCTCCTCTGGCCCCCTCACTGAGGATCCCTGCTCACCCACCTGCCCGGGTATCAGAGAGACCTAAGCACATTACCTGCCTGGCTCCTGAGCGAGGAGGCTGCCTCCGTGGCCCTGTAAGAGCTGGCTCTGGCCATTTTGTCAGTGGTCGTCTCTCTCTGTCATTTAGAAAGAAAAAAGAAAGAAAGAAAGAAAAAGGGAGAACAAAGGAAAAGAAAGAAAAACATCTCCTAATGTGAATGAACACAGGTTGCTGAAAACTTGTGCAATGGAAACTTCTTCCTTGGGAAGTATGTCCCATACCCCAATTCCTTGGGAAGTGTGTCCCACCCAAGGCCACCCCATCTCTGGCTTCTCCTCTCTGGACTTCCTCTTTTTGCACCCCAACTCCACAGCTGTCTGCAGGGCAGGTGCAGGGCCCTGCCCAGGTCTGCTGTGGCTGCTCCCTTCAGATGCCTCCCACGAGGTACCCTGCCCTTGCTGTCTGCACTTCCCACTGAACCCAAGCAGGGTGTCCATTGAAGAAACCTAGCCTTCTACCCCAGAGGTCCAATCACCTCAAGTCAACCCCACCTGGCTCACTCAGTGCCGAGAGGACTAGTCTAACACACTACAATGAGGACCTTCAATTTTGAGATAAATTCCCAAGACCCAGTAAACTCCAGAAAAAAAAAAAAAAAAAAGAAAAAAAAACATCAACAAAACACATTTTCTTTTTTGGTCCTGGGGATTGAACCCCAAGGAAGGACTGCCTGCTGGGTCCACCTCTCAAGGAGGCTTGGCCCACACCTGTGCCCTGTGCCTGCCACATGAAACATAATCGATGCATATTAGGAATGACATGAATGTGCTCAGGTTCATGAAAATCTGACAGAGGATACACCACTACTTTGTTTTATATCATGTACAATTTCCTAAGCCATAGTTTTAGAGAAAAAATCCCATCTGGCTACTTGATGTGAAACTTCATATTTCAAAAGTTCAGGGCCATAGGTTTTTTTTAGGTATATTATTTACACCAATATTTCAAAGCAACCAATTTCAGTATGATCACCAGTAAAGACCTGCTTTAGGGGCTGGGGCTATAGCTCAGCAGTAGAGAGCTTGCCTAGCACATGTGAGGCCCTGGGTTTGATCCTCAGCACCACATACAAATGAGTAAATAGAATAAAGGTATTAAAAAAAAAAAAAACTGCTTTAGAGCTGGCGTCCAGAGAAGATATTAAGTATGCACTTCCTGATAACCTCAGTGACGCCCGGAGAATGTGACACAGCTTAAGCTGGACACCTGATCACTAATTGATCCCAACTGTTGATGGGCACTGAGAACACTGTGTTGGCCAGGAAAGTAAGGAAGGCCCTGCTTGCTCCCTTGAACTGCACACTTCCCACACCTTAAGAATTAAGACGCCGACGTGGCCCAGCAGTCTGACAGGAAAGACTATTTTCCATTCTTCCAAGTAACACAAAACAAAAAGGGCAGCATAATACAGTATCAAGCCGTACTCCAAATCATAAATATACAACTCCGTCAGAACCATTATTGAGTAAATGTGAATTAAAATATAAAGTACAAAGTCTGTCTAAACTCAGTTTAAAGAAATAGCCAACTGACGTTAGAGATGGCCGAGGCAGGCCTTGCTAGAAAAGGACTCATGTCTGCCCCCAGGCACAGTAAACTGCTGTTCCTCAGCTCCCTGCCAGGGCTGAGGCAAGCTCTGCCCCTGACAGATGTGGGACACGGGGGTACAGGGCCTGGGGCTGCCAGCGGGCCAACTGCCCCCTTTAGGTTGCCATCAGTACTGCCCACATTGCCTAGGACCCCCACTGAGTAAACAGTATCATGAATTACTAACAGACTCAAGAGGTTCCTAAAACACGATTTCAATGCCTGGAACTGTTTTTATTTATTTATTTATTTGTTTGTTTGTTTGTTTGTTTGTTTATTTATTGGTACTGGGGTTGAACTGAGAAGTACTCTACCACTGAGTGACACCCTCAGGCCTTTTTATTTTGAGACAGGGTCTTGCTAAGTTGCTTAGGGCCTCAGTAAGTTGCTGAGCCTGGCCCTGAATCTGCAATCCTCCTGCCTTAGCCTCCTGCATTGCTGGGATAACAGGTGTGGCCACTGCACTGGGCCAGATTCTTTTAGTTTTTACTGAAGTTTAACATACATCTCTAATGGATTTTCATATCAGCTCACTGAACAACTGAACACTGAACAGTAAGTCCAACAGACAAGAGTCTGCAGTTACATGATGCTGGGGATAGAATCCAGGCCCCTCAACTGTGCCAGGCAAGTGCACCACCAGCGAGCTATATCCCCAGCCCAAGAGGTTTCTTTTGTTTTGTTTTTAATGTTTTAATTGTAAATGGACATAATACCTTTATTTATTTATCTTTATGTGGTGCTAAGGATCGAACCCAGGGCCTCACACGTGGTAGATAAGCGCTCTCCCATTAAGCCACAACCCCAGCCCTCCAAGAGTTATTTTTAACATGTCATTTTATCCAATTTAAAAGCTTATCCAATTTAAAAGCAATTTATAAACTCCCAGGGTTTGGGTGCTATTTCCCACAGCCAAGAGGCAGCATCTCTGTCACCCTGAGGATAGGCACTGCTTTCTTCAGTAGCCTTCTCCCAGGGCTCTGGAAAAAGAGTAGGCTTCGGCGCTGAGCAGCACAGGGAGCTCAGAGAGCCGCTGCCTGCCTCCCAAGCCCCAAGAACCACACTTTCCTAGGGGCCAGGCAAACCTGGAACATACTTACCTTCCGGAGACTATGCTTGTCTGTCCTGAGTCTTTTCCTGGGAACATCCTCAACGTCAATATCTTCTGAAGGGTCCTCCGTCCTCTTTGTGTGGGTTCTTTTCTTCCCGTTAATGTTACCTTGAAATAGGAGATGGGAAAATGCAAGTGAGAAACTCCACGTGCTGCTCTCCGAAGTACAGGACCCTGGCCAGGGCAGTGGACGTGCAAGCCACCCTAGGGGAAGTTTCCAGCAACTCTGAAATCCCCAGGTCCTATGTTTCACATACAGAATCTCCTTATACCAAAACACTTGGGGACTGAAAATATACCTTAGAGATTATCATATTTGTACTTATTATCATTTTATTTTAACCTACTGGAGTATTAAATTTATACATAACCCAGTATTTGCTTACTAACATTCAAAGACTGAGAGAATACCCAATGAACTTTAGAACAATCTGCTACCACTTATGCATTCTCTTACAGAACATCTAAGTACACCACTACATTTTTATCTACAAAGTCCTTACTCTTCTTTTTAGTACCAGGGATTGAACCCACAGGCACTTAAACACTAAGCCATATTCCTAGCCCTTTTTAATTCTTTTTTTAAAATATTTTTCTAGATGTAGATAGACACAATATCTTTATTTTATTTATTTATTTTTATGTGGTGCTTAGGGTTAAACCCAGTCCCTCACGTGTACTAAGCAAGCGCTCTACCACTGAGCCACAGCCTCAGCCCTTTATTTTTTATTTAGAGACAGGGTCTTCCTTAATTGCTTAGGGCTTCGCTAAGTTGCTGAGGCTAGCTTTGAACTTGCCATCCTTCTGACTCAGCCTCCCAAGCCACTGAGATTAAATGTGTGTGCCACGACCAGCACACCCAGCCCATTTTAAATATTTTTTACATTGAGACAGCATCTCACAAGGTTGCTGAGTCTGGTCTTAAACTTGCTATCCTCCTGCCTCAGCCTCCTGAGCAGGTGGGATTACAGGTGTGCACTCTGTGCCTGCCACACATTTTCTACTTGTGTGCTTGACTATCCACACAGTCAAGTCTCAAGATATCACTAATCCCCAAGAAGATGTGCAAACAGGACTGGCCTAAAAACAAATCAGGTGGACAACACAAGTGCAGACCCTGGAGACAACCAGCTTGGATGTGCCAGTGTTTATTTTTAGAGGTTCAGGATTTCTTATTAACAGACTCTCATCAACTTCTTCAGGACACTGTCACCCTCAAACTCACTGAGTACACCAGCACGGGGTACTCAGGCCCCTAGCGAACAGCAGGCCTCTGGAGGAGGCACCAGAGAGGCCCCACATGCCAAAACAGCAACAGAGTGGAAGCCAGGATGGGGTGCTGAGCAGCCAGTGCACAAGTTGCCCACCTCCAGCTGCAGGTTATGTAGTAGGGCCCAGTTCTGTCCCCCAGCAGACTTGGGCTGGCCATGAAGTCTGCATGGGAACAGGCCTACAGAGCAGAGGACAGCAGGGTCTTAAAGTCATAGCCTGAGCACAAGCACAATGAAGCCCAGTCTGCCCCACTTGCCAGAACCTCCCTAGCAGGTCTGCCACTAAGCCTCGCTCAAATACAAGCAGCAGCATCTTCCTATACCTATCTTCCCACCGGGAGGCAAGCTCCTGGGCCTGCCACGAGCACCTCGTGAGCACTGCCCCTCCACTGGGATGAGGCAGCGGCAGCTGTTCATGGAAGCGAATAACATGGCATCCACGTGAAGTCTGCAGTGAGACAGTGGGACAGCTGGCACACAGCGATGGCACACCATGCTGTGGGCGGCACCAGGTTCCCCTGGAAGCCAGAGTTCAAGGGCACCCAAAGACAGCATGCTCCTGATGGACACTGTGATAGAAACCCACCATCACCCTTACTATCTACCCAGTGCTCAGGGAAAGCCCAAGTGGCAGACGGTGACACACAGGCAAATTTACTCACTCTTTAAGGATGAGCAACTCTGGCTTTGGGAAAGCCCAGCTCCTTTTTAAATAGGGTACCCCTGCACAGAACCACTCCTCTCAAGCAGCGTCTGCTGCAGAGGCAGCTAGCTTACCTCTAGGGTCAACATGCAGACCCTGTGTGTCTTGGGCTCTAAGCTGCAGCCCTTGCAGCACACACCAAGCAGCGTGAACAAAAGGCCAGACCAACACAGTCAGTTGATGTGGAGATCTAAAAAGTCCCAAATAATACCTGTGAGGGAAGGAGGTGCCACTGTGCCTGTGTGAACACTGTCAGCATAGAGGAGCCACTCCTGCACAGCCCAGCTCACAGGGCCTGCACCTCCTGTCAGCTGAGTCTTGCAGCACTATGTCTGGTTGCTCCAGAACTCCTCAATGATGAACCTTGACAATGCATATTTTCTGTACCTTTTCACCCAAAGATGTCACGCCTATTTTTTACATTAAGATGGCAGTTTTCAGTCAAACATTGTGATGCACACCTGTAATCCCAGCAGCTCAGGAGGCTGAGACATGAGGATCCATGTTTCTAGCCCAACCTCAGCAACTTAGTGAGGCCCTAAGAACCTCAGCAAGACCCTGTCTCTAAATAAAATGGAAAGCTTTAGGAACATGGCTCAGTGGTAGGGCACATACTTAGCATGTGGCAGGCGCCATGTTCCAGCCCCAGCCCCATAACAGGAAAAAATTTTTAAAAAGGCGGTTTTCCACAACTTGTGAGTCTGGGAACACACAGACCGCAAACCTGACACTACTGCATGTCTTCCAAGTCTTACATTGTTCTCTCCTTTACCTTGTCACTTCCCCAAGTAACACTTTCTATTTTTTAAACTGAAAGCCCAGAAGGAACCAAAGGACACACAATCCAAGGTCAATCCCGTCACCCCCTCACCTGCAAGGTCTCAAGCAAACAAGCCAAGAACTGCCCCTCTCTGGGCCTCACGAGGCCTAGCCTTCGAAAGCAGGCCCGAGAGGAGCCGAGCACAAGTCAAGACTGGATGGGCTGCTTGGGCAGCTCCAATGCCAGGCCACAGGCCTGAAGTCAGACCTGCCCCTGCAAGCCTGGGGTCCTAGAAATGGCCTGGCTCCCTTCCTTCTTCTGTCCTCTCCCACAAAAACCTCTCTCGTGACTACAATGGCCAGAACACCTGCTCCCCAAGAACAATAGCAAGGGACCTGCAGGCCAGCAGAGGACCAGAAGACACAGCTCCAGGACAAGAAAGAAAGCACAGACAGCAGAGGCTCACGGCAGGAACATCCTGCCTGCGCCCCAAGGGTGGGGTTCAGCGGCCGGCTGCACACACAGGCCGCACATTACCAGAGTCTTCCTCAGCCGGGGTGCAGGTCACGAGGGCAAACTTGGTGTTATAGCGTGCCTTCTGTTTTTCATTGAGCATGTTCCACTGGGAGCTCAGCAGTTCTTCAATCTCCTCGCCTGAGGCATCAGGGTGCTCAGCAACAACCTGTGAGCAAGCAGAGGAAGCAGAGAAGGCCTGATCACCAACTCACTCTCCTGCTTTGCACAGATGAAATGTATAGCCCTTTCCAACTTAGCATGTGGCATTTTTATTCCTGCATCATGGAGCTTTTTCTCAGAAAAAACTAAAAGAAAAATAACACTTAACTAATGTTGTGATTCATTGAGAACTCATTGAGAATACTGATAAATGGTTAAAAATAAATAAAAACATTACTTTTCCAAAATCACTAAATCCATTTTAAGTCAGTTTTCTATACCCCCAAGACGTCAGTAGTGAAGCAAGGCCACAGAAGCGCTTCCCCCAAGCCTACAGTGAGGCCCTAGCCAGGCTTCCTCTCAGGGCCCAGCACCCAGGCTCCATCTTCCAGTGCCCACCCCAGAGAAACAGTAAAAGTGGTCCAGCAATGAGGGGTTCCATACTCCTGCCCCAGTGCTTCAAGACCATCACTGCACAGCGCAGAGACAGGGCCTCCCTGCCCCTCCAGCTACTCAGCACCAGCACCCCAGGACTGGCTAGCAACACAGACCCCCAGGCCCCTCCCAGATCTCCTGGCCAGGAGCTAAGAATCATTTTTGTATTTTTTCAGAGGCTAAAAAAAAAGAAGAGTACTTCACTTCACGCAAAAATTACAGAAAACTCAAAGATTAGTGTCCACAAACAAAGCTTAATGGAGGGGGCTGGGGTTGTGGCTCAGTGGTGGTGCACTTGCCTAGCACATGTGAAGCACCCACTCCTGCCCCAGCGTCCTCAGCACCACATAAAAATAAATAAATTAAAGTTAAAATTCTTAAAAAAAAAAAAAAAAAAAAAGCTTCATGGGAACTCAGTCACAAGCTGGTGTTGTCGTTCTGCCTGGGGTTGTTTTCACACTGCAACACCACTGAGACAGAGACCTCATGGATGGCAGAGCCCCAGGATGACACTTTTCTGACCAGCAGAGCCCTACCAGCACTTCTGGGACCAGATGGGATTCCAATGCTGGGCGCTGGGCTTTTGTGAACGCAGGCAAGTGAAGGTGTAGAATGTGAGCAGCGTCCGCATTCAGAGCATAAATGTTAGCTGGCTGCCATCACTACCTGGATCTACCACTTGCCCAGTCAACACCCGTACCTGCCTCCAAACACAAACCATGCCCTCCTCCATCCACTCTCCCACTTCCCCCCAACCTCTGCTCTGCTACAGCCTGTTAACTAGACAGGGACAGCCAGACCACCTCCCCATTTCACCTTTCCAAATGAAGGTGAGCAGCAACTTGCAGACACTCCTAGCCTGACAGCCTGCAACCTCCCACCTCAAGGACACCTTCTGCAGTTTCAAGTCTGGTTCTGGCTCCAAGGCACCATAAGGGTTCTCTCTTCCTACCCGTGCCTGGGCATTCCCTGCCCCACTAACACCAATCCTGTCATTTGACTTGGGTGTCTTCCCCTTGGCTAGGCATGGCTTTCTGTCCGTCTGCCTGCAGCCTCACCTGCTGCATGAGCTCACCCCTCCCAGCTCAGCAGGCACCAAGATCTCAACCTTCCTCCAGCAAAGGCTTCTGTGCTGCGTGTCAGCTCCGCAGGCACAACCGCGTGGACAACAATGCCCTCCTTGGCCACCCATCCCTGCCCCAGTGTCCTAGCTCAGATCGTGCTGTGCTCCCAGCTGCCTCACTAAACAAGACTCCTGAGTCCCCCCAAGGCCACCTTCCTCCTGCTTGTCATCCTGCACCACTCAACATTCTTTATTTATCCACTTCCATTCAGAACATCACATGCACAGATCTGAATTTCAGCAATCAACCTCCCGGATCTTGATCCTGTACATCTATCTCCTTGACATTCCCAGGCCAAAGAGGCTAGAACCCTGTCCA
The DNA here is from genome assembly GCF_048772815.1 of Callospermophilus lateralis. Lineage (NCBI taxonomy): Eukaryota > Metazoa > Chordata > Mammalia > Rodentia > Sciuridae > Callospermophilus > Callospermophilus lateralis. The sequence continues at coordinate 1,483,590 of NC_135312.1, read as the reverse complement.
CTCCTGGGGCTAAGCCCCCATGACTCTGTGGGAGGCCTCTACATCATGTGACCAGCATTTTCCTCTCCTGATTGGTTTGAGGCACTGTGGTCATTTCCAGTGATGTGGTCACTTCCAGTGATCTGGTCACTTTCTTTCTTTCTTTTTTTTGTTTTTAATTAGTTGCTCATGACAATACAATGATCTTGACATATCATACATTTGAATCAAACGGGGTATGAATTCTCATTTTTCCAAGTGTACAGGTTGATCTGGCCACTTTCAAGTGGCTGTAGACGGCAGCCTCCATCTTGAGAGCAGTAAAAATGTAACAAATGTGCCTTCAAGCACAGGTGTGCCTTCCCGCAGCCCCATGGGTGGAGCTATGCTCACCTGTTCCTTTACAATATTACCTCTTGCCCTGTATGGAATAGAAAGTTCCATGGAAACACCCTTTGTGTGTCCCCTTCTCTTACTGTGCCCTTGGGTGTGGCCTACCTAGGTGTCAGTTAACCTGCTGACAGCATACTCAGGAAGCTAGACTCAGACCCCTAAAACCTGACCCCTTGCCTCATTTGAATGGCTTCTCTTCAATAAAAAGGGTCAGCATGCGCTCTCTTTCTGTGGACCCTTCAAGGTCAGAGAAGCCGTCACAGGACCTCCAAAATAAAAAGGTGTCTCTGTCTCTTGTGTGGTTATTTTGCGCAGCCCAGTTCCCCCGGAGTGACCTTGAGTGTTTTTGTCAATGGGAACCCGACACAACTCCACGAGGACTTCAAAGATCCCATAAGACTCCACGCTGCTTCTCTGGCACTTTCATCTCTCACCCAACCTCCTGCAAGCGACATAGTGGGCAGTCCCCAGAAGGCTCATGCTCCTCCCAGCACTCCCCACTGGCTCCGCAGCACCCACAGCAGGTTTCGGCCACCAGGTTACTGTGAGGGGTGTTCACAGAGTTCTGTGGCAGGAACCACAGGCAAATGGCAATAGAACCCTCCCTACATCAGGTGCTCATTGTCTCTGCTCTTCACCTCTCTCCAGCTTAGACGCTTCAGGGGAACATGGACAGCATCTTCGCCAGAAGCCTGGGCTGCTAAAGCAAGGGCCACGCACTCAAATCCACCTAACAAGGCCACATCCGGACAGACTGGGACCAAGATCTTACCCATTTCCATGGTGTCAGTAGAAATCATGCTGTGAACTTTGAATTCTAATGAATTCCAGGATGGCAACGTTCTGTATAGCCCTTTCTCACCATGCAGGGCAGCAGCAGTGAGTGCCGCTTGGTTGGCTCTCATTGGTGAGAGAAACCAATGCCACCACCGTGCACCATGAGGCAGAGCAGCCTGCTGGGCAGGTAAGGCACACTCAGTGCATTTCCACGCATGGAATTTTCAACTGGGGTGGTTCATCAGGCCAAGATCCATGATAAAGCCAGGAGTTCCTGTGGCTCGACAGTTGTGGGCTCTGAGCTCACGCATGCATGTGCACAGTCAGGGCCATGCCCGATTCTGCTTCCTGCCTGCAATGCCACTAGTAAAGGAGAGGCTTTCACCTGTGGGCTCAGAGCAGTCAGCCACAAAACAGGATGAGGTAAACCGTGGAGCATCCTGAGCACCAGGTACGAGTCTGCACTGACGGGTGGCAAGCGCACAGCAGCTGCTTCTGCATCTTTACTAAACTGTTTCCGACATACCACAAGAGCATGGAAACCACCAAGTGCCTCCTAAGCCACAGGTAACTGAGATCACACTTGTGCCACTGAGGACAGCCGTTCCTCCCAGAGCACACACCTCCCACCACAGCCGCCCCCGTCCCCTGTCCCCCATCCCCAGTCATGTTGACTCAAGGGCGTCCTTTTGCTGCTGGACTCCAGAGGCAAATGCTGCAGCACCTGCACCCTCAGGCTACCCTTGAGGCCACCCTCTGATGTTCACACCCCAACCTGTCAGCACTGGCAGGTCTACTGAGTTCTTTAAGTTGCCCAGGGTCCCAGAGTGGTGTCCAGAGCAGCCATCTCACCCTGTTGGCCTGCAGCTCTTTCTCATGCACTTCCACTACTTGGAAGTCTACTCCTAGGCCCTGTTCTGGGCGGTGTCCCCGCCCTATGTGTCCCCAGCATTAGTGTCAACATCTTCACAACAGAACTCCCTATCTAGTCAGGCGGCCCTCTGGCCACATTAGCATTGCTCACACTGGTAGGTTCGCTGTGTCAGCACTCAATCTGTAGATTATAAGAGGGAGCCAACAACTGCAGAATCCTGACCTGCCCAGCGGTGAATACATCTAGGTTTCTCCAAAGCCACACACCATTCCACACATCTGTTCCTCGGAAACGCAAATCTTGTCTCTTCTTTTTAAACACTATATTTCCTCTTTGTTGCTGTCCTCAGGCAGTGATCACATCTCCACAGCCTTGGTGAACTCCTACTAACCTTAAAGACTTCCTGCATCTCCCACAGGGAGCTCAGCAAGCCAGCCCCGCTCACCTTCCTTCACCATCTGCCTCTCGGCTCCCTCTTGCCTTGCGCACTGCCGCATGAAGCTCCTAGTACATGGGGAAGGAAGCAAGCAGTCCCACTGGTGCTGTTAGTGGGGCTTCGGTACCGTCATCGGAGGACCCCTGCGAGGACATCTGACACTTCAATGGACTCAAAGAGTTCCCTTCCACTCCTTTTTTCATAACAAAGCTGACTTGCACCAAACGTCTTTGCTCCATCAGTGCAGACGGTCGATTAATCTGCTACACAGAGAATCACAGTGACGGATTTTCTGTCCTGAACTTTGGCTTTCACTCCTTCTGGAGAGGCACTGCTCAGATGCTTTCTCTGGAAGATCCTAACTCCTGGGCAGGGACACAAGCGCCATTTACATATCCCTAGAGCTCCTCATGGCCCCACTCTGTGCTGAGCCGCCTGCCAAGGAGCAGGCACTGACCACACACCCAGGGACAGTGTCTGGGGAGGACTCTGCTTCCCACTGGAACCTCAGGTACCATGTTAGGTGTGGACTCCTGAACAGAAAGTTCCTGAGAAAGTGAAGTCACAAAGAACACTAGTTGTAGACTAGAACCCACTCACTTCATGTGACCACACCACCAAACCGGGAGTCTCAATTCCTTATGGTGGAGCCAAAGATCCTCTGCCTTATCAGAACCACCAAGCAGGTCGGTAAGTGCTTCACTCACTATCTACTGCTGCCCGTGCCAACACCGTAGGATACGTCCTCAACATCCCGATGTGGAGACATCAGCTTCACAGGTGAGCAGGGCCGCGCCAGAAGCCTCAGGACAGCCATCTACAGCAAAGGCTCACCTGGAGCTAGACGCTGAGGCCAAGAGTGCCCCAGGGAAGCCCACCCCCTGAAAGGAACATGGGCAGCAACTCAGGGGCAAAGGCAGGCAGTCTTGATCCCAAGGGGTCAAAATGGCTGCTTCTGCCCAACAGCCAAGCAGCAGCCAGCCATGCACAGGAATGCCCCCCAACTTGGACACTCGGGCATATGAAGCACACCTCAGAACCCATCTGAATACTGACCTCATCCCTGTGCTTTTGACAGAAGACCAAAAACTGGGCAGCTGCATCTCCCTTCCTGCTCCTTGGAGTAGAGGGCATGGCCTTTTTCCTCCCAGGAGGAGAACCCACTCCTCTTTTGGGGTCGGCCTCTACCATCTTTTGAGGAGAACTCTTTTCTGTGCCAGGGTCGCTCTCCTGGTGCTCTGCAGAGCTGGACCGTTTGACTCTCCGCCTTCTCTTCATAGGAACACCCTCCTCTCTCATGGGCCCAGGGTCTGCAGCAGCTTCCTCACTGGGCCCTGTGGACGCTGCCATTTCTCCGGAGGTCTGCACAGCAAGGCCAGCCTCCTTAGCCACCTGTGGGTTGAGGTGCAGCTGACCCCCCACATAGAGGAAGGTGAACTTGGCTTTCCGCTCTTCCACGGACATGCCTGCGGCTTCCTCTGCCTGAACAATGCCCATTTCCCACTGGGCCCTCAGTTTCCCTGAAATAGGCTTCAACAGCTGAAAAGAAGCAAAAGACATTAAAAGAGTTTTGCAGAGACATAAAAGGTAGCTGACTTTAAAAGAGACTTACAGTTCAGATACATTTAGAAATCAGAAGTGATAACTCAGATTAATAATTAACTTAGAGGATTTTTAAACAGAACTGAGCCAATAACTATTGTTTCTTTAAACTAGAAATCAATTCCAATTGCATTAACTTATGTAATCTATTTTTTTAAGAGAGAGAGTGAGAGAGAGAGAATTTTTTTAAATATTTATTTATTTATTTATTTTAGTTATCAGCGGACACAACATCTTTGTTTGTATGTGGTGCTGAGGATCGAACCCGGGCCGCACGCATGCCAGGCGAGCGCACTACCGCTTGAGCCACATCCCCAGCCCAACTTATATAATCTATATATACATAAAGGATAATAAAAACTATAAAACAAGTTATTTCTGGGAGTTAACAAATGAGTAAAGGAGAAATAAGTTGTCTGCAAGTTTGTCACTTGCCAAATGTCACAGTATATTTGGTCAGAGTGAACAACAACAATTTAAGAAGCAATTTCAAGCAATTATTAAGTTCAAAAGAAACAACTTAAATGATAAAACGTGGACTGAAAGTACATGAAAAAAATGTCTATCACCTTGGTTTTCTCAGCTTTCGTGGGTGCCAGCTTGGCACTTTCCTGGCATAATTTTTCGAACTGTCCTTCTCCTTCAAAAGCTACGAGGCTCTTCTCAAATATCCAAGCTCTCTCTGGGGCATCACCAAAGAACTGTACGTGATACTGGCGTGCACTTTTTTTCTGACCTGATTTTAAGACAAAACGTTAGAACATCAATGTTAAAACTAGGGATGAAACTAGGCAAAGCATACTGTCACTCTGAAGCTGTTCACGCGAGCCCATTGGCCACAGAGGGAGCCCTGGCTTCCTGTGCCCACCATACTCTGACAAAAACAGAGGGAGCACAGGCTGCTGGGAAGGAAGGGGAGGACGTGTGCTCCTTCACCTGCTGCCTCTCAAGGCCTCGAGGTGCCAGACAACCAGAGAGGGCAGAGCAGCAGTAAGGGGCTTGGCCAGGGGCAGGGTCCACGACCCACCCATCCTGACAGCTGGCCATCCCTTGCTCACCGCGCCTGGAGAGAGGGCACACAGCCTCTGAGAACACTGCAACCACAGCAAAGCTTCGCCCTCAGACACCCACTGCTGTCACTCTCAGGTACAGGAAGAAGCCCAACACAGCTAGGAGCCAGGTGAACAAAGAGACCACTGGCCCCCAAAACCAAGGAGGGGCAGATGCTGCTGAGGTGGAGTGAGAGCTGAAACAGGTAAGCCAGCAGGAGGGCAGGTCTCTGGGCTGAGGGAGGGAGGGAAGATGGTCCCCTTATGCACTGGGTTGGCCACAGGAAATCAAAGCAGAGTTCCTGGGGAATGAAACACCAAGGAAAGTCTCTGCATGATGTCTTAGAAACGTCCCACTGTGTGGCTGTTGCCAGGCCAGAAACCAGAGTCGCCCACTCACGGTTGCAGGAAGTGCTCAACACACTGTGCTCTGACACAGGCCCCAGACGGAGCACTCGGGATTAGGGACACCTTCACTTCAAGGAGGTCAAACACACAGGAAGTCCTGGGCAGCCTCAGCAGGGCCACAGACATGGGGCAAGACAGAAAAGACACCCAGAGAAACACCTAAAAAATGCTACAAAATGAGACACAGAAAAGGAAACAGCCAACTACAAAAATACAATTCATCAAGAAGGCTGGGTAGGGCTGGAGATGTGGCTCAAGCGGTAGCGCGCTCGCCTGTCATGCGTGCGGCCCGGGTTCGATCCTCAGCACCACAACAAAGATGTTGTGTCTGCCGAAAACTAAAAAAATAAAATATTAAAAAAAAAAAAAAAAAAAAAAAAGAAGGCTGGGTAGACAAAGATCTCCCACAAAAGCCAGTCATCCCAGTGACTCAGGAGGCTGAGGTGGGAGGATCAAAGTTTGAGGCCAGCCTCAGCAAGACCTTATCTCAAAATAAAAAGGGCCAGGGTATAGCTTGGTGGTACAGCACCCTGGATTCAATCCCCAGTATCTGGGGATGGGGAGGATGGTGGCCCAAAAATCAGTATTCTAGGAAAAAATGGAGTAAAACCTTCAACTCTCTGAGGGGAATCATTCTTAATGCAAAACTCCATACCTAGCTAAACCATAATGAAGCATGAGGACAGAAAACCAGCTTGATCTGAACAGCAGGGACTCAAATGTACCTCCTATACACACTCTTGGAGGATATCCAAAACGTACCTGGAGGCTGGGGCGTAGCTCAGTGGGTGGGAACGCTTGCCTGGCTGGACCCCAGCACCACAGGACAGATGAGCAAAGAGGCCAACCGCGAAAGAGCACAGAGGAGCACAGCACCACATGCCACTCAGCAAAGGGTGCCCATGCCAAAGGGCAAGAGCGCAGCAGGCAAGGGAAGAAGGGCACTCCGAGGCCCACAGGGGAAAGACAGGGACACCTCCACACAGAGTCCTGGTCACAGCCCAGGGTTCAGAGACAAGCCAAAGGGCAGAAAAGAGGGGCTCAGACATCAGTTCTTACTGCTCTTGTTTTTTTGTTTTGTTTTGTTTTGTCTTGTTTTCTATTTGTAGATGGACACAATGCCTTTATTTTTATTATTTATTTTTATGTGGTGCTGAGGATCAAACCCAGGGCTTTATGTGTGAGAGGCAAGTGCTCTACCACTGAGCTACAATCCCAGCCCGAGTACATAGTTTTTTAAGAAAGCAATAACTCCAGGAAAAACAAAAGGTTGTCCAAGAAAGAAAATGTAACTATAGAACACAACTTTTCATCAAATAATATTTATATAATCCAAGTTATGTAAGTAGTTCTTCAACGGAAATTTTAAAAGTACCTTAATCATATGTAGAAAACAGGAGAAAGAAATAGAAAAAGGGTGAAGAATTAATCTTCATTTCCATAATAAAAAGTCAGCAGAAAATATATAAGATGATAAAAACTAGCAGTTGAAATCAGAAGAGAAGGGGGCTGGGATTGTGGCTCAACGGTAGAGCACTCGCCTAGCACATACAGGGAGCTGGGTTTGATCCTCAGCACCACATAAAAATAAAATAAAGGTTTTGTGCCCAACTACAACTAAAACAAAATATTTTTTTAAAAAAATCAGAAGAAAAGAGAGTTTAATGAGTTAAAAAAAAAAAATTACCTTTGGGGAAAGGGGGAAAAGTAGGGGATGAATTTTCACAATTAATCTGAGCATAATTTTTTAGGATAACTTTTAGGTTTTTGTTTGTTGTGTTTTTTGGTATGAGGGATTGAACCCAGGGGAGCTTAACCACTAAGCCACATCGCCAGCCCTTTTTATGTTTTTATTTTGAGACAGGTTCTCACTAAATTGCTAGGCTGGCTTTGAACTTGCAATCCTCCTGCCTTAGCCTCCCAAGCCACTAAGAATTACAGGTGTGCGCCACCACACCCAGCTTTTAGTTTTTATTTATGTTATTTTTATATTAGGATGTGTGTGTGTGTGTGTGTGTGTTTATTTGTGTGTGTGTATTTATTTGTGTGTGTGCTAAGGATCAAACCCAGGGCTTTAAACATGCTGCACAAGCATTCTGCCCCTTTCAGTACAAACTGATTTGTACAAAGTATGCAAATTAATCTGGAAATGCCTAAAATTCAAGAATATCAAGCAAATTGTGACTTCTTCCATTATCTTAATAGTTGAAAAAAACTTCTTATTAATGAAAATGAATAGACAGATATGATACATGTTGTGGCTGTTATATAATGATAATTTTTAAGTTCTTCCCTAACTAGAAATTTGATAATATTACCCAGTTTTCTCCTCTTTTATGAGTATCTTTAATCTAGCTGAATTTCATTTTTTAATTTTTTAAATATATATTTTTTCGGGGCTGGGGATGTGGCTCAAGCGGTAGCGCACTTGCCTGGCATGCATGCAGCCCAGGTTCAATCCTCAGTACCACATACAAACAAAGATGTTGTATCTGCCGAAAACTAAAAAATAAATATTAAAAACTTCTCTCTCTCTTTCTTTAAAAAAAAATATATATATATTTTTAGTTGTAGTTGGACACAATACTTTTATTTATTTTATGTGGTGCTGAGGCAAACCCAGGGCCTCGCATGTGCTAGGCATGTGCTCTACCGCTGAGCCGCAGCCCAGTTCCTAGCTGAATTTCATTTCTGGTTCCAGTTGAGAGGTGAGTATCTCATTGTCCTATTTTATTCCAAAATTAACCAGCTGTCCCAGCAACACAGGTTAATAACCCTTCCTTGCTTGCTTGCCAATCTCTGATAGCCACGAATCATAGTCTTAAGACAATGGCTGCCACTGACTCCCTCTGTGGTCTCCTTGAACCGTCCTGATGTCAGGCTGTGCACTGTGCTCCCTTGCTCCCCGTCACGCCTCATTAAACTGCAGGTGGCCCTGTGGCTGAACCAGTCTCTCTCTCCAGATTCTGTAGAGCCTGTGGAATTGACAGCAGCCATTCCTGCACTCAGGACTCCACAAAGAGACAAAACTGCCTCAGAGGTGAAGCTCTAGGAAGCAAGAGAAGCCTTGAAGATGCCAACAAGGTCTGGTGTCTACAACAATAACAAGAACAGCACACAAAAGCCACAAGGACAAGAAACCAGGGCTCCATGCCTCAGTTTCCCAGTTCAGCCCCAACGCAGATAATGCAGACACTGAGAGATCTAGCCACAGAAAATGCATATCCACTGTGCTAGTGAGAAAGTGTTTTTAACCAGCTTTGTATAAGCAAGTAAAAATCCCCAGACACTGGTGCCAAGCAGACAAATGATATGGAAGTCAGAAGATCTGTTGTGCAGGGCCCAGGCTCAGTTTTGGGAGTGCAGAAGTGAAACCCCTCACACACATGCACATGTGCCTGCACCAGAACTGCACAAAGGTTCAGATCCCACTTGACCAACACGTCCTCTTTCACCTTAGGTCTAGGTGCCCTGAGGTATACCCTGGAATTTCTGCAGCCTCTTGGGAAGGATTCCTTCAATTCTGGCAAAGCCAGGATACCAAAGGTCCCCCAGGGAGATGGAATAGAAGCCAGTTAGAGGCCCATGTCCTGTGGAGCATACCTGCACTAGGGCCCCACAGGACAGGAGGCAGAGCAGGGCACAGGTGGTACACTCAGGTCCTCTTCACCCTGAACTCAACCCCTTCCTGGTACGGCAGAAACCATACCCTTGCCAGGAGGCACCATCATCCCCCACCCACAAAGAGCCACCTGTTCCCACAGCCAGCTGACAAGCCAGAAATGCCACCAGCATGAAGACCCAGACCAAGTAGGAGCAATGTCACCATTCCTGGAGAGCTCAGGCCTCTGGCAGAGACTGGGGAACACATGTGCCACTGAGGTTCCACACAAGGCTGACCAATGAGCCTGGCCCAGCCATAGTCTGGCTGCCCACATCTTGAAGGACGCAGAGGTCAGAGGACACCAGCAAGCTCAGCCCAACTCTGTACTGAACACATCTCACCTCCTTCAAACCAAACTAAAACTTCCCTGTAGAACTTTCCAGAAGAATCTAACCACCACCTGACCTTTTGTTTACATTTCCTTCAATACATATGTATGGGCAATCCAATTATTTAGGTACTTGCTGTGAATTGGTAACATATTACACTCTAAAATGTTCCTCAGCTGTTCCTGGCACCAATTTATCCACTCAAGTTTCATCAAGATAAAGTGATCATTTCTACCGGTCTTTCCCTCTTCACACAGGCCTGATTAATCTGGATGCTTTTAAAACTCAAATTTAGTATAAAATACCATTTTGAAAATCATGCTGAAAAAAACAATCACTACATGTAGTACATTTTTAGACATAAAGTCTGAAAGTCATTCAAGGCAAAGACCTTCCTCCTTTGACACTAACTGGCCACCTGAACTGCACACTGAAGAGCTGCCACATGTCACACCTGCATCCATTTCTAACCTCAGAAAACGCTGAGAAAGCCAACTCTGGTAGTTCTATTGAAAGAAGCGCAAGCAAGAGGCCTGGGGGCGCAGGAAAAAGGTGTAGGAGGGGTGCCATACCTTTGAGCTTGGTGTAGTGGTGCAAGAGTGGGTCAGCAGAAACCATGCAGGGCCACCAGGGGTAGCCCGACACTTTGGACCACACTAAGTCACCAACGTTGTACTTCAACAGCTGATCTTTGTCTCTGCCTGTGCTTGGACAGGATTCCTTCTTAACTGGAATCTGAAGATGAATAACAAAAGACAAACATTAACACAACCAATTACTACCCTCAGTCCAGCCTTCCACCTGTGGAAGACCAAGATTAATCCAGCTATAGGTTCAAAACACATGTGGAGGGCCAGGGACATAGCTCAGCCTACTATGTGGCAGGCTGGGTTCTATCCTGACACTGCAAAAAGTAAAGATCATACACACACGGCCCCCAAAGGAGTGTGTTCCCCTTGCTGTTTTAGGCCATGGCAACTATATGCCTCCCCCCTTCCTCTAAAAAGCAGTATAGTGCCTGGCACACAGTAGGTACTCAACAGCACAAACATCTATTTCCCTAGCCAGGGGGTGGTCCTCGGTAGGGCTTTAGCCACATAATTCCAAAACCATGTGCCTGAAGGTGGTCAGTCCTCAAAAGCACCAAGCATGGAGACCCAAGCCCCAGCACACCACTCTCGCTTCAGTGCTCAGAGCTTCCCCGAGTCTCAGTTTCCCCATCTCTTGGACACAGGCAAGGTTTTTATGGTTTTTTGTTTTCTGGGTTTTGGGCAGTACTGGGAATGGAGCCGAGGGATGCTTTACCACTGAGATACAGCTGATTTACATGGCCCATCCTCAGTGAAGTGTCCAGGCCACCCTGTATGTCATTTTTAGATATGGTGACAAACCACCTGGCAGAGTACAACAGAATACTTAAGGCAGTGTCTCACTAAGTTGCAGAGACTGGCCTCTAACTTGCAATCTCCTGCCTGAGTCGCTGGGATCATAGGCATGCACCACTGCATCTGGCATGTGGTTGAGTTCTGAGGTTCAACAGGATGTCCTCCTCAAGGCAACTCTGCCCCAGCCACCATGGGCTCTGCTCTCCAGTGGGAGCAAGCACAGCCAGGATGGCCCAACCTCCCACAGCTAGCCCAATTCCTTCTCAAGATCACTACATGCTCAGGCAAAGGGCTGATGGGCTTGGAGCTTCAGTTTCCTCATCTGTGAATGGAAGACAACAGCTCTGAAATCTTTGAGCCTAGCAGTGAGGTATGGCATAGAGTTGCCACAACAATACACTCCCAAAAGATGAGAATGCTCAGAGGTTCCAGCTACCAGATTCACCCCATCCTGCAGACAGAGTCAAACATCAAGGCATTCCCTTGAGCTTCAACAGAACCAAGTGGCAAAGCCGGACAGGAAGCACAGGCTTCCTGCCCTGGGAAAGCCTAAGGTTCACCACAATCCTGAGCACTTCCAAAACTCATCAGTTACAAAGGGAGCTCTCTAAAAGTTGTCTTTGGGGTTAGGGATGTGGCTCAGTCACAGAGCGCTTCACTAACGTGTGTGAAATTCAAAGTCAGATCCCCAGTGCTGCTGCGGGGCGGGGAGCGGGTAAAAACCTGCCTTTGAAATTACATTAGCCAAAGCCAAATCTGTTCCTGAGCACTCAAAAACCACTGTCTTTACACCCTAAAAGATCTTCATGAGTTTAATAATTCCAGGGAAACTTCAACCATTCCTCCTCCTATCTGTGGAAATTCTAAACAAAACCCCACAACTGTACTTTTAAACAAAACACCCCAGGCTTGGTGATGACACCAGGTCACACCAGTCCCTGGTACACCTGGAGCTGCACCTGAAGGCCCACAGGCTCCTGGGTCCTCTAGGCCACCAGCCCTAAACAGAGATCAGGCTGCCTGGCATCTAATCTCTTCTGCCAAGGCCACAGCCCTTAGCTGATTTACATGGCCCATCCTCACTGAAGTGACAAGGCCACCCTGTATATCACTTTTAGATATGGTGACAAACCACCTGGCAGAATACAACAGAGCCACAGAGCCACTTGTCCTCCCACCTAAAGTCAGGCTCTCCTCCCAACTTCTGGTGAGTGGCAAAACCCCTGCTCACTTGTGTCCAGAGTGCTGGGGGGGGCACCAAGAATAAAGAACAGCCCCCTCCACCTGCTGGGCCCTGGTTGAGACCCAAACATGGAGGGCGGGGCATGTGGGAAGGCTAATGGGAGTGCCCCAGCCTGGTCCAATGTTGCTCCCACTCATCAGGTGGTGCAGACTAGGGTCCACCCCTCCACTAAGCAGCTGGACTAGAGCGCCTAGCACTAGCAGATGTGGCTCAGAACTGGCCTCCTCAGCCACGCCACCCCTGAGCACCTAAGTTCTCCAGGCCTCTCCACTGGCACAGCAGGTGGCGACACACCTCCAGTGGCAATGTGGTGCCATCAGCTGTGTGTGGCCAGGGTGAGAAGACAGACAGCAACTGCCACACCAGGACATTCCCCATCGCCTCCGCCTGCCACCACACACATCCTGTGCTCAACATGCCCCAATGGAATCCCTCTCAAATACCTTTTTATCTGTAGGACTTGAGATCTTGGACACCAGAGCTGCTTCCACAAGGCCCTGCTCCAGCAAGGAGTCATATTTTATGCTCCTTTTCCTGTTCCTCCTTGCCTTGTTCTCAGATTTTTGTCCATTTTCTTCTGACTGGGACACCTCAGCAATGCTGTCACCACAAATGGAAGATTCAAAGAGAGGCTTCCCATTCATGTATGTCTTAGTGATTTTCAGCTTAATTTCAGGAGAACCATTTTTGACAGGGGTAGTGTTGGGCGGCGTCCCCATTCCTTTAACTTCCTGGGACTCAAAACACAATTTGGCATCATGTGCACCAGGTTCTCCATTAAACACACGGGAAGTAAGATCTTTCAACTTCTCTGTAGGAATGAAGGGAAGCGCATCATGGCCATTAAATTTTGGCATGACTCCCTCCTGTAGGCTGTTAGAAAGCTGAGCTTTGCTGAGGAACACAGAACAGTCGCGGTTCACTTCACAGTTCTGGGTCTTCCCATTTGTGCTGCCAAGGATTTCTGGTGCCTGCTTCATCTTTATGCACTTTACGGCTTTCTGGACAGACAGAGGACTTTTTTTGGTGCTAAATTCCATCCAGCCTGGATGCTTCGGTTCTTAGACTACTATAATATTTTTTTAAAAAAAGAAGAGAAAAAGCAACATTACATTCGAAACCTAGGATAAGCATGCTAACAGTTCTATAGCTTTGTGGGAGCTGGAGGTTTTGAGGCACTTTATATCATATAATAATTTAAGTTGTAGGAGGCAATTTTTTTAATATTTTTTTTTTTTTTAGTTTTAGGTGGACACAATATCTTTATTTTTATGAGGTGCTGAGAATCAAACCCAGTGCCTCAGGCATGCTAGGCGAGCACGCTACCACTTGAGCCACATCCCCAGCCCCAGGAGGCAATTTTTTAATATCACAAAAATTACACAAAATCACAAAATGTGAACCCTGAAAGGAAGTCCAGCACAGGCTGCCTGGACCACCAATCAACATGGGAAGACACAGGTGCAGCTTACACCTGCCCCAGCACACACCCTCAACACAGCCCTGTGTGCAGGTGGTTAGACAAATCTGGCCTAAGCAGGACACCAGAGAAGCACTGGAGAGCAAAACAACTGACAGGCGGAGCTCTTCCCAGTTCTTCCTGCCATAGTTAAGGACCTGGAGGCATCCCCCAGTGACCTGAACAACAGAGCTTAATGTCGAGTATTAGCTCCAGATTAATGAAAGAAAAAATGGGGGAAAAGAGCTAAAGAACACACACACACTCCAAGTCAGCACTGGCTTGGGCTAAGCCAGGACTCTGGGCCACCCCTCCAGGCCCCACTGAACGCCGACAGCATGAACACTACAGCACACACATTCCACTCTATCACCTGGGATCCACCCGTCAACCCACATGTGGAGGAGGCCAGCCACTGGAGACCAACAGGCAGAGGGAGGCAGTTTTAGGAAAATGCACTGGCTTCCTGGACACGTCAACTTGGGGTCTTCACTAGGAAGCTACAGTCCGAGAAACAGCCAATAAAAGTGCTAGGAATAAGAAACAAGCAGGTCCCCACCCCAGCTGGGAAGGCAGCGACCGGGACCACACCATCACACTCCAACAAGACCCCTCAAGAAGACCAGCAGGATTAGGCACTGGGAAAAGCTGGAAGACACAAGGACCAAAGACGCCCACTGCGGGGGGGGGGGGGGGGGGGTCGTCTGCCCTGCGCACGTGCTAAGCACCCTCTCAGCCTTGAGTAATGTGGGTATTGGACTGGCATCGCACACCACACACTGTGTGAAGCAAGTGGCCCTTACCTTCGCTCGGCAAGGAAGTGCTTCAGCTCTGGGTTGAACATTACCCAAGGGGACTGGACAACCCCCCTTCTGAAACATTATCCCCTGCCTTATTGGGTGGAATATTCTATCAAATGTCTTTTCCCTAATAAATAGAGGGGATCCAGGAGCATTCGATCTCTTGATCTCTTGCTTTCCAGTGTGGAAGGACCCCCAAAGTCAAAGAGCAGTCCCAGACCCCCATTTTGTGGGAAAAAGTACTTCTGTGTCCATGTGTTCTTTTTCACCAGAACAAACCACGCAGAGTGATCCGGATTCCATTACCCGTGTGGGATGTAGGCAATAGCCCATGTATGAAGAGCAAGGTTTATCAGTAGGGATGGCTGCACTCCCCAGGGACATTTAGTCCTGCGGGGGAACATTCTGGATTATCACCACTGAGGCCTGCTACTGACCATCACTGGGCAGAGGTCAAGGGTGCTGCTAGACATCCTATAAGGCAAAGGATAGAACCCAAAACAAAATCAACTGACCCAAAATGTCAATGGTGCCAAGGCAGAGAAAGCCTGATGTGCAGCAATCACTGCTGCTGTCTCCACAGAATGAGGCAAAGGACAAGGGAGGGAAAGTACCAAGTCATAATACCCAGGCTCTGGGTCAACTGCGAGAGCCTCAGGCCAACTATCCTGCAGGCACAAGCCTTGGGCAGAAAGTAAAAGCCACTCTGCATCCCTAAAAACCACCAGAGCTGGAAGAAAAAGGATGCAGGTCAAATCTTGAAAGAAAGTGAACAGGAAGGGGAGAACCTCCCGACTTTTACTTTTGTGCCTGAGAAGAGCTTGAAGCAGTTCTGACTACTATAAATAAGAGGGAAACCTCAAGTTCTGCCCAAGCTCCAGGCCAACACCAGTGTGGGGCAGGTTCCAAGCAGTCAGGTCCGTGAAATAACTGAAACGGGATTCTAGCTGCTAGAAAAAAAAAAAAAAAAAAAAGCAAAAAGCACTTTTAAGAGAAATATGGCAGAATCCAAAATTTCCACAATATATCATTCATAATATCCAGGATACACTCCAAAATTACCAAACATATGAATAAACAGGGAAACAACAAAAACTAACATAAAATGGTCCTATTTGGAGTATTCAGTATTTTTGAAATGTAATAGATAAAGATTTCAAAGCATTATAACTCAGAGACATAATGAAAAAATACAGTAATGAAAAAATTAAAATTGCAGCAGAGAAACTATGAAAAAATACCAAATGGAAATTCTATAAATGAGAAATACTGTATCTAAAGTCAAAATACTGATGGGGCTGGGTTGTGGCGCAGTGGTAGAGCACTTGCCTTGCACGTGTGAGGTACTGGGTTCGCTCCTCAACACCACATAAAAAGATAAAGTTATTGTGTTCATCTACAATAAAAAATTTTTTTAAAAAAAGTCAATGGATGGACTTAACAGCACACTGGAGATGACAAGTCAGGAAATTTGAAAACAGAACAATAAAAACTATCTAGACTAAAAAACAAAAAATCACTACAAATTAAAAAGGAACAGAATATCTCACCATTCTGTGCAACAAAATCAAAGGTCTGGAGTCTACCAAAAAGGAGAGACAAAGAACAAAGCAGAAAAAATATTTTGAGAAAAAAAGACCCCCCCAAATTTCCTCAATTTACCAAATTTATAGATTCTAGAAATTCATCTGGTACATGCCTTGTAATCCCAGCAACTCAGGAGGAACTTAGACCCTGTCTCAAAAGAAAATAAATGAATAAAAAATAAAAGAGCTGCCCCCTGGTTTCAATCCCCCCCACACACACACACACACGCACACACAGAAAAATTTCAAAAGTCCAAAAATAAAAAGACCCATTAAATACAAATACAGAATGATGATATGCATGATCATTTAACTATCAGAAACAGAGGCCAGAAAACAATGGAATAGTATTTAAGTTCTGAAAGAGAAAAGTATCAGTATTTTGTATCCAGAAAAAAAGATCCTCCCAGAATGAAAACTAAATGTATTTTGAGATAAGTACAAACCAAGAAATTGTCACCAGTACCTGCATTGCAAAGCAAGGCTAAAAGGAAGTTCTTCGAGTTGAAGGGAAAAGAGACCAGGCTGAAACTCAGGCAATTAGAAAGGAATCATGGGAACTAGACTGGCAAAACGTGAGCTGACATAAGAGACTTTCCTGTCACTGCCTCTGGATGCTCACACCTCTAGTCAAGTGAGTGCACTGAGGGCACCACCAGGTGTGGTGCCCGCGACAATGCAGCAGGGGGCACTGCCACGTGAGCACTAAGGGGCCAGCAGTGAGCTAAGGAGCAGACTACACATCCATCTGCAGCCAAAAGTGACCATCATTAGTCAACAAAAGTTCACATTTGGAGATGTTCTATACAAAAACTAATTTCTGACTTCTTGCAGAATGTGCATAGGTCACACCACCAAGAAGTCATGGGGCCAGGACTCAGGCCCATCAGGCACAGCCCGGGTGCGAGCTGCTTTTCAAGGCTGACCACTAAACACGACTGCCATGAAGACCGGGCCCTCTGTAGGTCTACTTCTACTCGCTATCGTCCTCTTGCTTGTGCTGCCCTTCTTTGTGCTCTGTCCTTCTTCCCCCAAACCCACTGTGGGCTACTCACTTCCCATTTTGCCTGTGGCCACCAGAAGATCCACCTTTGCTTCCTTCACAGCACTGCTTGTCACTGACCACTGAAAGTACTTTTCTGAAAGTTTTTTTTATTTTATACTCAAAGTATGCCAATAAGTTAAATGACAGTCTACTCTTTATAGCATGTCAAGAAAAATACAAAACCTGATCAAAACTGACTCAGGATAGACCTGGGGTTGTGGCTCACCGGTATAGCACTTGGCTAGCTTGAGTGAGCCACTGGGTTGGATCCTTGGCATCCCATAAAAAAGATAGAAAGATAGATAGATAGGTAGGTAGATAGATAGATAGATAAATGTATTGTGTTCATCTACAACTAAAATAGATATTTTTTAAAAAACTAACACAGGAGGTCAAAAGCTGAATACCCACTAACTAAAGAAGAAGAGCAGACAAGGGGCCAAGTCCAGGGACTCTCACTGGCCAGTCTCACCAGCCCCAGAAGCAGTCTTTTTCACATGAAGGAAGACCCGGTGAGGGTAAGCTTTTAAAAGCAGGAAAGAGCCAAGGATGACAAGACAAACAACATCCTGACCATCCTGAAAGACCATTTTTGACATTTTGCCACATGTGCTTCAGGTCATTTTTACAGGAAAGAAAAACTAGAGAATAACAACTACATACACATGCTCCAGGTCTAGTCTGCAGTGTTCTTGTATCAAGGCCCTGTCAGACCTGAGACTGAGAACAGAAGAGAGCAGCAGCCAGCACCCTCAGACTCTAAGCAGACTCTGGCCCCAGGGGATGCAGCTGGGAAGCTAAGGCCCCACTCCAGGTCAGTGGTGAGGAGAGAAAGAATGATGCGGACAGGGATGAAGTCCAACCTGCTCCCCAAGGACAAGATCCACCTAATTACCCTGGGCCCATCTCCAGCATGAACTTACACATTCCTTCCCAATCCACAGTGTGCCCACAGTGTGCATCCACTAACACAAGTGTCACATGCAGTCTCCACGTCTAAAACTTGCTCTGCAATGTTCAAGTGTACAAAGACAGCCCAGTCTTTTGAACTGCTGTGCTCTTTGTCACATAAATATTTCATTCCTTTTAAGTTTCTCATAGATGATAAAAACAGAACATAGGAAATGATGGAAAGATTCCCCAAACATTAGGCAAGGCTGGCATAATCCTCACAACAAAAGCAGGAAAAAAAGATACACCTCAAGATTAGTCAGGTCACTGTACACATAATGCAAAAGCAAAGTAAATCAAACCCAGCCCTCTGTGACTGAAGGAATAAGGTGTCACGGCCTGGGGTTGTAGCACAGTGGAGCAATATCACCTAACATGCGCAAGACTACTCTAGGATTTGCTTGCACCTGTCCTAAAGAGCAGGTGGCACTGAGGGAAGCCAGCTCCTAAGGGCAGACGATGCAGATCCCTCACAGGAGGGCCTGGAGCAGCCTGCCCCCAGAGCACAGGGTGCAGGCCAGGCTGCCAGGAAGAGGGGCAGTGGTAGCACAACACAATGTGCGTGATGTCGCCGCGGTCACTGCTCTTCCTTGCCTGTGTTTGGATGTTTTTGTTTGTTTGCTGCGGTAGTGGAGATGAACCCTAGGTCTCACACACGAAGAAATGTCCCAGGACAGAACCCTGGGTCTCACACCCCTGGGCCACACCCCCAGACCCACACATACACTTTAAAATAGGCCAAATGTAACTTTCATAATCATGTATATGTTACTATACCCACAACCAACGAAAAAAAACCCAAACGCCACCTTCAAGAAGCTTACTCACAGGGGCTGGGGCGTGGCTCAGATCTCTGTCCAGCCTCAAAAGGTAGGAGAAGTAGATGAGGAGATGAGGAAGAGAAAGTAACTGGCCACCTAGAGCTGTATGCCAGCTGACATGTCTCAAACAGGAAGCCAAGGAAGTAAAGACACAGCCCTCCTGCCAAGAAATGCTGGGAGGCACCTGGGCAGGCTACAAAAAGTAAGGAGGCTGGATATTCTAAAATAACCTTTATACTTAAAAAGAACGAGAGGATTACTCTCCACATTCCTTCTACAAATCCCAACTTTAATGATAATAAAGGAATAAAGGAATTTGAAAGAGAAAAGAATTAGAGGTATCCAAGGGAGGAGACACTGATTTCAATTCACTTATAGGTTAAAGATATGCTTTTACAGGGCAAGGGGAATAATTAAGATTTCTCTTGTTCATAAATATTTTATTCTCTTAAATAATTAAAAGTATAAATATGAAAAATGATCCTTGCAAAAAGAGAAGGGAATATTGATGAAGAAAATGTGGAGTTACAACAAATGAGTAGTCACAGGTACAGGGAAGATAGTGGGAAGAGCCGCACATAGCTGCTGCTCTTCACATAAGTGCTCAGGAATCACACAACCAACCACTTAGATTCACAGAATTCATACAGTGTGGCTCAGCATACTAAGGAACAGGCAACTGGGCATCCCACAGGGCCACGTGGACTAGAGAGGGTATACAACACTGGAGGCACTGCCTCCAGGAAAGGAGCCCAGGCAACAGCAGTTTGGTTGCCATTAAAACCAGCCCCAACGATAAACAAGATACATTCCTTGTTTTGTGGAGTTAGTGTCCTAGACAGGAGAGACAGAAATGAAGACATATAAGAAAGGCAATGTGTGTGTAGCTCAGTGGTAGAGCGACTGCTCAGCATGTATGAGGCCCTGGGCACTATAAAAAAAGAAAAAGAAATACAGGAGATATGACCCATCAAGTAAAGAGCATGATGGGGTGGAGGGTAGGAAGGCAGCAAGAAAACCATCCTTTCCTCGGGACTTCAGTGCCCCACCTTCCCCCTGCCAGGGTGTCAGCCACAGCCCACTCTGATAGTTTCGTGAACCTAACTAAGCAGAGTCCAACTGGGGAGGTCTCAACACAGAGAGCAGTTGAGGCCTGAGACACTCTCAGGGCCAGGCCGTGAGCAGGACCTGGACTGCTCATTCACTGCCATTTCATTTTAGTCTACCTGGAGTGTATTCGGGTCCCTCTGTGACTGAGGGCAGAGCCTCGTTCTTCAGACACGTCTTCATCGGGGTACATGGTTCTGCACAGGCCTGCCACAGAACCAGGTCCCTGCACCACACTGCTGCTCGGAAGCTCCCTCCTGCGATCATCTCTATTGGTCAGGATTTATCACAGCTACCTCTGCTTCTCCTGCAGAAATGTCCCAGGACAGTAAGGACTCTGACCTGGTTCCCACTCTGATTCAGCAGCAGAGAAGCCTGGAGCCACAGGGAGGCTCACACAAGCCCTTCTTCCCTGCTTCAGACCCAACCTTGACTTGGGCACAAGGCTAGTGCGCTCCCTAGTCCCAACCAGTACTTCTCCTCTGTTTCACACATTGTTAATGCGACAGGTCAAGTCCTCGTACTCCTTGTTCACTGCTGACAGGAATGTAAAATGCCACAGCTGCTATGAAAAATGGTCTAATGGTTCCTCAAAGAGCTAAACCCACCTGGGTTGCAGTGGTGCATACCTGTGATCCCAAAGACTCAGGAGGCTGAAGCAAGAAGATAAAAGTTCAAGGTCAGCCTCAGCAAATTAGCAAGCCCCTTAGAGTGTTTCCAAATAAATTTTTTAAAAAGGATTGAGGTTGTAGCTCAATAATAGGGCACTTGTCTAGTATGTGTCAGGTTATGGATTCAAACTTCAGTAGTATAATAAAAATTTTATTTTTAATTTAAAATTTGAAAAGTTAAATAGAATTTCCATGTGATCCAGAAATTCTACTCCTAAGTATCTGAGATGCCAAAAACACTTTCATACACAAAGTGGCACAGGAAGGTTCACAGCAGCATTATTCCTAACAGCAAAAAACAACCCCAAAGTCCTCACCTAATAAATGGATAAATAAAGTGGGGTCTACCCATCCATACAATGGACAGTATTCAGCATAAAGAGAATAAATTACTTGAAAGCATTCAGCTAAGTGAAAAAGGCCAGACACAAAAGGCACAAGGGGATTCCATGCATCTAAAATGCCCGAGAGGGGCAAATCCACAGAAGTAGAATGGTAGCCAAGAGCCGAGGGTGCAGGAGGAGGGGCTGAGGCTGCTCAAAGGCATAAGTCTTTTTCTGGGATGATGAAAACATTTAAGATTAGGCAGTGGTAACAGATGCACACTGAATATACTGAAAACCATTAAACTGCACACCATAAAATAGTTTGTAAATATGTTTTGTGAATTTTATCTCAATCAAAAAAGTTAAACCTGTAGTTGAACAAGAGTGGTATTAAACATTAAATTTCATCACTCGTGTTTCTGTAAAAACTGGTATTTTCTCTCTAATGCATACTGAACACAGCAGGATACCTACTGCACAAACAGAATTCTAGGAACTGGTCAACCACATATTTCCCTGTTGCTCACTGCCTGGCAGCCCATCCTGTCCCAAGACAAGACCAGTTCAGTACAGGGACAGGGGACACAGGGAAGAGCCTACAACTCATGAGGGAGGGGCCCTTGAAGTAGTAAGAACACCAAAAAGTACAGAGCCTCGCCTCAGCTCCTTCCAGGCAGCAGCCAAAACACACTGTTAGGACCAGGCAAAGAGTCTCTTGGTGCTGACAGAGGAGTCTGCCCAGCAGAGATCCCCCACGAGCTCCTGACCTCCATCTCATTTTGTTTGCAATGCTGGGGACTGAACCCAGAGGCACTCTTTGACCAAGCTACAACCCCAGACCTTGTTTATTTTTTTTAATACCTTTATTTTATTTATTTTTAGTGGTGTGGAGGATAGAACCCAGTGCCTCACGTGTGCTAGGCAAGTGCTCTACCACCGAGCTACAACCCCAGCCCTTGCTTGCCTTTTTTTTTTTTTTTTAAAAAGACAGGGTTTAAGTTGCCCAGGCTGGCCTCAAACTGCCACAGCCTTAGCTGGGAATACAGGTGCGCAGACTACACCTGGCTCAGCCTCCACTTCACAAGGGCCCTCAGCAGAGGGCTGCCAGGCATCTAAGGGGAACTTACCACGAGAGACAAGAGCTTTAAAGCAAAAGCAAACTAGGATCTTAGGGAAACACCTAATATAGGGAAAGGGAGAGAGCTGGCAAGTACACTCCCATTGTCATTAAGACAACCTTTCTTTCAGTTCTTCTCTGGATCACCAGTGCCTCCCAGGAGGTGAAATGGGTGCTGAGGAACAGTGCAGTGGGGAGTTGTGTTTTCGTTTTTGTTTTACAGTACTGGGGAACCCAGGGCTAGCACACGCAAAGCCCACACTCTAGCACTGAGCCATACCCCACCCAGCAGAGGGAATTTTACATCACACTTTACACCAACACATGAACATATTATTTCTATTTTTTAAAAAATATGGTGAAAATATAAACTTATTTCCAAAATAATTAAAAATAACAACACTCTCTATACAGTTACATTCATAAATGCTAAGGGAACAAAAGACAGCCAGATATATGCTTCCTATAATCCTGGCCAAAGAGGAGGAGAAAGGCAGGAAGAAGGGAGATAGGAAAGGAGCAGGCAAAGAAAGTAGAAAGGGAGGACAGAGAGGAGGGAGGGGAGAAAGGAAAGGAGGAGTGAGTGTTGGGAGGAACCAGGAGAAAAATGAAGGCAAGAGTAGGAAGGAGAGATAGGAGGAAAAGAAAATGTTAAAGATCATCCCAGTGGACCAGCCACGTCATAATAGTTCCAGGAAAAAAAAGACAGAAAATTTAAAACAGCAATAAATTCAAAGGTCCTATAATCAAAAGGTCAGAAAGAGTGAGTAGCAACAGATGGATGTAAAAGAGGCCACAAGCCTTCCAGGGGGCTTCAAACAGGCTACAAGCAAAAACAGAAACAGGAAGAGCAGACAATTCAAAGAGGAAATGCACATGGGGAATTAATGCCTTCAAGTTTTTGAGAAAAAAAAATTACTTCTAACCGGAATCACATACCCAGCCAAGCTATCCATCAAGCATAAGCACAGAACAGCTAATTTGGGGGCACATAAGGTCTTTTTTTTTTTAATTTTAATATATATATTTTTTTTAGTTTTCAGCAGACACAACATCTTTGTTTGTATGTGGTGCTGAGGATCGAACCCGGGCCGCACGCATGCCAGGCGAGCGCGCTACCGCTTGAACCACATCCCCACCCCCCACATATGGTCTTAATAATGTCACCTACTACACACTTGAAGATAACTACCAGATAGTATGTCACCAAGATGTAAAGGTGAACCACACCAGGCACGAGACACCAGAACAGAGGCTCTGCCCCAGAAGGTGACTCAGACAGCTGTGCACAGGCCAGTTCAGGCCTGGAGAAAGGTTGCTGAGAAAGGATGGAACTGACAGACCTAGTGTAGCTGACCATACCATTAGAGTTGGAAAATTGGGGGCTGAATTAATAATAGATGCATGGAAACTAAGCAAACAGCAAAATTATTGCCACCAGGAAAACAAAAAGTCATATAACTAAATACTACACATCACAACATATGGTTTGGCTGTACAATAATTTATAAACATTCACTTAAACCAAAAATCACAATAAAGTGCAGTGAATTATAGGTGGCTGGAAGTCTTTGCCACTCTACCCAGTACAAGAGGAAACCCATTTCTTACCATTTCAGTTTGGATATGATGTGCCCCAAAAGCCCAAGTGTGAGACAAATGCAGGACATTCAGAGGCAAAATGATTAGATCATGAGAGTTACGACCTAACAGGCAGATTGACCCACTGATATGGATTAACTGGGTGGTAACTGCAGGCAGATAGGGTTGGCTGGAGGAGGCAGATCACCAGGGTGTACCCTTGGGGTTTCTATTTTTGTCCCTCTGCTTCCTGGTTGCCATGTTCTGAACTGCCTTCCCTATGCCTTTCCATGATGCTCTTTCTGCCTCAACTCTGGCCCAGAGCAATGGAATTGGCCAACCATGGACTGAACCTCTGAAACTGTGAGGCAAATAAATCTTTCCTCCTCCGATTGTTCTTGTTAGGTCATTTGGTCACAGTGACACAAAGATGACTAAAATAGAAGTTGGTACACAAGAGTGGGGTCAATGCTGTGACTGACCAAACCATGTGGTTCAGAAACCTTTAGAGCCGGTTGCTGGGGAAGGAATTCTGAAACGTTTAGTGATGCAAACTGGAAAAACTTTACAGAGTGTTTTAAGTGGAGCTCCATGGGCAATTCTGATGGAAGCGCAGAACACCAGAATGACAATAGGACTATGGACAGTGAAGACTGGGTTCACAAGGACTGTACTGGAAATTGACTAGAGGTCACTAATGTTATGTTTGGCAAAGAAGTTATCTACATTTTTCCCATGTCCTGAGACTTTCTGTGAGGCTGAATTTAAAGGCAATGGACTAACTAATTAATCTAGCAGAGGAAATTTCAAGACAGCACAGCATACAGGTGGTGGCATGAACAATGCTGGCAACTTTTAGCCAAGTTTACTGTGATAACTAGGAGCAGAAAGCACGGCTGAAAGAGTTGAAAAACTTGACATCTGCCCAGAAAAGGGCAAGTAAAACTGAGGCTAAGGAATGTGTGGTTGTTAGGGAGGACTAGTGTTATAGCCACTAATGAGATGCCAAAGACTTTACCCAGAAACAATAGGAAAGACGGCTTGAGGGCACCTCAGGTGTGGCAAGACCTCACTCATCCAAGGCTCAAAGGTATAAAAGTAAAAATTCCTTTGAGAAGACACCATGGGGGCACTCTGCTTGCATAGGGTGGCCTAGGAAGTTGTTTTACCCTGCCTATGCTCAGCTGCCCTAGCACTCAGAGGCTGATACAGCTGTGGTCCCAAGAAGCTTGGCTACTGCTTGAGATGGTGGCAGACTTTGGTATCAACCACATGATGCTGGTTCTGCAAGAATGTAGGATCCTGGTGTTAGGGAATC
Organism: Callospermophilus lateralis; assembly: GCF_048772815.1. NCBI lineage: Eukaryota > Metazoa > Chordata > Mammalia > Rodentia > Sciuridae > Callospermophilus > Callospermophilus lateralis. Next base: position 1,458,669 of record NC_135312.1, on the reverse strand, counting down.
ATGGAGGCTTCCATCAAGATTTCAAAAGAAGGGCTGAGGGGCCAGGCAAAATGTAGTAGGTTCAAAGAGTCCCTGCAGGCTGCTCTGAGAGAGTGATGCATGAAGATATGAAAAGGGAGCTAAAGTTGCAACAGAGAACACCAAGATTAAGAAATGCCAGTGGGCTGGGATATAGCTCAGTTGATGGAATACTTGCCCCACATGAACAGGTTCTGGGTTCAATCCCCAGCACCACAAAAAAAAAAAAAAAAAAAAAAAAAAAAGCCGATACTGTGGGACATCTGCTGAGAAAAGCTTTAGGAATCAGGCAGAGAAAAAGCCAAGAGGCCAGGTGGGCTGCAACCACTAAGACCACAGGGGCGGGGCCACCTTGTGCTAGATGCATGTGCCCTGGAAGCTGAACACACAACTACAGGACTTATTTACCTATCTGAATTTCAGCCTTGCTTTGATCCCATCCCTTCTTTCTATGTCCCCGTTTCTCCCCTCTGGGATAGAAATATTTGCTCTGTGCCTTTCTATATTGGATATATATAACTTGCTTTTAATTTTTACTCTCACAGTTAAAAGACTTTGCCTTGAGTCTCAGATGAGCTTTTGGACTTAAGATCTGGGGCAACGCCAGAACTGTTAAGATTACTGGAGACAGACTAAATGTATTTCACAGTATGAGATGGGGGTGAGCTTTAAGGGTCAGGGGTGAAATGTAATGGTTTAGATATGAGGTATCCCCCAAAAGCTCATGCATGAGGCAATTCAAGAATTTTCAGAACGGAATGATTAGATTATGAGAGGTGTGAACTAATCTGTGGATAAATCCACTGATGGACTAACTGGGTGGTAGCTATAGGCAAACAGTGTGGATGGAGAAAGTAAGCCATTAGAGCTATGTCTTTGAGATTTATAGTTTGTCCTTGGTGAACTGAGCTCTTTCTGCTTCCCAGTTGCCATGTCCTGAGCTGTTTTCCTCTGTCACACCCTTGCACCATGAGATTCTGCCTCATCTTGGGCCCAGAGGTATGGAGTAGACTGACCATGGACTGAACCTCTAAAACTGTGAGCAAAAATAAACTTTTCCTCCTCTACATTGTTCTTGTCAGGTCTTTTGGACATAACAAAAAAAAGCTGAATTACACATATACCCTGAGTATGGCAAGGCCCCCTTGAGTCTTTGTCTTCACCAATAAAATATGTATGGCAAGAATAAAGCCATGACAGTTCTCATCCTTGCCTTAAAAGGACTGCAGGCCTCATATTTAGTCCCCTGGAAGAGTGCTTATCTAGCATGCTTAAGGCCCTGGGTTCCATTCTTAGCACTGCAAAGAACAAAATAAATTGAAATTTCACTTCCTCCTTCCTAGAGCCAGTAACTATGCTATGAGAAGCCCAAGCAGGTTCACAGAATGGCCCATACTGGAGAGCACAAAGTCAGGGCCAAGAGACAATCCTAACCAACCACCAGCATCAAGAAGCCAGACACACAAAGGAAGCGAGCTGATACCCAGACAGAACAGAGGACATATTAATCCTGGCAAACCACGTCCAAACTACAAAACTGAAAAAAAAAAAAATTCATTATATTTTAGCATTAAGTTCATAACACAATATTGGGAATAATGGAATGAAGTGGAAGGCAAGGGGTGGGGAGTAAGAAAGCTAAAGCCTCATTTCTACAGAAAGAACTTAATATATAAATTTAAAAGTTCCAAAATTAGCAAATTTATATGCGTGTGTTTGGGTTTTCTGGTAAATAAATACCAGAAGCAGCAGTTAGAAGAGTAGTGAATCAAGGTGGCAGAGAACATACCTTCAACCATACACCTCCCAGAGCAGCTTCTCTTCAGTATGTCTCTTGGTTTAATAATGAAAAAGATAGGGGCTGGGATTGTGGTTCGGCAGTAGAGTGCTCGCTTAGCTCTCGCCTAGCACGTTCAAGGACCTAGGTTTGATCCTCAACACCACATAAAAATAAATAAAATAAAAGTATTGTGTCCAACTGCAACTAAAAATTAAATATTAAAAAAAAAGAAAAAGATAAATTAGAAACCAGGCACAATGGCACACATCTGTAAACCCAGCGGCTCAGGAGGCTGAGACAGGAGGATTGTGAGTTCAAAGCCAGACTCAGCAACTTAGTGAGACCTCTAAGAAACTCAGCAAGACCCCGTCTCTAAATAAAATACAAAATAGGGCTGGGGATGTTGCTCAGTACTTAAGTGCCCCCAAGTTCAATCCCTGGTATATAAAAAAAAAAAAAAAAAAGAAAGAAAGAAAGAAAAAGATAAATTAGAAACGTGAGTAAAGATTTTTGGTTGGTTAGTTCCAAGTTCCCCTCTAATTTTCTACATAAAAAAAATTTTTCCTAAAACTTATTTTCTAACTGTATATATATATATATATATATATATATATATATATATATAAAATAATAATTATACTTTCTATTTTGCCATAATGGTATGTCTGGAAATTGCACATTCTTGAAAATAAGACTTCTATGGGCTCTAGGTGAGAACTCACAATTTAGATCCTATGCTGAGGGCTCACAGGTAAGAAGGCACCTCCGGGATCTCTGGGCAGTAGGAAGGAAGAGAAGCACACAAGACAAGGCTGCTTTCCCAAGATACCAGAGGAAATATCAATGGCCACTACTGCAAGACAAGGACAACCCATGAGGAAGGAATCGCAAGAACAAGGCCAGCCTCAAGAAGCCAGCAGCTGGGCTGGGGATGTGGCTCTAGCAGTAGCGCGCTCGCCTGGCATGCGTGCGGCCCGGGTTCGATCCTCAGCACCACATACCAACAAAGAAGTTGTGTCCGCCAAATACTGAAGAATAAATATTAAAATTCTCTCTCTCTATCCCTCTCTCTCACTCTCTCTTTAAAAAAAAAAAAAAAAAAAAAAAAAGCCAGCAGCTCACTTGAACTGCAAGGCAGGCCTCCACGCTCCAGCATCCTTCTCTGCCTTCAGAGCCACCTGGGACTCCTCCTGAAGCAAAATGTAGAGCAAGGACAAAACCCTGTTAAAATACATTTTCACTTGTAATGGGCCATCAAGACACAAATTTCCCTACCTCAGAAGTTCTGAACAGGCCCCTAAAGGAAGTGGAGAAGATAATGACCCATAATTTGTTTGTTGCTATGTCTTCTGAACCAGCAGACAGCCCCCCTCCACGGACCCACAGCAGAGGCCTGAGAGAAGGGCATTGGACACCTGGCTACTGCCCTTCACTGATTCAATCCACTAATTTTTAGCCTGTGGCCAGCACAGGATTCATAAATGAAAGTTCAGCTGCGTGAGAAATCCTCAGGGAGTTTGAATTAAAGAGACAGGCTCTAATTACCTTTAAACCAGCTCCAGGATGGCTTCTCCTAGCTCCAGCCTCTAGCCACCTATTAATGGTAGCAAGGTTTACTGAAGAGGCTAGCGAGAGAGAGAGAACACGCCAGGGAGTGGACTTTTATTGGGGAAACAAAAAATTCTGGGGACAATCCCATCCAATGAAGATTAAGGGGGGCAGTGTCCCAAGGTCAGGTGCAATGATTGGGTCTTCGGAGTAGTGGCCAGACACACCTCCACATGGACAAGCCCTCGGACCTGAGAAGAGTGGGGAAAGCTCTGGACACAAAGATGTGTCTAAGCGCCTCTCACCCAGCCAGGGAGGTAACTCAAATCACATGCAAGGATGGCCTCCCACATTAATTAACTGAGGTTCTCACAACAACCAAGAACATCCTGATATCCTGAGAAATACATTCAAGTTTAGCTTCATTGTCTTCCCAGGTAGACAATGAATGAACAGGAATCACTCCTGTTTCAAAGGAATTGTAAGAAGCTACATCTTGAAGATTTTTTTTTTCAGATTTCAGAACTCAACCAAAAAGAACCCAATAAACTATGAATGTGACACAGAATCCCAGCTCATCCTCTACAAATAAAGTTCACAATTTATTTCAGATAAAACAAAAGGGAGGCAAACCAAATTTACCCAAATGTACCATTCTCAGAAGCCTCATCTTTTGAGTGTTCACTTTGGGTGGTGCTGCTATCACTCTGAAATGCCCCTCACTCCCCAACGTGAGGAAGACTGAGCTGCCTGGAGCTGAACAGGCTTCCCCACACCACCAGGCCAGCTCATCCTCCATGCCAGGATACCATGTGTGTAAACTTGAACACACAAAGCAAGGGCTAAGCAGGGAAGGAATGCCACCCAGGCACCAGCCAGCACTCAGCCACGTCCAGGGCATACCTAGACCAGAACCTGAGGGTTCTCCCAGCCACCATCCATCCATCAAAAGACTCTGGAGCTCACACGCATCTTGGGGTGGGGTGGGGGGATGGGGTTGCAGGTAGGGCACAGTTCTGGGGATGCAAACATGAATTGAAGAGACAAGTGCCCCACCTGCAAGTTTCCCTCAAGGGCGGTGGGGGAAAACAAATGGGGTCATCACCACACCAATAAAGTCTAATTAGCCAAAGAAGACTGGGCAATCAGAGGGGTACAATTTTAAAGGGGTCAGTGTGGGGTTTACTGAGAAACTTATATTTGAGTAAATCAAGTTAATAAATTGTTTTCATTTCATAATGGCTCTTTCTTGTTTCTGAGCTCAGAAACTGAAATAGATGTAAATGTTTACAAAAAAGATACTTTATCTGGACAGGGAACGACATCTCCATCTCTCTGGTTCTGTCAGACAGAAGCTCAGAAGTCACCACTGACTACTTCCCCTATATCTCTCAGGCCCCCAAACAACACACTATTAATTTCACTGCAGAATCCACTTCAGCTAAGCCTGTCCACTTCTCGCCATACCACAGTCCCAATGCTAGTCGAGCACTGAGGTCCTCCACCAGTGCTCTCAACTTGGGGCTGTCAGAACCACAAGGGGTTTTGCTAGAACCCAGATTGCTGGACCCACTCCAGAGCATGCGACTCAGTGAGTCTAGGGCAGGACAGAGAATCTGCATTTCTAACAAGTTCCAGGTGATCCATACTGCCAGACTGAAGACCAGACCTTGAGAAACCCAGGACGAGGCTATGACACAGTACCAAGCCCAGAACCATGTGCTGCCTGGCTCATCTCCAAGAACTCGATTCTTACTCATGGCACCCATCCACGTTCCCAGTTAGAAACAGGAAAACAGGGAATGGGGAGGCACATCTCTTGGACTTTCCCCTCTGACATGATATCACCTTCCACCAACCAAAGCTACACCATATGGCTACACCAGATTTCAAAGGGACAGGGGCTGTTCAGCCCTGTCAGGTATACCCAAAGCAAGAACAATGGAAAGACCCTAACCTGATAGAACTCACTGCTGTCTAAATCCTACACCTAGAGAACGCGAGGAATATGCTCTCCAAAGCACATGGATTTTTGTCACCCTTTCAAAGGCCTCACATTGCTCTTTGAATGAAAAACAGAGTCTAAAAGAACTTACCTCACCCTCCCCCACACAACATCTGGCACCTCTGCAGCCTCACCCTCTGCTCCAGCTACACCCACTTGGTTCTTCTCCTATCACAGAGCTTTTGCACAGGCTCTTCCCTCCACCTGAACACCCACCCCAACCTCTACTGAGCCAACACCCAAGTCCCCTCTCTGCCCCAGCGCCAATATTACAGGAAGTCTTTCCTGATACCCCATCAGGCATAACCTCCCTACCACATGCACCTAGATCTTTCATGACATGTTAAGGGGAATTCTTTTTTTCTTTTTTCTTTTTTTTTAAGAGAGAGTGAGAGAGAGGGAGAGAGAGAGAGAATTTTTTTTTAATATTTATTTTTTAGTTATCGGTGGACACAACATCTTTGTTTTGTATGTGGTGCTGAGGATCGAACCCGGGCCACACAAATGCCAGGCGAGCACGCTACCGCTTGAACCACATCCCCAGCCCCAAAGGGAATTCTGAATGCACATGGAGGTGGACAGAATAGGTAGAACCCACATACCCTCAGCACCCTCCGCATCATCAGCATGTCTCTAACTAACTGGCCAGACGTGGATGCACATAATCCAGACATGCTGAATCAGCTGGTGCCTTCATCAAGCCCGACCTCCTTGTGTAAGGGAACAGGTTGCTGGTCACAGTTCTGCTGATGGCAGCCCAGTGGTGTAGGTTAGCATGCTCCTCTGCCCCACTAGTTACATGCAGAAGCGTGGTCAGATGCAAGCTTGATTTGTTTTTGTTATTTCGTTTTGGCAAGATTATTTTATAGGTTTTTAAAAGATTTTTGTCCATACTCTCCCGTTTCCCCCTTCACAGGTCTCTAAACTCTGGGGGACCAAGGACACAGGTCCTATATCACTGCACAGTTTATGTTCATCCATCTGTTCAGTGAGTAAAACAATGTCAGCGAAGTACAAAACCTTAAGTGTTGAGGAGTGCTATTGGCTAAATTATATTGTTACACTGTATGCATGTGTGAATGAGTAACAACTAATCCTATCAGTATGAACAACTGTAATGAACCCATAAAAAAATGTGGGGGAAAAAAAGCACCTACAAATTATAAATAAATAAAAGAAGTACAAAACTATAATGACCCATCCTTCCACCTGTGGACAGACTACAATGTTGAAATGATAAGTCCCAGAGTACAGAACCAGCAGTCAGCTCTGCAGAAATCCTCTCTCGATCACATGGTGCCTGGTGATTTTGGGTCAGTTTCTTAAAACCTCTGAGATTTAGTTTCTTGCTGTGAGGATCCAGGGACAGGAAGTAAAGAATATTCACTGCTCAAAGCTGCATACAGCAAAGTTCTACACAGATGGCACCAACTTCTAATCTTTGGGGGATAGCCAGGCACCACGACGCACTCCTGGTGGGGCTGAGACAGGAGGGTCACAAGTTCAAAGCCAGCCTCAGCAATTTAGTGAGACCCTGTCTCAAAATAAAAAAGGCTGGGGATATAGCTCAGTGGTAAAGCACCCCTGGGTTCAATCCCCAAATCATCACCATCATCATCATCTTTGGGGGAAAGTAATACAGAAAAGTAATACAATATTTCTAACATCTTGATTTTTTCTTAAATCTAAGAATTTCCATTCTTTTTAATTTTTTTAGTTGTTGATAGGCCTTTATTTTATTTATATATTTATAAGTGGTGCTGAGAATTGAACCTAGTGCTTCACACATGCCAGGCAAGTACGCTACCACTGAGCCAGCCACAGCCACAGCCCCAAGAATTTCCAATCTTATGAAATAAAAATCCTTAGAAAAACAAATAATGCCCAAAAGCTGTCTCCACTTGTCCACTGTGTGCCTTCTACATCCAAGCACTGAAGGTAACTCAGAAAGTCCTCCCCTGAAAAACTCATGACCTAGAGAAGAAGGTAGGGTAGGACCCTGGGTAGCATGCTGCCTATATAAGAGGGCATTCAAAAAGGCATGACAAGGGGCTCGGGTTGTGGCTCAGCGGTAGAGCGTTCACTTTACACGTGCAAGGCCCTGGGTTCGATCCTCAGCACCAAATAAATATATAAATAAAATAAATTTATTAAAAAAAATGACATGACAAATTGGGCACAAGACAAATGCATACAGCACCAAGGGCCCAGGTCTGCAACGCTAGCGGAAAGGCTTCCCAGAAACAAGGGATGAGCCATCAGAAAAACACACAGCACAAAACAAGACCACTCAGGAAGAAGTGACAACACTTGCAAAGATTCACAGGACAGAGCATAGCTCGTCCAAGAGCACCTGGCAACCTGACAGTGAGATCTTGGGGCAACCACAGGGGTTGGCCGGAGAAGACCCCAGAAAGACAGGCAGAGACCACACAGCATGTTCCAGATCCAGGGCTTCCTCTTCTAGGCACAGTGGAGCACCAGAATGCATCTTAGTCAGACAGGTGAGATCAGAGCCTCCTTTTGGAAAGAACAGAAGTGATCAGAAACTAAGGCCACCTTCCCTTTCACTGGTTTACTCTGAGGCAAAAATCAGGGCAACACTACCCAATTTTCAAACTGTAAATATTGGACTTCCTAGACCACCTCTCTTCCTCTTCATCCCTCCATACTGCCAAGACCCAGTCCCATTAAAGCTGCATCAGCTCCCTCTTCCCATTCCTGCCTCCTGTACCTTGGTAAACCATGGTCCTCTATTCTAATACTGGTCCACAGGCCTCCTCACTGAACTTTATCACCAGCACATGGCCCTCCCATTTCTAGTCTTACTACAGGAAAAACATGCTCACACCAACCGCTTCATTCCTATCACATCTATGACATCTCACATCCCCAGTATCACACAGAAGACAGAGATCCTTCATTCAAAGAGTTGCTGAATGCTTGCCAGTCATTCAGGCACCACTCTAGGCACTGGGGGTACAAAACAGCCAAAGCCAAAGGAGAACATCCCCACCCTCACAGACATCTCCGTGTAGTCAGGAAAGACAGGCAATTTGTGAAATGTCAGAAGAGAAGTGCTCTGCAGATGACACTCCAGCAGAGCAGAGTGTTAGGCAGCAGCAGAGTATTCACACCACTGGTCAAGGATGGTGCCTGAAGAGGATTTGGGGCAAAGACCTCAAGAGGAAGAGAAGCAAGTCACAAAAGCATCTGGGGAGCATCAGGCAGAAAGACCAGCATATTGTAGTAGTCTGAGACAGAACAGGACGGGGCTTGGGGCCAGTACGTCTGCCTGGGACAGACAAGAATAGAGTCTGGGCAAAGATGGGGGCAGCCCCAAATGCTACAGCATACAAAGGCCTGCCAAAGAGGCAGGAAAGCAGGGGCAGCCTTCTAGTGTGCGTCCCAAGCTGAAACCTGGCTGAAGGGATTAATAGGAAAAGCAAGCCCAGCCCATGTATACACTGTGGGGAGGGGTACGCATATGGGATAAAAACACTAAAACTAATCACGCAAGGCCTGGGGGAAAAGCATTGCAAAAGGTCAGGCAGGTCAAGGTGGAATAAATGCAGCAGAAGCCAAAAAGCCCAGCAAGAGACAGGTCTTGACCTCAAGGAGCAAAGAGATCCTTGAAAAGTGGGACTCACAGGACCACATCTCTGTCTTAGGAAGACAAGGAAGGATGTCGTGAACTGACTGAGACAGTAAAAAGGGGTCAGGACCATGCTTCCTGGTGTAAAACACGAAATCCTTACTGAAGTATACAGACCTCCTAACAGCATGCCAGACTTTATTTGTATCAACTCTTTTAACTTAAGTCAACTTAAAAAGTGAGGTCCCAGCTCTCTCCAGAAAGGAGGGGGAAATCACTTGTTTTTAAAACATATCCACTAGTATAATTTCTATCCTTATGTGTTTTGATGAAACCATTGCAGCAATTAAGATACTTTGAAAACTCATCAGTGGGGGCTGGGGTTGTGGCTCAGTGGTAGAGTGTGAGCCTTGCATGTAATCCCAGCGGCTCAGGAGGCTGAGGCAGGAGGATCATGAGTTCAAAGCCAGCCTCAGCAAAAGCAAGGCACTAAGCAATCTGCAAGACCCTGTCTCAAAGTAAAAAGGGCTGGGGATGTAGCTCAAGGGTTGAGTGCCCCTGGGTTCAATCTTTGGTACCAAAATAAAATAAATAAATTGCCCTCAAAAGCTATACTGAAACCAACAGATATAAAGTGCTTGAGTGTCTCTGGGTGGCCAATGATTAAGTCTCCCCCAATTATACTCAATGTAAAAAATATTCCCCAAGAGAAAAACTAACAAGTCAGTTTGTAAGTTCAGAGCTTCCTCCTCCAGGGCTTCCATGTCACCTCTTGATTTTTTTTACTTTGTATACTTTCTTTTTTACCTTGTCCAGTGCTACAGAGAACACAGCATGAGGTTCAGCAGCAAAGCTTGCTCCAAGTTGGTGCAGGTACTGCTTGCAACATTTCATAGCTAATTTCCATTTACATCTGAGTAAGCCACAAAGAGCAAAGGAAGCCACCCTGCCTGGCAAATGCATCTTGCTCCCCAGTTAAAGCAAAGTGACCTTAGCCCAGCCCTGTCCTCTCCACATTCAGCTTCTTCCCTTTCTGCTCCAACATGACTTACAAAAGACAGCAAGAAACAGGTCCAATGCTGGTATTGATTTTTTTTTTTTACCCTATGTCATATGCCCATTTAAATACTCAGTTTTTATGGAATGCATGCCATGGGAAGGTATCAGCGGAGGCAGGCTGCCCAAGATGATGACAGAGTTCTACCTCCAAAAGCTTATCCAAAAGGGGAGAAGGGTCACATGTGGCTCTTAATAGGCTGTGCACTGTACTCAGAAAGGAAGATAAGCAGTGGTCCATGCAAAGCAAAAGCCCACACAAAAACCTAGAGTCAGGACACCACACATCTGGGGCAAAAGAGGAAAGTGAGGTGAGGACACCAAAATGATTATCCAAAGTTGTACACCTTCTGTAGACTGACCAGTTCTCAAATAAATAAATAAATAAACAAACAAACAAACAAAAAAACACCAGACCAGAATAAGTGGATGTGAACACATCTATCTCCAGGGCTGGGGACGCTCCAGGCCCCCGACTCCTTCACCAGCACCACAGAGAAAGGGAGAAGGGAAGACTTACATCTTCAATTCTCAGTATTTAAAGCATTTACTACTTAGGTTATTTTACTGGATTGGAAAGGCCAGGGCAAAATAAGCTTGAGCTGGGGCTGGGGATGTGACTCAAGCGGTAGCGCGCTTGCCTGGCATGCGTGCGGCCCGGGTTCGATCCTCAGCACCACATACAAACAAAGATGTTGTGTACGCCAAAAACTAAAAAATAAATATTAAAAAATTCTCTCTTTAAAAAAAATAAATAAGCTTGAATTATGAACTTGAACCCCATCTTAGCACATCAGTCTATATGCTCTCTTACTTGGTAAAAAGAACCACACAGCTCACACGGCACAAATTTATTACTGTTTTCTGTCCTCTCACCAGCACTTCTTACTAAGTCAGTCTAATTCCACCTACTTTCACATGTTTCACACTGAATCGCCAAAACTGCTTAAAAAAAAGGAAGTAACTAATTAGTTCACATTCTGCCATGTAAGTACATCTTTTCAAGTCTGACTACTGCTAGAAAGAGAGGACATCAAATGATGGAGGGCTGAGCTCACTCCTAACTAACCCACAGGGTCTCCAATTCCTGACTCATTCTGCAATTCTGACTTAAAATTCATCTGGTTCCCCACATTTCAGCCGGCATTGGTTTAATAGCCCTACATATATTGGTTGCATAAAAATAAACCCAGAGGTCACATTTACCTTATTTTTTGCTGTTAGTTTGCATGTTACATAGGAACACACCAGATATTCATATTCACACACAAGAATTGTCATGATCCTTTGAAATTCACCAAGTTTTATCTGGCACTGTTAAAATGGAACGTTTACCACTGCAATCAGAGACCAGCCTATTTGGAAGTCAAGAGGGGAGGATTTTCACACTGAATAGACAGATGGGAGCTCTTCACAGAAACTCCCAAGCAAGCATTAGGTCCTCACTCCACCAACCATCACACCAAACTGAAGGCTGTTGGGCAGCGAGAAAATGGAAGGAGAGAAAAGGAAATGACTCAAAGTCACCATCAGGCATAAGTCCTCCGCATCGCCAGTCGGCGGTTTAGATTTGAACTCTCAGGTCCTGGGGAATGGGGGATCCTGCGCCCACAGGACTGGCTTCTTTCGCCTGGAGGCTGCGTTTTGAGTACCGGTGCCCTCCTCGCGTTACCTACGGAACCAGAACACTTGAAGCCCCGAGGGGGAAAGCAGGAGGCTCCAGTCCCAGCGCCACACCGGGATGGCTCCTCGCTCTCCGCACTGACAACCTTCGGAGAAGCTTAGAGCTGCTAACGCGATGCAGCGCGATCCTGGGATTTAACTCCTTTAAAAGCCAAGGCCTCGGAGCGCCGGAGCGGCTGGCCGACTGCGGCACTCGGGCCGCGCTGCGCCCCGGCTGACCGCGCCGGCCGCCGCCTCCGGGCCGCGGCGACGCACGTTCCGAGCGGCCAGGGCGTCGCTGCAGACGCACTTTCGGGGCTGTTTCTGGCGGGATGTCAGAAGGCTCGACGCCGTGGCCGGTCCGCGCAGCGCCTCGCCCAGTCCCCAGCAGCCCAACCTGAGTGGCGTTCACCACGAACCGGATTCTGAACCGCCGGCCGCGCGGGGTCCGGCCCGCCGCCTGCGCCCGCGGGGATGCCGCTCTCCGGGGTCGGGGCGCGGTCGCCAGCCGAACGGGCGGGTCCGGGCACCGCGCCTCCACCTGCCGGGCCGGCGGCCGCGGCCCGGGCGCGCCGCGCTGACCAACGGCCGCCGCCGGACCTCCCGCGCACAAAGCGCACGGCGCGACCCCGCCGCCGCGCCCCTCCCACCGCGGTCGCCGGGCCGGCGCCCCGCGCCGCACAAAGGCCGGAGGGCCCGCAGCGCCGCGGAACAAAGGCGGCCGCGGGCCGGCACAGGTGCACGGCCGCCGGGCCCAACATGGCCGCGCGCCCGCCGCCCCGTTAGCCGCCGCGCCCGCGGCCTGCGCCCGCCGGGGCCTCGGCCTGTGCCCGGGCCGGTCCCGGCCGCCCGCCCGCTCGCCCGCCGCCCAGGCCTCCGGCCTCGCTCCCCGCCCGCCGCCCGGCCCGCCTGGCGGTTGGCGGCCCCCCAGTGACCTGGCTGCGTCGCATCCTCGGCGGCGTCCGGCGGCGCGGTCCGGCGGGCAAGGGCCGCTGAGGGCAGCGGCGGCCGAGGGGGCGGCGGCGGCGGGCGCAGCGCGGCCAGGCCGAGGCTCTCGCGCGCGGCGCCGACCCCGCCCCCGCGCCTCCCGCCCGCCGCCGCCGCCGCCGGGCCGCCGCCGCCCCCAGAAGCCGCGGGAAAAGTGCGCGCCGCTGATTGGCTGCCGCCTCGCGGCGCCCGCGGACCGGGCTTTTCAAATCCGCGCCGGGGCCGCGCGCGGCGGGCGGCGGCGGGCGGGGCGCGCGGTGGGGCCGACGACGGGCCGCGAGCGGGTGGGGCGCCGGGCGCGCGCCCGCCCCCGCCCCGCTCCCGCTGCCGCTCCTGCTCCTCCGGCGCGCGGGCGGCGCCTGTTCCGCGGCCACAGCGAGTCCGGCGCGCTGACGTCACGCCGCCCCTCGCGCGCGCAGCCACGCCGCCCTGCGTGGGCGCGGACGGCGGGCGCGCGGCGCCAGCCCGCGGGCGTGGGGGGACGTCCGGGTGTGGGGGGACTTGGCCCAGCGGTCTCCGAGCGAGTCACGGACCTGGGCAGAGTCTGCTAGCCGGTCCTGCGCGGGAGCCCCTTGGAGCGACAACATGGAGCGGGTCACGGGGCGACCCTGAGCGTCCGCGGGGTGCGGGCCGGTTTCAGGTCAGGAGCCGAGGAAGGGTGCTGGCGAGGGCTCTCGCGCTTCGGGGTGTAGCGAGCAAGGAGAGTGGGGAGACGACGAAGCCGGACGCTCGGGCAGCGACAGGAGCGTCCAGTGGGCATTGGATGCAACCTCAGCGGTGTGGAGCGACTCGCGTGCTTTCAGGGGCGAGAGCCGGGCGAAGTGCAAAAAGTTACAGATACTGGAAGGGCGGCAGGCCCAAGAGAGACCCGTGGCTCTTTGGAAGTTAGGGCCCCATCTTTTTGCAGGAGTGTAGGGACCTATCTCCAAGAGCTGCTGGGTCAAGTCCTGCGCTCTTGCAAGGCTCCAGAGGGTCGCCCTCGCCTCCAGAGGAACAAGGGCGCATCTTCTGGCACTGAAGAGCAAAAGAACCGAGAAAGTCCCCCTTACCTGTTCCTGCTGCCTGCCGACTTGACTGTCCGAGGGAGCCTGTGGCAGCTAGCGTTCAGCCTGAGTTCTCTTCCTGGCAGGCCCACTAGTGCCAAGGCCCTGACTCCTGGTGCCGCTGTGGGTAGCTGTAGAGTCTGAGAACAGACATGGGCTCTTTGGTCTGCCATTGCAGGGCCTGTGGACAAGGTTGTGCAGCCCCAACCCATACCACACGTCCAAAGTGCAGGCTGCAGTACTCAACTCCCATGAAGCCTTAGACATGAGCCACCGCATCACACAGATACAAGCGGGCATTCAGCCGTGCCCTGGTGTTGAGATAAGGTGTTGTACCACAGGACTCACCTGCAGGCTGACCCCCTTGCTCCAGCTCTGGTCCTGTTTCCACAGCCTCCAGGTCTCCACAGAACATCGGGGATACTCATAGTCAATTGCACCTGGTCTGAATCCGGTGAGAAAAAGGCTCCCAAGTTCAGGCATCCGCAATAAAAAGCATGAAGGATGGGCAAGGGGATAAAGCCCTAGGTCCAGAAAGGACCTCTAAGGCAAGACAGCAAGGTCTGCAGATACAGACTCCCCACTGTGATCAGCCACAAGCATCATGCTTCCCACAGCAGCAGTGACTGATACAGGGCTTCCAAATAGATTACCTTTCATCCAAACACCACATGTGAGGCCTACTGGGTCCTGCGCAAGGAAGGTGTAGAGTCCCGCAGTGCCCAGAAGAGATGCCCTGCCCCATGATGTTCAGTGCCAGACCACCAGGAACCCTTGGGAAGCACCCAATTGGGCAGTGGCCAAACCCCTCTGGCTGTGGGGAGGAGAATGGTGACTTCTCTAGCCTTGGATCCACCTGTCTCACTGGGACACAAGCCCCAAAACTGCCTACCTCTCCAGCATCTCTTACATTCCTATAGCACATGCCACCAGAGCTCTTTGGATTCCACAGATCTGGAATGTGGGCCACTTTTCAAAAAAAAAAAAAAAAAAAGTCTGCATTTATTATACTGCAATCAATATGCAAATTTATTCAAAACATGCAAGTATATGTTTTTATTTTCTCAAAAAAAGTTATTTGGGGGCTGGGGATGTGGCTCAAGTGGTAGCGCGCTCGCCTGGCATGCGTTCGGCCTGGGTTTGATCCTCAGCACCACATACAAACAAAGATGTTGTGCCCGCCGATAACTAAAAAATAAATATTGAAATTCTCTCTGTCTCTACCTCTCTCTACCTCTCTCTCTCTTTAAAAAAACAAAACAAAAAAAAAAAAAAAGAAAGTTATTTGGGGTAGACTGGTCTTTTCCCGCCAAACATTAGCCTCCCTGAGCCCCCTTCAGTGAATCTGACAGGCCGAATCCACCCACCTCTGGTCTGGGTATTGTAGCACTGGAGGGCAGGAAGAAAAAGGCCTACACAGCACTCCATGGGTGAAGTCCTAGGAAAAGGAGGCCCTCATCTGCAGGGCTTGCAGAGCCCACACTCTAGGCTCATAGGTGGATCCCTCCATTTTGGGACAGTCATTCTGTCCACAGGTCACCTATTTAGGCACTCGTGTAGGCTGGAAGTTCTGAGAGTGTAGGCAGCAGGCTGGGCACCAGGACTGGGGAGCCCTGCAGGCTGACTGGAAAACTATTCTTGGACGGCAAGGCCCAGGCAGGCTGCCAGGGCTCTTTTTTTTTTTTTAATTTTTTAATATTTTTTAGTTTTCGGCAGACACAACATCTTTGTTTGTATGTGGTGCTGAGGATCGACCCAGGCCGCACGCATGCCAGGCGAGCGCGCTACCACTTGAGCCACATCCCCAGCCCCTGCCAGGGCTCTTAATGAGAAGCTAAAGTCCTGGGCAGGCCCTACGTGGGGCAAGGCACTCAGGGACAACAGCAGCTGGGCTGACCCTGGTTTTGGTCTCTTCAAGACTGTTACTTCTTTGAAGACTGAACTCCAGCTGCTTGCTCTCAGCACCCTTCTACCCAGTGCCTATAATCCAGGAGGGACAGTCTTTCCTACTGCTCCATGTGGCCCAGACTGAAAGCCACCTCGACCTCCAGGCTCCTCAAAGTCTCATGGCTAGCATCTCTCTGAACCTCCCTGTGAGAGCTGCTGCCAAAGGCAAGGCTCAGGCCCCTTAACTAAAAGAGTCCCTGAGCCCCCACTTGGCCTCTCCATCCTCCAGAGCTGGGGTCCCCCAGGGGCCAGGCTCATTGCTGTTTCCATGGGGATGTGTGCACTCTGACCCCAGCCTTTCTCCATCCCAGGCCAAATAAAGAGGGCTTCCAAGTGGAAACCAGCAGCTCAGGCTGCCCCTCCTCCAGTGCCCCAGGTGGCCCTGCCTCCAAAGAGGGGAGGGGAAGCCCAGAACCCAGGAAAGCTGCAGAAGAAAGGGCTGGAGGGGCCTCCCAGCCCCACCTTCTTACCAGCCCCTTCCCAACCATGACCACTCCACTCTGCAGGTTGTAAGCATGCCTCTCCCCAGGGCTGAGACCACTGGGTCTCCTGGAACCATCCTCAGGTGCAGCAGCTGCAGCAGCCAGTGAGTAGCTCTGCAAGGCCCTCCTGGGCCAGGGATCCCACTGGGTAGAAGAGAGGAACCTTGAGACTGAGAAGTTGGCTGAGAAGTCCTCTCTCCACCCCACCCAAGTCCCAGCTGAGAGACCTGAGGCACCTGTCACCAAGGTTTAGTACTAGGGTGGGGCTGCACCCATCTCTCCTACAAAGCTGCTGCTTAAAAAAAAAATCTTTAGTTGTTAATGGGCCTTTATTTTTCATTTATATGCAGTACTGAGAATCAAATCCAGTACCTCACACATGCTAGGCAAGCACTCTACCACTGAGCCATAACCCCAGCCCCCAGGGCTGCTTCTAATTATTTATTTGGTACTGGAGATTGAACTCAGGGGCACTCAACCCCTGAGCCACATCCCCAACCCTATCTTGTATTTTTTATTTAGGGACAGGGTCTCACTAAGTTGCTTAGCACCTTGCTTTTTGCTGAGACTGGCTTTAAACTTGGGATCCTCCTGCCTCAGCCTCCTGAGCTGCTGGGATTACAGGTGGGTGCCACGACAACCTCCCCGCAAGACTGCTGCTTGAAGAAGCTGCCCAAGCTAGCAGAATCCCAGATTTGGGAAGCCAACTCTCCATAGGGTGTTTTCCCTTGGACCAAACTGAGTTTCTCTCTCCTCCCTGAGGTAGGATCTCTTATCTGAGATGTTACCTTCTCCAGATCCTTCCTGACGCCTTCCCAGGCTTCCAGAGGTGATTCCCCCTGGTACTGGTGTCTCAGGGCCACCATATAAAGTTACTCTTTGAGAGTTCTAGGCTAAATCCCAAATCAAGGTGTTGTCTAGGCTCTGGGAGAGGATCCTTGCATCTTTCCAGGTTCTGGTGGTCGCCTGCTTTCCTTTTTCCTTGGCTTGTGTCATTATCCCTCATCCCCTTCACCACTACCCCCACATTGTCCTGTGTGTCTCTGCCTGTTTCTGTTTTTTCTTCTTAGGAGGACTGCTGTCCCACTGGCGTAGAGCCCACTCTAATGACCTCATCTCAACTCCATGACATCTGGTAAGACCCTATTTCCAAATAAGGTCAGATTCACAGGTACCACAGTTAGGACCTGAACATATCTTTTTGGAGGAAGACACCGTTCAGCTCCTTGGTTGGTTGGTTGTAAAACGCTGCCAGTAACAGCGCAGCGAAGGGCTTCTCGGATTGGTGGGAGGAAGCCTGTTGTCCGTTAGGAGCGGTTCCCCAAGGGCGCGGGCTTTCGCCCGCCAGTCGTCCCCACTGGAGGGCAGGCTGCACACGGCAGCGTGCGCTCGTCCTTCCAGAACGCTCGCGGAGCCGGCGTGGGCAGTAGGAGTCCAGGAGCCCAGCCGGCCCGCGGGCCTGGGGCCGGGTAAAGCCAGGCAGGCCTGCACCGCCGCGGGCGTCCGCCTATCAGCTGACGCCAGCAGGGTTAGGGACCCGCGGGGCGAGCAAAGGCAACCGCCGCCTGCCCCGCCCCTGGGAGTTCGCCTCCCGCTCGGCCCCGCCCGCGCCGTAGCCACGCCCATGGTTCTGGGCCCCGAGGGGCAGCCGGGTCCCTCCGGCTTCGCGGTTAGGGCCGGGCTGGGCGCGGTCCGCGAGTCTATCTGTGCTGCTGGTGCTGGCCCGCCTCGCCGGGGTCCTGTTCTCCGCTCCCCCACGGTCCCAGGCCCACCGGCTGTTTGATTTTGCAGCTCCAGGTCCCTCGGAAGGAAGGAAGCAGCGCCGAGAGCCACGACCCACAGGGCAATGGCCGGGATCGGGAGGCCCCACCGGCCCACCTCGAGCGCTCTGCTGGGACACTGGCTCGGGCTTTTAAAGTAGCATTTCTTTTTTTAATTATGAAAATGACAGGATATTCACATCCAGACCAGCAGAAAGAAAAAAATAAAGTTCTCCCTAAGCTTTGTGCCTGCAATGAAATATTTGTGGAGCAATTTGGGCCACTCTTTACTGAACTAGTGGCCGGCTTTTGCAGCCTGAGCTGGGAACAGCAAGAGCTGCCAACCTGAGGGCATCCACCTAGGACACCAACTTCCAGCCAAGTGGGTCTTTTATTTTTTACTGAAAAGTTGCAAAGCTAACATATAATCCCCCATCCATTTTCCCCTAATGATAACACCCTGCACTTCCAGTTTGGCTTTATCAAAACTAAGACCTGGGGGCTGGGGTTGTGGCTCAGCGGTAGTGCGTTTGCCTAGCACGTGTGAGGCCCTGGGTTCAATTCTCAGCACCACATAAAAATAATAAAACAAGTGTGTGTGTGTGTGTGTGTGTGTAAACTAAAACCTGTAAGAGTCCATTATTGTTAACTGAATCAGACTTGATTCTGAGCTTTCAGTTTTCCCACAAAGGTAGAAGGATCTAGCAATTTGTGGAGGGGGTGGTGCTGGAGACGGAACCCAGGACCTATGTGCATGCTAGGCAAGTGCCCTACCATGAAGGCACATCAGCTCTGTAAGGTAAATCTGACTGAGGCTCCCACTGCCTGCTGTCATAGAAGCCAGCCCCAGACCAGCTGTCACCAAGTAACACAAGGTAGACAAAAGGGATGAGGTGCCTCTTCTCAGGTGGCAAGTGCAAGGCTTCCCTGCCTAAAGCAGGGGAATTCATGAGGTAAGCTTTGGCCTCCCCAGCTCTGTATTTCTGGGCAGTAGCACAGGAGACCAAGTTCAGCTAGGGTTGGCTGCTTCCAATGAGCTGAGGACAGGGGACCCAGTCCAGCCAGGATAGAGTGCTCCTGTTGAACTGAGGGCAGCAAGGCAGCCAGATTGGTGGAGAGGGCATGGAGCAGAGGGACAGTATGAAGGGGAGCCTGGGCTGTCCCATGGTCCTTGGCTAAGGAATGGGTAACTCGTGCTCAGTGGGAGAACACCTGGACTTAACAAAGAGAACTGCCCTGACAGCTCTGGCCTGGCCAGGGTGGAGAATCTTCTTTCAAACATCATGTCCCAGGCATGCAGCTAGGACAGCAGAACCTATTTCCTGGGAACTAGGACAGCATCCGAGAGTAAAACCTTCTCTAGACAAATCCTGTTGTAGTTACCCACTGGTATATATCAGATTACCTCAAAAGTTAATGTTTCAACACTGTATAAAACATTGATTATCTCATACAGTTTCTTTGAATTTTGGAGTGGCTGAGCCAGATAGTTCTGGTTCAAGGTGTCCTAGGAAGTCACTGACAAAACATTGTCCACAGCTGCAGTCTTCTGAAGGAAGGTTCGGCTACAGGCTGCAGGACAGCTTCCTTGGTGGTGCTGCTGTTGGCAAGAGCTTGGGTTCCTCCCCACATGGGTCTCTCCACAGGTGTTTGAGTATCCTCATGACGTGCTACTTGGCTTCCTTCAGGGTAGTAATCCAAAAGCGAAGGAGACAGAAGCTTCAAGGTCTTAGTGGTCTAGCCTTGGAAACCCCATCGTCATTTCCACAAAATCCTACCGGTTACATACGGCAGTACTTCTCAGTGTGGGCACTAACACCTAGAGACAAGAATCCTGGCCCACCTGAACAAAGCCTGAAGTCAAGTCCTGACAAGATCCACAGAGGAGACATCTGAAGTTGACTCCCAAAGTTAAAGAAAGAGCTTGGAAAATATCTTGGACTTTCTGCAGCTATGAAGAGCTTAAAACCAGCCAGTCCCAGTTCAAGGTGACCCACTGCAGTCACTGAACTGGCTGCTAGGGGGAAAATTAGCTCTCTTCAGAGGAAGAAAACAGAATCTAAAGCCTCCATACCATTACCTCCACAACAATCAATACACAATAAAGGGCTGGGGATGTGGCTCAGTGGTAGCTCGCTCGCCTGGCATGCTTGCGGTCCGGGTTCGATCCTCAGCACCACATACAAACAAAGATGTTGTGTCCGCCGAGAACTAGAAAATAAATATTTAAAAAATTCTCTCTCTCTCACTCTGTCTTTAAAAAAAAAAAAAGAGCGCCAAGTCTTTGTGTCCAATCACATTTACCAATCAAAGTGGATCAAGAGGCATAGAGGTTTGGTCAGACCGTACTTTCTTTAAAAAAAAAAAATACACAATAAAAAGTCACTAGGCAGGGCTGGGGTTGTGGCTCAGTGGTAGAGTACTTTCCTTGCATGCGTGAGGCCCTGGGTTCCATCCTCAGCACCAGAAAAAAATAAATAAAAATAAGTAAATAAAAATATTGTGTCCATTCACAAAATATTGTGTACATCTGAAAAATAATATTTAAGGAAAAAAAGGTCATTAGGCAGCCAGGCATGGTGGCACATGCTTGTAAACCCAGCAATTTGGGAGGCTGAGGCAGAAGGATTACAAGTTCTAGCCAGCCTGGGCAACTTAGCCAGAATCTGTCTAAACAACCACCACTACCACCACCACTAGGTGGCACGCAAAGGACAGAGAAAATGGGACCATAATCAGAAAAAAGCAAATAATAGAATCCAGTTCTGAGCCTACTTGTTAGATTTGACAGATACAGACTTTAAAGCTGCTATTTTAAAACATTCAACAATCGAAGGAAAACATTGTCTAAAAAAGAAGAAAAAAGAATCTAAACAGAAAAATGGAACAAAATGAAAATTCTAGAAATGTAAAAAACATATAACTAAAAAGACAAAATCACTCATGGTCTTGACAGAGAATGGAAAATGACAGAAAAGTCAGTGACCCTAAAGACAGATCAGTAGTAAGTATCCAATTTGAAGAACAGAGAGCAAAATGTTGAAGAAAACAGTTTCAAGGACTTGAGCATATGTGCATTGGAGCCACAAAAAGAGAAAAAGTTACAAATTAAGTTAAAAATATTTTTAAAAATATATTTTTATTGTAGTTTGACACAATACCTTTATTTTATTCATTCACTTTTTTTATGTGGTGCTGAGGATCAAATCCAAGGTCTCCCACATGGGGGGCAAGCACTCTACCACTGAGCTACAACCCCAGCTTATTTGGCCAAAATTTTTCCAAAATTGTCAAAAACTTTTTATTTACTTATTTATTACTTGGGATTGAACCTGGAGGCACTTAACCACTGAGCCACATCCCCAGCCCCTTTTTTGTATTTTATTTGGAGATAGGGTCTTACTGAGTTGCTGAGGCTGGCTTTGAACTCGTGATTCTCCTGCCTCAGCCTCCCAAGCCACTGGAATTACAGTTGTGTGTGCCACCGCCCTGGTAAAAACATTCTTAAGAATGTTTACAAGGCTGGGGATGTAGCTCAAGCGGTAGCGCGCTCGCCTGGCATGTGTGCGGCCCGGGTTCGATCCTCAGCACCACATACAAACAAAGATGTTGTATCTGCAGAAAACTAAAAAATAAATATTAAAATTCTCTCTGTCTTAAAAAAAATGTTTACAATCTACAAAGCTTAAGGATCCCCAACAAACCTCAAGCACGATGTATAACTACTGGAATGCAAATCACACCTAGGCTCCTCCCCATTAAACCAGAGAAGGCAGTGGAAAGATGGCAGCCCCTCCACAATTGGCAGTCTTAACCAATTGCAATTAAAATATTTTACCTTTAGAAATTTTATCAAAAAGTAAATAGTCCAAAAATAATAAATCATGTGTGAATATTTCAAGAAAGAAAAGTAAATAGTCCACGTGACTGCCCTGTTTCACAAAGGTCCACACAGAGGACAGACCTTGAAATTTAAGCTTATTAGCTCAATGTTGACTATGTCTCTGATCAGGACCAACCATGAGTTGGTTGGTGAATAGGAACTGCCAAAAAGAGAGAAGGAAAGAAGCTATCTGTTATCCCAGCAAATGGGGAGGCTGAAGCAGGAGGATCACAAAGTTCAAGGCCAGTCTGGGCAACCTAGCAACACCTTGTCTCAAAATAAAATAACAAAGGGTTGGGGGTATAACTCAGTGGTAGAGCATTCCTAGGTTCAATTTCCCAGTAACACCATAAATTAATAATTGAATGAATAAATTCATGAATTCTGGGTTTGTAGCTCAACGGTAGAGCACTTACCTAGCATGTGTAAGGCCCTGGTTCAATCCTTAATATGGCTAAAAACAAAAACAAAAGAAAAACACTTTAGTCATTAAAGAAATACAAAATGAAACCACAATATGTCACTATCCTCCAGAATGATTTGAACCACAATCATCTCAGAACCAGTTGTGGGTGGGAATGTGGAATGACTGCATCACTCTTGCTCTGCCTGTGTCAGGGAACTGAGCAGCCCCTGTGGAAAACCATCTGTCAAAAGTAAAACTGAAGGGGCTGGGGTTATGGCTCAGTGGTAGAGCACTCATCTAGAATGTGCGAAGCCCTGGGTTCGATCTTCAGCACCACATAAAATAAATAAACAAGATTAAGGTATTGTGTCCAACTACTTCTAAAAAATAATTTTTTAATATTTTATTTTTTAGTTTTAGGTGGACACAATATCTTTTTTTTAAGAGAGAGAGAGAGAGAGAGAGAATTTTAATATATATTTTTTTTAGTTCTCGGCGGACACAACATCTTTCTTTGTATGTGGTGCTGAGGATCGAACCCGAGCCGCACGCATGCCAGGTGAGCACACTACCACTTGAGCCACATCTCCAGCCCTAAAAAAATAATAAAAACTTAAGCATGCTGTCTGCCCAGCAATCCTATTGCCCTAGAAGCCATGCATACTCAGCAGAAACTCAGTACAAGAATATTAATGTCAACTAGTTGGGTGGTGATGCACACCTGTAATTCCAGCAATCCAGGAGGCTGAGGCAGGAGGGTTGCAGGCTTTGGGCCAACAACTTAGCAAGACCCTGTCTCAAAATAAAATTTTAAAAAAGTTGGGATGTAGCTCAGTGGTAGAGTGCCCCTGGGTTCAATCCCCAGTACTGGAAAAAAAAAAAAGTACCATCAACTTTATTTATTATGACCAAAAATCAAGAGTCAATCAACCATTGTATTAGCAAACAAATTATGGTATATTCAATTCACACAATAGGATACTATAAAGCAATGAAAAATAACAAACTACCATTACTCATAAAGTTAATAAATTTGAGAGACATAAAAGTAAATTTTAAAAAGCCACCAGGCACAGTGGTGCATATCTGTAATCCCAGTGACATGAGAGACTGAAGCAGGAGGATCATGTGTTCAAAGCCAGGCTTAGCAACTAAACAAGGTCCTAAGCATATTAGTGAGACCCTGTGCCACAATAAGAAACAGGCTGGAGGGGCTGGGATGTGGCTCAAGCGGTAGCGCGCTCGCCTGGCATGCGTGCGGCCCGGGTTCGATCCTCAGCACCACGTACAAACAAAGACGTTGTGTCTGCCAATAACTAAAAAAAATAAATATTAAAAAAAAACTTTAAAAAAAAAAAAAAAAAGAAACAGGCTGGAGATGTGGCTCATTGGCTAAATGCCCATAGGATCCATACATTACTAATATAAAAAATAAATAAATAAATAACTCTACACTGATTCCATTTATATAAGGAAAAAAAATTAAAAAGCCAAAAATGATGTTTGCTGGTAGCAATAGTCAGAGTTTACTTTTGAGAGGATGTGAGGTCAGAGGGTGCTTGAGGCTTCTGGAGAGTGGCAGCCTTCTACCTGGATCCAAGCACAGATGGCCTGGGTATGTATATGATGGGAAAATGTTATATTTAGGACTTTGACATTTCATGTGTGTTACACTTTGAAAGTTTACAAAATAGACATTCACATTTGCTGTGATCCGGTGATCCAAATTCTAGGAATCTGTCCTTCAATTTGTTAGGGATAAGTCCAGCTCTTTGTGCAAAGACATTCCAGATAACTGGCTGAAATATGCTTTCACTCTTAGGTACGAGTGAGCCCAAGGCAGGAAGTCCAGGCTCCTTTCTTCTCACAATGGTATACATAGACAGAAAGAAGCAGAGACATCAAATGTATCACCCTCCCTTCAAAGACCTTTATCCCAAGTCCTGGATTTAATTTCAAAGGAGGCTGGTGAGAACAGTGTTTTAGCTGAGCTGTTTCCATCAATCCAGGATTGTGTTAGGTGAAAGGATAGGAGGTGTGTCTGTGAGAGGAAGCAGGCTGGACCTCCATCCCATGCACACCCTAACCTGGAGACACCGCTGTATGGAGGTCATTCCAATGGCACAAGAAGGGGCTGGAGATAGCTCTCTGCTTCCTTCAATTGCATGTACCTGGAGAAGGGCAACCTGGCTCTTCATCCTGCCTTAGGCTCTTCTCCTGGAGGGTTGGGGCTTCTAGTTGCAGCCTGCACCAGTCAGCTGCAGCCATCCACCACTCTGTGGTAAGTATCCCTTTCCTCAGCTCACTCACTTTGGTACCTGGCTCCAAATCCCCTTTCAGCCCACAGGCCAGTGATCATGCCACCTTTCACTGTGCCCTCTTGTCCTTCCCTTCCCAAGTTTAAGTCTCTCAGACAAGGCTTACAGCCTCTCTCTTGCATATACCCTTGATTCCACTGATCCTCTCTCCCTTTATCACACTTCCTGGGAAAACCCCACTAGGGAGCCAGGCATGGTGGTGCACACCTGTAATCCCAGTTACTCAGGAGGCTGAAGCAGGTCGATTCCACATTCAAGGTCAGCCTGGGCCACTCAGTGAGACCCTCAGCAATTTAGAGACCTTGCTCAAAACAAATAAGCTGAGTGGAGTGGTGCATGACTATAATTCCAGCGGCTCAAGTGGCTGTGGCAGGAGAATCACAAGTTCAAATCCAGCCTCTGCAACTTAACAAGGCTCTAAGCAACTTAGTGAGACCCTGTCTCAAAATAAAAATTAAAAAGAGCTGGGTGTGATGGTACATGCTTGTAATCCCAGCAGCTCAGGAGGCCAAGACAGGAGAATAGTGAGTTCAAAGCCAGCCTCAGCAGTGGTGAGACATTAGGCAACTCAGTAAGACCCTGTTCCTAAATAAAATAAATAAATAAATAAATAAGGCTGGGGATGTGGCTCCGTGGTTGAGTGCCCCTGAGTTCAATACCTGGTACCAAAAAAAAAAAAAAAAAAAAAAATTAAAAAGGCTGTATGTTGCTTAGTGGTTAAATGCTACTGGGTTCAATCCTGATACCAATAAAATAAAAATGACTGGGGGTATAGGTCAGTGTTAGAGAACCCCTGGGTTCACTCCTAGTACCACAAAGCAAACTCCATAGAGGCAAATCCAATTCTACCTGCCCTGAACCCAAGTGTAGGGACTGGAGATATGGTTCAGGAGTACAGTACTTGCCTGGAATGTGGAGCTCCAGCACCAAAAAACAAAAACAATTACAAAAACAAAACACAAAAGAAGCCAAGTGTGGCCTGAAGATAGCATACCCAGCCCTTCCCTGCCCTAAATCCCCCAGCCAAATGCTGAGCCCCTTCCCTAATGTCTTCCTAAGTGGGCCTGTGTTACCCTGGGCATCCCACCAGATTTCTCAGTGTAAACACTAAGTGAGGGTCATGGAATATTGGGAAGACACATACAGTGTGGGAGAGTCCTTGGTATCAAGTTAGGTGAGCTGGTGCTCAGCCTGTGATCCCAGCAACTCTGGAGGCTGAGGCAGGAGAACCGTCAAATTCCAGGTCAGTCTCAACAATTAATGAAGCCCTCAGGAACTTGGTGAGACCCAGTCTGAAAAAAAGGTTTGGGATGTAGCTCAATGGTAAAGCACCCCTGGGTTCAATTCTCAGCGCTCACACACAAACACAAAAAGTCCATGGTGCTAAAACAAATGACTGGGCAGGGTTCTGAGCTTGGACTGCCATGTCAGGGTCATCCTTCATGGGTGTTAAGAGTGTACAATGCAGCCAGGTGCAGTGGCACATGCCTGTAATCCTAAGGGTTTACAGGCTGAGGCAGGAGAATCATAGGCTCAAAGCCAGCCTCAGTAACTTAGCAAGGCCCTAAGCAATTCAGCAGGACCCTGACCCTAATAAAATACAAAAAGGGACTGGGGATGTGGCTCAGTGGTTAAGTGCCCCTGGGTTCAATACCTGTACCAAAAAAAAAAAACAAAACTTCTTTATATTTAAATTTTTTTCTCTTGTAGTCGTAGATGGATTGCATACTTTTTTACTTTTGTATGTGGTGCTAAGGATTGAACCCAGTGCCTCACACATGCTAGGCAAGTGCCCTGTCACTAAGCCACAGCCTCAGCCTGTTTATATTTTTATAAACTGAAATGGCTACACTTAGTATGACCATCCTCAAAGTGCCCTGAAATAAATAGTACCATCTCCTCCCTGGGGAGATGGGACCTCCAGGCCCTGGCAGGCCCATCTCTTAAAGTTCTGGTTTGGGGAAAAGGACTAGGCTGGCTACTTTTTCCCAGTGAGCTGTACTGGGAGAGGTGGGTGAAGGGGAGGGAGCCTCGAATAACATCTCAAAGACTAGGAAGCTGGCAGAGTGCAGAGAGGGAGGGACCATGCCCTAAGTTTATACACCTGAACAAGGAGAGGGCAGGGGCTGGGGCTGGGGCTGGGGCTCAAGCGATAGCGTGCTCACCTGGCATGTGCTGGGTTGGATCCTCAGCACCACATAAAAATAAAATAAAGGGGCTGGGGATGTGGCTCAAGCGGTAGCGCGATCGCCTGGCATGCATCGTCTGGCATGCGTGCGGCCCGGGTTCCATCCTCAGCACCACATACAAACAAAGATGTTGTGTCCGCCGAAATCTAAAAAATAAATATTAAAATTCTCCAAAAAAATAAAAAATAAAATAAAGATGCTGTGTTCCCCTAAAACCAAAAAATAAATATTAAAAATTCTCTCTTTAAAAAAAAAAAAAAAGATGGAGAGGGCAGGGAAAGGGTGGGTAAGGCCTTCTGCAGGGAGCCTGAGAGCAAAGGCTGGGAAGTGGTCAGAGTGAGGGAAATCCCAAGGAAGCGCCTGGTGTCCCTGGAATGGGGTGTAGGCCTGATAGAAGGGGCCTGCTGGGGAGTGCCAAAGTGGCCAAGGCCTACATCCCGCGGGTCCCCACCTTTTCTCAGCCTGCTTCACTCCATCCACCCCCAACTTAAGGACAGGAGGGGACGGTGGGGCTGAGGTCACTCTCTTCTGGAGCTGGAGGCCGGCTGCAGGCTAGGCGGGAGGAAGCTTTTGCCAGCCCGCGCGCGCTTGAGCGGTGGTCAGCGGTGCTGGTACCGGGCGTGGGGGCCCCGAGCTGCTCTGGGTGGGATACTGGAAGGCCTAGCCAGGCGCTTGGCTTTTCCCTTGCGGACAGGGAGGTGTGACCGGTAGGGAACCTGGCGCTGCCGCCACCCCTCGGAGGCCCCGGCCCGCGGGGCAGGAGTGACCGTGTTAGGTGCGCTTCCCGCGGAGAGGACGCCCATCGCTGTCCTCCTCGGCGGCGCCCCAGGCACCCAGCAGCGCGGGGTGTGGGGAGAGCAGCCGGCCTCACGCACGGCGCCGGCCGCCGGCTGAGGGCGGCCTGGGCGCTCCACAGAAAAGGGTGGGCTCAGTCCCGCTCCCTGCCCCTGGAGGGCTTACGGCGCTAGCGAGCGCTGCGCCAGCGTCCCAAAAGCCGTACGCGACTTAACAGTGCCGAGCTGGCTGGCAACTAAAATACCGGCTTGCTTGCGGATGCCGCCGCAAAAGAGCCACTGCGCGTGCGCAGACTGCTCGCCGGGGAGTCCCGCGGGACCACGAGAACCAGAATGCCCTGTGCCCGCGGCGCGCGGTGCTTGCCGGGATCTACAGTCCGAAGGTGGGATGGGCGGGCCGCCGAGGTGCACGCCGGGGCCGGTAGTCAGCGGCTCAGGGCCGCCTCTCACCTGGACGGCGTCCGGCGTCCGGCGTCTGCGGGGCCTATGGGAGCGACGGCCAGTCGCCCCGCCCCGTCCGCCCGACGTCTGTGCCGGGACATGGCGGCTGCCGGTGCTGGGTCCTTGAGTTGAGCGCCCGCTGACAGCTGCCAACTGCCCCTGTCGGCTGTCCGTGCGGGCCGGGCCCAGGCGCTGCCGGGACGGTGAGGAGCCGCGGCCGCCGAGGAGGAGGAAGTGGCTGCCGCAGGAGGCCGTCTCGGCCGGCACATGGCGTCCATCTTGCTGAGAAGCTGTCGCGGCCGGGGCCCAGCTCGCCTCCCGCCGCCCCGCGCCGCCGCCCCGCGGGGTAAGCATCCGGGCCGGGCCGAGGCGCGGGATCTCGGGGGCTCTGCTTGGGTCCGGGTGCCGCGTGCGCGGGGCTGACCGCGCGGGCGCCTCCCCGCCGCGTGCGGCCCGCGGGGCGCCCGGTGGCGTTCTGACCTTAGTCGCCCGGGTCGCTCCAGGTCACTGTCCCTGAGGGGGCGTGGAAAAGTGTCCGTGCCCCCTCCGCGGGGAAGTGTGGCGTCCACTCTCGAGGACCTGCGTGCCCTGTGGCCACGCTCTGGTCGCGGAGTCAGCAGCCCGCAGGCCCGGGCACCACCCGCCCGCCCGCCATTGCCCGGGTGGGGCGCGGGCTGTCTGCGGGCGGCGGCCCGTGCTCCCGCTCTTCAGCGGCCTTCGGCGTTTGTGTCCCGTTTGTAAAGTTGCCATAAAGGTAAAAGTCACCCAGTGAGGGTGAGACACCCGGGAAAATGCAGTTCTGGACGCTTTATGGATTACAAGTGCACCAGAACAGGCACGGTTCTTGTCATTTTTAGCAAAGAGGGCGGGTGGGGAGGACCGCAGGAGCTGCCCAGTTCCCGCCGCCTCTGCTGTCAGAGTTGTCTGTACCTGTTGATGTGTTCAGGATGCTGATGAAGTACTTCTGCCTCTTCGCATTTCTATAGCATGTTTATGGCTTAAAAATTAGATGATTTCTTTCTTTTTTTTTTTTCTTTTTCGTTTTGTTGTGCTTTTATTCCAGAACAGAATGTTTTTGTTTTGGAATAAATATATAGTTATTGTTCTTTATTTATTAAGAACATGTTCTTTAGTGTTGTACACTGCATTGCAGGCAGATGATTCCCTGCAGAACCAATAAGGGAATTCAGAGCCAATGGGACTCAGGGCTGGGCTGTGGGAAACCTGTTCCTGAATGCCCTGAAGTGACATTCCCCTGGAAGTAGTACAGGCCATTATTAAGATCCCTGGTTAGTGTGGTTCACTGTCACAACTAATGAGCTAAGGCCAATACTATATTAAGATTATTTTTATTCTTTTCCATGCTTTATTTAGCACATACTTTTATGTACTTTTTCTTTATTCTGTACATATTTTATCCTGATATTCTCTCTGCTCCTGGACCCATTCAGGACACATTCATTTAGTCAGGGCTCTTTAGATTGTGACACTTTCTTAGGCATCCCTTGTTTTCCATGACCTTGATAGGTGTTTTTTTTTTTTGTTTTGTTTTGTTTTTTAAGTTGTAGATGGACACAGTACCTTTATTTTGATTACTTATTTTTATGTGGTGCTGAGGGTCGAACTCAGGGCCTCATATGTGCTAGGCAAGTGCTCCACCACTGAGCCACAACCCCAGCCCGTCTTGATAGTTTTGAGGAGTACTGGTTAGATATATTGTAGAATGCTTCTCTCATCAATTTTTTAAAAATGTTTTTCCCATACTTAAACTCAGGATAATGGGTTTGAAGGAGTAAGGCACAGAGATGAAGTGGTTCTCATCACATCCTATCTAGCCTCTGTACTGTCAAGATGATTTAACATTGTTCATTATCACTGTTGATATTGACCTTCATCCCCAGGCCAAGGTGAGCTTGTCTGGTACTCTCCTTCCCCTTTCCATACTTTCTTTAGGAGAAAGTTGCTGTGTTTGAAGTCCATCTGAAGGATTAGTGGGAGAGAAGTATCTAGCCCCAAGGCCCCACAGTGCTGTTTTTTAAACCCAGGAGGACCATGGAGGAGCAGGCTGAGGGGTCAGGAGGAGTTCTTGGTGCTCTTCAAAGTGCAGGTCCCAGGAGGCCCTGGGAAACCTCTGAAGAGGAGGAGGTCAGGATCCTGACATGGGAGCTTATTCTTCTGGAGGCCAGGAGAATAAGTGTGGTATAGTAAAAATGTATATTTGGTGTCTGTGCCTGATCTTGGTTCCTGAACTCCTAAAGCTCTTGGAGTGACAGGATTTTCTGGGTGTGACTGTAGTGGCTTTGTTATTCACAAGTCCCTTCTTGGATCAAAGTATAAAGTGCAGGTGGGGCTGGCCAGGCTGAGATTGGAGGGTTGGAATTTTAGCCTCAATCTCCAGGGAAGGGAAGGATATGGAGATTGGGTTTGTAGTGTAGTCCAGTTGTGCCTGTTTAATGAGGCTGTGAAGGAGCCTGATGTGCTTAGGACCCTCTATGCCTCTTCCTCTAGCCGCTCATTTGTGATGCACTGTGACAGTGACCGAAGCACTTAGCTGGGTTCTGTGTAAATTACCGAAACTGAGGGGGCTGTGGGACCCACATTTGTAGTGGGCAAAAGTGTAGGCAGCCTGGACCCCCTTGCTGAGGGACATGGGCTCCTGAGCCCTGGCATCCTGGGTGACCTTTCCCCCAGGGGTTTCTGTGGAGAGTTAGAATAGCCCTCAAAGCGGGTTTGGGTAGGGCAGGGGAAGTGGGACTAGAACTGTTAAAGCAGCATTGGCTAGGCTATCGGCTTGGGGCTAGGTGGGTGGGGAATTCTGAGCCAAATCCTGGTGGGACGGGAGTGGCCAGGCAGGGAGGAAGTGCAGCACCTTAACAGAGGAAGGGGCTGTGAAGATGTGCTCATGACCCTGTACTTTTACATTTAACTTGTAGGGCTTGATGCATTTAAGAATGTAGCTAATATCTTTTACATTATGAATTGTGCTGACTAAACACTTGTGAGCCCAGCTCCAACTTACTAGGCAAGTACTCTACCATTGAACAACATCTCCAGCTCCCAACTTACTAACCAGACTGTCCCCAGTCTGGTTAAGGTCCTAAATGTGACATTTGGTGGTATTAGATACCCTTCCCATAGAAGCATGAGTTTTGCCTCCTGGTAATGACATAAAATGACAAGTGGATGTCCTTACTGCCACTCCCACTGCCTGGAGGATTGGGCCAGATGGCATTTCACACTGCCACCCTTCAGTCCTATTGGCTTCTTGCCTGCCTAGCCTCTGCACAGGCTGAGCTGGCCCTTCTGGGGTTGTTGCCCCTGGATCTACTGCACCCACAACTGTCTTGTCCCCTGCATGCAGTTTGATGGCACCACCCTCATGGTGCTGTGAGTGACCTCTGACATGCTTATGGGAACTAGAGTGAGGTAGGGAAAGCATCAGAACATGACTGAACCCTAAAAACGACCTGTATGCTCGCTCATCACAGCTGTTATCCAAGAAACGGCTTCCTTTTGGTGTTGGTTTTTCCTATAATCTTCAGCCCTTGTCACCCTGGGGTTGTTGCTTGATCTGTAGGGCTGCCTGTGCATTGGGGGTCATGTACACCTTGGCCCCTGACCATCAAAGCCAGCCAAGGTTAGCAGGGAGGAGTTCCCAACAGATGGGAACTATAGGTCCTAAGCCAAGGACCCAGTGGCCTTTCTCTAGGGCTTGGCCTGCTTGGCTTTCTCCTCAGGGCTGCCCTAAGACCCTGTTTCCTAACTGGAGAGACTTTTCACTTAGCTATGCTCGGAAGCCAGGCTTCCAGAAACTTAATGGGTTTCTACTCTCAGACTTTCACAGATTCCTGGTTGGGACCTGTTCACTTACTTCTTCCTTGTTTTTGTCATAGGTAGTCTGGGGCACCGGCATCGTGCTTGTCTCAGTTGTGCCAGCACCGTGGGGCTGATAAGCCGCCTGTAAGTACACTCATCACTTTGTACCTGTCTGCTTGAGAATGCTGAGTGTGGTGGGTAACTCCTGTGTTGTTAGGGAAAGAGCAGATCCTACTTTCTTTTTTGTTTTTGTTTCTTTTAGATCCTTTATTTATTTATTTATTTTTAGCAGAATGCATTACAATTTATATTACATATATGGAGCACAGTTTTTCATATCTCTGGTTGTATACAAAATAACAATCACCTTTACTTTTTAATTTTTATTTATTTATTTTTTTTTTAAGAAAGAGAGAATTTTTTAATATTTATTTTTTAGTTTTTGGCAGACACAACATCTTTGTTTGTATGTGGTGCTGAGGATCGAACCCGGGCCGCACGCATGCCAGGCGAGCGCGCCACCGCTTGAGCCACATCCGCACGCATTCCAGGCGAGCGCGCCACCGCTTGAGCCACATCCCCAGCCCCAAACCTTTATTTTTTATGTGGTGCTTCACACATGCTAGGCAAGTGCTCTACCACTGAGCCATACCCACAGCCCTCCCAGCCCTTTTTCTTATGAGCTACTTTAGCACAGGCACACCTACGGTCTGCACACAGTCCTGGCGATCTAGTATGGTAGTCTTTCTGTGCTCCACACAGCTTCCCATGTCATCATGCCCTATGCTGTTTGGCAGTATCAGTTGGGGTGTTGGGATCTTCTGTGGGCGCAGAGCAGACCCTCCCTGAACACAGTCCTTCAGGAGCATCCTGACTTGGGAATGACCCCAGCAGGCCCTGCACCTGGCTCTGGGGATGTACCTCAGGCATGGTGGACTTAGCCTTTCCCTGTGGCACCCACAGTTTAGTGATATGACAAACAATAGTGGATAAGTGGTCACAGTATCTAAGATAAGGTTGTGATGCTGCTGCCAGACCAGTGGGCCAGTCCAGCAGAGCTTCCTAGAGGAAGTGGCAACCACATTCCCTTGTTTTGTACATGGGCTTACCCCAGGTGGCTGTTTGCCCTGCACTGTCCTCTCTGCTGGCATCTGCCTCCGCCTGGTCTTACCTGTGTTAGGGAGACCTTCTCTTCCTCCTAGGCTCTCAGTTTAGGACACCACAGTGGTGCTCATCTGTTTTCCCTTCAACAACCCAGCTGCTTCCTGCTTCCTGCTTCCTGTGGGAGAGAGCAGGACACCAGTGCCACTAGATACTCCTTATAGCTGTGGAGTTTGCAGGGGTTTTTGTTCATTTGAGATTATTAATTTTATGGGGTGGGGTGCTCAGGATTAAACCTAGGGGTGCTCTATTATTGAGCCACATCCCGAACCCTTTTTTAAAAAAATTTTCATTTATTCATTTATTTTTGTGGTGCTAGGGATTGAACCCAGGGCTTTGTGCATGTGAGGCAAGCACTCTACCAACTGAATTATGTCCCCAGCCCCCTTTTTTAAAATTTTGAGACAGGATCTTGCTAAGTTGCTGAGGTTAGCCATGAACTTGAGATTTTCCTTCCTCAGCCTCCTGAGTCACTGGGATTATAGATGTGTGCCACTGTACCCAGTGACAGATTTAATTCTTTTTTTTTTTTTAATATATATATATATATTTTTTTTTTAGTTTTTGGAGAACACAACATCTTTGTTTGTATGTGGTGCTGAGGATCTAACCCCGGCCGCATGCATGCCAGGCGAGCGCGCTACCGCTTGAGCCACATCCCCAGCCCCCAGATTTAATTCTTTAAAATAAAAACTATGAGGTGTGTGTGAAGGTTTGGTTGTTACTGAAGCACAATTTGATTTCTGTGGCATATGTCAGTGCTGGAATGAGCAACCAGGCCTGTGTGGCGTCTTGGGCTCAGGCAGTGTTTCTATGGCTGAATTGCTGCTGAACATGCAGTGGTTGGTTAGACACAGACAAAACTGGCTAAGAGAATTGCCCATAGTCTGGTGTGGTGGTGCACACATGTAATCACTGTAGCTTGGGAGAGTGAGGCAGGAAGATGGCAAGTTCAAGGCCAGCTGGTCTCAAGACAGGGTTCGAGACCCTGTCTAATTAAAAAGGGCTGGGGGTATAGTTCAGATTCAATCTATACTACCACACACACACACACACACACACCCCCAAAAAAAAAAAGAAACATAAAAAAGCATGATCCATTCTGTGCCTTCTACTACCAGCTCAACCCAGCAGGTACAGGATTAGTAAAGTTTCACTTTCATAGTCTCAGGACTGTTGACATGGAGTCTTCTGATGAATGGCAGCATTAAGGTATGCACACAAAGCAGTTTTATTCCTGCTGAAGTGTGCTTTTCTGAAGCCAACTCTAAGGTCTGTGGGTGGCTGGGAGTGTGGTGGTTACCTAGGGTGCCATGCAGGATGTGACCCTGTAGGGCCTGCTCTTTGGGTTCAGAAGAAGCTGGAGTCTGTGTGTTTCTGGTTTTAAAGTACTGACCCCAGTGCTGACTAGGTGCTTCTCATGGGGACTCATGAATCTGCCCATGTGTGAGATAGAGGTGCACTGATCAGGAATTCAAAGCTTACCCAGGCATCTATTATTGGTCCAGTGTGGTCCATCTGCAGTTCCAATGTCTGCCATTTTTCCTAGTGAGTTTTCTAGTGGATGCTTGTCTAGATACCAGGTTCTTGACCTTCATTTCTAGGCCTTCCTCTGAGTTCTTGAGTGTCCCTTTGGATGAACTTGCCAGCTGTTTCAGTTCTAAAAGAGTCTTTATGGGGGCTGGGATTGTAGCTCAGTGGTGGAGCACTTGCCTCGCATGTGTGAGGCACTGGGTTCGATCCTCGGCACCACATAAAAATAAATAAAATAAAATAAAAATTTAAAAAAAGTCTTTATGGGATTGTGACTGAAATATCATTAAACTTATCAAACCACTAGGAATAGTAACTTTTTTGTGGGGGTACTGGGGATTGAACTCAGGGGCACTCAATCCCTGAGCCACATCCCAGCCCTGTATCATATTTTATTTAGAGACAGGGTCTCACCGAGTTGCTGAGGTTGCTGAGGGTGGCTTTGAACTCGTGATCCTCCTGTCTCATTCTCCCACAGCGCTGGGATTACAAGTGTGTACCACTGCTCCTGGCTTAGGAATAGTAACTTTAATAATATCAGATTGTCAGTGAATAAATGCACACCTATAACCCCAACTACTCAGGAGGCTGAAGTCACAAGTCCCATTTGGACAACTTAGCCAGACCCTGTCTTGAAATAAAAAATTAAAAAGTGATGGGGATGTAGCTCAGTGGTTAGGACCCCTGGGTTCAATGGATGACTTTTTTTTTTTAACATTTTAAAAATGTTTATTTATTTATTTTTTAGTTTTCGGCGGAAATAACATCTTTGTTTGTATGTGGTGCTGAGAATCGAACCCGGGTTGCACGCATGCCAGGCGAGCGCACTACTGCTTGAGCCACATCCCCACCCCTGGACGACTTTTTTTTTTTTTGGTACTGGGGTTTGAACCAGGTGTTTTTATTTATTTTGAGACAGCATCTCATTCATGCAAAGCAAGTGGCCTGCCACTGAACTACATGCCCAGTCTCTACTTTGTTTTATTAAGCTCTTTCCCTCCTCTTTCAGAAAAAGACATGCCTTTCTTTTATATTACCTTTCTTTTTTGTGGAGGGAGGTACCAGGGATTGAACTGAGGAGCACTCGAACCACTGAGCCACATCCCCAGCCCTAGTTTGCATTTTATTTAGAGACAGGGTCTCACTGAGTTGCCTAATACCTTGCTTTTGCTGAGGCTGGCTTTGAACTTGCAGTCTCCTGCCTCAGCCTCCCAAGCCATGAGATTATAGTTGTGTGCCGCTGTACCCAGCTTCTTTTTTATTACCTTTCCAAGTGGTTGCTGCTGGCACTTGTGGCATTGCTGTGTGTGATGTTGTTGAGTCTGGCCGCTTGGCACCACTGTGTTCACTTCCAGTTTGGCTCACATGGCAGCACAGATTCAGGTAGGGTCATAAGCTTGCTAGTAGACAACAGTGTTGTCTCTTCCACCCCAGCCTCCAGTGTGAGTGGTTTCAGTTCTTGCCTGCACATCCAGTTCTGCCTTAGGACGGCTGTAGTCAGTCATGCACCATCATAGCAGCAGAACAGGGGCTAGTGCTCATTGCCTGTAGTATAGCTTTGGGTTTCAGTATTCTTTGCCATGGCTGTTTATTCAAGTATTTTTATTGGGAAGGGACATTGAATTTGTTAAGTACCTTTTTTAGCACTTAAGGTTCATATTAAAATTTAAAATGTATGCTTTCTTAATAAATTTTTAAAAGAGATTTACTTAATGAAAAATGGTAAAGCTGTTTAGATGAACTCATATTTCAAATTAGCACTTTCCGGTGAGCAGCAAAGAGCTTTCATTTTTCATTTCAATTGCACAGAATAAGAAATCTTGAATCACACCCAGAAAAGTCATTGTAAGTGGTAGCCATTGGTATGGTTGTTTGGCAGTTATTTTACAGCCTAAGATAGTCTTTGATTGAAATGGCCCAGGCCCCTGATGGGGAGTAGGTGGAGTACTTTCCATCCAGCACAGCATTGGGACATTTCTGAGCAGCTTTTGACCTTAATTATGAAAGTGAGGGAAGCAAGGCAGCACGCCATCTTTGCACAGGCAGTGGGCAGTCATGCAGCGAGCAACAAGCATCCTTCAACCCAGTGGGGCTTTCCCCATGGTGGGAACACTTGATTTGGGGTGAGGGCCCTTTCTTTCCTGCATTTCCACATGGCATGAATGCCAGTGAGATGTGCTTGGGGAATAGCACTATGCTGATGGCCAGGTGCATCCAGGCCCCTGGCAAATGTTCCAGTAGTATGTGTCCTTGGCACATAGCAACATTGCTTTTCCAGGCTCACAGTCTCAGGTCTCAGGCCTCAGGCTGGAGCAAGGCACTGGGCCTCTTGGTTACTGTATGTTCTCTCGTCCTCCAGCAGAGGGGAGCCAGTAGTTTCACATCTTAATGTGGAATTTTTGTAAGCACAGGGCTCAGAGTTGCCCTGCGCTTCTGGAGTCATCCTTCTTGGTGGTGGTGGCTGTTGCTATGTCATTCCTCTTTTCTTTGTTCTTTCTTATTGGGGATTTCTTAGCCCCTGTTAGCATTATGCCCTGAAGAACTGGGCAACACGTCCTGGTTGATGTCCTCCCTGGCTTGACCTTGGTTCATTGCCTCACTTTGTGCCTGTCTGAGGGTAGCCATGGCAAGAGGTTCTGGGAGTGCCTTATGCCAGGTGTCTCCTTGGGAGCAGCCTGCAGGCCTTTGTACTTGTGGCATTTTTACAAATTTTGACAGAAGTCAAGAACACATTGTGACAGGAGAGTAGGTCTGGGACCCCATGCTTACTTCCCCATTGACTGTGCATCTGACGTGGTAGGGCTCAGAGATGCTGCTTCTTTGCAAGGCACTCCTTGGTTTTTCTTTTCTGGAAGCAAAGATAGGGTGTCCTGGTTGTGGTTATTGGCGTTTGCATCCTCAGGTAAGCAAACAGCTTCACAGCAGTGCTGGAGTGTGTAGTGTGCCCAAGCAGGCCTCCTACCAGATGTCTACTGTCTGCTTCTTGTTGAGATGTTGCATTTGCTCAGCAAGGTTCCCCCATTTTACAGGTGATTTATCAAGGAAGAGAAAAGCAGGAGGTCAGTGATAGCGTGGTGAGAAGCTGGGCTTCTTGGACTGGCCTTCCTGGATGGTGCTGTCTCAGCTGCTGGCTAAGTTCTGTGTTGATCAAAAAATGTTTTAATTTGATGTAGCAGTGCACAGTGGTGCACACCTATAATCCCAGCAGCTGGAGAGGCTAAGACAGGAGGATCCCAAATTTGAAACCGGCCTCAGTAAACCTTCCTGGCTAGATTATTAGTAATAGCTCTGAGCTTGAACACAGCCAGGTCTGTGGGGGTGTCCCAAAACCAGATATGCCATGAGCTTCTGTGCTTCGTCTGTTTTAAAATCTCTTCATCTTTGCTGTTGGCTGCCCCTTTAAAAAACTGCTGACATCTTGCCGCCTTATGGAAGCCTTGTTAATCAAATGTTGGAAAGCTGTATAATTAAGCTTGATGGAGAGAGGAGTGACATGTATTCCACATGTAGGCACTGATGCCATCCACACATGTCGAGAAACGTGGCCAAGTGGTTCTCTGAGCCTAAGTGGGCTCTGCCACGTTCTCTGTGGCCTGGTCCTCAGCAACACTGTGGTTCAGGATGGTGAATGCAAGGGATGGTTTCCAGGCACTTGGGTGAAACAGTGAGGAGAGCCCACACACACTGAGGGAGGTACACACCCTCTGCCCACCACACCAGTGTCATGGTGTGGCCCCTGTACTTTTTTGTCTCATCACTCCATCTTCAGAAGCTTTCTGTGAGCTCAGTGCTAGGCTTTCAAGTCGGTAGTTGAGGGAAGACGGATCCTGGAGGGCTCCTAGAGAGGTCCACAGCCAGTGCCTGTGCCCAGTGTATTCCATGCTGGCAGTACAATGCTCCCGCTGGTCTTGCCCTCCACCTGCTGCAAGCTAAGGCAGGCAGGTGCACGCTGGCGGTCCTGCAGGATCCAACCTCTAAGCCCAGCAATTCTAGAGGTTCCCATCTTGCATCTACTAGTTTGATGGGATAGTCATTGCCACAGCCATTTCCTATTCGGGGTACTAGGCACATATTCACATGTACTTCCAAAGGAAGCTCCCAGAGCCTAGAGTTGAAGTTACTTGGTCAGGATCAGACAGAAGTAAGTAGTGGAGCCTGATTTTGAGCCCAGACAGTCATGGCCCTCGCTCTGGTGTCTAGTCAGATGTAGAAATGACTAGAGATGGGAAGAAACTAGGATAGTGTGTGTGTGTCATTCATATATATATGAATGACAGCCCTCTGGGGTGGGTTGGAGCCTATGGCCACTCAGGTGGCTCTGTCCTCAAGCCATGGGAGAGGCTTCTAATTTGCCAGACAAGATAAGTAGGAGATGATAAACCTGAAAGAGAACTGTACAGGCCAGTTGTCCCACATTGTATAGCAGATGGCATCACAGCTCCACATGGGGAACAGAGGTGATGTATACAACCTCAGGCTCTGGGGAAGGCCTTGTACTTCCTGAGACCTGAGACTGCAGTGGCCCTCCTGACCTGTCTGATTTGTGTATGGATGCAGTGGGCAAACCTGTGGGCAGGACTCACTGTTGACAGAAGTCTGAGAAGTTTGGCTAACACTTAACCCTCACCAGCTCTGGCCCCGTGTAACCTGCATTGCGTGGGGAAGGAGCAGGCCTTTCCTCTCAGCTCCCCAGATTTAGGACAGCACTGTGATGAGACAACAGTAGAGGTAAGGCGGGGCTATGAGCCAGGCAGGGCACAAGCTGTCGATAGCTAGGCAGGGGTGGCCAGTGCCAGAGCCCAGTGAGTAGGGGCCTTAGGCCTTTGGCTGTCTTTGAGTTTGTGCTTTTTTTCCAGAACCTGTCAATCAAAAGTCATCTGTTAGGGGAGAGGACCTCTAAACTAGACAGACTTCTTAACTCTGTTCCCCAAATCCCAAAGAAGCATATCATACCTCTTTAAGTTAATGGTGCCCAGAGGTTGGGTTGAGTCCAGGGGTCATTATGCCACTCTGTGCATGTCTGTCCTGCTGTTGTATCTCTCTGGGGACCTGTGAACCTAGATACTGGTGGATGTGGAACAGGCCCACCTGGGGACACACATCATTCTGCTATCATGCCCAAGCCCTCCTAAGGGTTCCTGGGGGTCTCAGGTCTCAGAAAGTACATGGGATCTAGTGCATGGTTGTGATTCTCTGTGGTGTGTGCTGCTGGGCAGCCACAGACTGCAGCTGGCTCCTCATTGCCATTTTCCCTTTTTCTTTTTTTCAAGGAATATTCCATCTGGCTGCTGGTTTCCAGCCCACCCTGTGTACCTCTGCTTCAGAGATGAGCCCCTCAGTGTTTGGACTTTGAGGCCCAAGCACCCACGCACAGCAGCAAGAGTGCCATGGACCCCCACTTCAGCAGGCTTGGTTGTTACGGGACCTCGGTACCTTTCTATGCGAGGCTGGCACTCATCACCCCCACTTAGTGATGACTCTGTGGTGGAGAAGTCCCTCAAATCCTTAAAGGACAAGAATAAGAAGCTGGAGGAGGGTGGCCCTGTGTACAGCCCACCAGCTGAGGTGGTGGTGAAGAAGTCTCTTGGGCAGAAGGTGTTGGATGAGCTGAAGCATTACTACCATGGCTTCCGTTTACTCTGGATCGATACCAAGATTGCTGCACGCATGCTCTGGCGCATCCTCAACGGCCACACCCTGACCCGCCGGGAGCGCAGGCAGGTAAAGGGGACGCACCAAGCTCTTGGCTTCACCCAGAGATTGCTTTCAAAACCTCGTTGGGACTTGCTTTCTGCTGCTTTGGGTGAAACGGGGCTGGGGTTGTGGCTCAGTGGTAGAGTGCTTGTCTAGCATGTGATGCACTGGGTTCAATTCTTAGCGCCACGAAATAAATAAATAAATAAAGGTACATTGATAGCTAAATATAAATCTACAAAAGTGGGGACATCCCCATAATACCACTATCGAATTGTGACAGGACCTCAGTACCAGCACCCAGTTCCCTCCCAGTGCCTCCTTGCTGTTCCTTGAAAAGCCCACACTGTGTGGCTGTGGCTCTTCTCCCCCAGTACCACGGTGTTCCTCTGGGGAAGTGTCTCTTTACTGATCGACATCTATGCTGGACTGTCAGAAGTCCTGCTGGCATCTACACCACTCCTTTAGTCCTGGCTCCATGGAAGTTATTCCTAAACAGGGCATGGTGGTACATGTCTGTGGTCCCAGCTGCTCAGGAGGCTGAAATGGGGAGGATCACTTGAGCCCAATAGTTGGAGGCCAGACCCCCATTTCCAAAAAAGCAAGATGGACACAGTGGTGCAAACCTGTAATTCATCAACTCCAGAGGCTGAGGCAAGAGGTTTGTAAGTCTGAGACTGACCTGGGCAACTTAGTAAACTTAGCAAGACTTTGTTTCAAAATAAAAGTTTCATAAAAGGCCTGGGGATGTAGCTCAGAGGTAGAACACCCCTGGGCTCAATTGCCACTACAAAAAAGGTAAAGACTCTTACCATTGTCACTCTTTTTTTTTTTTTTTTTTTGTACTGGGGATTAAACCCAGGGGTACTTTACCAATGAGCTACATCCCCAGCCCTTTTTATTTTGAGACTGGGTCTCACTAAGTTGCTTAAGGCTTTACTATTTGCCCAGGCTGGTCTAGAATTTGGGATCCTCCTGTCTCAGCCTCCCATGTCACTGGGATTATAGGCATGCAACTCTGTACCCTTTTCCTGTTGTCTATCTTTGTCTCTCAGGGCTGCCACCTAAATACTTCTTTTCTATCTTGTTCATTCTTTTTTCAGCTAAAATAATCTTTTAATGCATCTGTTAGTTTTCTTTTCAATGTTCATATTTTTACCTCTAGAAGTTCTATTAAATTTTGGGTTTTTTGATTTTTTAATTTATACATGATAGCAGAATGCATTACAATTTCTATTACACATATAGAGCACAATTTTTCATACAAAGTATATTATATTTCATACAAAGTATATTCACACCATTCACATCTTTATACATGTACTTTGGATGATAATGTCTATCTCTTGATAGGCTTTTGTTTATTTATTTATTTTTTGTTTTTAGTTCATCTTTTTAAGACCTCAACAATTTAAAGTATACTTATTTACAATTTTAAGTATACTTACATTTGTCTCCTGGCATGAATTCAGTATTTTCATTTTCTTACTTTTGTGGGAGATGAATCCTGCTCTTTATTGTGGACCTTGGCCACAGTGAATGATGTGTGTTTTGTGATTTCGAACTGTCAGTTCATCTGCAGCATGGTCTTGTCCATGGGAACCCTGTGCAGTCTCTGTGTTGAGTCAGCTTCTCCAGTGTGGATGTTGCATTTGCCCCTATGGGTGCAGTGGGAGCTGTGGGATCTTGGAGGCCATGGAGGGAGCCTATGTGAGATCCCCCTCCAGGTACAGCTTCTCCTGCTTGTTCAGTCCTTCCTTCCAAGAGTACTTCATTGTTCTCAGCTTCTGGGAGTTCCCATTACCTTTTGTGGTCCCCACTATTTATTAATTTTTAAATAAACCTTTAACTTTGGGATGATTTTCTTCTATAGGGAAGTTGCAGAGATGCTGCAGAGTCCCAAATCATCTGACCCAGCTCACCGAAATGCTTGTCTTGGTAACCGGTCACAGCTCAGCCCCTTACTCCTGACCCAGGCTTGATTCTGTTTCCACTTTCTGGGCAACTTCCTTTCTCTGGTACAGGACCCCATGCTGCTCCTGAGGTTCTTCTTGTCTGCAATGGCCCTACAGTGGGACACACTGGCTGGTGTCTGGTAATGCAGACCCGGGGCTTGTCTTGCATTGTTTCCTGGTCAGCAAGTGCCCTTGTCACCTCCCACTAGGGTCAGTGAGATACCTCAGGGATCATTGGTCGTGTGTTCCAGATGACGTCTGCCCAGTGCTTCCTTGCACAGCACCCTCTGCCCTGAGGACCAAGGAAAGCAGGTCCAATTACTCAGCTCTACCCCTGTGGCTGATGCCCCCATGTGTGTCCAGCCTGGGCCCTGCCCCTATGCTGCTTATATCCCACTGCCTTATTGCTCTTTCCCCATGTGTGGTCTCAGAGATCCACTCAGAGCATGCATGTCTGAAACAAACCCCAGTCTTCCCCCTGCCCATTCCTGAACATCTCTTGGCGGCCTCCAGCTACCCTCAGTTCAGCATGGCAGCCCACCCTCACTGGCACTTAGGCCAAAGCCTTGGCAGCTCCCAACACCTACGTTGTTCTATAGCAGCCCTAGTCTGAGTGCTCCCCACCACACCACCCATCCTGCCTGAAACTGTGGCCTACGAGCCCTGCGGTCTGTCTCCATGCTTTTACAACAACAGTCCTTTTAAAAACAAAAGTAGGCAGGGTGTGGTGGTGTATGCCTGTAATCCCAGCAGCAGCTGGGGAGGCTGAGGCAGGAGAATAGCTAGTTCACAGCCAGCCTCAGCAATTTAGCAAGGCCCTCACAACTCAGTGAGGCCCTCTCTCTAAATAAAATATGGAAAGGGCTGGGGATGTGGCTTAATGGTTAAGTGTCCCTGGGTAAAATCCCTATACCAAAAAAAATGGGAAGTGGGCTCAAGCTCAGTGCTCTGTGGGCCCCTTTCCCTGGTTGAAGCCAGAGCCTTCCCAGAAGCTATCTTGCCACATGCTCCACCCTCGCCCTGACCCTGCTTCCTGTATTCTTCCTGTATAGGCTTGCTGCCCCATAGCTAATTCTCGGTATGTCTTGGAGCCTTTGTGCCAACAGGCCCCACTATGAAACCTTTCATGTGAAACACGAGACCACTCCAGATACACAGGACCTCAGGCCCTTCCACTGACAAGTGCAGCCAAGTGTCTGCGTGTTCCTTCCCGTCCAGCTATCTCTAGTAGTTGGGCATTGGGCTTGCAGAAATAGAAAATGGTTTATGCCTGCAACTGAGGTGGGCATTTGTAAAATGATAACTGATAAGGATTTTGGGTATTTGTCAGCTGTCTATGTAGCAGGGGAGTCCTCATGAGCTTGGTGATACAACTTGGGGTGGGAGCTCAGGCACATGGACTCTTTCACCAGGAACCTGAGGCCTCTAGTCTTCTGGTGTGAGCATTTGGATGCCAGTATTTCTTCCTGGCCCTCCAACAGGGAACAAGGGCAAGAAAAGGGATTTTGGTTTCTCAGTCCACTGGCACCTCCATATCTCATCTCCTTTGGAGTGTGTGTCCATGTATTGATTTGAAGTGTTCTCCTGTCTGCATGTGATAGGAAACTAGCTTATTGTTTCAGGTCTCATGTTTGAATTCTATCCATGTTTTAGCAGTATCTTTGATCTTTTCTGAAAAACATATATTTTTAAAATTGATACATAAAAGCAAAAATTATGCCTATTTAGGAGGTACACATGATGTTTCAATACACATACACATTGTATAATGTTTAAATCATTCTCTGCCTTTTTAAAGATAATTGTGCTTAAATGTGCCATATAGCAAGTACTTGTAATTCTGCTTTTGTGTTTATAAATGCTTAAAAAGTTATTTTATTGCTCTGTGTTTTGCAAAAAGTTTTGTTTTACAAAAATATGCAAGCATTGTTTGAAATATATGTTCTGATGGATAAATTCAGCCCGTTCTAACTGGACATCAAGCATCTTGGTGTTAAAATGTGCCTGAAAGCGAGGGGTTTCAGAGGTCCTGTGACCCTGGCTTTAATTTTTGGCTGGCACCGTGCAGGTGTAAGAGTGGAATGATCTCACAGTTTTTTGTTGCCAATGTCTGTAATGTGAGCCTGCAGGCACAGTATTTCTGCAGCATCAGGCGTAGGAGAGCTTTCCCACCCTGACTTAGCATCCGGGCATTCCCTACAACCATGACCAAAAGGAAGGGACCAAGG
Organism: Callospermophilus lateralis; assembly: GCF_048772815.1. Classification (NCBI taxonomy): domain Eukaryota; kingdom Metazoa; phylum Chordata; class Mammalia; order Rodentia; family Sciuridae; genus Callospermophilus; species Callospermophilus lateralis. Next base: position 1,414,368 of record NC_135312.1, on the reverse strand, counting down.
TCAGGAGGCTGTGGCAGATGGGTTGCCCCTCTCCTCTGGACTTCTCGCATGCCCAGTGGTGACTTGATCTCTCATAGAAACCCTTCTTCCAAAGCAGAGTGTTCGAGTTAATGGTTATGCCTCAGGCCTTTTGTTCTTTGTGAATTAAGTGAAGTCATAGTCCACGCTCTCCTTCCTTCTTTTTTCCAGTTCCTCTCTTTTGTGCGTGTTCCCAGGTGTTAGCAGTGGCCCTAAACAACTTAGTAAAATTAAGTTGAGACTTTACTAAGTTGCTTAGAGCAGCCAAGGAAAGATGCAGAATTCCTTTGCTCGGACAGTCTGCCCAGAATTGGGCAGCAGAGCCTTCCACAGTGAGCAGAGGAGCACTTTACCTGATGTCCTTGGGAGTTGTTCCTGAGGAGAGTAATTCCAGCTTTTAATTCTATACTTCATTGAGAACAGAGGGTTTTGTTTTATTTTGTTTACCTGGCTGGAATTTTTCACAGGGTGCTAATTTGGAAGGGAGCAGAGGGATCATTTACAGGAGAGGGTCATACTAGAGCTTCAGAGCTACCCTGCTAGCATGTGTCAGGTGCTTAATGAGTAAGACTTGCTTTGTGGCCTGGCCCCCTCCATCTCCTCTACCTTCACATTCTGCCTGAGTTCCAGTTTTGCTATTTCACTGAAAAAGATGAGTCTTAAAGGAAAAAGAGGGGTAGGCACTTTGGAACAGCCACATAAAGACCAGACAGGTGTCAGCAGGAATGTGGGGCTGGGGGCCAGGTCCCCTGTGACTTGCACTAAGGAGAGGGTCTGTAGAGCCTGTCTGGATTTTCCTAGGATCTCATAGGTAATTTTGATTTGAGCAAAGTGTTATGGGTTTGTTTATTTATTTCTATGTGGTGCTGAGGATAAAACCCAGTGCCTCACATGTGCTAGGCAAACACTCTGCCACTGAGCTACAGCCCCAGCCCCATGAACATTGTTTTAAGTGGAAGACATTTGAAGTGTGTGACTCATATGTCACTGTTGGGTACTTGCTCATAGTGTTGAATAGAGGATAACAGATAAGCCTAGAGGGTCAGTATAGAATAGCTGCATTTGGGGAGTCATTTGGGACTCTGGTTTTGAGAACCAGGGCCTTACAGAGACCAGCAGGAAAAGGTGGGTTTCTGAGCCTCTAGGACACAAGTGACCATGCCAGAACGGAACATGAGATGCTGTTCAAGCAGCTGCCTGGCAGCCACTACTGCACTTCCTGGCTCTGGAATTGAGGATTCTAGTTTCCTCCCATTAGTGGAATCACAAAATTTGACCTTGTGTCTAGCTTATCTCACCTAGCATTGAGCTCAGGGGCACTTGACTACTGGGCCACATCCCCAGCCCTGTTTAGTATTTTAATTAGAGACAGGGTCTTACTGGTGCCTTGCCATTGCTGAGGCTGGCTTTGAACTTGCGATCCTCCTGCCTTAGCCTCCTAAGCCGCTGGGATGATAGGCATGTGCCACTGCCCCCCGCCTTTTTTTTTTTTTTTTAACTACGGGGGATTGAACCCGGAATGCTTTGCCGCTGAGCCATATCCTCAACCTTAAATTTTTTTATTCTGAGCCTAAAATTTAGTGAGTCTCAACTTAATTTTACTAAGTTGCTTAGGACCTCAAATTTGCAATCCTCTTGCTTCAGCCTTTTGAGCCACTAGGATTATTTTGCAGATGTATCATATCAGTTATTAGTTTTGAGCAGTTTTTGTAAAATTATCAGGAAAAGACACATTTTCATCAGGCGCTCTTTTGCATCAGATGATGCATCGTCTGCATCTGCATTAGATGATCAGATGATTTCCTGCTTTATCATGAGGAGCTGCTCAGCTTGAGCAGGGTACACTCAGACTGGGAGCTCCCTCAAAATACACATTCCAAACAGACTGGAAGAAGTCAAGATCAGAGAAGGCACACTGGCTAGCCCTGGCCAGACAAAGAGGACTTCAGAGCAGCTGCACTGGGAGCAGGGAGGGAAGGTGCACCTCATCCCAGAAGCCAGGTACAGAAGAGCTCAGTGTGCTGCACATACCTGGAATGTCCAGAGAGGACATGCCATTTTGTAGAGCAAAATGGAGTTATCCTTGCTGAACACTGGGGTGGTGATTTCAATGGAATCTATAAATTTACCACGAATCCCTGAGTTGTACACTTACAACTTGATGAATGCTGTGGTATGCAAATTTTACCTGAGTGGTAAAATACTGCTTTAACCCCAGTATTTAAAACTAATGGGGAATATAAAAAAAAATCAAAATCAAGACAAAATGAGTACCATCTTGAAGGATATGCCCCTGTCCAGACTGGGACAATTTGAGAGTGAAAGCAAGTGAAAAAATAAAGGAATCCATGAGTCTTTTTTTGAATAATAAAGAGCATGGGAGTGCAAGAAAGCAGGCTTCTCTCTGGCTTCAGGTAGCAGGTACAGAGATAGGGAAGGGCTGCTCTGGAGCACCAGTGTGGGGAGGAGACCTATCTTTGTAAGCCTGGGGTGTCCGCCTCAGTGGCTGGCTCACAATGGAGCAGTCAATGTGTGTTCTATCAGATATGTTTTGGGCCTTTCATTGTCTCTCCATGACATGTGCCAAGTGAACCTGGCCTGTGAGCTACCACCATATACCACTTTCCGAAGATGATTGGCATGTAGATTTGGGTGGTGGTAGGGATGTGCTGTTTTGTTTTGTGGTGCTGGAGATTGAACCCAGAGCCTGCCTCATGCTAGGGCAGGCGCTCTACCACTGAGCTACATTCCTATTCCTTTTTATTTTATTTTGAGATGGGGTCTTGCTTAGGATGACCTGGAACTTGTGATCCTCCCACCTCAGCCTGCCACGAGTAGCTGGGATCACAAGCATGCTTGGCATGTGGTTTTGACTGTCAAGAAAGAAATGGGTTTCAGGAGATATCTGCTAAGTGGTTTTGGAACTTGGAGCTCCTGAGCCAATGCCCATGGTTGTCCTTGTAAGTGATGACAGAAATGCTCCCACTGTTTGCTCCTGCTTGCATGTTTCTCTGCCCCCACTGATAGAGACCTCCTCTCTCCAGTTTCTCCGGATCTGTGCTGACCTCTTCAGATTGGTCCCTTTCCTCGTCTTCGTGGTGGTGCCCTTTATGGAGTTTCTGCTGCCTGTGGCCGTGAAGCTCTTCCCCAACATGCTGCCATCCACCTTTGAGACCCAGTCCATCAAGGTGAGGACATCATGGTCATAAGCACGTTTAAAAATGAGTCTGAAGTTCCTCACCAGAGCCATGTTGCTTGTGACTAACACATGAGGATGAGGTATCTTGTCATCCACAAAGGCTCAGGGTCCTCCATACCCTGTCATGTGTGTTCTGTCTGGGAGCCTCTGTGAGGCCCCTTTGAGTGAAGTGGTTGTGTTAGCTTCACTGTCTGGCAGTGAAGAACATGCCTGCCAACCCCTGCTCTAGGGAGTCACACAAAGATGTATATATTTTTAAAGCCATGAAATAGAAGAGATTGTTTCAGAATGTATTACACTTAGATGAGAATAAGCATTGTTGTAGAAATGTGTATCAGAGCTTGGGGAGCTTGGGGGAGCCTGATGGAAGTGTGAGATGCTTATTTTACAGGGGTGATGGCGTTGGAGGAGGCTCCTGGAGCTGTGGCCTGGAGTACAGGGAGCTGGTGGGATTTGGGAGGGCAACGGGCCAGGGCAAGCCCAGCCCTCTCTCTGCCCAGCCCTCTCTCTGCCCTTGCAGGAGGAGAGGCTGAAGAAGGAGCTACGGGTCAAGCTGGAGCTGGCCAAGTTTCTACAAGACACGATTGAGGAGATGGCCCTGAAGAACAAGGCAGCCAAGGGAAACGCCACCAAAGACTTCTCTGTATTTTTCCAGAAGGTGCTGTGTGCCTCAGCCCCATGGACTCTCCATCAGTCCGAGGCTAGGTGGAGCTGCAGAGCACTCCAGCCTTGGCAGCTGCTTCCTCCCTTCTCTTCCTTCCTTTTGGCTACACTCAGCAGAGTGGAGCTGCCAGGCAGTGCTGGCTGGTGCTTTAGGGAGTTTAACAAGGAGACTCTGCTGGTCTCCAGAATCACTTGTTCATGTCCTGGCTTTGCAGCACTCAGAAAAGGGAGAACATCATAGACAAGGAGCCCAAGACCTGAGATTATGGTATGGTGGGTAGTTTTGGCTGAGCCACTCTACCTGGTGCTACCTAGAGTCTTGTCAGAGCCTGGGTGACGACAGCAGGAGCTGAAAAGGGAGAGGGAGTGCTATTGACAGGGTCTCTGGGTCAAGCCCAAGGTCATGGAGCTTGAGAGATTTGTGTTGCTTTTGAAGTCTGAAGACTGTCTGAAGCTGGGTGCCATGGCACACACCTATAATCCCAGCAGCTTGGGAGGCTGAGGTAGGGAGGATCACAAGTTCAAAGCCAGCCTCTGCAACTCAGTGAAACCCTGTCTCTAAATAAAATACAAAATAGGGCAAAAAGACTGTGTCTGAGGTTCTCAGAAAGCCTCCACCAGACAGTGTCATTGGGCTTTGGCCCTTGCTTATGTGTTGTCAGGTGCTTTGCACTGCAGCACAGAGGAGCAAAGTCTGCAGCTACAAAGGCAGAAATACCTGCTCTGTGGCCTTTACAGAAAAGTGTGCTCACCCCAGCGCAACCTTGGAGATGTCATCTTTGGGGAAGAGGCAGGTATAGCTATGGAACCGTTGAGTAGGTAGGTTCTGCAAGGAGCTGCAAGCAGCCACGCTTCAGAGGCCCAGGAGAGGGTGGGGACAAGTGGGAGCTAGAAGGGAGGTGGGACTTCTGGTGGGCTGCAGCTCCAGAGAAGGACCTGCTTGTGGCAGCCTGGGTTGAGGGATGCTGCATTTGGCCTTCCCCCTGGAGAACCCCTGAAACTGTTTCTAGGTGATATCCTGTGTGGCTCAGTCTGAGTTCTTTTGTTCTGAGTCAAGCTCCGGGGGGTGCCAGGTCTGGCTGTTCTACTCCCTGACCTCTTCTGGGGACCAGCCCAGCTCACTCCTGATAGAGACTAAGCCTATCTGTTATATGGGAAGAGGTACGGGCCAGACTGGTCTGAACTGAGGTTCTCTGCTTCCTAGAGGGCAGGCACATGGACAATAGCAGTCCAGGGCTCAAGTGGCAGCCCATTCCCCTGTACTTGGACTCTCTCAGAGGGAAAATCAGGTACACACAGCTGTGCCCTCTTCTCACCACTGAGCAGCTGGGGTTCTGCATTAGGACCCAGGGCACTGCCTCTGCAATTGGTGGTTAGGTCCCCTTTCCCAGTGAATGGTGGCAGGAAAGGTGCAGGGCCAGTAGTTGCCGTGTGTATCAGAATCCATGGCAGGCTCAGTTGACACTGAGTTCCTGAGGTGTGAGAGGCTCCCCATAGAAGTATGGTAAGAGGTGGGTGGTACAGGGCCTCTGCACCCTGACCCCGCCTTGGTTCTTCACTTTTGCTGTATCCTGAGACTGGGGTGGGCACAGGAGAGCTCTTAGAACTTACCAAGTAGATAAACCCTCTGGGTTGCTCCTGCTGCAGATCCGGGAGACAGGAGAAAGACCCAGCAATGAGGAAATCATGCGGTTTTCCAAATTGTTTGAGGATGAGCTGACTCTGGATAACCTCACACGACCGCAACTGGTGGCACTGTGCAGGCTGCTGGAACTCCAATCCATCGGCACCAACAACTTTCTGCGCTTCCAGCTCACCATGAGGCTGAGGTCCATAAAGGCCGATGACAAGGTGAGCCATGCCCCAAGAAAGGCCACGCGGACCACTCTGCTTCTTTGGTTTCTTGCCTTTCTGTTCCTTTTTTTTTTTTTTCCTTTAACTGATATATATATATATATATATATATATATATATATATATAAACGTAAAGGTTTAACAAATTTGTGGAGTGCCATGTGATGTTCAATATATACCTATTCTGCATGTTCATATATTGCGGTATTGGAATAGCACCCAAGGCCTCAAGCATCTAGGCAAGTGCTTAAGTCTCTGAGCTTTGTCCCCAGCCCTTTAAATATTTTTTTAAAATTTTGAGGCAGGTTGTCCAGGCTGGCTTTGAACGTGTGGTTCTCCTGCCTTAGGCTCCCAAGTTGCCTCTGTCCCTTGCCCTGGGCTACACTGTGGCTTCCTACAAGTCAGCAGGCCTGCCATTATTTTGCAGAGGGTAGCTTTCCTCTGCAGCTTCCTTCGCAGGGTGTGCTCCCTGAGTGTACCTGCACACACTGTGCATCAGGCATCTTAGCCTCTCAACCACTGTGCTTGCTTCTGCTTTCAGGTCACTCATCCCTCATTCTCTCCCGGGTTGGCTCCACTCTAATACCCATTGTGTGACCTCTAACTTTCAACCATAGAAATTCTCTCTCTCTTTTTTTTTTCTCCAATTTTTTCTTTTTTGCAGTATTTGTATTGATTGAACTTAGGGGTGCTCTGCCATTGAGCTATAACCTCACCCCTTTTATGTTGCTTTAGAGAGGCCACTAAGTTGCCCAGGCTAGCCTTGAACTTGTGATTCTCCTCCTCAGCCTCCTGAGTCACTAGGATTACAGGCGTGGCTACTGCACCTAGCTCACTTTGTTTTCTTGAACACTCTAATCGCAGCTTATGAAGGTCCCACCTAGAGTGGGATGGGGACTGAAGCACATGTGGTGTGACTCTTAGATTGAGGACAGGCAGCATTCTAAGCATCACTATTATGACTGGGAGAAGTAAAGGGAGGTGAGGTTTCTACACTCTACTTGAATCAGCAGGAGAGTAGATTAGGATGTGTGCACTGTGATACTAGGGGACTGTTGAAAATGCTCCAGAAGCACAACTCGGGTGTCCCACAGGAGGACAGGGAACAGACAGAAGTGAAAACCAGCTTTAGTCACAGTAAACCAAGTGGACACAACCCAAGTAGGCGAATGGCTGAGCAGACTTCTCTGTCCATCTAGTGCCATGCTATTCGATGATTAGGAGGAGCAGTCTTGGATGCCACAAAATTGGATGGTCTCTGGAGGGAATTCTAGAAGCTGCCTGCATTATGATCCCCACATGCCTAACGTTCTTCAGATGACAGCCATGCAAGCAGGGGCTGTCTTGGGGTAGGGGTGGCTTCTGTCCTATGACCCCATGAACATGACATTCTTTAGATGACAAGTGACAGCCATGCAAGTGAGGGCCCTCGTGGGGGTGGAGGTGACTTCATCCTGCCTGGAGCAGAATTGGATCCTGGCTAGAATGTTGTGTTGCTTTATAAACTGTTACCGCTAGGACTCCCAGGGAAGGCCCATGGGGTCATTGTTCTTTGTTAGAGCTACATGTGTATCTACAATGATCACAAAAAGTATGATTCTTACAATGGAGATAAAGTTGCTACCTAGGATGTTTATGAGGCAAACGCTGAGAAGGGGCTAGGGCTACCTGACGTAGACCAGGTGGGCCCTGAGAGCTGGCCTTGTGTCTTCTGTCTTCCCACCTGTTGCTTCCTATACTTCTCTGTGACTTGTGCAGCCTCAGGGTATGAAGCCACAGGTATCTTCAGGGTGTTGGGGTCTCTCCTCCCTCCATCCTATGAACACTGAGAATGCCTTTGCAGATCGCGGGCTCTGTGAATCAGGCCAGGGCAGGACAGGTTCTGCTGGCAAGACGTGGGCCCTGCCACACGGAAGAGGTGCCCGCGTGTTGAGAGTGCCTACTCCCTGTGTGGGCCTAGGTCGAGGTGGATCTCTCTGTGTCTCTTGGTTAATCTTGGCCGTTCTGTGTTCCCTGGGCCCTGGCCATCCTTCTAGTCACTTCAGACCCAGAACCAGGCTCTGGTGTGATGCTCTGTCTTTTGCTTGGCAAAAGCTCTTAGAAAAATGGCCTCTGACTTGACAGTTCTTTTCTAGTCATGTTAACAGCAGCACCACAAACCTTGCACAATGGTGATTGACTGGTGTTCTCTTACAGTTGATTGCTGAGGAAGGGGTGGACAGCCTGAACGTCAAGGAACTGCAGGCAGCGTGTCGGGCGCGAGGCATGCGGGCCCTTGGCGTCACAGAAGACCGTTTGCGGGGCCAGTTGAAGCAGGTGCGTGGCCTGGGGCCCAAGTTCCAGGAGGAGCTCACTTTTCACCCAGACCAGAATAGGCCTGTTGTGGGAAGCTTCAAGAGTGAAAAACTACTGAGGCTGGGGTGTGGCTCAGTGGAGGAGTGCTTGCCTGGCATGTTCAAGGCCCTCTAAGACTCACTTGGGCCTTTGCCATCCTCTGGGCTGTCAAGCAGGCCTGGTGAGGTGGCACTGTAACCCAAGGGGGTGCCTGGGCCAGTCCAGGACTGCTTACTGGTCTTCTAGTCCTGCTGTTGTGCAGTATGAGTGTCCTCAATTTTGGTGGCCTGTTGAGTGTGGCTTTGATTGCTTCAGCTTGCTCCTATCACCTGAAGGCCAGTGAGCACAGGTGGCCTCCTTGGACAGCTCTGGGGCATGTTCACACTTTGTGATGGCTCAGCTGAGCCTGGGAAGGTCTGGGAAACATGCTCTCTAATCTGGCTCTGATGCCCTTGGCTGGGCAACTCTGAACAGGTGTCTGGTACACAGTGGGCTCCTACATTTGGATTTCAGTGCACTCTGCCTCCTGCAGCAGCTCAGGGGGTCCTCCAGCAGAAATCCCAATGTCAGGTCTTTGGTGCTCAGTGCCATTGGATCAAGTGACTGTACAGGGGTTAGGGGACATTTGTCCTTTGCTTCAGAAGGCCTAGGATGCAAGGCTCAGACCCAGTCTCCCTCCAGTTCTGTTCCACGATGACAGCTTCTTGGCTGTCATCCCCCTGCTGGTTTTCAGGCATTCCTTCTTCAATGTAGATGAAGAGGCATGCACACCTACCGCCGCCCCTCTTGACGTAAATGGCATTTCCTAGGCAGTACCTTCTCACCAGATGCATGGCTCCCCAGCAGAAAGTCCTGTATGGTAGTGGGCCCTGCATGTGCTGGCCATTTCTGGTGGTCTTCAGCCTTCTGCAGCACAGCTGCCTGGAGCCATTCGGGTGGGGTGCTGTGTGTGTATTCCGTGCCCAGGCTCCTCAGTGTGGTCCATGAGGCTATAGCATGTTTTGGGGTCAGGGCTCTCCCTTGCCTCTGTTCAGTGTTTTCATCCTGTTCTTAGCATTTTGTCTTATCTTTCTCTGTGTGTTCAGTTTGTGTCCAAATGTCAGTCACTGAAGTAGCCTGACACAGTGCCCAGCCTGTGGCAGGCCTACACACACATGAGTGGGGTCAGTCTCTGTGCTCCTGCATGAGTGGGGAGGTTCTCAGTAATTCCATCTTTGCTGCTCTGCTGTTTCTAAATACAGAGACTGTTCTTTTTTAAAAAAACAAACAAACAAAAAAAAAACAACATCAAATTGTGTACTTTATTTTTTTTATTTATTTATTTTTTTAAAATATTTTTATTTTATTTTTATGTGGTGCTGAGGATCGAACCCAGTGCCCCACGCATGCTAGGCAAGCGCTCTACCTCTGGGCCACAACCCCAGCCCCATGTACTTTATTTTTATGTGCTGCTGAGAACGAACCCAGTTCCTCGCACCTGCCAAGCAAGCACTATACATACCACTGAGCCACAACCCCAGCCTGTTGACTGTTCTTAAGTCCTGGTGATTGAGCTGCAGAGCTGTTGATGGCCCTGGGGCTTGTGCCTTCAGTTTACCAGAGTGGTCAAGTTCCAAGGTAGCACAACAAATGACCTTTTGAAACATGGAATGTCATCTTTGGAGCATTTGTTACAGTGACTTAATGAATCCATCTACTCAAGCCCTGTTTTGCTTGTTGCTGCCAAACCATAGCAGCAAAGTAAAGCTTGGGGACTGAAGGATCTGGGCCCTTCACAAGAGAACAGGATAGGGCCAGGGGTCAGGTGGGATGGAGGCTGTACCAACAAGCCTGTTCTGATCCCAGTGGCTGGACCTGCACCTGCACCACGAGATCCCCACGTCACTGCTCATCCTGTCCCGAGCCATGTACCTCCCAGACACTCTCTCGCCTGCTGACCAGCTCAAATCCACACTGCAAACCCTCCCGGAAATTGTGGTATGTGCTCTTGGGAGACCCTGTTTGTCAGTTCACTTGGTGGGGAGGGGGCGCCACTCATCTTCTAAGCCACGGAAGCCTTCTATGAAGGAGCCTGCAGGTCCATCTGTTCTCGCCTCATCACTAGTCTGCCTGCCCCCACCCCCACCCACCACACCTGGCTTGGGATAAGCCAATAGTCTTGGGCACCTGAGTCGTCCTGATCTTGCCACAGTTGGCTGGAGGCAGCAGGTTTGAAAGGCTTCCTTGAGTCTTGGTAATGGTGCCTGTGTCCATCTTTTTTCTGAATATGGAGTGGTCCTCTGAAAGGTGCAGGAGGTAATACTTGGTAGCCTTGTACATTCCCAGCACTGGTGGCAATGTTTCAGTATGCCTTCTATCACTTCTGTGGAGTTCAGATGATGACGTTGCTGGGAGATACAGAGAGGCCTGGGACAGTGTGCATTCTGCAGCCCTGGGACTCACTCACAAGTGCCCTTCTTCTCTGAAGGCAAAGGAAGCCCAGATGAAGGTGGCAGAGGTGGAGGGAGAGCAGGTGGACAACAAAGCAAAACTGGAGGCCACGCTTCAGGAAGAGGCCGCCATCCAGCAGGAGCACCGGGAGAAGGAACTGCAGAGGGCCGCAGAGGCAGCAGTAAGCACTGGCCAGGACCCACCACTGGGGGCCTGTGGCTGTCCTGGTCCAGCTTCCCTGGAAACCCCTTCATGTCCTTGCTTGTCTTCTGAAGTAGTCAGGGAACTGCAGGGAGGCCCACTTAGCACCGGCTGAGGGTCATTGTGGCCTAGGGCCTTGGGCAGAGACCAAACTTGTTTTCCCTGGACTCAGAGGCTGCAGGAAGATGCACTGTGACAAGGGCTTGGGATGTTCTGGGTTGTTCATCACCCACCCACAGGCAGCCTCCTGCTCTGCAAGTGTTGAGCCCCATGGAAAGGTAGTGAGGAAAGACCAATACAGAACAAGGCACTCTGACCACCCTGTTGAGGGGCCTCAGATGCCTTGCTCAGACTTCAGCAGGCAAGTCTGCTACTGGTTAATGGCTCTTGGGTCTCCACTGTGACCTAATGGACTCGTTCCGAGTTTGGCCTCTGTTAGTAGCATATGCATGCAAGAGTGCTAGTGTGACAGCATGGTTCTTCCTGTGATTCTTCTAGAAGGACATTGAGCTGGAAGGAGTGGAAGCTGCCACCCCTGGGAAGCCAGTGGTTGAGCCAAAGCCAGAGGTGCCTGATGTGATCCTGCCCACAGAGGCCCTAAAGGATATTGCTCCAGTGCTAGAGGGTGTGAAGGTAAGAGGCATGCTCCTTCCAGGAGGGGAGGAGGCCAGAGGGTAAGGATAAGGCCTTAGGTGTGTCAGCCTGCCTGGCAGCAGGAAGGGGAATGAAGGCTGACCCCCTCAAGGCAGGACTTTCTCCACAGGCCAACATGGTGTCATCTCTTGGGTGACCTGGGTAGGGGGCTCCTTGGGAACCACCTGCCAACTGGGGACACAGACATCCCCGGGGACCCATGCCAGGTGGCCTGGGATGCCATCATTGTTTTCTGTTCTGAGCTCCTGGAGGACCCCATGTATAGAAAGAAGCAGATTCTAGGATGTGTTGCCTGGGCATTTGGCTGCTGGTGGGGGGTTTATGTCTAGGGAGGTCTTAGCGTGAGGCTCTGAAGAAGCCTCAAGCACATGTGTCTAGAGAGAATGGGGTGACAGATCTGAGTTTGGGGCTAAGAGGGAGGTACCCAGGATGTGGAGTTGGCTGTCTCCTTGACAAAGACAAAGGTGAGGCCTGAGTGCTGCCTCTGGAGGACAGGGACCTTGGAGGACCAGGGAGGGCAGCCCCATACTAAGGCCTATGAGGTAGGATAGGTCTAGTTTTATGTTCTTGAGAAGAAGTGTCTAAAGAGGAGAAAGTATCTGAAACTGACTTGTGTTTGGGGGGCTTTTGCAGTGATGAGCCTTGAGCCCCAGTCACTGTATTGAGAAGGGTTGCATGGGGCAGGGCTGACCAGAGCCTTGTAGGGGCTCCTTGTGGCACTAACCTGACTTGGGATAATCCGGGAGGAGGTGAAACTCTAGGGCTAAAGTCCTAGGGAAAGCAGGTGTCTCCTGCTGATCCAGGAAACTCTGAAATCAACATGTGGCACCATCAAGGGAGAATTCACAGCAGTAGTAGACATTCTAGGGTATCTGGGCCCAAGTGTGACTCCACGAAGGTGGGCCTCAGGCATTCCTACAGAAGGTGTTAAGGTGAGATATAACTGTTTCATTTTTAAGGGATGTAGGACTGGGCTAGGCCTAGCAAAACAGGCAGGGCCTGGCCAATCAGCAAATAGGGCAAGACAAGGCTGGCCTCATGGAACACATGAATCCTGTTTTCAACAGGTTAAAGAGTAGGCTGGGGGCTGGGATTGTGGCTCAGCGATAGAGTGCTCGCCTAGCACGGGCAGGACCTGGGTTCAATTCTCAGCATCACATAAAAATAAAGGCATTGTGTTGTGTCCATCTACACCTAAAAAAATAAATATTAAAAAAAAAAAAAAAAAGACTAGGCTATAAGGAAGTTTAGAAATCTCAGGAGATGCCTCACATGCACAAGGCCCTGGGTTCAATCCCCAGCACAACCAAAAGAAAGAAAGAAATCTCAGGAGAACTAACAGAACTAACATATGAAGAATCATCAAGAATGTCTTAGAAACCCAGACTTTTGGACTGGTATAGCAGTGGTACAGCATTTGCCTAGCACATGTGAGGCAACTGGGTTCAATCCTCAGCACTACATACAAATACATACATAAAATAAAGGTATTATGTCCACCTACAACTAAAAAAAAAAAAAAAAAAACTTTTTTTTTTTTTTTTTTTTAATTTTAAAAAATTGAAGAGTGCCCAGCTCCCATGGACTGGTACAGCCTGTGGTTGCCAAGTGTCCATCATTGTTGATGAGATTGATGGCCTGAGCAGCCCTAAGACCAGGGAGGACATGAGCCTATAGTTGAAACTCTTTCCCCAAAGGACCCCCCAGGCCCGCATGGCTTCACAGGGGTCACTGGTGCATCTAAATCAGGCAGGCACAGTGGCACACATCTGTAATCCCAGTGGCTTGGGAACCTGGGTCAGGAAGATCACAAGTTCAAAGCCAGCCTTAGCAAAAGCGAGGCACTAAGCAACTCAGTGAGACCCTGTCTCTAAATAAAATACAAAATAGGGCTGAGGATGTAGCTCAGTGGTCCAATGCCCCTGAGTTCAATTTTCAGTACCCAAAAAAGAAACAGATGGTCCCAGTGCTGAGGAACTTTTGACAGAATCGGGAACATTCCCCAAGTCATGTCATGAAGCATCACCTTGTATCAAACCAGAATCATGTAAGAAAAATTATAGGCTGCTTTTTATGAACATAGATGCAGAAATTCTTAGCAAAATATAATTCTTAACAAAGTGTTTAGCAAATCAAATGCAATTACTCTACAGAAGGGATTGTGGCCACATGGAATCTGCCCAGGGGATACAGATTGGCTTAATATTTTAATAAGATAAGCAGTCTTTAATCACATATTATGATGCTGTCAGGCCTCTTCAAGAATGCTCGTCAGCATGCAGTGTGATCGATAGAAACTGAGCAGGAGGAGAGGGATGCCACTGCACATCTGCCACCAGCAACTCCCCAGCACTGGGGCATTGCCAGGACTGCTGCCCTTCACGCTCCTCCTCAATATTGTAGCCAGGGCATTAGGGAAGGAAAGCACATTATAACCAGATAGTTGGGGCCAGGCATGGTGGCCAGATCTGTGATCCCAGCTACTTGAGCCTGAGGCAGGAGGGTTGCAAGTTCAAAGCCATCCTGGGCCACATAGTGATACCCTATCTCAAAATAAAATAGAAACGGCTGGGACAGAACTAGGGAAATGCGACACTAGACTCAGTGTTGCTGAGATGCAGATCCTCCTTCAGCTGTTTTGGAAATTCCTCCAGACCATCAAAACACAGCAGACGGCTAGGGCTCATTGGTAGAACGCTTGCCTAGCATGTGTGAGGCACTGGGTTTGAGTCTTCAGCACTGTATATAAATAAAATAAAGGTCTATTGACAACTAAAAAAAAATATTTAAAAAAAAACAAGCAGAACCTTCTATTGAAGTTGACAAACTTTTCTAAATTTATGGAGAGAGTCAAAGGATCTAAAATACCTAAGACATCCTTGTGAAATAGCAAAAGTAAGAGGAACATCTATCTACTGGATCCCAGTGTTAAAGACTGGGGCCTTCTGAGAAACTGAGAATCCCCAGTTTTCACGATCAAGTCAGAAAGATTTCAGACATGTCACTCAGAGGAGCAGGAGTTACTCTGAGTTTATTGAAGGGATAAGAAGAGGGAAAAGATACTCTCAAGGGAGAGAGTGAGTGTCTCAGAGAGGAGAGAGGTAGCATACCTCTCATGCACTCCAGTTTTATTGGGATCCCAGGGATGTTGCCAAAGAGTCCTACTTTTGACTGATAGCAGGATGACATCAGACTCTCAAGTACCCACTGTCATGGCACCTCTAGGTTACCTTAGCCCAAGCTGACTGGTTCTAATTGGATTCTTTTTTATTTGTATGCTGTACTGAGAATTGAACCCAATGCCTCACACATGCTTGGCAAGTGCTCTACCACTGAGCCACTACCCCACCCTAATTGGATTTTTTTTTTTTTTTGGTAGTTGTAGATAAACAGAATGCCTTTATTGTTTTATTTGTTTATTTTGTGTGGTGCTATTAAACCCATTATCTCACATGTGCTAGGCAAGAAATCTAGCACTGAGGTACAGCCCCAGCCCTTTAACTGGATTCTTAACCATACATTCTTTTTTTTTAAAGTTTATTTTTTAGTTATAGGTGGACACAATACCTTTATTTTTATGTGGTGCTGAGGATCGAACCCAGTGCCTCAGGCATGCTAGGCTAGCACTCTACCTCTGAGCTACAACCCCAGCCCTTAACCATACATTCTTATAGATTTTGTGGTTAGGAGAAACTACTCTTATCTCCCAGTTTCAAGTTTTGGTCACAAAATCTTCCCCTTTGGGAAAACTTGGGTTCCTCTTATCAACATTATTTTGGGCCTGCATTTCTCTTGCAGTTAACATGTAGTTTGCTGAGAAATGTGACATAGCTTGTTCATTTCGGCCAGGCAGGGCTGCAGGTAAATTGCTTCATGGAAAAGAGAGTAAGTGGGGGGTCAACACAGTGGGCTGACTTGTATTAACCTTGTATTCCCACTCACATATAATTGTCCCCTTAACCTTAACCTTGTATTCCCACTCATCTATAATTATCCCCTAACACCAAGACTTACCGAAGCCTCAGTTATCAAGAGGTGTGGTGGGGCCAGCCCGTGGCTCAGTGGGAGCACACCTGCTAGCATGCATGAAGCCGCAGGTTCCCTCCCCAGCACCACCACACATGAAAAGGTGTGATGTTGCCGTAAAACGGGTAAAGAGATAGGCCCAATGGAAAAGAAGTAAGCACCTAGACAGGCAGGGTCAGTGGGTTTTCTACAAAGGTGCCAAAATGGTGGAGTAGGGAAAGGGAAATCTTTCAGCAAATTGTGCTGGAACAGTAGATAGCCATATGCAAAAAAATTGACCCTTGACCCTTATATAACTCACACAGTGTATAAAAACTAGAAAGGCAGGCTGGGGATGTGGCTCAAGCGGTAGCGCGCTCGCCTGGCATGCGTGCGGCCCGGGTTCAATCCTCAGCACCACATACAAACAAAGATGTTGT
Organism: Callospermophilus lateralis; assembly: GCF_048772815.1. Taxonomy (NCBI): domain Eukaryota; kingdom Metazoa; phylum Chordata; class Mammalia; order Rodentia; family Sciuridae; genus Callospermophilus; species Callospermophilus lateralis. The sequence goes on along the minus strand of NC_135312.1, from coordinate 1,398,570 downwards.
GCCCGCCGATAAATAAAAAATAAATATTAAAAAATTCTCTCTCTCTACCTCTCTCTACCTCTCTCTACCTCTCTCTCTCTTTAAAAAAAAAAAAAAAAAAAAAAAAACTAGAAAGGATTATAAAAACTCCACAAAGGAAACATGGGAGAATATTTTAGTGATATTAGATTTACCAGTAGATAAAATAGAACAAAAGAATATGATAAAGGTGAGAAAAAAAATCAATATATTTATCTATCAAAATTGGAGACTTTTGCTTCAAGAAATACTTAAGAAAGTGAAAAGATCAGCCATGGACAGTGTGAGATATTTGTAAAACATTTACCTGACAAGGACTTGTTTCTAGAATATATAAAAAACAAATAATTTTATTTCAGAAGTGGGCAAAAGATTTGAAGACACTTGACCAAAGAAGACATACAGCTAGCCAGTTAAGCACCTGAAGTGCTTCATTCACCACCAGTGAAAGGAGAAGCACATTGAGATGCCACCACACCCCTATTAGCACAATCAGAGTTGGAGTGAGACTGGTTGGGGATGGAGCTCAGTGGTAGACCATTTGCCCAGAAAGCAGAGGCCCTGGGTTCCATCTCCAGCACTGTGGGGGAAGACAAAACTGGCCTGTCCCAACCCTGTGTTGGTGAGGATGTGGAGGAGTTGTACCATTTTGGAAACCACTTTGATAGTTTCCTAAAAAGACAAACCTACACCACACCAATTACCAGCCTTTCCATTCCTAGGCATTTTCCCATAGGAGCCTGAACCTGAGCGTTCAGAGCAGCTTTATTTGTAATCACTTAGCTTAGGAAACAAAGCACATGTCTCTCAGTAGGTAAGTACACTAACAAGCTTTGGTCTAGCTGCTGGGGTTAAAAGCACACTGATACCACATGATGACTCAGAACGAGTCAGAGAGGAGGATGTGCTGGCGACTGCTCTTATGTAAAACCCTGGAGATATAGGCTGACTTATTGGGCATGAGGAGGATTGAAGTCCTGGGGAGGCCAGCCGGTATTGGGCTAACCAGCATGTTCACTGTCCAGTGTTGTACGCTTCATAGGTACACGTATGGGTCATGCTGAATGTACCTGATGACACGCTCAGGCCAGTGTAGCCCCATCTGGGCTCCATCTCAGTTGAGACTACCCCAGGTACTAGCCCATAAGGTGCGAACTCCCCGCAGGAGGAGCCACTGTGTCCCTTCACTTAAACCTGTTTTGCTTTTTTCCTAGGAAGAGGAAATAACTCAGGAAGAAATTGATGTCCTCAGTGACGCTTGCTCCAAGCTGCAGGAGCAGAAGTCATCTCTGACCAAGGAAAAGGAGGAGCTGGAGCTGCTGAAGGAGGACGTCCAGGACTACAATGAGGTGGATAGGATGGGTGGGCATGGCCGGGCAGCTGCTCCCCGGTGACATCAGGGGTGGGTAGGGTTTGCTGCTAAGGCTGAGACTGAAATTAATAGCTTTATCAGCCAAAAGATTTAATGATATCTGTCAAAGATGTGATAAGGGAAATTTCAGAGGGAATCTGGAGAGAAACCCAAACTAAAAATCAGTTTTATTCCAGAGCTTTTCCACGGCAGCTGTAGGGGCCACTGTCTGCTTGAATGTAGCCTTGCCAAGTCTGAACATGAAGGTGTCACATGGCCACGCCCCTCGACAGGCAGAACCTTAATTTCATTCACAACTCCCCCCAAAGAGAGTGGAGCCCAGGGTGCTCTACCACTGAGCCACATCCCCAGACCTCTTTTTATTTTGTATTTTGAGACAGACACTCTGGCCTTGTGTTGCTGGGATCATAGGTGTGCACCCGGCACCCAGTTGACGGTTTTCTTTTCTTAGATGGTGGTTCTTTTTCCCTCTTCCTTTTATGGTGCTAGGGATCAAATTCAAGACTACCAAGTGCTCTAACACCGAGCAACATCCTACATCAACTAGTGATTGGTTTATAGATATTACTTTCTAATCTGATGTAAAAGAATTATTTTCACAGCTTCATTGGGAAAGGTAACAAGTTTTGAGATTAGTAAAAACCAATTTGCCTTTTGGGAGCACCATTTCCCTCTGGGGTGCTTCTCCATGGGAAACATGCCTCTGTCACTGGGTGAGATGGTCTCTTGTTCCCACTCCACTCTTCGCCCCTGTCCCTCCTTGGGGGGCACTGAATTAGAATTCCAGGGGGAAACACTTAGGTTTCCTCAATGCTTCATTTTTTTATTCTTCAGCAAATATGAAGGAAGATGAGTTTCAAAAAATAAGAACCAGCCAGATGCGGTGGCACACTCCTGTAATCCCAGCAGCTCAGGAGGCTGAGGCAGGAGGATTGCAAATGCAAAATCCCAGCCTCATCAAAAGTGAGGCGCTAACCAACTTACTCAGTGAGACCCTGTCTCTAAATTTAAAAAATATAAAATCAGGGTAGGGATGTGGCTCAATGATTGAGTGCCCCTGAGTTCAATCTCTGGTTTAAAAAAAAAAAAAAAAAAATTATTTGATTGGTAGGAAGGAATAAGATTTTGCAACTTTCTGTTGTTGGAATGAATGCATTTTTGGAGGAGTTGGTATTTATTTTTGCAGTGCTAGGGATCAAATTCGTTGTCTCACAGTTGCTAGGCAGGTGCTCTACCATGGACCTACACCCCTAGCCCAAATGAATGGGTTTAATGACTTTTTCAAGTTAAATTTAATATAAGATCCCCACTTTTTTATTTATTTTGTACTGATTTTAACCCAGGGGTACTTTACCACTGAGCTACTTTCCAGCCCTTTTAATGTTTTGAGATAAGACCTCACTAAGTTGCTGGGCCTGCCCTGGAACTAATGACCCTCCTCCCTCAGCCTACTGAGTCGCCTGGACCACACAGGTGTCACCATCGTGCCCAGCTCCCGCCCCCACCTGCCTTAAAGATAGACTTTTTAACTGCAAATAAATTTTTTAGGACTTGCAAGAGATCAAGAAGGAGCTTTCTAAGACCGGTGAAGAAAAATTAGTGGAAGAATCTAAAGCCAGCAAGAGACTAACAAAGCGCGTGCAGCAGATGATCGGGCAGATTGATGGCCTGATTGCACAGCTGGAGACGGGTCAGCAGGCCGGCAAGCTGGGCCCTGCCCAGGGCTCAGCTGCGGGGTAAGTGGGCATGAACAGAAGAGGCTTCTGGGCCCAGGTAGGCCAAGCCTGCAGTTGACAGGCACTTTGCCATGATCTGTGCTCTGTCCTTTCTGACTCCAGAGTGTACATCTTGGCTCTGCCTGATATCACCTGGGAGCTGGGGTCCACTCTAGGGGCATCTTTGCTCATAGTTTTTTCTTTCACACCTGAGTTTTTACATTCTGATGCTGTTTCACCTGGGTAGCTTACTCCTGGACCTGTTACCTCCCTACTGATGTCCCCCTACTGCCCTCCCCAGCATTACCCTTCATAGTCCAGCCTCAGCCCAAACGGTCAAGATCTCTCCTGCCTCCTCCATCTCCCTGACCCCCACACTCAAGGGATGCCATCATGGGGCTGTCTGCCTTGTACTGCAGTATATTCCAGATTCTTGCAGCCGCAGCTGTGCTTGTGTGTGTGGCTTGCTACCATCTAGACCACAGACCCTGCGATGCAGCAGGCTGGTAGCTGGGACACACCCCTGAACCCAGAGGCTCATCGACCTTTTGTCCTTGTGGCAGACAGGGGCCCAAGGACCCAGTGATCCTGTTCCAGGCATGCACTCCAGGGTCATGCACCCAAGGAAAGGGTGGGGCTCTTGGCAGGGTGTGAGGAGTCTCACTATCAGAGGTCTTTCCTGTCCGCCAATTCACACGTGGCCATCAGAGTCAGGGCTAAGAGTAGGAGCTGGGTATGGCTGTGAGGTTCCAAGGGCAGGGCATGGTGGTGGCCACATGCAGGCTGTGCTTCCCAGGGAGAATGTTGTCAGCGTCACTGAGCTCATCAGCGCCATGAAGCAAATCAAGCACATTCCAGAAAGCAAGCTGATGAGCTTGGCCTCAGCACTGGATGAAAACAAGGATGGCAAGGTCAACATCGATGACCTCGTCAAGGTGGGTCTCAGTAGGACTGAATCGGGCAGGCTGGCTGGCTGCTCTTCTGCTCTAACGTCCACAAGTCCAGGGAGGGGCTGCTTTTGGGGGCAGTCAGGAGGTGGGTTCCCTCAGGCCTTGGCATAGGAAGTAAGTTGCCAGAGGTAGAAAGTGCTGATGAAACAGCAAGATGGACCCTCCTGAAGGCCTTGAGGTCACCTGTCATGACCATGACTTGACTGGCTCTGACAGGTGGCAGCGTCCAGGTCCAGGAGAGGGTATTGAGAAGGCCCCTTTAGAGCAGGCCACCTGCCGTGCCTGTGGGACCCTGGACCTGGCTGGGCATGGTGCGTGGGGCAGCCAGGAGCTAATCCTAGAGAAGGACACCAGCCAGATTCCAGGCTGGCAGTGTCTGCCTTTCTTGCTCGCTTGTACCTGTGGCAAGCAGGGTAGTGGGGCTGAGTACACCCGTCTGGGGTGGCCTGAGGCCTGAGAGGTAACAACAGGTGGGCCCCAGGTCAGCCCTGGAGACCTGATGGGAAGTCTGGGTTCTCTTCTGAGGGGTGAGACTTAATCATTTCTGCTTCTGAAAAAACACTGCCTTCATGGTCCTGGTGCACCTGGCAAGGTAGTGAGTTTTCAAACATAACCATAGACATTGCCGAGTTTCTTTTACTTCCATTTAAAAGCAAGGCACTGTCAGACTTACATGCTAAGCACCGTCCCTCCTTCCCTCCTCAGTCTTCAGAGCAGAGGGGGATGTGCCCCAACCTAGCACCCTGTGTTCTGGGGAAGCCCCATGCAGGGCAGGCCCCCAGCAGTATGGTGGGGCCTCGCTGGCCAGGGCAGGGCTTAATGCCAGCAGCCTTGCTCTGCTCTCTGGCTCCCCGGGGAACCCTAGTGCTCTGGGGCCCTGGCATGCTGTGCAGCAAGTAGGTTCCAAACCAGAAGATGGCCTAGAGCAGGGGTGCTCCCACCCGTACTGTGCAAGAGCAGGCAGCCCCTCTGAGCCCTCTCATGTGCACAGGTTATCGAGCTGGTGGACAAAGAAGATGTCCACATCTCCACTAGCCAGGTGGCTGAAATTGTGGCCGTGCTGGAGAAGGAGGAGAAGGTGGAAGAGAAGGAGAAGGCCAAGGGCAAGGCTGAGAAGGAGGCTGCAGAGGTGAAGAACTAAGGGAGGTGCCCAGCTCACACACAGCCCCGTGGGCATCCTCTTCCTCCCGCACCGCTGTGGTGGGATGATGTGAGAGTGATTGCTTTGAGGTGATCTTAGTGGCAGATCTAATATTTTGTCTGGAATAAATCTGAAACTTCCATAATCAAGTAATTATTAATTTTCATCATTCCATGAAGATTAAGTCAGTCTGCAATCTGGGAGCCTCGAGGGAGTTGTGTCTGGACTCACCTAGTGTAGTACTCAGTGGCCCCACAGAGGCCACCGACAGTTGCAGCAGGGGCGCCTCCCTGCACGTGCCTGTGCCATCTCAGGGCCTGACCTGTGCTCTCTGTTCCTTGAGAGTGAGGACTACGTGGACTCCCAATGCCCAAGTGGAACTGGGCGGATGCACCTCATGTTTTCAGAGGTGCTGGGCAAGAATCAGACAGGAGCACAGCCCTCCTCAGCTTTGAAGATCCTTCAGCTGGTCTGTGAACTTTGATTCCTAAAAATCTGTGTAAATAGATCGTCTGTTCCCGCATTTTCAAAGTCATCTTTGTGTGACTCTTCTTGACAGAAGCGTCTGTGACTTCAGTGGCCTCTGGAAGTAGCACCTCTCCCGACAGTAGTGCCCATGTCTTGAGTGGATCCTGGGGTGTGTTTCCTGAGCTCGCTCTTGATTCACCTTCAGTCTTCCCCGTCCTTAACTGACTAGTACAGGACTTCTGCACTTGAGAGTCTGACTCAGGAGTAACATCCAGAATGAACTGCGGGGGAGACACACCAGTGCAGCCCTTGAGAAGGAATCATTTGCCAGGTGATTGCCACACTGTTGGGGTCCAAGGGTTAGGCCTTCACCACAGCCTGGCTGGAGCAGGTTCTCTGGGAGCACATGTGGGGCCCTTGATGGCTTCCCTTGTGAAACACTCTGCCCACTGGAGGGGCCATCGCCCACAGCTGGCCTCCTGGGCCAGGGCACCCAAATGGTCTCTGCACTTCAGCCTTTGCATGGCCCCACCAAGTCCTATGAAGGTGGTCATGTGAGTGAGCAGTGGCATCTTGAGGGGCTTGCAGTGTACCCCCCATGTACTTAGGGGCTGGGTGGTATCTCTAGGGCTCTGGTGGCCAGCAGCCTCTTCACATTTGGTGGCCCTGTCGGGGACAGTTCCATGTGGGCAGGCCAGAGCTGGGTGTCCTGTGGCCTTTCCACCTTCCTGCTCCCCCAACAGCTGCACTTGTCCTTTGAGGCTGTGTGTTGGCAGCAAGAGTGTCCTTCTGGAAGGCTCCAGACATAGGACCCATGAAGCCAAGCTAACCAGGGAGGGGGTTGCAGCACTCAGAGATGTCAGTTTCTCGGTTACTTGGCTTTTTCCCTGGCCTTTAAAGAAGAAACTTGACAGAATAGGAATCCGATTGTACAGTCTCACCTGGAGACACAGTCAGAAGCCATGGGGCTCTGAAGGGCTTGGTTTCAGGCGTTGGAGAAGGGAGTGTTTTAGCCTTGGAGTGATCTTTATGAGTCACCTGCCCACACTCCAGCAGCCTCTGAGCTGTCAGTGTCCTTCCTTTTGAGGACAAGCTCTGGTTGCCAAATGTGCCCCACAGGAGGGATGTCTTTCCTGTGAGCAGCACTATGGGCCCATCAGCTGTATCCTCGACCTGCATGGCTTTGCCAGAATTGTCATCCCCTCTGCTCTGGAGTCTGCCCTCCCTGATTAGGCAGCGCCTTGGGATGTGGGCGCGCCTCCAGGTGCCATTCGGACCTGCGTGGTGGCACACATGTGGGTGGGAGGTTCTGGTGGGTGCATATGTGGTGTTTGCAGGCCCTCTCCCCGGTGCCATTCTGGATGTGTTTTGTTATACGGAATCTTATTTATTGTAGCCAAGTTGGTGTCTGGGTGTGGTTGTAAGGAATGATAGATCCAGAAGCCAGGGCCTTGTACGATGAAGACCTGCCATGGTGGTTGTGTCTAGCTGTCCACAGGTTGTGCCTGCCCTGCACCTGAGCACTCCACCTTCCTGTGTTTCCTGGAACTGGGGTGTCCATGTCTGTGAAGCAGCATTCCCAGCACAGCAGTTCAATGCGCCCTCCTCACGCCCTGCACACCCACTTCTCATACAGGCACTGGGAACCAGTGTGTGGCATCCGGAGGCCATTGAAATATCACAGTGCAGCTTTTTAAACGTGAAGGGCACCATGTAATTTCTGAAAAGCAGCCCCCAGGTGGTTCTTATTGTGCCCCTGGCCAGCAGGGTGGTTCCTCCTGGGAACGCAATGGGGGAGCAAGTTCTCTGTCATCCTTTCAGGGTCCCATGGGCCCCCAGCCGGGGCTCTGTGTAAACACTTTTTGTAGAAATGGTATTTTCATTTTATTAAAACATCAAGGCTGTGCTCCTGTAATATTTCTGAACCATTTGACATAAGTCAGATGGAAACTCAGCCGTCTTAAGTGTCTGCCTTCATGACGGCAGTGTGGGCCCAACACTCAAGATTCCAGAGGAGCCTTTGTCCTTTGAGGCTGTGTCCTTTGAGGCCCTGGATTCAGGCCTCTTCCTTGTGGGACCTCTGAGACCCATGTCCCCTTGTCCTATGACACTGACAGGTTATGTGGTGATGTTTCAGACACCATTCGATGTGAGGAAATGATATAATAAAGTGCCACTTGATGATTGTCTGCTGTGGGCTGGTTTGTCTAGGTTGGTGAACTCGCTGCCTAAGGAAGCCTTCCCCAACCCACAGACCTCAGGGAGTCCTGAGAGCCAAGGCACCCCGCACCCAGATTGTTCCTGGCTGAGACTGGTGGTCCTGGTATCCTGAGTGGGTGAGGGCTGGACCATTGCGAGGGGTGCTCCAGGAGGATCAAGGGGCCCAACCCTACCCAAGGGGATCCCCAGGAAGGTGGGGGCTGTCTTCACACTGCAGCCCCATCTTTAGATCCCTACCCTGGGGTGGCCTGGCTGGGGGAAGGTCTCGGCACCCCACCCCGAGCTCAAGGGCACCAGCCTATCAGCATTTACACTTGGGTCCACTGCTGGGGGCCTCCCTAGACCCCTTGGCCGTGGGGTCTGTGTCCTGGGACACAGCCTGAGCTGGACAGCCTTGGGCACCTCAGGAGAGTTGTCCAGGGACAAAGCCTGGGCCGGACCCTATTTGTATACCATTATGAATCATCCCAAGACCAGGGGCCACAACAGGGCACTAGGATTCAAGAAGTGCCTATTCTGGGGCTGGGGTGGGCTGTGTTTGCTGGTGGACATCAACCTAAGGAGCAAGCAGCCAGCACAGAGGGCGTCAACTGCAGCAAAGACACAGTAACCCAAACAAGGTGAGGGCCAGCAGTGGGTGGCAGGCAGGGGTTCTTGAGAAAAGAATGTGCTTCATGTGCCTGGTCGGGGTGACACTACGAACAGGACCTTCATGCAGAACACAGTGACCTCCCAGCCTTCTGGGGAGGCTCATTAGCCAAGAATTCTAGCTGATGGCCCTGGGAACCCGAGATCCACCCCAGCCCTGGGAAATGGACAGCCACAGGGCTGCCTGCAGTGCTGGGAGCCTTCCTGTTCCCAGCATTGGCCTGATCAAATCTTGCAACCGCAGGGGCCACCAGCCATGTTCAGAAGGCATAGCTTTCATCAGCAGAAAGCAAGGGACTGTTCTAGACCAGAAGAGGCCAGCAAGGCAGCAAAAAGGGGTTCCTTCACTGGGCAGAGATGTCCACAGGAAGCTTCATGACTGTCTAGTGCCCTCCTTCTGTGGCCAGCAGTGGTGTGAGTCAACTGAGCAGGCTCCTGGCCTGCCCCAACTCCCTTGGCCAGCCCCCTTTCCCAAGAGCCTATGGGGTTCACCAGGGCACAGGCTGGAGAGGGGCCTCAGGGCAGCGACAGGGTGCAGTGCAGCACCAGGGGGCGCTCCACTTACATTCTGCCTACCCAGGCAAGAATGCTGAGCCCCGCTGAGGGACAGCAGTGCCTCTGGCCCAAGCCCACCTGGCACCCCCTCACTGCCCTCCAGGCTGGAACTTCAGCAGTCCTCCTCCAGTTGACCTCTGCTTCCCAGTCCTGGTCAGTCCAAGGTGTCCCCATGGCCAGTCCAGTGTCCTTGCTCCCAGCATGGGATCTCTGGACAGGGCTCTGGGGGTTTGGAGGATTGGCTCTCCTTGTGAGGTCACTGGCAGGCAGCCTGCCCCCAGACTACAGTGCTTCCCTGAATCAGACCCCAAGACCTAGTAGCCTCACCTATCCAGCTCCCTCATCTGGAGGGCCCACTTGGACCAGCAGAAAGCAGAGCCTGAGAGAGAGTGCACCAGCTCAGCTCCAGTGCATCCAGTGCCGCCATCTGGCCTAGACCAGAGGGTGGGGGACGGGCGCAACAGCCCTCTCCTGTCTCCTCTAGGAAGGCTTCCCCCACTTGTGGGTAGCCCTGTGTACCCCGGTTGTCAAGGCCCACCAAGCAGCAACAAAGGGTCCTGACTTAACAGGCTCCTGGGGACTCAGAAGCAGCCCAGGTGTTCTGTGGCCAGGGAGCTGCCCAACCAGCTGAGGCCAGAAGCACAGCTTCAGCCAAAATAGTCACTGCAGGGTCACGGGGTCATGGCACTAGTGGAGCCCTGGTGGTGGTGGGTAGCAGGCCTGGACCAGGAGGGAAGGTGGTCAGGAATAGGGGTGTGGCCACCAGTGTATAGGATTTAAATCAAGAGGCTCATCTACATCTTTAAGTGGGAACTCACATAGTGAGTGGGGTGATGCGGGACAAGCCTTAGCAGCAAGTGCCTAGACGGGAGGGGTGGCAGCCAGGGAGCTCTGCAGAGCCAGAAAGCTTCCTCCTCATACCCACCAGGGCCCCTCCTGAAAATTCCAACTTGCCTGAAGCCTCCTTGCTCTTGGAGCCTCCAGACCTCCCGTGGCCTGAGGTTCTGTTGGCTGGGGTCAGGTCCCTTTACCCAAGACTCACATCTCCAGGTGTGGGAGCCAGAAGCCTGGGCTGCAGACCCTCTGAAGGCATGGCCTGGATGGCCAGTCCCCTCAGCCTGAGGAGACCTGCACCTCCATCTGGGGACCACCCGGGCTACTACTGTTCCCTCAGTGGCTAGTGGGCCCTCCCTCGCTAGGGAACAAAGAACAGAACCTGTCCCAGACAGGAAGTAGGACAGAGCTGCCAAGATCCCAGCAGAAGGCAAGAGGCACAGGCAGGGACCAGGACCAGGCCTTTCTCTTTATTTTCTGGAAAGTACATCTGCTGGTTGACAATCACTCCCCAGTATAAGCCACACCTCTGGCCACTGCAGCAGGCCATGAGCCACCAGCGACCAGCAAGAGGCAGCCACCCAAGCTTGGGGCCCATTAACAGTACACAAAGTAACAGAACTGAATTCACTGCTTTCTCTCCCCTCAGCTCTGAAAGGTAGCAGTCCAGGCTGTAAAAGTCTAGAAGCATTGCGTAAGAAGTGTTAAGTCTACAGCAGATACATCTTGTAAAAACTCAATAAATTACATATATAGATATATATAAACCTGTAGCATCTAATAACATCTGAACCTGCAAGCAGGGCCAGCCCCCACCCCCCCGACGTGGCCCCCACCTGGAACATGCAGCAATTGGAATCTGTATGAAAATACCAGCTTGCTTTGAAGTACAAAAAATAAATCTAGAGAAAGCCCCTATAGAAAGCTAGTTCCCCTGCAAAGGAGGCCAGAGGAAACACGAGCTCAAGGAGGCCCTTTGGCCGACTGCCGTCGAGGCTCAGCCTCCGGTGAAGCTGCACGTGCTTCTGCAGCCTGGTAACTTGGCTAAGCCTTGGCTGTTAATAAGTTAAGACTTTACTCTCTGCCATGTGCTGGCTAAATGCTGTGAACATGGGTGGGGTGCAAGGGTTCTGGGGGTTGATAAATAGCTTTACAAATATACAGGGTCCAAGTACAATTTTTAAAACAAAACTGCGGTGCCAGAAAAGCCTGCTGCTCCCCTGTGTTGCATCTGCCTCCCGAACAAGCCTCAAGGGGCCTCCCCCATCAGGCAATGCCCCCTGTACCCTGCAGCATTCCTTCCCTCCACACAGATACTCTTACAGATATGGATGTATATATATCATATACACAGAATCTATTTATATAAATGTACACTCATTTCTGGAATAAAACTTTCGGATAGAAGGCAGAGGCTCCCACCTTCGGATACCCGTAATTTCAGTCTTGGAGGGGCAGGGTGGGAAGTGGGGAGGCCTGGAGGTGGGGAAGCTGCCACTCACCCCCAGGCACAAGGTGCCACTCAGGAGGCTTGCCACAGAGGGCATCCCCGCAGCTCAGCTTTGGGCACTGGAGGGCCTGAGGCCCACTGTGGACACTGGGTCCAGCCTGGCCTGTGATGCTTCTTATGGGGTGGTGGTGAAGGACCAGGCACTCTTACATTCCATATTTGGTCCCCCAAAACAAGGGTCCCTTGGTGCTCCTGGCAGTGGTGAGTCAGGAGATCACTGTATAGCAGCGCAGGCCCCAGGAGACCTCTGCACCCAGGGGCCGCCAGACAAACACACATACACACACACACACACACACACACGAACATCTATGTCCATCTGCCCATCCATCCTGGGTTTGGGCCCGGGTCCACTGTACACCAGCAGCAGCATTGTAGGCTGGGATCCACTCTCACATTGATGGGGCTTGGCCTAAGGGCCAAGGGCCCTTCACGTCCGAGGGCCCACATTGCTGGGTGGAGCTGGGGGCAGCAGGTCATGGGTAAACACAGAGTCGTCCCCTGAGGAGCTGGAACTGGGGGTGTCTTGGCCACCTGGCGAGTACTGCTCAAAGGGCACTGACAGGTCCAGGTACTCCTGCCAGGAACGGAACCAGTCAGTGCTGTGTCCTGCATGAGCCCCAACCCCAGCTGTGCTCAGGCTGTCCCCAAGGACACTCCCAAGGGGAAGCAGAGCAGCCACATGGGGAACAGAAGGGGGCTGGCACTCACATCAGTGGACGTCACGGTGAGGATGCGGTCCAGGTCCTCAACCAGTTGTTTGAAGGTAGGCCTTTGGGAGGGCACTGCGTGCCAGCACTCACGCATGATCATGTACCTAGGGGTGAGGCTGCTCAGGCCCAGCTCCTCAGCCTGGTCCACCTTGCAAACACAGGGCTACCAGCCCCCCACCCACCACAGGAGCTGCGCCCAGGCCCTAGCAGGAACCCCCAGGGGCCCGTGGCGTATGCTGTGCTCACAGGTCGTGTGTGCAGTTGGCTGGCCTGTCCATGCGGTGGCCCTCCTTCAGCAGCTTGAAAAGCTCCTCCACGGGTATGCCGGGGTACGGCGAGCCCCCCAGGGTGAAGATCTCCCAGAGCAGGACCCCAAAGGACCAGCTGCAGAAGTGAGACAAGCCAGTCTGCCCTACGATCCCAGGGCCCAGTCCTTCAGCAGCCCCACCCCAGCACCTGCCACCAGGGACTAGAGGGCCTAAGGGCTGAGGGGAGGCGGCTGAGCAAAGGAGTGCAGAGCGCACTGCCCCAGGGCTGTGTGGGAAGCACCCCAGTCTGCTCTGTCCCTGGCTCCCTGCTCCCCCCTAGGCGCACATACACATCACTCTGGTGGGTGTAGACCCGATCAAACAGGGCCTCGGGGGCCATCCACTTCACCGGCAGCCGGCCCTAGGAGCACAAGAGCAGGTGTTGGCTGCCAGGCACCTCTGGCTCCAGCCCTCGCCCACCCGGGGCCAGGCTCACATTGGTGGTCTTCTTATAGTAGTCGAGATTGTGCACATCACGGGCCAGGCCAAAGTCGGCTATCTTCATCACGTTGTCCTCAGTCACCAGCACGTTGCGGGCAGCCAGGTCTCTGTGGATGCACTGGAGCAGGGATGAGCAGAGTCTCCTGGCATCTCCTCACCTCTGCCCCGCTGTGCGATGCCCTGGTCTGGGTCTCCACCCCAGCAGGTCTGTCACCCTCCCCTCAGCCCAGAAGGCCTGTGCCTCCTGCCCACTCACCTTCTGGGATGCCAGATACTCCATGCCCCGCGCCACCTGGTAGGCACATGACACCAGGTCCTTGAAGGTGAGCTGTTCCTCAGGCAGCCTGCAGGTGTGGAAGGAGTAGTCCATGCCCGGCGGCCTCCGCGCCCGAAGGTACTCCCTCAGGTTGCCCTTGGCCGCGTACTCCACCAGCACGTACAGAGGCCCTGCAAGCACAGGGCCTCAGAGGGGACACCAGGCCCAGGGAGGGAGCCGCCCGCCCTGTCCAGCCGGCCCCCCACCTACCGCCCTGCGTGCAGGCCCCCAGCAGGTTGATGATGTTCTTGTGCCTCCCAATCATCTTCATCATCTCCATCTCCGACACCAGGTCCGACAGGTCCTTGTCAGTGGCATCGTCTGTCCCGGGAGGTGGGGTGTCAAGCAGTGGCGCCCTCAGCCCACCCAGGTGCCCCTTGCTGTCTCCATTCTCACCTTTCAGCATTTTCACCGCCACTGTGACGGGTCTGGCAGCACGGTCCTTGTCGATGCCAATGGCCTCTGCCATGACCACCTGGCCAAAGCAGCCCTCTCCAAGAGGCTTGCCCAAGGTCAATCTGGAAGCAGAGAGGCTCTGAGGGTGCACCCTGGCCCAGCACAGCCTTCAAGGCCTGGCTACGCCTCCAGGAAGCCCTCCAGCCTTACCCTGTGCCCTAGCTCCTGAGACTAGGGCAGCACCCTCAAGCTTCTTGCCCTGTGCCATGCCCTTCACATACACACCCTGAGACCCTGAGAGGTCTGGGTCTTCCACCTGCATCAACAGCTGCCCTGTTTTCAAAAGCCACTATGTCCAGCCCAGTTCCAGTCTAAAGTCAATCGGGCCTCTACACGGTGACTGTCCCACCACCCACCACAGAACCCCTGCCAGGCCCCAGGCATCTGCACGTCATCCCTCACCACCACTGACCGGGCCCGGGACAGCTCCCATTTGGGGTCGGCAGGTAACTCAAGCTCAGAAACATTAGCCAGCGTGGGACCTTCTCCCGAGGACAGCCGGGCAATGCGGACCAGCGGTGTGTTGGAGTTCATGGACGAGTTGGACTCCAAGGATACCTGCTTGGGTCAGTAAAGGCAGGTTGGTGCTGCACGACAGGGTGGGGGGGCAGAGGGGGTGGGTGAGGACAGCCCCAGGGACAGCAAGGCCAGGGCAAAGCAGGCTTGGCTCTGGGAGCTGGGGTGGCAGCGGCTCAGAACCTGGTATCTACTTTCTGTTACCTGTCGCTTGAGCGGGAAGCGGGAGACCGTGTGCACAGTGGGGGAGCCCAGGCCCTTCTTGGGAGGGCTGCGCAGGCGGCACAGCGTTACGGCTGCCACCAGCAGGATGAAGAGGAAGAAGCCCACCCCGTAGCTGAGGACGCCTGCATACACGCTGCCAGCCTCGTCTGCCTCTGCCAGCTCCTCCTCCGCTGTAAAGACACTGGCGTTGGGGCCTGGCCCAGTCTCCCCGGAGCCCCAGGGCCAGAGCCACAGCTCCAGTGGGGTAGGCAGGGCTCAGCCCCCAGAGGGACCAGAGCTAGGGACCAAGGCCTCCATGGCCCCACAGGCCCAAATGCTGCAGTCAGAATGTCTGTGGAGTCGAGAGGCCCAGACCCAGGATGGAAGCAGCCCAGCAGAGCAGCAGCACCACTGCACCCAGCACCCGGAAATGCTGAAGCCAGAGCAGGGCAGGGGGACCTGGGGGTGCAGGGGAGGCCCGACCTGGGCCAGGATGGGCCAGGTTGATATTCCCAGGCCACGAACCAGGCCGGGCATGAGGCCTACATGTGGTGGGCAGCCGCAGGCAGGGCCCTGCCCCACCCTGCAGCTCTGGCTTATCCTGAGCCAGCCCAAGGACAGGTGGGAAGTCATTAGCAGCAGCAGTAGCAGGTACCTGGCAGCACCGCCAGCCACGCAGAGTGATGGGAAAACCCGATAGAATTGCCCGCCAGGCAGGTGTACTCCCCCGCGTCCTCAAAGGTGACATTGCGCAAGGATAGAACCTCTAGCTCCTTGTCGGTGGTGTTAGCGCCCGCCGTCTATAAAGAGAGAACAGAGCGATAGGCGAGCGCCAGCACCGCCCACGGGCACCGTGGCAGAGTCCACACAGCGACGATCCAGCCAGGCTGCAAGGAAAACACTGCCACCACCACTTGGCCACCACCACGGCCGGCCACGGCCACGGCCCAGGGCCCTCCGCCTCGTGCTCTGGCACTGGCATGGAGCCTAAAGCCAGTCCCTCCACCGGCGAGTCCTCTGTCCCAGCTGAGCGTCAGGCAGGCGGGCAGCATGGCACCGCTCAAAGGCAGCATGCAGGGTTAGTGCAGAGAGGAGAGGTGCAGATGGAGGACAGGTGGACAGACAGACAGACGGACAGCAGAAGGCGAGCAGGCAGAGTCGGTGGCCAAAGAGAGGCCAAGAGTGGATGCTCCGTGTGGGGCTCAGCCCCTGACAGGCTCTGAGGACCTTCTGGGGGTGCACATCGGGTACAGGAGGGGTCAGCACAGGCCAGGAGTCTGAAGCCAGCATTCACAGTCGTGGGCCTGGGCTGCCAGCGTTGCCAGGCTGGCCACAAGCAGAGTGCGGCCATAAGGTGGAGGGAGCAGGAGGGGACGTGCAGGGGCGTGCAGGCAGGCACAGGGCCGGGGCGTTGGAGCTGGAGCTCGGCGTGCCAGGCAGGCGTGGGACAGAGTTGTTACCTGCTCGGGGCCCATGAACACGCAGCCAAAAGGCCTTCTCGGCCACGCCTATGAAATTGGTGGCTCGACAGAGGTACTCGCCCCCGTCCCTCTCCGACACATTGGCCAGGCGGAGGCGCGCGTCCGCCTCCACATTCTCACTGATCCAGGACTGCGGGGACAAGAGACCTGGCTCAGGCACACCCCAGGAAGCCCAGCTGGACACCAGGCAGGAGGCAGGAGAGCCCCAAGGAAGGCAAGGGATTGGGCTGCGCCATCCCGCAGGCTGCCTAGAGGAGGCGCCAAGACCCGCAGGTGATGGGCTGTGGCTTCACAGGATGCGCCTTCTCCATATCCAAACTCCCACCCAGAGCCCAGACCCCTCAGCCAGTCCCGCCCCCAGGCCCAGAGAGTTGGCTGGGCCCAGGGCACGCACGCTCCTGAGGGCACACATGCTCCCACAGGCCCACGCCACGGGACAGAGCCCCGCAGCCTGTCCCAGCTCTATGGACTCTGGCTCCCGTCCTGCTCCAAGTGCTGCCCCACCCCCACAGGCCGCTTGTCTCTGAACAGATGTTTCTCTTTGGGTTTCCAGTGTTGCAACCATCCCCACTCGGGTGGCCCCCACCCTGCAGCCATGGGAACCAAGCTAGGGCAGGGAAAGGCAGCGGGTGGCGAGCGGTGCCACACCACGCGGCTGGCAACAGCCACGTAGGCCAGCTCTGGGAGTGGCTGTCCAGGTGTGAGGTCCTCGAGGGTGTTGGGAGGTTCGGCAGCTGCCTCCTGCCCTGGGCCACCATCACTGTCACCTGAGCTCAAGCCTACCCAGAGACCTCCTGCCGGCCAGCTCCAAGCTGTAGGGCTCCAGAGGGCCGAGGCCAACCCAGAGCAAACAGGGCCACAGGCTCCACTGTGGCCCTGAGCCCCACCTTCCTCCAGAGGCTCCCACCCCGGCCGAGCCCCGGTGGCAGTGCCCACCTTGAGGACGGTGACGTAGGGCGTGCCGTCAGGGCCCACCTTGCTGCCATTCACCTCCACGTGCTTGAGCCACTGGATGTGGGGCTGTGCATCACTGTACACCTTGCAGTGGAACTCCACGTCGCTGCCCAGCACGGCTGTCTGGTTGGCTGGCAGCCCCGCCTGCAGGATGGGCCGGTGCGGGGAGCGCTCTGCAGAGGGGTCAGCAGGCTGGTCAGGGGCTCGGCTGCCCTGGCTGGCTGCCACCCAGCTAAGTCCCAGGGCCGGCTGGCCTTACCCAGCACGTCCAGAGTGTACGTCTGCCGGATGCTGCCAAACTTGTTCTCCACCACGCAGGTGTAGTTGCCGCGGTCGGAGGGCACCACGCTCTCCATGACCAGGCTCCACTGCTGATGACGCAGCTGCAGGTGACATGGGACCGGCTGGTGAGCAGCAGCAGCAGGCCCTGTCCTGCCAGGCCCCCAGACCTGCCCTGGGCCCACCTTGATGCCCCCAATGCGATGCTCCCCTCGGAACTCCTTGCCGTTCTTCAGCCAGGAGATGGAAGGAGTGGGGTTGCCAGCAGCTGGGCAGCGGAAGCGAACCGTGTTGGCAGCCGGCACTGCCAGCAGTTTCTTGTCCATCCGCTCTGGTCGAGTCCAGTAAGGGGCCCCTGTGGGTGCAGGTGGATGTGAGGCCACAATGGAGACAGGGAGGAGAGGTCCACCTCTCTCCTTCCAAAGCTGGCTCCTGCTAAGCCTCTAGCCTGTTTCCCCTCCTGTTTGGGGTGTGCTGGCCTTTCAGGGTCCTCCCTGTGGACTGGACACCCTCAGACTGGGCCATGTCTACTCCCCGCAAGAGGCTGCTCTTGCTGAGAGGCTCTGGCCTGGGGGTATGTCCAGGGAGGCCCCTACCAGGAGGGCACATTGGGATAGGCAGCCCCTGAGGGAGGCCCAAGACCCAGCCAGCAGCCCAGCAGGTCCTGAGCCCTTGGACATGGTTTCTAGGAGGAGGAAATGGAGTATGCAGAGCAGGGGAAGCAGCCAGGCCATGTCAGCCCCCAGGCCTCTGCAGTGCCTTGCAAGGATGGCAGCCTGGAGGTTCTGCTCCTCCCTGCCTTGGTGCCCAGGGCCACTGGCACCACCTCCAACCCCCACTGGGTTTTCTCCTTCTCTGGGATGGGGGTGGGGGCACTGGTGCTGCCTTCTTGTCCAGACCCATTAGGATGCTGGGCCTTGCCCCCCACAAGAAAAGCAGCAGGTCCAGGACCAAGGAGGGAGGTGACTGCTGCTCACAGGGACCTCACTGCTGTCTGCCCCAGGGACACACCTTGTACACGCACAGCTGCACACTGAAACACCCCGGCACAGCCACCTGCTCCTGCTGTGGTGTGACAGTCACCCCAGGGGCTCTCAATCCCTGGGCACATTTGTCCCTCAGCCATCTTCATACTGGGACAGCCCCTCACCCAGAACCAACCCCAAGTCCCCACGGGCCAGACCTGGCCTCGCCTCTCCAGAACGCTGTATCAAGCCTCCCCATGTGAGCATGGGTCTCTCCCACCCCACGGCCACCTGGAGCTCAGAGCCAAGCATCCAGAGCCACTGGTGGCCCACAGAGGTCATCCCCCAGGCCTAGTGAGGCGTCTTGCCTGCCCGTGGTGGCCAGGGCTGGGCAGAGGGAAGCAGGCCCTGAGTGCCCAGCCCCTGGTCTCACCTGTGTCCTCAGCCACATCCTCCCCGTCTTCATCGTCTCCAGAGGATGGAGCATCTGCAGTACAGGAGGAGTGTGAGTGGGCCCAGCCGCAGCCGCCCCCAGCCAGGTGCCCTACAGGGGCAGGGCTGCTGCAGCCACACTGCCGGAGCTGGCCCTGGCTTCTCACTGCCGTGCCAGCCACGCCCCCCCACCCCCAGCCTGCACACCCACAGGATTTACCTGTCACACGCACACTGAAGTGGCACAGCACGCGCTGTGTAAGCCGCTGCCGGCAACTGTAGGCCCCAGTGTCTTCATGCGAGGCATTTAGCACCTGCAGCTGCTGGGGCCCCACCAGGACACGGCCCGAGGACACCAGTCCCGAGCCATCCTTGACCCAAATCGTGGGACCCACAGGACCACCTCCGGGTGGGTCACAGCTCAGCTCCATGGTGTCCCCACTCCCAAAGACCAGCTGCTCCTGCTGGCCAGGCTCAGGCCCTGGGACCTCTGTGGGTGAAAAAGGCAGCACTGAGGGAAGCCTGGGATCAGACACCCTGCGCCCAGCGCCTGCGCAGCAACTCAGCACAGCTACAGAGGTCCTGAGTGGGAGGGTCTGTCTCCAGAGCCAACATCCTGCCAGATAACACTCAAATCAGGGGCCAGAACCTCCCCTAATCAGCCCAGGGGAATCAAGTCTCTCGGTTCTGCCAACCAGTCTCTGTTTCAAGGACTCGACTCTGCGCTGGGGTACAAAAGCTGCCTTCCAAAGACAATCCCTAAGTGGCTGGGCATGGCTGTGCTCCAATAAAATTTCTTTTGGACGCTGAAAATTCTAATTTCAAAGTATTCCAAAGGGGGCTGGTATGACTCAGTGACAGAGCATTTGCCTAGTGTGCATTCACCTTGGGTCTGATCCCAATGCCGAGGGAGAAGAAAGTGCCACTAAGTGTTATTCTTTTGATTTTTCTACCATTTGGAAATGTAAAATCCGTTCTGGGCCCACCAGCACAAAAGCAGGGAGGACAAGCAACACTACATCAACCTCTGGCTAAAATAAAGTTCAAAGGAGGGGATGCAGCAATTCCCAAGGAGGCCCTCTCCTCACCCACAGCCCTCACCGCAGCTTCAAGAGCAGTTCAGAGGAGCTGGAGAATACCATGCCAAACCCAAAAAACCAAAGACCAAAGGTTTTCTCTGATAAGCAAGTGCTAATCCATAATGAGGAGCTGGGGGTTGAAGGGACTTTCGGTTTTGCAAGGAGGGGGTAGAGATGGGAAGGACTGCCGCAGTCTGGCTGGGCACAAATCACGAGCCACTCAAGCAGGAACAAACTTTATTTCCGAACTCCCCTGAACTCCCTTCCAGAGACACCACACACCCACCGGAACTCCCTCCACTGGGCCTTCACCAACCAATTCGAACTCCAAAGTAGCGGGGCACCCAGAGGCGGACAGCAGGGGTCTAGGCAGACAGCAGGGGTCTATAGACAATTGAATATACAGCTTAACTTAACCATCATCATCTCAATGGTTCGCTGACCTCACCTCTCAACCACTCCCTCTGGCAAAATGCCAGGTGCCACCCTGACTCCACTTGGCTGGGGCCCTCAACAAAGGACAGTGGAATGAGATGGACATTGTTACCCTATATACATGTATGATCATACTACTGGTGTGACTCTGCACCAAGTTCAGCCAGAGGAAGGAGACATTGTGCTCTATTTGTGTACAATGTGTCAAAATGTATCGACTGTCATGAATAACTAATTAGAACAAATTTTAAAGTTTAAAACAATAAAAATAAAGCAGTGTATATGGAGAGCCAGGGACCAGCCCCTGCCCCGGCAATAAGAAGGAAGGAAATGCAGGTCAGTAGGTCGGATGGGTCCTATTCCATGCAAGGTGCAAGGCAGTGGCTGCAGCCAGCAAGGCAAGCCCCGCCCCAGGTGGCCAGGCAAGGGAGCTGCAGTGGGACTGGCTAGTGGCGGCCCCTCCACTCCACACAGCTCCACACAGCCTTGGGTACAAGGACAGCCCTCGAGGTACAAGGGAGCCTGGGTAGGCCCAGGAGAGTGGCTGATGTTGGGCTCTTGCCTGCATGGGGCCTGGACCCTGCTTCACAGATGCCACAGACAGGGAGGGGAAGCAGTCTAGCCACCAGGTGAGTGCTCAGAGCTGAAGTGTAGGGCAGATGAGGAGCCCGGGCCCTGCCCTGAGGGCTGCCAGCCTGGGGTGGGAGCGCAGCACCAGGCAGGTATGCAGAGGTGGCTTCTGGCCTCCTGCCCAGGGCTGCCTAGCTGCTGATGGGCCCCCAGGCCTGAGACCAGGGACACACCACCAGCAGGGCTGACCATCACCCCAGACCTCCCTGCCAGGGCATACAATGCCTGCATGGGGGCAGCTGGGCTTGGGGCCCAGGATGGGCGGGTGGTCCTGCTAGGCAGACCTTTCCTAGCCAGCTGGACGCTGCACCATTACTTGTCATTCTGCCGACGCGTGGCCTAGATTCGAGGCCCAGCTGCCCACTCTGGCCACACCAGTCCCTGGCTCCCCGGAAAGGCATGACTCTGCCTGTCCCACACACCCAGGGCCATGGGATCCAGCCAAAAGAACCCGCTCAGCCCCTGAAATACCTATGGGAGCCTGCATCCCACAGGGAACCACAATTTAAGGCTAGCCCTGGTGGGCCCGCAGTCAGGTGGGCTCTTGGCCTGACCTCCATCCCTCCATCCCTGCTGCCATGTCCTGTGGGGACCACCCAGTGCTGGAGCTGCTGAGGCCCCCCAGAAGGCCAAGGACAGGCTGGTAGTAGCCTCAGCTTCAGGCCTTGGCCAAAGGCAATAGCCAGTTGGTTCCGGTTTGGTCTGGGCAAGGACAGCAGGTCAAGCCATCCCCACAAGTATTTGCTTCAACCTGGTCCAGTGAGAGGAACTGGGAGGAGACCCGGAAGAGCCCCAGGCTGGTCATGCAGATGGCTGCTGGTGTAGGATGGGAAGGGAAGGGGCCCTGCACTCAGCCATCGCTGACCCTTGACCTGCCCATCCACCCTGCTGCGGGGTGCCAGGAGAGGCCAGAGACAACAGAGTGACCTCAGGCAACAGAGTCTCCACCTCCTTTGATCACATTCCAGGGCCCATAGGGCCTGGGGCTGACCTGCAGGAACTGGGTTAGGAGAGTCTGGCAGGGAGATGCCAAGGGAAAGACAATATGTGACTGGCCTGAGTGGACACTATCTCCCCCTGTGGAGGCAGCAGCAGAGCCCCCAAATGCCCCAGCCTGGCCTCCATGCTCACCAGGAGGCAGGAAGGTTCTTTCCTCATCAACAAGGAACCACCTGCACCCTCACTAGCCCTGGGCTCCTGCTGTGCCTGTGGGGATGATGTCTGCCACGTAGGCCTCACAGCACCTAGTGTCCCCATGTCCCACGGAGCTGAACCCAGCCAGAGCACCTCAGACCAAAGAGAGCTCACTGTCAGAGCTGGAGGAGCATGGGTTCTGGGGGCAAGGTATGCTGGGCCTAGGGTCTCCCCGTCTCTGAGCCTCAGTTCCCACCACTGTAACCCAATTCAAAAATACTACCCTATAGGCCTGGGACCCCAGAAAGGCCACCTCACCTGCTTACATGCTGGAGCTGGTGAAGAGGGGTGGGGGTGAGGGGCATTTCTGCCTGGGTGTCTTGCCCCAGGCTACAGCCAAGCCAGCCTGCTGAGGAGGGTCAGGGCTCCTGCCCAAGAAACCATTCTCCTAGTGCTGAGTCGCCACAGCTGAGGCCCAAAGCACCCTGCAGAACTAGCATCAAATTCACACTTGACTCTAAAGCCAGCCACCCCAAGCTCAGGGGGAGCTAAGCATTCTGGCTTGGCCCAGGACACTGTCTGAAGCCCAGGTATGGGAGACATTGCCAGGTATGAGGTTAAGGTAGCCTAAAAGAAGGGCAGTGCCCCAAGGGACCCTGAAGGCAAAGCAAAGGTCTGGCTTTCCACTTCCCCTCCCATCCCACCCGGAGACATTCCGCAAAGTTTCGTAACAAAGTCAGGGGGGAAAAAAAGGGATCCGGAGACCCGGTGGGCTAATGAGGGCTTATGGGGATTATCCAGGCTAATCCTCAAAACAATCCTGCCATTATCAGTCCTCCGTCCTCAGTCCTCTCGGACAGGTGAGAAGCCTGAGGTTCCAGGAGGGTACCCTGAACCTGGCCCCACAGCTGGCAGCCTGAAGGTCTAGGCATATACCCCCTCAAACAAAAGGGGGCTGGCTCACAGCTTCTCATAAATGACTAAAGCCTGACAGACCCCTGCTCTTCCCTGAGCCCAAGCAGGTCCCCTAACCCTTGGGCAGACCCTAGGCCACCTTGTCCTTAAGACCTCAAGCCCTTTGGTTCCCTTCTAGACTCAACTGTAAAAGGAGCACCCACAATGGGTTCCAGTCCTAAGTGAGACCTGAAGACAAGGAGGGGGTGTGGGTGACAAGGGGGCTCCTAGTCACAATACAAGGGCTGGGAGGGCAGAGGATTAGCCTGGGTTAATGAACCACCCAGAGGCCTACAGGGCTCAAAGTCCAGCCTAGCCCAGGAGCAGTGGGGGAGGCTGGAGCCAGGACCTAGTTTCTGGGGAAAGACCTGCACTCCCTCTCCCTCGAGGTGGCTCCTAGCTGGGGTAGGGTTAACCTCCCGACCTCCTACGGGCCTCCCCAGAGAACATGGTCCAGCAAGGAGGCAGGATGGAGGTTGCCCTTGCTGGGCCTGAGGTGGCCAGAGCAGTCCAGTGGCTAAAGCTCTCCCCACTGCCCTTGACCCCACACGGCTCCACCTCCATAATTTATGTTCCCGGAGAAAGCACCAGCCGGGACCTCTGTAAATTTCACAAGGTCTTTGTATTTTTACTGCTGGCCCATCTCGTTAAGGAACCGGATTAAGTTTATTGACCTATCAACTCCCTACCTGTTCCACCAGCTATAGTGAGGGGGCGGGGGTACCGCCGCGCGCGGGCGCCAGGAGCAGCGAGCCTGTGCGCACCCTGCCGGCGCGCAAGGAGCCTAGCGGGGCGGCCACCGTGCGTCCGAGCCGCGGGGTACAGCCGCGGGCCGGGCGCCCCTCGCCGCCCCTCTCTCGGCTCGCTGACATTCCCGGGCGTAGGGAGTAATATCTTTATCTGAATGCGCATGCTAATGCGGCCCCCCCACCGCCGCCTATTCGGCGCCCTGGAAGCTGGGCTGTCGGAGCAGGCGCTAAAAGCGCGCGCTGACCTCCGGACGGCCTCTGTCACGCCGCTGAATGACACGCACATTCAAGCGCCGGGCCCACTTTCATTCATAAAAAAAATGACATTGTTCCGGGAGGCTGCAGCCGCCGCCGGAGAAAGGGGCGCGGGGGCGCGGGGAGGGGCGCGCCACCATCTGCCTCGTCCCGCCGCGCCCGCCGCGCAGCTCGCACCTCCCCGCGAGGCCGCCGCCATCAATGCGCGGTCTGTGGCCTCCCGGGTACAAAGGAGCGGCTGTTCGGGCCTCGGCCCGGGTGGGGCAAGGCTCACGGGGCGAAGGCCTCCCTCGGAGCGGTCGCCAGCCAGACCAACCCTCCACCCAGCAGTCCGCAGCACCGCCATGCTCCCCTGCGCGCGCCGCGCCTCAGGTTCGAAAGCGTGTGCTGGGCAGGCCTGGCGCACCCTGTCCTCCTGTTGCTCTGCAGGCTCTCTTTGCTGACCCTCGACGTCCTGCTGGACCTTGACCGCCAGCCCGCGTCTGCGACCCCACAACCCTGACATCTGCGCCCTCACCTCCCACAGCCCTCCCTGCCTGGTGTTGGGTGAGCACCCAGGGGCAGACCCTTTGGACCCCCGGGCAAGAGAGTAGGGAGGGGGTGGCGGTGGCCCGGAGGCTGTCACCTCATCACGCGGGCTCTGGAGGGCAGAGGCCGAGCTTAGACTTACGCACTCCTACCCACCTCCAAAGTCCAACCTCTTGCTTTAGCTGACGCTGGCCAAGCACTGAGGCCCCGGGAGGGCGGGGGGCACCAACAATAGGAAGTTTCCACTGCGGAGCACCCGAGGGGCAACAGTGGAAACTCGGTGGTACCCCCACCGCGCCCTCTCGACCGCGCCTCGGCTGGGGAGTCGCGGGGGACGGGAGTCTGGCGCCTCGCACTTGGGTGGTGGCCCTGCGGCTCCAGTAACCCCATAAACCGCCGCGTCGGCTCTGGTCGCGATCTCGGGAGAAAGGGACACCAGAACCCGACACTAGTCCTGCAGTGACACTCCACCGGGACTTTCTCGCCACTCAGGCCCTGTCCGGGTCCCCGAAGCCTCTACCTGCCACCGCCCGGCCCCTCTAGGTGCACGTTGCGTGCTTCCTTACCTGCCGCTCTCGGCACGACGCGCTGCTCTGTGCCCGGGGGCTCGGAGGCGACGCCCGCCACAACCGCCGCGGCCACGCACAGTGCGAGGGCGCAGGCCGGGGCGCCCATGGCGGGGGCGGAGGCCGCAGCGTCCTCAGGAGGCGCGCGCGGACATGCTGTCCCCCACGGCCCGGCTCGGGCTCCCGCAGGAGGTGGGCGCCGCTCCGGAGTCTGCGGGAGGAAAACAGCTCGTTACCCGGGCCGGGGCCAGCGCCCCGACCCCGCCGCCCCTCGGCCGCCCCTCCCGCCGCCGCCGCCGCCGCCCAAGGCTCACGGGCCGCCTGGCGCCGGCCGCCTCCTCCCCGCCGCGGTCCCTCCCTCCTCCTCCTTCTCTCCCTGGCTGCCGCAGAGCCCTCCCAGGGCGGCGGCGGCGGCGGCAAACTTTCCAGAGCGGGAAGCCCGCTCCCGGCCGGGCTCCGTCGTAGGGACCGCTCCAGATCCGAGCCCGCCGCTCGCCCGGGGCCCTCCGAGCGCCCTCCGGGCCTCTCTAAGAGCCCGCCGGGTCCCCGGCTCCAACCTGGCGGCCACAGGAACCCAACTCACTGAGTGCGGCTCCCACTTCGGAATGCAGCCCGCGGGCAGCGCTCGCCGGGCCGTCGACCCGCCCGTGTGCCCGTGCGCCCGTGCGCCGGAGTGGGACCGAGCGGCGCCAGCTGCCCGCGCCGCCGCCGCCACAGTGTACTGAGCTGGGGCTGCCCGGCGCGCGGCAGCCAGTGGGGGACGGCCCGCGCCCGCCACGCCCCTGGACACGCCCCCAGACACGCCCGCGCGGCTCGCTGGGGCGCAGGGACACGCCCCCCCTCGGGGGCGGTCCGGGGGCGGGTCCGGGCGGGGACGCCAGGCGGTCTTGGAGGGCGTGGGAGCAGGGGCGGGGCCCGGAGGGCGATCCTGTCGCGGGGGCGCAGCGAGTCCCTGCACAGGCCTGTATTCGCACAGCGCAGCCCCGGCGCGCTGGGACTGTGCTCACCCGCTCACAGGGGAGGTCTCAGTGGGGAACCAGGAGTGTGGGCAGCTTCACTGAGAAGTGGCCGCTGAACTGAACCCCGCCGAGTGAGCAGGAATTCCTCAGGTGGAGGAAGCAGGACCGCATTCCAGGCAGAGGCAAATGTATGTGCCCAGGCCTGGCGGTGAGGACGAAGATGCAGGGAACATGCTCTGCATCCCAGACGCAAGTCCCGATGGCACAAGTGCAGCTCAGCAGAACTCCTTGCTGCGGGGTTACAACCTCCCTTCCAGGAGAAAACAGGTTTGGAGGCTGTGTGTCTGTCAGGCCTCCAAATAGAAAGCTGAGGCTGGGAACCACCAGGTGTGGGGAGCCCACCCTAGGGCTCTGAGAAAGGACCATGTGGGGAGCTGGTGGCAGAGTCCAAACTGGCGAAAAGTGTGGGGCACCTTAGGATGGGACACGCTCCAGCTGGTGAAGGTCCAAGCTGCTGATATCAGTGCCTAGGAGCACCAGCTTGGCCTCCCCATCAGGCCAGGAAGCGGTTGGTACTGCTCTGCAGATGCTCTGGGTCCTCTTGCCCCATATGCCTAGCTTCTGTGACCACCCTCACAAGTATCTCTTCCATGTTCAGGCAGGGCCTCAGAGGACGGAGCTAATGGGAACCAGCCAGGGAGGAGGGGGGCCCCCCACCAGGCTTTGGGGTCTGTTTGCTTATCAGGAACATGGGCATGGCAGCCCCTCTTCCCCAGTTGCTCATCCCTGCCCAGCATGCAGTGCTCACCCTGAGCTCCAGGCACAGCCTGGGCTGACCTCAGGGAGCCCTGTACCCTGTACTCACCTCACAGTTGGGCACCTCGGCCTCTGCCACCCTTGTCACCTGGTCTGGCCAAGCATATATCCCTCCAGACTGGCTGAACCCCCAAAGGACTGTCCAGCCTCCCTCCAGTGCACTCCCTGGGCAGCTGCCACCCAGGTCTCCTCCCAGGATGCCATCCCCAGGCGGCAGCAAATGTCCTGCCCTAGTCCATTAACTGGCCAGTGAATCTGTTCCTGTGTCTCCTTGACCCTCTTCCTCTGGGTGTTGCCATAGTGTTGACCCTCCTGGTTCCTTTGTGGGAAGAAGATGGCAGGAGAGACAGGGAGGTGAGAGGCTCCTGCAGGTAGGAGGGCTCTGAGGAGCTCCAGGCCTGTCTCCCTGGATCAGTGGTGCCCAGCCCTTGCTCCACTGAGAGAGTGTTCCCTGGGCACCTGAACCTGCTCGGCGTGCACCATCCTGGCAGCTTCACCTTGTTTCTAGGATTGTCTCCTGGGTGTCATGCTCCTGGCCCGGCCCCACTCCTCCCATGTGTGCACACTAACCTGGCCCCACCGGCCCCTCTCCCAGCTCTTCATGGGCCCTCTCTGTGTCTCTGTGTCCTCCTCTGCCTTCTGTAAGGACACCTGTGGGTGTAGGCCCATCTCATCTCAAGCTCCTAGCCGGCTTGGCTTGTTAGGGCCCCTTTCCCCGTGAGCGCTCAGGCCCTTGGGCCCAGGCGTTTGAGCCTCTGTCCTGCCCACTGCACACCCAGGGGACCCACTTCTTTTGGTATCACCCCCTTCAGTGGGGGCTCTCAGACACTGTGGGCTCTGTCTGGGGGCCATGGGGCAGAGAGCAGCCACGCTGCCTCCAGAGGGGCTGGTGCTGTCAGGAGCAAGGCAGGCTCTCCAGGGCGGCCTCCCTGAAGGCCAGGCTAGCACTGTCAGGACAACTTTGATGTTCAGCGCCATCACTTCAAGTGGTCAGCTTCAGCAAAGAGCACAGGGGTTGGGGGTCACCTCCTGGACACTGGGACAAGGCAAGTGCCACCCTCGGGCTGGCACATCATTGCCTGGATGGTGTGCTGCCGCCCTTCTACCAGCCTTAATCAGACCCCTGACTCCCCACCCCGTCAGACTACCCAGCTGTGTCCTGCATCCCAGGGCGGCCCTCCCTGGAGAGCTTCTGATTAAGGGGGCCTGTCCGTGGTGCAGGAGTCCAGGGTGGGTGGCCCCATATCAGGGAACCTCCAGACTGCCAGCGTCCCCGGTCCAGTGCCCCATTCCAAGGCCCACTCCTGCAGGATCCACAGTGAAGAGCTGGGTGGGAGGTAGAGGCCAGGCCCAGGCAGAGGTTGATGGCCCAGCCAAGCCCAGCCCGGGGGCCGACTCAGAGCTGGGTGCCCTGGCTTCCTGGGGCCTGTGTTGGTGAGCGGTCAAGAGGGCTGCCCCAGAGGAGCACCAGGTGAAGTGCCCAGGCTGCAGGACACCAGCAGGTCACAGAGGCCAACTTCGCATCTGCCTTCCTGGACTGCCCCTGCCAGACCTGGGCCGATGGGGTGTCACGGGGTGCCACTGGCAGAGGGGACGCTCTGGAGAGAACCTGGATCTGCAAACTGCCCACTGCCACTGCCAGCCTGGACTCCAGGGCAGGGGACTTTCAGGGAGCACCCTGCCCAGCCAGCCCTCTGTGGGTGCTTAGCCGGGAGCTGGTGGGAGCTTCTTCCACCCTGCCATGAGACTCCTCCCAGGAGGGGTCTAGGCACAGGGTAGGCATCATAAGAGGAGGAATAGGGCCCCTCAGTAGTCCTGTAAGCTGGGCAGGGCTGACCCCTTCCCCAGAGAGAGCATGCTTGAGTGGGGTGTTATGGGCAGATGAGATCTCGGGCGATTTCTGCCTTTTTAATTTATTCTGAGAGAATGAGGGTAAAGATAAAAAAGCACATTTGATTTGCTTGTTATAACAGAAATGGAATTTTAAAGAACATGGAAAAAACGAGAGAAAACATTCCAAAATCCCTCAGCCAACACTAGCTACTATGCAAGATTTTTAGATTTTAGCTCTGAGCTTCCTGGCAGGCTGAGCAAAAAAGGGCAACAACATGAACCATGTGCTGTTGGGAGCTGGGACTTACCGTGATGGTCTCAGACCAGACTTTCTGGTCTTTTTGCCCCTTCATTCACTCACATCTCTAGACCTCAAGTCCTGACTTTTGATTTGGAAAATGTGGTTGCTCTCAGATGAGCAAAGATGGGAGACCAGAGCTGTCTGCAGGCAGAGGAGAGAGGTGTGGTAGGAGGTGAGAGCTCAGACTGTCCTGGTGTCCACCCATCTGAAGCGGGGGGCTCCCACTCTCCATTCAAAGCCTGGCATAGTCAGGCTGCTTAGCCAAGGTAGAAGGGCAGGAGGCAGCCACAGGGGAGGCCAGGGGAGGGCAGCGGAGTCCAGCAGGGAGGGGCTCAGGCCCCGACAGACAGCTGGAGGGCCAGGCCAGTAGCCGCTGAGCAGCTCAGAAATCTATTTTCCTAAGCACTTGGCATTTGCCTGAAACCTCAAGTGTATTTTCCCTAAGTTTTATTTTTTCTTTGACCCCAAACTCTGGTAAATCCAAGGGAAATTTAATTATGGTGTTTTGGGTCCATTTACACTTAAACCCGCTCAGCATTTTTCCAGGGCCCTTCTGGAGTTCAGCACGCCTTGGGAGCCTGCTAAATGAACGTTTTTATTATCATTATTTTTTGAAAAGACCTCCCTCCCCTCCCCACCCCCTTCCTGCCAAAAATAAACAAGCCCAACTCGCAGGCTCCAGCTGAGTCAGGCATCCAGGCCACCCGACCAAGCGGCTGCCGCCTCCGCAGCCCCACCGTCTCCACCGCAGAATGCCCACTCCTCCTGGTCCTGCCGGCTCTTCTGGGCACTCCCGGGGCAGCACGGCCAGTGCCCTGTTCAGAGCCTCATCCCACCACCCTGGGCCCTGCCATCCCCGCACCCAGCCACCACACACAAGTCCCAGCACAGTGTCCAACCAGAGCCCGAGAGTCCAGTTTGGCCAGCTGAGCCTGGGGACAGTGGGGGGCTCAATCTCAGCCACTGTGGCTGCAGACAGCTTCCGGGCCAGCCCAAGGGACCCCGGCCCTCCCCAGGATGATGTGGGTTGGGCAACCCATGTCCTGCATGGCAGGGAGGACGGTGAGGTCAGCACAGACAGAGGCCCTTTCATCAGCCCTGTTTAGAAAAGTGGGGAAACTGAGGCACAGAGCACCCTGTGGCCTGGCCTGCTGAGGGCCCAGTGGCCACAGGATCGCCGTGCTTTTTGGAGGTTTCAGCTGGGCTTGGGCAGGGTGGAGTGTTCTCTGCAGCATTCAGGGAGCCGGGGACATTTGGGGCCCCCAGCCCCAGGCCCCGCACCTGGCTGCACACGGAGGTCCTCCCACCAGGACCAGCGTCTGCAGGCTGGCACACAGGGCCACCCAGAGCTGAGAAGGCACCATTTGCAGAGAACTCTCTGAGGCTGGGCAATGGCCACTCCAGGGGCCCCTTCTGCAGAGGCTCCCAAGTCAGGGCCCCAAAAGCCACACCCCTGCCCCCAACTCTGCTGCGGTGGCCAGCAGAGCCCAGCAAGTTGCGCAACCTGCCCAGCAGTCAGCCCGGTCCCTGCAGCCTCGTCCCGCCCCTGCTGACCCTGTGTCTCAGGGCTGCAGCAGCAGTATGGGCCTGGGCCTGGGGTTCACGGCCAGACCCCCACACCACCTGCCAGTCCGGGGCTCAGGGCCTGTCTCGGTATGGGAGGGCCTTGTTGGAAGCTGCTGGAAGGGGATTCACACAGTGCTCAGAGGGGACACCAAGGAGTGGGCCCTGGGCTCCCCGAGAAGGATCTTTGGGGATTTCAGTCAGGAGGAATTGGTGAGGTACGCCTCAGCTGGCCTCGGCTGGACCCCATAGCACCCCAGACAGAAGCCGCCTCTTGCCAAGGACAGGGCCCTCGCTGCAGTTCATGGGGGGCCTTCTCTGCCCCAGTCAGGTGAGGTGGGCAGAGTGAAGGCCTGCGGGGGGCTGCTCCGGCCCGGCCTCCCAAAGGACGCGGCCAGCTCCCCAGGGAAGGGGACCTCTGCAGCCCCCGGTTGGCAAATGGGGGCTACTGGGGAGGAGTGTCTGTGGAGGCCCCAGGTCCCCAGCACTGCCACCACCTGCCGCCAGGAACACCGGGGAGGGGCTGCTGGGGAGGAGTGTCTGTGGAGGCCCCACGTCCCCAGCACTGCCGCCACCTGCCGCCAGGAACACCGGGGAGGGGCTGCTGGGGCTGGGCAGAATGGGGCTCCGGACACCAAGAGGCCTGCGGGGCTGGGTGCTACCCCCTGAAGGCCTGTCCCCGGCTCTGTCATGACCCTCACCAGTCCCCGCCCGCCTGTGCTCCGGCCTCAGGTGGTCCTCTCCACGGTCCTGGGCTCCCTGGGCTGAGGGAGGCCTGGTGAACAGGGAGCTCCTGTGCCTGGCGGGCACTCTGACTCCTGGACACCCTAGGGCTGGACACGATGGATGGGGCAGGGTGCGCAGCCCTAATAGAGATGTCCTCTGGAGCTCCTCCTGCCACACCCGCTGCCCTGGGGCCCGACTGCTGACAGCTTTATTGTTCTCGGGCCACACAGGCAAGGGACTGGGGGTGTGGCGGAGGCTGACCACCGACAGGGGTTGGGTGTTAGGAAAGGGTCTCGGGCAGTGCGCACCCACCCCGCATAACTGTAACTGCCCACACGTGCAAAGACCATCCCCAACCCTGGCAGAACAAGGCTGCACTCATGGCCACCACTCTCATGGGCCCCACCAGGGGTGACAGACCCAGGGGCTTCGCAGCTCAGGGTGAAAGGGGGAGGAAGGGACAGAGAGCTGGACAGAGGCTGAGCTGCCTGAGGACTGGGCAGTTCTTGGAGTAGGCACACTGGGCTCCCCTTCCTGAAGCCAGCTGGGCTCTTCCAAGGTCTCGGCCCGGTCCCCACACCTCCAGCTCCCAGGAGGACCTGCCTCGGATTGGCCACTGCCTCAGGGTGGGCTGGGTTAGGGTGTCCTTGTGAGGCCAGCTGGGCCGGAGCCCAGCACTCTCAGGTGGTCTCAGGCCGAGGGTCTGCCTCGCCTCAGTGAGATGGCAGGGGCCTGTCAGGCTGGCCAGGCCAGGGTTGGCTTCCCACAGCCACCAGCTGCCCTCCCCCACCTTCCCTCCTCCCAGTGGCTTTGGTCCCTCAGCCTCTGGCCATGGACCCTCCTCTGAGATGCTTTCCTGGGCCTTCCCAGCCCCTGGGGCTCTGTGGCTTTTTGGCAAATCCATTGGCCCCTCAAGGATCCATGAGTGGCCTCCAGGAGGGGATGGAGGGGAGCGCCCACTCAACCCTGGAATGCAGACCGCAGGGCCCGGTCTCGGGACACCACAGCAGTTCACCTGGGGCCTCCCTCACTGTAGTAATGACCAGGGCAGGATGCTGGTGGGCCTGGGGCAGCTGAGTCCCAGGAGGGGCCTACCAGGCAGGGACGAGCCCTGGGCACATCAAGCCAGCCAGGAGGTGGCTGGCAAGGTGGTGTGGGCCATGACGTTGGTGCTGCCCAGGAGAGCAGCACTGCCCGCCCCATGGGCAAAAGAGCTGGGCCAGGCCTGGAAAACTGGGTCAGGGCAAGGCTGGGCAGCTCCCTGCACCAGCAGCTGCAGAGCCTGCACCCCGCGGAGCCCAGGCCCGAGGCCAAGGCAGGGCTCTAACTGCAGCATAGCTTGGGGCTGGACACCCCACCTGGGTGCCCATGTGGCCACGTGTGTATGCACTCCCATGTGACCGTCCTGAGGGCACAACTGCTTGGCTCAAGCTCAGGTCTCCCTCCCAACCAGGTGCTCAACCTGGTCAGGACCACTGTGACCAGTGCAATGCCCAGGCTACCAGTTCCCAGGTCAGGCCACCAAAGCCGGGCAGTCGGGTACCCTGAGCAAACCTGGTCAGCGCAGGAAAGGGCTCCCTGCTTGAGACTCCTGTACTTTGGGGACTCAGAGAGATGAATGGTCTCAGTAGATGATGCAGAATCTGAGTTTCAGAGAGGGCAGCAACCTATCCCAGGGCACACAGCAAATCAAAAAGAGCCACTCCTCCTCTGAACAACCCAGAAATGTCTACATAAGTGGCCTTCCTTGGGTCACCCAAGTCCTCCAAACCAGGCACACCCCATCACCATCTCACCACAACTGCCCCTCCACAGTAGCCTCAGAAACTGAAGGGGTTCAACAAGGGTCACCCCAGGGCTTGGAGCTGGCCTCACCCATGGGCTAGTTCTCGCTCAAATCTTATCCTCCTGGTTACGCAAGACCCTCAGGCACTCCACTGGGCGGTGGGCCCTGGCCACGGGGCACAGGAGGAGGCCAGTGGTCATCCCCATCTGGCATTGTTTCAGGAGGCCTGCCCGCACCTCCTTCTCTGCTCATCGAAGCCGGCCATGAACACTTTCTGGCCCAGAGGCCTGGGCCTGCCTGGCCTGCACCCCTGTGGCATGAAGCCACCAGGTCCCCCTTGCTGGGTCCAGTCCTTGGAGAAGCAAATCCCCAAACCATAAGCTGATGGACTCCAGAGAGATGCCATCCTACCCCATCTACCCTCCACTGCAGGAAGACCCTCGGCCAGCCCCCAGACCACCAATCCTGTGCTTCTATACCTGGAAGGACCTGGGGGCCGAGAGTGGCTCTCCAGCCGTGCCAAGGCCCCCATGTACACAAACTCATGTTCACATGCGCAGACACCTTGTCCTCTCGTGAAGGGCTCCAGGCTCCCCCACTTGCTGCTGCTGAGCTCACAGAACTGGTAGTGCCAGAAACTGGCTGGTGGGGCAGGTGGAGACTCGAGGCCGCTGGCCGCTCCCCAGAGCCTCTCTGCGCAGTTCTCCCAGCCTGCCCTGCAATCCCCAACTCGCCGGTGACCCACCCCTCGTGGCTGCTGTGTGGAAGTCACTGGCCTCCTGTCTTGCTGCCGTGGGCTCCTCCTGGGCTGAGCCTGGGCTCCATTCTGAACCTGGTCTCCTCCATTCTGAGCCTTTTGTATGTCAGAGTGCCCCAGGCTCCACGGCAGAGCTTCCCTGCCAGCACCTGCCCCTCTCCATGCCCAGGCCCCACACAGGCAGCTCTGGCCCCTACCAGAACCTCTCTCCAAGCTCCTCACACCCCTGGCCAGCACTGTCCTCTCGGTCACTCTTCACATCTTGGGGTGGTCACAGCCCAGAAGGCACTGAGCCTGGGTTCCTGGCTCCGAGCTCACTGACGAAGCTTGGGTGTGCCTGCTCTGTGAGGTCCTTTGTGAAATGCAGACCACAGAGATGTGGCCGAGGGAAGAGCAGAGGTGGTGGAGATGGGAGGCTCAGGGTGACATCTGGGGACACTATTGTCAGGACCAGGAATGGGGGCTTCTGTTGGTGTCTGCACCCAGGGTGTGTGGGACAGGGTGCCCCAGACACCTCCAGCCCCAACTCACTTTAGCCTCACCCTCTCCCATGCTGGCGGTCAGCCCTGCCCCCCCACCAGAGCCCCCCTGCCCGGGACAGCAGCACAGGGCGCACTCTGCTGTAGGAGGCCCCGAATGTGCCCCAGGCCCAGGCCCCCGTGTCCCAGCTGCCAGGGGGCAGGGTCGAGCCTGCTCTGCCACGGGGAGGGGTTCCTAGCCCTTGAGGGGTACCAGAGCCCACTGACAGTGCCCTGAACACAGTGGCCCCCCATCCCCCAGCCCAGGACCGTCCTGTAGCCTGGGCTGGACTGGAGGAGGGCCCAGTGCTGGGTCTGGGCCTGGTGCTGGGCCTGGTCCGGCTGTGTCCTTACCGCTGCTGCAGCCCACCAGCACCTGGGGCACTCTGGGGGACACCACCCGGTCCTGGGGGGCAGCTCGGTCTCAGGGAAGCCCTGGCCCCTGGAGAAGAGGAGGTGCCCGTGAGGGGCCTGACCAGCATGTGCAATGATGCGTGCAGACCCCACTCCTTGGGCTGCCCAGCTACAGCATGGACCAGGCCCAGTGCTGCCTCTGCCCTGCCCAGGCTGGACTGCTGTGCAGAGGTGGCTCTCGGCCTGGGCAGCGTGGGCTGTGCTGGGAGGAGGGCACATGCTGCACAGCCTCACACCGGCAGCCGGGCGCCAGCAGCCCAGGGCCAAGGCAGGAGGGTCGTCAGCTCGAGCAGCCGGGCTCTCTGCAGACCCTGTCCCGAGGTGAAATGGGACGGGGCTGGGGCTCGGTGGTGGAGCGCTCGCCGGGCACTGGGAGGCCCTGGGTTTGGTCCTCAGCACCACATAAAGATAAATGAATCAAATAAAAGTCCATCAACATCTAAAATATTTTTTTAAAAAAGATAAAATAAAAAGGACGGGGTGCAGCTGGGTGGCGAGTGAGACCCTGGGTTCAATCCCCAGCAAAATATTAAACAGAGTAAAATACGACTGTTACACACCGACCAGCAGATGAACACAGACCCCAGAACTCAGGGACGGAGGAGGGCTGCCCTGGGCCCGGGTCTGTCCTGCGCTCCCGGACAGACTCCCGGAGAGCAGGAGGAGGCCCCTTGCTCCCCGAGAGCAGAGCGGCCAGGTCCAGCTGGAGACCCAGGTCCCTTCACACCCTTGGCTGTGCCCTTGAGAGGCTGAGACAAGCCTCTACCCTGAGGCTGTACCCTGGAGGGACGTGCAGCCACCATCTGTGTCCTGGCAGAAGTGGGGCAGAGTCACAGTGCAGTGACAGCAATCCCAGGCTGTAGGACACCTTGTCCAGAGGACAGCCGTCTGAGGGTCACTGACCTAGGATATCTGGGGCTGGAGGGGCTGGCCCAGGCGGGGCCTGGGGTGATGGGGGGGACCAGCAGGTCAGGACCCAGCTCCAGCACTGCTTGCTGCTGTTTTCCCAAAGCCCCCTTGGGTTCTGGGCCCTGCCACGAAGGTGGGGACATCTGCACACCTCCGTCCCTTCTTTAGGCAGTCCAGAGTCCATTTAAACTCATGGGGTCGCATTCCTCTTTGCTCAGGGCCCTGTGCTCCTAGCTCCTCAGCATGGCCAGGGCTTCCAGAACAAGCTCTTGGACCACCTTGCTCCTCATCCTCCCGAAACACCAAGTGTGCCTCCACCTCAGGGCCTTTGCACAGCTGCTTCTCTACCGGGGACTTCCTCACTGGCTGTAGGCTGAACGTGATCACACCTGCTCCCTCTTGGCCTTGGGCTCAAGGCCCCTTCAGACTGCCTTCCCCCAGGCATGGCCCACCTGGAGCACAGCCTGCACTGAGGACCAGAGGTGTGAAAACCTGGTGGGCTGGGGAGGAAGGTTAAGGGCTGTCCTAAGGAACTGGGCTCAACCCTGGGGCAGCCGCCTGCAGCACATCCTGGACACAGGGCCTGGCGCAGGCCTGCTCCTGCCCAGTCCAGCCCAGCTGATGAGGTGTGGAGGGTGGGAGCCAGCAGAGGGCCTGGTGGGCGGTCCTGGGGACCCAGCCTCCTGAGGTGTCACACCCCACTCTGCTGGTCCAGCTGGCTCAGGGCTTTTCCTCGAAAATGGAGCTCGTGAGGTGTCTCATGAAGTGGACCACATGTGGCAACCATGGGGGAGGGTAGGAGTCAGGGCCAGCAGGGCCTCCCAGCAGGAGTCTGGGCCTGCTCTGGGGACAGGGTCCCTGCAGGCCATGACAGGGCAAAGGTCCTCAGCTGCAAAGAGAGAGGGCACCATGAGAGCTCAGCCTGGGCACCTCAGGGCCTTTGCACAGCTGCTTCTCTACCCGGGGCTGGATGACTGGACACTGGGCTCCATGTGTGTGGATCAGGACTTGGAGTTTGGCCTTCACTGGTTCCACATTCATTTCACACCTCTCTGTCCAGAGTACCTCCCGGCACCTGGGGGACTCACCTGAGCAACACAAGCCAAGGAGGGCTGGACAGTGGTGGGTGACCAAAGCTG
Source organism: Callospermophilus lateralis (assembly GCF_048772815.1). Classification (NCBI taxonomy): domain Eukaryota; kingdom Metazoa; phylum Chordata; class Mammalia; order Rodentia; family Sciuridae; genus Callospermophilus; species Callospermophilus lateralis. Next base: position 1,362,023 of record NC_135312.1, on the reverse strand, counting down.
GACTCCTGACAGGCTGCTCAGGGAAGTGGGTGATGTGACAGGCTCCTGGTCTCCAGGTGCTTCCACCTCCCTGCTCTGCAGGCCCTCACACCGAGGGTACCCTGAGGCTCCTGGGGGGGACATGCCCATGCCAGATGGACAGCCAGTCCCCTGCCGAGGACCGCAGGAGACAGGGTGGGCTCATTTCCCAAGCAGGGTAGGGAGGCTTCCCTGAGGTCCCTCCCATGCCCTGTCCCTGGGTGGTGCAGCTCCTCTCAGCCCCCAGCCGGGGCCCCAGCACCAGGCAGCGCCTCAGCCTTCTGGCCGTACCTGCCCCTGGGACGGCCCAGCCGGGGCTCAGGTGCCCGGCATCCTCCTGGTACACTTGGGCCCTGGCCAGTGGGAGGGAGGGACCCCTGTGGCATGTCAGATCGGCCACGGAGCAGTCTGAGCCCAGGGCTGGCGGCAGGCCCCACCAGGGGGACGCTCAGGCCAGGGCTCGTCTGCAGTAAGGGCAAAGGACAGGACTGGGCAGATCCAGCCAAAAGGTGGGTCGGGTCCCATGGGCCTGCCAGGGAGAGGGCAGCAGATGCACCTCCAGCTGCTCCTAAAAGGGCCGCTGGGGCTGGCTGGGGCTCAGGGCAGAGTGTGCCTGGCACGGTGGGCACGGCTCCACGCTCAGCACCACATACAGATAGGTAAAATAAGTGTCCACTGACAACTAAGATATCTAAAAACAAGAAGGGCCTTGCCTCGGGTTCCAGAGGACAGGAGTGCGCGTGTCTCTGTCTTCCCCGACACGCTGCGCAGAGGCCACGGTGCCCTGCCTTGGGTCCAGAGGAAATGGGCACTAGTCCCAGGCCAGCCATATTCCAACCTGGTTTCTCAAACCCCAGGTACCTGGGGGACCCCAAATGACAGGCCTGGGGCCGCTACTGGGGAACTATGGGGGGTCCTTGTCTTTGTGGGATGATAGGGGACCATTGGTCACAGGACAGGGCAAAGTGGGAGACCAGGCAAGCCAGAAGAGGCAGTGGTCAGCTGGGCCTGTGGCCCAAGAGCATGGCCTTCTATCCCTGTGGACGCTGGGCAGCTCCTGAAAGCTCCGGCCCAGACCATGACATGATAGATTAAAGCTCTGAGAGGCCCGCTGCGGGCGGGGAGGGGCTGAGGGCAGAGGCCCGGTGGCCAGTCCAATGGGACCCGGCTCAGGCCTGCTGGGGCCTGGCTCAGGAGGGCAGGAGTAGGGGCCCACAAGCAGCTGACATCGGTAATGCTGGGGGAGGGGGTGGGGACAGAGGAGGGGTCCTGAGTTGGGGGGCACTGACGGCTCAATCCGGCCCGTCACTGCTCAATGGGCCCTTGTCCCTGTCCATTGAGCACTGCATTCCGGGCCCCCTGGCGACGGCCAGCCACGGCCATCTCCGGGGAGGCAGGAATGCAGCGGGCGGGGCTGGGCTGGGGGTGGTGGCTCCCGTTCTCACGCCCGCGGCCACTCTGGCCGACTCAATTGGAATTTAAATGCCGGCCATTGTTGTCCCCAGGATGGCCAGGAGTCAGTGTTGCCCTAGGGGCTTGGCCAGAGCCTGGACTGGGGTGGCTAGCCAGATCTGCATCCAGCAAGCCCAGGCACTTCTCTCCTGCTGGCCCTGCCCCGCCCTCCTCCAGGTAGCCCTCCTAGACCACTCCAGCCCTGATCATCCCCTGTCCTGGAGGGAGGACATGGGCCCCCGCAGGCCCCTGCTAGGTGGACCCCCTTTCCCACAGCATGCTGTGCTCGGGCCAGCTGGGCCAGACCCCACCCAGGGCAGGGCAAGGCTTGCAGGAGGCCTGGCCCCGGTGAACCTGGACTGGGCCCAGGTTCCCTTGCTGGCCCATCATGGAGCCAAGGTCCACAGGAGGGTCCACTCCCCTGGGCCCAGCTGTCTCCAGGTCCAGGCGGGGCCCAGGGAAGGTGCACACCATGGGCGCCCCTGGCTTGTGAGCACACACGGCTAGTAGGTGCTGCCCGCTGTACCTGAACTGGGTCTCTGCCTCTCCACAGCAGCCAGGGTGTCGCTGGGCATGTTGACGTCGGCAGGGCCACAGCCCACTGAAGAGTGTCTGCTCTGTGGGTGAGACTCATGACTCCCTGGCCTCACACCCCAAGCCCTCCTGAGCACAGCATGAGCCCCGGGCCCTGGGGGCACGTCCCCTGTACCCAGGGCCCTCTGAGAGCAGGCCAGCTCTGGGAGGCCCCCTCCCACTGAGCCCCGCCCACTCTTCCTCCCAACTTCATTCATTTATTTAAAAGGGCGTCGTCAGGGCGAAGCCGGACGCATCCTAGCCCTCAGCCCAGTGGGGTGGGGGTGACAGGGCCTCCTGCCCACCCCGGCTGAGAGGTACTGACGCAGCGCTGGCCACACCATCCCCGGCTCTGCCCCTGCCACCCTGCTGCCCACCTAGACACCAATGGCCTAGATCTGCCAGCTGCACACACTCCCCGCACAGACTTGGGCTGCACCGCCCTCCCGGGAGCCCAGCTGGGCCAGCAGAGTGCCCCAGGATGAGGACTCGGTTGTGGGGCAGGGAGGCGCGGGGCCTGGAGCTGGAGCTCAAGGGGGCATTCCAGCCCAGGCCATCGCTGAGTGGGCCCAAGAGAGGAGAGGCATGCGGTCAGCAAAGAGCATGGCCCCTTGGGCAGGAACTGACTGTGCAACTGAAGGGCCCTGGTCAGGGACACCTGGAGGTCCATGGGTAAGTGGGCCTGCTGTGGGCAGCCCCCGGGGACTGCTGGGGCCCAGGGTGCCCAGAGGAAGGTGGTGTGAGAACAGCCAGGTAAGCCAACACCGGAGCCTCCCGGCCCTGCCCCAGATCTGCTGCCATCCGGCAGGAAGGCCAGGCGGGGCTGCGGCAGTGTGGGCCCGGGACACCCAGCCTGGGAGCCCCCTCCCGCCGTCCTCTCCCAGCCCCCTCTCCCTCTGAAAGTGCCTGGCCCTGCTGTATCTGGGCAGATCTGCCAGGGAGGGGCCAGGACAGGGTCGCGCTGATCCCTCCGTCTCCAGCGACGGCCTTCCAGGTCTGCAGCGGGCAGAGCGAGGCGGGCAGCTTGGGTTTCCAGTTGGCCCCTTCCCAGGCGCCGACACCTGCTTTGGGCGCGACATGGCCCTTCTCTTGCTGTCACAGATAACACCTCACGCTCACCGGCTGTCCAGGGGACAAGGCTGGCACCAGGCTCCCGCCAAGCAGCGGCAAGCACTAGGGCCACTCCAGGGAGGGGCAGTTCCCCCAGCCCTTCTCAGGGCTCAGGTTGCTCCTGTCCCACAAAGGGTCCCAACACCTCCGTGCTCATGGGCCCAGAGAGAAGGGGAGGAAGTCCCCCTCCCCAGGCCACCGTTGGACCCATGGCTTCTCTTCCCCAGTCCAACAGAGCAGCCACAGGGAGGGGTCCTGGGCCACTCCCAGCCGTCATTTTCATCCCTGGGAGGAGGGGACCAGAGGATCTTCCGGTAGCTGGGAATGAGTGGGCAGGGACTGGACTACTGATGCTGCCCAGTGACCTGGCCCCGGGATCCATCATCTCTGGGTCTTTAGGCATGTATGTCCAGTGCCCACGCCCTGTCCTGTGTGGCCTCGAGTGGCTTCGTCAGTTCCCCACCTCTGCCTCTGCCGCTGATTCTCCCAGTAAACTGGGTCATCTTGTGGCCTCCAAGTCCCTCTGCACAAACTTGGTCCGCAGGGCCGCATACCACAGAGGGTCACTGAGCTCCAACCCTGCTGGGGGCCAGGCTTACCCAGGGGCCACGTGTCTGTGAGTGTGTCCCAGGTCACTGTACATGTGCCTGCACGTCTGGACACGGGGGTGGGGGGACCAGAGCAGAGGTGTTGGCAGTGCCCCTGCTGACTGGACCCGAGGCGCTGGGTATGCAGTTGGCTGGCAGGGTCAAGGTCACAGCAAGCTGCAGCCAGGGCTCCCAGCACCCCTGCCTTCCCAGAGTCCCCAAAGGCCTGCCTATTGCTCCTCTCTGGGCACCTGCCTGCCAGGGCTCCTGTTCGCCTCCTTGCAGAGTCAGCTCCGAGGCCATGGCGCATAACGGGAGGGGACGGGGTGCTATGCTGCAAGCCAGACCTGGAGGCCCCAGCAAAACCACCAGGCTCCAGCATTGGGAAGGCAGAGTGGGGGGGGGGAAGGCTCCTGGCCACAGTGCTGGCCCCTCCAGGACACCACCACTCCCAACCCAGCCTTTAGAAAAGCCCAGAGAGGGTGAACCCTTCAAGTCACACAGCACAGCAGATTTGGGAAGCAGATTGGAGGTGCTCCTTGCAGAGTATCCCAACCCCATGCACACAGTCCTCCCAACAGCTGCCCGTCACGGTCTGTCAGCACCCAGTCTGGTTAGGGACCCTCCCAGGGAATGTCCAGTCTTGCCAGCCTTGTGATCCTTGAGAGCTGTACAAGGGCCCCTCACCACGTGGGGGTCTCAAACCTGGGCCCTGGCCATAGCCACCCAGTGACCTGAAGACTCTTAGAGAGAGGTTTTCAAAGCCCAGCGATCCCAGGGACCTCCCAGTCTCAGACTGGACACCCAAGAGAGCCTGAAGAGTTTCTGACAAATTTCCTTGGTGCTGCCCGCTGACCTATGGCTGCCCAGACCCTGTAGAGCCAGGAGTACCAGGGCCTTGGGACTCTCAGCCCTTTCTGGCCCTTCGCGCCCAAGCCCAGCCTGGGTAAAATGCCAAGGGGCACCCCAAGCCTAAGCCCCCACAAGGAGTCAAGTCTCCAAAGAGGCCAGAACATGCACCCTTCTGGCTTCTACCCGCAGGGCCACTGGGCAGCCCAGTGAACAATGACCAAGTGAGAGGAAGCCCATCCAGGGCTGTGGCCTTAGCCTGGCTCTACAGCCCCAGGCACCAGGTCCCCCACCGCGCTGCTTGGCCTTTTCTGTGGGCATCTGGACTCTGAGTGCGAATCCCATGCCTGTCAGAGGCTACACCCTGGGCTGGGCACTTCACCGAGTCAAGCACTCCTCCTCAGGGGGCAGAGAGCTCAGCCTGGCAGGTAGGCAGAGGGGCTTCTCCCGGGATGGACGGAGCCACCCTTCCTGAGCTGCCTCCGCCCACCCCACCCTGCCCCCTGGCGCTGAGCCCAGCAGCCTACAGAGCTCATTAGCACGGCAGGCCCGCCAGGCTCACTTTAATTGGGGCCGGCGGGACGTGAGAACCCAGGGACCCCGTGCCCGGGCCGCAGGGGGAGGGGGCGCCTGCCTGAGCTGCCCGCGGCGGCGGCCCCAGATTAGTGAGAGGCTCAATGGGCCCAGCGAGCGGTAATTAAAACTGCCCGCCTGGGCTGAGGCGGCCAAGGGAGTCTCTGGCCCTGGCCCCAGTCCCACCCGAAAGCCTGCTTGGCCAAACAGCATGGCGTGTGCCCTTCGCCCACAGGCCCTGGGGGCCTCCCCTGCCAGGGCCCAGGCTAGTCATGGCGCACTGTGCCTTCCCCAGTCTCCCTTGCTGACACGGGTGCCTGGAGGCTGTGATCAACGAGGCACGGAGACCCATCCTGGTTCATGGTAGGGGGGCCGGGATGTGGCCAGCCCCTCCAGGGCTTCTGGGCACCCCTGCATGCTGCCTCTGCACTGGGCCTCCCTGGGTAACCCTGAGCCCAGAGGGGTCCAGCCCAGACCCTGGAGCTTTAAGTGAGCAGAGGGCAATTCCAGGAGGCCTGGCTGAGTCGTGCTGGTCCTTGGCTGCAGGACCCTGATCTACCAAGAGGCCAGGTCTGCCCAGCAAGACCAGGCTAATGGTGCACAGGGAAACACTGCCCTTTGGCTGGAAAGAAGAGTAGTCCCAGCTAACCCAGAAGCTCCAGAAAATTCTAGAAGGGGAACTGTGCTGAACTCGGCTGGCCAAGAAGGGAGAGTGGCCAAACTGGGAGTGAGAGGTTGAGGAAGGCCTTGGTGCTGGTCCTGACACCCTCTCAGTGGGAAGTGGGGTGCAGGGGTCTTCAACGGGGACGGGCCAGTGGGGCCACTCCTCTTGGCTGGTTGCCTCCACGCCAACCCAGTCATGACTTGATCAGGTTCCTGAGGCAAACCCAGGCTCCTTGTGGTTGCTCCAGAGTCAGGATCCAGCCAGGCCTGTCCTTGTCCTGGCCAGGAGAGTGGGGGCGCGTGGAGGGCATAACTCTGCTTTTGTCCTGCTTTCCCAGAGGCAGAGGGTCGGAGCTGGCCAAAGGCACCTCCCATCAGGAAAGGCAGGACTCCTAGGCTGGGAGTCACCCCAGAAGGTCTCAGCAGCCTCTCTGCCGTGGGCTTGGGCAGGCTCTGGGTTTGTCTCCAGAGCTGGGGAGCCCCTCAAACCTCTCTGGTATCTACCGGCCCCCCGCTGGTCCTGACCCAGAGGGGTACAGAGTGGGAAACCGGTTCGGGGTGCATCAGTGGCGCATGGGGATGGGGGACAGCTGTCTTCCCTCAGGGAAGATTGCAAGGCAGGCCAAGGAGGCGCCCCGGGGCCATTCAGGCTCTAATGGCCATCCCTCAAAGATGCACACATGCCCATCAGCATGCACTCGCTGAAATGCCAACACCTGGCCCTACCACCTGGTGCCTCCTACCCAGCCCTACCAGCCATGTGGTGTCTGGCTCGAGGGCGGGAGGCAGGGTCCTGTCAATGTTTTACCACCAAAGTTGAGAGGCCATCATGACTCTGGGGTGTTAGCAGGAGTGGGGGCCTCCTGGGGCAGCCAACTCCCCACAGGCCTGCCTGAGTCAGGTTTGGCCACATTTTTTCTTGGAGTCTGTTGCTTCTTCCTATTAAGATGTTTACTCTCCTGGGGCAGGGGCACTTGCCTAGGGGCACCTGCATGTGGGGACATGCATGTGCATGCATACACGTGTCCATGTGGCTGGGTGACTGAAGGCAGGTTCCAGGTGGCCTCTGGCACTGATGGTCAGCACTAAGCAGAAACAGAGTGGGAACTCAGGGAGGGGAGACCCAGCCCAGGCCACAGCCTGAAGGCAGCAGGCCAGTGATGAGTGGGGTCCAGGTCAAGACCCCAACTCTAGTCCCCAGCCCAGCTGGGCAGAGGTTCAGGGCTCTAGGGCCAGCAGTGCCCTGAACAGGCAGGCGGCTGGAGGGAGTTGGCAGATGAGAATGGGAGTGGAGATCCAGGTCTCGCTCCACACCTACCCAAGGCGTGATCCTAGGCTGCTCCACACTGGGGCCACAATGTCTCCTCTCTAAAGTGGGAGTAATAAGGCTGCTTTCTGTAACTATTCTGAGTGCATCCTCCAAGTTCTTGCTGGAGACAGGGTGCTGGTCAGCAGCTCCTCCTCTGGCTCCTGGGGTGGGGAGGGTTCAAATAGTCTGAGTCAAGGTACCCCTTGACTCAGACTATTTGAAAGAAAGGGTGTGCCGAAATGGGAATTGAGGGAGGGATACTAACCTACACCTGTACCCCTGGGGACAAGGGTTCCAGAGAAGAGGAGCTCAGGGACCGTGCCCAGAGCTGAACTTGGAAGATCCAGGCAGGCCGCTGGGACACAGCGCAGCGGTAGGCAGGTTGAAAGCCAGGACCTGGCGGTGGGGATGGTGGGGATGGGAACGGGGCGCTGGAGTGGTTCAGAGGCCACGTGGGGACCAAGGGCCAGCGCGGCCTAGTGCGCAGCACCCAGCTCCCCGATTTGGAAACCACTTTGGACTAGGGGGCTGGGGACCTCCCCAGACAGCCTTGGGGCATGAAGTGGCGTAAGTGGGAGCGGGCCTGCCCCACGCGGAGGCGAGGTCCCCGCTGGCCTCGGCCGGCAGCGGAGTGAGCGGGGCGTGGCCGGGAAGGGGCGCCCCGGAGCCGCTCAAAGGCCGCTAATGTTCGCTAATCCCGGCCTTTCAGGCGGCCCGGCCGAGCTGTTGGCCCAACAACAGGCGGCTGAAGGCGGAGCGCGGGACGGGGGCTCTACCCCGTCGGCCCGCCCTGCCCGCGGCCTCCCTGCCACCGACCGGCCTCGGCGGGGTCGCGGGGACTCGGACGCGGGTCCGCGGGTCCACCGGGTCGGGAGGCCGGGAGGCCGGGAGGCCGGGGAGGCCGAGACGCCCCTCCGCGCCGCTCCCAGGCCCGGGCGGGCGTGGGGCCCTCGCAGCGCAGACGGCGGCCCCTTCGGAGCGTGACCCCGGCTTTCAGCGCCGCCCCTGGCCCGGCCCCAGCGCCTCGTTAGGGATTTAATTAAGAAGCCGCAGGGGATTTGCATAATCTCCGCGCCCGGCTGGGAAGCCCCGGGAGGGGGCGGGAGGCGCGGGCTGGGCATGTCCCTGTGGGCGCGGGTACCCCTTGCCAACGCCCAGAAGTGGCCTGGAGGAGGCAGGAAGGTCCCTTTTGTGTCCAGGCCGGCCTTGGAATTCCCCATCCAGGCCAGAGGGTCCCTCAACCAACACCAGCCACCAAGCTGTAGACCCAGCACGAGGGAGGGGAGCCCCTGCCGGGGCCTTGTGCACCTACTCGGGCAAACAGAGAGTGCAAACATTCCAGCCCCAGCCCCAGCCCCGCCCTGCCCCGGAGCAACAGGCCCTGCCCCTGCCCCAGGTCCTCGAATCCTGCCCCCACTCCCCATCACCGATGGCAGCCAAGGGTCAGACCTGGGTCCAGAGTGGGGGCAGAGTGAGGGACAGGGCATCCACCCATACACAGTGCCTGGTCTGAAGAAGCAGAGAAGAGGCTGAGCACCCCACTTCTAACCAGAGCTTCTCTGCTGACCACTGGACTAGCTGGTAACCCCCAGACTGTCATGGACTTTGATCTGTGAGTGGCTGCCTCTGAGGCCAATCTTCTCCTGGCCCTGTGGCTTGAGCACTGCCCAAGGTCAGTAGAGCCCAAGACTTGGGGGGTGGGGTTCCTTCTACCCCATGGCTGTCCAGCTGGGGGAGCTGAGGCACTGGTTACAGGGTTTTCTCTTAGTGACTGGGTCGAGGGAGGGTGGCACCTTCTGCCCCCGCTGCTGCTGCATTTCACACAGGGCCTGGCACCAGCAGCCCCCTCCTGGGGCCTGGCACCCGCCTGCCCTGCGGGCATTCCCACAGCCTTCAAAGGGCACTGTGAGGCCCAAGAGGGGCAGGGCCTTTCATCTCTTGGGTGGCTGTATGATCCCTAGGGGCATGGCTACCTCCCAAGCCCTGCCCCCCAGTGCCCTGGTAGTACCCGCCCTCCAGCCAGCACCGTCCAGCCAACCTGAGTTCTGCCCACCACCTGAAGGAGGGGCCCAGAAGGGGCTGGGGGATAAGGCTGGGCATACTGGCCCAGGACTGGCCTGCAAAGGTCTGGAGTTTCACTTCTCCCAGTGTCTGACCCTCAGCCCAGCCCTGCAAAACCTTGGTGCTCAGAGGGCCACTCCCACCCCCAAATCACTCTACTGCTGGGGCTCCTGTGGCCATGAGTCAGAATCCCAGTCCCTGGGTGCTGAGGCTCAGCACACGCGTCCCCACTCCTGTCTCCTCACTGGGGCTGGGCATGTAGCACAGTGCTTTGCCCCTCAGGGCCACTTAGGTCTGGCTCCTATTGTCCACTTCTTCTCAGAGAGTCCACTTCTCCTGAGAGCCTGCTGGGCACCTGGCACACTCCCTGGCTCTTCTGCACTGACGTCACTTTTGGAAAGTGGCACCAGCCCTTCTCCACACGTTGTGGGTGTCTCCGTCCCAGGACCCCCCACCCAGTGGGAGGGCTGATGAGACTTGTTGATGTGTTGATGTCCTCCTGCAGTTGCCTTTTGCCCATGGCTGTGCAGCCTGTCTTTTTTTTTTTTTTTTTTTAATATTTATTTATTTATTTTTAGTTCTCGGCAGACACAACATCTTTGTTGGTATGTGGTGCTGAGGATCGAACCCGGGCCGCACGCATGCCAGGCGAGCGCGCTACCGCTTGAGCCACATCCCCAGCCCCCTGTGCAGCCTGTCTTGATGCTCCTTTTTTCACCTCTCCAAGCCTAAGTCTCCAACTCTCTACAGGGCCACCCACAGCAGGGACCAAGGCATGGGGTCTCAGGGGACAGGAAGATGTGCTGTTGATGAATGCTCAGCACCATCCAAGGTGTGGAGGTGAGCCTCGTGGGCCACTGTCCAAGGTGTGAGCATGGGCTCCAGCGAGGAGGTGAGCCTTGTGGGCCACACTCAGGCCCTGTGAGGTTGGCCTACCCAGCACCTCCACTCCACAGTCTTGGGGGAGCAAAGAGCAGAGGCCAAGCCCAGAGGAGGGCTCTGGTCAGCATGAGCCCTGGTGCCCTGCTCTGGCCTGGTCAGATCTGGGTTCTTCTGGACAGGTCTCGACGGGTAAGTGGGAGCTCAGGAGGGTGGAAGAGGAGGTAGCACCACAGAGCAACAAGGCCCAAGGTCTGAGGGTGGCTGTGGAACCAGGAGCAGCCAGGCCTGCGCTCTAGGACTCTAGGGTGTCCCTGAGCTTTTCCTGGCCCAGGGACCCTGGGGACAGAAATCTGCCTGGGAATACCATGTTTCAGCTCCTGGCAGGCCCCTCTCTCCACCAAGCTGGGCTTTGTCCCACTCTTGGTTTGCCAAGGAGCCTCAACTCATCTGAGAGTGAGGCCTAGGACCTAGGAGGACCCTCCCCCAAACAGAGGGACCAGAATCCAGGGGTGACCAGGGACAGGGCCGTCCTGGCCAGGCCTAGGTCCTGGTGTGTGGGCATTGGTGGAAACAGGGGCATGTAGCCCGTTGGAGGCAGGCAGGGGGTCTCCCAGGACAGAAGGGCTTCAGCTCACAGTGAGGCCCAGGTGGACCCAGCTCTAGCACCAGCCCCTGGTAAGGACGGCCTTAGGCCTGAGCCTCAGCAGCTCCAGTTTGAAACTCCAGTTTGAAACCTTGTCTCACCAGGCATGACTACGGAGCCCTCCAGTATGGCCCTCAGGCACAAACAAGTCACTTCTCCCCACCTGACAAACTCAGTGTGAAGCCTCTGGTATGTTGTCCTTGCCCCCAATAAGGGAGAAAGGCAAGAGAATCAGGGTGGGGACCACCAGACCAGGTGTTTTAACCCCAGGGTAAATGATGTCACTGGGAAATCCGGTAGCAACTGATAAGGATTGAAAGGGGGTCAAAATCCCCAAAATTTGGTATAAATAATGGAGCAAGAGAACCGACATTCAGCCAGCCCACACTGATGCCCTCACGCTGAGAGCCTGATGAGGACCTGGACTGACATCCCAACACTTTTCACTGTTGCTGATCCTCTGCATCTTCCTCCCCACTCTCAAACTCTACAGCCACATCTTGGCCCTGGGGAGAGCCTCCTCAGCCAGCGGTCAGCTCCACCCCAGGAGAAGCCTGCCTGGTTCCTGACCTGATCAAGGCGGTCTGAGTGAGTGTGCATCTGGTCTGAGTGAGTGTGCATCTGCTGGACTTAGAGCCTAAGGCTTGAGACTTTTGATCTGACACTTGAACTTGGCACGCAGAGGGCATGTCTGTCATGAGCCTGTCAGGATTAAGTGTGTTTGCGGTGCTTAGAATTAATCTAGAATGGTTTGCTGTGAACTGATTATGGCTACTGCAGAGACTAGCATTAAGGATTGTCATCTTCTTGATTAAGAACCTATAGAGTGCAATTGTATTGAGTGATCTGAGGGAATAAAGCGCTGACTAGGGCAGAAATGTGTGGACATTCTTTGTTTCTCCCCCTGGACTGCGTGATTCGCACCTTTTGCCGTCGCAACACCTGTCTTCAGCTAGAGGGTCTTCGAAGCCCAGAGGGCACAGGGCACAGCCAATAGCACCTGCAAGAAGTCTGGAGACCCCTCCTGCTTGTTCCACTACCCATCTCCTTTGTCCCTTGGTAAACCAGAAGAGGACTAGGCCTGCCTTCTAGTGGGGCAGGGAGTAGGAAAGCCGTGTGGCTAATACCACAAAAGTGAGGCCAGCCTGGGCTGCAGCCCCACTGTGACCGTGGGGCCAGGGAGGTTCCTAAGAGGCTCAGAGAAGGATGGGGCATGAGGACAGGGGCAGAGGGCTCCATTCAGGGAGATGCTGCAGGAACAAGCACAGGGGTAGCGGATGAGGGGGTGTCGGCCTCCCATGAGGATGAGGTGTGGGCAGGAGCCAGGGCAGGAGCCAGCCCAAGGCTCACACTCAGGCCCTGGGTCTCCCAGAACTGCCCACCACGTCACAGGGCCTCAGAGCACCATGGCCGGGTGGGGAGTCAGACAAGCCACCAGTCTCCACTCGTTTCCACTGAGGGGTCTGTTACCACAGGCTCCCAAAGCCTTCTCCCATTTCTCCCTTGGGCCCCCTGGTTCCCCCAGATCCTGGGAAGGTCCTAGCTGTAGGAGCAGTTTTTGTCCCAATGGGTGCTGCCCTGTGTTTGGGCCACCACAATCAACACCCATGCCACCAGACAGGGCCTGAGTCCAGTGGGTGAGCCCGAGGCCTGGTCATCTGCCCCAGCCATCTGGGCACCCAGGTCTGACTGAGGGAACGCTGGGTAGAGCGGGTGAGGTGGCTGCCCTGGGACCCTTCTCTGGGCCCTGACCTCCTGACTGGTCACAGGCTAGCTGGAGCTCTGGGGGACCCAAGCAAGTCTTGGCTGTGGGGCAAGGTGGAGGCTGTGAGCCTTTAGGGTTGGGGTGTGGCAGCAAGCCCCCCATCTGGCTCCCATGCCTGGAGCCAGCCACTCCTGAAGGGGCCTTTCTGTGAGGCTCCGGGTGCGGCAGGAGCCCCCGCCTTCCTGGTGCCCAGCCCCTCTGTCGGCGCCTCTCGGCCGGGCGGCCACAACCCTGATGTTGCTTTAATAAAACAAAGTTTTTCTTTCGTGCCCGGCCTCCAGCGGTGAAAGGGCCGATTTACAGAGCCTGCGCCCCCTCCCAGCCGCCCCGCCTGCCCTGCGGTGGCGCTGGCCACGGACGTGGGTAATTTATAGCTTCAACTTAGCACACTCGCGCTGGCCAGCCCAGCAGCATGACTGGGGCCCTTTATCCCGGCCCCCCGGCCAGCCTGCAGGACGGCTCACAGGCTCCATTCACGGCGGCCACACGCTGCCGCCCGGCCACGTTCCTTTTTCAGGCTTTTGGAAACCCGCGAACCATGGGGGAAACAAGCCCGGCTGTTTGTGCCTTGGCCGCTGGCAGCCACACCCCGACCCACCAGGCCTGCTGGCCCCTCCCTGGTCTGGCCCCCCAGGACCTTGAGGCCCTTGGCACCCATTCCCCAGGTGAGGAGACCCAGCCCGGCCTGTGTCCTCCAGGGGTGGGGAGGACTCCTGGCAGGCCCAGAGACGCCACCCTCCTCAGAGGCTCCCAGGCTCAGGCCTCTGCAAAGGCCCCAAGTTCTCCTCATTTGTCACATTCTCTTGGAGTGGTCAATGCAGGCAGGGTCCAGTGCCTGTCCCAGGACGCCCAGCCCAGGGGGAAGGGTGAGGTGCCCATCCCAGGGCCAGACCTCCTTTTAGAGAGAGAGACCACAGCTAAGAGGACAGGGGTCCTGGAGGTGGCCTGAGGCTCAGAACCTGGCCACTGTGGTGGGCAGAGATCAGGGAGGCTCCGGAGAGCCTGTGACCCTTTGGAGTGGCTGTTGCTCATGTCACAGGAGCGCCAGCACTGGCCTGGATATAGGTGCCCTCCACCACGACCCACCTGGCACCGTACACAGGTCCACAGGCACACCCTGCCTGCTCACCATGCAGACACAGGCAAAAGGTCCTGCACAGACAGGGGCAAGCGTCGTCCATGCTGGTCTGTTTGGACCCAGCACCTGGACTTGACCCTACAGAGCAGGCCCTTGCCGCTCCCAGCCCCGACTGCAGCTCCTCTGTCCTTCCATAGGCCAGGCCTGGAATCCTCTCATGCCCCCCAGGGCTTCAGTTCCCTCCACTTTTGGGAGGCAGATATCTGAGAAGAACCTGGGGGTCACCAGTTCCACCCTCCAATCCTCAAGGAGGGTGGGTTCCCACACGCAGCCAATGCCCCTGGCTGGAGTTCAGATCCAAGGTCAGGGAGCGGGAAGGCTGCGGGGAAGAAATGATGGACGGGTGGACGGGGTGTTCCAGGCTGGCGTCCTGCTGCACCCACCCCCCGCCCGCAGCCTGCACAGAACCTCTGCAAGGAGCAGGGAGCAAGTTCTGGCACCCTGACAATACGTTTTTGGAGGTAAGACCCCCTTCTTCCCCAAGTCTCATGGGTTGGGGGTCAGGAGGCCTGGGAGAAGGCCTGGCCAGTGTTGGGTGGGCCCAGTGTGAGGGCCCGACAGGGTTAATGAGCTGCCTCTGCTCCCACACTATAGTTTGGTCATTAAAACCCCATCTCCTGCCTGTGTCCGGCCCTCCCAGGGCCTCCCGGGGCTTTTGTCTCTCTTTCTAAGGCTCTGACAGAATCAGGCTGGTGGGGGCCCCAGGAAGAGGGGGGGCAGAAGTCTACAAAGCCCCCGCCCCCCTTCAGCCGTGGCCCTGGCACCTCCTCTGCCAGGATGCCAGCCAGGAGCCACTCCCAGGATGCCCCCCTCGGGGGCTGGCACGGGCCAGGCTGGGCGGGTGTCCCCTGAGCCAGCCGGTGGTGGATCCACCCTGGCCGCACCCCGTGGCCACCCCCGCGCTGTTCCCAGCCTGGTGGAGCCCCCAGCCCTGCTCCCATTTGCCCATGCTCCACTGCAGGTTGCTAGGAGCTGGGGATGTGGGGCGTGCAGCCAGGGGCCCAGCCAGGCGGAGGATCCGGCAGGGGGGCGGTGCCCAGGGACAAAGCCCGCCTGTGATTAAGTCATCTGCCCGAAGCACCATGCACACTGCCTGGCCAGCCAAGGGCTAGCCTACTGGTATCTCACAGTCAGTGTGGCCTCCTGCCCCAGGCAGGCCCCCCACCCTGTTCCCCAGCCCTGTTAGGGCATCTGCTTCCCCTCACCCAGGTGACCTCAACTATCCTGATGCCCATGACCCTCTCCCAGGCTCTGTTGTCCTCTGTTCCTCCTAGCTCTGCCACTGACAGGCAGGTGACCTTCCTCCTCCCACTTCTCCTGGAGACTGCTTGGACTGGGAAGCACCTGACTGTCCCCACAGTCCCTCCAAGTACCCAGCCCCAGGCCCTGTTGCCTTTCCCACCTTGGTCCCTGTGCTGGAGGGCTGTGGCAGGGCAGGAACAACTGGGGGCCACCCTGCTCATGGGACTGGCAGGGAGGTCCCTGTCCCCCCCCCCCAGTGGCATTCCTGGTGTCCCCATGGATATTGCTCCCCACTCTGGGGCCACCTGACTGGGCTGGTCCTTGCCTTCCCACCTCCCAGGAATTGAGGTTCTCCAAGCTCCCCGACTAGCCACGTGGCACCTCCCCTGCAGGCCCCCACACCACTTGGAAGAGTCCAGACCCTTGGGATCTTGAGAAGCACATGCCATTTCATGAGTACCTCTCTGGGGACCCCGGCCTGGGCCCGGGAAGCTCAGGTGGCCAGGGGCTCTCCTGTGGTTCATGTGGTGCAGAGCAGACACGGTGGGCACGCTACCCTTCCCTATAGTGGAGGCATGGCCACCCTGGTGGGAAAGGTGGGGTGCAGGGGGCCGCAGGGCCTGACCTGACCTGAACATGGGTCGTGGTGGTGCGCTTAGGAGATGGGGTTTCAGGATGGGGTGGAGACTTCCTGGGATTTGCCGCTAATCAGGACAGCGGGCCAAGGCCTCCCTCTCCCTCCCCTCCCTCAGACCTTATCTCAGCTGGTCCTCGGGCCAGGGTTCTGGGAGTGGGGGGTGGGTGCAGGCGGGATGCCCTGGCTGGGGCAGGGGCATGGGTGGGTCCCCAGGGCTTCCTAAGGGACTGAGCCAGCCCTTCCTCTTCAGGCCTCAGCCCTCCCCGCCAGCAGCAACCCACTGACAAAGGCCCAGGAGGTCCAACCATGGCCAGCCCCCAGGAGCCCAGGGGTGGGGGGTGGGAACCTGGCTGGACCTCCAGGGTCCTGGCTGCCCCTTGACCTGTTCCCAGTTGCCAGGGGACGGGTGGGTGTGACTATGCCTGGGAGGCGCCGGTGAGGGACCCTCCTGCTCCCACACCTAGTGCTCACAGGTGAGAGAAGGAGGTACCGGTTAAAGCTGGACCCCACTTCCCACCCCGGTTCTGACCAGGACTGGCCAAGGCCTGGTCTGGCAAGGGACACCCTTGAGTGGACATTGGTTCAAACTTTTTTTCCCAGCTCCATTCAACTTAACCCCAGTCCCTGTGTTCAGCTCCCTGGGTCCCACCCTCTCCCCCTCTGCCCCCACCCCAGTGCCAGGTGTGTGCCCTGTGACCTCCTCTGGCCTCTGCCCTGGCTCCTACCCGTCCTCCTAGTCCAGGCTGGAGCACTGATTCTGGGGCCTTCCTGTGTTCTGGCAGCTGTGACTGTGGGCCAAGGGCCAGAGCCAATGGCTCCCCAAGATTGCAAAGGGGCCAGGTGTGTTTTTAGCGTGCACTGGGCCAACGCCCCAGCTGCAGGAGCAGAGCCTGACGGGGACCCACCTTCATGCCCTGGGGCTATGTGCCCTTCCTCCATCTGGACCTTCAAATGCGGGCACAGGAATAGCCTGTGGGGAGGACTCACCCAGCAGGCAGGAGACCCTAATGCCCAGCCCAGCCTTTCCTTGCCTGTGTGGCCTGCTGAGCAGGTCCTGCTGGCCTGGTGCCCCAAACCTAGAAGTCCATGGCCAAAGGGGGTGTGTGACACCCAAGGGGAAAGGACCTTGAGAAATCTGAGGAAGGGTACTTTAAACCTAAGCTTTTCATAGCCAGTCATGGAAGGCCTCTGGTGGTGGTCTTCAGGTGGCCTGAGTTATGTGGAGAGGCGTGAGTGGGGACCTATGGTCACATGCCTGGCAGGGGTACTGAGTGGAAGGAGGGGACCTGGGGGGAAGGGGGGCATGGAGAGGAGGAGGTCAGCTCTGTGCTTGCAAAGCAGGTAGAGGCCAGTGGGCAGGGCCAGTGTGCAGGGCCCGTGTGGATGGGGCCATGGGGAGGTGGGCACCACCCTACTCTGGTCAGCTCCTAGGCAGCCCTGGATTTGAGTGCAGCTACCCCAGGGCATAGGTCCGCTGAGGCCCTGAGGCATCTTCCTGCCCCTCAGGCCCAGCAGCTGAAAATATGCCCTCAGTTCCCTTCCTAAGTTCCCATGCTCTACTTGTATACAGCAGGTGCTCACGAGGTCTGCCTTGGAACTCTCTCAACGCGGCCTATCGTGGGTCCTCCCACCCTGACCCCTGCTGTCCCCAATGGCTCTCTCATCACACTCATGAACAGTCTCCAGGACCCAGTCACCATCAGCTGGGCTGCCCCACTTGGCTTACGTATTGGCAATCTCCCAGCGGTCACTCATCACCAGCACTGCTGGGACAGAGTTTCCGGTCAGCAAGTGTCAGTAAGTGGGAGGAGTGGGGGGTAAGTAGGATGAACAGCAGGTGGGGGTATGGACAGCAGTCAGCAGTGGGTGGAAGGTGCTGTTGGCTCGTGGCTGGCCAGGGTGACTGTCCTGGGAATGACGGAGAGTGTCACAGTGGGCTGCAGGCTGCAGAGGTGCTGTGGTGCTGCAGCGGACGTCTCTGTGTCTGGGTGGTCTGCACTACCGTGTAAAGGGATGCAGTGTGTATGGGAGACGATCATCAGGAGGGGAGGGGAGGGAGGGGATGCACCTAGGAGGTTGGGATCATAGAGGATGGAAGGTGGGAACAGATGTCCGTGTCCTGCAGGGCCCTAGGAGTTGGCCCCTGGAAGGCAGGTGTGGTCTTTGAAGCACCTGCGGGAGGGAAAGAGGCCCAGCCAATCTCTGAAGAGGGGTCTGGAGCTGCTGGCATTAATGGGTGGGCTCCAGGGCAGCCCCAGGGGCAGGTTCCCCTGCTGGGAGCTCGAGGCCACGGGGTGTGGGAAGAGGTGAGTCACTTGCCTCGACTGGGACCGTGTGAACCAGTGCCCACGCCTGCCTCCCTCGGTGGGCCCGGGGAGCTCGCCCTCTCCTCCCGCTCCCCGCAGACGCAGGATGAGCTCACGTCTGCTGGGGGTGCCCCAGGCCTGGCAGCAGAGAGCACATGGGCAGAGAGCCCAGGGCACCTCAGGCTCCCTCGCAACCTGGATCCCCCACTCTCTCGGGTCATCTTGGGATCATCGGGCAGGCAAGGCCCCATGAGGGGATAGGATGGTATCCACCCAGCTGTCTACCAGCCCAGCCAATTACCTTTGGGCTGGGGTCAGAGGTCCCTCTGTGTACATCCTGGCCTGGTCTCCAGGCAGGCCAGCACTGCCCATGTAGACCACTGGGCTGTTGGGGCCAAGTAGGTCTCTCTTTGGGTCCCTTGGTGGGGGCCTGCATGGCGTCAGGCTAGGGCTGTATACAGCAGGTGCTCACGAGGTCTGCCTTGGATTGTTGGTTACCTTGGGTTGCTGGTCTTGACTGAAGGTGCAGGGGGTGGGGGAGCCACATCAAGGGGGGCTGTAGCCAGGCGTGGTGGCTCAGGCCTGTAATCCAAGCGTCTCAGGAGATGGAAGCGGGAATTTCAAGTTCAAAGCCAGCCTCAGCAACTTAGTGAGGCCCTAAGCAACTCAGAGAGACCCCGTCTCTAAATAAAATATGGAAAAGGGATGGGGATGTGGCTCAGTGGTTAAGAATCCCTGGGTTCAATCCCTGCTGTCAAAAAAAATAAAAGGGGGGGTTGGGGGCTGTGCAGAAAGCCGTTGTGGGGTGCCACTGTCAGAGACCCCCGTGGCTGCCATGGATGGGACCGCCTGTTCCTTCTCCACCATTTTACAGCAGGTACCCAGGCCAGGCAGCAGTAGGACCGGGGCCTCCCGGGGCACTGCCCTATGCCCTGGGCTGATGGGCAGGTACCCTCCAACCAGGTTGGCATCTAGCTGCAGTCCCCAGCCGAGGGAAGGAGGTCCACTTAGGCCATGCAGCTATATTCCGGAGCCCGACCAGTCCCATCTCTGAAGCCTTGTACCTGCCATTCCTCTTGAAGCCATCTGGTCGTCCTGAGCCTGCTGACTTCAGTCAGGTAGGGCAAGGATGGGGTCCCCAGACCAGCACAGTGGTGGAGGGGAGTTTCCGTGCCTCTCGCCCCTTTCTGCCCCTCATCCTGATTGCATGCAGAGAGCTGGGGCCTGTCACCCTCCTCCCCTACAATCCTAGGCCATCCCAGCTAGGGAGGGGCACAGCCAGGCTAAGGAAGGGAGGACTCTGGGCAGAAGCCAGGTGGTCCCCTTGCAAGAAGTACCTGGTAGGTGGAGTGGGCAAATCTCATCAGCCAGCAGACTTTCAGGGTCCCCAGCGCTGACTGCCTGCTGCTTCCTCCCCACCGCCCAGTGCCAGGGCAGATCCTCCCTAGCAGGGCACAGCAGGGCACTCTTCCACTTCTGAGCCTTGAGCAGGTGGCCCTCCACTGTGGTCACCTAGCTGAGAAGGCTCCTGGGTCTTGGGGCACTGTTGCTGCTTAGAGGGAGCCCTGGGATTGGGGGAGGCTCGTCCATCTGCAGCCTGGCTGTGGAGGTTTTGGAGACTGGCCCCACTTGCCTGGAGCCATGATGGAGAGTTTCTGTGTATGGCACAGCCAGGGCACTGTCCTGTGGATCCAGGTTTCCTGGGTAACACAGCTAGACCCATTCCCTCCTGATGTGTGACCCAAGTCCTTGACACCCTGGGTTCCAGCTGGCGCTTGCCCTGGGGTCCAGCCACTAACCTCTGCATCTCACTGTGATGCCCAGACAGGCCAAATGCTTCAAGTCTGGTACCCCATGCCTCGGTTTCCCCTTATGTCAAATGGAAGGCATGACTGAAGAAGAACCTCTCCTGTCCAGTGCCAACGCCTTGGAGAGGCTGGGCAGTGGCCTGCAGTCTTCTCCCTTTCCCCTACCCCTGTCCTGGTTGGCAGAACGCCTGTCCAGGGCCTCCATCTGGAAACAATTGGACTTGTGGTCCTCAAAGATATAATTAAAATACACTGGGTTGTGTGCTCCCTTCTCTCTGGGGCAGGATCCAGGAGAGTCATGAAATCGGATCTCGCTGACGCTGGGCATGGCAGTGGGGGAGCAGACTTGGACAGCATCGATGGGACCCCAGCTGCCTTGACTGTCTTGGTGGCTTCCATTATAGCACACAGCAAGGAGGCCCTTGAGCCCTGTGGGAGGAGGTGAAGGGACAGAGCCCAGGGCTTCCCACGAGCCATCCTGGGCAGGGGCAAGGGGCCAGGGGTTCTTGCTGAGTGGTCACAGAGACACCACAGTTGCTCCCCATGTGGAGGGCCTTTGGCCAGCCAGGATACCCCGAGCCTTGGGCAGGGAGACCCGAGGATGCTGCCTGCCTTCCCCTGGGCCTGGGTGATCCCTCACCTGCTGCTTTCCCAGGTCTGAGGAATCATGCATGAAGCCTTGGGGACTGGGGGCTCCTGCGGGTGGAGCCCAAGGGCAGCACCCTGGGGGAACTGGGCTAGGACACAGCAGCCATCTCTCCCCCAGGGTGCCTTGCCTGGCCTCCCCAGCCTATAGGGGCCCACACCTGCCCTGAAGGCCTCTCAGCAGGAGGGCTGCCTCCTCCAGGGAGTCCTCCATCTGTCCCTTAGCCCCCAGCCCATCACACACTAAACCTGGTTCCAGGATGCCCTGTGCACCTCCCAACCTTGGGCAGAGGCTGTCCCCAGCCCCAGCTCTGACTGTCTGCTGGCTTCCCCTTGGTCTGGGGTTGACGGGGGTGGGGGTGGGGGGGTTGGGGAGGTTGTGGGGGGACACGCAGATGTTCCTGCCCCAGCAGCTCTTGTGCATTGCCACGGCCATGGCCTGTGCCCTGGGTCCCAGAGCCCTTAAGCAGCCCCAGTTCTGGGCCCTGGAGAGGTGGCTTCCACTGAGCACTGCTGCGTGCCTCTGAGTGCCCCCAGCCCTCCTCTCCAACAACCTGGCTGGGGACCTGGCAGGGCTCCAGCATGAGCAGCCCACTATCCCCAGCTGCCTGTCCGTCTCCACCCTGGCCCTGATCCTTGCTGGTGTGCCCCTCCCCACCCCCCAGCAGCAAGACTCCTGGGACCTTGTACCTGGCACTGTGCTGCGTCTCTCAGCGAGGACCCAGTAGGACATGACCAAGATGCCCACCTCCCATGGAGCCAGGCTTGGCACAGCCTGGGAGTGGCCAGGGTGTGGGCTCAGTGTGACCAGGGCTGAGATCAGCCCAGTGTTTAGAGGGTCAAGGGACAGTAATCATGCCTGGGGCCTGGCAACTGGGTTACCCCCAAGCCAGCACATGGGACCCCCAGCACTGCTGTTCATGGCCACTCCAGCATTGTCACCCCATGCCTAGCCTTCCTGAGGCCATGCTGCTCTGAGTTTGTGTCCTTGGGGTGCCCCCTGGGCCCCAGTGCCTGTGGCTGGTGTGCTCATCTCTCTCCACTCTCAAGTTCAAGCCCGGGCTCTGGGAGCACTCCTGAGCCGTCTCAGTCTCAGCGGGAAAGTGCCAAGCTGGGCTGGGCTGGGCCCGTGGCTCCCTAAGCAGGGAGCCCTTGGAAGGGCACCAGGCCTGAGGGCCATGATCTTCTTCAGGGAGGGGCTCCTGGGCTCTAGGGTCCTTACAGAGCTCACCAGGCCCTGGCCTGGGTCCCCCTGCTGTGCTGGATGGAAGGCAGGGTGGAGGCCTGCCCCGCCCTGGTCTACAGAGGCTGACTCGACTCAGGGGCCTAGGTTCTATGCTTGGGTTGGGGACTCCACTAGGAGATGGGGTCTGGAGCCTGGCCCTGGAGTGGACAACTAGAGAGGTGAGTGCCCCAGTCTGGGCCCAGAGACACTGCCACCTGGCCCAGCTCCAGGTCTCCTCGCCTTCGCCTGGCTGAGGCCTCCCCTGTCAGCCCCTTGCCCCCGGGGCCCACACCCTGCCAGGCCCAGGACCCCGCCTGCTGGAAGCACTTTTTGACCCTGCCTGGCTGCCCAGGCCCTGCCCAGTTGTCCCTAGCCAGAGGAGGGGGCTTTCTGGGCTTGTGGGGAGGGGATTCCAGAAGCACTGTGGGAGAGCCCTGGCACTTTCTGCTTCGATGGCAGAGCCCAGCAGACACATGTGACAACAACAGGCCCAATGGCCAGCTCTGTGGGAGCCTCTGCCTGGCTGGGTGGCCACCCTGGGCCTGGGCCAGCTGAGGAGCTCTCCTCCTTCAGATCCTGGTGCAGCCCCTGACGTCCCCTGTCTGGACAGCAGAGTCTGTTCCTGCATCCGTTGGTGCCCTGGGCCTGTGCCTGGCCTCTCTCCTGGTGCTCACCTAGCTGTCCTGCAGGACCTTCCCTGACGTCCTCCGCTCCTGGGTCAGAGTTGGCCGGGGTTGCCCTGTCCATGTGAGGACCCGACAGGCTCAGGTCTCCAGGGCTGTTCCAGGAAACTGTGGGGGTAGGGAGGGGGGCAGGGTGGGGAGCTGAAGAAAGGCTTCGTGACCTCGGGCAAGTCACGTAGCCTATGGGGTGGGGACGCCTCAGCCCGTCCTGCCCGAGGGGGTGGAGTGAGCTCATGCTCCTGGCAGAGGAACCAGCACCTGGCACACAGGGAGTCCTCTGGTGGGGGGGCTGGACCTTGGGCACGTCAGGGCGGGTGCAGATCTGGCTCCAACCCGCCTGGTTTGAGTGGCCCTAGGGCCAGGTGGGACCTCCCAGGGACACAGGCCCCCTTGGCAGCCCCTCTGACTCTTTGGCTGGCTAGACACCAAGGGGCACTGGAACCCTCCCCTGGGAGTGGAGTCCATTCTGGCAGGGCCACTCTCCCCACCTCTGGGGCCCTCTAAGTAGTCCTCTTTGCCAGGAGTCCCCATGTGATGGTAGAGGGACTGCCCATAGTGGTGTCCCATGCAGGGGTGAGGGGCAGGGCCCTGCCACCACCATCTATGCCCCAGGTGTTGATGGTTGGGTCAGGGAAGGGGAGGGCTCTGGAGGGCCAGCTAGTGGAGGCTGAGGGGAAGGGTCTGGGATTCCAGGCTGGGTGGGGACTGGATAGGAAGGCCAGCAGCTACAGCCCAACATGGCTCTGTGGGTGAGCTGCCTGAGGGCCGGGTGTGGGCCCAGTGGGCCACCATGTGTTTCTGATTCTTGAGGCCTCCCCACTGAGGTCTGCACGCACAAGACGCCCTGTCTTGGGCCCATGCAGGGCCTGGATGCTTTGGTGCCTGGCCTGTGCAGTGCCCTCAGCTAATCTGGGTGGTCACCTTCCAAATCCAGAGAAGCCTGAGGGTCACAGGGCCCAGGACCTTCCTGCAGGACAGTGTGCAGAGCTAGACCCAGCCAAGCCCTGCCAACCTCTCAGGTGGACACTGGCCCACCCATCTGCCTGCTTGCCAGCTGAGCTGCTGTGCCAGTTGGGGTGGGGGCTCCTCGCACCCTGTGGCAGTGTCCAGTTTCATCACAGTCCCTGGCTGCCTCTGGCTGCCTGTCTGTGTGAGCTGAGGCCTTTCACACCCCCTGCTGCGCTGGCCTTGGACTGTTGGGGACCCTGTCAGGCACAGGTGGAGAACCTGCATCCCAGCTCAGGGGCAGGCAGGTGAGCCCCCATGACTGTGTGTGGGGTGGGAATGGGGCCACTATGAAGGGCAGCAGGATATTGGTGGGCACAGAGGATCACCTGGAACCCACTCTGGGTGACTGCCCCGCTCCTGTGTCCCGTCACATCTGCACCTCCACACCCGCCCGGCTGGGACAGACCCTGGCACAGAAGGCACAAACGCAAGGCCAGTGTGCACAGCTGCCTCAGGGTCCAGAGTCCAGCCCCTTGTTGACCGATGGGGACGGGGCTCCAGGTGGGAGTCTATTCACAGCTTAGGCCTGGCCCCTGCCCACCCCAGCCCTGGCTCCCTGCCTTTTGGAGTCAACCTGTGGGAACTTGGAGGGGCCTTAGCATTTAGGCTGGGCCAGGAGCTGGGGGTTCTAGACAGGGGCAGCAGCTCTAAGGCTACCAGACACCCTAGGAGAAGCTCTGGGCCCTCTCAGCTCCCTGAAGCCAGGTGCCTGCAGGAAGGCACTTGGAACACCTTGGTTCATCCTGAGGCACTGTGCAGTGCTGGCCCCATAGTCACGATCTGGAATCATCCTGCCAAGCTGGACATATCAGGGAGGGCTCAGAAAAAACTCCCTCTGTGGCCCCCTCAGACTTACCATGCTCCAGCTCTGCCCAGCTCTCCTCCTCTCCTGGGGGGTCCCAGAAAGTTCTGGACCCACTGTGTGGAGGGCCCCCCAGACCTACAGGGCCACGGTGGTCTCTGCTGACAGCCCCCTGGACAGGATTCTCCCAACACTCTCCTGTTTCTTTGGGAGTGAACAGACTTGGAGGTTTGCAGACTCACCAAAGAGCTCAAGTCCCACAAGGGTGGCTATTGGTCACATCAGGCACCACTTCCCACTGTGGGACAGGGGTCCCAGGTAAGGCCCAGGAGGGCCCTGCTGAGACCCCCTGGGGGTGGAGGGGAAGGCTGTCTTCCTGCAGGGCTTGTGGGGCTCGGCCCCTCACCTCCATGATCCTGCGGGTTGGGCCAGACTCCTCTGAGGAGCACCTCCAGCCTGGCACCAAGATCACCAGCAGCAGGGCCACCAGCAGCACACAGAGAGCCTAGTCCACCCACACAGAAGCCGGTCCTCCCCTTCCCTCCCTTGTTTCCATGGTATTGGGAGTGAACTCGGGGTGCTTTTCCACTGAGCTACATTTTCAGCTCTTTTTCCTTTTTATTCTGAGATGGGGGTCTCACTAAGTTGCTTAGGGCCTCACTAAATTGCTGAGGCTAGCCTCAAACTTGTGATCCTCTTGCCCAAGCCTCTTCAGTTGCTGAGATTACAGGATGTGCCACTGTGTCTGTCCCAAGAGCCCTTCCTTTACAGGCTGAAGGCCCCTGTGTTTCCCACTCATTCCATGCTTTCTCCTTCCTCAGAAGCCTGTCCTCTCCCTGTGCAGTCCCAGGTAACATCTCCCCAATGGAGGGGGCTCTGGGTCCCAGTGAGCCTGTCCTGGGTGGGCTGTCAGTGCAGGGGTGTGCAGGGTGGAGAGACAGGAGGCCAGAGCTGATGCTCGATGGAGGTGTGATGGCAGGTGATGGAGGTGTGATGGAGGGTGATGGAGGGTGATGGAGGTGATGGAGGATGATGAAGGTGTGATGAAGGTGATGGAGGTGTGATGGAGGGTGATGGAGGGTGATGGAGGTGTGATGGAGGGTGATGGAGGTGTGATGGAAGTGTGATGGAGGGTGATGCAGGGTGATGGAGGTGTGATGGAGGGTGATGGAGGGAGATGGAGGGTGATGGAGGTGTGATGGAGGTGTGATGGAGGGTGATGGAGGGTGATGGAGGTGTGATGGAGGTGTGATGGAGGGTGATGGAGGGTGATGGAGGGTGATGGAGGTGTGATGGAGGTGTGATGGAAGTGTGATGGAGGGTGATGGAGGGTGATGGAGGGTGATGGAGAGTGATGGAGAGTGATGGAGGATGATGGAGAGTGATGGAGAGTGATGGAGGGTGATGGAGAGTGATGGAGAGTGATGGAGGGTGATGGAGGTGTGATGGAGGGTGATGGAGGGTGATGGAAGTGTTATGGAGGGTGATGGAGGTGTGATGGAGGGTGATGGAGGTGTGATGGAGAGTGATGGAGGGTGATGGAGGGTGATGGAGAGTGATGGAGGGTGATGGAGAGTGATGGAGGGTGATGGAGGTGTGATGGAGGGTGATGGAGGGTGATGGAAGTGTGATGGAGGGTGATGGAGGGTGATGGAGAGTGATAGAGAGTGATGGAGGGTGATGGAGAGTGATGGAGGGTGATGGAGGTGTGATGGAGGGTGATGGAGGGTGATGGAGGGTGATGGAGGTGTGATGGAGGGTGATGGAGGGTGATGGAAGTGTGATGGAGGGTGATGGAGGTGTGATGGAGGGTGATGGAGGTGTGATGGAGGGTGATGGAGGGTGATGGAGAGTGATGGAGGGTGATGGAGGTGTGATGGAGGGTGATGGAGGGTGATGGAAGTGTGATGGAGGGTGATGGAGGGTGATGGAGGGTGATGGAGGTGTGATGGAGTGTGATGGAGGGTGATGGAGGTGTGATGGAGGGTGATGGAGGTGTGATGGAGTGTGATGGAGGGTGATGGAGGTGTGATGGAGGGTGATGGAGGTGTGATGGAGTGTGATGGAGGGTGATGGAGGTGTGATGGAGTGTGATGGAGGGTGATGGAGGTGTGATGGAGGGTGATGGAGGTGTGATGGAGGGTGATGGAGGGTGATGGAGAGTGATGGAGAGTGATGGAGGGTGATGGAGGGTGATGGAGAGTGATGGAGAGTGATGGAGGGTGATGGAGGGTGATGGAGGGTGATGGAGAGTGATGGAGGGTGATGGAGAGTGATGGAGGGTGATGGAGGTGTGATGGAGGGTGATGGAGGGTGATGGAAGTGTGATGGAGGGTGATGGAGGGTGATGGAGAGTGATAGAGAGTGATGGAGGGTGATGGAGAGTGATGGAGGGTGATGGAGGTGTGATGGAGGGTGATGGAGGGTGATGGAGGGTGATGGAGGTGTGATGGAGGGTGATGGAGGGTGATGGAAGTGTGATGGAGGGTGATGGAGGTGTGATGGAGGGTGATGGAGGTGTGATGGAGGGTGATGGAGGGTGATGGAGAGTGATGGAGGGTGATGGAGGTGTGATGGAGGGTGATGGAGGGTGATGGAAGTGTGATGGAGGGTGATGGAGGGTGATGGAGGGTGATGGAGGTGTGATGGAGTGTGATGGAGGGTGATGGAGGTGTGATGGAGGGTGATGGAGGTGTGATGGAGTGTGATGGAGGGTGATGGAGGTGTGATGGAGGGTGATGGAGGTGTGATGGAGTGTGATGGAGGGTGATGGAGGTGTGATGGAGTGTGATGGAGGGTGATGGAGGTGTGATGGAGGGTGATGGAGGTGTGATGGAGGGTGATGGAGGGTGATGGAGAGTGATGGAGAGTGATGGAGGGTGATGGAGGGTGATGGAGAGTGATGGAGAGTGATGGAGGGTGATGGAGGGTGATGGAGGGTGATGGAGAGTGATGGAGGGTGATGGAGAGTGATGGAGGGTGATGGAGGTGTGATGGAGGGTGATGGAGGGTGATGGAAGTGTGATGGAGGGTGATGGAGGGTGATGGAGAGTGATAGAGAGTGATGGAGGGTGATGGAGAGTGATGGAGGGTGATGGAGGTGTGATGGAGGGTGATGGAGGGTGATGGAGGGTGATGGAGGTGTGATGGAGGGTGATGGAGGTGTGATGGAGGGTGATGGAGGGTGATGGAGGGTGATGGAGGGTGATGGAGGTGTGATGGAGGGTGATGGAGGGTGATGGAAGTGTGATGGAGGGTGATGGAGGTGTGATGGAGGGTGATGGAGGTGTGATGGAGTGTGATGGAGGGTGATGGAGGTGTGATGGAGGGTGATGGAGGTGTGATGGAGGGTGATGGAGGGTGATGGAGGGTGATGGAGGGTGATGGAAGTGTGATGGAGGGTGATGGAGGTGTGATGGAGGTGTGATGGAGGGTGATGGAGGGTGATGGAAGTGTGATGGAGGGTGATGGAGGTGTGATGGAGGGTGATGGAGGGTGATGCAGGGTGATGGAGGGTGATGGAGGGTGATGGAAGTGTGATGGAGGGTGATGGAGGGTGATGGAGGGTGATGGAGAGTGATGGGGGTTGATGGAGGGTGATGGAGGGTGATGGAGGGTGATGGAGGTGATGGAGGGTGATGGAGGTGTGATGGAGGGTGATGGAGGTGTGATGGAGGTGTGGGCCCCAAAAGGCCTCCTCTTGGATGGTGGCTATGTGCCCACACCACCTGCAGGGATGTGAAGCCCTCACCCTTGGTGGCCTGGAGCAGAGTGAGGCTGTGAGTATGGGGACTCTTGGTGTGTTCTTCTCACAAGCACCTGTGCCCTTGGTGCCAGGCTGCAGGTGCTCCTCAGAGGAGTCTGGCCCAACCCGCAGGATCATGGAGGTGAGGGGCCGAGCCCCACAAGCCCTGCAGGAAGACAGCCTTCCCTTCCACCCCCAGGGGTCTCAACAGGGCCCTCCCGAGCCTTACCTAGGACCCCTGTCCCACAGTGGGAAGTGGTACCTGATGTGACTAATACCTACCCTTGTGGGACTTGAGCTCTCCCCACTGTCACCTGGCTCTGTCCTCACAAGCTTTCTGGAAGCCTGGTGAGTGCAGGGGGGCCTTTAGGATAGAGGGTGTGTGTGAGGCGGCAAGGCCACTTTAAGACCCCAGCTGTGGCTAGCTGCTCAGGTCTGATGGGAGGACTTGGTGGTCAGGTGGCCCCTCAACGCCATGGGGAGAAGGTCCCGGGAGACCCAGGTGAAGGGTCATGGGACAAGAGGATGATAGTTGAGAGCTGGTCTGACATGGGCAGGAGGGTCTCAGCCTGGCCCAACCCCGCCCTCTGCCGGCCTTCTGGGCAAACTACTCGGCCAGCGTGAGAGCCTGGCCCATAGCAGGACGGGCGGGGTGGGAGCCCGGGCCTCTGAGCAGGGCCAGCAGGCCACGCGCAGCATCCCACCAGCATGCCCTCCACCCCACACGCCCGAGAGGCGGCTTCCCCTGGCTCACCCGAGGAAGGACTCGGTTCCTCTTCCGGCTTTGTCCAGCCCAGCAGCATTGGAGATAGGACTTGAAACTCCTCAGCATGTCCCCATTTACTAGGTGGCCACCTGCCAGGCTCTGCCCTGCTGGACTTTCTCAGTGGGGATGAGAGTCCTGTGCTCAGTCCACCCAGAGCAGCCCAAGGGTCCAGTGGAACTTGGAGCCCGGGTTTGTGTGCCCAGGTCACTGGCACCAACACCATCGGAGTCCTTCCTGAGTATGGGGTGTGCGGCTGGAGGAGGCGCATGGGTGCCTCCTTCACATGCGGCCACTTTCACTGTTGTGGACTCTGAGGGCCCAGGGAGTGGGGTCAGTCTTGGCTAGGGCAACACATGCCTCGGGAGGAGGTGCTGGAGACAGTGGGGTCTGCAGGTGGCCAGGGGCACCCTTTCCTGCAGCGTTGGGACTTTCAGGGTGGGATGAGGCATGGAGGGCAGTGGGTTTGGAGACGCAGTGATCACTTGGCTCTGTCTCCAGGGTCTGGACCAGCGAGGGAGGCAGGGCCCCACTCCAAAATGTTTGCCAATGGCCCCTTGGAGGGGACCTGGGCTTCTCTGTGTGGGACTAAAGCTCTCATAAGCCACCAGCCAGGCTGTGGATGGTGGTGGTTACAGGAGGACGATCACACAGTGGATGGGCCAGGGGCCAGGCAGCCCATCTTCCCATGGTGGGCTCTTACTGTGCTCCACTGCCCGGGGTCTCCCACAGCAGGCTTGTCTCTGTTGGGTGCTGGGCGTCTGAGGCAGGGTCAGCACACCCGGGGTCTGCGCAGGCTCCCTGGCCTGCTGACACCACCTTCTTGCTGTGTCCTCACATGGCAGCTCTGGTCTCCTCTTCTTGTTTGGACACTGGTCCCATCACAGGCCCCACCCGTGACCTCTTCTGACCCCAATTCCCTCCTAGGCCCAGTCTCCATGTGCACCCCTGATGGTGTAGGCTTCAGCACAGGCACTGAGATGGTGGACACAGCACTGGGCAGCAGAGGTCTGGGGATCTCCCCTCGCTTGGGCAGGGGCGCTGTGGCTCGCCTCCCTGAGGATCCCTCCCTTCCTACTCTGCTGTGGCACCTGGAGGTGGTGCCTGGGGCAGCCCTGTTTCCATGTCCTGTCCTGGCAGGAAGCCTTGGGGGCACCAACTGCGTAGATGTCAGGGACATTGGGCTTCGGAAGTCTAGACCCACTGCTGTGTGCCCAGCTGGGGTCATATTTACCCGCTGAGGGCCAGTGCCAGGGCCCCCACCTGGCCTCGTGGCCCCAAGTTAACTCAGGCTCCAGGATAAATACCCATTCAGACACACAAGGCCCCTTTGTCCTGCAGAGAGGCTCTGGCCCAGGATACTGCCCAGAGGCCGCTGTCCTCGGCACGGCCCCAGGCCAGGCCGGCTGCCCCAACATGTCTAGCTGCCTCATGGGGCCTTCTCTGGGCAGAGTCTGGGCTTGGCTCAGAGAGGCCCCAGTGGGGGACAGGCTCCTGAGCAGCTCACAGAGGGATGGGAGTGACCAGGTAGGCAGGGCTGGTGAGGAGGGGCCTGGCTGCAGCCCTCTGCCTCTGTAGCCCTCTTCAGTCCACCTCTGACCTGCAAAGAGGTGGGAGCCCTGCCAACC
This sequence comes from Callospermophilus lateralis, assembly GCF_048772815.1. NCBI lineage: Eukaryota > Metazoa > Chordata > Mammalia > Rodentia > Sciuridae > Callospermophilus > Callospermophilus lateralis. Next base: position 1,331,908 of record NC_135312.1, on the reverse strand, counting down.
TCCCTACCCTGCTGGCAGGTGATAAGCTCTGGGGGCTTTAGGCCCCACCCACAACCCCAGCTAGGGCAGCAGAGGTGCTGCCCACACACTGTCTGTCTGGCTAGAGCCTCCCTCGACAGTGGCACCTGTGGGCCTTAGCACCCTTGTCTGTGAAGTGGGCCTGGCAGGCTCTTGGATGGCCCCTGGGAGGTGGTGGACCCACCATCTGTCCAAGCAGAACTGGGAGGTGCCTGTGTGGGAGGGGGTAGTCCAGGGGGCCAGTCAGGAGATCCATGGGATTTGGAAGAGCTGACTAGGATAGAACAAGGGGGTGGGGCCTGGAGGACTCTGAGGGAGAAGGACAGAAACCTGAGGCTTAGGGCTGGGTGGTCCCCCAGTCCCCATTTGCAGCGGGCCATTGTCCTGCCTAAGAATGCCTGCACAGCCCACAAGGCCTTCTGCCACCTACCAGGCACTTTTCTCCAGATAGGCTGAACACAGATGCTGCTGGCCTCCTGGAGCCTCAGGGATCTGCCCAGGCTGCTGGGCTCCTCAGACTGTTCTCTGAAGCCCCCCTTCCATTCCTCCACTTCTCAGGAGGTCCACCGGGCTTTTGGCATTGCAACCTGGCCTCTGTGGTCCATGGCTAGCAGCGACCCCTGGTGGCAGCCAAGCACATTGCTCCCCTCAAGAGTCATCAACCCTCTCTTTTGGCCCAGCCCAGGCAGGTCTTGAGACTCTGCTCTGGCTGAGGAATGTTCAGAGATTACTGGAGTGACCAGTATCTTGCCAAGTGTTTGACTGGGTCCCTCCCTGGGTGGGACCCTGCTCTTCATTGTTAGAATACCCCGCTGTGGCTCAGGCTCTTTCCGCAGGCCTTGCATCTGTCCCCGAGGAAGTTTGCATTTGCTGCTCCTCTGCCAGGTCCCGGGGCTGTGGTCCAGGCCTTGCAGCATCAGCCCCCTGGAGCACAGTGCTCTCCGTCCTGCCCACCCCGGGCCTTCTGGCTTGTTCTGGAGGCCAAGGTGGGTCACAATTCAAGTCCAGTGTCCAGGGGTTCAAGGATGCCCAGCTGGAACAAGCCTGGGCCTGTTCAGAAGGCTCCTACGGACTGTGGAGCTGCATTCAGCTTGTCCCAGGGTCTTGTACCATACATAGGCCCTTCTGTGGAACCAGCCCCACTGAGCCAGCTCTGGGTGCTGAGGATGCAGCCCTGGCACCTGTGGGGCCTGTCGACTTACTATTTCTTACCTACATGCCTTTGTTGTAGACAGTAAACTTTGGTCAAGACTTAAAATGGGCCACCAGCTCATGACTGGGCTGTTTGTGGCTGTGAAGGAATGGGCTTCAGGCACTAGGAGCAGGGGACACTTTTAAGGCATTGTGAGGAGCTGGGGTGCACACCTGTAATCCCAGCTGCACCCATGTATCTAGTGGCTTGTTTCAAGTTGAAGCTCATTAGAATTATCAAACTTCGACATTTGCTCCTCCCATTAGTTAATTAAGAGCTCAGTCTCTAGAAGGAACACCACTCACAAGGCGTTTCTCAACCAACAGGAATTGGAGGCTGTGGTATTTACAGGGTCTGATGCTTAAGCAAATACAACTGACAACTGGCACTCATGAAAAGTAAGATCCATACTCGTACTTATTAAACAGTCTTCTGGAATCAGCATTGAAAATAAACTATATTCTTTAGATAAAAAAATTTTTAGGGCTGTAGCTCAGTGGCAGGGCACTTGTCTAGCATGTGTGAAGCACAGGGTTCAATCAGCATTATATATAAATAAAATAAAAGTCCATCAACAACTAAATATATACTTTTTTTTTTTTTTTTTTAAAAGATGGGGTCTTGTTATCTTGCCCAGTCTGGCCTCAAAACCCTGGGCTCAAATAATCCTCCTGCCTCAGCTTCCTGAGTAACTGGGACTACGGGCACATGTAATCCGGCACTTAGCTCTTTAGACTGCAGATTTTCAGAGCATACTATTAAATGAAACTGAAATGGAACTTTCAGTTCATTTTCAATCCCTTTACCCTCTACGGTATGTAAATAGCTAAGTAGCAATTGCTTCCTTAGGACATTTTAAAAATTGGCATATGTAGCATGTATCACTGGATGCTACAGTTTCATTTTTGCTTTTGAAATTACAAAATTTTTGCTTTGCAGCATTTTCCTAAAACTTCTTGGATACCATGGATTGAACTCAGGGGCACTTGCCCAAGCCACATCCCCAGCCTTATTTTGTATGTTAGAGACAGGGTCTGAATTGCTTAGCATTTTGCCATTGCTGAGGCTGGCTTTGAACTTGTGATCCTCTTGCCTCAGCCTCCCAAGCCGCTGGGATTATAGGCATGCACCACCATGCTCAGCTTCCCTAAGGCTCTTGACATCTTTCCAATGTAAATAGATTACCTAAGATGTAAATAGAATAAAATTTTGATCTTTAAAAACTAGTACTGTGGGGTTAGGGCTGTGGCTCAGCAGCAGAGCACTGGTCTTAGATTTATGAGGCCCTGGGTTCGATCTGCAGCACCACATAAATAAAATAAAAAGGTATTGTGTCCACCTACAAAAAAAAAAAAAAATTGTACATTATATATAAACTAGTTCTGGGTAAGAATGGATATCAGACAATTGAAATGAGCAAACATTAATATTATTAGTATCAGGAATGGCCACATCTTTTCAAGTGCTGCGTAATGAAGGGAGATCACACCATGGCTGTCCCGACATCTGTCCTGCCTGCTCCACGGCAGCACTGGCAGCTCTTCCCAGCTCTGCCTCTGCCTCTCTGGCTGGTAAAGTCAGGATTTGCAGAGTGGCTGGCACCCTCAAGGCAGGATAAAATTCCTTCTTAGGAAAACTTATTTGGTTCCCGTGCCAGAATGTCAGGTGTTAACCTGAGACGTCAACTAATGCGCACCTCTGTGCGAGGCCTCCAGGTCTTGCCCTGGCTGGTTAGGGCTTGGTTTCCTCACATGAATGCTTGGGCCACTTGCTTCCCATCTGTGGTCCTGAGGCGGAGATGCAGCGCCCCTCCTGCCCAGGACTATGTGGCTGACCAGATGGCAGGCTGACTAGGCAGGGCTTGAGCTCCCTGGGGCGAGGCGAGTCCCACCCCTTGTGCTGCCTGGTGGCACCTCACAGTAATGGAGACTGAGGCAGCTCCTGGGGAAGCTATCCAGGCGCAAGGAAGGCAGGACCTAGCTGGTGGCATGGCAGCCTCAGGCCAGATCCAGGACAATGTGACTTTAGAATTTGAGCTCAAGGGAAACTTTATTTAGTCTTCTTTTAAAAGCAACCTATTTTGAAAGGAAGTTGAGGTTAAGAGAGAACACAAAACTAAGACAAATCAGACGGACAGACAGACAGGAGAAGGCAGGTGTGGCCATGGCCCTCATCAGATCTTTTCCATCTTAGAGATGAGGTCATCACAGATCCTGGTCAGCTCATCGTTTTCTTTAGTCTGAAGGAAAAATTAAAAAATGAGTTGCTGGGCTTTTATAGGATGCTCAGGGGCCTTGCCCCCTGCACCTGGATAGACAGGCTGCAAGGGAGAGGCAGGTGTGGCCTTTGGTAGGCACTGGCAGCCAGGGTCGGGCCTCATATTCCACCTTCTGCTCCACAGTCTTCTCCAGAGAGTGGATCTGCATCTGTGCCTTCCTCAGGCTCGCCTGATAGGCCAAGGCCTCCGCCTGGGCCTTGCTCCGGACCTGGGTGATCTCCTCGTTTGCCCTGGAAGAGGGAGGGACAGAGGCTAAGGCTAAGCCCAGCCTCGCCCCACCCCTACCCATTCTGGTCCCCACCCAGCACTCACAGCCTGAGCTTCTCCTCTGCGTGGGCCTTCAGTGCCTGGTACCTCTGGCCCTCTTTTTCGATCCTCACTATGTAATCCTCTACACACTTCTTCAGTGACTCTTCGTTCTTAGGAATGAGCAGATGAGAACTCTTTAACAGTGTGCCATTTTGTCCACTGTGCCAGGCTAAGTGGGCAGGGTTCCCTCCATGCACATTCCCAGCCCTCTGTGTACTACGGGACAGGCCCTGGACCTTCTCCCCTGGGATCCAGGCCGGCCTTCAAGTCCTCAGAATTGCCAGGCCCTGCTGAAGAAAGCAGGGGACCACCACACAGACCCAGACCCACTTGGCAGGAGGACACGATGAACACTGAGGGACCCACTCAGCTTTGCTCTCCATGGCGGTCCCTAGACACAGCGAGAAGCCGACTGCCGAGAAGCAGTGACCCTAGTACCCCATGCTCCCAGCCCTTGAAGTGGCATTTGAATGGATTCCTACCTGCCGCTTGGAAAGGGGCCCCCTTCAGAGAGCTCCCTAAACTCAAGCCAGCTGCCACCAGCTGTTGTGCAGGTCCCCTCTCTCCACACCATGAGTACCCGCAGCCCAGAGGCCTTGCCCCTTGCCCTGTTCCTCCACCCAGTACCTGCATGGAGATGTGCTAGGGCTTCTGCTGAGGTCTCTCCTACCTCTTGAACCTGTGCCTCACAGATGGCATCATGTGTGACTCTTGCTCCCACTCACCAGCACCTACTGGATACAGTCTATCCCGTTCCCAATGCCACACACGCTGGTGCCAGGGAAAATCGGGCAGAGGACCCAGGCAGACACCCCATTCACGGCACCGTGGGCACCAACTGTGAGCCCCGACTGTGAGCCACCCACCTTGCGGTAACCTTCAAGCACCTCCTTCTGTTTCTCGAACCGCTTGAAGAGGTCAGAGAAAGACTTTTCCATGGAGTTCAGATCCATAGTGAGTTGGTCTCTTTCTTTCAGAACCTTCTGGATTTCAGCTTTGGCAAGCTCCTTCTGTTTCTGAGCCTCCTCTTGAGAAAATCAAACACTAGGACTCAGGGAGCAGCCCCTGCACTGGGCGCCACAATCAGCCACAGAACGAGGCAGGGCACAGCAGGTTAGAGTCTGTCCATTAACCCTTGCTGTTGGGATCTCTGGAGCAGGACAGGCCAGAAGCAGCTGCTGTTTCCATGCCAGTGCCCGACAGATCCTTGGAGAGAGGGCAGGGCCCTCCTGAGACCTGGAGGCTTGTGCTCAGCTTGAGTCCCATCCAGAGGCCCATCACAGGTTGTGTGGATGTAAGGCTCTGCAGGGGGCAGGAAGCAGCTGACCCCAGACCCCTGGGGAGGGGAGGGGAAGGGAGGGGAGGGGAGCGGATAGACTGCGGACTGGGTAGGCAGCATCTGTCACCCACCCTCGCAATCATGGCCCTGGCTACGAGCTCAGGGGACACAGATGGAGATACGTGGGGGAAGTGCTGGGGAAGCAGCTGGCACTCACCCATTGCCTGGCACACAAGCCCTTCAAACCCGTCCATGACCTTCCTGTGGGGGAAGCATGTGATTGTCTGTGGCCACCCATGACAGGCCATCCTGGGTGGGAGCTGAACACGGCTGCAAGCCTCACCCCATCTCCAGGTTCTTCACGCGGAGTTCCTCACACCTGCTCTTCAGCTCCAGGTTCTCTTCCTGTGTTGCGCTTACCTGAACAAGCCACACGTGGTTGGCAGGTGGGTACACCGAGCTGCTGAGTGGGTGCACCCACAGGGACCTCCCCACCCTTGAGGTCTTAAAACCTGGTCAGGCTGGGGGCTGCCTGCTTCACGTGAATAAGGTGTGGGGTCCCTGACTGCTCCTGTGGACCTGTACCTGCCCAGTGAGCCCAACTTCATTCCAACTGGTTGTGGGTCAGGTATATACCAGAAGCCCAAGTTAGGTGAGCCCCAGGCCCACAGGGTGGGGCTTGCAGCGAAGACCAGAGGGCAGCTTGGGCACTGAGATAGGGCAGCCTGGGTGTGTCTGGTTCAGGTGTGTATCATAGGCCCCTAAGAGGACACTGCCCTGAGGGTCACAAAAAGCTACACTGAAGCAGATGTATAGTTTGAGCCCAATCTGCCAGCTGTCCTTCCCGGGCTACCTGGCCCCATCTCTGTGCAGACTAGTGAGCATAAGGGCAGCTCAGAGTGGGGCCTGAGGCACCTGGACCCTTTGTGTGACCCTGTGCACACAGGTTCTCTGAGGTGACCCAGAATCAGAGTTAACACAGGCTGAGGTTTCTGCATATCCAAGGAGCAAGGAGAGATGGCTGAAGCATGGGATATGAAGGGCAGGGGGCTTCAGACTCCAAAAAAGTGAAGACAAGCCTTCCATCCTGCCCAGAGCCACGTCCACAGGGGCTGGGGTGCTGGAAAGGATTTGACCCAGGATTGCAGCAGCAAGTTACTACCCTCAGCACTGAGACACTGGTGCCTACTTGCCATGGCACACAGTAGTGAGACTGCCCCACAGATAAATGCCACATCCACACGGTCATTTCCCCCACAACTGAACCCCTCCTGGGAGGCTGAGGTAACAGAGGTCTTAGCTGACTGGGGACAGCTGATATCTCTGTGTAGGGATAGCTGCCTGCTTGGACCTGGAGGGACATGTGGAATCCTAAACTACTTGGGTTGCAGTGCAGGCTGAGACCCTGCGGAGTGACTGATGTCAGCCAGGGCTAAACAAGGCCCAGCGTTGCTGCAGTAGAGATGGTTCCACCCAAAGCAGCAAGGAACCAGGCCCTGTGCTCAAAGCTGTCTGTGCCCAGTCTTTGGCTACTCTCCAGGATGGCTGGAGAGCTGGAGAGTAGGGGCACTGTTGGCCTGGGTCCTTACCGCTGCATCCAGGTCCCTCTGGCTGTATTGCAGGACGTCCACAATAGGCCCAACAGACAGCGGTGGGCCTCCAGGCTCCAGGAGGCATGCGGGTGGGCCCGGTGCCTGCGAGGGTGATAGACAGGCTGATGGGAGCTGCCTTGCTGCCTCTAACCTCTCACCAGAAGCCAGGGCCACAACCAGGCAGAGATGCCCAGTGAGGGCCCCACAGCAGAAATCTCGTCTGTCATGGAATGGCCAGTGGGTCCTTGCCCCATCATCAGACCCAATGTCTTCAGACCCTCAGGAACATAAAACATAGGCCTGCAAGCTACCCACGTCTTTTTTTTTTTTTTAAAGTATCTTTTGGGTTGTAATTGGACATAATACCTTTATTTTTAATGTGGTGCTGAGGATTGAACCCAGTGCCTTCCACATACAAGGTGAGCGCTCTACCACCACTGAGCCCCAGCCCCAGATCCCACCCGCATATACTGAGACCACAAAAAGACTGCTCCAAAGAGACCTTGATGCTTACAGGAACATCCAACGTGCCCAAGAAATCCAACTCCACAAGCTTGGCTTCCAGCGGGTTTCCCAAGAAAGGCTCATCGGCATCCTGTGTGCTGAGACTAAATAGGCAGCAGGGTCACTGACACGTTCTCCATTGAGAAGGACAGGAGGGATAGTCACGTCCCCCCCACCCCAGTGTGAGGGATGGAGCCCAGGGTCTTGAACAGGTAGGCAAGGGCTCCGCCACTGAGCCATGCCTCCAGCCCTGATGAGACAGAATCTTACCAAGTTGCCCAGGCTGGCTTAAACCTACCAACCTCCTGCCTTGGCCTGCCACGCAGCTGGCCCCAAAGGTGTGCCACTGCACCTCATCATGTCCAATCTTTTTTTTTTTTAAACAAACAAACAAACAAAAAAGTACCAGGGGATTGAACTTAGGACACTCGACCACTGACCACTTCCCCAACCCTATTTTGTGTTTTATTTAAAGACAGGGTCTCACTGAGTTGCTTAGCAGTTTGATTTTGCTGAGGCTGCCTTTGAACTTATGATTCTCTTGCCTGAGACTCCTGAGCGGCTGGGACTACAGGTGAGCGCCACTGCACCCAGCTGCCATGTCCAATCTTAACCACACTCTGCTTTTGGTTTTCAGGTTCATAGTAGAGGATGCAGAACTGCACCCGGCAGGCTGGACATCTCTGATGACTTGGGTCCTCTCCCGTCTCGCCTGCCATCACCCACAGCTGCTCTCCTTCCTGGTGTTCAAGGCCCATGGCCGCACTGTCCACAGCAGATATGTCCAGAGGGAAGGGCCTTAATTGTGGGTCCTCACAGTACAGAGGATTCTCACAGCCAGAGGCAACAGCTCTTTCTCTTCCCTGGCTTTAAATTTCCATATCATGCTAAATCATTCTCCTTGAAATTAGACAAATATGCCCATTTTTCTTCCAGAGCAGGGGTCAGCCCGGGTTTTCTGCAGATGCCAAATAGTAAATGCTTTTAGATTTGAAGGGCACACAGCTTGTCACAGCTACTGAGTTCTGCCCCTGTAGCATGAGACACTACCCAGACCATTTGTGAGAGAACAGGTGTGACCTTGGGCCAACAAGCTTCACTTATGAAGTATATGTAGCTGAGTGCAGTGGTCATGCCTGTAATCCCAGAAACTCAGGAAGCTGAGGCAGGAGGGTCACAAGTTCAAGGTCAGACTTGGCAACATAGTGTCTTAAAAAACAGAAAGGGCTGGGGATGTGGTTCAGTAATAGAGCAACTCTGGGTTCAGTACCCAGTACAAATGAATGAATAAATGAATGACTAAATAAATGAATTAAGTAAAATAGTAAAATATAGGCAGTGAGCAGAATTTGGCCACAGGTCATGGTATACTGGCCTCTGTTCTATAGGATCTACTTTTCTTAATTTTAACAATTAGGGCCTTTAAAAACTTAGGGTGGTGTGTATGGTGAGGGTCAGAGGCCCCACCACATGAGACTGGCTGCAGCTCATGGCCTGCTCATCTGCCACCACGACTGATTTCTAGTTCAGATCAACCCCCGTAGTTGGCCCATGTTAAAAGCTCCACAGGTGAGGGGACATACCTTGTTGTCACTGGGACCACGGGCACTGGTCGCAGAGGGCTGTCTTTCAGCAGAGGGTCGAATTTCAGGTACAGGGACTGTTTCCTCCAGGCTGACTCCTTAAACTGGAGGGAAAGGGCAAGGTGACAGGCTCCTCTGCTATCCCACAGGTGCAGCCCCACGAGCTGGGCCACCTGCTCGCTGACAAGGGGCCTGGGGAAGGACATGCCTGGCCTGCTTCCGGTGTCCCTACTACTGCCCGAAGGCCACCTATGCAGCACTGTGGGTGTCTACCGGGTCTCAGCACAGGTGCCAGGACCATAGGATGCTGGGACAAGACGCTATAGGAAAGGGGCCCCCCAGAGACTTGGCCACAACGCCGGTGCTGTGGGAGTCCCAAGGGCTGAGCACTAGCACCGCACAGGGTGACAGCAGCAGGGGTGGGTCTTGGGGTACAGACCTCTGCTGAGGCTATCAGAGCCTGCCACCTACCGAGGAAGTCCCAAACTGCTCCAGGTAGTCCACCTCAGCACCTGTGCCTAGAACTGAGAGAGAGTCACAGTGGGGTCACCTCCTCACACCTGGGCCTACAGCTGTACAACGGTGCTTCCCAAAGTGCTTGTTAGGGAGGGACCATAGTTCTTTGGTGAAATAAATGCAGCTAGTATTCCCAGCCACAGGCCAGAGGCTTCTCCATGTCCCGGGAAGAGCCCCACCAAGAACCTGGTTGCATTTGGTAACCAAATCCTCTCTACACATTCAATGCTGATGCAGTTTTTCTTTGATAATTTCCTATCCAACACTGATTGAATCTAAGGACGTGGAACCCATGGATACAGGGGCCAACTGTGTCCTCAAGTCCTACCTAACAAGAGACTGAACTCTCAATTAACAAAAAGATACCATATTTCACCATATAGTCTTTGCAGATTTTATGTCAAAAGAGGGTTGTGACCATTTTGTGAAGCTTAAAAACATTATGCCATTTTACTTAAAAATCATTCATTAGGGGCTGAGGCTATATAGCTCAGAGGTAGAGCACTTGTCTTGCACGTGTGAGGCCCTGGGTTCGACCCTCAACACCCCATAAAAATAAATAAATAAAGAAAGATATTGTGATCATCTACAACTAAAAAAATGTAAACCACCTAAAAAAACCCATTTATTATCAGGAATTACAACCTCTGGGACAAGAGTCCACTGTGTTTCTCCTTTGCTAGCAAAGCAATAAAACTTTTCCCTTTTTTGCTTAAAACTGTGTCTTCATTATCAGATTGACATCAGGGACAGGGACCGAGCTTTCAGTAACAAATTTGGCACCCCAGGTGGGGCCCAAGAGCACCCCTCTCTAGTACTCTTAGGCAGTTCTGGCTCTCTAAGGAACCCACTTCCATGGTGAAGATTCATGGTGCGGGAAACTTGTTGAGAGCAACTGCAGGAGAGTTGGGAGATGGGCGGGTATGCCTCGGGTCAAACCAGAGGAGCTGTTCCCGAGTCAGGGGAGGGACTGAGGGGTGTCCCAGCAGCTACTGAAGCTCCTTTTGCTTCAGGAACTCCTGCCTTCTCTGAGTTGTACAGGTTGTGATCCACTTTGAGAAAAAGGAAACTGAACTCAGGAAAGTCATGACAACTTTGGCCATCTGAGAGATCCCTGCCCTAGGTATAACTTGTCCATTCGCCTGCCATCCGCCACTGTGGACCTCTGGACTGCTCTGATGCTGTATATCCTTAATTGTCCACACCCCACTTGATAGAGAACAAGACTTTGGTTTACTCCCCCAACTTTGCCTTCTCTCAGCAGGAAGCAGCTTGGAGATGTCATCATCCAGTTTTCCATAGAAATGGAATGTAGAAATCGACAGCGAACAAATGGAACAGTGGTCACTTTATGCTTTTAGTATAGCCCTTGCCGCTCTGCCACTGCAACTTATTTTTAAAGTGGACATGTTTCTTTCCCTTCCTCTCTCCCTGCTCTTCCCTAATCTCAGGGGAGCAGGATTACCTTTCTTCCCCATTTTAGGCAGAGTCACCTGTCCTTGAGTACATACCAAACGTAAGAATGAAGTAATCCAGACTTTGGGGATGGCATCAGAAGATCTCAGAAATCACTATCTTCCAAATTATCAAGTGAATTACAGCTCCAACAGAATACACGGAACATGGCCTTGAATCACCTTTTTAAAAGCCCACTGTTCCTGCTGATGAGCAGAATTACAGCCTCCAGGGCAGGAGTCCCCAGTGTTTTTTCCTTTGCTAGCAAAGCAATGAAACTTTTCCTTTTTCTCAAACACACACACACTCCACAAAAGACCAACAAAACCAAAACCATTTATTACTAATAGCCAGGCACCGGGATGCACACCTATAATCCCAGTGCCTGTGGAGGTGAGGCAAGTTTGAGCTTAACCTTAGCAACTTAGCAAGACCTTGTCTTAAAAAGAAAACCAGGGATGTAGCTTAGTAGTACAGCCCCGCTGGGGTTCAATCCCTAGTCCAAAAGGAAAAAAAAAAAAAAAAAAAAAAAAAAAAAAAAAAAGCCATCATTACCAAACTGTCCTTGGTACAAAGTTAGGATGCATGGAATGCTTTTTGAATGTATGTTAAAATTGTAAAACTATTCCAAATCATTGCACATCATTTTTTCCTGACAGTTTAGTAAACATTTTTCTGGTGTGGGGAAAGTAAAATATTAGTACATCAGTTGTTACTGATTTGTGCACTCTATTGAAAATATTACACTTGAGAAAATTTACTACAGTGTTGCAAAGCATGGACTTGGTTGTTAGGAAGCACACACAGTCTTCAGTGCCACTCCTGTAAGCCCTGTCTGCCATTAGTGCAGCAGCCTCTAAACAAATCACACACAACTTTAGGTCTGTTTAGACAATGCACAGGTGCTGAGAACTCTGGGCCCATGGCTCAGTGTGCATGCAGACGCCGCTGCTTGGCTCCCTCATGTGGGTCAGCACTGCTACTGAACCACATCCCACTCTCTTCTCACTGGCCTGACGGACACTTAAACCATTGCAAGTATTGTTCAATGAAAGTTATAAACCAATATTCAGATAGGAAACGTAATATTATTTTCAATATTAATATTTATGTGGTGGCAACAATTATGCAGTTAAGAGATGGTAACCAAATTTAAAAAATGGGCAAATGATGTGAAAAGACATTTTGTCCAAAAATACACAAAAGGCAACGAGCACATGGGAAAGTGCTCAAAAGATATTTGCTAGCTGTCTGGGAAACATGAGCCAAAACCATCATGAAAATCCCTTTCATGCCTGCCAGGAGGCTGGAACCAGTAAGAGATGACAAGCACTGGAGGGGCTGTGGAGAAATGGGGCCCTCCTGAGCCACAGACATGAGTGTAAAATGGTGCAGCCACTTAGGAAAACCGTCTGGCAGTTCCTCAAAAAGCCACGTATAGTTATCAGGATCCAGTAATTACACCCCCAGGTATGCACCCAAGAGAAACGACACAGACCCATGCACACACTTGTGTAAGAGCATGCAGAGTACTGTCTCTTTTTTACCCTCCTGGTACTGGGGATTGAACCCACAGCACTCACCACTGAGCTGCCTCCCTAGCCCTTTACTTTTTGAGACAGAGTACTCATTAAATCACTCATGCTGGCCTTGAACTTCTGACCCTCCTGCTTCAGCACCCTGAGTAGACGGATTTATAGGGGTGGGCCACTGTGTCCCACTAGTAGTGTTACTCATAAGGGCTAAATAGCAGAAACCACCCAAGTGCTTTATCAATGAACAAATGTGAAGCACAGATCCCTGCCACACCAGATGAGTCCCAGAGGCCTTATACTTGGTGAAGAGACCAGGCACAAAGGGCACGGCACATGTGACTGCAGGTCCCAGACTTCTTGACCAGGCCACAGTAGCCAACAGGGAGCTCTCACCAGCTGCTTTCCATCCTTAAAGCGACAAGTGACGTAGTCACAAGTTTCCACTGGCTGCACAGGAATGCCGTCTGTCAGTGGGTACCCAGCTGCTCATCACTCATTGGATCTCACCTGTGCATTACTTTGTTCACATCTTTTGCCTACTTTTCGAATCCACAATTTATATGTCTAGGTTCCTCTATAGTAAAAGTATTGCTTTGTTCTACTGAAAATACCTTATCTTTTGATGGACCAGAAGTTTCTATGATAAACACTTAAAATCTGGAAACAGACACCTGTAAATAATACAGCTAAACCAAGAGACAGAACAGAAATGTCCACAGGACAGCTTTCGGGCAAACAGAGCAATACCAGGGCTGCGTACCCTCAGCTGGGTCCCTGAAGCACTCCTCCTCCAGGTCCGAGGCAGGCTCCAGTCCCTGATGAGGAGGGGCGGGCATCAGTTGAGCAGAGGGGGCTGTCAGCTCATTCTCCAGACAGTTCTTGGGAGCCAAGCTTCCCTCCTACAGGGAAGATCAATGTCATCTCACGCAGCTGAGAACCCTGTGTTAGACCGTCTCACCCAGTCTCAAAACACACCAGAAGGAAAGGAGGCTTTGGGAAAGGGGGGTGGGCAGCAGTGTATCCAGCCTGATGACAGAAGATTTCCACTGGCCTCTTCTGCCCTCCTACTTCTCTACAGAATATGTAAATGGCTGCATAGTATAAGAACGCACCTATGTGCACACATACACACTGTACCTTGCCCTCTGCTCTTGGGGTCTCAGATGCCATCTGCATCACAGGTATGTCACTGGTTGGGGCCGAACACAGCTGCCTGGAGAGAGAAAGTCAGCAGAGGATGGTGTTCACCGCATTCCCCACTCCAGCGCTGAGCTGCCACCTGCCTGTCTTCTGCACTGCTGTGCTGGTTCACCTGAGAAGGTGTTCATGCTAGAGGTGCATCAGCGTGACTTGAGGAAGTCACCCTAGAGGAAACAGGCTGCGTCTGGTGTTGGAATAATGGCACTCAATACAGGTCATGGCTGCCCCCTGAAGGGACATGCCCAGGGATAGTGCTATGCCATGGTGCTGGCTTTACCGCTTTTCACCTGGTGGTAGCCTGTTCTTTCTCTTTTTTAAGCTGAACACATCCTATTGCATATCAGCTGAGGCAGCTCCCAGCACCTGTGCTCCCCCAGCGCTCCGCCCCCAGTTTGGTTCTGAGCCCCGAGGCCCTTTCTTCTAAGGTGCTGTTAAGGGACAAGTGGCAACTTTGGACTCAGGTGTTTGGTCACACACAGAACAGCTGCCCAACATGCCCTCCCCATACTTACTGGCTTGAAGGCGAGTCCTCCTGGGTTGCGGGTCTGACACATGGTTGCTCAGCCACAGGTGGTGCTGACCTGATTGCTGGGCTTTCTGGGGGCCAGGCCTCTTTGCCATCAGGCTTGGAGCCACCTCCTAATGGGCTGAAATTTGGGTCACCTAGTTTGTTCCAGCAAAGGCAAGAGTCCTGGGGAACAGGCTCAGGGCCCTTGCCTCCCTCTGCAGCCTCCTGAGGGGCCTGCTCCTGCCTGCCCTTGGGTTTCTTTCCCCGTCTCCCAGGTAGAGCCAGCCTTCTACTGGTGGTTTCATTAGAGAAATCAAATTCTAGTCTTATGGGCTCACACCTTGGCAGGACAGTTATTTGGCCAACGGCCTCTTCCTTCTGAGGACTTAGGTTTGTGGCCCCATCAGTCTGCAGAGGGCCAGCTGGGGGTGAGTTCTCAGGACCAGATGAACAGATGTGGGGAGAGAGGAAAGCACTGGCTGCTGGCTCAGGGGAGCCTGGGGTCTCACTAGCCAGATCTATGGGGAGCGCCCCTCCACATGGGCTCTCAGGGCTGGTACCAGGTGAAGTAGCCATGGCTGAGGCAGTGCAGTGTGAACTTTCTGCAGGGGCTCGGGGAGGGGTCTCCATCTTGTGTTGGGGTGCTGTCCCCAGAGGATCTTCTAGGGTCTCAGAGGTGGATGGCATCCTTCCATCTAAGAAATGAGAGCTAACACTTTCCTTTGAGGCTTGACCCGGACTGTCAGACACTTGTCTTGGAGACAACCTCTGGTTTTCAAGACTTTCTGGGCCTTGGGAAGAGCTTAAGGAGCTTGGATCAGCCAGGGTGGCCAAGCTGGGTTTTTTTGAGCCATCATTATTTTCAAACACCTCGAAGCTTATATCTCCTGGAGGAAGGTCAATATCAGCCACTGCTTCTGCCTGGAGAAATCCATTTATAGCTTTGGTGTCCACTTCCTTGGTAATCTGTTGGCTTCACAGAAACAGACTGGTTAACGCCAAGGGTCCTAAGCTTTTCAACAAGATTTCAGTCCACATGGAGAAGACACAAGAATGTTTGGCTAACTCTTTCCTCTTGCTTAAATCTTACTAAGTCCATGTTCATAGGATAGTGCATCAGGGCACACACTGGTTCAGAGTAGAGACACGATAAGCCAGCAGTCCCAGTGAAAGCTTTCTCACTTTTTCCTCTAATGTGGGGATTAGAGCTAAGTGGCTTGGGGGGTCAAAGCACACATGGTTCCAGCTTTTCACAGGGAAAGGGAAATTAAGGTCAGGAATGCTGCTTTCAGAGAGTTGGCTGCCGTGGAGAACATCAGGGTGCAGAGGGCATCTCCCAAGGGATCTGCTGTCCCTGTCGTGCCTCACACCTAAGAACAGGGGTGGCAGAGAGCAGGGTGATGGAACCACAGAGCCTCTGACAGGCAGGAAGGTCTGTCAGGGCAGAGGGCGGATGGAGGGTAGGGCTGGGTCTGAACTACAGTGCAAGAGGGCACAGTGCCATTTTGGAGCAAGTGTTATGTGATCTTGGATCACTCAAAAGAGGCCAGCCTTAGCGTTTCAGTGACTCAGAGAAGGAACTCTGATTACAGCCCTATTCTTTTCTCCAAATTTGAAAGCATTAAAATTAAGAAATTGGGATAAGGAACTTCTCAACTCCTTCGACTGCTCACAGCTATGCTCCTCCCTCCCAGGTTGCCACCTCAGCACACTAGGACAATGTCTGGCCAGCCATTTTCTGCTCTCCCCAATAAATACATGCTCTATGAGCCACCACCTGTCCCTACCATGTAACTCAGCAAAGTATCAGGAAGGAGATAAATGGAAACAGGGCAGTAACACCATGCCTGAGACCCTGATGACAAGCTCACAGATGAAGCTCATAGCCGACTTCCAGCTCCTCTCCACCTCCTGCCCTATGGCCAGTTGCTAGGCAGCCCCAGAGACACAGGGCAGAGGCAAGAACCTTCCTGGCTTCAAAGCAGGCCAGATCCATGGAAGCCAAGTGGCAAGTCTTCCTTCTTAAAATTGTCAAAGATCATGAGATTTACTCTGATCTCATCTGACCAAATTTCAAAAAGTGTAAAATCAAGTTGAAAAGTAGCAAGGACATATGGGAAAGCAGTAGATTCAGGTTGGGAGATGCGTCCACAGGGTGGAGATAGCACATAGCCCAGAGAAATATCTTCATTTATTAGTGACATTTTATTTAAATCAGGTGAGAAGCATAGCAGTGATATTTCTTAGGCTTTTTCTCTACACATGTGAAATCTGTTTAAAAGTTTTGAACAGGTAAATATGCAAAAACCAGCACAAAACTGTGCTAGTGAGGTCCCTTCCTGCTCTGGACATGGACTTGTCCCTGGGGTCAGGCAGGTGGAGAATGCTTGGGCTTTGCCTGGAAGCAGCTCTAGTCAGTCATTTTGATAGGTTGGTGGCCCATCGGCCAAGCCTAGCACCCAAAGATGATGGTCAAGTGTTTTGTCTTGATCCCTTTGGCCACACATGTGCTCTGACTAGTGTACCATAGGACAGTTTCTCTGCCTATGAGCCTCACCTGCTCTCTGCAAGTGCTGTCTTTCAAGCAGAAGGAAATAAGCAAAATATGAGAGGAAGGACACTGTTGATTATCTTCCCTGGAGACAAAGTCAGAACATTTAACCAAATTACAGAAGCAAAGACCAACTGGCAAGGGCACAGCAAAGAAGTGAAGCATGAAGTCAAAACTTTTTCTAAGTACTTGATAATTAACTTTCTCCTGACAGACCACATCCTGCATCTGCTCAGAGCAGAGATCAGGAGAAAGCCAGCCTAGAGGAGACAGAGCACTCATGCAATGCTCCTCAGATAGCAGAGTTGTAGATGTTCAAGGACACCAACACTTACTTCTCTTTCTGCATCCAGGTGTAGTGAGAGTCTCCTAATCCAATGCTATTATCCAGAGCAAAAGCAGTCTCAGGTTTGCTAGTCATACTAGGACTTAAGATCCTGTGCGTCTGTGGATCTCGCAGAGGTGTCTGAAAAGTCACCTGTGGGAGGGTGAAGAAGAGAGTGTCTCTTCCATGATGCAGTTCCCCACGACCACGCTGGCAGCACCACCATGCAGCTCAGGGCTCCCCACTCACCTTTGCAGCTTTGGCTTGGTTTCTAGGTGGCACATTTTCCTTCTGTGACGGACGAAGGACAGATGATCTTCCGGTAAGTTCTGGTGGTGAAAACAGGAAGTCACAATTCTCTGTACTTTTTTCACCGATGGCATTTTCGTCATTTAAGACCTGCAGACTCATTCTGAAAAAGGAAAATGTTTTTGTATCAATATGAGGGCAATGACACTGTCATCTGCATAGACACATCCCAGGGACAGAGCTGCCCCACAGTGCCACAAGAAGTCTTCCCTCCTGCAAAGGTGGGCAGAGTCTCCATTTTGCTTCAGGCTGCACTGCCACCTTCTGGGCCAAGCCCTGATAGGGCTCATGCTGACAGAACCAGTGCTTAGAGACTGCTCCAGGTGTATCGCACCGTTGGGCAAAAGCCAGGGTACAGAAGTTCCTAGTCTTTAAGAGCCAGAGGAAGCCTCAGGTTACACATGAGCCTCTGAATGTGGTATAAAGCAAAAGTAACAGTTGTAGCTGACTCTATAGGAAAGCAGCACTAGTCTGTACCCCTCCTACTAGGCAGAAGAAGGGAAGGACTAGGGTATTTGCAGGCTGGAAGCCAAGAGAAGGCAAGCCAGCAAGAAAAAGAGATACTCAGTAGGTGCCAAGAAGGGCCCTCAGGCCCAGAAGATTCTAAAATGGCTTCATTTCTACTCCCCAGGTCCTCATGTTGGTCACTCACAAGACACATATTTCATTTACAGCATAAGCAATTCAGGTGTAACCAAAGAACCAAGTATCTACCTGCCCAAAAGGACACCATGGGTACATGGTTCTGTTGGAGCCCTGGAAGTTTAGTTTGAAGAGCAAGAAGGGAGGCAGAGAAAGAGGTCACCACAACCAGTACCAGAGGTCCTTGCTGTCTCAACTTGAAGAGCCCACTATGGAACTGTGAGTGGATGGACAGGGAAGGAAGTGATGAAACCAGAATCTCCTACAGGCTATAAACACAGGTGCAAGTGGGAAAACAGAAGTAAAGGGCAATTTAGGTTTTTGGTCTGAAAAACTGGGATACTTGTCAGGGAGTACAGAAGACACTGGATGACTGTGGGAGGCACAAGCCTAGGACTCTGGGACATGCGGACCTAGAGGAAGCCTTTCCAAGAGGAAAGTTGGAGAACAGTCAGCTCGTTCTTCTCAGGTGGGACCATGAAGGATGGAAAAGGCTCTTGAGCAGAGGATGAAAAGCCAGGATTGTGTTTTGATGCCCTCTGTGTGCAGAAGTGACTGCTGAGTAGGGGACAGAGTATAAGGAACACTGGGGTCTTGCGGCTGCACCAGTCCCATCAGAATCAGCATCTTAGGGAGAGCAGGTTAGGGTCCAGGTGTTCATGGGAGGTGGAAAACCTGGAGTTGGTGATGGCCCTCAGGTGAGGAACAGGAGAAAGCATGAAGGATGACCCCTGGAAGGCAGCTAAGCAACCCTGCTGCTAGGGAGGGCAGCAAGAGCTGGTGGGGATGAGATATCCTGCCTACAGCTATCAGAAGAGGGGCGGCGACTCCGCAGCTGTTCGAAATCAAACACTTAAGGCTACAAGCACACATTTGTGAGTCAGCCTCCAGGTGACACTCCAGGCAAGATGAGGTCACCTGGGGGCTGGAGCTGAGGGAGAAGACAGCTCGGGCTACTGCTTCCGGGAGGACGCCGCCCGCCGGTCTGGAGTCCGGCAAGAGCGCTTCCGAAGCTGCCGCCCGCTCCGAGGCAGCGCGGACTGGACGGGCCGCGCGGGCGGAGTTTCCGAAGCGCCGCGAGAGCCCTCGCAGGGAGCCGGGAAGGGTCGCAGAGCAGGCGCGGCCAGAGCTCTCGGGGCTCTGGAGGAGCCTCGCACGAGCCGGGACCCCGCCAGGGAAGGCGGGCTCCGGGCCGACGCCGCCGCAGGATCCGGGTGGGGGTCCTCGTGGCTGGGACTGCGCCCTGCGGCCGCCGCCTACCTGTCCGCTGCCGTGCCCGCCGCGCGGAAGGAAGAGAGCCGCCCCGGCTCCGTGCCGGCAGCCGAGCCAAAAAGCCGCGCCGAGAGGACCCAATAGCCGCCGCCTCCCAGCCCGCGGTCGCCGCCCGCCGCGCCCGCGGATTCAAATACCGACGGTTGGCGCCACCCGGCCAATCAGCGTGCCGCCGGGGGGAGGGCCCACAGGACGCCAGGAACCAATGGGAGGGCACTTTGGCCCCACCCCTCGCGCACCGCCCGTTCCGCTTCCGGTACCGAGGGCTGGCTGAAGCCGTGGCCCGGAGCTCGAGATGGGGCATTGCCCACGAGTTTCGGGCTCTGCTGCGCACGAGAGCGTGCAGCGCGGCATAGCCGGGGCCAGAGAGGCGCTTGCTTTGGCCTGTTTTCTCGCCTGCGAAGTGGGGCTAGGTGCAGCCCCCCTCTCCAGGGCTGCTCGTGAGGAGGCCCATACCATTACGGGGACTTCCAGGGCGACTAGAAACTTCCGTCCCGGCGCCTTGCTGGGGGCAGCTGGGCAAAAAACAACCTCCCAGAGTGCCTCGCGGGCGGCCCGACGCGGACTCGCTTTCCCAGAGTGCCCCGCGGGCGGCCCGACGCGGACTCGCTCTCCCAGAGTGCCTCGCGGGCGACCGGACGCGGACTCGCTCTCCCAGGGTGCTCCGCGGGGGGCCTGGCGTGTCCTGGCTTGGCCTGGGCGGCTGCTACCGTCAACTGCCCGAGATCCGACGCTCTGGCTTCTTCCCCGTTCTGGGGGTGGCGGCGCGATGGACAGCCCTGAGGTGACCTTCACGCTCGCCTACCTGGTCTTCGCCGTGTGCTTCGTGTTCACGCCCAACGAGTTCCACTCGGCCGGGCTCACGGTGCAGAACCTGCTGTCGGGCTGGCTGGGCAGCGAGGACGCCGCCTTCGTGTCCTACCACTTGCGCCGCACGGCCGCCACGCTGCTGTGCCACTCGCTGCTGCCGCTCGGTGAGCCCCCTGCGCGCGGGCGGGGCTTGCTGCGAGACCCCAGGGTGCCCAGTCGCCCCGCCCGGCCCGGCCCGGCCCTGCAGCCGGTCAATGCGGGTGGGAAAGGCGGCCGGCACAGTCGGGTTCGAGTCCTGAACCGTCAGGGTGGCTGCCGTGGTGGAGGGCGCCTGGGCGAGGTGCCCTGGAAGATGAGTGTGGGGAGAGCCGGCGCGTATGGGCAGCTCGAAGTTGGGGGCCATATAGATGCAGAGTCCTCTGCCAGGCCAGGACACTCAGGAGCTGTCCAGGGCAGTGCTGAGCAGTGACCCAGCTGCTAGTGGGGTCTCTGGGAGGCGGGGCTGTCAGTCGGTTAGAGGATGGATTTGGAGAGCGTTGGGGCACGTTAGGGAACTAGGCAGGAGTCCTTTGGCACTGGGAGAAAGGTCTGGGAGGACAAACGTCTGCTGCACTGTGGACACCGGTGGAGTTGGGTAATGGAGAGCTGGAGGCACCCAGGCCTACCTCCAAGGGAAGGAGGGCTGAGGGGAGTCCGCTGGAGAGATGAAGATGGGACTGCTGTGGCAGTTGGTTTCTTGCCCTGATGACCCCGTGTCCTGTGAGGCAGATGAGGAAAGTGGAGCAGGACTTCCTGACCATGTTGCTTCCTTGAAGGATGTGGGGTAGGTTTCTGAAGACCCTGTACTTGCACCCTCCCCATGGGCACTCCCTTTGCACCAAAGGAAAGCCGGGCACGCAAGTCTTTCATGGAGAACATACCTATAGCAGACAGCAGAGCTGGCCTTACAGCCTGTTGTCTCACCAACTCGTGTTTGCAACTTTCAAAAAGCTTCCAAGTTTCATAGATGTTAATTATCTATTGCTACATAACAAGTTATCTTAACACATAGTGATTTGGCCAGAATAAACATTTACTGTTTTGTTTGTTTTTTGCAAATTGGAGCCTGCTTATGTAGTCCCTTACCATCTACTTTGTTATTCATTCTGATGTTTCCATTGTGCGGATGTGGCAGTAGGCCCTGGAGCTAGTTCCTTTGTCCTTGCAACATACTTCATTATTTTTTCTGTACTTGTTCACCTTTTGTTTTGGTTCTAGGGATTGAACCCAGCAGTGCTTTACATTTAAGCTACATCTCCACCCCTTTTTTAAATTTTGAGACAGGGTCTCACTAGATTGTTTAGGGCCTGCCTTGCTAAGTTGCTGAGGCTGGCCTGGAACTTGAGACCCTCCTGCTTCAGTCTCCTGAGCTACTGGGATTACACGCATGCACTGTTGTACCTGGTTTGTTTACATTTTTGCATAAAGTGTCCCAGCTCTGGGATGGGTGTTGTCAGACAGATCTGCCCTCTCAGGGTGGAATGGAAAGACCAAGATCTGACCCAGGTAGCTACCCCCAGGATCAGCCTTGTGACAAGGTCTTTGTGTTTACTTTTGGTTTTCTAGTCCGTGTTTTTTTTTTTTTTTTTTTTTTTCAATACTCTCATGTAAAACTAAAGAAGTAAATCGAAAACCTTTCCCCTAATATGGTGTGGAGGTACAGGAATGGTGAAGCCCACCTGTCCTGGTAGCTGGCCAGGCCCAGAGCTAGTGTCAAGAGAGGATGTAGTCACTCCCCTCTGCCAGCCGAAGGGCAGCACTGGGACCTCCAGATGGCCACTGCAAGAGGAGGATGGCACCTGACAGCTCCAGCTTCCCTGAGGCACCTTCTCCTTTGCAGGCTACTATGTGGGCATGTGCTGCGCGGCTTCAGAAAAGCGACTCTACTCCCCCAGCCAGGCCCCAGAGGCCTGGCAGCTCTTCCTCCTGCTGGCTGTGACCCTCCCTTCTGTTGCTAGCATCCTGATTTACTACTGGTCCCAGGACCAGTGGACCTGCCACCCATTGGCCCGAACCCTGGCCCTCTATGCCCTCCCACAGTCCGGCTGGCAGGCCGTGGCCGCCTCTATCAACACTGAGTTCCGGAGGATTGATAAGTTTGCTACTGGTGTGCCAGGTGCCCGTGTAATTGTGACAGACACATGGGTGATGAAGGTTACCACATACCGTGTGCATGTGGCCCAACAGCAGGATGTACACCTGACAGTGACAGAGTCTCGGCAGCATGAGCTCTCACCAGACTCAAACCTGCCTGTGCAGCTCCTCACCATCTGTGTGGTCAGCGCCAGTCCTTCTGTGCAACCCTTTGATATCCGGTAAGTGTGTGGTGGCTGTGGTCTGCTGCAGGGTGTGGCCTTCATTGCCCCTTGGGAGGCACTGGGTGTGGTGGTGAATGCTGCAGCACTCCTGGGGTCTGTGTGATATGGGTCATCTGACCTTCCAGCATCACCCTCCTTCAGGGATCTTGCTGCTCTCAGCTTCCCCATGTGCTGCTCCTTCTGCTCTCTAAGTTTCTGCAGTTTCTTGGAACACATTTAGGACAGCCCAGGACCATGATTTGGTGTCAACTTGGCTCCCAGCTTCTCCCCTCCTGGCTCTGGGGGTGAGTTTATAGGATCTGGCCTTAGGGCCATCATTATTGGCTGCTGTCCTGGGCACCCTTCAAGGCAGCTGGTTTCCCTGGACCCTGCGTGCCTCTAGGTCCTGGCTAGCTCCAGGTCAAGGCCCCTCAGGCAGAGGAACCCAACCCAGCAGGCTGCATCTCCTGCAGGCTGAATTCAACAGAATATGGCGAGCTATGTGAGAAGCTCCGGGCACCCATCCGCAGTGCAGCCAATGTAGTCATCCACCAGAGTCTGGGTGACCTATTCTTGGAGACATTTGCCTCCCTGGTGGAGGTCAACCCAGCCTACTCTGTGCCTAGCAGCCAGGTAAGTGCTAGCCTGAGGGGAGGGTTGGATGGACCTCACAGAACATGTCACCAGGCTCCTACAGCTACCTATGCAACCCCTGCAGGAGCTGGAAGCTTGCATTGGTTGCATGCAGACACGTGCCAGTGTGAAGCTGGTGAAGACGTGCCAGGAGCCTGCCGTAGGCGAGTGCCAGCAGTGCTACTGCCGCCCCATGTGGTGTCTCACCTGCATGGGCAAGTGGTTTGCCAGCCGCCAGGACCCCCAGCGCCCTGACACCTGGCTGGCCAGCCGTGTGCCTTGCCCCACCTGCCGAGCTCGCTTCTGCATCCTGGATGTGTGTACTGTGCGCTGAGCTTCCCAGAGGATGTGGGTAGGGCCTTGGAGATCTGGAATGGACTCTGTGGCCCTGCCAGCCACTTGCCCCTGCCAGGGAGTGGCCATACCTCCCTGGCCTTGGCATAGGGCTCTATTCAAAGCACATGACCTGAAGCCACTCTGCCTTGAGCCTACTGTATGTTGAGGATATTTGTCTAAAAGAAATTTTCATCAGAGATACTCTATCCCCAGGGACTTCAGCACTTTCTCTTTCTGGCCACCTTCCTCCAGGTGAGGGCAGGTACTCAAACTGAGAGCATTCCAGGGCCTCCAGAACCTAGGACTGCCTTGATGACCTTCACCTGGCCACTTTGCCTTAACTTTACCAAGCACATCTATCCCTCAATTATGAGCCAGACTCATGTCCATTCACCCAGGCCCATTCTCTGGCCCATGTCCTGGAGCTGGCTGCTGGCTCTGGTGTTGGGACACCTTCGCCAGCCATAGATACTGCTTGGAATACTTGAGGTGGAGCCCAACTGTGGAAGTGGAGATTTGGGGTGCCACTCTAGTGTGAAGGTCCAAGCTGGGGCATTTTGGTGGCTGTAGCCTGCTGAGAGGCTACTCTAGATGAGGAAGCAGGAGTAGCAAGCTGGGGTCAGTCCAGGATGCCTCCACTCACTCCTGGGGGCCACCTAGCACCTGGAGGGTATTCACTGTGCCCTGGTGTATTTGGCTCCCATGGTTCACAGAAGACTGAGGCATTAGACTTGGCCCCAGGACAGCAGGGAGGATGTTGAGCCACAGGGACATCCAGAAGTCAAGCCCACCACGGACAAAGGACAGGGCCAGTCACTGACTCTTGAGTCTGCCTGGTTCTGAAGAGGTACTCCCAATGGTCAAAGTTCTGATGGGCATGCTGCCCTACTGATGATTTGATGGTTCAGGGGGGAGGGGAAGAAGTCACCACCACCCCCCCACCAACTCTGACACAGGGGTTGCTGGAGGGAGGCCCTCACATCTGTACCCTACACCTTGCTGTTTCAAGCAGGCATGAAGTATCCAGCTAGCCCTACTCATCCAAGGCTGAGCCTAACCCCAGGAGGTTTTCCAGCAGAGCAAGCTGTTTTGGGGAATGGGGGTTGGGGGCAAGGCCAAGAGCCAGTCACTGAATTTTAAGGGCTGCCTAGGAAAGGCCAGCAATTTGGGGGTTGTTTTTACCAAAAAAGGAAGTTTGTTTTATACAGATAAATGTAGCTAAATGATACTGTACTTAATAAAATATTAGTTTGAAGTGTTGTGCTTTATTTTACTTTTGATATTAAAGCCAACTTTTGCTAGGTGCTAAGGCCCATGCCTGTAATCCCAGTGACCAGGGAGGCTGAGGCAGGAGGATCACAAATTTTTAGGCCAGCCTCAGCAATTTATCAAGGCCCTATCTCAAAATGAAAAAAAGTACAGGGCTGGGGATGTAACTCAGTGGTAAAGTGCTCCTAGGTTCAAGCATCATTGCTGGAAAAGAAAGCACCAAGCTTTTGTCACAATTGGGGTGATGGCTGGAGAATATTAGGAAAGCTATAGCAAACTGATCCTTGTGCAGTGTTCAGGACAAGAAGGAATGAACGTGTTCCTGGTGTAGGAACTCAAGGGAGGACGGAGAGTGAGACCCATCTCTGCCTTAGCCTGGGGATAACCTCTTTTGAGTTGGAAAGGGAGGGCCTGGCATCAGTCTCCAAGGCCGCCCCTGGGCAGCAGATGCCAAAGCCCAGTCCTCCGGGTGTGGGAAAAGGGCTTTGGAGCTGGGCACAGCCTTTTTGGCTTTTGCTTCCGCTGCCGCTTAGGCGGAATCTGCTCGCAACCTGCGCGAGCACAGCACGAGGTCCGGTGCACTTCACCCTCCTTTGGCCCGAGCTAGGTACAGGGTGGACCGGTTCCTGAAACCGCCCGCTATTATGCCCGTGGGCACTAGAACAGGGGCCCAAAGCCTCGGTGCAGCAAGCGGGCCGGCGGTGGCAGGCGTGCGCCTGAGGACGCTCATCCATCGCTGCTGCCTGCGTCTAGGGTTGCTCAACCACTGAGCTACATCCCCAATCCTTGTTTTCGCTAAATTGATGTTTGACTTTGAACTTGGGGTCTTCCCTGCCTCAGCCTCCCAAGTCGCTAGGATTACAGGAGTGCGCCACCACGCCAGGCAACGCCAAAGTTTATAATGGCTTAAAACAACATACTAGAAACCCCAAACCCAAGGCGACCGTAGGATCTGCGGACCGAAGCCAGGCCGTACTTTCCGGGTTCCCGCCGGCGCGAGATGCGCCGCAGCCCGGACCAAGCCAATCAAAAGCCTGCTCCTTTGGTCGGGACCAATCATTGGAGCGCCCGCTCTGGCGGACCAATAGAAGGGCAAGTCGCACCGCCTATTCTGTGTGGCCACGGCGCGCGCGTCGAATCTCCCGCCAAGACCCTTCCGCCCGCGAAGGCGCGACCAATCAGCGCCCGAGCAGCCGCGGAGCCGGCCGTCTCGAAGCCAGAGGGGGGTATTCTGTTCCTCCGCCTCTTCTCAGCTAAGCCAGTGGCGTTGGCTCGCATTCTTGGGCGGTAGCCTCCGGCGGCGAGGTCCCACGTCTCCGCCCGGTCCTAGGGCCTGGGCCCAAGCCTTGTCCGCCCGCAAGGAACACGTAGCGGAGCGGGGATCCCCCGCCCGCGCGGACCTGGTGGTGTCTTCCGACCCCGCGCGCGCGCGGGAGCGCCGAGGGCGGGGCAGCGCGCACAAAAGGGCGGTTGGGGGCGGGGCGCGCGCAGAGCCTGTCCGCGCCGGCGCCGAGCACGCCGCTGCCGTCCCTTCCGCCATGGCTTGTCGGCCGCGAAGCCCGCCTGCCTACGGGAGCCGCCGCGACCGCGGCGCTAGGTGAGTGGACCCGTGGTGGGGTCTCGGGCCTGGCCGTGTGCGGCGCGGCGCGTCCCGGGCCTGGCTGGGTGTAGGCAGGGTCCCCGCCACTGACCGCGATCTCTGTCTCCGTAGCCCGTCGTCCCCCAAGAGATGGAGCCTCGGGCGGAAGCGCAGAGCGGACGGGAGGCGCAGGAAGCCCGAGGACGCGGAGGAGGGCCAGCACCCGGCTGATGACCGCAGACCCGCGAGGTGGGCCCTGCAGAGTGCATGCGACATGTTGCGGGGGCTGGTCTGTGTGTCCCGTTAGGCGGCGCCAGGTTAGGCAGGCGGGCGCTGGGTCCCTTGTCTCTGCTCCAGGCCCGGGAAGCATCCTCTCTGATAGGTGGCTGCAGAACCGGTTTCAGCCCGAGTTGATCACTTTGTGAACATCTGGTAAACCCTGAGACAGTGCTGGGAGCTACTTGAGGATATTCTTTAAAAATGATTTAAAAATGCTAAGTTATGTTATGCCGGAGTAATAGAGGTGTTACGTAAAAGCCAGGATGAAAACCAAAAGTTAAGCTCCAGGTAGCTCATCTTTTCCATCGCTGGTGCACCCAGGAGTCTTGCCATTTGATTGCCTGTTGGGTGTCTGCTTGGCCCAGCATTTTCTAGGTTAGGCACTTCTGGGAAGGTCAAGATGTGCACTAAGCAATGTCTCTTGGGACTTGGACAGCAAGTGGAACAAGATAGTCCAGAGGGACCAGGAGTACCCGAGGAGAATGAGCTGGTGATGGGCTGCTCAGGGAGAACTTCTTGAGGGACTCTTTGGTGACTGGGATGAAATGGGAAGTGATCTCTGTACCACATTTTATTCCTAGGCTTTCAGGTGGGCTTGAGTGCCTGAGAGCTGACTAGAGGACTAGGACAAGGCTGCTACCGAGCTGTATGAAAGGACATGGTGATTAGGCCAGATGGGGGTAGCAAGGTGGTGGGGAACGCTTGTTTAGTGTGGGCCTTTGAAGGCAGGACCTGGAGGACTTGTTGATGGTTTGGGGGCTAGAGGAAAGAGGAGTCAGGGTGACTTGAGCCTTCAGGCCTGAGTACCTGTGTTGACTATGGAGTCTTTTGCCCAGGATGAGCAGATCTCCTGTGGGGAGGGACTCAGGGATTAGGCTAGAGGAGGCACAGTGTGAGTCACCAGTACATACAGATAATGTTGGAAGACTTGGAAGAGGGGTGTGAGTAGGAGCCCTAACTAGTTCTAGTCTAGGTAGAAATGGGAGGCACCAAAGCCTTACTGAAATCAAGCTCTAAACCTTTCCCAGTTAAATCCTTACAATGTCTAGAATGCCTGATATCTGGGCTCAAACCCTCAAGCAGATAGGTCAGCTGCACAGCCTCATTCCACCAACATAAAAGGAATGCTTCTGTCCCTGGGCCTTTGCACTTGCTGTGTGTGCAGTAGCTGTATCTCCATGCTAGTCATGTTGGGGTAGGCAAGAAGTGGTCCCTTTGGGAAGAGGTTAGTTCAGTGTGTAAATTAGGCTTCGTTGTTTTCAGATGGGGTAAATTGGGCATCCAATCTGCCTTGTCAAAAAATGTGCTTTAGGGGCTGGGATTGTGGCTTAGTGGTAGAGTGCTTGCCTAGCACGGGCGGGACCCGGGTTCGATCTTCAGCACCACATAAAATTAAAGGCATCGTGTTGTGTCTGCCTATACCTAAATAAGTAAATAAATATATTTTTAAAATGCACTGTAGCATCACAAAAGGTTCCGAAATATGAGAGGTGGCATAAGATCGCTTGTGCATACTCTTTAAGCTATCGTTGTGGGGGATCTGGAGACCCAGACCTGGACCTCTTGCTATACCACTTGAGGGCTTTGCAGCCTATGGACAAGCTTCCCTATGCTTTATTCTGTATTTACAATACAGAGTATTTACAGCTATTGAACCAGATTAAATTGTACTTTATTACCTGGTTTGATTTCAGGTTTTCCTGACCATTTTTAAAATTTAACTTAAGGTTCTCAGGGGTGACTATGAGGGAAGAAAGTTACATAAATAAATTCTTGTTGTAGTTATGTTTTCCAAAACATGCCATTTGATTTGTGACTATAACACCTGAGGTTGTTTATTTGTTGAAATTAGTGTCTAGTCTAGTTTTGATACACCAACAGTAGTCAATAGAAAGTTGGAGAGGAAAAATAAAAGATATAAATTTATATCTAATATAAATAACAGACATGATGAAGGTTCTGGCTGCCAGAAGTTTTGGCATCAAGCCTTGATAGAATTGAACTCTTGGGTTAGGTTTGACTCAACTGTAAGTGTGCACTTTACTGCCCTAGTGCAGCAAAGGCGCCAAACAGTACACTTTATAATCCACAATGTAGTTGTGTGTATAATGGGTTCTGAATCGTGTGCCTGAAAGAAAAAAAGTAGCCACTCCACTTGATTTTTATGTGTGCCAGACACTACATAGCAGTAAGCATGTTATCTGAAATCTTTCTTATAAAACCATGACATAATGGTTTCTTGTTTTGTAGCTTTAAGAACAAACTACAGTAGGTGTCCTTCTCAGTACTCCCAGTGCCTTGTTGATTTTTCCTCTTCCCTCAGTCGACATGCCTCATTGTTTAGCCAGTGTTGGCTTAAGGTGGGTGTGCAGAAATCATCTAATGGAGCCCAGAAAGGCTTTAAGAGAATCACCCAAACTCGGTGACCTAGTCAGTTACAGAGTAGAGATGCTTTCGCATCTGATTCAGCCCATTCTGCCAGATGGCCTCTGAGTGTTTCCTGA
Organism: Callospermophilus lateralis; assembly: GCF_048772815.1. Classification (NCBI taxonomy): domain Eukaryota; kingdom Metazoa; phylum Chordata; class Mammalia; order Rodentia; family Sciuridae; genus Callospermophilus; species Callospermophilus lateralis. The sequence goes on along the minus strand of NC_135312.1, from coordinate 1,303,094 downwards.
CAGTGTGAAAGGGAACTGGAAGTGCTCCTGAGGTCAGATGGCCTTTCTGTTTTGTTGCAGTTTCACCACTCCTGAAGGCCCCAAGCCCCGTTCTCGGTGTTCAGACTGGGCCAATGCCGTTGAGGAAGATGAAATGAGGACCAGAGTTAACAAAGAAATTGCAAGGTACACATTTTGGACCACATTAAAATGTTTTTGTGGCTTTTGAATCTTACACTCATTTCAAGGTGTGCTTAGAGCAGTGGTTCTCAAAATTTGGTTCCCAGGGTGAGGCTGTGGCTCAGTGGTAGAGCATTTGCCTATCATGTGTGAGGCCCTGGGTTAGATTCTCAGAACCACATATAAATAAATAAAGTTCTGTCAACAACTTTATCAGCATCTCCCTGGAGCCTACCTTCCAGGGCCTTAGTGGCGACCCTTCCAAGCTGTGGGTGGTGTGATGAGGCAAGTGCTCCACCACTGAGTTGCACACTCAGCCCAGCTCCACAGCCACTGACTCTATCACCACCGTGCGCCACTCAGGTGAGGAGTTGTTCTCGATGGTGGCCTGGCTTGGTCTTCATGCAAGATGGTCCCCTTCCTTGCCTCATTGCATCCAGACGATAAATTCCTGGGTCACATTGTGGGTGTTTCTAGTCCCTCCTCTCCTTTTGCCCCTCACCATCCAATCCCAGCCTGGCTGGCTGAGTTGGTGTGGTTTGTTGCAGTATGTTGGATCAAGCAGGGGACAAGTAGGTGGGAGCAGATCTGTTAGCTGCCTCTGATGAGGATGCGTCTTGGGATTGGCTGCCTGTCCTCATCTGGCTGATGAAGCTGTCGAGGGTTGTCCTTTTGGCCTAGAGACTCTCTGTGTGATGTAGAGTGGTGTGCCTGAGAGCATTAGGACAGTTTTTTTAGACCTGGTTGCTCTAAAGTATGATCTTGACAGATAACCTTTGTTTTATAAGATGATGTAACTGAAGTTAGTTTTGCGTTTAAAAACAACAACAATGTGCTGAGCTTCCAGGGAGAAGGCTGCATTCCTGGTGGCTGTCAACTCTAGAAGCATTGCTAGTTTTTAGACCTTTAAAGAAGGTCTTTTTTTTTTTTCCTCCCCTCTCAGATATAAAAGAAAACTCCTCATAAATGACTTTGGAAGAGAGCGGAAATCATCATCAGGAAGGTACATGCTGTGTAAACATTTCTTTGTGGGGCTGGGGATGTGGCTCAAGCGGTAGGTAGCGCGCTTGCCTGGCATGCGTACGGCCCGGGTTCGATCCTCAGCACCACGTACAAAGATGTTGTGTCCGCCAAGAACTAAAAAAAAAATAAATGTTAAAAAATTCTCTCTCTCTCTCTCTCTCTCACTCTTTAAAAAAAAAAAAAAACAAAAACATTTCTTTGTAATTGAATTTTGCAGATTGTCCTGATAGCACTTATTGATTAGCCAGTTCTTTACTGATTTGAAATAGTTTCTGTTGTGTACTAAATCCCCAAATGTACAAAGGTTCTGGGCTGTTCTGGGATTAATATGGTTTGGAACCCAGAGGATGATGATGTTCTAGCACTTTCTTGGCATAGCTTACATGGTGATTTTTTTATGCCAGGCTTGTTCTTAATCTTCCATGTTTTCAGTTCTGATTCAAAAGAGTCAGCGTCTACAGTGCCAGCTGACGTGGAGACAGATGAAAGTGTCCTGATGCGAAGACAAAAGCAGATCAACTATGGAAAGAACACTATTGCCTACGATCGCTATATTAAAGAGGTCCCCAGGTAGTCTTGTCTCCTTGGCACTTCTTAAATCTGCCCCACCATGCCTTGCTGAGAATTGTCTGTCATTGACTCATAGGAGCTTGTGTGCAAATCAAGGAGAATAGATTGGTATCTGAAAAGCACCCAAAATAATAATAATGTCAGGTGGTATGCTCATGAGTTCTAGTAGTCTTGCAAATACAGTCATTAAAACATACAGTGGGGGTGGGAGTTTGCCACCGATCCTGAAGATGTAACCAGAGGAAATTGCCCGCCACTCAACCCTGCTTTCTCTCAGGCAGCATGTCCTTGCTTCTCTCTCCAGGTAGACACAAATGGATACAGGAAAGGCTTTTGAATTTTCATGAAGTATTTGGTAACATTAAGATTAACATTTACTTTTCTGGAATAGATTGCAAATAAGTAGTAAAATTCAAAGAAATTGTGCTTTTTTTATATGGCTGGCTCATTTTGTAGACTCACCTGATCTGTGTTTTGTCAGATAGTGCTGATCTCAGAGCCTGGCTAACCTAGTTATTGAGAAATATGAGAGGCTTGTGTTGAGGTGACCTTACTCCCCTGCAGACACCTTCGACAACCTGGCATTCACCCCAAGACCCCCAATAAATTTAAGAAGTATAGTCGACGTTCCTGGGACCAGCAGATCAAGCTCTGGAAGGTGGCTCTACACTTCTGGGATCCTCCAGCTGAAGAAGGCTGTGATTTGCAAGAAATGTATGTCTTTGTTGTGTTCTAGTTCCATTTCTCTGGCACAGTGACTGATGACAGGTGTTCTTAGAAGTTCTCAGAACAGAGTGATTCGCTCTCAGGGCTTGGCTTGGTGTCCCCTAGTCATGGGACTGTGGGGAGAATTTCAGGGAGGATTTTGTCTACTGGGTTGGATTTACCTTCTGGAGTTGGAAGAGAGTGTTCAGTAAATCTAGGACTCTGGTGGTTTTTTTCTATTCCCTTAAAAAGATGAACATCCTCAGAGTTGTTTGAGTCAGGCTGGGGATATTGCTCAGCAATTGAGCACTGGCCTAACATACATGGCCCTGGGTTCGATCTACAGTAATAACAACAATAAAAAAATCATTTATGAAGAGTTTTTTAAAAATATTTTTATTAGTTATTGTTGGACCTTTATATATATGTGGTGCGGAGAATCAAACCCAGTGCCTCACACATGCTAAGCAAGCGCTCTACCACTGAGCCCCAGCCCATGCAGAGGTCTTATTTTAATTAAGGAAAGTTTTTATCTTCACAAGTTGTGTTGTTTTGTTGCTGTGTAGGTACTAGGTGTTGAACCCAGGAGCACTCGACCACCAAGCCACATCCTGAGTCCCACCTCCCTTTTTTCTTTTTAAATTTTAAGGCAGGGTTTCCCAGGTAGCTAGGATTACAGGCATGTGCCAACACCTCCATCCTGTCCTGACTCTCAAAGCCTTGTTGGATTTCATTTCACAGACACCCTGTGGACCTTGGGGAAATGGAAACTGAATCCACAGAAAGCAGCTCTGAGTCCCAGACGAGCTCACAGGATAACTTTGTAAGTACTTTCTTTAGTTAGATCTTTCTGCCTGGATGTTTCAGATCATAAGATTGAATTCTGAGAGAGTGACCTAAAATTAGGCTTTTGAAGAGTTCCACCATTTCCATTTATAGTATAAGGCCTTTGCCCTCTGAATCTAGCATCTGTGTGAGCATTGTCACAAGTGTTGTAAGTGGTGTCCAGCTTGTGCTGGGGAACTACTGGCATAAAAATCAATGCTGAATGTTACTAGATGAGGGATTGCTTTGTCTCTGGAGTTTTGGTTTTGTGGTTTTTTTTTTTTTTTTTAATGGTACCAAGTGTTGAGAGCCTACAAGTGCCTCGTGGCGGCTCGGTTATTTTGTGCCCAGCCAGACTGCGGCAACCAAGGATTGAACTCAGGGGCACTTATCCACTGAGCCACATCCCTCGCCCTATTGTATTTTATTTAGAGACAGGGTCTCCTTGAGTTGCTTAGTGCCTCACCATTGCTGAGACTGGCTTTGAACTCATGATCCTCCTGCCTCAGCCTTCCAAGCCGCTGGGATTATAGGCATGCACCACTGTGTCTGGCTGCTACTTAGGTATTTAAAGTTAGGTTTTCTAGGGGGAAACCCTTTAAAGATAGTATATAGGTTGCCTCATCTCCAGTTCTGTGGATAATGAAGTGGAATTTTTTTTTTTTTTTTTTTTTTTTGTGTGTGTGTGTGTGTGTGTGTGTGTTTCTGAGTTTCAAACCCAGTGCCTTACACATGCTAGGCGAGTGCTCTACCTCTGAGCCACAACCCCAGCCCTGGGTTTTTTTTCAGACTTTCCTGCATAAGTACAATGTACAATGAAAAGATTCCTTTATTATTCTTATAAAGGAGACTACCCAATGTTTTCAAATGGAAATATTCAGAGTCTTTAGTTTAAAAAAAAATATATAGGTGAAAGGTTCAAACATACATACTTGAGCAATTGATGCTTTTGGGTTCCTGTACCATATTTGAACATATAAACCAAGGTCCAGAGTTGCCTTTTACTGTCTGCCTTCCTATGTCACCTGTTTGTACACCACACAGTCTGCTTGTGATTAGTAGGCGATACAGATGTTCAGTAGAGGAATAGCAAAATGTTTGCTTAAGGCGTATACCTTGTTAGACTTTGTCCACTTGCAAAATCCTAAAAATATTTTAAGATTTCTTTTGGCTTATAATTTCACAGGTATCAATCCATGTTAACCTGGCTTTGTTGCTTTGGGCCTAAGGAAAGGCAGAACATGGTGGAAAGACTTGGTAGAGGAAAACTGCTTAGCTCATGCCACCAGGAAAACAGGAAGAAGGGGGATGGGAAGAGGAAGGGCCCTGGAACCAGATACACCCTTCCAGGGGCATGTCCCCATGCGATTTATTTCCTCCAGTCAGGTGCCATCTCCCAACAGTGCCATCAAATTAAGAGCTGTCAGTGGGCTGATCTGTTGATATTAGAGCCTCATAATCCCACCTTTGAACATTGCTGCATTGGAGAAAAACCTACAACCTATGGGCCTAACCCTAACCCTGTCTTAGATCATGGTGGTGGTGTTTTTTTTTGTTTTTGTTTTTGTTTTTAACTGGATTGAACCCTGGGATGCCTTGCCACTGAACCATATCCCCTATTTTTAAGATAGGGTCTCACTAAGTTGCTGAGGCTGACCTTGAACTTGAAATCCTCCCATTTTGGCCTTCCAGGTTGCTGGGATTAAGGCTTGTGCCACCATGCCCAGCTTAACTTTCCCTTTTCAGTTAAATTTTTGAGGAAAAAATTTAATTGAAAGGTCATACCCTCACAGGTCAGTTAGGTGATGTCTTGTGTCACAGCAGCTCCTGTTAGGTGAGGCAGCCATGGCTGAGAGGTGTGAGATGTTCCTTGGGGCAGGGGTGGGTGGATAGTTAGTGGGCAGGAATTTGAAGCTTCCAACTAAAATAAGGCTTATTGTTGTGCATTGGAATCGCTCAGCAAGCCTGCCTCTCTGAGGGACAGATGTGACCTGTGCTTGTGTCTTTTAGGATGCGTATTCTGGCACACCCACCAAGGTCAGACACGTGGACTGCCAAGTGGAAGACGAATTTGATTTGGAAGCTTGCTTAACTGAGCCCTTGAAAGACTTCTCTGCTATGAGTTGACTGCCACCTGGTGGCCACTGGGAGAAGCAGGTGCCATTTCTGGCCAGCCAGAGGTCCGCCAAACATGTAGGCCTGTGATGTGCACTGGTAGCTGGGTGGTGTCTGTCAGTAGTTCATGGTCTTAGGATGAGTTGTTGTTCTTGCCTTACTTTCTTAGAAACATTAATTTTGTGTATAGTGAGTGTTTTGCATGTTTTAACTTGTAAATGGTGCTGAATCCAAGGAATATTGATTGCGAAGCAGTCTTGAGCAAACTTGGGTGCATGGTGTTTCCACTCTCAAGTTGGAAAGGCCAGTGCAAGTGAACTAGTTTCCCACAGCCTCCTTAGACTTTTAGTTGCCGCTTGTCAGGTGGGCTGGTTGTAAACTTTACCATGTGTTCAAAGGACCAATATAGGGTGGTTTTCTTTGCAGGTACTTGACAAAGTATATTCAGTGTGAGACATACGATGATTTTGTGAAAATGTGTTTTCTGGCCTTTTATCAATAAGTCCAATAGTTTTTTTCCCTCCCATTCAGAGCTCTGAACAAAGATGTTAAATTAATGGGTTTTATGTAAGTTAAAGTCTTTGATTGGGTACTTGTAAATAGCACTAGGTAGGTCTTAACTGATGAGACAGTTAAGGCAACAGAGCGACTTAGAGTGTTTTTTACAATCAGTTAATTGACAGTGTAAAATTACTGTAAATGATAATGTGTACAGATATTCAATTGTAAACTTGTTAAACTGTTGTGTTTTCATTGCTTTTGTATGGAATGATGTTGCAAAAATAAAAAGGAAAAAACTGTTTTAACGGATCTATGACGTTGCTGGATGGGCTCACTGCCTTGATGAATTTTGTGTAGGGGATCAGAGTGAGCCTCTTGGCATCCCTGGGCTTCTGCTGAGGTGCACAGGGAGAGCAGCCCAGGTTCTGAGAGAACTGAGCCCAGTGCCAATGAGAGTGCTGGCCCGAGCCCCTGCCTGCCCCACTGGTGAGGGGCCTTGATAGTCCTGGCTCTGGCATGGGAGCCTGCCCTGATGGGGAGGAAGCTACAAAGGCTACATTCAGGGTCAGGTTAGGGGATAAAAATATGGGGGTGGTGGTGCTTGTGAGGATGCATTTGAGTGACTTGTCACCCCTTGGGGAGCAGCAAGTGTGGAGCCCTGAGGTGAGAGCGAAGTGTAGACTGCAGTAAAGTTCCAAATGGAGAGGATGGGAGGGCAGACTGCCATCTCAGGTGGTGGAATCAGAGACACCAACCTCCACCTGCTCCTGATAAAGCTCTCCAGGCTGCTTGCTGACCACTTCCTGGCTTCTGCTGCCCATGTGAGAACGTGGGCATTGATAAGCTAAAGGACTGTTGAACACACAGTGTGGGCTTCCACCTCTCCTGATGGCAAAGAAGGTGAAGTTAAGTAAGTGGCTTCCAAGCAAACATCAGGTGCAGAGAGCGGCCAGAGGTGGCTGTGCTGACGCTGAGGGCAGGGCTGCTGACTGCTTGAGAGTCTCAGACACTAGGGCTGCTGAGCTCATGAGCTAGTCCTGCAGAAGCCTAGGACCCAGAGGCTTCATCTGGAAGGGGGATGGATGTAGCCTTGAATGCCAATAAGATTCACAGGTCTCAAAGCTTCTGGAAGAGGTAGAGGACTGGAAGGGACAGGCAATGGGAAATGGGAAAAGACCTTTGGACCCTCCAGATCCTCTGGCAGGAAGCCACCTGAGAAAACCCCAGCTGCATTCACAAATATCCCTTGATGGGAAAGAAGGTGCTTCTGACAGTGGGCCCAGGATCCAGAGGGCAGAGCCAGGAGCCTGGAGGACTGCCCTGTCCAAGCCTAGCCAGGTGGTTGCTTGTGTGCCCTGCTGGCTGGATTGTGCAATTACCATGGACTGGGGACCCCAGAGCATATGTCCCCCTCTGTGTTGTGTGTGTGTGGTGGGGCAGGAAGAGGTACTCATCCTGGGGTGCTGTACTTAGAAGCACATCCAGGAGCCTTGCCACACTGAGCAGCTTCCAATACCATGCCCTGTACTGGGCTGTTGCTGTGATCAAGTGGAACTCTGAGGCCTCAGTGGGGTTGGTGTGTATATCCTCCATTTGGAGGAATTTAGCTGATTTGTGGCTGGGGTGGGCTGTGGTGGTCTCAGCCCAGGGCAAGGCAGCTGGGGTGATGAGGAGGCCAGAGTCGGGGAGGACGGCTTGGGCTTTGTTTAGGGGTTGGGCAGCTGGGTTCCCTGGTGCACAGGGGAGAGTCCCCAGCTCCTAGCTTTTGCTGCACATTTAAATTCTTGGAAGGCTGTTGAGCACCAAGGAAATCAATCTTGAACCTCAGCCCTTGCTTTACTGTGTGAACATAATCTAGTATTTTCTGTATGAGTGTTACAAATAACCAACAGGCGAAGATCAAGTCGTCTTTATTCTTGACTCTTGTACATCGAACCAAGGAGTGTCGGAATTAAATTAAGTGAGTTCAGCATGATTAATTCTTCACATCCTAGGCTGATTGCTATCTCATCCCATTCACCAGTCATTTTCCCGTCTCTGTGTGTAGACGGGGTCAGCTTATCAGGGCTGTCATCCCATGTCCCCTGACTTGCTTTCTCCTTATGTATTGTGCAGCTGTTCATTTCTGGCTGCTCTCAGGATCCTGTCTCAGCAATTCTTCCCTTTGGTAGGAAGATGTCCATCAAGTCTCCCAGGTGAGTCACTTGTCTGAGTTAGCCACCAGGGGCCTTCTGAACCCTGGTGGATAGCTCTTCTGATGAGCTGATGGGTTTTAGGATCTTTGGTTCCCCAGCACGGGCAATTTGGAAGGTCTGCTGGGCTGGGTGTATCAAGTGCTGTGCAGACTGGTACTTGGCCTGTTGGCTTTGAACCTGGCTTGGCAGATAAACATGATTTTATGTTTAAGAATTTGAAGCTGAGTGCACACGCATAATCTCAGTGGCTCTGGAGGCTGAGGAAGGAGGTTTGCAAGCCAACCTCAGCAACTTAGTGAGGCTCTAAGCAACTCAGCAAGACCATCTCTAAATAAAATATAAAACAGGACTGGGGATGTAACTCAGTGGTTAAGTGCCCCTGGGTTTTATCCCTGGTTCCAAAAAATAAAAATAGGTAAATAAAATTATAGCTCAGTGGTAGAGCAGCCCTGGGTTCAATCCCTAGTAAAGTCAAGTCCCACTCAGGGACTAAGGAGCAGGGTCCTGAGCCTACATGCAGTGTGAGTGCCCAAAGGAACCCCAGAAGACAGAAGTAGACTGCCCAGCCATTAGAAGGACAGCAGCCTTGGTAGAGCAACAGGCAGCAGAGGGCAACTCAAGGAAACAACAGGATGGAGGTGGCTGCTAGAAGTGAATGAGCAGAGGAATGAACAGAAAGACGGGGCTGTGGATGTGGCTGAGCAGTGGAGCACCTGCCCAGCAAGTGCAAGGCCCTGGGTTCCCCCTGCTGGGAGGGTGTCGGGGGTGGGAAAGGGAGAAAAGCAGGGTGGAGCAGGACGGGGACAGGGACGGGGAGGGGGAAGAGGCATGCACTAGAAAGAGCTGCCCAGTGGCAGGCCATGGGATGTCCACACAGATGGTTCTGAGGAAACCACTCAAGTGGCCCTGCAGCTGCCAACTGAGCCCAGCAAGGCCGCAGGCACTAGAGCAATGGCTCTGCACACCAGCAGGAGCCTGCGCATGTGGAAACAAGTTGACTTTTGCAGTGCTTTCCAGGCTGGAGTCCTTGGCCGCATCCCACAAAGCACCTGTGGGATTCGATGCTTGTGGCTGCATAGCGCCTGGGCTGGGTGCCACTCAGTGCACAGCGCCTGCCTGTGCCGCAGCCAACCTGCAAGCCCCCCGAGGGCGTGGGCTGTGCTCCAGACTGCGCCAGGCTGCTGGGGGTGCAGCGGGGCCCTAGGAGATGAGCCAAATAGGGAGGGCCCAGTGGTCAGAGGGGTGTCCTTCTCACCCCTGTGGGTGGACATGGCTAAGTGTGTCCCCCAGGGTGGCACTGTGGGGAGGCCATGGGCCCTCAGTAGGTGGGGCCAGGTGGGAGGTCCTTTTCTGGGGACATGCCCTCGGCCTCCCGAGTTGCTGGGATTACAGGTGGGTGCCACTGTGCCTGACTCTGGCTTCTTTTTCTTTCTTATTTTTGTGAAAAAGGAAAAAGATGGGTTTATTGCTTTGCTGGCAAAGGTTTCTGGTTGGGTGCTCACACTGGGCTCTTTCCACTTGGGTTGGCGGCTCGTTTTGTGTTGGATGGTGCTGGCCTTGCTCACCCCCACAAGATCCAGCGTGGGCTGTGGCCTTCCTGTGCATCCTCAGAAGCAGGGAGTGGGCTGGTTGGTTGGGGCACTGATGGATCTCCTGGACAGGTGCTGTACTAGTGTTCCCCACAAGGTGGGCAGCGCACCTGCGGGGATGCTAGGAGGCTCTGCCAGCTGTTCACTGTCAGTAGCTCTGTGCTGCCTTCAGCAGTATCCCCACCCACCAGCCTGTGTCAGGGCTTTCAAGAGAGATCGCCCTGGCCCCTCCCTCTGGAGAGAGGGACTGTTGAAGGAGTTGGCTGACGTTGACTGTGAAGGCTTCAGGTCCGAGATGTGCCAGGTCTGCCACAGGCTGTAGGCCTGGGGAGGTATCGCCCGCGTCCATGGGCGATGGAATCGAGATCACTCTGTGTGATTTGGGCCAGCAGCAAAAAGACCACACAGACACGGAAGTAATTTTTTCACAAAGCCCGGCGGAAGGGGGGGGGTGGTGGACAGCTCTGCGACCTCCGGGGTCCTCTTCCACGCTGGAAGGCAAGAGAGCAAGTGCCCCCGGAATCACTTTATTTATAGGGAAAAGACAAAGGATTTTCAATAGAATATTCTACACCAAAGAAAGCAGGGGGTAAGCTTTCAGGGTGCTGCCCAGCCCCACTGGGTAACGCTCAAGCCCAGGGCTGAAGCAAATTCTTTGTCGAGCCAAGGTGAAGGCCACTTGCTTCAAAAAGCTTGTGGCGTGCAATGCCAGGCCAACACCCCCTTTAGTCAAGGCTGAGAGGAGTGCTTAGCTCATGGGCAGGGTGGCCTCCCACAGGGAACAGGCTGGTGTTACCCTGGAGTCTGAAAGCCACGTGCCTCCAGATTTCCCTCTTCATGGGGGATATCAGCCCCCCTGACCTATATAAAAGTCCTTCAGTTGATTGGGCGAGGCCCATCTGCATTGTGCTTTCAGCAGTCTACTGTGATTAATGCTGATCTCATGTGAAACACATCTTCACAGCAACACCCAGACATGCTGACTGAACATGTGTTCTGAGGTCAGATGGACGTGGAGTGAATCCTCACAGCACTTGTGATGCTTCTGGTCTGAACCAGCCATTGCTATTGTACTACTGTCATGGTGTTCCCTGTGTGGTGACTTGTTGGGTGTTGCCCTAAGGAGGGCTTTTCTTCTTGCCTGTTTGTCAACTTGGCTTAGATTCCTGGATTTTTAGTTTTTTTTTTTTTGGTACTGAGGATTGAGCCCAGGGGTGCTTAACCACTGAACCACATCCCCAGCTTTTTTTTTTTAATATTTTGAGACAGAGTCTCACTGAGTTGCTAAGTGCCTTGCTAAGTTTCTGGGGCTGGTTTTAAGCTCGAAATCCTTGTGCCTCAGCCTCCAAAGCTGCTGGGATTATACGTGTGTGCCATTGCGCCTGGCAGATTCCTGGATTTTTATTTCATTCAGTGGACCATGAGTAGTTATTATCATCATTTTCTTCTTCTTCTTCTTTTTTTTTTTTTTTGGTACTGGGGATTGAACCTAGGGGCGCGTTACCATTGAGCCACATCCACAGCCCTTTTTATTTTTTGTTTTGAGACAGGGTCTCACTAAGCTCTTAGGGTCTAAGTTGCTGAGATTGGCCTTGACTTGGTGATCCTCCCGCCTCTACCTCCTGAGCTGCTAGGATTATAGGCGCATGTGTGCTATGGCATCCAACTTGTTTTCCCCCTTTTTCTTTTTCTTTTTTTTTGGTACTGGGAATTGAACTCAGGGGTGTTTAACCACTGAGCCACATCCCCAGCCTTTTTTTATGTTCTATTTAGAGACAACCTATCAGGTTCCCTCTTGTCCTGTGGGAACTCTGCCTCTTCTCACTTGAATAAATCATACCCTATGCTAAAACAAAACAAAACAAAAGAACAAAAAACAAAGGAATAAAAAGGGTTGAGGATGTAGCTCAGTGGTAAAGGGATCCTGGGTTCTATCTCCAGTATCACCAAAAAAAAAAAAAAAAGAAATCCTTCCTTCCTACTTCCACTTAGATAAGGATATTCTCCCATGTTTTTCCTGAGGTCTTGCTTTGATTCCTCTGGGGCTGTTTTTGTATAAGGCAAGAGGTGGTGATGTGACATTCTCTACCTGGAGAGAGCCAGGGCTGCAGTGCTGACTTGGCAGGCCTGGACTGGGTTCAGTCCCAGCACCACACTAAAACAAAAACAAACATGGAAGGGAATCAGTGGCACTCTGGACCAGCCCCAACCCACACTTGCCCTGGCCAGCAGGGCCCCTTCTGCAGGTCAGGTGACCCCAGAGAAGCAGCTTGATCCTGGATTCTGCCCTGCTTGCTTTTGGCCATTTGTTCTTTCTACTGATTGCTGGCATCAGCTTGGCAAGTGACACTGAAAGCTCTGTGTTTACAGGTTATTTGGAGAGAAAACCCGCCATCTCTGCGTTCTCTCTGTCACTGTGACAAAACATCCACTAAGCTAAGTCAACATAAGGAGAGGTTCTTCCTGGCCCGTGGGTTTGTGGCCCTGTAGCATGGTGTGGTGGAAGCATGGGGGTCCCAATGTCCTCTTCAAGGGCATGCTCCCAGTGTCCTACTTCCTCCAACTGGGCCCTACTCCTAAAGGTTCCACCACCGGCTCCTAGTCGTGCCCCAAGCTGGGGACCAAGTCCTCAGTACACGGGTCTTTGGGGGAGGTTAAGATCCAGACCACAGCTATCCACAAACACAGCTCAGCTGCCTCCTTCAGACCCTTCAAGAGAAATGTCTTATTTTACCTCATCTCACTCACCCGGACCTGAGGTTGAAAATGGCACTTTCTAAAAGATGCCGCTTTGTGTCCCGATTGTTGTTTCCTGGTCTTGTCCCGCACCCTGGTTGTCTATTACAAACCCTGATCTGTTTTTTTGGTGTTTGAATGTGGAAAATCCTTCTGACTGTAAACACTGGCGTTGACCTCTTCCTTTCCAGCCCTTCTAACTTCTTAACACTGAAAAGAGTGGACGTGGCGGGCGCCCGGCGGACCCCGCGCTCTGGACCCGGCCGGGCTGAGAGGCTGCAGGAGGAGCCTGGCACCCAGAGTGCGGCGCGGCTTCCCCCGGGCCCAGGCGGAACCGGCCCCTCCGTGTCGCCTGCGCCGCGTCCTCCTCGGCACCGCACGCGTGCCTATGGACAGCGCAGTTCCCGTAGCAGATCCCGAGAGGGCGAGTGACTTCCCCAGAACCACAGGTCAAAGCCAGGCCTGGGAGGCCTCAGCTGGGATCCGTCGGCCACGCCTCGCGCAGGCCAGGCGCGGCCCTGCAGGCCCACCGCCGCAGGTCGCCGCCGCCGGCCTTCGCCGGCTGCATCAGCTAGGGACGACGCGACCCAGTGAGCGCCGGCGCACAGGGCGGGCCGCGGCCGGGGGCGGGGCCGGGGCGTGACCAATGCCGGCGCGCCCCGCGCTCCCGGGGGCCGGGGGCGGGGCGGGCGCTGAGGTCCCGCCCACGCGGCGCCGGCTTTGGCGTCGCCCCGCCCGTCAGTGCGGCCAAGAGGACGGAGCGGCGGCGGCGCGCGGCAGGCGGCGGGTGACGGCCTCGGCGGCGGCGGCGGCGGCCAATGAGGGCGGCCGGAGGGGGCGGGGCGTCGCCGCGGTTTTGTTCCGCCGCGGCTAGGGCGCGTCGAGCCCATGTGAGGAGCGCGGCCTGCGCGGCCGGCGCCCGCCGCCCCACCTCGGCCGCTGCCCGCCGCCCGCCGCGCAGGTACCAAGCCGGCCGCCCGCTCGCGCCGACCCCGTGCCCTCGCCGCCGCTCACCGGGACCCGCGTGTACCCGGCACCCTACCGGTGTGCGCCCGGGACCCCCTCCCACCAGCCCAGGCCCCCGCGCGCCTGGGACCTTTGTGAGCCCTCGGAGCCCCGCGCGCCCCGGGGTCCCCAGCACCCCAACACTCCTCGTGCACCCGGCGACCTCCTCCCACCCGCGCAGGCCCCCACGCTTTCGGACCCTTCCCCCGCCGGCTTTCGCTCCTCTCGCCTCGGGACCCTGTGCACCCTCGGATCCCCGGGGTCCCCAGTACTTTAAAACTCCCCGACACCCGGCGACCCCTTCCGACCAGTCTAGGCGCGACCCGGGACCCTCGGATCCCTCCTGTCGCCCCAGGCACCCATGCGCACTGCAAGGGGCGCGCTCCACTTGTTGAATCAACTTTGCTGTCGCCTTGCAGAGCTGGGTGGGCCACTGCCTTTTCTGGGGCCCACGTGTTTGTCGGTCCCGTAACCCAGGAGAAGGAGGGCATTTGAGGAGATAACACGGCACATTAAGGAAGCCCCAAAGGTGGACCCAGACGAGGTGGGGACCATCCCCAGCGACCTGCACAAGGTGACTCAGGTGGAATCCGGAGCCGCTTTTCCTGTGTAGGCTGCGGCCCCAGTAAGTGGCTTTAGGATTTCTCTGAGTGGAGAAGGGAGCACTAAGTGAGATGGCGTCTCCTGACTGACTCTGCAGCATGCATTTATTTCATTTTGCCTGATCTGAGTACAGTCACAAATCTGAGGTTTCATCACTCCATCTGTGTGACATTGACTCTTCTCTGTACTGGGGATTGAACCCAGGGTGCTTCACCACTGAGCGACACCCCAGACCTTTTTATTGTTTATTTTGAGACAGGGTATCACTCAGTTGCTGTGGCTGGCCTCAAACTTATGATCCTCCTGCCTCAGCCTCAGGCTTGTGCTCAGTTGACTTTTTTTTTTTGGTAGATGGACACAATACTTTTATTTCGTTGTTTGTTCATTTTACATGGTGTTGAGGATAAACCCAGTGCCTCACACCTACCATCATTGTATCACTGAGCCACAACCCCAGCCAGCCCCTCAACTGACTCTTGACTTTTGTATTTCATAGCAGGGTACCTCTTTGAATCTAAGCTTCCCTTGTAACTTTATGTTAATTTTTTTCCCTCTCTCTTTTTTTTTTTCCCCGTGCTTCTGGGGTAGAAACCCAAGGCATTTCACTTACAACAAGTGCTCCACCAGTGAGCCTCACCCCAATCCCCATATTTATTTATTTAACTCAAACTAGATTCATGGCTTAATTGAATTTATGATGGGCTCTCAGCTCTGAGAAAGTCTTTAGCTGGGGCTGCTTTGACTTCAGGACCTGCTGCTGCTGCACACCATTCAGGAGCATTGCTGGTGCAGATTGCTGTGCTGTCCTTTCACAGTCACCTTGTCCCCAAGGAAAATCAGTCCAAGAGGGAAAGTCTGGCCTCTTGCTCTGAAGGTAGAAGGCCAGGGAACAGTTTTATTTTGATTTGAAACTATTACTTCAAAATCCAAATGGAAATTGTTCAGAAATAGTGGCTTTTCCTGAAATTGGGTTAGCCAGTCCAGGAGTTCTTAGTGGTAATTCTTTCAGACAGTCCTCCTCCCCTAGCTCTGAAGCCTTGTCCCTCTCCCGATTCCTCGGTGTATGCTGGGCACAGGTGATCTCCATCCCTTTCTATTGCTTGATCCATGGTTCCTCTCTCTGTCCTGTGAACTTGGAGCTTGTATCTGGGGTTTCTAGCACAGTTGTGGTTCCACTCTGAGGACCAGATGCCATGGTGGGGGGCTGCTTTGCATGCGCAAGGCCCAGGTTTCATTTGAACACTGCAAAAAACAAAAAAAAAGCAGAAACTTCCTTTGTAACCGTTCTGCCACTTTGTATGAATCCTAGTTTTTTGACTTACGTTAGATTTGGGGGCCACAGAAAGAGCAGTTTTTGTTGCTGCTCAAAGTATGTGAGATGAAATGCCAAGGCAGTCATTGTTTTAAAGTAGATGCACCGGTAGCTTTCTGGTTGTGGAGATGCTTGCTCATATCACTGGGTGCATAGGGAACAGTAGTATGAGGACGTTCCTTTTTGAGAAAATATGATTTAACTGGTAGAGAGAAGAACCAGGAAAACCCTTGGGTACTTTTCACTGGTGTACTAGAAATCCTGAAAATATTTTTTTTTTAAAGCAAATTAAGGGGGTGCTGGGGCTGTGGCTCAGCAGTAGTGCACTTTCCTGGCATGTGTGAGGCACTGGGTTTGATTCTCAGTACTGTGTATAAATAAGTAAAATAAAGGTCTGTCAGCAACTAAAAAATATATATTAAAAGGCAAATAAAAAATTTTTATGTAAACCTTTTTAGCATTTTCTGCAATGATATTTACCAAAGGAAAATTGGATAAAAATTTTCTAAGCATTTGCTGTAAGCATAGGTCATAGTTTAAACCTCGTCTTTGGCACTTGGGTGCTTTCAAACATTAGTTAATTTGATTCCTTGAGGTCTCATGGGTTGTCCTTTTTTTGGGTCCTAGGGGTTGAACCCAGGGGCACTTACCTACTGAGCCACATCCTCAGCCCTTTTTATTTTTTATTTTGGGTCAGGGTCTTGGGAAGTTGCTGTGGCTGGCCTTGAAATTAGGATCCTGCTGCCTCTACCTTCATGCCACTGGGATTCCAGGTGTGTGCTAGGCAAGCTCTTCTTAATTTCAGTTCCAGGAAACTTAGGGTCAGAAAGGAGAAGTCATTACTCAAGGAGTCCAGGGTGTACCGGCCAGCTGGGGCCACCTGCTCTCCCACCCATCTTTCTAGAGCTTGCTTGTGCCCCTTTCTCAGTGAAGCGCCTGGGAGCTGTTTCCTTCTGTGTGATGTGCAGTGTGTGAGGACCAGCAGAGACGAGGACTCCATTCAAGTGTCTTCTTTTGTTGTGTCTCAAAGGTGGCACTTCAAGCTTGGTTTCTGTACATTTAAAAAAATATGCTTTATTTCTCAGAGCAGCAGCTTTAGGTTCACAGCAAAATTGAATCAGAGGGCAAGGGAGTTCCCATCTACCCCTTCTCCTACCCTACACAGCCAGCGTCCCACCAGAGTGGCATATTGGTTCCGCTTGAGAAGCTACCGTAGTACATCGTTAGCCGAGTCCAGAGCCAACACTGGGGTCCACTCTTGGTGTTACTGTTTTGTGGGCTTGACAAGTGTGTGATAAGTAGTGTCACTACAGAAGACCCCCTGTGCCATGCCTGTTCATTCCTCGCTCTGCCACCTTGGTGGCACTGTCTTAGCTCGAGTCCCAACGCAGGGCCTTTTCAGATTGGCTGCGCTGCTTTCACTGGGATGTGTTTCAGTTTCTTACACGGCTCCTTGTGTCTCCTGGTAGCTCATTTCTTCTCAGCCTTGCAGGCACCCCTTGTCCAGATGTGCCAGTTTATTTATCCACTGGAGTTCTGAAGGGCACCTTGGATGTGTCCAGGTTTGGTGATGGGAATGAAACTGCTGTAGGCACCTGGGCAAGATTGTTGTGGACAGAAGTTTCTGCTTCCTTTGATTAAATGCCAAAGGAACATGACTGCTAGTTGTGGAATGAAGAGTGTTGAAGCTGCCAAATGGTCATACACAGTGGCTGTGCCATCTCTCATCCCATCAGCAGTGAAAAAGAGTGCTGTTGTTCCCCGT
Source organism: Callospermophilus lateralis (assembly GCF_048772815.1). NCBI lineage: Eukaryota > Metazoa > Chordata > Mammalia > Rodentia > Sciuridae > Callospermophilus > Callospermophilus lateralis. Next base: position 1,285,991 of record NC_135312.1, on the reverse strand, counting down.
CCTCCTCAGGATTTGGTGTCCAAGTTCTGGATTTTGGCCATTCTAATAGGTGTGCAGTGGTACCTCAGGGTTGTGTGGTTTTTCTTTTTTTCCCTTTATACTGGGGATTGAACCAGGGGTGCTCTATCACTGAGCTAACCCCCTCGCCTTTCTATTTTTCACTTTGAGACAGGGCCTGGCTAAGTTGCTGGGGCTGGCTTTGAACTTGTGTTCCTACTGCCTCAGCCTCCTGAGCTGCTGGAATTACAGGCATGCGCCACCGTGCCTGGCTATTTATTTTTGATTGGTACTGTCTATACATACATAAAGGTGAAACTACTTGTGGTATATTTATACATGCATATGGCATGATTTTGTTAAATTCGTTCCACATTTTCTTGCCTTTCCCGTCCCTTCTCCCTCCATCTCCTACTCCTATGATCCTTCCCCTGTCTTTATGATAGTTCATTCCCCATTTCCTTTCCCTTATTTTGCTCCAGCTTCCACTGATGAGAGAAACAGACTCTTATGTCCACTCAAAAGTCCTGTGCTGAAAGCTACTCCATGATGCAATGGTATTTGGAGGTGGAGTCCGTGGGAGGTTCTTAGATTTTGAGGGCAGATCTCTCTGGAATGGGATTAGTGTCCTTAGAAAAGAGATTATGGTTCTCCCTTGCCCTTGTATCATGTGTGGACACATGGTCACCTGTGAACCAGAAAGTAGGCCCTCACTAATCACCAAACCTGCCGGAAGGGTGAGTAACGCATCTCTGCTGTTGACAAGCCATGCAGTCTTTGGCATCTGGTATGGTGACTTCGTGGGTAAGAAGTTTGGGACTGTACTAGAATGTGTATGTCCAGTTGGGAGAAGATGGTGCTTTGAGTGTTGAGCCTTTCCTCTGCACAGACGAGGGCTCTTCCATGTATTTAGGGTTTGATTTCTTTTTTCAGTTTTGTGGTTTCCTTGGTATAGAGCTTGTACATATTTTGTTAGATTTGTTCCTTAGTCATTTATTTGGGTGCAAATGTAAATGGTGGTGTGTTTTTAATTTCAGATTCCACTTGTTCATTGTTGGTGTAGAGGAACGTGGTGACGCGTGTGTGCTGACTGCTGCAGTCTTATCTCGACGGCTCAGTGTTCCAGAGGTAGTCGTCAGGCCCTTCAGATCTGCTGCAGAACGATTCTTCCTCCGTCTCCTGCTGAGAACAGCATAGTTCTGTTTCTTGCTCCCCAGGCTGTGGACCTTTCGTCCCTTCCTCTCCCACTGTATCAGCTGGGCTCTGGAGGGTGCTCTTGAGAAGCAGCAGTGAGGGGCATCCTTGCCTCATTCCTGGTTTTAGTGGGGGAGCTTCGCGTTTCTTGCTAATGCATGTGCTGCTGTCGGTTTTTATAGATGGTCTTCATCAAGTTGAGAAAGTTCTCTTTTTAGTCCATTTTTGTTAGAATACCTGGCACTGGGTGTGTTTTAGAGAAGCAAGCTTCTCTGCTCTCCTACCATGACATCCAACATTGAAGCTTTCTCTGGCCTCTGGAGGTGGGAGCTTACTCCCTACCAGCAAGTGAGCCATCAGTCTGCAGAAGAAGCAGCAGGGTCAGGTCAGCTCTGACACCACCTGACTGGAGACACATCAGGTCCCCAGACTACACCCATTTTGCTCCAGCTGCAGTTCTGGGCCTCTGGAACTTCGGACTGACCAGCTGTAAATTGACCTTCCCACAGCCCCCTCCTCTGGTTTGATTAACCAGAACTCAGGAGCACCATACTCACATTTGCCAGTTTAATGAGCCACATCCCCAGCCCTATTTTGTATTTTATTTAAAGCGGTCTCACGAGTTGCTTAGCGCCTCGATGTTGCTGAGGCTGGCTTTGAACTTGGGATACTCCTGCCTCAGTCTCCTGAGCTGTTGGGATTACAGGTGTGCACCACCGCATCCGCCTCTGAGTTTTTATCATGAATGGCTGCTGGTGGATTTTGTCAGATGCTTTCTCCAGTGTCTACTGATGTGATGACATGAGTTTTCTATGTTAGTCTGTTGATTTGTTGGGTTACACAACTGACTCTCATTCTCATGCACTTTTTGCTCCGTAATAAAAATATTTATTTTTTGTGGTACCTACGATGGAACCCAGGGCCTTGCACATGTTAGGCAGGTGCTCTACAACTAAGCTACATGCCCAGCCCTTCCCTAAGATCCTACTTCCAAACAAATAGTTGTGGGTTTTACTGTTAGCAAGATATTGAGAGAATTGGGTGTGGTGGCAGACACCTGTGATCCCAGTGGCTCAGGAGGCTGAGGCAGGAGGATCATGAATTCAAAGCTAGCCTTAGCAACTTAGTGAGGCCCTAAGCAATTTAGTGAGACCCTGTCTCAAAAGGCCTTGGGATGTGGCTCACTGGTTAGACGCTTCTGGATTCAATCCCTGGCACCCAAAACCAAGAGATTGATTGGTTAGAACAGGTGCATTTTATTCCCTTTCTCATTTTGTTCTGTCCTGTTTTGAAAGGGCTTTCCAGAAAGACTTCCGAGTTCTTGTGCAGCTTATTAGTAGTACCAGCTGTGTGGCATCAGAACAAGAATGTGTCCCGGGCTTCCCAGGACCCAGAGCATGGCATCTGCATACGCTCTCTTCAAAGAAGAGACAGCTCTGAGCTGATCAGCAGCCACCAAACAGCAACAGTTGATGATTTCAGTGGCCGTGGGAGGTTCACTTGCTTGGCCGTGCTGAGAGAGGGACACCACTGCTACCTTCTCCCCAGTCCTGGTGCCAGTGTGGTGACTAATCAGTCTAGCGGTGAGGTGGCATTTGGCCCCTTTCTCTGGAGTAAGCGTCACTGTTTTAGTTACCTGGCAGCATAATAAATTGCCTCCCAAACTGGTGGCTTGGGACCGTAACAGTCACTTATTATCGCATGTGGTTCTTGGATCTGAGGTTCTGGAGCAGCTCCTCGGGGCAGCCCTTGCTCAGGGTCTCACCCTGGTAGGTCAGGGGGAGCCTCCCTGGCAGGACCCTTGCTGCCGGGTCTGGTGTCTGCCGGGAACCAGCTGCATTTCTCCTGGCCTAGCGCCTCCTGGGCTCGTGCTGCCCGTGTTAGTCCAGTTAGTGAGATCCTTGCTGAGCTCTCTGAGTGCCAGGGGTCGTGCCCGTGGGCTCCTCTGCCTGAGGCAGCCATGTGGCTCTCCTCAGCGTCAGTGACGAGTAGGATGACAAACGTTGGTGGAAGTCCAGCCTGGAAACAGGACTGAGGTGACCAGTGCAGGACCAGAAGGAACGGCAGATGGCACCAGGAGAGAGCAGGCTGCAAGGTGGACCATTCCGAGGGGCCTTGGAGGTTCAGCGGGCCTGGTGGAGGCCTGTGCCACACAGAGCTGGGAGCTGGAGCTGAGGGTAGGCCTTGCGGGCAGGTCAGCGGCACAGCAAAGGGGGTGAGGCCTGGAGGAGAGGCCAGCGGTCTGGAGAGGACGTCCAGGAGCAGTCCAGAGACAGCACTGGAGAGGGTTGAGGCATGGTTAGCAGCCAGCACGCCTGAGATCTGCAAGGTTGTTCTGTTTTCCACACTGGGGAGAGAAGACCCTGAGAGCTAGAAGGTGTTGGAGGGGTGGGCTTCCTGCCTCTGTGGGAAGAGAGCAGAGTCATGGGCTTCATGGGCACCTCTTCCCAGGAAGCTGCAAGATACAGGGCCAGGTCAGAGGTAGGAGGACACTGCCCTATGGTCTAAGCCCAAGGCTACAGGGTCCTCATGTCTTTTATTCTTTCTTTCTTGGTCCTGATGTCTTTTATTCCTTCTTTCTTTCTTTAATATTTTAGTTGTAGATGGGCGTTAAGACCTTTATTTATTTTTACCTGGTGCCAAGGATCAAACCCAGTGCCTCGTACGTGCTAGGCAAGTGCTGCACACTGAGCTACCGCCCCAGCCCTCTTGATGTCTTTTATTCAACCAAACTTGTTCCTAGGAGCTTTATAATTCTGTTGGGGAGTTTGGGGAAATAATTTGTATTAGGCAGAAACTTTGCATATGAGAAAAGGAGGGCTGGGCGCAGTGGTGCTCGCCTGTAATCCTAGAGGCTCAGGAGACTGAGGCAGGAGGATTGCAAAAGTTCAAAGCCAGCATCAGCAAAAGTGAGGCGCTAAGCAACTCAGTGAGACCCTGTCTCTAAATAAAATACAAAATTGGGCTGGGGATGTGGCTCAGTGGTCCAGTGCCCCTGAGTTCAATCTCCAGATTCCCCTCACCCCCCACCACATAAAGGAGGGAATTTTTAATTAGGGGACAGCCTGCTGGGCAGCTGACTGAGCATGCTCTGCATGGGGGTAACATGGAAGATGACTCACTGAGCCCCTGGGAGCTGTGGTGGAGGAGCTGGTGTAGGCCGTGTCCGTGGTCAAGGTGAGTCGGTCAGTGTCAGTCACTGGTTGTCCCAGGGAGGGGGAGGAAGTGGGGCAAGAAGGAAGCACACCTCTGAGGGGCTGAGAGCACCCTCTGGGGTGTCTGCTGTGAGGAGAGGATATGGACTTGGATGGTATCTCACCCAAGTCCACATGAAGTCCTCATCCACGGGACCTCAGAATGTGACCTTATATGGAAGCAGGGTGGTGACCCATGTTATCAGTGAGGTCATGCTGGAGTGGAGTGGCCCTAATCCCAAAGAACTGGTGGACACAGATGGGATGCATGGTGGGGGTGGGAGTGAGGCTGCTATTAGGGAGAGGCCCTTGAACATGCCCCAGGGCCACTGGAGGGCCATTAGAGCTGTGCATTTTGTGGGGCTTGTTTAGGACAGCCACAGGATACTGACTCATGGCTTGGCCAGTGCTCTGACTCCATCTAGTAGACCTGAATGAAGATTAAAAAAAAAAAAGAACCCACTTTGGTGCTGATGTGGAGGGTGGGTCCCCAGGAAGTGAGTGCAGAGCCCAGCAGGAGTTCTGTCTCTGTCTAGGTAGAGGGTGAGCATCTGGGTCGGTGCCGAGTTGGGGGCTCTTCTCATTGCCCCTGTGGAGCCCCTGCCCCGCCTTGTGATGCTTGGGCAGAGGATGGGGGCTGTGCAGCCACAATGTAGGGTGACGGAAGAAGGAGGGTAGGGATGGCCAAGGGCTTGGGGCCAGGGCCAGGGTTTTGTCCTCTGTCCTGGAGACCTGGGAGGGTGGGTCTGGGGGCAGAACGTGGGAGCCCTCTTTCACTGGCGTTGGTGCAGGACCTGAGGACCAGCTTGGCCCAGCATTCTCCAGGGTAGAGTGGGAAAGAGTGGCTGGGAAGGGGCAGGGCCAAGGGGTCAGCTGACACTGGCTCCTGTGCAAGGAGGGCAGAGCTGTTGGGAGCTGGCTTGGTGACAGTTGGAGTGGGAATGGGCTCCAGTGGACATTGGCCCCTGGAAGGGGCAGACCATGGGGCCCACTGTCCCTCCTAAGGTGTCTGGCTTGTGTCCTTTCCCAGTTCCTTCCAGAGCACTGTCCTTGGCCATGTCCCACCCTCCTGTGGGCAGGGCTGGTCAGTTCTGTCACCTGAGCCAGGTATCCCACTTTGCCACCGCTGCTGTACATCCACCTCTGCATCTGGGGGATCTTCTTGCCAGGGCCAGCCTCTGTCTCCCTCTTGGGGCCGCTGGCTCAGCTTTCAGTCTCCACTTCATGTCTTCTTCTGAGGGGATTCTTAGGTTGCCCATAACAGGCTGCTGCTTGCCTCTGATGGAGGCCAGTGGCCCTCCTCTCTGCCACCTTTTCCCTGGTGGAGGCCAGTGCCCTCCTCTCTGTCACGTCTTCTCTGATGGAGGCCAGTGGCCCTCCTCTCTGCCACCTCTTCCCTGGTGGAGGCCAGTGCCCTCCTCTCTGCCACCTCTTCTCTGATGGAGGCCAGTGGCCCTCCTCTCTGCCACCTCTTCCCTGGTGGAGACCAGTGCCCTCCTCTCTGCCACCTCTTTCCTGGTTGGTTTCCTCCTTACTGCCATTTCATTGTTTTGTGCTTCTCTGACCTTTCCTGCCTAGACTTGTGCTTCCTCTGATCCTGACCAGCTTCATCCCAGAACCCCACCTAGGCTCCTGTGGAGGGGCGGAGCCTACCTGGAGGATGGGCATGCTGTAGCCTAGTGGCTGTGTCCTGGCATCACGGTCAGTTTCTTAGAGGGCAGACGGCCTGGCACTGTGGGTTGAATAGTGCCTCCCAGCTGTATTCAAGTCCTGACACCTCCCCTACATCTCTGAATGTGACCCTACTTTGAAGTTGGGTCTTTGCAGATGTGACTCAGATAGGTTAAGAGGAGGCCTCACTGGATTAGGATCGTCCAGTCCTCTGAAGCTGCAGAGCCTTGGGAGAAGCTGCTCACCTGGCAGGTGAGGACCTATGGAGAGGCAGAGAGGCTGATGCTGCCAAGAAGCTCAAGGCTCCCTCTGAGCCACTGGACCCGGAACTGCAGGGCCCAGCTGTTCCTCTGTACCTCCAAGGAGGGCTCTTTGACTCTGGCTTGTGGAAGCCCCTCAGTATGGTGCTTTGTGGTAGCAGCCCTGGAAACACCCAGTCTTCTCCTCAGTTGGCATCTTCGTGCTGTGCTGGGGTCTGGGCACTGACAGCCCCTGCTGGGCTTCCAGGTGGGAAGGGTGTGCGGGAGCTGCTTTCTCCTCTGCTGGCAGGGTCCCTCACCACGGCCCTCCCCCATTCTGCCCTGCCGAGCTCAAAGTGTGGACAGGATGCAGTTCCACCAGCGTTAGATGTCCTTGTTGAGGGGTGTGGAGACCTTCCGCAGGTCCACATCTGCCACTGCTACAGGGCAGAGACTGACGTCCATAAGGAAAGTGATGCTGAGGGGTGCAGGACTGCCGTCCAGCAGGGCCGAGTCAGTCTCCCAGTTCCCAGTCTCCTCCTCAGTTGGCGTCTTCCTGCTGTGCTGGGAGGCCTCAGCAATGGTCGGCGTTGTGTTGGGTGCCCTCCTGGCCTTATTGGCCTTGCTCTGGCCTCCATGACACTTCTGATGGTGCTGGCCAATTGTTTTGCAGTTTGCCCCCTGGGTGTGTCTGATTAGACTGAGGTTCTGGATCTTCAGTAGGAGCCCTGCTGTGGGCCGTGTCCTCCCCAGGGTCCCCTCAGAAGGCACAGTGTCCATGTGTCCTGCCTCTTGTTGTGGTCATTTGATCCTATGGCTTAGGAGGTCCCCTGTGGGTTATTTTCCTTTGTAACTAATGAATGTCTGGTGGGGAGATGGTTGCACACAGTGTGAGTTCAGATCCTCTCACACCGTGCCTGTGGAGTTTAGCACTCAGCTGGTGATGGTCCCTTTCTTTCTGTTTTGCAGTGCTGGCATGGAACCGGGCCGTGCACATGCCCAGCGGGCAGGCTACCCCTGAGCTGCACTCCAGCCCTCCACTGATGGCTCTTGCCTGAAACCCGTGTTGGTCTGTGTGTCAGAGGGTGAGTTTATGGGTTTTCAGACTTTTGGTCTGAAACAGACCCACTCCTGTCCCATCTGCCAGCTGCCCCCAAACCTGCATCACCCCAGCTTCACCTGCTCCTCCAGTGCTCCAGGACCATGGAGTCTGTTGCTTCCTGTCTCCTTGAACTGGGAACCCAGGGTCTCCACATGGTAGACAGGGGCTCTACCACTGAGCTACATCTCCAGCCCTTCTTATTTTTATTTTGAGACAGGATCTCACTGAGTTGCCCAGGCTGGCCTTGAATTTGGGATCCTCCTGTCTCAGTCTCCTGAGTTTCTGAGATTACAGGCGTAGCTACCACACCTGGTTGTGGCTGTTTTTAAAATAACTACTCATTATGTTATGATTTTTTTTCAAGTTGAATTGTGCTACTGTGGCCTTTTGGGGGTTGACGTGTGTGTTTTTGTCTACCCGGGAGGTTTCAGCAGGAGGAGATGGTTTCAGCAGATGGTGGCACCTGGGCTGAGGGAAAGGGATGTTGGGATTGGTACAATTAAGGAGTGTCCTGCTTGTCACCCATCTAGCTGAGGGTGGACCCTGCAAAGCCCTGTCCTACGAGGGTATGACTCAGAAGTTGGGGCTGAGGTGAGCTCTTGTGCAGTGAGGCTGGGCAGCCAGACCAGTGCTGGTCCCACAGCAAGCCTGGCGCTGATTCAACCTCCTTGTTTGAAAAACACAGACCCGCTGGACCTGTCTTGGCTCACATTCCCTGGTGTAGGCCAGAGCTCTGCCCAGGTCGGCAGGGGCATCAGTGCCAGGCAAACCAGGTGCTGAAGGAACAGGGGTGTGATCCCAAAGCAGACGAGCTATACGGGAACAGCGTTCCAGCTGCTTGGGTACCCCCACCTGGAGTAGCCCCTGTGTGTGGGGAGGACTCAGTCCTGTCTGGGCCAGGCCTCCTGGTCCCCAGGTCAGGCCTGTGGCACCTGCTGGGTCTCAGGTGCAGTGTTGATGGTTACACTTGGCCCTGCTTCCTGTTTATGGAGGGCCCTGACTGCCCCATCCAGGCAGATGCCAGCTTTGGGCCTCATTTTCAAAGTCACGCAGAGGAAGTGTTGGTGGATTCTGTTTAGAGGGTGTGTTTCCTAAGCATGGGAAGTGAGTGCTAAGTCTTGGCAGCGTCTTAGAGGTACGGGGGTTCTCCTGGGCTTTCCTGGTCTCTCCGCGCATGGCTGAGGTCGGGTGTTCCTGCTCTCCAGTGTGGCCCTGCTTACTGTGGCAGTGGCACCACACTGTGGGCCAGCTGGCCGCACCTGCTGAGTTGGGGTGGACACTCACCTTGGGCAAGCTGGCTGGCTGGAAGTGGGGCTAGCGCTCACAGGTGCTCCAGTGTGTTGCTGCCCTGTCCTGTCCTGTGGCGCTTGGGGACGTGTGCTCTGGAGGCCTGTGGGGTCCAGTGCTGTTCAGCTTCCAAGGCCTCTTTTGTTCTCTTTGTCCTTTCAGAGGGTGCTGTCACCGGGTTTGCCACTTTGCTTCCCGCCATCTGTGTGGCCTCTTGCTTCCTTGGCTGATGGTCCCTAGTGGCAGCTCCCACTCACCACTGGGCCCAGAGCAGTCTAAAGCTTTGTGTGAGTGGCATCCTGGGGGCACGCTGGACCTCTTGCTGGATGGGGATATCTTACCCTGTGGGGGAGCTGGCCACCCCAGGGCCAGAGAGCTCAGGACTTGCAAACCCCCTTCTTTTAGGACTGGTGTGCCACCCTGTTCTCCCCAGAGGGACCCACGCTTCAGGGGCCAGGGCTGGGGAGGCAGACCTGGTGTGGAACCCTGCTGGCCACCTGGAGGCCTGGCTCCCACTGCTGCCGTCCTTCCTTCCTTCCTTGGAGCATGTTGGGTGGCCTTTCCTGCAGCTGTAGGAAAGGGTTTCAGTGGGGCTGGTGCTGTGTGTGCCTCTGACCCTTCATTCTTCCCCAGAAGAGCCTGTTCCTGGAGGTTCCAGGTGGTTTTGAAGGCGGGAAGGTGTTTGTCGGGCGGGATGTTAGGAGTGTACGAGAGAAACCTCAGCACCGTGGTTCCACTCTGGTCACGTGGCCGTTTCTCTTTGCAGGCACAGCTCTGAAGAGCCTGGGGAGATGGGCCGTTGTGTCTGCGAAGCAGAGACATAACCTGAGGTTCAGCACGACCCAGCTGTGGCCTGGGCCTACCAAGGTCCGATGTCTCAGAACTGCAGCACTCCGTGGTGGGCGGAGGGAGGGCACTGACCATGGTCACGCTCATCACCGAGAAGCTGCAGAACCAGAGCCTGGATGACCTTACCCACAAGGCCTGTGAAGCTGGCCCGGTGAGTTGGCTCCAGCACCAAGGGCAGAGTGCTGCCCATATGTGGTGTCCCAGAGTGGCTGCACTGGGACGTGGAGGCCTCCCAGGCCGAGAGCTAAGGGACCTGGTGGGCTGGGCAGCAGAGGCACCATGTGCATCCAGGCCCAGGCCTGTTGGCGTTGTCGGGGCCTGTGCACGTCTGTGTCCAGGTGATCAGCACATGTGGCCTGGTCAGGTGCTCTGAGGGAACCTCTCGATTTCATCACCGTGGGTTTTGTCTGGTCTGAACCTGGTGTAGGCAGAGTAGTTTTCCACCTATGAGGTAAGTGGACTTTGTATGTTACCCTGAGGACACCCACTGCCCTGCTTAGATTGAGCATCCAGCCTGGAGTTGGCTCTGTGCAGGTGGCCTGCCTGGGGGGGATCTCCATTCTGTCACCCCATCCTGGCTGGGCCCGTGCTTGGCAGACCCTGTGTGTTGTCCCTCTCTGGGTGGACGTGGGCTGGCCCACTGTGGCTGGTCCCCTGTGGCGGGGGCCTGGCCTGCGGGCGTCGTGGGAGCGTTCCTTGTGTGCTGGAGGAGTTTCCCAAGGACCCGCCAGGTGCTCCCACAGCAGCTGCCATGTCCCGTCTTGGGAGAACTGTCGCTGTCAGGGAGAGCACAGCCGCCCTCGTGGATGTGGGTGGCGCCTCGCTGTGGGGCTTCTCGTCCTCTGAGCTGGGTCCCCTGGTGGTCATGCTGTTCCTCTGTTGGCTGTCACTCAAGCATATCCTCTTGGGTTCCGGGTACTGGCCCTTGCTGGCAGTCGTGGAGCTTCATCTGCCCAGGGTGCTGACTTTGCCCTCACTTGAGGGCATCGCTGAAGACACGGTGTTTTTTGTTTGGTTTGGTTCTGGAGATTGAACATAGGGTGCTGTACCCTTGCGCCAGACCCCAGCCCTTTTTATTTTGAACCGGGGCCTCACTAAGTTGCTGAGGCTGGCCTTGAACCTTCCATCCTCCTGCCTTAGCCTCTTGAGGTGCTGGGTTGACAGGTGTGTTCCACCACACCTGGCAAAAACTTATTCTTTAAAAGCCAAGTCTTTTGAGAAATTTGTATATTTTATTGTACAGCAAATTCAACTTAGACACTAAAAGTCTCACTGTAAAAAAAAAAACAAAAACTAAAAACTCAAAAACCAAATATTTGTTACAGAAATAGTTGATGGTGGTATTTAGATTTCATAAAACTTACACTTGAAAAAGAAGGTTCACGCACCCAGGCTGCCTAAACATACTCAGAGCTAGGTGTGTTGGTGCACCTCTGTGATCCCAGCACCTCGGGAGGCTGAGGGTGGGTGGCTGCAGGTTCAAGCCCAGCCTCAGCAACCTAGAAAAACCTTCTCTGAAATTAAAAATGACCGGGGATGTAGCTGGGAGTTCCTTGAGTTTAATTCCCAGTACCCCTCACTGCAAAAGTGGCTCAGTTGGTAGGGTGCCCTGTGTTCAATCCTTGGCATTGCAGAAAAAAAACACAAGTTTTCTCGTAACAGAAGTGGATATAAGTTTTAAAACTAAAATTTAAAATAATCTGAATGCAGTTAGAAGTCCCAGACATCAGCGCCCATGCCACTTGTCCAGCCCAGCCCACCCCGAGCACCTCCCTGTGCTGGATGCTTAGGACCCCACATCCCTGGCCTTGGCCTGGGTGTGGTGCACTTCAGAGGCCTCGCCCAGTCCCGGAGGCTCTGGCAGGGAGGGCAGTGTGTGTGTCGTGACAGAGGACTGCAGGGCTGATCCATCCCGTCAGACCGAGTCCTCCCTAGATGCAGTGAGGTGGGCTCCTCCATCGCTCCTCTCTGTTGAGTCTCCTGGGGCTACACCCCTTGTCCCCAAGGCCTCCTTTTACCCAGGACTCAGGCTCACCCTTTTCTTTCTTTTTAAAATTTTTTTTTTTTTTTTTAGTTGTGTGCAGACACAGTATTTTTATTGTATTTATCTTTATGTGCTAGGCAGGTGCTCTACCCCTGAGCCCCAGCCCCAGCCCCACCCATTCCTTCTGCTCTGCTTCTGTCTTTGGGGAATGGAGGCTAGTCCTGCTGTGCAGAGAGGCCTAGGGAAAAGATGGACTACTCCAGCCTCCCCTGCCCTTCTCTTGCCCAGGTAGGCCAGTAAGTGCCTTGGGGTTGCCCATGTCTCTTCTCCTGCCATACCACCTCCCCTGTGCGTCCCCCTTCCCTGGGGCCTTCCAGCATCCCTGCTTGCTCTTGGTCAGCAGTGATTCTCGAATGGCACCACGCAGCGTGTAGCCTCTGGCTTGGCTTTCCTTCTGTGCAGCTCTATGAGAGTTGGCCTGTAGTCACTGCCTCTCTGGTTTGCCCCCTTGTGCAGTGGGGGAGCTTCATGGCAGGAGTGAGTCTGGACTGGACGCTGCCTTCTGGAGGCTTCTTCAGCACGTGGTCCTGACCGGCTCCCGGGGCACTTAGCAGGGTGTTCCTTGCCCTCTGGGGAGATTTGGGTTTTGATTCCTTCCCTTGCCTGTGGCTTCAGGCCAGAGGAGGCGCTGACCATTGAAGGCCCACAGATGACAAGTGACCATAGGAGTGATGACTGGTGACACTGGGGGTTGTGGCGGGGCTTCACTGACTGCTGGAGCAGTGCTGGGGGCTGGGGGCATGATGGGGTCTGAGCACTGAAAGGTGGAAAGGGTCCTTCTGTTGCTGTGGCAGAAAGGGGGGCCATGAGGGCCCTAAGGGCCAGGGAGAGAAAAGAGTGGACAGTGCTTGTGTTTGGGTGTCCAGAGGCCTGGAGATAGCAGCAGGTACTGAATTCCACGTGTGGAAGTCACTCAGTGAGCTGGGTGCCTTCCCATACCTGTACCTGTTCCCATGCTGGGCTGGGGTGTAAGTGCTCACCTGTGGGTGGCAGATGTTGGGCAGGGGCAAGGGTGAGTTGTCCAGTGTGTTTAAAGAAATGTTGGTGCCTCTGAGGGTGGCCAGAGTGGTCGGGGGCTGCCAGGGCGATGGCCTCTGGCTGGGACTGGAGGTGGTGGGTGGTGGGCTGTGTGCAGGTCTCGGGGAGATCCTTGCTGGCTGACAAACTGGTGGTAGTAGGAAACTGTGGACTCGGGTCAGGGTAGCTGCCCTGGGGCAGTGGGAGGGGAGGGCTTGGAGGCCAGATGGAAGCAGAGAATGCAGCTGGCCTGGGTCACCATTCAGACTGGAATAGAGTAGCTGTGGCTGGCTATGGTTGGTGCTGGGGAGGGACATGGGGCTCTGGGAAGTCCCATCATGCCACTGGCCTGGGTGGATGTGGAGGTTACCAGTTCAGCTCACATCCCATGCAGCCTGTATGTGTGGGGACCTGCTGGAAGCGTGTGCTGCCCCGCATGTGTGTTGGTCACTTGGGAGGTGCAGGCCTGTGGTCCTCAGCCATAGTGGCAGCCATTCGAGCTGGCTGAGGGAGCCCTGTCTTGCAAGTCTGTGGATTGGGGGCCACTTCCTTATACACTGGGGATGCAGAACTGGGAAGGTGAGCTCTTTGTGTTGTCCTGTACTCACTGTGGGGGAGTGCTGGGCTGGGGGTAAGGGCCACTGGCCATGAGGCACTACCAGCCACAGACGAGGTTGCAGCTATGTGGAAGGGGCTGGGAGAGTGAGCCCCCGGCCTGGGCGGTACCACAGCTGTGCTGGTTTGCACCAGGGCCTGGGAGCCTTCAGGTGTGCGCTGTCAGTGTCAGGTGGTCTGCAGAACTGTTGCTTCTCTGCTTCTGAACCTGAAGGTCACTAGTGCCTGTGCCCATGCCAGCCCCCACAGCTGTGCATGTGAGCAGCTGCTATCCATGGGTGTCTTTTTCTTGGGTTCAGAACCAACCATTAGTGCCTTTTCTGTGCAGCAGCCATGCTGTCCCTGCTACATCATGGGGTGCAGTGACGGAAAAGGCCATGTGGCATTTGCCATGGCATCTTCGTGCTGGCCCCTAGAGCTGCCTCCCTGAGGGAGTGGGAGGCCCTGCACCCTCTGTAGCCTGGCTCTGGGGCTCCTTGCAGAAGAGGAAGCCGCAATGATTGGAGCACAGACACAGCCCAAGCTGCCAGAGGAGAGGCAGCCAGTGCTTCACGCTCAGTGACAGGAGGTGTGTCTGAGGCTCAGAGTGAAACTGCCCATTCATCTAGCTCAGGTTGGCAGGTTCTTGGTGCTGGGGATTGAATCCTGGGTGCTCTGTCACTGAGCTATGCCCCAGCCTTTTATATTGTTTAAAATTTTGAGACAGGGCCTTGCTAAGTTGCTGAAGCTGGTCTCAAACCTGTGATCAGGCTCCTGCCTTAGCTTCCTGAGCTGCTGGAATTACAGGTGTACGCCACCACACCTGGCTTAAAAAAACTTTCAATAATGCTGGATGTGGTGGTGCACGCCTGTAATCCTAGCTCCTCACAGGCTGAAGTAGGAGGATAGAAAGTTCGAGGCCAGCCTCAGCAACTTAGCAGGATCCTCTCTCAAAATAAAAAAAATAAAAAAGGGCTGGGGTGTAGCTCAGCGGAGGAGCACTTACCTTACATACATGGGCCCTGGGTTCCACCCCAGCACTGGACTCACATACACACGCTCACAGAGTCTCTTAGAAGTGTGTTTGGAAGCCAGTGCTTTTCATTTTAATCACCCTTACCCCTAAAATAAAGTGTTAGGGAAAAGTAGGATTTATTGCAGTGATGAATGCATTAGAATATTTCTTTTTTCTTTTTTTTTCCTTTTTGGTACAGGGGATTGAACTCAGGGGCACTTAACCACTGAGTCACCTCCTTAGCCCTTCTTTACATTTTATTTAGAGATTAGGGTCTTCCTAAGTTGCTTTAGGGCCTGGCTAAGTTGCTGAGGCTGGCTTTGAACTTGAGACCCTCCTTCCTCAGCCTCCTGAGCCACTGGGATTACAGGTGTGCACTACCATGCATGCCAGCTAGGAGAATTTCTTTTTTCTGAATTTTCATATGTAAGTCTCAGTGCTGAAACTTCTCTCTTATCACTTTTAGTATTCTGCTGAGAAACTGAACAAAAGTGGCCATTTGTTCCCTTTGGAGGTCAGTGGTAAGTGTCTCAGAAGCCTTGACAGGGAGTAGGGTGGGACCCAGGGGAGTCTTAGGAGCTGAGAGACTGGGCTTCAGAGCGAGGCCTAGGGGATCCTCTATGTCCTCTGTGTGGGCCGGGAAGGTCGCTGGCTGCTGTCTTCCCTGCTGGGCCTGTGAGGATGGGCCAGGGTCAGGTCTGTGAGGATGGGCCAGGGTCAGGGCTCAGCGAGGGCTCTGCCTTCTCTGCTGGCAGCAATGTGGGTGGGGGTCAGGGGACTGTCTGGCCCTTCCTGGGAGGTACCAGGCTGCCCCATGGCATCCTTTGGCCCCTAGAGAAGGAGCAAGTGAGTCAGATGTTGCTGTGGCTGTCACTGCGATCTGCCCTGGTGTGCACTGTGTAGCTGTGTTGTTGGGGACGGCCATGCAGGGGCGTGCCTGCGTCTTCCTAGGTCGCCCTTCAGCCAAGGAGGTGACCTCTGAGCTTGGGGGCTGTTTCTAAGAAGTGGCTCTGTGGGGTCCCAGCCTGTGAGGCTGGCAGGGACAGAGGGAGACAGCTCGGTGACGCAGGCGTGCACAGAGCTGGGCTTGACCCCAGGGGTGCTGTGAGGGCCTCCTGAGACCAGGTGGTCTCCTCAGAGTGAGTTAGCCCCACAGCTGGCCTTTAGGGAGGGAGACTGTCCCAGAGCCCGTGGTCAGCACAGGTGGGCCAGCCTTGCCCGAGTGGCTGGTGGCTTCTGCTCTAACACGTACTCACCTTGTGTCACCTTTTGTCCCTCTGCTGTGGCTGCATCCCTCAGAGCAGAACTGGGCCAGGCTCTTGGCCTGTGTCTGGATTGCTGGGGACCCCAGCCCCTGCTCACCGTCTCTCCTCCGCCCTTTGTGTCTCCTCAGTGGACGAGAGCCCCTGGAAGGCTTTTCACACAGGACGACCTGCTGGAAGCCAGGTGGCCGCAGGGCCTGTGTGCCCCTTCCTGCCAGGCCCCTGTGGTGTGGCGCACACTGAGGGTCTTCAGTGGAGGCTGGAGTCTCCCTGCTCTTGCACAGGCCTGGGAGTGGGCAGTGCTCTGAACCTCTGTGAGAACACAGGGCCACCCGCAGCACCACCCACCAAGCGACACTGCCGATCTCTATCCGAGCCCGAGGAGCTGGCACGCTGCCGGTCCCCATGGCGCCCTGGTGGCTCCAAGGTCTGGACGCCAGTCTCCAAGAGGCGGTGCAACAGCGGCGGGAGTGCCACGCTGCAGCGTTGCGGCCCCGGCAGCTCTGCCCTGCAGCGGAGCCCGGGCGCAGGCCTGCCCAAGAGCCCCACATCGCCTGCCGGCCCCATCTCGCCTCTGGTGCCCCGGCCAGCTTCAGCCAGTAGCGGCTTCGTGGACAGCAGTGAAGGCAGCTCTGGCTCGGGCCTGCCCTGGCGTCCCACAGGGCCCTGCCCGCTCTCCTCAAGGCGCCGCCTGTCCCTCTCACAGGAGCACCTCGCAGAGGCGGGGACCCGCTTGCCTTCAGCCAGCAGCACCCCCACATCCACACCCGAGCTGGGCCGGCGCCATGGCCTGCTGCGGTGCCGCTCACAGCCATGCGTGCTCAGCGGGAGGAGGAGCCGGCGCAAACGGAGGCGTGAGGAGGATGCCAGGTGGACGCGCCCGTCCTTGGACTTACTAAAAATGACACGGGTGAGCTTCACCTTGAGTCCTGGGTGCTCAGGAAACCTAGGCCCTGATGGGGTGTGCCCCGGGGGTTCTGCAAGGGGCAAGGAGCCTTGTGCAAGGCTCAGTGCACCTCATTCTGAGTCGGTGTGCTGTGTGGGATGACCTGGGCAGGGAGCATAGCCCCCATGGAGTGGAGTCCAGCTGTGAGTGATGGTGGCCCTGTCTCTGCTTCAGAGCACCTGTAGTCACACTGGGGCAGAGCCTGCACACTGGCCCTGGGGACAGAGGAAGCCGGGAGGAGTGCATGTGCGTCTCCAGCCCAGTGGGCTGTCTGCTGGGGAGGGACCCTGCTGCATCTTCAAGGGTGGCAATCACCCGGGAAGTGAGCCCGGGAGCCCAGCAGAGCTTGGGGAACTGCTCCAAACCCTGGGCCCCTTGGCCCATGGGAGTCAGTGGGAGATGGGGCCACTGGCCTGACTGTAGGTGACTCAGTCTAGTAGTAGCTGGCAGGTAGCACCCACATGTGACCCTGATGTCCTTACCATCTCTTGGGAAAGTCCTTTTTTTTTAAACATTTTTTGTAGTTGTAGATAGACAGAATGACTTTATTTTATTTATTTATTTTTTCGAGGTGCTGAGGATCGAATGCAGTGCCTCACACATGCTAGGCTAGCGCTCTGTTATTGAGCCATAGTTCCAGCCCTGGGAAAGTCCATTTAGAGGGAGCCATTTTTGTGTTGTGATCTGGAAGAAAACCTGGCGCAGCCTGGAGATCCTTACAGTGGGTGCCAGCACCCTGGCCTTTGGCGATGCCCACAGCCGTTGCCTGTGGTGCAGTCCAGAAGGGGAGGACTGAGAGGGGCCTTTGGTGTGTGCTGGGAGGCATGTCCGTCTCCCTGCCTCTGGTGGAAGGAGGCTAGACCTGGATGGAGCTGCGGGCCCTGCTTACAGCTGGTTGGCTCTGTGGGGTCCTGGGGCTGCACAAGGCGGAAGGTGGGGTGGCAGGGTGTGTCTGCCTCCTCATTAAGTGACCCGTGGCCCTGGCTGTTCACTGACTGCCCACTGCCCAGCCCATCCCAGGGCCTCAGGCCATTGGCCCCTGCTGCTGTGGGGCCTTGCTGTGGGTGAAGTCTGGGCCCTGCACGTGGTGGGCAGTTGTTGGGCAGTGCCCAGGCTGTTCTGGAAGCAGCTGCTGGAGTGCAGTCTGCCGAGTCCTGAGCACAGTCAGGATAGTGGCCTCAGGCTCTCGGCCAACTGGCTGGTATCCCGTGTGGGACGCCATGGGGCCCTGCCATGTGCCTGCTCTGGACCAGGCCCACTTGACCGGCCGGTTCTCTGCAAGGCTCTTCCTGGTGGTGATGGGGGTCAGACCCAGACTCACTTTGCAGAGAGCCTGGTGGGGCGCCTGTGGACAGCCGGAGGAGCTCCAGGCCCACAGCACTGTCCTCCACCAGCCAGCGTGCCCGTGGGCATGGCCTGTGGGTAGAAGGAGGACGGCAGAGGAGGGGCTGCCAGTGGGGAGCCATTGGCTGGGTGCCTTCAGGGTGGACCTAGCTCACGCCAGGGACATGTTGATGGCCAGGTGACAGTCATGTTCTGGAGATACCATAGACACTCCGCACCCATTGGGAGAGAGAGAAGGCGGGCATGACCAAGGGTGGTGCTGGGTCAGAGTGTCCATAGATGTGGGACAGTGGGGTGCCCCACAGGGCAGGGCTTGGCCAGAGGCAAGGCTGGCTGGCCAGGTGCCTCAGGTGTGAGGGTGGGGCTGTGCTCTGCACACCTCGCTGTGGCTTTCATGCTCTGGAAAGCTGAGAGATTTTGGTTCTTTAGACACCACCGACCCTGGTGTCTGTGGCAGCTGCTTATTTATTAGCCTTGCTTATTGGTGTGGAAACTCCACATCTCTGCTCATCAGGGATGTGTCCCCAAGTGCTGTGTGTGACAGAGATCAAATGCACTTTCTCAGCCAGTGTAGATGCAGTGGGCAGTGAGCAAAGTGGTAGGAGGTGCAGGTGGGATTTCTGTGTAGTGCAAAATGGTCAGCTTCCATTCTCTGAATCTTACTGACCGTCTTTCCCAATTACAATAAAAATTGGCATCTCAAATTATTAAAAAACATAATAGTAGACTTTTGTGTTCCCACCTTAGGATTGTGATGGGCCTTCCGTGTCCCCACCCCAGGGTTGGTGGGTGATAACTTGCTGCACTTTCTTGAATCACTTTTTTTAAATTTTTTTAAATTTTTTTTTTAGTTGTAGGTGAATATAATACCTTTATTTGCTCAGGATCAGACCTGGTGCCCATCCATGCTCGGTGAGAGCTCTGCCACTGAGCCTAGCCCCAGCCCCTTCAGTCACTTTCTTAATGAAGTGAAGCAGCAGGGCCCCTGCCATGCTGTGCCCCTCCGGGACGCAGGCCACGTCAGTCGTTGAGGTCTGCTGTGTGCAGTGTCGTGTTATGGCATGCAGCATGTGAAGCGCCATTTCCTTCACGTTATCTGTGAAAGTGTTCACAGATACCAATGCGACCTGGCCCTCATTCTTAGTGTAAAGAGCAGCTTTTCTCTTTGCACCACGAGGGTCATGCTCAGATCACCAGGGACCAAGTCCCAAGGAGGCAGTGATGTTTTCCTGCTGCTTCTGCAAACCCGGACCCGTAGACCTCAGCCCCAAGTATTGCTCTTCCAGTCTCCCTCTTGTCTGCCTATTTTTTTGTTTTTTTTTTTTTTTTTGGTTGTAGATGGACACAGTACTTTTATTTGTTTATTTTTATGTAGTGCTGAGACTCAAACCCAGTGCCTCACCCATGCTAGGTGAGTGCTCTGCCACTGAGCTATATATAGCCCCAGCTCCACACCTATTTTTAAAAAAAATTTTTTTGAGGTGTTGGTTATTGAACCTGAAGCCTCACACATACTAGGCAAGTGCTTTACCCGTGAACCCTTTTTTTAAATGTTTAAAAAAAAATTTTTGCTTTTTTTTTTTTTTTTACTGGTGCCTTATAGTTCTACATAATAGTGATAATAGTTATTACAAATTCATAAATGCACATATGAAAATACAATTTGGCTGGGCGTGGTGGCACATGTCTGTAACCCTAGCAGCTCAGGAGGCCAAGGCAGGAGGATCATAAGTTCAAAGCCAGCTTTAGCAACTTAATGAGTTCCTGAGCAACTTAGCAAGACCCTGCTCAAAATAAAATATAAAAAGGGATGGGGATGTGACTCAGTGGTTAAGTGCCCCTGAGTTGAATCCTTGGTACCAAAAAACCCCCCAAAACCAAGAAATAAACAGGTACATATTTATATATAATTTGACCAATATCACTTCCCAGCCCTTTTCTGTGTTGCTATGGGGGCTCCATGGGTTGACAGCTGTTCTCAGACAGTTGTCTCCTACCTGAGCCTCCCAAGCTGCGCAGTTCGCTTGTTTGTGAGCTGTCCTTGATCAAAACTGACCCCACCGTTTCCCTTGACCCTTGTCCTCTGTGTTTCCCTGTCCCTGTCAGCTGACTGTCCTCTAAGCCTCCTCCCCTCCATCTGCTCTCAGCCACTTCAGAGTGTGTGCTCGATCTTTATGTTTCAGAGTGAGGACATTGAACCTGCTCTGCAGACTTTGTAGGTGTGTGGTCAGTCTGCGGCTTGTGCAGGGCCATGCAGTGCAGCTCCTTTGCCCTGTGGAGTGTCTGCCCACATGGGGAGGGGACCAGCATGTCTGGCTGCACCTGAGAGCCTGCGCCCCCCGCCCCCCCCCCCACCTCCCCGAGGCTGCTGGGTTACTTCCAATGGGCTGTGCTCCTGGGGCAGCCCTGCCCTCCATGTAGTCCACAGCTGTACGCGGCTTCCTGTGGCCTCTGGGTGTGACTGGGTCCTGGTACCAAGCCTGTTTTCCTGGGGCCAGCCTCCCACAGGCCTCTGGACCTGCGTCCCTGCCTTCTGTCAAGTGCTAGCAGTCTCCCTGGGGCTCTCTGCTCTGGTTGCACAGGTGGTCAGAAGTCTCTCCTGCCCTGGGCCTGTGGCCCTTCTGAGCAGTGCCCTGAGGACGCTTTGCCTACATTTCCTGATTGAGTCTAAGCCTCGCCCATGAGTTCGATCTGGGCCTGGGGCACCTGCTGCTGCTCTGTTTCTTTAATGGTTACACATCTTTTAGGATTTTCTACTTAATTTTTTATGTAAGTTGTATCTTTGTGATAAAAGGTCTGTTTTAATTAGGGTCTCATTTTTGGGTGATGTCATGGTCAGATCCCTCTTGACCTTTTTGAATCTCCTCCTGATGCTGTCAGTAGTGAGGTGTGTGCTGTTGTGAGGGTTGTGGCCAAGGCCCTGTGCTGGAGGGACCTGTCTGCAGCACTCCCGGCCAGCCTGGTTGTCCTGGGTGCAGAGTCCTGCATGCCTGCCCCTCCACCTGCTGGTCTAGCTTGCTGCCTCACGGCCCCCTTGGTGCCGGAGTAGCCTGCCCAGCAGGAAGTGCAGCTGTTCAACTGCACTGTAAGGAGCAGGCATGCTGGTGCCATGCCATGTGGCTTACCCGAATGCTTGGTGCTGCGTTCTCAGGTACCGGGGTGAGTCTGGAGGAGCCTGGACCCTGAGATGTCACTTGTGGGCGGAGGTGGCTCTGAGGGACACCTGTGGTTCCTGCATCCAGCCTTGTCTGCACCTCAGGCGTCTCCCCAGGAAGCCTCTCTGGATGCTGGTGGCTGTTCCGCTCGTCTGTCACTCCAGCTGTAATTGGGCCTTCTGCAGTGGCTGCCCTCACTGGGTTTTGGGGCCTGCGTCCACACAACAGGACAGGCAGTCTTCTGAAGGAGTGTCAGGAGGGCTGTCTGCTCAGCCCTAGTCTGGGTGTGCTGGAGTCTGGTGAGGGCCACAGTGGGTTGGTCATTATGGGGAACCAGGAGCCTCCATTTTTAGAGATGGCCACTGCTGTATCCATGGGCAGAGAACTCAGCCAGGACCTGGACATGGAGAGCTGGACGTTCCTGCACCAAGGCCCTGGCCACTGCAGCAGGAGGTAGGGCCTGGCCTAGGGAACCAGAGCCTTCACTCTGGGCCTGTACTGGGCAGGGTTAAGGTGGGCTTTAGGCAGCAGCAGGTAGACACACACTGCCTGCCCTGAGCCCCATGTGGACTCTGTTTTCACAGGAAAATAGTTTTGTTTTCATCAGCCAGGCGATGGTCCAAGGTGGAAGTTGCCCTGGATGTTGTGGATGGTTGCAGTGGTGGGCAAGCAGGGGCCGGCTTCCCACAGGGCGCGCCCTCCGAGCTGCAGAGCATCTCCAGGGTGGCACATGCTGCCCCCTGCAGGGTCGAGCCTACTCCCGTCTGTGGTGCAGAAGGAAACTGCTCCCTGATGGCCTTTCATCTGGGCCTGGAAGCCTTCAAGATAGCAGTTAGCAGCTGGTCAGTAATTATAATTATTCCAGAGAACCTAAGGCCAGCTGGGCTGGACATGGGTGACGAAGCCTCTGGGGTGTTGTGCTCATGGGAATCAAGGTTTGTGAGCTGTCACCACTGTCCTGGGCCTCAGAGTCAGGAGGAAAACAGGCTGAGCCCCCGTGACCGCCGTGTGCTAGGACGCTCGGGTGCCTTTCTTGTTGAAGCCAGAAGTCCTCAAACCTTACCACAGTTCGCTGTCCTCAGAGAGAGGCCCTCTTAGTCTGTGTGCTGTGACAGAATTCTGCAGTTTGGCGGCTATGGATGAGCTCAGCGGTGGAGTGTGGACTTAGCATGTTCTGGGCTCTGGGTTCTCTCCCCAGCATCACCAAAAACAGCAGCAGCAACACCTGGTCTGGTGTCTGGGTGTATGAGGATGCGGAGGCTCCCTGGGTCTGGAGGCTGGACTCTAACTGGGTATCCAGAGGCCCAGCATTGGTGCCTCATGTGGAGAGACCACCCTGTTCCTCCCATGCATAGGGACGAAGGTCAGTGGGTCTTGGCTGGTTCCCCTGAGCCCTCTGCAGGGTACATGACCTGGCCCCTCTCTGCAGGGTACATGACCTGGCCCCCCAGTGGGGCTGAGCCTGAGCACTCAGGGTGGAGGAGCTGCGTTCTGAGCTGGGCCTGCAGGCCCCAGCAGAGGCCCGTGTGTGCCCTTGCCTCTGTCCCTGTGCCTGTTCTGGACCTTCTCCCCAGGACTGCACCAGACCGCGTGCACAGGTGAGGGGTGCTGCTGCTGGCCCTCCCCTGTCTCCCTGCAGAGGGCTGTCTTGGGCTGACCTCCCTCTTGAAGTCATCTCCCGCAGTCGGGCCTTCCGATGGGCTCTCTGTCTGCACTGTCCCCAGTGCTGAGCCAGCAGACAGCCCTGAGGACCTGCTCCACGTCCCGTCAGTCACTTGTGACTTTAATCTTCACGTTGGATAAACACATGTGAAGGTAGACACGGTGACAAGCCAGTGCTATCTCAGAGGCCATTGCCACCTTGTGGAGGGAGCTGCCTGGGGCCACACAGGGTCACAACGGAGCCAGTGTCTTAGGCTGTTTGCACGGGCCCCCACTCTGTTGAGCCCCCAGGAGTGTGGCGACTCCTGGGTGCCAGGTGGGCAAAGGTAGAGTGTGGGCATAGCAGGGCACGGGCCTCCCTGAGCAGGGCCACCATGGCCTCAGGTCCCCAGACGGTGCAGGGTGCCTGTGGGCATGGTCAGCAGCAGAAGTGGGGTGAGAAGCTGCCTGCTCCCCGCCATCCTGGCCCGCAGGCCTCCTGCGGCAGTGCTGTGGCCTGGCTCTCCTGCCTCTCCAGTGCCATGGCAGGGGCATGTGGCCCCATCCTGGTGTCCACCCTAGCTACTATCTTGTGCTTCTGGGGACCTCAATCCCTGTCTTCATCCGACTCCTTCCTCCAGCCCTGATTTGCTGTGAGGAGTGGGTGCCGTCCCTCCCTGCGGCCTGGGCTCAGGTCACTGGTGTCCTGCTTCTCTCTCCCGTCTTTCTTTCTGTTGAGTGATGGGCATCTTGTCTCTGCGACACCCTGTGTCTTGCTGGGCAGGCTATCTTTGCTGGCTGCCATACCTCCTGCTCCCTCTTTGGGTTTGCTCCCAGAGATGCATGGGGTGCGGCCCTCAGCCTTGGGCTTCCTGTGCCATCGGGTAGGCTGGAGTCTCCTCAGGCTCGAGTCCCAGAGAGGCCCGGGAGTCCCTGCCTGGAGAGGCCTGCATGTGGGGTGCAGGTGCTCACCCAGCCCCCACCCTCTACCAGAAACTCCTGAGAGTGCAGCTCCTCTCGGGTAAGGCTGGGGCAGGTGCCAGTGGAGGTGGCAGGGACCAGGGGTCCATGTGCTTCCCACACCTGCTTCCTCATCACATACACGTGGCGTGCTCATGCACAGGCCTGTGGACACACCTGTCTGACCGTGTCTACCGTGGCCCTTGGTGTGGATGTGCGCAGGCCTGCAGGCCCCTGGCCTGGAACAGCCTGGCCTTTCTCTTCTTGGCCATGGAGGGAGGCTCTTGTGCATTTGCCCAATGTCTTTGCTGTTTCTTGGCCACACCGTGGCTTACTCTTCTGGGCTAGGCCCTGGCTAGAGCCCTGGCCTGCAGAGGGGCTGCTGGGCCTGTGGACAGTTAGCATTGGTCCTGAGTAGCCTTGGTTGGTGGGCAGGGCTAGTACTTTCCCAAAAATGTGAACCTGGGTGTCTTAGTTTGGCCAAAGCTGGGGCTTCTGCAGGTGGGTCAGTGCAGATGCGGTGAGCCCAGCCTGGACATGTGTGGAAGTGATCTTGGGATGGTGTTAGGAGGCTGCCCTTTTTTCCCCAGCTCATCTGATAGTGGTGCTACAGTCTTAACCACGTGCCAGCCTGCCTCAGGAGTCAAGTCTGTCCCCACAGGCTGTGTGATGCCCAGGGCCAAAGGCACTCTGGAGACAGCGCTGCTTAGAACCCGAATCTGGCCTTTGCTTTTCCATGCCTCTGTCAGGCTTCTCTGCTTGGAAGTGGAGGACAGCCCTGGGGACGAGGCCAGGTATGCAGACAGTATCAGTGCAGTGGTCTCCCTGGGAACCTCAGTGTCCTCTCTGTGGCCCAGCCCTGCGTGAGGTTCGTGTCTCCTGGAGCAGCCGTCCTGTCCTGTCTACTCCTGGAGGTCCTCAGAGGCTGCTGGTTTCCTGCCTAAGCTGCACAGCTGGGGTCACAGAGGTGACAGGACCCCGCAGTGGTTCCTGTGTGCCTGTCAGATTTATGCACAAGTCCAGCAGGTTGGCCTCTGTACTGAGGGCTGAAATGCAGTGTCCCTGTAAGCTGGCGCAGCAAGCAGTGTGGCCCCACTGACCAATAGGGCCGGGGGAAGACAGGACAAGTGCTCTGGCCAGTGGAGGTTGCGTGTGGAGGTGGCACAGGGTCCAGCTTACCTTGGTTTGAGAAAAAGTAGTGATGCACCCTTGTTCGTGCCCAAGCGTGGCTGCTTTTGTCTTTGAGGACTTGGTTCTCTGGGATGTAACTCCTCAGATGCTCACTTTTCATAGTTGAGCGACGAGAGCGGGAAACGGGGCGCTGTGTCTTGGGAAGCGTCCTTCCAGGTGCTGTGTCTAGGGGAGCAGTGTCTGGGGGAGCTGTATCTCAGGGAGCTATGTCTGGGGGAGCTGTGTTTCGGGGAGCTGGGTCCGGGGGAGCTGTGTCTGGGGGAGCTGGGTCTTCAGGGAGCTGTGTCTGGGGGAGCTGCGTCTGGGGGAGCTGGGTCTCGGGGCACATCCTTATAGGAGCTGGGTCTGGGGGAGCTGGACTCAGGGGGGTTCCCTGCAGGAGCTGACTCATCAGGAGCACCCTGGAGGGTGCGCTCACCTCCCTTCACCCTCACCTCCCAGTGGGTCTGGGGAGTTTCTACCCAGATGCAGATGCTGTCCTGTGAGTAGCCGGAGCCTCTAGAAAATCGAGGTGTGGAGAGGGCGCTGGGCTGTGTAGAGCTGGTCAGATCCTGTGCCAGTTTGGCTTCCAGCCCAGGGCTGTGTTTCCATGTGGTCTGTGCCCTGTGTCCAGCCACATGGCACATGTCTGAAGCCAGCATGAGTCTGACCCTGAGCAGTCAACACCTGGGTAGGTGGAGCTGCAGTGGAGGCCGAGGTGGTCAGTGGGTCCAGGGAGCCATCACTGGACTGAGCTGCAGGCTGGGAAATGGTACTGGGACCAAGTCCTGTTCATGTCGAGAAGTGACTTCTATAGTGCAGTCTTGAGGTGGAATGTCCGTGGCTGTTGCTGGGGGCCAGTACACAGCCCAGCTGGGCATGGGGATGGTCCAGGGACTATGGGGTGCAGATTGGAGGTTGAATTGAGCAGGGCCCAGTGAGGTGGGGGGCAGCTGCCGTGGTGCTAGCACGTGTCGAAGCCTCTCAGCAGAGGGCCGAGGCTTTGCCGCCCTGGGCAGCCTGGGGACCTGGACAGGGCTGGGAGGTACCCACTTGGGACAGGGTGGTTGGTGGCCTCATGAGTGTGTATTTACACAGATGTATATTTGAAGAATGACCAACCATGATGAGAGTAGGAAAGTGGGAGACCAGGTGGAAGTGGGTTGGCCTTGGGTGAGCCAGGTGAGCGGTCAGGTCCTGTGCGGGTTCATACTTGTCTTGGTGAGGCCCAGATGGCTGAGAGGTGAAGGGAGCAGAAGAGCAGAGTGTGCCCTGGGTGGGGGATGCTGTTGGACGGACACATGGGACCCTCCCTGCTGATCTGTCTGCTGGGTACAAGACTGGGGCTCCCGATGCAGCTCTTGCCGAGTCCCCTGGGTAGCTAGGCTCGTCAGGTGCCAGGCACCCACAAGCCTTGTGCCTCTGGTGTGGGTGGAGCCATGCTGCTGTCTCCCTGGAACCAGCACACGGCTTGCAGGGAATGCTTTCAGCCTGTGTCTTTTCTGTTGCAGACTTTAAAAAATTCCAAGAGCCTTTGCTCCCTGGACTGCGAGGACGACAACGAGGACGAGGCCCAGGCGAAGACGGTCGTGTCCTCCCCGTGTGGCTCGCAGGCCCCCGTGGGCACCAGCACACCAGGCTCCAGCCCCAGGGTTCCCGGGCCCTGCTCCATCAGCTCCTGGGCCTCCAGGGAGCCAATGGCCAGCACAGGCGAGGGAGGGAGCAGTGGGGACCCCAGTGACTGGGACAGTGCTGGGGAGGAGGGCATCTTCCCCCTGGACCGTGGCGACCTGGACCTGGAACAGATTGAGAACAACTGAATCTGGGCAGGCGGAGCCCGTGCGCGAGGTGATGGCTGAATAGGTTTTGTGCTATTTTGAACATGAGGTGTAATTTTGATTCAATTTTTCCTAAAGAACTATTTTGCATTTTTATGGCTTTTACAATTCGAGAGCTCTCTATTTTGAAATGAGTTTTCAGAAGGGCATTCTATTAAATGCGAGTCTGCCTGTGGATCCCAGTGTGAGCAACCTTCCTTTCGTAAGGAGCCCAGCGTGGAAAGCGTGGCATGTGATTTGCTTGCTGGAGACCCTGGAGCTGGTGGTCTGTGTCCTTCTGGGGCAGAGCTCCTGGGGCATGGGCCTGTGAGCAGGCGCCCTGTGCCCGGGCTTGTCACTGGGTGCTGGCTGGCCTTTAGCCTGGACCATCAGGTTGCTGCACTGCTGGGGGGCTTCCTGTGGCCCAGAGGTCTCTGCGCTCAGGGTCTCAAGGGGCCATGGGAAGGCGGTCCTGGTGGCACATTTGGCACCCAGCTGTGAATTCAATAAAAGGCGTTTGCTCTGTAAGTACCCATGACCTCTTCCTCTTCTGGGTGGTGGTGTGGGCCTGGTGGCCGCAGGCACCAGACCCACTGTCTGTCCTGTAATTTGTGAAGCCACCCTTGATCTGAGGTTTGCCCCTGAGAGGGTGTCTGCAGCAGTGGAGGAGGCCCCCTGGGGACATTTTCCTGATTCCTGCCCCCCAGGGAGATTTGGTAGAGGGGACTGACACTGACACTCATCTGAGTGTGACAGGGCCACTCACTCAGGCCACGCACCTCCCACTGGTTCAGAGCATAGAGCTGAGCAGGTGCAGGTGTAGGAGCTGCTTTGTGGGTGCCTGGCCCCTGCAGGGGGGCCGACAGCAGGCTGTGGTCACCTGCCACCCTGGTGGACCACAGCTCTCACTGCCCGGTACCCAGTCTCCCATTCATTAGCATTGATGAACATTACTCTTGGAGCCAAGGCTGCTGCCCAGGCTTGGTGTCCACAGTGACCACTGCTGAGCACTGTTAGTGAGGAGGCCCAGGTCAGGGAGCCTGCTGGGCCAATGGAGGGCCCCTGTGCTTGGCTCTGGACTGTGTCCCCTGGCTCTTGTCCTCCCCACAGGGCTTGGCGTCTGGACCCCACAGCCTTGGGCATAGAGCCGCCTCTCACTTGCGCATTGAACTGAGCAGATGGGGGGTCACTGTCTGGGGGAGTTGTCATGAGGGCTGCTGATTGTGGGTACTGCTGGGTCCCCAGGTCAGGGCAGGGGTCTGGGACCCTCCCCTGAAAACCACAGCTCTGCTGGGTGAGCCCTGTCCCATCCTGGGGACCAGGGCCGTGTGTAGGCCTCCCTGTTGCCTGGACCATCACCTCCAGGGTGTAACTCGGGCTGCTCAGTGCCTTTGCCAGATGGTACCCACACCTGGGAGATCCCTCAGCCTCTACCCAGGGAGAACCCCTCCCTGAGGGTTTGGAACATTCCTGGCTCCCTTGGCCAACAGGCTCTCCTGAGCAGAGGGATGGGTGGGCGTGTTCTGGGCCCCCACCTCGCATGGCCCGAGGGACCACTCCCCCAGCTCATTTGGCTGTACCATTCCTGTGTGAGTTTGGTCTCCACCCATGGAACCCCCAAGTCCCTCCACCCTTCAGGTCCCCAGAAAAGTCCAGGCCCCACTGTGGCCACTGGGTCATGCCCACAGCCCCTTCCTCTGTGCCTCCCAGTTGGCCTTCGCTGTCTGTTCTGTCCGCCCTGTTTGGCTGTCCCAGCCTGCAGCCAGGCATGCTGCGTATGGGTCCCTCTGTCAGCCAAGTGTGGGGTGCTCTGTGGCTCCCTGCTGCTTCCTCCCTAGCCGCAAAAACCCCTGGCCATCCTACCCTGAACCTATCCCGTCCCACCTCTGGGGTCCATGTTCTCCATTGGAGGGGAGACCGGGATGAAACATCAGCTGCCAGTGTCCTTGGGGGTCTGGTGCCTCCAGGCCCATTTCCCAACCAGGACCCAACCCTCCAACTTTGATTTGCCACCTCCCTCCAACAACCTGCTCGGCCTCTGGCTCCCGCCCTGCAGGTTGAGCCTCTCAGCCTCCTGAGTGCTCCAAGCTTGTGCGTGACACCCTCCAGCCAACCGTCGTCCATCTCCAGGGCCTTCTTCCAAGCAGAAGCTCTTGGCCCCAACCACCCTCAGTCCTATTCTGCTCCTGAACTGGTGGCTGCAGGCCCCCTGGGGGGTTGAGTCTTGGTGTCTCTTGGTGTGACAGGGCCACTCACTCAGCGTGACATCCTCTAGGGCCAACCCTGCTGTGTGTCAGGACTGCCCTTAAAGGAAGGGACGATGCCAGTGTGTGGGGGCCACCTTTACTAATTATGCTCGAGTCCTGAAGACGGGGGTGGGTCCTGTCACTCCGGGGGCTTCCCACTGCTCACAGGGTAGAGATGTGCTTGGCCATTGCCCCCCAAGCCAGACAATGGCCCCTGGCCCTGGTAGCTCCTGGACCACACTGGACAGTGGTCTCCACCCCCAGGTGGGCACTTGCTCCCCTGCCCTGCTCTTTTTTTTTTTTTTTTAAATGAGAATACAGTTTACTAAATCCTGAAAGTACTCTGTAGGGTATGAACAGGTGCCCAACCAGAAAGTCCACCAACCAGCATTTACTGACTACTTAACTCTGCAGGGCAATTAGATGTCACAGAAGAATCCCTGTCCTGCTCTTGCTCAGCCCAGGCGTCACCTCCAAGACCCCTCCTGCCACCCAGACATTCCCTGGGTGTGTGGTCCCTCGTGGCAGACAGGTGCAGGCTGGCTGGGACAGGTAGAAGGGACGCCCTTGGGCCAGCCTGGGGACATGCTGCTGTAACTTCCTTTCCAGCACTCTGCCCAGCCTGGCCTTCTCACAGCTTCTGGGGGCTGGCAGCCAGTCCCACCTTTGGGTGCCACCTCCCATCTCTTGCTTCCTGACCCTGTGGCTCCCTGGGCCTCCAACACTGACTGGCGGTCAGTGGGACCGGGGGAGAGCTTGGAGGGCTGAGCTAGGCCCCGTGCCTACGCTGCCCTGGGAGGGTGGGGGTGGCACCTGCTGGGGCAGGCCCTGGGTGATGTGCTGGGACCCTGGAGCAAGGCCAGTGTTCTGAGCAGGTCTCCACCAAGGTCTGAGCCCAGAGGCAGTTTGTGGGGTTCTGCAGGGCACTGCCCGGCAGTGTGAGTGTGCACTGAGGGTGGGCGGTGGGCAGATGCCAGAAGTCCCCAGGGCGTCTGAGAGTGTGTGCGCATGTGTTTCCTGGGGTAGGACACCGGGCCCTCGCCCCTCTGACAACCTGGCTCTTCCCTGCACAGTTGCTGCCTGGATAGCTGAGCAGTAAGCCCCTCAGGGTGTGATGGCCACTGTCCTCATGTCTCTCTCTGTCCAAGGTGTGGCCAGTGTGACCTGCATGGGGTCTGTGTGGCATTTTGGGGTATGTCTGTGGCAATATGGAGACGCCTGTTGCTGAAGTCTGGGGCACAGCTAGGCACGGCTGCTTTCACTTACTGTGCAGGGTGAACCTGGGTTTGATAACAGCTTTCCCTTTGCACTGGAGAGGGCGGAGGCCTAGAGCTCTGGGACAGTGCCTGGGTCTGGCCAGCCCAGCCCTGGTCCCTGGGGTCTGCTCAGTGGCCAGACCTTCTGGGGTCCCTCAGGTTGGGATAGGTCCTGTTGAGGCATGCATGGCTGCAGATGAAGACCTGGGCCCCATGCCATCCCCTGTGGCCTCCCAGCCCCTGCCTGGCCCTGCAGGGGCAGATACCCTCTCTAGACAGGCCAGAAGTCCAAGTCCCCAGCGTCCATGTGCTCATTGGTCCCCAGGCTGTCTACTGATGGCTCATTGGTCCCCAGGCTGTCTACTGATGACTCTGGGCACTGGACGCTACCCTTGAGGAGGGTGGGATGTGGGGAGGTACATTGTATTCAGGGATAGCTGGTCAAAGGCCCCAGGGCAGGAGCAAGCTGGGGTTAAACAAAGATGAAGCACTGAGTTCAAAAATAAATGTACTGAGTGACAACAGACCGAAATCCCCAGGGAGCAGGCAACTCACAAAGTCACTCCCAGAAGTTGTATGCTACAACCAAACTGATGGAGTTGCAAGGAGAAATTCATAAGCCCACCATCTGAGCAAGAATTTTTTTTTGTATTTTAAATAGAGACATTAAAAAATATATTTTATTAGTTATTGATGGACGTTTATATATTTACTTGTTTATATGTGGTTCTGAGAATCGAACCCAGTGCCTTACACATGCTAGGCAAGTGCTATACCACTGAGCCACAGCCCCAACCCTAAATAAAGAAAATTCAATGTGCAAATCAATTAATAGTTCTAATCCATGCTGTTCAAATATAAAATTTAAATTTTTAGTTAAATATTTTCTGCTAATAGTTTCTTCGATATTCATCGTCTTCTCATTCTCCCAGCCCGACTTTAACAGTTTTCTTAAGTACAGAAATAGAATTTTTTGTGTGAAGCTTGTTTGTAGATGGCTGAGTCCTGTCAGTGCCATGTGAGTGTGATGATGACCTGGTGGCTTGCAGAGCTAAGTGGGCCAGTGGTTCCCAGGCAGTGCTTGTGGGCTGGCAGATGTGCTCACCAGGAGGCACAGTTAGGAAGCCGGCTCTCTAAGCCTCTAGACTGAAGCCCGCTCCCCTGCTGGAGCCTGGGCACAGGTGTCAGGAAGTTGTGCATTGATTGACTTTAGGGCATCACACCTGTGGCCAGGTTCTCACTGGGCTCCATCCTGTTGTGGAAGAGATTTTCTAGTGTCATCTCTAGGTGCCATTGGTCTAGCAATTCTCTCTCTCTCTCTCTCTCTCTCTCTCTCTCTCTCTCTCTCTCTTTAGTTGTAGATGTACACAATGCCTTTGTTTTATTTTTATTTATTTTTATATGGTGTTGAGGATGGAACCCAGTGCCAGGCAAACACTGTACCACTGAGCCACAACCCCAGCCCTTAGCAATTCTGTCTTAAAAAAAATAAAAGAAAGGAACACTTCATGAATTTGAATGTCTTCCTTACACAAGGGGCCAAGGGGCAGTGCTGATCTTCTCTGTATCGTTCTGGTTTTAGTATATGTGCTGCCAAAGTGAGCACTGAGCAAGATTTTGATAGTCCTATCTCAGTAGCTAACTGAACAAGTGGGCTCAGAGCAGCAAGGACACAGATCTGGCTGCCCTGTGTGAGCTTCAGCTGTTGGGCATCCCTGGACAAAGCCCCACTGGATGTGGGTCACGTGGAGACAGTTGGCATACCGCAGGCCCTCCTGTCCAGCCACACCCCACAACAAAATCTCATGGCTCAGAGAATTCAAAAGAAACCCACTCACAGTGGTGGGTCAAGGGAGCTCAAAATGGGAGTTGGAAGAGCTGGGGACGGGAAGGCCACCTGCCAGGACTGGAGTGTCTGAAGCCCTGTGGAGGAACTGGATGTCCAGCTCCTTCGCTGGGAGGAGAGGTGGGAGTCCTGTGCTAGGATTAGTGCGGTTCCCAGCTTTCTCTCAAGGTCTGGGGCCTCAGGTGGTCCCTCCCCTCTCCCACCCCCGGTCCTCCTCAGCCTTGCAGAAGTGAGCTCAGCTCTCTGGTCAACCAATGTGTAGGTGGCAGGAAGCTGAGCCAGTCGACCCAGCAAGGGGAAGAAAGCCAAGCCAAAGGGAAGGGACTGGTGGAGATGAGGAAGGAGACCAGTGTCCCTCACCTAGATAGGCCTGACGGGAAGGAGTGGGAGGAGGGGCCACGGTCAGAAGGCCAGGAGCAACTAGGGAAGTGGGCCTGGCCCAGGAGACAGACTGACAGTCCTGTCACCACTGGACAGAGCAAGACGGTCACTTGTGTTTCCTGCAAAGAAATCAGCCCCAGGTGATTTTATAGGCAAATTCTGCAGAGCCCAAGAAAGGAAGAAAGGAAATCTCCATCTCCCTAAGACCGCTTAGGAGTGGACCCCCCACCCCCAGCAATTGCCCAAGGCTTGACTGGTCCCAGGAACAGAGTGGACAGCGGAGGCTGTGATGGCCCCTGGCCAGGGTTGTGGGCAGAGCCGAGTCAGGCCTGTGTCTGGACAACCGGAGCCAGTTATGGGAGACAGTGAGCTCAGGGCAGCCAGAGCCTCGGCTGGCCAGGGGCAGCGAGGCCCAGCAGGGACCTCCACCTCCACCTGACCCAGGCCCCCCAGCCATACCAAAGTGCCCCACCCAAATCCTTGTGTGGCCTGGCCTCCCTGAGTGGTGTCAAGAGCTGTCCTGTGGCTCCGCAGTGGGTCCCGAGGTGGGCAGTTTCCTGCATCTGTGAGTTGGTCCTGGTGATTCATAGTCTTACAAGACTGTTGGTCTCACCCAGAGCAAGGCTGCATGACCTGTCACTTTGTCTCCTCGGCTGCTCTGCTCCCCTGGGTCCTCCCGGGCTGTGCTCTCTGCTGATTAGACTGGTCGGGGGGTTTGTTTGTTTTATTTATTTATTTAGAAGAGCTGCTCTTGGATTTACTGATGGGCGCTTCCATTTTTCTTGTTTCCAATTCATTAATTCTGCCTTTATCTCCATCCCTCCCCCTCCTGCCTCCATGGATTTACTTTATTGTTCTGTTTTTCCCTCCTTGTGTCGAATGTTTAGTTCATTTATTTTCAGTCACTCTTGCTCAGTAATAAAGACATTTAGTGCTGTGAATTCTCCTCCAGCTCCTCCTGGAGCCGCTCCGTGGACTGCAGTTCCTCTTCCCGTATAATTGTAAAATCGCCTGTCACAGTGTTTTATTTGCTTTGTGACTTGGGAGTTGTTTGGGAGGGTGTCTCTGAATCTCCAGATCATCTGCCTCAGTGTTTTAGGTCCTTTATGAACTTCTAGGTCCCTTGTGTGGGTTGGAATAATGAGACCTGCTGATGTTTTGCCAGTGGACTTTATGTGCTGTGTGTGCGTGTGTGGGTATGCCTGCATGCATGCACATGCATGTGTACACATGTGCAAATTGTCCACTACCACACACATGCAGATGTGCACACCATGTGTTTGCATGTACACGTGCACATGTGTGCCATATCTGTATGGACCTAGGTATGTGTATACATGTAACTACACATGTGCCCATTTGCATGCGTGTCTGCACATGGGTCTGTGTATGTCTCTGTACACCTGTGACGTGTGCATGTGCTTGCAGGTGTGTGTACCTGTGGTCTGTATGTGTGCAGTCTGCCCACGTGTATACGTATGAGCACACGTGTGTGCATGCGTGTCTGTGGAATGTGTGCCCTCTGTGGGGTGCAGGTGCCCTTGGACACAGCTGCTGGATCAGGGCATGGGTGAGGACTTGGAGGCCTCCTCCTGGGTCTGGTTCTGTCTCCGTAGGCGACTGGGTGTCCCCAGGGTGGTTTGCAGGCCTGCCCCTCATGTGGACCTGAGTCCCCTGCCGTGCTCATGACAGACAACCCTGACCTCTCAGGGCTGGCTGCGGGCAGGGACGGGTTGCAGGACAGCTTGGTGATCTCTCTGCAGATCTGTCCCTGGGCTGACCTGGAGGGGTCCTGGGGAACGGGAGGGTGCTGCTCCCTGTCCTGGGGTCTCCCTCCAACCTCCAGGGACCTCTACAGGGCCATGAAGTGGAGGTGCTGGATCTGGAGATTTCCAGACAGAAGGTTGGTTCCATTCCCAGTTAGCTGATGGAGGTCATGAATGGCTGTAGATTCATTTAGCCACTGAGACGGCCTGTGACGTTTCTCTGGTTTACTTGGTGTCAGTCTGCTTGGGCTCTCACAGGTGCCACAAACCTGGCTAGACAACAGGCTGCTGCTATCTCTGTGGCTCACAGGTGGCATCTTGTCCCTGGTCCTCCCATGCTCGCTCCCTGTGTGTCTGGGTCCTAATCTCCACTTCCTGGGTGGACACCAGGCAGAGTGGACCCAGTGGCTTCACTGGCCTTGCATCTCCAGGTGTGAGTGCCCGTCAGGTCATGGTAAGACACATATTGTGCACACGCTGCCATGCTGTAAGCCACCTTAAGCTGTGAATCTGGCTCTGAGCACATCCATGCTGTGGCACGGCCACCACGAACTACATGCAGGAGGTCCTCGTCTTCCCAGGGGGCTGTGGCCTGCCACACACAGGTCCCCTCCCGCCCAGCCCCTGCACCGGGTCCCAGGGCTGCCCATGGGTCTGAGGCACTGGCTCCCTCCTCCTGCTTCCCCGCGTGTGCCCCTGGTGCCGCTCAGCACTTCAGGCCCTCCTTCCTCAGGAAGTGAGAGAGATTCCATCACAGGTGCACACCATCTACTTTCCCATGTGTGGTGGTAGGAGTCGCTACCCCCTGGTTCTTGGGAGCAGGGTTGCTATGGACATTGGCCTACCTGTCCCTGTGGACATGCCTAGAGGTGGACTTGCTGCAGCACTTGGCGAACACTTTGGAGTTTTGGAGGGACTGACGTGCCGTCCTCCATGATGGCCACTGTTATGCTCCCCAGCACCTGTGTCCTCCACCATGCTTGTTCCTTTGGTTTTCTGTTGCAGCCGCCCTGTGGGTGAATGCCTATGACCTCTCACCCTCACCGTGGTGGGAATGTGTTGAAAGTTCATGGTTGATTTCCACATGTGCTCCACGTGCACCTGAGGAGACATCTTGCAGGGACACATCTGTGGGTCCGGAGATGGAGCCTGGTGCACGTCTCCTCTGTCCTCACTTTCTTTGGTCTGCCCGATGATTGGTTATTGATCACTGCGTTGGATTCTGCTATGGCTGCTGGGTCTCCCTCCTCCTGGTTTTGTTGGTGCACAGAGTTCAGAAGTGTGAATTTTACCTTCTTGTCCCTGGTGATGATTTTTGCTTAAACCCTCTTTTGTCTAAGATGTACACAGATGGTCATCTCTACTTGGGGTTCCTGCCCCCGTGTGCTCTGTGTCTGGAGCCCTTGTCTCCAGGCTCACCTCCCTCAGCCTGAGATGTGTGCTCAGGACTCGAAGCCTGTGTCAGCCTTCACTGATAGGCGCTTTCTCTCCTTCCTGGACCGCTGCCTCTTGGCTGGCGCCGCTAGGGGGGAGTCAGGTGAACTTCATCGCTCTTCCTTGGGAGCGTTGGAGGTCTCTCTGACCTTGGCTTTCAGCAGCTTGACCTGACATCTGGGTGCTTTTCCTTAGTCTTCCCATTTGTTCCTGTGCTTGGTGTTTTAGCTCGCTTCTTGAACCTGTCTCTGTAGTGTCTTCTCCTTGTTCTGACAGAAACACAGATGGCCCCGCGCTGTGACAGGCTGTGAATTCCCAGGGGCTGAAGGACATTCAGGTTGCTGCCTGAAAGACCCAGCATGGGGCTGGACCCTGGAAGCGCCCACCACCAGCCAGCTCCTGAGCCCTCCCTCCCCTCTCATTGGGGACTCACTGGGCTCCACCTGCATTGCCCCCGGTAGCCACTGGGTGGCAGCAAAGATTGGCCCTGGTGGCCTTGGTGGGAGCTGGAGCTTTAGGGGAGATGCAGGCCCCTGGCCCGTGAGATGAGGAGGGGCTCCTCTGTTTGTCCCATCCTCTCTTGCATCCCAATGACCAGCTCTTTCTACTTCCAGCCAGTGCTGGGTCTGGGGGGTGTCCAAGGGGGTCCATGCCATTCCTCAAAGAGTGGGAGGCATGGGTGGGGAAGAGACCTCTCGTTCTCCGATCCAGGGAGCGTCTTCCCTGCCTAGGAGAGTGCAGCGACCCACCAGATGCAGAGGTGGAACCTGCCGTGGGCAGTGACCTACTAGGTGTCTTCACCCTGTGCCACCCCTTCCTCTGCCCAGGTAAGCTGTGGGCGTGACCCAGGTGTGACCCCACGGCTTGGGGAATCTTCACTCCTCTTGCCGGGAGACCCATGGGTCCTGAGCACAGAGATGTGGGAGGACTGACCTGAGGCCACAAGCTCTCACAGAGCCTGGCTT
The DNA here is from genome assembly GCF_048772815.1 of Callospermophilus lateralis. Classification (NCBI taxonomy): domain Eukaryota; kingdom Metazoa; phylum Chordata; class Mammalia; order Rodentia; family Sciuridae; genus Callospermophilus; species Callospermophilus lateralis. Next base: position 1,249,599 of record NC_135312.1, on the reverse strand, counting down.
TTGCAGGGGTCACATCATGGTGGATATAGGACCTTGAGTGCGGAAGTCTGGGCCTCAGGCCCCCTGACTTTCTGTTGGTCCTGGGAGGTGCCACCTGCTGAGTGGAAGTCCTAGAGGGCTACAGTTGGGAGCAGAGGAAGAGGGTCTGGGAGTGCCTAGGATCACTTTGCCTCTGCACCTCCACACCCTGAGGCTGGTGGACACCCCTCCTCCAGCCTAGAATCTGACCCAGGTCTGGAGAGCAGGGTCATTCCCTACTGGGCAGGAGGGCAGGTGCCCTTTCTGACCCAACCCATCCCAGCTCCTGGCAGGCCCTGCGGGGAGGGCTAAGTGGGCTGCAGTCTTCTGGGGAGCTTGTCTGGTGGGTTCCAGGGGGTGCCGGGCTGGCCTTTGGGTCCTTTGGTCTGAGGCTCCTAGGGTGATTGATCCCACAGTTTCTGGAGAAGTTATCGTGGCACCTGATATCTGAGAGATGTTTATCAACAGGCAGTTCACGGCTGGCCTGTCGCCCAAGGGCTCGAGCCAGCCAGGGGACAGGGACACCAGCTGAAGCACTGCTGTGGCCTTGTCAGAACAGGCCTGGCCAGGCCAGATGGGGCACCAGGGACCAAAGGGTAGAAGTCATGGACCTCCACCTGCTGGGCTGGGCAGCTTCTGAGTGCCCTATGCTAGGGACTTTAGTGATCTCGGTGGCCAAGGGAGGTGACTTTTTGAGACCTTGGGAAGAGGGCACAAAATTAGGTGGGGTGGATTGCTGGGTGCAGTGCTGGTGGGACCAGAGGCCCGCCCAGTGGAGCCCCCAGCACTGGACTCCAGGCCTCTGTGTGGCTCCCTGTGGACCTCAAGCCAGGGCCTCCCTGAGGCGCCTGCCCCAGGGGCTGAAGATAGGGGGCGCTGCTAGGGTTCAGCCACCATAGTAACTGCAGTGCTGACCTCGCCCACCCAAGCCTTGCTCCAGCTGAACTTCCGTGTGCCTCAGTTCTGGGCCCACATGCCCCATGGAGACTCCCACCCCAGCCCCGTCTCACTCCACTCCTGGGTCCCCTGCTTCCTCCACCCCCTGCACTGTGGCTGCTGAGGGGGGGGGTGACTCTTTCCCTACCCCATCCTGTTCACTGAGATGCCAGGCGTGATCAGCCTGACTGGTGGAGTTGGGACTCGGCATCTGCTTAGGACTGGGGGGAGTACGAGGTGGGCAGGATGGGGTGGGAGGGGTCATTCTGCTCCGTGGACAGACGCCTTGGGCTCCTTCCCCAGCTGCCCCCACCCGTGTCCCTGCACCCCGCCCTCCGCCCCCTGGTCCTAGAGCTACAGCGGCCTCGCTCTGCCCTCTGGTGGCCACTCCTTGCCAAGACTAGCGTCCTCAGTCCAGCAGCCCCTGTCCTGGCAGCGTCTGTCCGAGGCCTGTGGAGGGCTGGCCTCCCCCAGATGCGCCCAGCCCCAGCTCTGCCAGCCATGAGTCTTGCTGGGTGGCCGGTGAACCCGTGGCCCTGGCTGAGCCTCACTGCCACCACCTTTGGGGAGGAGGTACCAGGCTGCTGCAGCACCACAGGTCTTCATCCCGGTCACCCAGTGTGGGCCTGGGCCACAGGCACTGCCCACATGCCCCAGGCCCTCTTTGGATGCTGTGGCAGGGCTTTTCCTGTTTGTCCCTGGTCTGTGTGAGGCTGGCTCCTCACAGCTTGGAGGTATGTGACCAGGGGCCCTGAGAGCCTCACCCATGTCTTCTGGGGCCAGCGGTGTCCAGGAACGATCTGCTCAGGTGGCCAAGCTGGGGTCAGGGGGAGGACCCTGTGGCCAGCCTTCCTGAGGCTCTGCTGAGGGTCGGCCTTTGGCTTGCCTCTCGGACGTGGCAGGTGCTTGAGTAATTCTGCCAGGAAGGGATCTGTTCCAGTTCCATGTCCGAGGACGGGGACAGCCAGCACCGCCCCTCGCATGGAGCAGTGCACCTGCCCTGCTGGAGGCGGAGCTGGCCGGCTGGCGTCATCCTTGCCCTGTGTGGAGGGTGCGAACCAGCTGGCACGTCTGGAGTGGGTCCCTGGGGTTCAGAGGGGTCTTGACTCTGGGATCTCCCTGCTCCTCTCCCGGCCTCAGTTTCTCCTTGGTGAAGCTGGGACCCTGTCTCCCCGAAGGCTGGGGCTGTGGGTGCGCAGGCGTTTCTCTGCAGAAGCTGGTGTACCAGTGCAGGAGGGCACCGCGGAGTCCTCTCCTGGCCACAGGGACAGCAAGCACTTTGGACTCTGGCCACCTTGGCATCCTTAGGCTGCCCTCATGGGCTCCTGCTCTCTCTGTTTTTGTGTAGAAGAAACTTGACAGGCCTCAAGGGGCCTCTGTGCCCCTGACCCCTGTTGAGCCCTCAGCCCTCCAGGACCCTGGGCAGAAGACTGCAGTCATGCCTCATGGGCCAGGTCAGGAGGCCCGGGCTGGGCAGGTGTGTGGAGGAGGCCCAAGCCCAGGGCCTTCCCCGATGCTCACCACGCCATCACTCCCTGTCCGTGGAGCTGAGGGACCTAGTGGGGCCACCAACAGGCGGGTGTTCAGGCACCTGTTGTGTGGGTGGATGGCCACGACAGGAAGCTCAGTCTTCATACCCTTTCTTGGGCAGGCATGGGTCACTGGGTGCTGGGATGTGCCCTGGGGGCCTTTGGGCCCAGCTGCTGCCTCCCAACCTAGGGCCATGCCCAGCCACGTCCTGCCTCCTGCTCACTGCCCGCTGGAGATGGAGCCCAGCACCACTGCCTTCCTCAACTTTTTTCTCCTCCCCAATTAATTAATTTAAATTGACCATTAAGTCAGCTGAGTTTTTGATTGATATTTTCATTAGCAGCGCTGTCCGACGCCCCAGGAATGTATGGTAATGTCCAATCTGCGGGCGGGCCGCGCTCCTCCTCGCGGGCTCTGAGTTATGGCTGGCACCCGCCACGGCTCCCAGGGTAATTTGAATTCAGATGAGCTGCCGCAGTGTTCCGGAGCCTGGCGGCCGGCCGCTGACAGATGGCACTCGGGTTACTGCAAGGTCACCAAGCAGCCATCCCTGCTGGAAGGGTGGGCTAAGGTGCAGTGGGTGGGGAGCCGGGCAACCCTGTGGTGGGTGGCCACAGGGACTCTGAGAGCTGTCCAGCTGGTGACCAACTGGCTGAAGTGCCGTGAGCCTTGGGGCCATGTGGCCCAGGGCCCTGGCTGAGCCTCATTGCAGAGGGGCAGAGTGGCCCTCCTCCCAGGAGAGCTGACCAGCTCAGAGCAGTTCCCATTGTGTCCAGGGAAGCTTCTCCCATCTCTGTCAGCTGGTGGGTGATGGGCTGAATCCATGTGCGGTGTGACCAGCTGGCTCCTCGGCATCCATGTCCTGGGCCGTGGCCATGCCAGGCAGAGAGTAGACCTGCTGCCCCCTTCTCAGCATGGGCACCGATGCCAGTCAGGTGCCACTGTGATGGTCAGATGAGAAGTGTCTCCAGAGGCTCATAGTGCTGCCTAGTCAGAGGTGGGCCCCTGGGGGGATGGGACGGGGGGCTCCGACCTCGGCAGTGGGTCCATAGCCACAGGTGTTGAGGTGGCGCAAGCTGTGGTGGGCGTGGCTGGAGGGGTCTTCGGGGTGATGACGTGGTGTCTCCATGTTGGCTCAGGGTGAAGCACAGACAGGCCACCTGGGCAGGCCTGGCCTATGTTGGGCCCCTGCGTGGCCTCCTGCTCACACACCCCACAGAGGACAGAGGGGCACCTGTCTGGCTCCTTCTCAGCTCCTCGAGAGTTTGGGGTGCATGCTGTTGACCTCAGGCCTAGGGGTCAGCTTGTGAGTGGTCCACCATGGGGAGCTGAGGGTTGGCACTGAGCTGGGCTGCAGGAGGCTGATGGCTGTGGGTGGGACTCGGCAAGCAGGCTGTGTGGGCAGCCCTGGGTGCAGGACGTGGGTGAGGGGCACAGCTTTGTGAGGCCATGGGCCTGTCCCCTGAGAGGGCCCAGCTGGAGACCTGGAGACCTGGGGGCCAGAAGGAGCCTGGCAAAGGTGTCCACTCAGTGCCCACTCATGCCAGCCCTGGGGTCTACCTGTGGTCACTCCCAGGGAGAAAGCCACCTTTGTCCTGTCTCTGTCCTTGTTTCTGCCTGGGCAGGCTGAGCTGGACATCACACAGTCAGAGTCTGTGCACACTGATGATCTGATGATTCACCCACCTTCAGTAACGCTCCCAGGCGTCCTCGCCGTCACCGAGGGCAACTGAGGGGAAAGTCCAGAAATAAACTCCATCAGATTTAAATTGGGCTTCATTCTGAGCAGGGTGGGGACACTTTCCATTGCCCGCTGCAAGGAGGACCCTCCCCTGCCTGGTGCCGCCTACCCGCAGGCCACTCCGTCAGGCAGTGAGGTGGGTTTTCAGAACCCACGGTGGCATTGGGTGGCGTCCCCTGGGAGCCTGGGCCTGGCCCAGCTCCACCCATGCTGGCCGATGGCGTCTGCTCTTCTGGTGAGCAGCAGTGTGTCTGAGGCCACCCTCCACAGCTGCTGGACTCTTTCTGGAAGTGGTAGCCTATTAGCTCTCTTCTGGGAACCTTGGCCCCTTGATCTCAGTGACTCTTTTGGGACCCAACTTTTCCTGTCCATTGCTAAAACTTGCTGAGTGACCTTACCCCCTAGATCTTATCATGTGGCCTGAGGGGTGGATGTCGAGATATTCTTGTCTCTGTTGTCTCCATACAATAATCTAATTTGTTTTTATCCCAAGTTTTTGAGATATTTAAAAAATTTTAAAGGTTATCAGATACATTTCCTGACACTTTTGAGATGACTGAGTGATTTCCTTCTAAAAAGACACACATTTGTGTGGCATGTTTTCAGGTAGGGAGATGTTATGGCTGAAATATTTATTAGGTGTCCCTCAAATGCTCATGTGTGAGACAAAGCTAGAGGCTGGAGGTGAAAAGACTGGATTATGAGAGCCAGTTAACTGAGTGGTAACAAGCAGCTGGGGTGTGGCTGGAGGAGGGGCCATGGAGGCGTGCCTTTGGGGTAGATCCAAGGTATCTGGTGAGTGCAGACTCTCTGGGTTTCTTGATAACCTTATGAGCCACTTCTCTCTGCTGAACTATTTTGCCATGATGTTCTGCCTCACCTCAAATCCCAGGGAATGGAGCCAGCTATCTGTGGAATAAGATCTCTGAAACCGAAGTCCCAAAGTGAATTTTTTCTTCATAAAATTGTAATTTTCAGCTATTTTAGACACAGCAGTAAAAAAGACGATTCATATAGTAGATAAACAGATAACTGACTAAATGGGTGTGTCATTTATAACACAACTTGGACTAGACTCCAATTCATTTACAATTGATGCATCAATCCTGGTGACATACATACACATATGTACACATGTAAGACATACAAAGGATTAAACAAATATATCCAAAAAAGTATACGAAGGATTAAACAAATATATCCAAAAAAGTATACGTATGTATGTTTCCTATAAGTGCATGAACACACTTATAGGAAACATACATACTAGATATATAGGAACAAAAGCTCATAATAATATGCACAAAAATACATTATATATGATTACCACAAATGGAAATATGCATCAATATATACATATGCTTAAAACACATATGAGAAAATATATGTAAGAGTGGTGAGAGTATACTGGGGAAAGGAGTGTATGGAATGGGACAGAGTGTGGGATGGAGTGTGAGGGATGGAGGGTGTGGGATGGAGTGTGAGGGGTGGAGTATGAGGGGTGGAGTGTGAGGAATGGAGAATGAGGGATGGAGTTGAGGGATGGAGTCTGAGATGATGGAGTGTGAGGGATGGAGTTGAGCAATGGAGTCTAGGGGGATGGAGTGTGTGGGATAAATTGTAAGGATGGAGTGTGAGGGATGGAGTTGAGAAATGGAGTCTGAGAGGATGGAGTGTGAGAGATGGACGGCGAGGGATGGAGTTGAGAAATGGAGTCTGAGAGGATGGAGTGTGAGAGATGGACGGTGAGGGATGGAGTTGAGAAATGGAGTCTGAGGGGATGGAGTGTGAGGGATGGATTGTAAGGATGGAGTGTGAGGGATAGAGTGTGAGGGATGGAGTGTGAGGGGTGGAGTGTGAAAGATGGAGTGTGAGGGGTGGAGTGTGAAAGATGAAGTGTGAGGGGTGGAGTATGAGGGATGCAGTGTGAGGGATGGAGTGTAAGAAATGGAGTCTCAGGGGATGGAGTGTGAGGGACAGAGTGTGAGAAATTGATTCTCAGGGGATGGAGGGTGAGGGATGGAGTGTGATGAATGAAGTTTGACAGGATGGAATGTTAGGGATAGAGTGTGAGGGAGGAGTGTGAGGAAGGGAGTGTGAGAGGATGGAGTGTGACAGGATGGAATGTGAGGAATAGAGTGTGAGGGGTGGAGTGTGGGGGATGGGGTGTGAGACATGAAGTTTCAGGAGATAAAGTGTGAGGAACGCAGTGAGAGGGATGGAGTGTGAGGGATGGAGTGTGATAGGATGGAGTGTGAGGGATAGAATCTGAGGGACAGAGTATTTGGGATGAAGTATGAGTAGATGAAATGTGAATGGATGGAGTGTGAAGAGACGGATTGCAAGGGATAGAGTGTAAGGAAATTAGGTGTGAAAGATAGAGTGTGAGGGAATGGTGTGTGAAAGGATGGATAAGAGAGGATGGAGTCTGAGGTGATGGAGTGTGGGGGTTGTAGTGTGAGAAGATGGACTATGAGGGGATTGTGTGAGAGTCCTTGGAGAATGAGGGATGGAAAGTGAAGAGATAAAGTGTGAGGGATGGATTGTGAGGGATGGAGGATGATGGGATGGAATGTGAGAAGATGAAGGAACAGGGAATACAGTGTGATAAATGGAATGTGAGGAATGTTGTATAAAAGACAAACTGTGATGGAATGGAGTGTTAAAATGTGAGGCATGGAGAATGAGGGATGGAGATGGAGGAATAGAGTGTGAGAAATGGAGTTTGAGGGATGAAGTTTGAGGAATGGAGTGTGAGGGGTGGAGTGTGAGGGATGCAGAGTGAGGGATGAAAGGTGAGGGTGGGATTGTCAGGGATGGAGTGTGAGGAATGGACTGTGAGGGATGGAGTTGAGGGATGGATTGTGAGGATGGATTTTGATGGAGTGTGAGGGGTAGAGAGTGAGTGATGGAGTGTGAGGAATGGAGTTTGAGGGATGGAGTGTGAGGGATGGAGTTGAGGGATGGAGTGTGAGGATGGATTGTGAGGGATGGAGAGTGAGGGATGGAGTGGTGGATGGAGTGTGAGGGATGGAGAGTGAGGGATGGAGTATGAGGGATGGAGTGCGAGGGACTGAGAGTGAGGGATGGAGTGTGAGTAATGGAGTGTGAGGGAAAGAGTGTGAGGGATGGATGTGGATGGTGTGTGAGGATGGATTGTGATGGATGGAATGTGAGGAATGGAGTGTTAGGGAGGAAGTGTGAGGGATGGAGTGTGAAGAATGGAGTTTAGGGATGGAGTGTGAAGAATGGAGTTGAGGAATGGATAGTGAGGATGGGTTTTGGTGGATGGAGTGTGAGGGGTGGAGAGTGAGATGGATTATGAGGATGAAGAGGGAGGGATGGAGTGTGAGGGATGGAGTGTGAGGGATGGATAGTGAGGGATGGACTGTGAGGGAAGGAGTATGAGGGATGGAGTGTGAGAGATGGAGTGTGAGGGATGGAGAGTGAGGGATGGAGAGGAGGGATGGAGTGTGAGAGATGGAGAGTGAGGGATGGAGTGCGAGGGATGGAGAGTGAGGGATGGAGAGTGAGATATGGAGTGTGAGGGAGGAGAGTGAGGGATGGAGAGGGGTGATGGAGAGTGAGGGATAGAGTGTGAGAGTTGGAGAGTGAGGGAAGGAGAGGAGGGATGGAGTGTGAGAGATGGAGAGTGAGGGATGGAGTGTGGGGGATGGAGAGTGAGGTATGGAGAGTGAGGGAGGAGAGGGATGGAGAGGGGTGATGGAGAGTGAGGGGTGGAGTGTGAGGGACGGAGAGTGCCGGATTGAGAGTGAGGGATGGAGAGTGAGTGATGGAGAGCGAGTGATTGAGAGCGAGGGATTAAGTGTGAGGGATGGAGTATGAGGGATGGAGAGTGAGGGATGGAGTGTGAGGGATGGAGAGTGAGTGATGGAGTGTGAGTGAGGGAGTGTGAGGGAGAGTGAGGGATGGAGTGTGAGGGATGGAGAGTGAGTGATGGAGTGTGAGTGAGGGAAGGTGAGGGATGGAGAGTGAGGGATGGAGAATGAGGAGGGAGAGTGAGGGATGGACAGTGAGGAGGGAGAGTGAGGGATGGAGGGTGAGGGATGGAGAGTGAGGGATGGAGAGTGAGGAATGGTGGGTGAGGGATGGAGAGTGAGGGATGGAGGGTGAGGGATGGAGTGTGATGGATGGAGATTGAGGGATGGAGAGTGGGGGATGGGGAGTGAGGGATGGAGAGTGAGGGATGGAGTGTGAGGGATGAAGTGTGATGGATGGAGATTGAGGGATGGAGGTTGAGGCATGGAGTGTGAGGAATGGATATTGAGGGATGGAGAGTGATGGATGGAGATTGAGGGATGGAGAGTGAGGGATGGAGTGTGAAGGATGAAGAGCGAGGGATAGAGAGTGACAGGTGGAGAGTGAGGGATGGAGGGTGAGGGATAGAGAGTGAGGGATGGAGAGTGAGGAAGGAGAGTGAGGGATGGAGAGTGAGGGATGGAGAGTGAGGAGGGAGAGTGAGGGATGGAGGGTGAGGGATGGAGGGTGAGGGATGGAGAGTGAGGGATGGAGGGTGAGGGATGGAGTGTGATGGATGGAGATTGAGGGGTGGAGAGTGAGGGATGGAGGGTGAGGGATGGAGAGTGAGGGATGGAGGGTGAGGGATGGAGGGTGAGGGATGGAGGGTGAGGGATGGAGAGTGAGGGATGGAGGGTGAGGGATGGAGTGTGATGGATGGAGATTGAGGGGTGGAGAGTGAGGGATGGAGGGTGAGGGATGGAGAGTGAGGGGTGGAGGGTGAGGGATGGAGTGTGATGGATGGAGATTGAGGGGTGGAGAGTGAGGGATGGAGGGTGAGGGATGGAGAGTGAGGGGTGGAGGGTGAGGGATAGAGGGTGAGGAATGGAGAGTGAGGGATGGAGTGTGAGGGATGGAGAGTGAGGGATGGAGAGTGAGGAGGGAGAGTGAGGGATGGAGGGTGAGGAATGGAGAGTGAGGGATGGAGAGTGAGGGATGGAGTGTGAGGGATGGAGAGTGAGGGATGGAGGGTGAGGGATGGAGAGTGAGGGATGGAGAGTGAGGGATGGAGAGTGAGGGATGGAGAGTGAGGGATGGAGGGTGAGGGATGGAGAGTGAGGGATGGAGTGTGAGGGATGGAGAGTGAGGGATGGAGAGTGAGGAGGGAGAGTGAGGGATGGAGGGTGAGGGATGGAGAGTGAGGGATGGAGAGTGAGGAGGGAGAGTGAGGGATGGAGAGTGAGGGATGGAGAGTGAGGGATGGCGTGTGAGGGATGGAGAGTGAGGGATGGAGGGTGAGGGATGGAGAGTGAGGAGGGAGAGTGAGGGATGGAGGGTGAGGGATGGAGAGTGAGGGTTGGAGTGTGAGGGATGGAGAGTAAGGATGGAGAGTGAGGGATGGAGAGTGAGGGATGGAGTGTGAGGGATGGAGAGTGAGGGATGGAGGGTGAGGGATGGAGAGTGAGGGATGGAGGGTGAGGGATGGAGAGTGAGGGATGGAGAGTGAGGGATGGAGGGTGAGGGATGGAGGGTGAGGGATGGAGAGTGAGGAGGGAGAGTGAGGGATGGAGAGTGAGGGATGGAGAGTGAGGGATGGAGGGTGAGGGATGGAGAGTGAGGGATGGAGAGTGAGGGATGGAGGGTGAGGGATGGAGGGTGAGGGATGGAGAGTGAGGGATGGAGAGTGAGGGATGGAGAGTGAGGGATGGAGAGTGAGGGATGGAGTGTGAGGGATGGAGAGTGAGGGATGGAGAGTGAGGGATGGAGAGTGAGGAGGGAGAGTGAGGGATGGAGGGTGAGGGATGGAGAGTGAGGGATGGAGGGTGAGGGATGGAGAGTGAGGGATGGAGAGTGAGGGATGGAGAGTGAGGGATGGAGGGTGAGGGATGGAGAGTGAGGGATGGAGAGTGAGGGATGGAGAGTGAGGGATGGAGGGTGAGGAGGGAGAGTGAGGGATGGAGGGTGAGGGATGGAGAGTGAGGGATGGAGAGTGAGGGATGGAGTGTGAGGGATGGAGAGTGAGGGATGGAGAGTGAGGAGGGAGAGTGAGGGATGGAGGGTGAGGGATGGAGGGTGAGGGATGGAGAGTGAGGGATGGAGGGTGAGGGATGGAGAGTGAAGGATGGAGAGTGAGGAGGGAGAGTGAGGGACGGAGGGTGAGGGACGGAGAGTGAGGGATTGAGAGTGAGGGAAGGAGAGTGAGGGATGGAGAGTGAGGAGGGAGCGTGAGGGATGGAGGGTGAGGGACGGAGAGTGAGGGATTGAGAGTGAGGGAAGGAGAGTGAGGGATGGAGAGTGAGGAGGGAGAGTGAGGGATGGAGAGTGAGGAGGGAGAGTGAGGGATGGAGGGTGAGGGATGGAGAGTGAGGGATGGAGAGTGAGGAATGGTGGGTGAGGGATGGAGAGTGAGGGATGGAGGGTGAGGGATGGAGTGTGATGGATGGAGATTGAGGGATGGAGTGTGAGGGATGGAGAGTGAGGGATGGAGAGTGAGGGATGGAGAGTGAGGGATGGAGTGTGAGGGATGGAGTGTGAGGGATGGAGAGTGAGGAGGGAGAGTGAGGGATGGAGTGTGAGGGATGGAGAGTGAGGGATGGAGAGTGAGGAGGGAGAGTGAGGGATGGAGAGTGAGGGATGGAGTGTGAGGGATGGAGAGTGAGGGATGGAGAGTGAGGAGGGAGAGTGAGGGATGGAGAGTGAGGTATGGAGAGTGAGGGATGGAGAGTGAGGGATGGAGGGTGAGGGATGGAGTGTGAGGGATGGAGAGTGAGGAGGGAGAGTGAGGGATGGAGGGTGAGGGATGGAGAGTGAGGAGGGAGAGTGAGGGATGGAGGGTGAGGGATGGAGAGTGAGGGATGGAGGGTGAGGGATGGAGTGTGAGGGATGGAGAGTGAGGGATGGAGAGTGAGGAGGCAGAGTGAGGGATGGAGTGTGAGGGATGGAGAGTGAGGGATGGAGAGTGAGGAGGGAGAGTGAGGGATGGAGAGTGAGGGATGGAGTGTGAGGGATGGAGAGTGAGGGATGGAGAGTGAGGAGGGAGAGTGAGGGATGGAGGGTGACGGATGGAGAGTGAGGGATGGATATTGAGGGATGGAGTGTGATGGATGTAGAGTTAGGGATTGAGGGTGAGGGATGGAGAGTGAGGGATGGAGTGTGAGGGATGGAGAGTGAGGGATGGAGAGTGAGGAGGGAGAGTGAGGGATGGAGGGTGAGGGATGGAGAGTGATGGATGGATATTGAGGGATGGAGTGTGATGGATGTAGAGTGAGGGATGGAGGGTGAGGGATGGAGAGTGAGGGATGGAGTGTGAGGGATGGAGAGTGAGGAGGGAGAGTGAGGGATGGAGAGTGAGGGATGGAGAGTGAGGGATGGAGAGTGAGGGATGGAGGGTGAGGGATGGAGTGTGAGGGATGGAGAGTGAGGAGGGAGAGTGAGGGATGGAGGGTGAGGGATGGAGAGTGAGGAGGGAGAGTGAGGGATGGAGGGTGAGGGATGGAGAGTGAGGGATGGAGAGTGAGGGATGGAGGGTGAGGGATGGAGTGTGAGGGATGGAGAGTGAGGAGGGAGAGTGAGGGATGGAGGGTGAGGGATGGAGAGTGAGTGATGGATATTGAGGGATGGAGTGTGATGGATGTAGAGTGAGGGATGGACGGTGAGGGATGTAGAGTGAGGAGGGAGAGTGAGGAGGGAGAGTGAGGAGGGAGAGTGAGGGATGGAGAGTGAGGGATGGAGAGTGAGGAGGGAGAGTGAGGGATGGAGAGTGAGGGATGGAGAGTGAGGAGGGAGAGTGAGGGATGGAGGGTGAGGGATGGAGAGTGAGGAGGGAGAGTGAGGGATGGAGGGTGAGGGATGGAGAGTGAGGGATGGAGAGTGAGGGATGGAGGGTGAGGGATGGAGAGTGAGGGATGGAGAGTGAGGAGGGAGAGTGAGGGATGGAGGGTGAGGGGTGGAGAGTGAGGAGGGAGAGTGAGGGATGGAGAGTGAGGAGGGAGAGTGAGGGATGGAGGGTGAGGGCTGGAGAGTGAGGAGGGAGAGTGAGGGATGGAGAGCGAGGGATGGAGAGTGAGGGATGGAGTGTGAGGGATGGAGAGTGAGGGATGGAGAGTGAGGAGGGAGAGTGAGGGATGGAGGGTGTGGGATGGAGAGTGAGGGATGGAGTGTGAGTGATGGAGAGTGAGGGATGGAGTGTGAGGGATGGAGAGTGAGGGATGGAGAGTGAGGAGGGAGACTGAGGGATGGAGGGTGAGGGATGGAGAGTGAGGGATGGATATTGAGGGATGGAGTGTGATGGATGTAGAGTGAGGAGGGAGAGTGAGGGATGTAGAGTGAGGGATGGAGGGTGAGGGATGGAGAGGAGTGATGGAGAGTGAGGGATGGAGAGGAGTGATGGAGTGTGAGGGATGGAGAGCGAGGGATTGAGTATGAGGGATGGAGTGTGAGTGATGGAGAGTGAGGGATGGAGTGTGAGGTTTTGAGTTAGTTGTGCTGGTAATGTTAGTGAAGTATTTCTTTTTTCAGTGTTATTGGTCACCCTTTTTCTGAGAGGACCTCCTATTTTGTTGTGAATCATGGTTTTTGAGTTTCTCCCTCTGTGGTGTGAGGCAGGGTGGTCTCCTTGAGTCTGGGGTCTGAGTCCACTTATGCTTTTTTCACTGCACTCTGACAAGATTGTTGAATGCGTTTCCAGGGTCTGCATGGTCTGGGGATCAGTGTGTATCTTGGTCTCAGCTGGTCTATTTTTGGGGTTAGAGGTCACCTTTTTGACCTTGCTGGGGTCTGTGGCATGGAGATGCAGGGACCTGGTATCCTGCAGGGTTCGCAGCGAGTGCCCCAGTGTGTTCCACCTGTGCTCTGGGGCTGAGGGGCTCAGGAGCAAGGACCTGCTTCGTGCCAGGTGTGGTTGCTCACATCTTCTAGCCTAGGTGGTCAACTGGCAGTCCTTGGGGTGCAGTTTGACATCCATGAAGAGGGTTGTGTGTTCCGGAGGCAGAAGTGGGGCAGCACAGGAAGGGGGTCCTGGGTGACAGTGCCCTGTGCCTCTCGTCCTGGTTGCTGGCCCAGCCTGTCTCTGTTCAGGCGCTTGGTCCACCTGGAGGCCAGGCCTGTGGTGCTCTTGGTCCTCTCCTGGCTCTTCCCGCACATCAGCCTGGGTGTGCAGCTCAGGGCGGGTGCACAGACGTCCCGGTCCACAGTGGTGGAGCCCACAGTGCAGAGGTGCCTTTGGCCAGAGGCCCGTGGGGAAGGCCGGGCTGTCCCATGGGTGCACTTAGGTACCTCTGCATAGAGTGGAGAAGTACGTGTGTAATTGTGCAAGCATGTGTACGTATGGAAGGTATCTGTAAACATGGTTCTCGTGTCTACCATTCTTGTAGAGATGCCCAAGTTTGTTGGCCAATGCCTTGTGTGGTCCTGCCTACAGTCTTTGCATATGCATGGATACATGTGCACATGTGTGCCAGTGTGTGTTCACGTGGCTTGCATGTACGCGTACACATCTGTGTAGGCAAGAGGTGCCCAGGTGTGCATGTGTGTGTTGTTGGGGTTCTTCTGCATGCATGCTTACCCAGGCCTGTGCCCCTGTGGGTGCTTCACATGTCAGTGTGAGCATGTGTGTGTGGCATGCAGGTGCACGTGAGCGTGTGTGCTTGTGTTGACGAATACACACATGTACTTATGCACATTCACAAGGCCTGTGTGTTTGTGCATGTGTATGTCTGTGCATGAGTGTGTGCATTGGGAGCTGTGTACACGAGTAAGTCAGTGTTGGCATGTAGACAGGTGTGTGCATACACACTTGTGCCATGAATGTGTGTGCATGTGCCTGTGCACTTGTGTCAGGGTGCTGAGCTCATCCTGGCCAGCCCTGGAGGACACCTGAGCTTGGCTCCTCTGTGCCCACCTGGGACCATTCTGGAGTCTGTGAGCTGCGAGACCTCCACTGGCCACACCCTCAGAGGCCCTGCAGAACCTGGTGTAAATACAGCAATCCATACTTCAGATGAATACAAGATGCATCAAAAGATTTAAGGCACCTGTTGTGTATTTAAAAGAATTATATCTTGTTTATGGTTCAGTATAAAACGCACAGCTGATTTATATAGTGGCTAGTCCATCGCGGAGGAAATCTCATTTCAATCATAAATGGCAGGGTTTGATTTAAGAATTCATTCTTTAATGGGTCTGCAATGTTCAAATTTAAACCCGTTCAATTCATCAGCCAAATATTCAATATGGGCACAGGGAACTCATTTAGGCAAACAGAGACTTTTAATATAAATTTTCCGGGAGATTTCTTCATCGATTCCGCAGTTTAGTGCAAAATGATTTGTGCGATACATTCTTGGGGATCAATGCTGCCGGTCAATGGCTCCCATAAACACCCCCCCCCCCCACCGCCACATGGGTCAAGGGACTTTGGCTCTCAGGCTGTAGACGTGGTGGCTCAGCCGGAGGCCGCTGTGTCTGACCTGGCACCCACCGGCAGACGGGCTGAGCCTCTTGGGTTGGGGGTGCTTGCTACTTCACACTGGCCTGTTGTCCACCGCGTGGAAGGGACCCTGGGGCTGGGAGCCAGGGCCTCCAGGGTGGCCCCAGTCTGCAGCTGACCACAGTGCCGTCTGGCAGGGTGAGCTCTCCACTTGGGCCTCACCCCTATGATGTCTGGGGCCCAGAGGGGGCTTGAGACTTTAGAGAAGTGGCCATCGTCCTGTGCACCAGGGCCATCTTGGGACAGGCCCCTCCAGCTCTCCTGACCTCTGCTTACTCAGATCACTGCCGTGGGACCGGTACAGGAAGGGCCTTCCTGGCCAGGCCAGACTGCCCTTTGTGACTTGTCCCTGGCCTGAGGGCTGCTCTCTGGGACAGAAGAGGAAGCATTCTTGGCTGCAGAGATGGGAGCTTTCTGAGGCAGAGTGGACCTAGGGCCAGGTGGCTGGACTGGGGCCCAGTCAGGGTGTCACCAAGGGCTGGGTACAGGACTCCACAGTTCCTGCACGCTGGCCAACATGGTGCTCCAGGGGCACACAGAGCGTGGCAAGTGAAGGCTGCCAGTGGCCAGCCAGCACCGTGGGGCCCCCAAGGGTCAAGAGGTTGCTGCCTGCCTCCCGCCCGGGTGATTGAGCTGCACCCTCAGGGTGGCCGAGGGCTCCCTTCTCCATCCCCGTTTCCCAGAGGAGGCTTTGAGGATCTGCCCCAGGTCCTCAGCAGGGCTCAAGGCCACGTATGCAGCTGCAGGAGCCAGACCATCTCATGGGCATCATGAGGGGCAGCGAGAAGGTCCCAACAGCCCTGGCAGACGCCGCCTCCCCTTCATGGTGTCCCAGAGCAGGGCAGAGACTCTGAGTGCTGGTGGCCAAGTCCACTGGATGCTACTGCTGGCAGGGCTGGCTCCAGGCGGGACAGGGGCAGGTGGGGCCTCAGAGGGGGAGGGCCTGGTGTGCTGGTGGACCACAGTGCTGGGTAGGCAGCAGTAAGCCCTGGTCCCTCATGCCTGGCCTCCTTCCCATCCCTGGCCCTGCCTACCTGTGCTGGGGCCCCTGGTCCCTGGTTTTCAGGCTGCTGCCTGGTGTGCCCTCAGTGGAGTGGTGCCCTCCCGGCTGTGCCAGTTGGTCCTGGTCTTTGCCCCATCCACTGGCTCACCTGTCTGCTGCCCTGTGCTCACCGGCACTGGGCCCTGTGCCCCGAGATGGATGGGGCAGTTCTTTCCTCCAGCAGCTCGTCTGGGCAGGGCCAGGAGGAACCATGGCTGGACCTGTGGGAGGCCCCAGCTCCTGACCAGAGGATCCTGGCCAGCAGGCTCAGCGAGGACTGGGGGGCTGAGGGAGGAGTGTGGTTCAGCCTCCCTGCTGGGGACTGTCCTGGGGAAGGGGCAGAGCTGCCATAGTCAGGACTCCAGCCCTGAGGGCCGTGGATAGGGGCTGGCAATGCGCTGGCAGGGAGCTCAGCAGAGGTGGCCCGGAGGTCATGGTCATCTCTACTGAGGAGAGCCACAGTGAACGGGGTGGAACCACCTCTTGGGTGACTGGGGACATGAATGAGGCTCCCTGGAGATGATGAGGAAGGGGGATGAAATGGGCACCCAGATGGGCGGAGAGCCTGGAGGGACCACAGTCGGCAGTGGAGTGGCCCCTGTTACAGGCACCGAGGGCAGGCTGGGATAGCTCCTTCTGCAGCCCCCGAGGCTCCCCTGGGAAGCTGTGTGCTTCTGTCTGACCCAGCTGGAGGCCGCAGGGCCTGGACCAGGCCTGTCCCTGGCGCCTGGCTCCTCTGCCCTAAGCCAGCTGTCTCATCAGCCTGCGTGGTGTGCAGGGATCCACAGGAAGAAAAGCAGAGCCCATATTGATTTCATTTCCAAATTATTAATCAACTTCACAGCTCAACAGAAATATCGTATTGTTCAGCTTGGGCAGCTCTGAATGGCTCTCCCTCGGGCAAGGGGCAGGGGCAGTGAAGGACAGGGCGTGATAAACGGGCAGAGGCAGGGCACGGATGGGAGAGTGGGGGTGCCAGGCCCACCCGCCTGCCCAGGTGCGTGCTGGGGAGTGCGCGTGGGCAGTGCCGCCTGGTGCCACAGGACCCAGTTCTCTCCTGGGGTCCCTGGGTGGGGGGATTCACTACTCCCCTTTTAGCCCTGGGCCCCTGAGATGCAACAGGCGAGCTGCTGACCACAGGTTCAGCAGCGACTAGGTCATGGGTTGGGCAGCAGGGCTGGGCTTCCCCAGGGGCTTGGGTCAGGGTGTGCATGACCTCTCCCAGACCCTGACCTGGGGCCCTGTGTGGATGAGGCAGGATGTGACCTGAGGGAAGTCACCACTGTGGGGTCAGTGGGGGGGGGTCCCTCTAGTGAAGAGGCCTTTCACAGTGTGTCCTTGGGAGGATGCTGTGAAGATGGGATGAGGGGGCCATTCAGGGCTGTCACTAGATGAGCTGCAGGTGGGGACAAGGCAGACCCATTGTCCTGAGGAAGTGACCATCCAGGAGATCAGGTCATAGTGACCATCCAAGGCACTGAGTCTGGGATGACCGCCCAGGGTCCTGGGTCCACATCTGTGAACATTTCCAGATTATTAGAACAGCTATTGTAAAGTGTCCATGGGGATGTGGAGAGGTTGGGACCCTGGTGCAATCTGACAGAGTGTCACCGTGAGGCCAGTGTGCAGAGCTGTGTGGTGGGCCTGCAGAAGGGCCAAAAGAATCACCAGGTGACTGAGCTGTTGGCCTCAACAGCACCCATAGGCAGCAATGCAGGGACCTGAACGGCTACTTGCCCACCAGGGTCACAGTGGCTCTGTCCACGTGGGGCAGGGGGGGCACCGGCATGCCGATTGGCAGATGAAGGGCATCTGTGTCAGTGGGGACAGGGGAAGGCAGGAGCCCCACGGCTAGTACAGTGGACAGTTGACATAGGCCTTCAACAGAAGAAGTTCTGATGGGCAAAGAAGGACATGAGGACTTGAGTTAGGGTGCAGAGTGAGGGGAGAACCCCAGAAGGATAGCATGGGAGAGGCCACTGCTGGCCCTCTGGGTCATCAGTCCAAGAGAGCAGACAGCAGAGTGGGAGAGTCCAGGGGAGGGGAGGGCAGGCAGGAGTGCTCAGTGGGGAGAGGTTCAGTGGGGACAGGAGGATGTGGAGAGGGACGGAGATGTCACCTCAGTGGGGAGAGGTTCAGTGGGGACGAGGAGGCTGTGGAGAGGGACAGAGATGTCACCTCAGTGGGGAGAGGTTCAGTGGGGACAGGAGGCTGTGGAGAGGGACAGAGATGTCACCTCAGTGGGGAGAGGTTCAGTGGGGACAGGAGGCTGTGGAGAGGGATGGAGATGTCACCTCAGTGGGGGGAGGTTCAGTGGGGACAGGAGGCTGTGGAGTGGGACAGAGATGTCACCTCAGTGGGGAGAGGTTCAGTGGGGACAGGAGGCTGTGGAGAGGGATGGAGATGTCACCTCAGTGGGGGGAGGTTCAGTGGGGACAGGAGGCTGTGGAGAGGGACAGAGATGTCACCTCAGTGGGGAGAGGTTCAGTGGGGACAGGAGGCTGTGGAGAGGGATGGAGATGTCACCTCAGTGGGGGGAGGTTCAGTGGGGACAGGAGGCTGTGGAGAGGGACAGAGATGTCACCTCAGTGGGGGGAGGTTCAGTGGGGACGAGGAGGCTGTGGAGAGGGACAGAGATGTCACCTCAGTGGGGAGAGGTTCAGTGGGGACAGGAGGCTGTGGAGAGGGACAGAGATGTCACCTCAGTGGGGAGAGGTTCAGTGGGGACAGGAGGCTGTGGTGAGGGACAGAGATGTCACCTCAGTGGGGGGAGGTTCAGTGGGGACAGGAGGCTGTGGAGAGGGACGGAGATGTCACCTCAGTGGGGAGAGGTTCACTGGGGACAGGAGGCTGTGGAGAGGGACGGAGATGTCACCTCAGTGGGGGGAGGTTCAGTGCGGACAGGAGGCTGTGGAGAGGGACAGAGATGTCACCTCAGTGGGGAGAGGTTCAGTGGGGACAGGAGGCTGTGGAGAGGGACAGAGATGTCACCTCAGTGGGGAGAGGTTCAGTGGGGACAGGAGGCTGTGGAGAGGGATGGAGATGTCACCTCAGTGGGGAGAGGTTCAGTGGGGACAGGAGGCTGTGGAGAGGGACAGAGATGTCACCTCAGTGGGGAGAGGTTCAGTGGGGACAGGAGGCTGTGGAGAGGGACGGAGATGTCACCTCAGTGGGGAGAGGTTCAGTGGGGACAGGAGGCTGTGGAGAGGGATGGAGATGTCACCTCAGTGGGGAGAGGTTCAGTGGGGACAGGAGGCTGTGGAGAGGGACGGAGATGTCACCTCAGTGGGGAGAGGTTCAGTGGGGACGAGGAGGCTGTGGAGAGGGACAGAGATGTCACCTCAGTGGGGGGAGGTTCAGTGGGGACGAGGAGACTGTGGAGAGGGACAGAGATGTCACCTCAGTGGGGAGAGGTTCAGTGGGGACGAGGAGGCTGTGGAGAGGGATGGAGATGTCACCTCAGTGGGGAGAGGTTCAGTGGGGACAAGGAGGCTGTGGAGAGGGATGGAGATGTCACCTCAGTGGGGAGAGGTTCAGTGGGGGTGAGGAGGCTGTGGAGAGGGACAGAGATGTCACCTCAGTGGGGGGAGGTTCAGTGGGGACAGGAGGCTGTGGAGAGGGACAGAGATGTCACCTCAGTGGGGAGAGGTTCAGTGGGGACAGGAGGCTGTGGAGAGGGACAGAGATGTCACCTCAGTGGGGGGAGGTTCAGTGGGGACAGGAGGCTGTGGAGAGGGACAGAGATGTCACCTCAGTGGGGAGAGGTTCAGTGGGGACAGGAGGCTGTGGAGAGGGACAGAGATGTCACCTCAGTGGGGGGAGGTTCAGTGGGGACAGGAGGCTGTGGAGAGGGACAGAGATGTCACCTCAGTGGGGAGAGGTTCAGTGGGGACAGGAGGCTGTGGAGAGGGACAGAGATGTCACCTCAGTGGGGGGAGGTTCAGTGGGGACAGGAGGCTGTGGAGAGGGACAGAGATGTCACCTCAGTGGGGGGAGGTTCAGTGGGGGTGAGGAGGCTGTGGAGAGGGACAGAGATGTCACCTCAGTGGGGGAGGTTCAGTGCGGACAGGAGGCTGTGGAGAGGGACAGAGATGTCACCTCAGTGGGGGGAGGTTCAGTGGGGACAGGAGGCTGTGGAGAGGGATGGAGATGTCACCTCAGTGGGGAGAGGTTCAGTGGGGTTGAGGAGGCTGTGGAGAGGGACAGAGATGTCACCTCAGTGGGGAGAGGTTCAGTGGGGACGAGGAGGCTGTGGAGAGGGACAGAGATGTCACCTCAGTGGGGGGAGGTTCAGTGGGGTTGAGGAGGCTGTGGAGAGGGACAGAGATGTCACCTCAGTGGGGGGAGGTTCAGTGGGGACAGGAGGCTGTGGAGTGGGACAGAGATGTCACCTCAGTGGGGAGAGGTTCAGTGGGGGTGAGGAGGCTGTGGAGAGGGACAGAGATGTCACCTCAGTGGGGAGAGGTTCAGTGGGGGTGAGGAGGCTGTGGAGTGGGACAGAGATGTCACCTCAGTGGGGAGAGGTTCAGTGGGGGTGAGGAGGCTGTGGAGAGGGACAGAGATGTCACCTCAGTGGGGGAGGTTCAGTGCGGACAGGAGGCTGTGGAGTGGGACAGAGATGTCACCTCAGTGGGGAGAGGTTCATTGGGGGTGAGGAGGCTGTGGAGTGGGACAGAGATGTCACCTCAGTGGGGAGAGGTTCAGTGGGGACGAGGAGGCTGTGGAGAGGGATGGAGATGTCACCTCAGTGGGGGGAGGTTCAGTGCGGACAGGAGGCTGTGGAGAGGGACAGAGATGTCACCTCAGTTGGGAGAGGTTCAGTGTGGACAGGAGGCTGTGGAGAGGGACAGAGATGTCACCTCAGTGGGGGGAGGTTCAGTGGGGTTGAGGAGGCTGTGGAGAGGGACAGAGATGTCACCTCAGTGGGGGGAGGTTCAGTGTGGACAGGAGGCTGTGGAGAGGGATGGAGATGTCACCTCAGTGGGGGGAGGTTCAGTTGGGACAGGAGGCTGTGGAGAGGGACAGAGATGTCACCTCAGTGGGGGGAGGTTCAGTGGGGTTGAGGAGGCTGTGGAGAGGGACAGAGATGTCACCTCAGTGGGGAGAGGTTCAGTGGGGACGAGGAGGCTGTGGAGAGGGACAGAGATGTCACCTCAGTGGGGAGAGGTTCAGTGGGGGTGAGGAGGCTGTGGAGAGGGACAGAGATGTCACCTCAGTGGGGAGAGGTTCAGTGGGGACAGGAGGCTGTGGAGAGGGACAGAGATGTCACCTCAGTGGGGAGAGGTTCAGTGGGGACAGGAGGCTGTGGAGAGGGACAGAGATGTCACCTCAGTGGGGAGAGGTTCAGTGGGGGTGAGGTGGCTGTGGAGAGGGACAGAGAAGTCACCTCAGTGGGGGGAGGTTCAGTGGGGACGAGGAGGCTGTGGAGAGGGACAGAGATGTCACCTCAGTGGGGAGAGGTTCAGTGGGGACAGGAGGCTGTGGAGAGGGACAGAGATGTCACCTCAGTGGGGGGAGGTTCAGTGGGGACGAGGAGGCTGTGGAGAGGGACAGAGATGTCACCTCAGTGGGGGGAGGTTCAGTGGGGACGAGGAGGCTGTGGAGAGGGACAGAGATGTCACCTCAGTGGGGAGAGGTTCAGTGGGGACAGGAGGCTGTGGAGAGGGACAGAGATGTCACCTCAGTGGGGGGAGGTTCAGTGGGGGTGAGGTGGCTGTGGAGAGGGACAGAGAAGTCACCTCAGTGGGGGGAGGTTCAGTGGGGACGAGGAGGCTGTGGAGAGGGACAGAGATGTCACCTCAGTGGGGAGAGGTTCAGTGGGGACGAGGAGGCTGTGGAGAGGGACAGAGAAGTCACCTCAGTGGGGGGAGGTTCAGTGGGGACAGGAGGCTGTGGAGTGGGACAGAGATGTCACCTCAGTGGGGAGAGGTTCAGTTGGGACAGGAGGCTGTGGAGTGGGACAGAGATGTCACCTCAGTGGGGGGAGGTTCAGTGGGGACGAGGAGGCTGTGGAGAGGGACAGAGATGTCACCTCAGTGGGGAGAGGTTCAGTGGGGACGAGGAGGCTGTGGAGAGGGACAGAGAAGTCACCTCAGTGGGGGGAGGTTCAGTGGGGACGAGGAGGCTGTGGAGAGGGACAGAGATGTCACCTCAGTGGGGAGAGGTTCAGTTGGGACAGGAGGCTGTGGAGAGGGACAGAGATGTCACCTCAGTGGGGAGAGGTTCAGTGGGGGTGAGGTGGCTGTGGAGAGGGACAGAGATGTCACCTCAGTGGGGAGAGGTTCGGTGGGGACGAGGAGGCTTTGGAGAGGGACAGAGATGTCACCTCAGTGGGGAGAGGTTCGGTGGGCGTGAGGTGGCTGTGGAGAGCGATGGAGATGTCATTCAATAGAGATGGGTTCAGCTGGCTGCTGATCACAGGCCTGACCATGCATGAGGACTTGGGTCCAGGGTTGCTGGTGGCTGCTTCCCTGCACTTTCTGTTTTGAATACCTCGGTGCAAGTGTCCTGTGGCGCATGGCAGAGTGTGTGTACTGTTTTCTTGCCCCCTAGGTCCTCAGAAGGACTGTGTGGTGTACCTGCAGTGCCCTAGTAGCCTGCACCACACCTGGACTCTCTGGACGAGACCTTGTGCCTGCAGTCTAACCTGGTGCCATGGTCATGAGGTGCACTTGTTGTGTGTTAGGATGGGGGCTGTGCCGGAGGGAGTCTCTGCCAGCCTTGCCCTTCAACAAAGTTCTCAGCGTCCAGGACATGTCCTGTTGGGGGCTGCACTGCTGTGCCCTGAAGCCTGTGGTGCATAACCTGGTGGAGTGAGTCTGGTGACTGCCAAGGACAGGTTGTAGAAAGAGACCCTGCTTGCACTGTCTGGGACCCGTGCTCATGGAGAGGCTGGAGGGGATTTGTGCTGGCACCCAGTTGTGCGCTCAGTAGGTAGCAACATGTGTTGGAGACACCAGCAGAGGGCCCACACAGGGGAAAGGAGCGCAGGCCCTGCTGTGCCTCCTGATGTCGGAGCCAGGGTCTGCAGGAGCCACAACTTGGTGGCGTCTGCCACAGTCATTGTAGCCATTTGTTTTGCTGCAGTAGGTAGGGGACACAGGAGATCAAGCACAGAGACAGGAAAGTGTCAGGATGAGGCGGCAGAGGAGGGTCCATCCAGGAGAGAAGGTAGATAGTGTCTGGAGAGGGGAGGGCTCCAGGGTCCTGCTGAGGAAGGGCGTAGGTGGCTGGGGTCTCCTGGGGTAGCCACAGCTCTGTGGGGAGCAGGGCAGGGGCCAGCAGAGAAGCGGGGACTGAAGTCAGGCCTCAGGAGGAGGGACGCCTGGGGAGGGGTACCTGGCCCCTGGTGCGCATTCTAGGGCACAGCTTGTGTTGCTGGAATGAACCTGGGGAGCAGGGGAAGGGTTCCTCGAGGACCACACCCCATCCTGTGCACCTCCAGGGAAAGTGGGCGAGGGCTGAAGGGCCGAGGGTCCTGGGGGAGTGGGGCGGCCCACCACCTGGGCCTCAGCTGCAAGGCCAGGGCGATGTGGAGGCTCCTCAGGGCTCTGCTTCCTCTCTGGAGGTCATCACCGCACCCTGGCCTGGATGCTGGGACCCCATACAGCCCCCTCCCTCCCCAGTGCCCCCATGTTCCTGTCACCAGCCCCCTGCCCCATCTCCTCCAGGAACCCTAGTCCTGGCCTCCCTTTGCTCCCTCACCCCTCGGGAGTTCCTCTAGGAGCTCAAAGGCAGCTGTTGGAGGGACTGGCTGTGTGGAGGGCACACACTTCTGGCGTGGCTGGTGGACCCACTCCAGTGGGCTCTGGGACATGTGGGCTTCCGCTGGTGTTGGGTGAGCACGTGCTGGGACATGGGTGCTGATGCCAACCCTCCCAGCTGGGCCTGGAGGCCACCTTGGGTCTCCACCAGGCTAGCCCTCCCCTGGTATGGGACCTTCCCTGGGGGCTCCTGCCCCACCCCAATGTCTAGAGTCAGCTGGGGGCCTTGCCCTGAACCACCCAGCGGCTCCTGTGCCCCGTGTCATCCTGGCACATGGAGAGCCCAGCTGGGTCTTCCTGGCAGGTGGTGGCTGTGCCAGGTGCTGGTCGCTGCATGGACAATCAATGTGTTCTGGTTGCCTGGCCTTGCCCTGCCCATGCTCAGATGGCAAAGTGGTGGCTCTTGCTGTGCCCAGCGTTGGTGACCACCAACCACCCACTGCCTGCTCCAGGACCCACCCCCACTGCCACAGACGCCCCTGGCAGCCTCTGTCTGGGGGCTCTCCACACTGGCTCCCTGGTCACCTGACTCCTGATGTTTCTCCTTCCTCGTTAAAGTGTTCCGTCCTTTTCTGAGGGGTTGGCCCTCTGGGTCACATCTTGAGACAACCAGAAGGGTTTTCCAAGCTCTGCTCCAAAGTGGCCCCTCTGAGTGGAGGCAGGAGGTGGTCTGGTGGCCAGCCTGCTGTGAGGACCGTGAGTCAAGGCCTACCTACCTGGACCACTGTCCTGCGGCTGCCATGCCCCCTCCAGCTTCCCCAGTGCCCACAGAGCCAGGCCAGCAGGGGCAGGACTCCGTGGAGGGGCCCGTCTGAGGGGGCTGCTGCTCCACACCTGGGGAGCCCTGATGGCCGTGGTGGCAGGAGCAGTGGTGGTGGGCAGGTCCCATGGGGCCAGGGTGAGGCCCTTCTGGGAGCAGGAGACACCCCATGGCTCCTGCCGTCTGAGAAGCCCAGGGGCACCACCTAGGATGGAAGGGTGTAGGACGGGGTGGGTGCTAAGAGGACTGCAGGCCCCTCACTGGGGCCTCTCCATTCTGCTGCCTATGGGCAGAAGATGGCCTTGGGGCCAGTAAGCCTGGACTGGGCCCTCTGCCTGTAGAGCCCTGCATTCAGGCCTGGCTTGGTGGGCGTCTCCCTGCGGGGAAGGACCTGCAGCAGGCCAGGGGCACCAAGGCCATGGGCTGGGAGGGAGGTGGGTGATGAGGGGCCCCCGGGGGTGAGGCCTTGGGCATCCTGCACAGAAGCATTTGAACTGTTGGCCCCTGTAGCGGCCAGAAGGCTGCCAGGAAGACGGTCCTGCTGGGGAGCTGTCCAGCAGGCAGGGACCCTTGGCAGGGGAGGGGCCCGGCTGAGCCTGTCTGGGGCGGCCCTGGGCTGGGTGAGCTGAGCCCCGGGGGGCTGGTCACCATGCAGACTGGCTGGACATCTTCTGTCTCCCTGGCTCCTCCTGGACATGGTGGGCCTTGTGGTGCCTTTGCCCCCTGCTCCTTGAGCACCAGGGAGGGGCAGGCTGACGGGCTTGGACCGGTGGCCCGAGATAATCCGCTTTGTCCCTGCAGCACGGCAGCGACGGCTCCTCAGGCCAATTGGCTCTTATTGTCTATTTTCAGGCAGCAGCAGCAATTTTCGAGGCCACTGCCACGGCCCACCTCAGCTATCTCGCGGGTCACCTGTCACTCCAGAAAGGTCAGCAGCTCATTCACAGCTCTGTCACTTCACAGGAGCAGGCGAATACGCTCCCGTCTGCCGCAGCCTCTGTGTGGAGCAGAGGCCCCAGCCATCGTCCCTTCCCCGCTCGGGGGCCGACAGTGCGTGGTCATTCCCGTGCCCTGCCTGCTGCTAAACAGCTTCCACAGGGAGGCAATTTGGGGAGGTGGTGCATCCTGGGCGCCTTCCTGCCCTGGCCTCTTAGGAGGGAATTATCCAATTACTCCCTTGTGGTCCAGCTCAGCTGCCACGTCCACACTGCCTGCTGGGCAAAGCAGGGCTGGCCCTGCGGAGCCGCAGACAAGTTAGTCCTCCAGATGCCCCTGCACCCCAGGGTCCACCCCACCTTGCGACCCTCAAGTCACCCAGCCTCTCACTCACCCAGTGACTGCCAAACCTGCCTGACAGCCATTTCTCTCCCTGGGCATCTTCCTGGAGGCACCAACCTGCCACTCAGGGAGCTCACAGCCCAGGCTGGGGAACCAGGGAGCCCCTGGCTGGGTGGGTGCTGGCCCGTGCTTGGCTGTGGGGCTGAGACTGTAGTGGGGGCTCGATTTGGATCATGAGCAGTGGCAGTGCGGTGTGCCCTCCTGGGACGCCGTGCCCCTGCTGGGTGGTGAAGGATGTGGGGACCACTTTCCTCCCTTAGGACATTGGCACCTCCCTTCTCCTTCAGACCAACATGCCCACCAAGCTCAGACAGCCAGCCTGGCCTGCCTCGTCCAGCTCTGTCCAGATCTCTGAGGTTTGGGGTCACTCTCTTGGCCTCTCTGAGCTTCATCTCTTCACAGCGAAGCACTCAGGACTCCGTTCTTGGCCATCCTGGGCTGGGGGGTCCAGGAACCATGCCCTTCCCCCTGTGGGCTCCTGGTTGGCTAGCTCCCCAGAGGCACCCTGAGACCTGGGGGCCTGGCTCTGCGACCCTTCCCACTGCACATTGGTCGTGGCTGTGTGGTGCAGCTTGCCCTTCCCACCTGAATCCCTGCCCCTTCTGGGGTCCTCCCAGCACTTGCCAGGCTCTGCCTTGTCCTGATCCTCACATCTCCACCTCCTCACAGACTGGAGGTCTCAGGACTTGCAGGGAGCCTAGGACCTGTACCCCAGAACTGGAGGGGTGGAAGGAGGAAAGAGGGGACAGGTGACTGAGTGAGAGCTGCAGGGAGGCCAGGGTGGGCCAGGGCTAAGCTGAGAATCCTCCAGGGGAGAATGAGCTCAGAGACAGAAGGTCTCTGCCCTGTGGGAAAAAGAGCCACTCATGGTCTGAATCAAAGCCTACCTGAGCCCTCTCCACATCTGTGCATCAGCTTCCAGAACAGCCTACTGCTAGGGGCTGGCCCTAAGCTCTGTAAAATAAACATTCAGTTATCTACCTTTCCATCCATCCATAGCCATCCATCCATCCATCCATCTGCCCATCCATCTATTCAACTATCCATTCATTCATCCATCTACTCATCTACTAGCCCTCCACCATCCATTACTAACCACCCATTCATAACCATCTAAGCATCCATCACCAACCATCCATAACCATCCATCCATCACCATCCATACATAACTATCCCTCCATCCATAACCACCCATCCATCCATCCATCCATCCATCCATTCATTCATCTGTCCATCCATCTATCCAATTATCCATTCATCCATCCATCTGCTCATCTTCTAGCCCTCCACCATTTATTACTAACCACCCATCCATCCATCCAAACCATCCATCCCTAATCACCTATCCATCCATTAATAACCATCTATCTGTCCATCCATAATCATCTCACCATCAATCCATCCTTAACCATCTAACCATCCATTCATCCATCCATCCATAACCATCCATCCATCCACCCATAACCATCCATCCATAGTCATCCAACCATCCATCCATAACTGTCCAACCATCAATCCCTAACTATCCATTCATCCATAACCATCCATAACCATCTATCCATAACCTTCCAACCATTCATCTATAACCATTCATCCATCCATTCATAACCATCCATCCATAACCATCCACCCATAATCATCCATTCATAGCCATCCACCCATAATCTTCCATCTATAACCATCCACCCATTCATCCATCCATCACTAACCATCCATCCATAATCATCCACTTATAACCATCCATCCATAACCATCCACCCATAACTATCTACCCATAAGCATCCATCCATAATCATCCACCCATAACTATCCATCCATAACCATCCATCCATTCATCCATTCATCACTAACCATCCATCCATAATCATCCACCCATAACCTTCCATCCATAACCTTCCATCCATAACCACCCATCAATAACCACCCATCCATCCATCCATCCATCACTAAACATCCATAACCATCCATCCATCCATAACCACCCACCCATAGCCTTGCATCTATAACCATCCACCCATAACCATCCACCCATAACCATTCATCCATAACCATCCATCCATTCATCCATTCATCACTAAACATCCATCCATAACCATCCATCCATCCATAACCATCCACCCATAGCCTTGCATCTATAACCATCCACCCATAACCATCCACCCGTAACCATCCATCCATCACCACCCATCCATCCACCCATCCATCACCACCCATCCATCCATCCATCCATCCAATCAGCAAGCTCACAAACTTGAGCAGAACACTAGTGGGGCTGGCCATGGCCTTGGCATTGGAGAAAGCCCAGCAGGCCCATTCCGGAGTCTCATCCCCTGCAGAGCACACAGTGCTGCCTGTGACCTCACTTTTGTATCCATGGACAGGTGACAACATGAGTGGAAGGACAGGTCAGGGGCAAGGCCATGTCTGGTGACCCCACCCTCTTCCCAAGGTCTAGCCTGGTGTCCCCTGATTCACTCCTGTGCATTTTTTTCTAGTAACTCTCCAGGGCAGAGCCTAGTCCTCCTGGGCTCATGGCCCTGCCCCTGCCTAGGCTGTTCCTCAGAGCAAACCGGCTGCCTGCCCACCAGGTCCCTCTTGCCTTGCTTCTGAGCACTCTGCTTGTCTCCCAGCCCTGGGGGCCCTGCCTCCTGGGACAGATGCTCCCTGGGGTGGAGATCGAGCTGGTGAGGACAGTGAGGGGAAGCTGGACACACGGGGCAGGCACGGACCACCTTCAGGGAGCTGGGCACTGGTGGAGGGCTTCCTGGGCTGCACCACCCCCGCGTGTCCTGCCCAGTGCAGCCCTTGCCACGTGCTGAGCAGGGCACTGGGGGGCTCTGCCCTCCAGCCTCTCAGTCAGATCACAGGTGATGAAGGGGCTTCAGGGCCAGGGAGGGATGGAGGAAGCGGGACCCCAGGGTGGGGGAGAGGGGCTCCGGCCACACGCACCCCTGCGCAGGCTTCAGGGGAGAAGGGAGGATAACTGATGGGTAGTATTTTAAGGCATATTAACCCAATTACAAGTATATTTTTACAATCGTGGCTCCAACATTTATCACGCGGCGTTTATTAGCCCTGAGTCGGGCTGTGTCAAGTGAAGGCTGAGAAGCAGGAGCTTTTCATTACGCTCTGCCCGCGCCAGCCTCCTTCCCGCGACTCTTAAACCGCATGATTTTATCAAAATCTTCGGAAATTGAAGCAATCACTAAAAGGTGTCGGGGAATTAAAATGTTCTGTCTCAGTGAAAGAGATACACTTCTTGTAACATATATCAGTGGCTCTTTTTTTTTTTTTTTTTTTTTAAAGACACATTACTATGCAGAGAAAAGGCATCAAACGCAGGAGGGGCGTTCCGGAAGAATCCCGTGGCAGCAATTCCTCATGCTTAAAAATCATCTTCTGAGGGACGTGGGCTTGGGGCTCATGCCCTTCTAGGTGCTGAGAGGGGGCTGCCCTCTCCTTTCCTCTCACTCTGCATCCCCAGCCTGAGTGGGGGACAGGGCTGTGCGCCCTGCCTGTCCCCTGGGCTGGGAGGCAGCCTACCCCCAGAGCAGGCCCTGGGGCTTCCTGTGTGAAGGGTCCCAGCTGCTGCCCCTCAGCTCCCGAGATAGTTCCACAAAGATCCTTGGCTCTGCCAGGGGTGCCAGGCCACATGCTGCCCTGGGCACCTCTGAAGGCTTACACGGCATCGCCGGTGGGGGCATTGGCCTGAGGGACAGCACAGGCAGTGGGGTCCTGGGTTTCTTAGGACACTGCGGTCAGCACCAGCTTAGTCCCTGTGCTTAGACGTCCTCCTGGCTCCTGCCTGACCATGGAGAGCCCACAGGAAGAAGTCCACAGGGGCTTGGACAGGGCACAGGCAGGTGGGTGTGAAGGGGCCAGGGGACCAGCAGCCCTCGGCTCCCCTCAGCAGGTTGGTGTCAGGCACTGGGTCATCTGGGCTTGGGGCCTGGGGAGGGCAGGAGGGGACGGGGCCTCGCCACAGCCCTGAGCAGAGGTTGTGGGACACACTTGGTGGCCTGATGGGGAAGTGGGGAAACGGCTTCTGGGTGGGCCCTGTCACGAGGCCCTGCCTCACTCTGCCTCCTTTGTAAAGAAGTTCATCTCGAAGGCGATATGGCTGAAGAGCTGGACACAGGTGGAGTCCTGTGGAAGAGAAGACGTCATGGCCATCAGGGACGGGACGCGTGGGAGCACTCCACGAGCGGCAGCTGAGCCCCTCTCAATGGAGAAGGAGTAGGATGTGTAGTCCTCAGGTCACGGAGGGGTGTGGGGTGGACTCTGTCTGGCTGGTGAGGGTGTGTGGCTGTGATGCTGAGGGTGGCCCTGCGGGACATAGTCTCAGGGGTGCGGGCCTCTGCTCACTGTTTCTCACAACTGTACCTGAGCCTCCAGGACAGCTGCCGTGACCCCACCCAGCAGAGGGCACTGGTGCAGGGAGCGCATCACCCCTCCGGCCCACCGCCGAGAACCTGGTGCAGGGACAGCCCTGGGCAGCGTGGGGTGCAGAGAAGCCTGCTGGTTCTGAGCACACGGACCTTGGGCTCTTCTCAGACCCTCCCTGCTGGTCTGCCTCCCTCACGGGTCTCCCCAGGGCCTGGCCCAGAGTGCGTGGGAAACGGGAGAGGCTGGGCCAAAAGGAGAGGCTGTGCGGGGTGCCCCTGCGGAGGTCCTCCCTGCTGCCTCCTGGCCACTGGGTGTGGCTCCCTTGGCCCACTGAGTTCCACTGGTCAGCAGGGACAATCGATCCCTTCCAGGAGCAGCGGCATCCTGGGGCTGGGACAGGTGTCTGGCCCCTACAGAAGGTGCACGGAGAGGGCAGGGTTAGCTCCTGACCCGCAGTGGGTTGGCCGTGGGCTCAGCTCTCAGAATGGCTTGGGGCTGTGGCCCATGGTGGTCCCTGGGCATGGCCCCATCACTGAGCCTCATTCCTTCTCCACTTCCCCACCCAAAGCCCAGCTCAGGGGCAATGACCTCCCTGTGCCACATGGGTCGGGACAGACTTCAGAGTTAGCACCTTGTTGGCCCCGCTTCTGGGGGCTAGTCTCACCTGAGCTCAGGCTGCCTTAGGCTGAGGAAACCCTGGTGTCACACTAGCCCTGTGAGACCCCACTCAGAATTTGGGCCACGGAGAGAAACAGCCTGGTCTCTGGTTGGGTCAGGACAAGAGAGAGGAGGGGACCGAGGGCCTGAGTGGACCCCAGTTGGGCCACATGAGGCCTCAGCATGGGGAGCTGCAGTTCAGGGCTCCTTCTGTGCCTGGCTGTGGCTGGGTGGGGGCTGGGACTCCCGGGGGGGGGTCCTGCCCTCCTGGGGGTGGGCCCACTGTGAGGGCCCAGGCAGGCTTGTTCTGCCAGACCCCGGCACCTGGCCGGGCATCTGCTGGGTCTGCTCAGAGGTCAGTTATTTGCCAGTCAAAGCCATTAATTTGTACCAGGGGCCATTTCCCAGGGCTGCCCATCTGGTCCCCACCGACAGACACTTAGCCTGCCCTTGGGTTCCCAGGTGCTTCAGGGCCACCACTGGGGTAGCGGTGGCTCCAGGTATAGCCACCAAGGAGACCCAACTGCTGCCTGTCCCAGGGCAGGCACCGCTCCTAGCACATGGAGTCCTCCCCAGTCCCCAGTGGGAGCTTGGCAGAGGGTGAGTGGGTACCCGTAGTCTGTGGTCACTGCCCAGTGGTCACCCAGGGTTGTGGCATTCTTAAAGATGGTGGCCCCGAGACTCTGCTGCCGACCCCTCTGCTCAAGGTGAAGCCTCAGTGGGGCTTCAGTGAACAGGCCGTGTGTCTGTCCTGCGGGTGGCGAGGGCAGCAGAATGGCCAGGGCACAGGGCTTTGTCCAGGGAATGTGCGCAACCTGGCCGGGGCTGGCCGTTTACAGGAAGTCCTCTTTCCCGACCCGCAGGCTTTCCTGACACTGGTGTCCTGGGCCCTCTGGTGCTTGAGGACAGAGAACAGGCCCAGGACAAGGACGATCGTGATCAGGATGACAGCCGTCCCCGCCAGAGAGCTCCTCTGCCCCACGGCCCTCGAGGCCATGCCACGTCACGGGGGAGCGAATGGCAGTGGGTGGGTGGTCTCCCTGAGGCCCCACTAGGAGGGGACACAGGGCTGTGCACAGGGTCCCTCCATGCTGCCAGAAGCCCCAGGCCCTGTGGGACCCCAGGATGAGCCTGCGTCTGCCTCCTTCCACCTCTGCACTCTGTGGGTGGCTGGGGGGATCTTCCCAGGAACTCCGCTGGCCTGGGGCAGGTGGCGGGCCCTGCAGGAGGCCGCGAGCGGCTCCTTCCTGTGGACTGTCTGCCTCTGTGATTCCTGCTTGTCCTCATCACCGACTTTGCCATGGGGGTCAGGAGTTATCCTGCCGTGTCTTTTGTGTTCTAAATTTAATTGTTGCTCTCCTTTTCTCCTTAAAAAGATCAGTAAAAACTGTTAATTTGATCAATACTTAATTTTTTCACCCAGAGCGCGTTTCTTCTGCTGGCCCGTGATAAGCAGGCGGCGGGGCAGAGGGACAAGTAAATTGTCAGGAATTTCTCCGCTCTCCCGCGGCCACTCCACCACTTAGAGCCGTGTAATTTATACCCCGGCAGTCGCTCTGCAATTACCCTGTCTATTGCTGTCGACAGTATCGCACTATCTTTTAAATAGATCCGGCTCGGCTGGTCCAGACGAGCCAACAGGACAAATGACACCATCCCTCATTCCGCAAGTCCTGGAGAGATAAGTTCCTTAAAGAGGGGGCCATTTATCAGCTGATACGAGCTGGGTACTTACAAGCCCACTTCTTTGTTTGGGCCCTTTTCAGATTTCCAAAGCTATTGATCTGCCGAGGGGGGGTGCTGGGATGTGGGGCAAGGTGTCCAGGGGCAGCCCCGAGGGCCTGTGCTCGCCCCACACAGGAGAGCATCCTGGGTGGGGCCAAGGGGGTCCCCAGATCCGCACCTGGCCTCAGTGGGGCCTGGTGTGGTGCCGACTCCCAGTAGAGTCTATGCACCTCAGTGGGTTTCCTTCCTGGAGCAGGTGAGGATAGGGTCCTGTGGGAAGAGGTGTGGGTGGCCTGGCTGACCCCAGACCTCAGAGCTGCAGACTGCCAGCCCTTGGGGACCTGGTCCTCTGCTCACTGAACCCATGTGCTGTCTGTTTTCCCTGGAGCACACGTGCCCGGTGAGCGCCGATCCTGACAACCATTGGCCGGAGGCCTGCGCTTTGCATAAGAGAGAAACTGGACAGCACGGATGGACAGGGTGGCTCTAGCAGGGGTGACCTGCCCTGACTCGGGAGGCCCCTGGCCGGCCTCTGGAGAGGGCACCCCATAGCAGCTGCAGTGAGGTGCTCTCTAGTGAGCAAGCCTACAGCCCGCCTGCCTTGGGCAGCACCTGGGAACCAAGGCCAAGGTCCAAGCCTGTAGCCCTGTAGCCCACAGGGGGACTGGGGTCAGCATCTGGAGAGGCCAAGGCTGTTCTGACTCTTGGACTCTTGGGACATCCACCTTGGGTGGGCTCAGGCCTCAGTGGCTTGGGTGCTTGGGGCAATGGCAGGGTAGGCCAGGGCCTGAGGACCCCTACCCAGGGCCATCCCTGGAGTGGTGACTGGGGGGAGGTGTGAAGGCCCTGCAGGCCCTATCCCTTGCTCCTGGTAACAGCCCTACCTGCTTGGGTGGAAGGTTCCCCATAGCTGCTTCCGCAGGTCAGACCCTGGGCCCTGGAGCTGGGCAGGTGGCACTCTTCTAGGCCCAGTGTGCCAGCTCAGCCCAGCTCCTGGGGCTATGATGGCAGTGGTCAAGGATCCTGGGGAGTAGCCCTGACCTCCGTTGGGGCGAGGCTCAGTCTCCTCCTGTGGTGGCTGCTCCCAGGGGGGACACTGCCCTTCCACTCCTCCCCACCCTGCCCCTGATGATTTTTAATTTTTTTTTTTAGGTGTACATAGACACAACACAATGCCTTTATTTTTACGTGGTGCTGAGGATGGAACCCGGGTCCCACCAGTGCTAGGCGAGGGTGATGAGCTCTCCTGATGAGTCACAATCCCAGCCCTAACCCCTGATGATCTTGTTCCCTCCCAGTGGCTGTGGTCTTTCTCTGTGGTCCCATGGCTTCTCCTCCCTGAGCCTGGACCACCTCGCCTCTGCCTGGCCTGGTCCTGAATAGGGGACTGGGCTGGGGCAGGACCCGCCTCTGAAGCTGAGGGCGGCTGGTGCTGGAGTGGATGCTGGTTGTTTCTAAGTGGGCTTCAGAGGACCACAGCCAAGAGCCCGGACCGCCCAAGCCTGTGCCAGGCTTCCGTGGCTGGCCCGTCCCCTCGGCACTGCTCAGGAAGCCTGGGCTGGGTGCTTCTCCTCCAGAGCCATCTGTGTGGTCCCTGCCACATGCCCGAGCCTCCCTGCAGGAGCTGTGGCCACATGGCCACCACAGGCCACCTTGCTCCTACACTGCCTTGCTGGCTGGCCGTCACTCCACATCGAGATGGATGGGAGTGTGGAGCTGGACGGGGCTGACGTGGGGATACACGGCGGCCATCTGTTTGGTCTTAATTTAGAAAACCTTCACGAGATTGTTAGGCGGCACTGCACTGTGGTGCCCGATGGTATCGGGTGGGTTCAGAGCTCAGTCCTTAGTTTATCTCCCTGAGCGCTGCATTACCACGCAGGCACGAGGGCCCAGCTACACCACAAAAACAAATAGAAATGATCTTTGCAGCACCTCTCTTTAAAAATAGCATCCATTTATCATCCCACTGGATGGCGCTGGGCTGTGCCTGAGGTCTGAGGCGACTGGCAGTTGGGCTTGAATGTCTGCCCATTCACCTCCCTCCATTCCAAGAGGAGGCTCCAGTGCTCCTGCAGGTAAGGGACCCTAGTCCCCAGCTTCCTGACCTGTAAGTAAGCGGGGCTCTGGCGAGTTCCTCAGCTCACGAATCTGGGTTTCCTTCTGATGCTGAGGTCCCTCCTTGGCCACTCTGTGGGGGCTCCTGGGTGGACCCTGAATGCACAGCTGGAAGGAGCCACAGGGAGGGGAGGGCCTCCGGCCAGACCACATGTGCAAAATGAAGCAGGACCACGGGTTCACTTTTCAACCATGAAAGACAGACAAGGGCTGGGTGAGCAGGTGGGCACTGGGCACGTGGGCAGGTGCTGCAGGAAACTCTGCCAATGCACCACATCACGCAGGCACCGCTGCAGGAATGTCGCGGGCTGGGTGCCCTGTCTTGTTCTGCCTCCCTCCCTCCTCCTCTGCTCCTGGCTCTCTAGGTGCCCAAAGGGTGTGGCACAGAGAGAGGCTGGCCTGCCTGGGTGGGTAAACACCTGCAGGGCCCAAGGCTATGGTGTTAAAGAGGGAGTGAGGAGGGATCTTTGCAGCCCTGGAGAAGGAGAAAAGACAAAATAGGCCAACTACACAGAAATTAGAAAACTCAGAACGAGAGGGGTCTACGGTGCCAGCAAGTGCCGGCTAAATCTGGCGCAGGGCTGATCTGATAGGAGGGACCCGCACAGTGTGGGGGAGCCAGCAGGACATATTGTACAGAAGCACAGAGAGACCAAAAATAAAGAGACGGACAAAAGATACACAGGCAGAGAAGATCCAGAGAAATTTGGGGTAGCGATTCTAATATCTGACAAATACAACTAGGGTCAAAAAATCACAAGGGACAAGGAAGACTAGACACTTGCTCAAAAAGACAATAGGTCAGGAATATAGAAGGACTATGTATGTATATGCATTAAGTAACACAGTCTTCAGGTTCCCTCAGCTGTGGCTGAAAACTGCCAGGAGAAATACTCGAATACGTTGTGGTATTTGGAACTTTCAACAAACTTCCCATAAAACGATGATGTATGTGAAAGCAGGCACAGGTCCTTGCATTTCAATGTTACAGTAGATCCAATTGCATATTATCTTCCAATTTACACATCCCATAGACAACACAGGTTTCTTCTGTGTGCAAATTAGTCATAGAAATTGGCCACACACTAGGCCACCGTCACGGCCAGCTGCAGAGGTAGGCACAGCTAAAGCAGACACACCAGAAGGGGGGTGTCAAGTTCAAAAGATAAGAACAAAAGTCAGAGAATAGACAACAAATTCAACCTTAAAAGCCAGAGGAAACTTAAATAGATAAATAGGCCAAGACTGGCAGACCTCAAGCAAGACTGGCAAGAAAGGAGAAAAGAAACATGAGATCGACATAAAACAAAACTGGAAAACAACTGCAGAAATACTAGAGGAAAGTCATGAGTGACTATACACCAATATGTTCAGAAAACCTGGAATGAATCAATTTCTGTGAAAATATGAAGTGCCCAATGGACACCGGAGTAAATAGAGAATTTAAATAGACCCATATCCACGAGAGAAACTGCAACAGGGAACAAATGACTCCCACCAAAAATCCTCAAGAAAGACTAATTATTTCTTATGTAAACTTTTTTAAAGAATAGAATACAAGAGTAAGTCATCTTGACTCATTTTATGAGCTAGTGATACCCTTACTCCAAAATCAGAAAAGAAAGGACAATTATGAGCCTTTCAATAAAAATCCTAAATAGAATATAACCAAGCCCGAGGGTTTTTATTTTATCTTATTTATATTTTTTCATTGTAAAATGGATTTATTCCAGGAATGCAAAGATGGTTCAACATGAGAAAAATCCTGTCATGCACAAAATGTGCTTTATCTAAGAACCAACTAAAGGAAAAGACTACTGTGAGTATAGATAAAAACAATTTGATAACGTTCAATCCCTATCTATGGTTTAAACTTACAGGAAACTAGAAATAGATTGAACCTTTTTCTGAACTTGATCAAAAGCTACTTGTTTAAAGCCTGACAGCAAACATCAGTGTTTATTAGAAAATTTTCTCTGGCATCCCTCATACATCAAGAGTTAAGGTGACAGCATGCGCCTCTGTTGCTCAAATTTGTCACCAATAAGAGTAGAATAAGACAAGAAAAAATAAACTAGGACACTGAACTGAAAAGGGAGGGACTCACCGCAGTTCTAGGAGAATATGGTTACCTGCATAGAAACTCAACGGGATCAGCAGGCACATTAGAATTGGTAAGAGACTTAGCAGTGCCTATGGATACAGGGTCATTGATTAATGTCAAGTGCTGCATAATTAATTATGCACTTATTTTCTTGTAGCTGCTGTAGGTCAGGGGTTTAGGAGCAGCGTGGTCCAGTGGGTCTGGCTCAGAGACCCGTGTGAGCTTGAGATCAAGAGGCTGCTGGAGCTGCATCATTGGAGGACCTGATTGGCAGGAGGACCTGCTCCAAGATGATGCATCACAGGGCATCAGCTCCTCTCTGGCACTGGTAGAAGGCCTGATTTCCTGACGGGGGGACCTGCTGACATGGCCCCATCAGCATCCTCGTGACACGTAGCTGGCTGTCCCTGAGCAGGTGACTACAGAAAGATCAGGCAAGAGGACACTGAGGTGACTTTTACAGCCAGTTCTCCAAAGTCGCACACTGCCACTCCCACCATCTCCTGAGAAGACCATCATTACCTCTAGCCCATACTCGGCAGGGGTATGCTCTGCCTTTTAAAGGAAGGGCTGCAGAGAATCTATGGACATATTTGATAAACCCCAATTATTTCACAAAACCACCCATGTTTTTCTGCACCAGCAATTTAGCTACAAAGTGTAAACATGGAGTGAGGAACCTGCTGGAAATCCTGGTGCTGTGAGAAGCCAGGCACAGGCTCAGAAGCAGCTCTGCAAGGCTGACCTTACTTCTGCAGCAGGGCATGCTACCCAGCCTGGCAGGAGGACCTGCTAGCAAGCACACCTGGATGGGTGGTCCACTGACTCATTCCTAATGCAGCGCTGCCCCTTGCTCTGATAGGAGGAGCTCAGGGTTGCAATCTACAAATTGGCTAATTTCAAAATTGGGGAGGGCAAAGGGAAGGACTATGGTTCAATTGGCTACAACTGGATCTTTCTTTTTTTTTTTTTTAAGAGAGAGTGAGAGAGGAGAGAGAGAGAGAGAATTTTAATATTTATTTTTTAGTTATCGGCGGACACAACATCTTTGTTTGTACGTGGTGCTGAGAATCGAACCCCGGCCGCACGCATGCCAGGCGAGCGCGCTACCACTTGAGCCACATCCCCAGCCCTAACTGGATCTTTCATCCCAATTAAGACTAAATACTATATTCTGAGAATGGACCACTGGACTTTCTGTCTCTCACAAGTTCCCCCTTTTCTTCCTTTGGCTGCGTTTTCATTTTTGCTCTTGTGCCATCCATCCTAGATATATTGAGTGAAATCACCCATGGTAATGAGTTCTCCCCTTTTAGGAGACCAGGTAGGCATCCTGGTGATGAGGAGCACTTGGTAAGGTCCTTTCCAACTCAGCTGTAGCTTGTCTTCTTTCCAGGTCTTGATTAAAACCAAGTCGCAGGCTGGAAGTGAACTGCCAACTCCAGAGGAGTCTGAGCAGCAGCTCAGGATAATCATACCAGGAAAAAAAAGCACAGACAGGTCTCAGATTGGCTCAGATCACACCTGTGACTGACAGAGCTTTTTGCAATATTTATCAGACACTCCTGTATAAGACGCTTCCTTTATAACCTCCCAGTTTTACTTACTTTCAGGACTGACACAAATGTACATCTCAGGTAAAAGAACCTGTCTTATCTTTTAAATGTCCACATGCAGCTGTGCTTTGGTTATACTCTCCTGCTGGGTGTTTAAGACCAAGTTGGTCAAAATTGGCCTTTATTCCCTCTCTACTGTTAGAGTTAGCTGAGGTTTGTCAGGGATCACTCTTGGGAACTTGTGAAAAGCCTCTTGGCTCCTTTAGCTTTTCCTCCTCCAGTTGTGCCATCTGCCAGGATGGGCCAGGGTCTTGCTGACCACATGTGGCTTCCCTGGAAACATCAGAGACATTTCCCTCTCCAGTGACCCTCCTCTGCAGAATGTGCACTGGGTGGCTTCCTGTTTTCTAGGGTCCTCGTGATCCCCCAATTGGGAGGTCAGATGACTCACTGGAGTCACCCTTAGAAGGGTCCTGTCGTTCTCCTGGTTGACCTTGGAAGGCAAGACCCAGAATATTGGCTGCTTTTTCCTTGGCCCTTTTACTTCCTTGATTTTGGTCCTCAAGTTTTGGGTTGAAACATCCGGCAGGTCAGTTTCACCAGTCTTGGAGTAGGAGTACTGGGTTTTAACTTCAATGTCTATAATTTTATAGTTACCCCTTCCATTTAATTGTGGTCACTATTAGTACTGGAAGTACTAATACTTTATTAGTTCTCTAATATTATTAGTATTCTTCCAGTACTTCCAGTACTAATACTTTATATCCTATCTGACTTTACATGATGGCTTCTTGTCTCAAATTAACTCAGGCTGTTCTTTTAGAAGCAGGCACTCTGCAAACACATTAATGGGTAACAGTTATAAAGTTTTAAAGGAAAATACAAAATGAAGTTAATAAAAGCAAAAACGTTTCAGTTTGTGTAATAGCTTTGAACCAAGAAGCATAATTTCTGTAATAACACCAATAAGTCTTTGGTATCTATTTTGCCTAACAAAGACCCATAAATTTATAACTTAATCACATAAGAGAGCTTTTCTGATTTACTTTCTTTTGAAACTCTTTTATAAACTTGAATACCTTTTATAATTTATACAATCCTTTACTTAAGTTTAAAGTTTTGTATTAGATTGTCTGTTTATTTTTGAGACCACAGTAACCCTTACAATAAAAATCTATCCTTCCAGCATAACTTGAAATGTGCTTAATTCCGGCCTACGTTGGAGCCCTCCTAACATGGAGATGGGTAAGAGGCAGAGCCTTATCTCAAGTGAGATGGAGCTCTTGACTAATTTTAGGTCTTTATTTATGAAGCTGATCTTTGCTTCTTTTTAAAATAACATCTTATAAAATTTTTATATATAGTTTCCTGAGGTGATATGAATATCAGTTTACACAATGCAAATTACATCTGAAATGCGAATCATACGAAAGAACTTTTAATTTTTTCTTTGTGGAAGAAGTGGCAAATGTTTCCACGTTTCACATTGTCAACCTTTAAATACATCAGAATCTTCATCATCCCAATGAATGCAGTAACACAAAATCTTTGTATATCACATGCTGGTGACAGGTTATTTTTACTCAATTACAAAACATCAAATGACATAATTAGATCCCAAACTAAATTGATACTTTCATGTAAGTCTGGAAGAGAAAACTACAGAAACTTTGGTTTGGAATATACCAGCTTGGTAAAGAGCTATCCTAAGCTTTATATTTTAGAAGACTTGTATACTTCGAGGATATGAATATATCTAATATACAAAAAAGCCAATAAGTATCTCAATTATACTGGTGTCCTTATATCAACTAAATTTAACTTTTAGAGAAAAATTTAAATCCACACTGTAAGTAACTATAACCACAGGTCTGCGTGTTAGCAACACTGACAAAAGTCAAAGTGTGACTTTAAATCTCTCAGTTTAGGAAACAGTGTCGCTGGTCCAAACTGAACTTAGTCAAGGCACACAGAAGCCAGGTCTTCAAATGGCAGCTGGGCCCTTCTACATTGGATACAATGTATAAAAGAGCACTTACTGGTTACTTTGCCTGTAAACCTACATAAACTTTCATTTTACAAACTTATAATTAACTTAGACAAGGCTCAGACAGGTCTCAGATGTAAACACATCTCTGATGTAAACACATCTCTGGTCACATATATTTAGGGTGTCAACTCTATTGGAATGATGTAAAACAACAGTTGATTATTTAACCAGTTACAAAGTAATCATTTAGAAGACTTTAAAACAGCTACAAATTCTAAATCCGTTAAGACTTAGTGTTCCTAAATATTAAAACCTAATAGACACAAGAAATCACCCTGATAGATAAGAGCAGATCAATGTTTTAAGCAGCCATGTTATTTCTAAACATAGAGAATTGGCTTATTAAGGCTGACCTTAGGGAAGACCCTTGAATATACCTTTGTGCTGATTACAGCCCCTAGTCACACACGGGACGTCTTGAGACTGGCCTTCCCAAGTCCTACTGCTGCCGCCAAGACCCTGGCAGCGTGTCTGCCCCTTGGTTTTCCCTTTCCTCTTGGACTGTAGCGTACTGTTCCTTCTAATTCTCCATATTAAGATACATTTCTACACCGTGACTTTCTACATCTGTTTTCTAGTTTCAGACCCTTTTTTAAATCTACTTTCTGAAAAAATACTTATGAAATTTGTGAATTTAGACAAATTACTTCTTTTGGCAAGGTAAAAAATGCTTTGTTTCACAGGTTTTAAAACACAGCTGGAACTTTCATATTCTCTGCATATAGAATCACAGGTTAGAATTTTGACTCTTAGTAACCTTGCTTTCAGTGAAGACCCAGAAACAGTCTTTTCTCATTTACCAACAAACTATAAAAACACATTTAATAGATACAAATATATTGTCTCATATGATTCAAGCCAAGAGTAACTTGATTTTATATTCAACCATTGCTGTTTTAGTATTTTAACTGCAGATATCAGACATTTCCTCTAACGAGCACAATTATAAATGTTTATCCCATTCAGTTTACCCATGAAAATCAAGGTACCAGTCAAGTCTAGTTAACACCTTAAGTTGGCTATTCCTGCCAAAGAAGAATCCTTAAAAGCAATGGACGTTGCACCTTAAGCATTTTTATGGAACCTAACATTTCCATGATTGGCCACCTAGAAAAGCTTGTGTGTTAGTGATTTAAAAGATATCTTTAGTCTTATCTATTTAACCAATTTAAATCGAACTTTTCCTTAAAGGCTTAAGTCACATGAACTAAAAGGAATTTGTTTTTTTTTTTTTTTTTTTTTACTAAAAGGAATTTGGATCCATTTTCTTTTACTAAGTTTATGGACCTCCATTATCTGTATGCTGATTTCTGTACCATATAAACGATACATGGACAAAAGCACACATCAGGCCCAACACAGAACACACAGGTGCGAAGCTATGCATGCACACATACGTTGAAGAGGAGACAAAGACTCCACACCTTCTCCTTGAGCGATTGACCTCTGAATGCAGAGCAGGAAGGGCAGATGGAGGGCTGACCACTCCAGCTGGACGAAGCAAGACCCACAGAACACAGAGCATGGACCTGGGCCCACCGCTCCAACGAGACAGAGCTTCCGAGGAAACAGGAGGGCTGTAATGACTGAGCAGAGGAGAACAGGGGCCGCCTGTGTCAGAGCGGAGTGCCGTCTCCTGAAGGCACGTGGGAGTCCAGAGTTCCTCAGGAAAAGGTTCTCAGGGAAGACAAGCCTTGTGCACGGAGGATCTTTCCGTTCCCCTCCAGCCCCCGGCCTAGAACGGCACTCCCCAGGAGCAGCATGTGTCATCTCCACTGCCTGCTGTGTCCCCTGGGTCTGTCGTCTCCAAGGGTGTCTTGAGTGGGCCCCCTTTGCCCCTGATTTTTAGGGCCTGCTTTTCTTTGGGTCACCTGTTCTGTGGCGGGGAGCATGACTTCATTCTTTCTCTGTTTCTCTCCACCACTCTGAGCCCCCTCCACAAGCCCCTGGGCTGGTGTCCTCCCAGTTTTCTGATCTCTGTGGTTTCTAGCAGTGTCAGGCCAGCCGTTAGTCACAAAGTGTGGTGTTGACCTTCCTTGCCCTCAGGGGTCACCAACATGGAATCCAGAACATTTTCTCATCTGTTCTTTCAATCTACTCAGAAATTCTGCGGGCTTCCTCTCTTTCTGGTGTGTCTCGAGAGCCTTGGCGGTGGCTGGGCCGGGGACACCCTCCTGTTCCCTTTGCAGCCCTCTCTCTAACCCTCTCACAGGGCCCTCACGGTGTCCAGCTGGATGCTCACGTTCCCGAGCTGCCAGGAATAAACCACTCAACATGTGTTGGGGGAAGCTGCGAGCATCTCTCCGAGGGGAGAACTCCGAACTTCATTGTATGCAGCGGCCACAGGAGCGCGAACCCCAGATTGCGAGCCCTGATCCGCAGTTTCCACGACATTCACAGGTCCTCATCTGAGGCCCATCCTATCACTGGGGCTTTTCGCCTCTTTTTAACGAATCCCTAGTCTAGAGGCTGAAGCCCGTGCAGGGGCTCTACCCTGAAG
This sequence comes from Callospermophilus lateralis, assembly GCF_048772815.1. Lineage (NCBI taxonomy): Eukaryota > Metazoa > Chordata > Mammalia > Rodentia > Sciuridae > Callospermophilus > Callospermophilus lateralis. Next base: position 1,206,910 of record NC_135312.1, on the reverse strand, counting down.
GTGCTCACAGAGACGGATGAGAGGACCCGCTCTGCTCACGGGCATCCGCACACTTCAGAGGGCGCCGCCAGAGCCCCAGGGCAGTCATCCACCACCCAAAGGTGGGGACGCGGTCCCTCAGGCTTCCTGGAGAAAGGCTGGGGGGGCTGACCCCTCCCCAGGCACGGGTTTCTTACCACAGTGGTTTTGTGCTTTCACGTCACAACCAGGTCTGGTTTGGCCATCGCACATGGACATAAACTCAATCCAGACATAAAGTCGGGGCCTGAGGAATTGGTCGAATTGGTCCGCAACTCCTTGTGGGGCATCTAACAAAGCCTCCAGTTCCCGTATCAAAATTTTCACCTCTGAGCGAGTTAGGGTATCAATCTGATTTCGCCTCCTCCCAGAAGATCCTCACACACAGGATACAGGTGGACGGGGAGGGAAGGGTAAAGGGGAAGTGCCCTGTGGAGTTGTCCTACTTCTCTTCTTAGTTGAGGTAGGAAAGGAAACCATGCTGGGGAGGGCCAGCAGTCGCTGCTCCTGGCCCCGGTACCTCTCTGCTCTTCTCCGAAATACTCCCAGGGAAGACAAGGGGCCCTGCTCTCCTTCTGAGTCACTGGTTTTATTCTCAGTTTTAGTAATTGGGGAAGAGCGTTTTGGTAATAGTACAGAGGAGAGAGGACCATAGGCCCCTTTCTCCAACAGAGAGCATAAACTGTCTCTTCCTATCAGGGCAGTTACCATTTACACATTCTATCAGTCTTCTTCCAGGCTCCGTCTGCCCTGAACTTTGGCCAAAATACTGAAGGCGTTGAGGCAGGTTCCTGAGGACAGATGAAGCAGGAGTGTTTTATCATCTTGGTTTCTTTTTCCCTTTGGTCCTGAGCCTGGATTTCCAGGATTTTACATGAGGCCCAGAGGGCTATCAGGAACTGTGGTGTCTTTTCCCTGCCGGCAACTTCTTTCTCTAGACTAGAGTTTTCAATTTTGGGGCTCAATCCCCCAGCCCCCCAGAGGTTTCTTGTCTTAGTCACGCTCACACAACCCCCCGCTGTCCCGGCCACCAAGGCAGTTCTCTCTGAAGAACAGGTGTCCTACCTTGGTCTGTGCCTGGAGTTGTCTGGTCACCACGGTGCTTGCTTGGGATCCTTCCCTGTGTTGCTGATCCACTTTTGGTTTTGAGTTTGTTGTGGGCTCAGGGATCACAGGTTTCCTCCCCGACAAGGAGGCGGTCACTCAAGGCAGCAGGATGTGCATCTTCTGAGGGGGGCATCGCCATGGTCCCCTGGGTGACATATCCCAATGAGCCCGCAAGATTGTTGGAAATACTGGGGTGCCAGAAGAAATCAGGCACATTCTCAGAAGCAGCTCAGCAAGGCTGACGTCACTCCTGCAGCTACCCAAGAGCAGCGACCCAGCCTGGCTAGCAAGCGCCGCTGGGTGGGCCGTCCACCTCATTTGTCCCTGATGCAGTGCTGCCCCTTGCTCTGATAGGAGAAACTCGGGGTTACAATCTATGCAACTGGCTAATTTCAAAACTGAGGAGGACAAAGAGAAGGGCTAGAGTTAAAATGGCTACAATTGGACCTTAGTGCTCAGTTAATGCTAAACACTGTATTCTGAAAGCAGACAATGGATTTTCTGAGTCTCACAGAGTCCTGGCACAATAGCATCAAACAAAAAGCACTTCAGAATTAACCTTGACCTTGCGTAGAAAATCAAAGATCCAAATCGGCCAAGGAGAGCTGGATGGTGTTCACGGACTCGCATGCCGGCATGCTCCTGAGTCAACCTGCAACCTAAAGACGATTCAAATAACAGATGTTTGAGAAATGCTACCGACTAATTTTAGCATTTACATGACCATGAGTATGAAGAACACCTTAGACGTGTTTAAAAAGGAAGGAGATTGCCCTGCAGTCAAAGGCACAGAGGGCCCTGGGCTGGAAAGCAGACCCCCAGGACTACTGTGCATCCCTCCAGCAGGTCCCCTGCTCACGGCAACCTGATGTAGGACAGTGGCCGTGAGTCTTTCAAAGAGATGTCGGGGAGATGTCTGGAAAATGCATGATTTTTTAGAAAAACGGGTCTGGGAAAAGCTCCCTGGCACCATCCTGGGCTATGATTTTTTTGGACATGACCCTGAAACAACAAAGCAAGAACAGACGAAAGGGACTTCTCAAACCAAGGTGCTTCTGCACAACCAGAGTGAAGAGATGACCTGCAGAGGGGCCTTCCCTCCTGCCAGCCCCACGCTGCACAGGACTGACACCCAGACAGGCGCATGCTCCAAATAGCTCCCCATCAGGAAAACAAGTGACCTGATAAAAAGTGGCCAAACCTGGGCCTCATGGCAACACCTGTGATCCCAGTGACTCGGGGAGGCTGAGGCAGGAGGATCACAAGTTGAAGGCCAGCCTCAGCATCTTAGTGAGACTCTATGTCAAAATAAAATTTTAAAAATTGGCTGGGGGGAAAAATTGGCTGGAAGTATGGATTTCCCACTTATCCACTCCCATTGAATAAATAAATAAAGGCCAAATAGATAGTTCTCAAAAAAAGACATAAAAGGCCAGCTGGGACGTGAGGACATGCTCGACATCACAACCACCTAGGAATCGTGAAGTCACAACAGAAGCTGGCCTCGTGCCTGTCAGCATGACTGACAGTAAAGGGCAAAGACAGCAAGTGCCGGTGGAGAGGGGTGCCCCTGCACACTCTTGGGGTCTCAAGTTGTACAGCCATCGTGGAAAAAGGTGTAGAGGTGTCCCAAGCTGCCCCGCAGCCCAGCCATGCCCCTCCTGGGTACATGTTCAGAGGAAATGCAGATGGTGTCGGGGACACCTGCCCCCCCTTCACTGGACTCTGCCCAGATGTCGGTCAGCAGATGGTGGATAGGGGGGTGGGCACCCTGCTGAAGGCAGCACTGTTGGGAGGAGGGAAGAAAAGCCATGTTTGCAAAGGCCCATGGCCTGGAGGACTCTGTGCCCAGTGGACAGCCAGGGGCAGATGGCCACGTGCACAGGGTGTCACCCAGGTGCAGCGTCTGGCGCGCTCAGCCTAACGGAAGCAGAGAGCCGCAGGCAGTCACCAGGGGCCAAGGGCGGGGAACATGCTGGCACAGGAGGCAGGCTCAGCTGCTGGGAGGCGGCAGGAGGCCTGTCGCGCAGCCTGGGGACCACAGGTAATGGCATGTGGTATGTCCTCCGAACGACTTCCAGGGTCCCCACGACAGTGGGGCTGTGCATGTGACCCAGCTTTGATGCAGCTGTCCCACAATCCACATTTCAAAATAGCACACCAGATAGATACACACCACATATATGTTAGTAATTAAAAACTAGTTAATTAAGGCTGGGGCTGGAGCTGGGGCTGGGGCTGGGGCTGAGCGGTAGAGCAAGCGCTCGCCTAGCACATGCGAGGCCCTGGGTTTGATCCTCAGCACCACATAAAAATAAATAAGTAAAACAAAGGTATAAAAAATTAGTTAATTAATTAAAAATAAATACTAAAAAAAAAAATGAAGTAACAGGTCTGTGCTTCGACTCTGGTTTGAGAGCTGGATCTGGGTCTCTTCTGCTTGGATTGGCCTTAGGGACTTCCTGGTGACCACAAAATGCAGCACAGGTCACACAGCTCCTGCCTCTCTTGGGTCACAGGTCTGACAGTAGCTGGACACAGAGCAAGAAGTTGCAGGACACCAGGACCGCACTGCTGAGGAACCTGTGTGGGGGCTCGGGTTTCGGCAGCTGGCCAAGCTCTCAGTCACCAGCCCACATCCTAGCCACGTGGCTGACCAACCTGCATGTCCAGCAGGATGACTGGCCCTGGCTACCTCAGGCTGCAGCTACAAGCAGCCACTCTCCCCCTACAAAGGGAAGCACCCTGCTAAGCCCTTCCCATGTCCCCAGTGCTCAAAATCAGGTTGAGAGGCTTGTTTGAGGCTATTGGGGTCAGAGCAGCTTTTATGCAGCAACAGAAACTGGGACACATGGGGACATCAGCTTACTTTGCAGGAAAGAGAAGGAAGAATCCCAACCTCACACCCCACACAGAGGGAAGTCCAAATGTGGATTAAAGCCTCAGATACGATGGTGAGACTGTAGGCAGATAGGAAAAGGTGTTGGGGAACTTCTTCGTGGCCTTGGGGAGGAATTTCTTGGAGGAGACCCCCAGAGAACTACAAGGTGAGAAATGGATGGTGCGATGGTACCCACGTGGCGGGTTCTCCTCAGTAGACTTTGGCAGACCAGGGCAGGGCTGGCAGCGGACGGGGGTGTTCATGACGGCTGGGACTTCGGGGGGTTGGTACAAGATACAGGGAAGTACCATAATCTGACCACCTGGAAGAAGACACACCTCGAAAGAAAATGGGGGGCTGGAGTGAACCGGCAATCCCCAGAAAGAGCCAGGGCCGAGCAAGCCAGGGGCCGCTCCAGGCCCTGGGACCAGAGGACAGGGACGGAAGCCAGGAGGTGCAGCTGACGCCCATCAGAAAAGCAAAGCCAGGTGATGGTGCAGTTCCAAGTGCTGTGCAGGAAGGAGAGCCCGTCTGGCCAGAGAAGGCCACTGGGGAGAGCCACTGGCTGCAGGTAGAGGGGCCCGTGCAGCAGGAGAGCCCGTGTCCTGGGGTCTTCTGCGGGGCCCGGCCTCATGCTGAGCACACCACTGGTGGTCTGGCTTGGACCTGCATGGCTCTGGGAAGGAGGCCGGGTCAGCAGGCAGCACAGAGGGTGACCACAGAGCTTGGGGCCTGCAGTAGTGCCCTGCAGATGTGTGGTCAGCGTAGAGGGGAGTGTTAGGCTTAGAGCAAGCTCTGGCCACTTGGTCCTCTGCAGCCTCCAGCCATGGCCCTTCCTGCTCTCCCTTCATCCCAGGGTCAGACCTGGGTGTACAGGTCCTGTCCCTGACCATCCCCAGGCCTGCAGAGGAGAGCCCTGCCTACCTTCTTGTGATGCCAGTGCCTCCCAGGGGTAGGCCTGACAGCCTTGGGGACAGGTGTCCTCTGGGCCTGCCCTGGAGCACAATCCTGGGGGTGTCTGTCCCCACAGTACGTGCCCCCCAGCATGCCCCTCCCTTCCAGTCCCTCCCAGGACAGCCAGGCATAGCCACGGCACCAAGCATCGAACATGACTTTGTCTTGGCTCCTAACAGCCACCCAGCAGTAGGTTTGGCCTGGTCTGTGTCTCTGCCAGGTGCTGGAGTCCTGGGCCATGAGCAGCCGTGTATCTGACGTGCTCTGGGACCTTGGGAAGCAGGGCCCAGGCCTGGCCCTGGATCATGCCACACGGGTTGCTCTCCTTGCTGTTATCCTGGGGCATCCCTTTCCTCCCTCTCCAGCCAGCACCTCGCAGGTGGGTCCTGCTGGGGTTTAATGCTGGTCATTGTCCTGTAAGCTAGAGACCAGACCTGGCCACCTCCTGGGCCCCCTATTGCCCTGGGGGTTCCGGGGGGTCTTCTGCACAGTCCTCTTAGGAGGGAAGTGTCGGCTACTTCTGTGAGCCCAGAATGTCCAGGGGACCTGCAGAGCCACGGCCTTAGGGCTGTCCCCCAGATGTCCTTTCCCATATTTGGTGGCTCCTGACCAGAACACTGACCTCTGTGTCGCAGCTGCACCTTGGCTGCAGTGTCTGTTCAGTCCTGAGCTCTAACATTAGGACCTCGGTGTGCCTGTGGTGACTGCCCTCCCCCTGCAGGACGCCCTGGCCCTCACAGCCTCCTGTCTCATGACCCTCTGCAGGGCGTCCCTACAGCTCAGGAGTGGCCAGCATCCTTCACATGCTCAAGCCTGGCTGCCCCAGGGTCTGTTTCAGGTCACCCCCACGGGGCTCTTGCTCACCAGACACAGCTGAGCCGGGGGCAGTGTGTCCTCACCTGCCAGCAGTGGGCAGGCCTGCCCACTCCCCATTCTCATGCCCTCGGTTCCACTGCAGTCAGCCTAGGACTCCGAGGGGCAGACCAGAGGGGTGGGGCTTGTGTTGGGGGAAACGTCTGTGAAGGAAAATGGGAAGGGAACGGCCAGGAAGTAGTCTGGCCTCGTGAAGGCAAGGCCAGGGCAGCCTGGCCGGTGGGGGTCTAGGAGTCTCTGGGGGCCCTGGGCAGCTCATTAGCAAATGGGCTTCCTAGTGTCTCTGCTGGCTGGGGAGGCCCTGAGCTCCTGGAAGGGGACCTCAGCCTGCCCTCCAGGTGAGGTGGCCCCTGAGCTGGGTGGGAGGGACACCGGGGCAGCAAGAGCCAAGGGCAGCACTTGGTGACCAGACGCAGGTGGCTGCCCATCAGAAGGTCACTGGGACTCAGACACAGCACGCTTTGCCCTGCAGGACCCAGTGTCCTGTGAGAGGAGGCTGGCATCCTGCCTGGGCCTCCTTGGTCAGAACAGGAGCAAGCCCCCAGAGACCCCGAGTGAGTCGTCCAGCAGAGTTCTCAGACCGGAGGCCCTCAGCGAAGGGGAGCAGCTCCCCTGAGGGGGGACCTGTGTGGCTGCAGGCCCCTGTGTCTCCCTCCAAGCCTTCATGGGGACCTGAGGCCCTGACCAGGTCCTGGTACCGAGGAGAAGCTGCCTGGGACTCAGGTTAAGCAGACACTGGCTGCAGGGGGCCGCTGGCCTGCCAGTCCAGCTGGAATTCACTCGGCACCCCCAGAGTACAACTGGAAGACCCTGGCACAGGGCTAGGGCCCCTGGGAGGAGCCACATGGTGGGTACTGCACAGGGACCCTGGAGTGCTTTCCTGGCCAATAGTGAACCAGAGCTCTGCTCTGCAGGTGACCAGCACACACACAGGGGTGGCCATGAAGGGTCGTTGTGTGGAGCCTTGGCCATCACTAGAGTCTGCGTGAACCAGGCATGAGGCTGGGTGCTTCCCCGGCTTGACGGGCACTTGGACCTGTGATCTGTCCCAGGCCCTGCACCTCATGCAGCTTTGATGGCCTGCGTCAACAGCCCTGGGCACCAGCACCCAGCCAGTGCAGGCTCCTCCAGACTCCTGTACAGTGACCTCCACCCACAGCCAAGGCCAAGCTGCAGTGCCGGCCGCGGCCAGACCTGTGATCTGTTAGACCCTGGAGGGGGCCGATGCTCGTGCCCTCCACAGCTCAGGTGAGCACCCTGATCTCAACCACATGGTGTCCTGTCCCAGGGGTTTTGCAAGGTGATCAGGTTCAGAGGAGGCCGTGAGGGTGGAACCCCGTGAGGGGGCTCTGTGAGGAGAGAGACCAGAGCTCTTTGCCCCGCGAGCTCACAGGGAGCCAGGAAGAGAGCCCACCAGATACCACATCCACGGCCCCTGGACCCTGGGCTTCCAGCAGAGCCATGAGAACAGCTGTCTACTGTTGGAGCCCCGTCTGCACTGTGTGGTAAGGCCCCTGGCTGGCCAACACCTACTCAGTGGTGGTCATCCACCATGAAGGGTCATTGTGTGGAGCCTTGGCCACCAGCAAGGGTCATGGAGGACACCTCGGGCTAGAGCAAACCCAAGCCCTCTTCTGCAGGTGCCCGGGGCCTGAGCTTCTCTCCGTGGCCCACTTAGAGGGCAGGTTGGCCGAAACCTGCCATAACATGGGAAGAGCACTCCAGACGCAGCCGGCCAGGCCTAGAAGTGGGATCCCTCTCACAGCAGGGACTCTGGCACCCCTGCACCCATCCCACAGGGGCTCCTTAGGGCCAGTGGATTGGGGATGTCTGGCTTCCTGAGAGGTCTAAAAGTGGACAGCTGCAGACCACTCGGAGCGACCCTGAAGGACAGTGGAGAAGGAACATCCTTTTTGTGGGCAGAGCTGCAAGCAGCATGCTGTGTTGTCCATTCTGTCTCAGTGGGATGTGTCCGGCGTGGTCAGATCCAAGGGCAGCAGCTCCTACCTGGCTGGTTGGATGGTCAGGGGTCTAGGATGAAGGGGATCTGAAGGCTGGTGGCAGGGAGTCTGGGAAGAGCTATGAGCAGGGACCTCTCAGAATGGACACAGATGGTCATCCTTAGTCCTGTTGAATGGCTAGTGCAGAGCAGTCTCTCCATATTAAGGAGGATGGAGTGACAGCGTCTTTCTATGTGGATGTCTGTCAGTCCCTGGCACCCTAGCAGTGGCCCTGAGCCCATGGACAGAGGGGCCTGGTGGCCAGAGGAGGTGGGCACGAACTTCGCAACCGCTGCTATTCAATGCCCACTCAATAAACCACAGAGCCCACAGTGTCTGTGATGTGGCCGAGGCCAGCGGCCACCTGCTGGTGGGTCGATGGCATTGGCTCTGCCCCACATGGCGCTAAGACTGCCCTGGCAGATGCACCCACATCCAAGTGTGGGCCTCCTGCCCTCTGCTCTTCTCCCCGGCACGTGAGGGCCTGGTCCCACGTGGCCGCAGTCGCCAGCTAAGAGCTTGTCCGGCCTCCCACACCCCGTGGCCCAGAGGCAGCTGGTAGAGGAGGAATGGTTGGCAGAGGTCAGTTTTGGGGCCCACTGGGAGCTGCCCTGAGAAGAGGGGTCAGAATCAGAGACCAGGGCAGATGGGGCCACTCCTCCCCCACGTGGGCTGGCTTGGACACCTCCCTCCCGTGCCAGGCTCTGCCTCTGAGCCACTGCAGGTGCTGGGAGAGCTCTCCGGCCTCACCCAGAGGCTGTGAGGCTGGCCTCTTCCATCTGGATTGCCTTCTCTCCCTGGTGAGGAGCCTGATGTGGGGGTGCTGCGGGGGTCTCTGGAACAGGAACAGAGAGACCTCAGCAGGTGGCCCTGCCAGGCCCCCTGGCCAGTGCACAGCCTCCCGTGGTTTGGCCCCAGCTCCTCAGGAAGTTCACTACAGCATTCCCCAGAGGGGACGAGGCTGCCTCCAGGACGGTCCCGGGTGTTGTGCTTTGTTCCTGGAGGGGGAGACGTCAGAAGTGACTGTTCTTTAGACAAGGTCCCAGCATACCCTGGGCCACTGGACTCCTGGACACAAGCTGGCCTGCATGAAGGTGCTTCCCCTGGGCGTTGCTGGGTGGGCTGCAGTGCTGTGTGCAGGCTCCGCGGACTCCCGCTCTCTTCCCTGTGTGAGGTCACACACCACGCATACCACACACACTGCCAGCCTGCTGCCACGCCCTTATGTTGCTTTCCCACCTGCCCCTCTGCCCCATGGCGGGGACACCAGTGCCATCAAGTGGACAGTGAGTGCTGAAGCACTGGAGAATGGCCCCAGGTGTCCTCCTGCATTGGCTGGGATTGGCTGGCATCTGCGCCATTTTCCTGCCTGAGGCCTTCAGGAGGCCCACGGCCAGGCTGCTGAGGTGACAACTTTTGCCAGTGACATTAACAATGTGCAGGACCATAAGAAACAGAAATCCAGGCAACAAAGTAAAAAATGACCCATCTGGGAAAATGTTAGGGGTATTTACAGGCTTGAAGTAGTTTTGTATTCTGGTGGTGTGTTCTGCTTGGTGTGTTCTGGTGGTGTGTTCTGGTGGTGTGTTCTGGTGGTGTGTTCTGGGTGGTGTGTTCTGGTTGGTGTGTTTGGGTGGTGTGTTCTGGTGGTGTGTTCTAGTTGGCTCTGGGTGGTGTGTTCTGGTTGGTGTGTTCTGGTTGGTGTGTTCTGGGTGGTGTGTTCTGGTGGTGTGTTCTGGGTGGTGTGTTCTGGTTGGTGTGTTTGGGTGGTGTGTTCTGGTGGTGTGTTCTAGTTGGCTCTGGGTGGTGTGTTCTGGTTGGTGTGTTCTGGTTGGTGTGTTCTGGGTGGTGTGTTCTGGTGGTGTGTTCTGGGTGGTGTGTTCTGGTTGGTGTGTTCTGGGTGGTGTGTTCTGGTTGGTGTGTTCTGGGTGGTGTGTTCTGGTGGTGTGTTCTGGTTGGTGTGTTTGGGTGGTGTGTTCTGGTGGTGTGTTCTAGTTGGCTCTGGGTGGTGTGTTCTGGTTGGTGTGTTCTGGTTGGTGTGTTCTGGGTGGTGTGTTCTGGTGGTGTGTTCTGGTTGGTGTGTTCTGGGTGGTGTGTTCTGGTGGTGTGTTCTGGTGGTGTGTTCTGGGTGGTGTGTTCTGGTTGGTGTGTTTGGGTGGTGTGTTCTGGTGGTGTGTTCTGGGTGGTGTGTTCTGGTTGGTGTGTTTGGGTGGTGTGTTCTGGTGGTGTGTTCTAGTTGGCTCTGGGTGGTGTGTTCTGGTTGGTGTGTTCTGGTTGGTGTGTTCTGGGTGGTGTGTTCTGGTGGTGTGTTCTGGGTGGTGTGTTCTGGTTGGTGTGTTTGGGTGGTGTGTTCTGGTGGTGTGTTCTAGTTGGCTTTGGGTGGTGTGTTCTGGGTGGTGTGTTCTGGGTGGTGTGTTCTGGTGGTGTGTTCTAGTTGGCTCTGGGTGGTGTGTTCTGGTTGGTGTGTTCTGGTTGGTGTGTTCTGGGTGGTGTGTTCTGGTGGTGTGTTCTGGGTGGTGTGTTCTGGTTGGTGTGTTCTGGGTGGTGTGTTCTGGTGGTGTGTTCTAGTTGGCTCTGGGTGGTGTGTTTGGGTGGTGTGTTCTGGGTGGTGTGTTCTGGGTGGTGTGTTCTGGTGGTGTGTTCTAGTTGGCTCTGGGTGGTGTGTTTGGGTGGTGTGTTCTGGGTGGTGTGTTCTGGGTGGTGTGTTCTGGGTGGTGTGTTCTGGTGGTGTGTTCTAGTTGGCTCTGGGTGGTGTGTTTGGGTGGTGTGTTCTGGGTGGTGTGTTCTGGGTGGTGTGTTCTGGTGGTGTGTTCTGCTTGGTGTGCTCTAGGTGTCTCTGGGTGGTGTGTTCTACTTGGTATGTTCTAGGTGGTGTGTTCTACTTGGTATGTTCTAGGTGGTATGTTCTAGATGTCCCTGGATGGTGTGTTCTGGGTGGTGGGTTCTTACTTGGTGTGTTCTACTTGGTATGTTCTGGGTGGTGTGTTCTACTTGGTGTGTTCTAGGTGGTATGTTCTAGATGTCCCTGGGTGGTGTATTCTGGTGGTGTGTTCTGCTTGGTGTGCTCTAGGTGTCTCTGGGTGGTGTATTCTACTTGGTATGTTCTAAGTGGTGTGTTCTACTTGGTATGTTCTAGGTGGTATGTTCTAGATGTCCCTGGGTGGTGTGTTCTGGGTGGTGGGTTCTTACTTGGTGTGTTCTACTTGGTATGTTCTGGGTGGTGTGTTCTACTTGGTGTGTTCTAGGTGGTATGTTCTAGATGTCCCTGGGTGGTGTATTCTGGTGGTGTGTTCTGCTTGGTGTGTTCTACTTGGTATGTTCTGGGTGGTGTGTTCTACTTGGTGTGTTCTAGGTGGTATGTTCTAGATGTCCCTGGGTGGTGTGTTCTGGGTGGTGGGTTCTTACTTGGTGTGTTCTACTTGGTATGTTCTGGGTGGTGTGTTCTACTTGGTGTGTTCTAGGTGTCTCTGGGTGGTGTGTTCTACTTGGTGTGCTCTAGCTGTCTCTGGGTGGTGTGTTCTACTTGGTATGTTCTAGGTGGTGTGTTCTACTTGGTATGTTCTAGGTGGTGTGTTCTAGATGTCTCTGGGTGGTGTGTTCTAGATGTCTCTGGGTGGTGTGTTCTAGATGTCTCTGGGTGGTGTGTTCTAGATGTCTCTGGGTGGTGTGTTCTACTTGGTGTGTTCTAGGTGGCTCTGGGTGGTATGTTCTGGGTGGTGGGTTCTTACTTGGTGTGTTCTACTTGGTATGTTCTAGGTGGTGTGTTCTACTTGGTGTGTTCTAGGTGGCTCTGGGTGGTGTGTTCTAGGTATCTCTGGGTGGTGTATTCTAGGTAGTGTGTTCTAGGTGTCTCTGAGTGGTGTGTTCTGGGTGGTGTGTTCTGCTTGGTGTGTTCTAGGTGGCTCTGGGTGGTGTGTTCTACTTGGTATGTTCTAGGTGGTGTGTTCTAGGTAGTGTGTTCTAGGTATCTCTGAGTGGTGTGTCTCTGGGTGGTGTGTTCTAGGTAGTGTGTTCTAGGTGTCTCTGAGTGGTGTGTTCTGGGTGGTGTGTTCTAGGTGTCTCTGCTTGGTGTGTTCTGGGTGGCTCTTGGTGGCTCTGGTTGCCTAAGGGAGGCACAGCCACTGCCTCCCTGTGGTCCAAGCACTGGCTCATAACAGGCTTCGGCTCTGTGCAGGCCTGGGGGATGTCCTGCATGCCCTGGGCAAGGCTGCTGAGTCCTGGCTTGGACACCTCCCTCCGGTGCCAGGCTCTGCCTCTGAGCCGCTGCAGGCGCTGGGAGAGCTCTCTGGCCTCACCCAGAGGCTGTGAGGCTGGCTGCTTCCAGCTGGGTTACCTTCTCTCCCTGGTGAGGAGCCTGGTGTGGGAGTGCCACGGAGGTCTCTGGAACAGAAACAGAGAGACCTCAGCAGGTGGCCCTGCCAGGCCACCTGGCCGATGCACAGCCTCCTGCCGCTGTGCCTGGCCAGTGCACAGCCTCCTGGTTTGGCCCCAGCTCCTAGGCGCTGGCCGCGGAGCAGGCTCACACTCATCATAGCTGGATGACAGCGGGAATGGTGGGAGTTCATTACAGGGACCATGAATTGTTGGAGGTAATTTAGATTACAATTTAAAGTTTAATTTAAAAATCTATCAACAAATGTGAAAGTACTCGGGGAACATTTTAAAATGCACTTTAATCTCCCCAGCACAAATAGCTTTTCGGGGCTCTAAACATCATCACCTGGAAAAACAGTAAAACTTTACTGCATCTTTAATTAAATTACAAACACAAAGGATAATTAACTTTTTTATTTTTATTTTATTCGTGCCATTGTTTCTCCTCAGAGTCAATATCTTTTGGCTGCAGGAGCAGCTGTTATGAGGAAGTTTACAGCCGCAGGGACCGCAGGGTGCCACGGCTTGGGGATGGATGTCCCTGGCTCACAGTGCGGGGTGGGGGTTGAGCCCAGGGAGCAAAGGATCCATCCTGGGCTGCCTCTCAAAGTCTGTCCCCTCCCTGTCACATGTACTCAGTGACAAGGACTCCCCCCCACCACCACCTGCCACAGGATGCTCATGGTGGGGGGGGAGCCTGCCCCCTGCACTCCTGGCTGGGACCACCAGGTGGGCCTGCCACCACAGGAGGCGCCCTGACCTGGTGAGAAAGCCTGCAGCGGGCGGGGGGGGGGGGGGGGGGGGGGGGGGGGGCTGTCATGACCAACCTTGCGGGGGGGCGGGGGGGGGCGGGGGGCTGTCATGACCAACCTTGCGGGGGGGGGGGGGGTGCGGGGGGCTGTCTTGAAGACCCTTGCAGTGGCCCTGGAGGCAGCTGCACTCCCCTTCAGAGGGCAGGGGAAACCGAGGCACAGAGAGGTGGGCACCTGCCTGTGGCCACACATCTGTGAAGTCGCTGGTGAGTCCAGCCTGGGTTTGCCAGTGACTGGCGTTCCTCAATGCCCCCTGCCCATGAGCTGGGACACAGGATGGGCGCAGGGAGGGCATGTCTGGCTGCTAAGGGAGGATGTGCTGATCCCAGGCCTGTCACAAAGTGGCCTGGGGTTCCTGAGGGTGCCGGTGGAGAGGACGTGCTCCAGGGGAGGGGTGAGGCATCCCGAGACAGGGCCCAGAGTGGCCACCAGGGGGCCCTTGCAGATGCTGGTGCAGTGCTGGCAGCTGGGCGGGACCAGCCCCAGGGCGTAGGGCCTCTGGGGCAGCCCCTCAAGGGCCACCCTGCTGCTGCGTGGGCTGTAACGGTGGCAGCTGGAGCGCACCCTCTGCCTGCCCCTTCCCTCCGGGGTAGTGGGGGGTGTCTTCATGTTCCTTGCCTAGCTGCCCCTGCTGCCAAGGGCGTGGGGGGGGGTGGGCGCATGAGGCAGTGCTGCCACCTGGGCCTGGCAGGTCTGTCACTGAGGTCCCTGCCCGTGCCCCCCCCCAGGTTTTCCCCAGGATCCCCATTGCTGCCTGTTTGCCTCAAGCCCGGGCTCACTTCGTCCCCAGGCAACCTGCAGGATGGTCACCTCCTGGAGTGTCCCCCACAGGCTCATGTGTGGCTTCCCCGCCACACGCATTCCCACACATGTTTACACGTCTGCACACGTGTGGGCACGTGACGTGCTCTCACCCCTGGGCAGGCTCAGGCAGGGCGGGGCTGCAGCCTCACCAGTCACCTGCCTGTGGGCAGGTCCTTCGGCTGTGTCCACCGGGCCCTGGCACAGGAGCTGAGGAGGACGCCGGCCACACGGGTATTCAGTTTTAGTGCGATGGCTGCTTAATTATTGGTTAATCTAGCAATTTAGCATGCTTCATTTAATTCTAATTAGGAGAATTAATAGGCAGGGAATAGCAATTTCAATGGACTGGCCCCAAACAAAACCACCCCAGACACAGTGCCCATCTGGGGGAGTGTCCAGGGTGGGCTGGGCCTGGAGTGTCTGCCAGGGGGTGGGTGGGACAGACCTGGGAGCCTCCTGAAGGTCGCCCTGGGCCGATGGCACTTGTGGAGCAGGGATGGGGGTTGCTCCTGTGGCCTCTGGGGACCCCTAGGACAGGCAGGGTCAAAGGGGGCAGCCCCACCTCCTCTCGGGCAGCCCCACCCCCGCCCCCAGGCCCCCAGGCCCTGCTGCCTCCAAGGCACAATCTAGGCCTGTTTGTCTCTGCTCATCAAGCCGCTCCCTGACAAGGCCCCGACATTGGACAAGGCTGTTCCTCTAATTAAGGCGCTAATTGAATTAAATGGCTGCGGTAATGAGCAGATGAGCGGCATAAAAAGTAAAGAGTCAGATAGGGCAATTAACAAGAGCGGGAGCACAATTATAACACCGGATCCGCACAGCAGGCGCCAGCACTGTTAATTGTTACCGGGGGATTTATGGTAATTGGCCCCACAACAGGCAGCAGCCAAACCTGCCCAGGGCTGGTAATTAAAAAAATGATATTCTACACAAACGCCCGATGGGCTAATTAGGCCTTGATTTACATAAAGGCCAAAGAGGAGTGATGCGCCACTCTGCTCGCTGCTGTGGGGCCACACGGCCAGCAGCACAGGGAGCCCCGCCCAGCAGGCAGAGACCTCTGTGGCCACAGGCCTGGCCACATCAGCTGGCTGGGCTCCACTGCCACCCTGGTCTGCCCACCCACTGCAGGGACTCTGCCACCATCTGGGGAGGGGACAAACAGCCCAGTAACCCCACCTGGGTGGCCCTTTCCTGGGGTCATGGCTGTGTGGCCACCTCCAGGGCCAGCTTCTCCCCTCCTCTGTGCTGCACCTCACCGAGTATCCCTGGGGAGGTGGCTGGACATGGGCCGCTACCCCACTGCCAGGGGCGTGGGGGGGGGTGGGCGCATGAGGCAGTGCTGCCACCTGGGCCTGGCAGGTCTGTCACTGAAGTCCCTGCCCGTGCCCCCCAGGTTCTCCCAGGCTCCCCATTGCTGCCTGTGTGCCTCAAGCCCAGGCTCACTTCGTCCCCAGGCAACTTGCAGGATGGTCACTTCCTGGAGTGTCCTCCACAGGCTCATGTGTGGCTTCCTGGGTCATGACCTCTCAGACTGATCTGGGCCCAGCTCCTGGGCCTCCTGTCCCCAGCCCCAGGGGCCTCTACACACTGCCTGCTCTGACCCTGTGCAATGGGATGGGCCTGCACCACACGCCTCGGTCACAAGGACCAGAGAGACATTCAAGCCCGTAGGAGATGGACAGAAGGAGGTGGCCAGGGCCGGTGTGCAGGGGTGGGTGGGCAGAGGGAGGCCCACAGGCTCTGGCCTGTCTGCCTTCTCACCCTGCCCTGCTGGTTCCCCATTTTAGAGATGGGTAAGCTGAGGCCCGTCTCTGGCAGACCAGGCTCTGCTTCCCAAGCCCCTACTTGGCCTCTCTCCTCTCCCAGAGCTGCCCCTCAGGCCAATGCAGCTCCTGGGAGCTGGGAACGCGGCCTCCACCCCGTCGGTGCTCCCAGCTACAGCCTCAGGCAGCGTCCCAGCCACCCCCGCTGCCACCCGCCCACCCCTCTGCTGACGACATCCCGGGCAGATTTACCATAACGTTCACAGTCTGAACAGAAAACTCTGGCTCATTTACAAATGTAATTTCAATTGAGGGTGGTTCTCCAATCTCCTTTCATTTGAGTCCCAATTGAGCCCCTTCTCCGGCACTGATGGCATGATTAGCCAGTGTGCGCGCCGCGGCAGATTAGTCAAGCGCGGCCCCGTAAATTGGGAAGGATGTTTTATCAGGACACGTCGCTGCACCGCAGGCAGCTGTGGGGTGCTCTGGGCTGTCCCCTCAAATCACGGTTATGGAATAATTTAGCCCTCGATTCTCCGCGATTACGGCCGCCACTGATCATGCTGTCACGTTCCAAGTGAGCACTCCATTCGCGTTTATTCATGCCAGATCTGTTTTGCTTCCGTAATGAGCACATATTACCCGGGCACAAAGAGGATGAAGACGGCCGCGTGATAGATAGGCGCGAGATTAAATGGGATCTTTATGACTTCTGCAGCCATCAGTTCTGACTGTGCGATAAGACGAGTCGACTTGGGTCCTGATTTGCTCTTTATTGGAGCCAATATTAGCATGCGCTCACCGGTGCAGCGCTGATCAAACCCATTTAAGGTGGAATGTGGTCGGCTGCGGAGCCAGCTGCGAGATGCACTGCGGTGGCCCAGGAAGGAGGCTGCAGCCTGCGTGTGCCCCGGGGCTCCACCCTGGCTGCCAGCTGCACCCTGCAGCAGGGCCGGCCTGCCCTGCTGCCCCACAGAGGGGTTGGAGGGCCCTGCGTGCCAGGGATTGCAGGGCCATTCCCCTCCCATGTCATGCGATGGCCTCTGGACTTCAAGTTCCTCAGAGACTGATCTCTCTCCCAGCCCACCCTAGGGTCCCAGTGGCCACCTCACTCTGTCCTCCCACTAGTCACTCTGGCAAGGAGGGAGATTGGCTGCTTGGGACCTGAGGGGTAGCCAGTCATTTCTGGGTGGGGACCTGAGAGTGGCCCATGTGTCTGGGCTCCCACATGGGCGGGCCCCACATGGCACTACCCCATGCCCCACCCTGCATGCTCGCCTCCCCACTTCCTGTCTTCCTGCTGTCCCGAAGTCCCCAAGGTCTCCTGCCCCTGACCCCTCATGGTGCCCCTACGGCTGACACTGTCATGAAGTGCAGGGTCACAGTTTAGGAGGCCAGCATCTTGAAGTCCCTGTGGGCATTTTTGTGAGTCCTGCCTGCCCCTTGTGTGTGCTGCACATTTTTAACCTCTGTGTCAAGTGTGCTGACCCACAGGGAGGGAGGGACAGGCAACCCAAGGGCTCAGGCAGACTGGCCTCACTGTGGCGCCTGGGAGTCTAGCCACAAGCGTGAGGGGACTGGGCGCTCCAGCACTGAGGGAGACTGCTCCTGCACTGGCCACCCTCTGTTCAGCCACCCCTTTGCTCCTTGGCACCTCAGTTCCTGCCTGTGTGAGCCACATCTGCAAGGTGAGGGGCCAGGGTATGGCCTCAGGGTCCGAGAGTATGAGGGCTATGGGGCATTGGAGGCCATCTCTGTTTTAAAGGGACCCCTCTGCCAGTCTTTCTCCCGGACCCAAGAAGAATGTTAGACCCCACAGGAGAGGGCTTGACTCTGCCTGGGGAGGGGCTGCTCTTAGTGACCCACCCAGGCAAGGAGCACTGAGGGCACAGGTCCTGCCCAAGGAGGCCCCTGGCAGAGGTCATCTGGGCCACATGACCAATGACCCCTGAGGTATCTCACTGACCCTGCTGGGAGGTGACAAGGGCACCAGGAAACAATGCAAGACAAGCCCCGGGTCTGCGCTACCAGACACCAGCCCGTGTGCCCCACTGTAGGGCCATCACAGACAAGAAGGGCCTCAGGAGCAGCATGGGGTCCTGGACCAGAGAAAGGAAGTTGCCCAGAAAGTGGAAACAGAATCAAGCCTGGGTCAGGAGTAAGGGGCTGAGCTGGAGGAGGGAGGAGCCAGGAGGAGGGAGGAGGAGGGAGGAGCCAGGAGGAGGGAGGAGCTGGAGGATGGAGGAGCTGGAGGAGGAGGAAGGGCTGGAGGAGGAGGAGGAGCTAGAGGTGGAGGAGCTGGAGGAGGAGGAGCTGTGAAGAAGAGGGAGCTCTGAGGAGGGAGAAGCTGTGAGGAGGAGGAGCTGGAGGAGGAGGAGCTGTGAGGAGGAGGGAGCTGTGAGGAGGAGGAGCTGGAGGAGGGAGGAGCTGTGAGGAGGAGGAGCTGGAGGAGGGAGGAGCTGTGAGGAGGAGGAGCTGGAGGAGGAGGACCTGTGAGGAAGAGGAGCTGGAGGAAGAGGAGCTGGAGGAGGAGCTGTGAGGAGGAGGGAGCTGTGAGGAGGAGGAGCTGGAGGAGGAGGAGCTGTGAGGAGGAGGAAATATGAGGAGGAGGAGCTGGATGAGGGAGGAGCTGTGAGGAGGAGGAGCTGTGAGGGGGAGGAGCTGTGAGGAGGAGGAGCTGGAGGAAGAGGAGCTGTGAGGGGGAGGAGCTGTGAGGAGGAGGAGCTGGAGGAAGAGGAGCTGTGAGGGGGAGGAGCTGTGAGGAGGAGGAGCTGGAGGAAGAGGAGCTGGAGGAAGAGGAGCTGGAGGAGGAGGAGCTGGAGGTGGGAGGAGCTGTGAGGAGGAGGAGCTGTGAGGAGGAGGAGCTGGAGGATGGAGGAGCTGTGAGGAGGAGGAGCTGGAGGATGGAGGATCTGTGAAGGGGAGGAGCTGGAGGTGGGAGGAGCTGTGAGGAAGAGGAGCTGTGAGGAGGAGGAGCTGTGAGGAGGAGGAGCTGGAGGATGGAGGAGCTGGAGGAGGAGGAGTTGTGAGGAGGAGGAGCTGTGAGGAGGAGGAGCTGGAGGATGGAGGAGCTGTGAGGAGGAGGAGCTGGAGGAGGGAGGAGCTGTGAGGAGGAGGAGCTGTGAGGAGGAGGAGCTGGAGGATGGAGGAGCTGTGAGGAGGAGGAGCTGGGAGGAGTGGGGTACAGGGCAGGAGGTAGAACCAGGAGAGAGGTCCTGAGGGGACAGGAAGCCTGCAGGAGGGGAAGATAGGCTGAGCTGTAATGGGGAGCACAAATGAGAGGAGGAGGGAGACTTGGACTCGTGGAGGGCCGTGTGTGTGTGTGTGTGTGTGTGTGTGTGTGTGTGTGTGTGTGTCCGTCCTTCTGCTGTCCCCAAGGCAGCTCGGCTGCAGCTTGGCTCCGCCCACCTCTCAGATGAGCAGCTGAGGCCCAGCCCCCAGATGGGAGTAGGTGAGGGTAGGTGGGGGGGGTGTGCCCCAGTCCCTGACCACACTGAAATGCAACCCCTCAAGCAGCGGGTGGCCTCTGCCCTTGGACAGCCCCGTCCCGCGTGGAGCCTCCCAGGCGCCCTCAGGAGTGCAGGGAGGGTGCAGGGGCTGGCGAGGCTCCCTGCCTCCTGCCGCTCCCCAACCTCTCCCTTATCGGGGCCACCGGGCTCTCAACTCCCCCATCATCACCTTAATAGAAACCCATAAATATCTCTACCTGCTAATTTAAAAAGGGACGGGCTGTTTATGAGCACCCCAAGAATGACATTTATGGGCCTGACGGTAAGTGATCATTGACAATAGACAAAGGAACGGAAGCTGAGCAGCTCCACACTCCTCCTGATAAGGACAGTTTCCTTTTCTCATGCTAATTTCAGGCCTGCTACACTATTAGAGCAGGGACTGTCCCTTTCTTTTCATCTTAAATGTCACTGCGGAGAGCAGGGTGCTCCTGGGAAAGAGACACTGCCCCACACACCGCTGCAGGGAGAGAGGGTGGGGGACATGGGGAGCTGGGTTGCAGGGCCCTGGGGTCTGGGTGAGGCTCCTGGGCAGACCAGGGAGGGACCCACGCTCTGCCAAATGCACCAGTGCGGACATCTTCAAAAGGCAAAATTACATGTCCATTTTCAAGTCTTCGTTTATTCCAATTTTTTTTGCACAGGGGCTTGCAGGACAGATAAGGCTGGTGCCCTGGGCCATCCACTGGAGAAGGCTGCAGAGGGGGCCATGCCAGACAGGGGACACTGAGAGCCCCAGGGTCAGGGCAGTCACCAGCCTGCATAACTCTGAGCTGCTCCTGGCTCTGCTGATGGCCTCCCAACTCGGAGAGCAGCCCAGGCAACGGCTGGGCTTTGAGCTGGGGTGCACCCTGCCCGTAGACTTCCCACCCCATGTGCTCAACCCTGTTGGTGCGCTGTGCCTCTGGGTGCCCTGGAAGGTGCCTGGTCTGCTAGGGACTTCATGCCGTGCTCACCCGCTGCTCTGACTTCTCCAGGGCTGTGGGTTTGCTTTGATCTGTGGCCTGGGTGGAGAAAGGGCTCAGGAGGGGAGGAATGCCCTTTGGGGACAGGGACCAACACTTGAGAAGCGGGACCCCCATAGGGGATGGTAGGGTTGTCATTTGGGGAGCCCTGCCCCAGTTGGCAGGAGTGCAGAGGGGGCACCAGCCCTGGGGGATCCTGGGCCAGGCAAGGGACGCTGTGGAGCCCGGTGGTGAGGGCTGGGTTTCCTGCCCTGTCTTTCCCTGCTGGTTGCATGGTGAGGCCCTCCACTCCCCATGTGGGCAGGTGTGAGCCTCCTGGGCCCGTGCTGGGCACATGGGGTGCTCTGCTCCTGGCTGCTGCCTGCTTGTCTCTCTGCTGCCTGCGCCTGCAGACTGCTGAGCGGCTATAGGCTGCTGCATGTTTGAGGACCCGCTGCTGCCTCACCCCTGGCTGTTCGCTGGGAATGGACCAGTGAGCATTTTCTCTTCTAGCCCCAAGGACACCCAGCCCACCCACAGGATCCAGAACTCAAACTTCTGGGGCTCTGAGAGCCTGTTCCACAGAGACCAACTCCATGCCCCAGCAGGCTTTGGGGCAGGGGCCTGTGTGGTGGGGCTTGGAACGGGGCAGAGCCCTCGGCCTGCAGACAGCTCTCCCCTCAGCGCTGACCAGGTGGGGGAGGGGGTGGTCCAAGCAAGGCTCAGGCTCCCCCTGGGGGCAGGTGACAGTGACATCCACTGGGCTGTTCCTGGTTCAGGGCCCTTGACCTCCCCCCTCTCTCACATGATCCCATGTATTCATTTCTGCCCCAAATTCTCCTGAAGGACCCCCCGCCCCCCCACACTGTGCGGTTCCTTGCAGCTGAAGCCGGGGTGGGGCTGGGGCTCCCAGTCTCCCAAGCTCCTGAGACACTGCCTTCCTCCAAGTCCTCTGGCCTCAGCTTGAGGACAGCCTCTCCCTTGGTGTCCCTGCCCTGCAGTCCTGTAAGAGTTGTCAGGGTGGAGTCACCGATGTCAATTCTGGCAGGTAGATGAACAAGGACACTGTCACACCTGTCACCTGAAGACAGGAAATACTGCAAGGAATTCCACAGAGCCACAGCCTGGCACTACAACCCTGCCCAGAAACACAACCGAGGCCACCTCCCAACAATGGCCAGAGGCTCCTTGTCCAGTGGTCAAGATATCTAGAGCAATCTCCCTTAATCTGCTCTGAAACTTGCCCAGGCTCCAGGCTCCTTGAATATGCCGCTTGTCCCTTGGAACTTGGAGAGGGGCTGTCTCACAGAACTGGGGTGGGCTGCCCTCCTGCCTCCAGGTCGGGTATTTCCTGCTCCTTCCTCCTTCTGTGCACCCCGGGACCAGGGGCCATCTGAGCCGGAGTGCCCATCCGCACGGGAGCTCCAGATGGCCTGTCTGCAGAGACCTGGAGGACACCGAAGTCCTGCTGGCGCTGGGAGCTGCCATGGGAGCCTGACACAGGGCCTCCTGAGTCACTGCTCCCCTGGCCGGGGCCTGCTGGTGTCCTTGTCTGTGCTGGTGACTTTGGTTCCTTACGTGGTCCAGTCCCTGTGGATCTCCTGGAGAAAGTGTGCTCTGGCCACCATCACCAGTCCTGACCTCGGGAGGCCCTGGCGGCCACACATGTCTTCCTACTGCCCCCAGACCTCTGAGCTCAGGGACAAAGGTGGGCATTGCAGGCCTTGGCAGGCGGCTGGGGACTGAAGGGCTCTAGGCTTCTCTGCGGGGTGCAGTGGCGCTTGCTTCTTTCTTCGTCCATTTCCTCTCAAGCAACTTCCTGGGAAATGGACGGTGGCTGCGTCCGACAGAGGGATGATGGATGGCGGCCACACACACGCCTGCCCAGGGGAGCTGTGGGAGGTGGCACAGAGGGGTGGGTGTGCCATGGGGGAGAGTGCAGGCCCGGGGGCAGAGCCTGGGGAGGAGTGGCCCTGCAGGGGAAGGGCGCTGGGGTAGGCTCCCCCTGGGGGCAGGTGACATCCACTGGGCTGTCCACTGGGCTGACCCTTCCTGGCTCTGTCCTGTCCTCCCTCAGCCTCTGCTTCTTCGTCAGTACAGGGGGCTGCACTGACCCAGCCGCGGGCACAGCGAGCTCCGGGAGGAGCCTGGCGGATCTCAGCCTGGTCCTGTGGCGCAGGGTGTGTGGCAGCACTGGCCGGTCCAGGGTCCAGACTTCCACCTTAAGGTGTGAGGAGCCCTCCCCGGCCCAGTCCTGCCGCCCCACGCCCCGGTGACAAATACTAATGTCTAAATCGGCTGCCGCCGGCCGCCGCCTGCTCATGTTCTTTGCTGAAATGTCACCTGTTCCTATCTAACGATTTGCATAATGCAAAGCTCCTCACTCGTAAAATACAGATTAAGAGGGGAAGCCAGAGTCATTCTGGAACCAGGGAGCCATTTCAAAGGAACGGGGGAGGCACCAGGCTCTTAACCCTGTCCCTTCCGGAGGCCCTGCCTGCTTGGGGCAAAGGAGGGGCCATGGAGGGAATGGAGGCCCTCAGGCCCAGGGACGGTGTCCTGCCCGGGGATGCCAACCCTTCTTAGCTGGTGGGCGCTGTCTCAGCCCCTAGCCTGTGGCTTACCTTGGAGCCTGTGGCTTTGGGGTGCGCATGTACCCACATAAGGGGGGATGGAAGGAGTGGGAGGCTCCCTAAATCTGGCTTCCCCCCCCCCCCCCCGTGTCCCTTCTCTGGGGGTCTCTGGTATGGAATCCACTCTCTGCTACTGTCCTGGCTCCCTGTGCCCTCGAGTAGGGAGGGGGCCAAAACTCGGGTTGCCACGAGGAGCTTGTCTACCCCCAAAACTGAAGTGCTGAGGGAGGACTGATGGGATTGGGGTTCTGCCACTGGCTGGTGGGGGGCCTGGGCCACTGGGCCTCGGCTCTACCCCTTCAGCCTGCTGGGTCAGGACAAGGACAGAGGCCAGCCAGGAAGGAGGAAGGAATGGCTGCCCCCACAAACACCAGTCTTGGGGGCAAGCTCAGAGGGGGCAAGCTCAGTGGGTGGGCTTCTCTACGGGGGAGAAGGCCTCTCCTCCGGCTCCTGACACCCCATGAATTGAGCTGGCTGTGCCCCTAATCCTCCTGGGAGCCACTGGGAAAACCCTTCCTGCTACAAGGCCAGCTGCCCATGCCCCAGCCCAGCCAGGACACCCCTTCCCCATCCCTCCTCGGATCTTCAGAGCCCCCTGGAGAGCCCACCAACAGCAGTGACCCCTGGAGCCAGCGGTCTCTTCCTTGGGCCTGGGCTGGGGCAGGGATGTGGGGCAGGGCCCACACACTCTGGAAGGCCTGACCCATGGTGGGTACTTGAAGCGGGGAGCTGGGGAGCAGAGTGAAGGTGCAGCCAGTGGGTCATGTCTAAAGGGTGAGGAGGCAGAGCAGGTGAGCAGGGCCAGTGCTGAGTCCAGAGCAGCTGAGGACAGGCGTGGTGTTCTAGTGGGGACCCCTGGCTGAGCTGCTCATGAGGGGGGCCTGACTCGGCACCCGCCCGCAGACCAGGAGAGAGCCAGGGCCGGAGCCCAGCCAGAGCCTCCCTGGGCCCCAGGTGGAGCTCTGCCCTTCCGCCTGAGGCTTCCTGTTCACAGTTCCCCTCTGCTCAGGCCTTGGGGACCTGATTTACCTGCCCGTGGCCTCTCCACTGCCCCCACACTCTGGGCCGCAGCCTGGCGCCGTCGCCCCTCAGCACGGCTGTGGTCATCACCTTCTCCCCTCTGCGACTCCAGCGCACTCAGCCGTCCCCACGGGCACAGCTGCACCCTGCCATCCTGCAGAAGCCTCCCCACGGCTGTGCTACCACCCTTTCACAGGAAAGGGAACGGAGGCCCGGGGTCCTGTGGGGTTCAGAGGTCGTCAGCCTAGGCTGTGGCCTCCCAGTGTGGGGAAAGAGGCCCTCGTGGAAAGTCGGGGAGCTGGGCCCTGCAGCAAGCCACTGCCTGACTGCCCCCGCTTTCTCCCTTGCTTGGGCATGGGGAGCAGAGCCCAAGCATCAGGTCGCCCATCCTCCCTGGAGGCAGAAGTGCCACACAATGCAGCAATGCAGAGCCCATGACAAGACAGGTAGCAGCCTTGGCAGGGCAGGGAGGAGCGTGGGGACGCTGTCAGGAGGAGGGTGGGGCTCCCTTTCCAGCCCTGCAAAATTCCGTGCCAACTCTCCTTGGGAGTCCAGTACAGACAGCATGCAGAACTGATGCCCAGGACTCCAGCCAGATCACCCCTGCCTATGCAGATGCTCCCCCTGCAGTGCTCCTCCCCTGTAGATGTTCCCCCTTCAGGTGCTCCTCCTGTAGGTGCTTCTCCCCTGCAGGTGCTCCTCCCCTGTAGATGCTCCCCCTGCAGGTGCTCCTCTGCTGCAGGTGCTGCTCACCCTGTAGGTGCTCCTCCCCTGTAGATGCTCCCCCTGCAGGTGCTCCTCCTGTAGGTGCTTCTCCCCTGCAGGTGCTCCTCCCCTGTAGATGCTCCCCCTTCAGGTGCTCCTCCTGTAGGTGCTTCTCCCCTGCAGGTGCTCCTCCCATGTAGATGCTCCCCCTGCAGGTGCTCCTCCCCTGCAGGTGCTGCTCACCCTGTAGATGCTCCTCCCCTGTAGGTGCTCCTCCCCTGTAGGTGCTCCTCCCCTGTAGCTGTTCCTCACCCTTCAGGTGCTCCTCCTGTAGCTCCTCCCCCTGCAGGTGCTCCTCCCCTGTAGGTACTCCTCCCCTGTAGGTGCTCCTCTCCTGCAGATGCTCCTCCCCTGCAGGTGCTGCTCACCCTGTAGGTGCTCTTCCCCTGTAGGAGCTCCTCCCCTGTAGCTGTTCCCCCTGCAGGTGTTCCTCACCCTTCAGGTGCTCCTCCTGTAGCTCCTCCCCCTGCAGATGCTCCTCCCCTGTAGGTACTCCTCCCCTGTAGGTGCTCCTCTCCTGCAGATGCTCCTCCCCCTTTAGGTGCTCCCCCTGCAGGTGCTCCTCATTTGCCCACACTGTAGCTAAACCCCACAGACCCTTCCTTGCTCGGTTTCCCTTTCTGAGGGCCTGTTGTGCCTTATGGCCAAGAGCGGCTTCTGCCAGATGGGAGCAGGTGTGACAGTGTCCAAGACCCGGAGGGCCCAGAGAGCAGCCCAGGGTGGTCTCCATGTGGTAGACAGGGAGGGGTGACGTGGGCGGAAGGCATTGACCCAGCCAGCCAGGGAGAGGCCCAGACACAGAGGGATGTGGGTGCAGAGTCTCTGAGATGCCTGCTGGCTGTGCCTGGGCCCACTGTGTCCTCCCCCACAGGGCCCTCCTGGCCTGCGGCACCCTCCCCAGCACTCTAGCATAGGCGCTGGCCCTGCTCCACCTCCAAAGCCTTGCCCTCACCTGACAGTGTCCCCACACTCCTCCTGCTCTGCCCTGGCTTCCAGGCTACCTGTCTTGTCCCCATGGGCTCTGCATTGCTGCACCACATGCACTTCTGCCTCCAGATTTGCCCTCGTAGGGTCATGGGCCCGCTGACCTCTCCCTGCTGCAAACACCTCTGTGCAGCTTCAGCAACTCTGCATCCCCGTCCTGGGTCTGCACCTGGCCCTTCCCCTTTCTCATGGCCTCTTCTCCTGCCCCCCACCTGCTGGCCCCACCTTCTCACTCCAGCCACTGCCCCTGAGGCTGCATCGCCTTCTCCAGACCCTGCCCTCCCTGCTCAGAGCACCCCCCACCCCCTCCACCCAGGACTGGGGTAGCCATCCTGAGGCAGTCCTCCAGAGGCAGGACTTGTGCCTGGCGTCCCTCGGATGTGTATCACAGCCCTTGTCCCTGGGACAGTGCTGCTGGAGGGCTTGTCCTTCTGCAGATGCTCCTCCCCTGCAGGTGCTCCTCATCCTGCAGGTGCTCCTCATCCTGCAGGTGCTCCTCATCCTGTAGGTGCTCCTCATCCTGTAGGTGCTCTTCCCCTGCAGGTGCTCCTCACCCTGTAGCTCCTCACCCTGCAGATGCTCCTCACCCTGCAGATGCTCCTCATCCTGTAGATGCTCCTCATCCTGTAGATGCTCCTCCCCTGCAGGTGCTCCCCCTGCAGGCTCCTGGCCCTGGTGTGACTTGCAGGACCTCCCTCCCTGAGACTGCCACCCAGCTCAACTCACCCCAAGCTCCAGCCCGGCTGTACCCAGTGTGGGGAGATCCGGAGCAGCCCTTCAGGGCCTGGTCGGGTTGTGCAGCCCTGCCTGGCCCCATCAATGGGGCCGCCCCAGAGCAGCCTGGAGGTGGCGCTCTGGAAGGCGGCCGGGCCAGCCTCCTGCGCACAGCGACTCCACCACTGATAAAGCCGCACTAATGGCTTCTCACTAATGAGAAGATTCAGGCTGACTATGACGAATCACCCGGAGCAGCGGGCTAAGCGGTGACGCGCACCCCTTGCCATCAGGAGGGGCCACCGTCCACCCCCAGCGTGCGGGATCTTCAAGCCCACTTTGCCCTGTGGGCCTGGGGGTGCAGGAGATGGAAGAAGAGGCCACACTGGCCTTTCGCCCCTACCAGCACGCCCCAGCCCTTCACCAGCCTCACCCTCTTCCGCTAAGCCCACCAGCCTTCTCCCTATGTGCACAGGGTCTGCCTTCCACCAGGGGCACCCTGGGGTGACCGAGCCTCCTGCCTGGGCTTGTCCAGGCTGTCCTGGGTGCAGGGGTGTTCAGCCTAGGCTTGGGCTTGGGGCTAGGACTGAGGGCGGCCAGGGCCGCAGCGGGGCAGGTCGAGCAGGTGCCACGTGAGGCGTCAGGAGCCCTGGCCCAGCCTGGTGAAGATGACTGCAGGCTGGGGCCAGGGCCAGGGCAAGATGCGGTCAATCTCTAGGGCCACTGCTTGGGCAGGGAGGCATGTGCTCTGTGCCTCCGTTTCCCAAGGGCACCCTGTTTCCTCATCTTCTCTGGTCGCAGCTGGTGTCTGGCTTGGGAAAATCAGACTGTCCTGAGCCTGGGACCCTGGTCCCCTCCTTTCTCTCCAGGTGGCCACTCAGGCCTGGGGCAGGAATGTGCCGCTACCGCCATCCCAGGGCGTCAGGCAGAGGGCCTGGACTGCAGCCCTGCTCCCTGGGTCCTGCCTTGCTGTGAGGCCCTCCCAGCAGAGTGGAGGCACACACTCTTCCAGCCTCTGTGCACTTCCAGGGTGGTCTGCAGCAGGACCGCCCTCCCTGAGACTCCACTGCCTTCTGCTGTCCCAAACCTGGGTGTGGCAGGAGACAGAGGCCCTGCCCTTCACGCCCAGGCCCTGCTCCAGCCCTGCCCAGCCTCCCCAGTAGCACAGGCCCCCGCAGAGCCTGGTCTCCTGTGTCCCTCTCCCATGTGTCCCTTTGACCTTGCCACGTTCTGTGGCAGCCCTGCATACCCATGACATTCCCTTCTCTGTACCCCCAGGTCAGCTTCAGTGCCTTCTGCTCTCCTCATTCCCTTCCTGGCCATTGCCCTTCTCTGGGGTCCTCTGCCTGCCCCTGAGCACTGTCGCTGGCCTGGGCCAACTCTGGCCTGGACATCAGGAGGGGCTCTGCTTTCCTTTGGGGACTCAGGATTTGGGGAGACACGAGGCTCTTTGCAGCTGTTGGGGTGTGTGTTAGAGGACTGAGGGGCATAAGAGGCCTCATGGGAGGGTGAGAAGGTGTAACGGGGTTTCCATGTGGAAGGACGCCTCGTCTGGGGCCCCCTGTCATCAATTACTGCTAATGATGCCAGTGTGGCCGAGCCTGCACCCTGTGCGCCGGCCAGGTGGGCCCCTCGGTCCTCATTGTCCTTTCCTGGGACACCCGTGCAGCCAGCAGGAAGGGCCTAGGGTCTCCCTATCGTCCCGGAGCAGCAGCCAAACGTCGTGGGCACCCCGTGATAGATGAAGCATGGAAATTAGTTCCAGAGTTTAACTGATAACCGGAGAGCCCGGCTACACTCCGTTATGGCAGCCCTAATTGATGAGCTCATTAAGTCCGTTATTAGAGAAATTGATTTCAAATAGGCACTTAGAGCGGGCGGGAGGCAGGTGGGGAGGGAGCATCGAAGGCAGAGGAAGTCGCGAAAATACATAATGAGGCAAGTAATTTTATAGGTTTGTTTAATGAAAAGCTGCGACAGCACACTCGTGGCCGCGTGGGTTTTAAACACTCATTTTATGTACTAATAAAGCTCCTGGTGGGGGATCCGCTCCCAGGGCCCAGCCCACCTTCCTTCACGGCAGCCCTAATTAATTAATTAACCTGGTCGAGGGATCAATGAGTTGGTTGCATAGAATGGACCCTCCAGGGGCCGCTCCCCAGGGCAGGAGGAGGTCTGGCATCAGAAGCTGGCTTGGGCTGCCGTCTTCAGCCCCCCCGCCCCACTGGCCCAGGTCCCCATTCGCCAGGACAGACATGGACAGAGCTATGACTGTGGCCCAGAGCAGCCACCGTGGGGACCTGGGCCCAGGCTGCAGAGGGGCCAGAGGCCCTGGAGAGTCGAGTGGCTCCAGGCAGCCCTCCTCTGTGTCCCTCCCAGTCCCTGCTCCTCAAGCTGCCCCAGCAACCTTGACCCTGACCTGCCCGTGCACCTGCCCACCCTCAGGCTCTGCAGGGCTCAGCCTGGGGTCCTCAGCAAACTGACCCTGGCCGGCAGACACACAAGGGCAAGGGTCAGACACTTGGAGGGACACAGGGCCTCAGATGGCCACGTGCAGACAGGACACACATGACCACACCGGATACTGACAGGAGCGCACGACTCTCGCAGAGGTGCACAGGACGCCCCAGCGCAAGTCTGCCCAGCCTGTCTGGGCTCAGCTCACAGCCATGGCTCTGCCCTCCAGGCCCTGGGCCTCCCTGAGCCCCACTCCACCCTCCCAAGACCTCTCCTGGTGTGTGTGCTGACCGCCCATGCCTTCCTCCATCCCAGCTCTTCCTGGACCCCAGGCCGGTCACCCCAAGGCCCCTCCACCTGGCATCCACAGTTTTCTCATGCCCACCATGGCTGATGCCCAGCTTGATCCCACCTAGCCGTGCGCCCACTCCCAAGGCCCCTTCTGTGAGGGCCAGTCCTGCACTTTCTCTTACCAGTCACCCACGGCACCTGCCCGTGCAGGGGCTTCTCCCCACCATGTGGGCTGCGGCCTCATGACCTGATCAGGACCAAGGCCTGAGCAGCCTCTCCCGGCTCAGGAACTGTGCCCTGCTGCCCCCTGCCCAGGACAGCTCCCTGTGGCATCACGTGCCCTGCAGCCCCCAGCCTCCTTCCTCGCCTGGCTGGGCTTCCTCCAGAGCCCGCGTCCGAGATCCTGTGCCTGTGGACTGACTGTCTCTCTGATGGCTGCACAGTGTGGCTGGGCTCTGTGTTTTCCTCAGGCAGCACCAGGCAGGAGAAAGTGATGGACAAAGTCCAGTAGGGGTGTGAGTCCATCTGGTTTACTGAATTCACCCAGCAGCAAGTCAGGAAATGCCGTCCAAGTCACACAAAGGGATGCTCACATCTCCAAGTCCCTAAGGTGACTGCCACAGCGGCTGCCAGGCCAGGTGATGGGCACCCTCCTGGCTGGAGTCTGCAGGGAGCGGGAGGTAACCGCAGGACGTAGGAAAGCAGAGCAGGTGTCCAGGCCCGCCTGGCGATGCCGCAGCCACTGCAGCTTGGAGAAGTCTCCAGCAGCTACTAGCTCTTTTGGAGGCTGGAAGGACAGAGAAAGGAGGCAAGCAGGGCCACTGAGGGGCCAGTAGGAGCCCACCCCTCCTAGCCACTGTGAAACCCCCTCCATCGACTTCACGGGAGGGCGCTGAAGAGGTGCCTGAGGGTCGAACCCTGAGAGCCAGAGCAGTGGAAGCACAGGGCAGAGATGGGAGCCTGACACCCTATCACCTACCCACATCCACCCTCGTTGCACACCTAGGCTCCACTCTCAGGGGACAGGCCTTGGGTGGCAGCTCAAGACACCACTGCAGTGGCCGGCACCAGAGGACTGAGCATCACCATCCTCACATCCTCTGAGGAGATGCCTGCTGCCCAGCAGCACCATCGCAGCACATGGCACCTGGAGCTAAGACCTAAGGCCAGCAAGGGCCAGGAAAGGGCACAGAGCTGTGCAGCTCCCAGGTCCCCACCACCAAGCTCACACTGATGTCAGGCCTCTGGTCTGTGTGCCCATCCTGGGGTTGCCGGGGGCTTCAACCTAACGGGGGCCCAGCATGGTGCCCCTTGGGGAATCAGCTGCCCCTGGGTCCAGGAGAGCTCGGGCTGTGGCTAGAGGAGGCTTGAGCAGGAACCTGAAACCCAGGTGCCTGGGAAGCACCCTGCTCCCTTGGTATGACACCCTGGGGGTCCACATGCAGGCTTCCTGCCGCGACCCACAGGCTGGGGTGCATCTGCTGTTCCTTTGGTTGACTTAGCGACACACAGAAAAGCATCGTGGTTGCTTCTGGGCAAAGAGGGCAGACAAGTGCAGGGCGCCCTTCAGAGGCTGCCAGGGACATTGGCATGGAGCGTCTCCTCTGGCCAGGCCAAAGGGGCTGCTCTTGGGGACTTGGGGTCCAGGTTTCCAGAATTCATCCAGTTCACTCATGTCTCCGCCCCATACTCAGCATGCCCCCCACCCATGTCCTGCCCCAAAAGAAAGTTGAGAGGCCAAGCACTTGACTTGGGCTGTGGCTGTCCCTAGTTCAAATCAGATCTGCAGCCACTCAAGGAAGAAATGGGCTCACCCGACAGGGCCCTGCCTGTGGTGAGCCTCCACGCGGATGCTACTGTGATAAAATGGACACGTCAAATCTTAGAGATCGCCAGTGAAGGAAGCCCGCTCCATGCTGGCCAGCTGGTCCTGGGTTCTCCTTCAGACCAGAGTTTGGGCACCCTCTATGTTGAATGACAGCTCGGTGGAGGAGCCACGTGGGCGTGCAGTGGCAGACTGTAGGCTGAGTCCTCCCTGGGCTCCCCGTGTCTGTGTCCCAGCCCCTCTACCCACTCCCAGGCCAGCCAATTCAGGGCCAGATCGGCACGGGGCCAGCTGAACATGGCTCTGCCCACACTGAGCCCCTTGAGGCCTGTGGTTACCTGGCACACTCACCAGGGGAGGCCAGGTTTGGCCTGCGGCCACCCTTTATCCCCTCGCTTTCTGCCCTCTCGTTTTAATAGTCCAGTGGAAGAAAGGCCTGTTAAGCACGTGCATCTGTAGAATGGTACCCTGGCGGCCTTCGGCAACTTCTTCTGCAACTCCTCCTGCCAGTGACCACTTCCGGCCCGTCTGGAGTCTGTTTGCTCTGCATGCTGTGGCTAGGCACAGGCAGGTTCCACCCCGCCCCAGGGCTGTGGTCGCAGCAGGAAGGAGGTACTTGGAGGCTCCAGGGAGGAGGTGAGCCCCTGTCTCCTCACTCTGCCCTGCACTCCCAGGGACCAGCGTGGAGACAGAGATAGATGGCAGGAAAGCGATTTACAATTTGGCCTGTTCTATGTCCAATTAAACCACAGACATTGGTTAATATGCAGGGCTGGGCGTCTTGAGCGGAGATAATGTGCAGATAGCTCCATAAAACTCCGCCAGGAACAAATAATTTTGCACAAATTTGCAAACAGCAGGGTTTTTGTAAATAACCATCATCTTTCTACCAGCGTGGCTGCCGATTATGCATTTTTCCTTCATGATAATTTAATGACGACCTAATTTACCTATTGTTGCTGGGCTTTGGGTGCCGCCAATGAGGTTGTCCAATTTAGTCCAAACTCCATCCTGATGGTGTTAATTCATATTGACCGAGTGTTTACAAATCGAGCCTTCTCCTCGTTATGCCTGACAGTTCACTGCGCTAACAAGCCCATCTGCCAGTGTCCAGTGGACTAGGCTCCAGCCTGCGGGAGCTCGGCCGCTCTACCTGCCCCAAGCCTGCTTCACAGCAAGGGTGGGACCACGCGCATGTACACGGTGAGGTGGTGTCACCTGGTGGACATGCTGGGCTCCAGGCCTGGACTGAGGACAGGCAGACTTACTGACTACCTAGCTGTGTAGTGCTGGAGACAAGTGACTGGATGACGGACGAGAGTGGACAGGAGTAGAGGCTGGCTGGTTGGCTGGGTGGCTGGGACGGAGTGGGTAGACAGATGGGCAGGTGGGGGAGCTACAGCCTGTCCCCCAAGGCCCTGTGTTGAAGGCGCGGTCCCCACCTGACACTCTGGGAGGCGGGGGAAGCTTTAGGAGGCAGGACCTCATGGGGGTTTTTGGTCCTGGGGATGTGTCCTTGAAGGGGACAGTGGGATCCCAGCTTCTTCCTTTCTCTCTCTTTTGCTCCTCAGCCATGAGGTGACTGGTCTTGCCCACCAAGCTCTCCTGCCATGATGAGTCAGCGTCAGCCCAAGCCACAGGACCCATCAATCACGGACTGGAACTTCCAAAACTGAGCTAAAATAAACTGCCCTTTTTATAAGTTGATTTGTCTCAAATGTTTGTTACTGTAACTGAAAGCTGATGAACAAAGCAGTGTAGGAATTGATGAATAGACAGATGAGCATGGGCAGGTAGCACGAGGCGTAGATGGATGGAGAGTTGGTGCATGGGCGGGTTCATGGATGGGAGGAAATGTGGGTAAATAGGTGGGTTGTTGGAGAATGTGCAGATGGGTGGTAGGTGGGTGAGCAGGAGGACCGATGTGTCCATGGTTCAGTGGGCACTGGGAGGTGGGTTTCTAGGTGCTGGCGAGGTGTGGGTGTCAGCTTTCTGTGACTGTAACACACACTGGGGTAATCAACTTGTAAAGAGGAAAGGTTTATTGTGGCTCCTGGTTTCAGGGCACAGTTGCTTGGCCCTGATCTTTCACGCCCGGGCACCTGGTGCAGCACTGTGAGAGCACATGGAGGAGCAGGCCTGGGCACCCAGGGCAGCTGGGAATCAGAAGAAGGGGTAGGGGCTGGGCTCCCACCTCCTGCTAGGCCCACCTCCTGGAGGGTCCCGCCCCTCCCAGAGCACCAGGCAGGGTTGGAGCCTTCCACACTTCCAGACTGCCAGGGTGCCTGCTCGACAGACCCCCTGGCAGCTGGGCTGTCCTGACCTCCTGCACAGAGGCCACCGCACTAGGAGGTGTCCTTTCTTTGTCTGGTCCTGCCTGGCTGTTGTTTCACCTGGAGGAAATATTTGGAAACAAAAATGAACTGGAAGAGAGTGGCTTGCTCCGTGGGCTTCCCTGTGTGCTGCACCCAGGATGACGCGAGGCAGCCTGGAGCTGGGGGGCCCAGTCAAACTGGGGGTGAGAGGGGGTGTGGGGTCAAGGGCAGCAGGGTGGAGTGGGGGTTGTTGGAGTGGGGACAGGGGCAGGGGACAGTGTGGCTTGCCCGCAGTGTGGATGAGTCGGGGCAAGGTAGGGTCTGGGGCTCAGAAGGCAGGACTGGCCCTGAGACCTGGCAGCAGGGTGTGGGGGTCTGGGAGGTCTCTGAGAGGGCTCCCTGGAGGAGGAGGCTCTGGAACTGGGGGGCTGTGGGCAGGATGGCAGAAGAACACACCGTCTTTCAGCCCCTGCATATCAGAGTGACAGCACAGGGGCCTGCGGAGAGCGGGCACCTCGTCCTGCCATCCTGGGGGCAGTCTGGGGACAGTCCTCATCTGAGAAACACTTGGCTCATTCTCACTGGGAGCCCGTTCCGTGCTGGTCTCCTGCAGTCCAGAAGGAGCCCCTTCCCCTGGCCCTTCCCTACCCCACGTCCAGGGCTGCTCCACTTCCCTCTCCATCAGGGCCAGGGATGGGGTTCTCTCCCAGGCCTCTGGGCTGGAGCGGTGCAGGACAGCTCTGCTCACAGTATTTATAGGGTTAGGGTTTCTAACCCTGTCCCCTAGGCCGGTGGCTTGGTGCCACTGCTAAGCCCAGCTGTGGCCAGGAGGAGGGGCCATCTGTAAGCTCAAAGGCTTACCATTCTGAAATGGTAAAACAGCCCAGTGGTTACAAGAGCCGTGTCCCTCGGCTGTAGCCTGGCTCTGACCCCGGAACCTGCCCCTGCACATCCGTCCTCCTGCACGGCACAGCTCTTGCTTGGATGCTTGTGCCCTGGTGCCCATCCCAGTGGCCTCCCAGGGCCCCTTCCTGGGACCCCCAGCCCACCCACTTCCACTTGCAAAACAGCGAGGGCTTTCTGCCGTTTGTGCAGCTCTTAATCCATAGGAAGTCACTTTCCCACTCAGATATTAGTTTATTTTATATTTTCAAATGGATTCGACTATACATTGATTTCCTGTTGTGGGCATTGTGTCCCGAGCGGGGATTAGGCGTTTAGGAGACGCGGGTACTCGCGGCACATAAAGGCTCTTCCATACTGGAGAGCTCTTATCTTGAAAAGGGAGTCCAATTTTATTGAAACAGCTAAAATCCCACTTAATTGAATTTTTTTCCTTTAAGATGTACAAGCTTAGAGACTTTTGCTTTCCAATTCAACTCAGGCTCTGCAGTGTTTAAATTTCCAAACCCATAAAGACCTTCATGGAAAAGACCTATGGATTCTGTGCTTCTGAGCCACCGGGTGGCCTGGGTGGAATGGGGCCATCACCAGGCTGCGGGACGCCTGTGGTCAGGGGCCTTGCAGGCCTGTTTCCTGCGGCCTCGTGGAGGCCGCTGCCCCACTCCCTGGCAGCACGACCCCAAGGCCTGTCTGCGAGGGCTGGCGGTGCTCACCCTGCTGGCTTTCTGAGGCCTTCCTAGGCTCAGCCAGTGAACATGGACCCCACCCCACCTTCAGCTGGCAGCACCCTGGCCTGGGATCCTCGACCCTCTGGGAGTGCCTGTGCTGCTCAGGCTGAGCTGGGCTTTGGTCCTGGCTCTGGCTCCCAGCCCTGTCCCCCAGCCTCCTGCTGCTTTGGGGGAGGACAGGAGGGAGGATGCTGTAGTGGACACAGTGCCCAGGGCTCTGCAAATGCAGACCAGCCCTTTGGAAGGCGGCCTCTTGGCCCCAGCATGGCCACAGGGACCACTGCATCCAGACCAGTGGTGTGACGAGTGTGCAGGCCTAGGTTTGGGTGGGCCCTTCACTGCCCTGTCCTCGGCCTGAGACCCTCAGCTGCCAGCTGCAGGATATGGTAGGGGCACCTACAGGGTGCCTGGGGACCCTCTGTCTGGGGCACCTGCTGAGTGCCTGGGGACCCACCATCTGAGGTGACCTGAGGTGGTCACAGTTTCACCTTCCCTCCAAGACTGGCCATCTCCTGGCCCTGCAGCCCAGCCTGGCCTGGTGGCTCACATGCATGTGTAGACCCCGTGTGCACACAGGTGGGGGCATGGGCTCTACACACTACGCCAGGCAGGGCCAAGCCTTCCCACCATGTCCTAGCCCCTGGGCATCACACCGGTCCCTCCGTTAGGGCCTGACCCCATCCTGGCTGTGACACCCTCCACCAGCCCACCTGGCCTCTGATGAGTCACCCCCAGTAGGGCTCTGAGAAGCTGTGGCCAGGCATGGCTGGGGAGGGGAGCCGACTTTGGAAGTACCTGCTGGCCTGGGAGGATCACCCCAATTCTGCACTTGGGGGCTCCGTGGCCCACCGCCCTGGGGCTGAAGGGAGTGGCTCTAGGACAGTGCCATCCCCTAGGATGTTTCCCCATTTGTGCAGGGGCTGGGGCCACACTGCTCTTCTGCCCAGCAGCTTGGTGGTCTGAATGTCCAGCTGGGGCAGAGAAAGTTCTGGCCTGACTTCAGGGGCCATGTTGGCCATGGCCTTGTGAGTGGGAAGCCTCTAGCTATGAGGGATGACTGTCTTAGGGGACAGAGCCCCCTCCCTGGCCTGGACTCATACCTGGCTCTGTGCCCCATGGACCCTGTGTGGCCACACTCCAGGGTGCTGGCCAGGATGGGCAGTGGTGCCCAGTCCCTGAGGAGCTGTGTCTCCCTAGGAGCCTGGGGACAGGGCCAGGCCAGGAGGCCAGCACAGCTCCTGCGAGCCCCGGGCTGACCGTTGTCTGATGCCTTTTCATGCCCAGTTGCCCAGATGACAGCTTAATGGCGCTCTCTAAGGGGCTGCTCCGCATCTCCGTCCCACGATTGGCTGATGGTGATAAGGAAAGGAAAACAGGGTCTGGGAGACGGTGCCCCTCGGCACGCTGGGCAGCCACCCCACCTCCACAGCTCAGGGAGATTCAGCGAGGTCTCTGGGCTGGTGATTCCTGAGGACCTGGGGAGACAGCCACAGGGAGGCTGGTGTCGGGTGGGGTACTGGACCCTGCAGGACAGGCCTGGGGTGGCAGGGGCAGCCACCTGCCCCTCCTCTCACTCCCGGGTGCTTTGGGGGTGTTGGGAGGGGCATTTCAGGGCACTGGGCAGTGGGACCCGTGTGGGGCAGGACTCTGCTGCCAGAGCCCAGATCTGCAGCCTACAGAAGCAGTTCACACACTCCCTCACTCGCTCCAGATGTTCCTGGTCAGCCCCTGGACTCATACCTGGCTCTGTGCCCCATGGACCCTGTGTGGCCACACTCCAGGGTGCTGGCCAGGATGGGCAGTGGTGCCCAGTCCCTGAGGGACTCCTCACAGAACATCCCTTGTCCTGTGGGTCACAAGGACAGTGAATCTCTCTGCGAATAAGGGAGCTCAGGAGAGGAATGACCAGAGCTACTGCTGGGCAGGAAGGCAGGGCAGGCTCCCCAAAGGAGGCGGACTTCACACTGAACCTGAGTGATTTGGACCCTGGACTCAGGACCCCTCTGTCCAGCTTGTCTACCTGGAGGCTCTGATCTTGGGGTTGAGGGCAGAGAAGCCTCCCTTGCAGAGCAACCATCCTGGTCCTCTTGGGGACCCCTGCCCTAGCCTTATGCCTCCAGGGGAGGGTCCCAGTGAAGGACACTGGCCTCTTCTCAGCCCCAGGCCCAAGGGAGGTGTTTCCCGATAGCAGCAAGCATCTGACGACCTGGGGACCCAGTGGGCCTGCCCGCCACAGCCCCAGTTCACACCCCTGCCTCTGCTGCTGCCCAGAAGGTCCAGGACTGGGAACTCACAGGCGCAGGACTACCAGGAGAGCTCTGTCCCCCACTGGCTGTGTCACCCAGCATCAGGATTTTGGTGACAAAGGGGATGTGGAGCCCTGAAGTGAGGCACGTCTTGGCCGGGGCACGTGGACTATCCCAAGTGCCCCGCCCCCAGCCTAAGACCCTGGTCCTTGGCCATGGGCCCCTTCAAGCCATGCAGATGTCACCTGCTGGCGCAGACCGGGGGCTGGGGCCCTGTGCAGAGGCAGTGCACCTGGCCATATCTGGAGAGCAGGACCAAGCATGGCTATCTAGGGCTCAGGATGCAGACCTCTTCCCGCATTTTCTCCCCTAGCCACCCGTGTGGGTGTGAGAAACTGATGTGACTTCATTTTAAAAAATAAATAACAGCAGCTTCTACCTCAAGGCCTGTCCTAAGGAAGGGGGCGTGACCCTTGTCCTTGGAAAAACCCACAGAGCACGCCTAAGCACATACCCACCTGCTGAGTTGTTTGTCAGTAAATAACAGGAGGGGTCTGCGGTGCCAGGTGTCCCTGACTCAGTCAGGCTAGGTGAGGACCCATAGCAACCCCCTAGCAACCTCCAATCAGCATGAGACGGGGAAATACCTGAGATGTTAGATGACCCCCTAGTAGTTTATGGTGGTTGATAACATGTTGGGAAACCATGCAGTTTAGCACGTACACCCTTCATGGCCTAAACCAATCAGTTCAAAGGAATCCCCCTATTGTACTCACCAATCACACCTACTCAACTTGTTCCCTCTATTGAATGTGCTAATCAATGCTAAGAGTTGTTGTTTGATTTTCCGGTGGTATGGAATGATTTGCTGTGTGCTGTTGTGATGCATAGAGTATCCCCCAAAACCTATAAAATCTCACTGAACAAAGGACGGGGACTCACTCCCTGGGACTGCTGCATCGGGAACGGTTGTGAGTCCAGGCTGGAGCTTGCAATAAAGACTCTTGTGTGATTGCATCAGATTTGGCTCCTGGAGGTCTATTGGGGTCTCACGAATCTGGCATAACAGGTGGAGGAAATGGGGGGACCTGGGGCATCTTCTAAGTGCCCATGCCCAGGACAGCGGGGACCTGCAGTGCATCCCACAGGCAGCAGGGGGCGAGCACCTAGCTGTGGAGGCCAGGCCTCGCCCCGCCTGCCCTGCCTGTCCCTACCCCGGGGTCCTCTCCCTTTTTGTGTCTGAACAAGCCAGCCAGCCTGGGCAGTCACAGTGCATTTTCATAGCAGAATGTAATTCCTGGGCAGCAGAGAAATGAAAGTGAGAAGTCTATGAATTATTACAGATGCACTCACTCTTCTCAGCCGTGCCGCAGGCCCTGGGCTGGAAAGCCTTTTTTTCTTGTGTTTAAGTTAGCGTGGAAGATGAAATAGTGACAGAGACGCACTGGCCACTCGAACCTGTTATTGCCAGCTGTGTGTCTCCTACAAATACTCTTCTGATTTATCTCCTCACTCTGCTTTATAAATGGAAAACCAGGAATGCCTCAAGGCAACTTTCTGAAGGTCCACTCATGGCCAAGAATGAAGACTGGGCAGCAGGAGCGGGGGCTTGAGGGGTCAGCGTTCCTCCCACCGACAAGGCCTCCATGCAGTTTCTGGGCTCCAGTTTGGATTCAGGCAGGAGGACCGACTGCCGTGGTCTGCCTAGGAATGCTGGGGTTCCCAGGAGGCAGGATGCTCAGTGCAAGACCGGGAGGTGCCCAGCAAGCTGGGAGAGTCGGCAGGTCTCTTTCTGTGGGTGGCAGAGTTCACCAACACAGTCTGATTGCTTTGGAAAGGAGATAGGAGCCCAAACTCCACAGGCTTGTGTCCAAGAGGGACAGGTCATTCCCATGCCTGCCCCTTTCCTGCAACACCACTTGTTGTCATCTGTGGACTGAGACTGAGCTCACACCTGGGCCAGGTGGCCATGGGGCCTCCCCTGAGAAGTAGGTGTAGTGACTCCAGACCCCTGGGGCCTTTGCCGATAAACCAGAAGAGCTGTCGGCGGGCGTCCAGGCTGATGTGGCCAGGATGCAATCCTGGATTTGTTTTAGGAAAGCTGAGCTGCAGAAGCCACGTCCCTCGTCCACTCTGGCAGGGCCTATGGCGGTGCCAGCAGGCCACCAGGACCAAGGGGCTGGCTGTGCCTGCAGCACACAGGGCTCCCTGTCCCTTCATGAGGCTGGTCCTCATGACCTTAGGATGTGCAGGAATTTACTGGGGTTGAGGGGAGTGAGCACGTTGCCTCCACCAGCTCTGTGCCCTGGGCACCTGGGGGAAGGGGCTCAAGGAGCCTGGGACTCAGTGATGAGCAGAGTGGAGGGTGGTTGGGTGGGCCTGGCAAGGTCCCCTGCTGCAGGAGCTGCTGTTTTCAGGACCCAGTAGACACACAGCTACCCTTAGAGCCTGCAGTGCCCGCAGTGCCTCTGCCAGCAGGTGCCCAGCAGGAAGCCTGGGCCTGGTGGTCATTCCACCAGAAGAAGGCCTGACCCAGCTGAGGAGGCCTGGGCGAGTCCTGAGGCTCTCCCAGGAGGGGCAGCTGGCCTGGTTATTTCTGTATGGATCCCAGCTCCTGCAGGGCCACTGAGACTTATGCAGGTCGCGTTTATTGAATGAAAATGGAAGTGTAATCTCCCATTGGAACAGAATATTCTCACAACAATGGAAGAATGAATTTGACCTCAAGGGCCTGGGGTCCAGGGGAAAGAGTTCTCCTGGGAGCCCCGTGGGGTCTAGCTGTGTGGAGCATCAAGGCTGCAGAGGCTGTAGGTGGCCCTGGCCAGACATCCAAGAGAACTGTCCCTAAGGGGGATGTCAGCTCATGTAGCCCCAGGGAAGGGGGCAAAGGTAGGGACACTTCGGAAGCCACTCTCCCATGCTAAAATGGATACGGTCACACTCTAAGGTTGCTGGGGCCTGGGGAGGCCCTATAGACACAAGCCAGTCTGCAAAGCACCACCAACAGAGCTTGTCCTGCAAACACGGCCATCCCATGTCCTGAGGCTGCAAGTCCCCATCAGCGTGTCCAGGGCTGGCTCCTTTGAGGCTGCGAGGGGCTTCTGTCCCAGCCCCCTGCAGCTCCTGTTGGTCCTGGCATCCCTTGGTTCTGACCCCTTGGCTTGTAGACCACCACCCTGACCTCTGCCTTCATCTTCACAGGGCCTTCCCCTGCAGTGAGTCTGTCCAAGATCCCCTTCTACAAGGACACCAGTCGTGGGGGATGAGGGCCACCCTGAGGATGCCGTTTTGACTTTCCTATGAGGACCCTACTTCCAAAAATCGTCCCATTCACGTGTGTTGGGGTTAGGACACCAACAAATTTTGGGAGTGCGCAAATCAACATACAAGAGATGCCATCTTCAAATTACATATATATATATATATATAAACCTTTTTATTCTAAACTAATTTTACAAAATAAAAAAAAAAAAAAAACTTCAACAATAGTGCAGCGAACTCCCATAAGTCCCTGTGCCCACTCCCCCTGGTGCCCACGTTCACGTGGCAGTCATGATCTCCTCCCCTGTAGCACTGGTACCTGAGCACAGCAGAACCACAGCTCAGTTCTGCTCTGGGCCCAGGTGCTGCTTGAGCTGTTGCCTCCAGGCTGGGACAGGTCTGGGCTCTCCCTGTCCTGGACCTCCACCAGTTGGAAGGGTGCAGAATGATCCCTTTGATCCGTTGGGGCAGGGACTCCCTGGGAGGGAGGTTTGTCGTCCAGGGGCAGCGTGTCAAGGGCTGGGCAGTCCTTCTGTGCTCTCACCTGTTCCAGGTGTCCTGAGCTGAGAGGGAGTCCCAGCGGCTGAGGTCTGGCCTCAGCAGAAGGAAGCACCGTGGCTGGGGCTTGATGACCCACTCAGGACTGCAGCCTTTGGATCTTTCTTTCTGCTCCTGGGGCACGTCCTGGGCACCTCCTAACCAGCCCTCCAGGAGCAACCACAGCAGAGAGGGTGATGACAGTCTGCCAACAACAAGTGTCAGTGTGGGCCAGGTGGCTGGCTCCAAGTGGGCAGAGCAGATGAGCTGCTGTCTGGATGGACTGGGTGCAGACTCCAGGCTGTCTCACCAGGAGAGAGACACCTGTCAGGACTGCACCTGCCCAGGGCCGGAGGTGGGCACCTGACAAGGCAAAGGTTCCTGAGCCTGGAGACAGAGAGCTGGGGCAGCTTCCAGGGAAATGCCTGCTGGGCAGCTTCCGCAGGTTCGTTTACTCAATCACAAGAGACGGGGAGCTGCAGTGGCCATCTAGAGTAAGGGGTTTCTGGGGCCGTCAGACGGGAGTGGGAAGAACACGAGAAGCTACAAGCTGGGAGAGGACAGAGGAGCTGGGACTGCTCCTTCTGGGGAAGACAGCAACCAAAAAGTGAGAGCTCCCCACAGCCACCCATCCATCCTGTTGCCCATCTATCCACCCACCCACCTACTCCACCACCCATTCACCCACCACCATTCACCCACCATCCACCCACCACCACCTATCTACCCACTACCCACCATCCACCCAGGATCCACTCACCACCATCCATCCACCCACCCACCTACTACCACCACCCACCCACCATCCACCCACCACCATCCGTCCACCCACCCACCCATCATCCACCCACCACCACCTATCTACCCATTACCCACCCATCTACCCAGGATCCACCCACCACCATCCATCCACCCACCCACTATCCTCCATCTATCCATCCATCCACTCAACCCCCATTCCATCTATTTTATCCATTTACCACCCACGCACCTGTCCAACTATCCATCTATATATCTATTCATTCCCCATCCACCTATATACCCACCTAACCATCCACCCATTCATCTACCCATCAATCACCTCATTGGTAACCCATCCCTTCATCTAACTACCCACTCATTCACTTCTCCCCCACCTGTCCAACCAATGACCTATCTTCCGGCCAGTTTGGATCTGGACAGGGACCAGCCACCTGCAGGTGTTTCTCATCTAGCTGGAGCACACACAGATGGAGGGGCCAAAGCCCACACAGTGGGTCTGTTGACATGCCTCAGTGGGCTTATGTCATTGGTCACAAAGAAGTCCTGCATGAAACAGAGATGTAAAGGTTTCCCGGAGCAGACTGTGCGTAAGCTGGGCTGAGGAGAGGAATCTCACCACTTGGAGAAAAAGAAGAAAGGCAGCTCAGGAGGCAACAGGCAGCGATGAGCCAGCCAGAGACCACGGTGTGTTCTGGAGGTGGGGTGGGCCCAAGGTGACGGTGGACAGAGCAAGTCCTGATCCAATTTTCATCCAGACGTCGTGGGAGCTGGTGTGGGCTTAGGCAGGGCGTGGGGTCCACCAGGCTTCCTCTCTCAGGTGAGAGGGGGCAGATGGGTGAGGGGGTAGACAGGTGAGAAGATGGGCAGGTGAGAGGTGGACAGGTGAGGAGGTGGACTGGTGAGGAGGTGGATAGGTGAGGAGGTGGACAGGTGAGGAGGTGGACAGGTGAGGAGGTGGACAGGCGAGGAGGCAGGCAGTGAGGAGGTGGACAGGATAGGAGGTGGACAGGGAGAAGGAAGACAGTCAAGGTGGCCATCACAGTGGCCCAGTGGGTAGAAAGAAGAGAGGGAAGATGTGGGTGGGCCTCTGGCCTCTGCAGACTCTGCTGGCTGCTTCTTCTTGATGCCTCAACTTTCCACTCTAACCTGGTGGAAATGCCTTCCCCCAGAAGGCCAGGTGACCCCGGGCCACCCTTGAGGTCCCTAAAGACTTGGGTCCCCTCCTGCCAGCACCTGGCTAGAGAAACTTTCAGGAGAAACACCCTCTGGGAATGGACCTGGAAGCCTGCTCTTATTCAGTGGCCCCTGCTGGACTAGGCACCTCAAGCTCAGGCCAGTGCCAAGGAGGGTGCGAACTGGTCAGATAAACGGTTTTCACCCGAGCCCTCCATACAGTGTTGCCCCACTCAGGATACAGCCCCGAGGTCACAGCGCTGGGGAGAGAGAAGCCCCAACCTTGTGCTCTCCTGGCCTCCCAGCCGTGGGCTGTCCACCCACACTCACTGCCTCCAGAACCCCCGATGCCTTGACTTACCATGGACCGCTGTCACCTCAGGCCCAGCTCCCCAGGATGCAGCCATTAGGCAGAGCTGGGTTGAAGGAGACCCCAGCTCGAGGTTTTTTGTGGCTTGGGACGCCTCCAGATGACCCTGGAGGGCTGCGCCAGGTCAGAGCTGCCTCTCCCGGTGCCCGGGGCTTTCCAGATTCCTCTCTGCCTCTGCCTTTGCAGGGACAACATCCAGCCAGACGGAGCCCTAAAGCCTGCAGGAGCCCATGAGGGCAGAAGCTCACCTTCCACGAGCCTGACCAGCATCAAGGCCTGGGCCCTGCAGGGACTGAACCCCAGGGTTCTCTGACCACTGATTGTGGGTCAGGCTGCTGGGGCCCAGCAGGACTCCGTGTGACAAGTGGAGTCAGTTTTTATGACCATCATTGCTGTCCGCTTCCTGGCCAGAGAGATGAGCCCTGCCCACCTCAGTTGGTCAGGGCATCTGGGAAGCCCATGGCAGCTCCATCCTACCTTCCCACCGCAGATCAGAGTGCAGAACCTGAAGTTCCAGCTCCAAGAGCCAGAGGAGGGTCCTGGGCTGTGATGGACCCTCGGCCCCCACTAGTGATCAGGCGGCACCGTGGGTATTCTAACCTTGGTCTGCAGAGGCCCAAGAAGAACCTGGCGCCCACACAACCACAGTGCCATTCACAAGGTCCACAGGGGTTGGGGGACAGTTGGGTGTCCACAAACACATGGGCAGGCGTGGCCTTAGGAGGAAGGACGTCCTAGCACCTGCCTCAGCATGCTGGGCAGGCAGGAGCGGTTTGCTGGACGGGCAGAGGCAGCGTGCTGGATGGGCAGGGGCGGCTTGCTGGACAGGCAGGGGAGGCTTGCTGGACGGGTGGGGGCAGCCTGCTGGACAGGCAGGGGAGGCTTGCTGGACGGGTGGGGCAGCATTCTGGACGGGCGGGGCAGCCTGCTGGAGAAGGGTGCTGCGGGAGCCCTGGAGCCCGCACAGCTCCGACACGACACACGGGATGAAAGCCACGGTGGAAGGGCTGACTCCAGGCCTGGGAATCTCACTCCAATTTCAAAATGAAACAAAATAATAAAACCAGCAGGAGTCAGGGCAGGGAGGAGGAGGCAGAGGGGGATTGGAGGTCATTTGGAGGTTGCCAGCCCCGCCAGGGCTTCACGGATCTGTGGGGTGTGGGGGCAGAGCCGTTACTTGTTCTGGCCTTGGGGTATTTCAGGGCCAGGGCTGGGCTGCGGCTTCCGCAAGGAGCCAGGCTGATCCAGGTCTGACCCCGTGGCTGTCCAGCACCCAGTGCCCTGTTGGAGCCAAGATTGTGGGCATTTCCCCACACCTTCCCCAAGGAAGCTGGGAGGTGGTGAGTGTAGCCCACCTCTAGGAGGGGTCCCTACATGGCCCTGCTCTCCCACACGGCCTTCTGCAGAGCAGCCTGCACTGCCCAGCCCCGCAGGCCTGCGTGCCATCATACCACGGGAGACGGGAGACATGAACTCAGCCCAGCCCAGGGGACCTGGGTGCCCCCAGCTGTGAGCCTGCAGTTAGGGGCTGCAGCTCCTGCAGTGAGGGCCCAGAGACTCCCAGCATTTTGGGAAACCCAGCAGTCGCCTTGGTGAGAGACCCCAGAGCCAGTGTCTTCACAGGAAACTCACAGGACCCCGCGGTCAGGGGTGTTTCCTGGGCTGCAGGAACCCAGTGGAGCTTTCAGGGCCCGGTGAGTCCCCAGAGCCACAGTGGTGTCCCTTCCTCTGGGACAGGGGCCGAGGACTGGTACC
Source organism: Callospermophilus lateralis (assembly GCF_048772815.1). NCBI lineage: Eukaryota > Metazoa > Chordata > Mammalia > Rodentia > Sciuridae > Callospermophilus > Callospermophilus lateralis. The sequence goes on along the minus strand of NC_135312.1, from coordinate 1,162,129 downwards.
AGGGCTGCCTGGGGGTCTGTTCCCCTCGTGACAACCAGTCCTGCTCATGGGGCCGTCAGAGCTTGTCTGGGGTTAGACGAAGGTCCCTGCCATGCTGGGCAGCTGTGGGGTAAGGACCCCGGCCACAGGTCTGAGCCAGAAAGACCCACCACAGGGCAGAGGTGTCCTGGGGACCTTCCTGGAGCCCCCAGAAGCTTCCACAGCCTGTGGACAGGGGATGGCGGAGTGAATGGATGTGCAGAGGTGGGGTCCGCGGGCCCCTGGCCATGGCTGCTGCTGCGGGGCTCGGCCCCGCCTGCTGCCCACGGCTCTTTGGGGACTGGCCTGTTAGGATAATGGCCCGGCACTGAAGCCTTCCTGGGCCCCGTCGTGGGCACGGCCCTCCCCAGGGCCTGGGCCATGTAATGGAGCTCTGACGGGAGTAACAGCCGCTGAGCTAATCAAAGCTGAAAAGGTGGGATCAGCGTGCGTCCCGGCCCTCCGCCACCCTCATCAATCCAGCTAACTGGGTTTGAGCTCCGCGCGGCCAGCGTTCCGCAAAGGGAGATTAATATGTAGGACATCTGAGCCCGGCGCACAGGCTGGCCACCGGTACTCCGGCAGGGCGGCCTCAAGGGCCAGCGCCCGCTGCTGACCTGCGGCCTGGGGAGGGCAGCCCCGGCCCCAGCCTCCCACTGCCAATTCAATTACCTCCGGCCCGATACATATGCAGGCGAGGACACCAGGATGGACGGAGCCGCCCAGACAAAGGCATCCGTATTTACCCAATAATAAGTTTCATTTGGAGGAGGTTTGAAAACAATTCCCCGTCACATTTGTCCCTGTCAGATCACATTATTCGCAAATGAAGTTCACAAAGTATCAATTCAATTTCAATGAGGCGCCGCTTGCAGGGCTCGGCTGAATTTAGCCCATCCTGGCTGGGGGGGCCGGACACCAGCGGCAGTCAGAGGTAATCAAAGGCAGCGCCACGGTAACAGTTTCCATTTCACCCCCTTTGTGCACATCTGTTCCTGAATAATCCCATTTTCTACACTTCCAAATCACTGAAGACGGCTGGGGGGCTCCTGCAGCGCAGCACATCCAGCCCCACCCCCGAGCCGAGGCGGGCGCCCCATGTCCCTGGGGCCAGGCCTCCCTCCTCCATCCTGGGCTGCAGGGGGCCCGCCCTGCCCCTTAGGGCCTTGGCACCTGGCTCATGCAGCAGGACACACCCTCTCATCCACATGCGGGTACTGACTCTGACTTCAGGGACCACAGGCGAAATCAAGGAGAGGATTCCCATCCCACCTGGGCCTGCCCTCCTGAGTCACCTGTCCCTCTCCAGCCCAGCTGTCAGGGCTGGTGCCTCTTCAAGGCCCTGTTCCTTTCCCAGCACAGGTCAGGCTGGGGTCAGAGTTTCTGGGACTTCTGGATCAACTCAGACTCCGAGACCCCACGATGAGGGGCCTCAGCATGAGTCAGGGCCCAGGACAGACTGGGCACAGCCACGCAGAGGCCCAGTCTAGAGGCAGTTCTCTGGCAGATGTCCTGGTCCTTCCCGACACAGGGCAATGCTTCTCTGTCTAGCCCTCCCCTGCTCATTAGCCACAAGCATATGGAGGCCAAGGTTACCCGTGGACCTTGAGAGGGCCAGAGCCCACCCCGCTGGCCAGCTGTGGATGGACCTCCATGACTGGCCTTGGCTCAAAGGGTGCAAATATCAGGTCGAAGAATCTGTCCCCTGAAGCCCCCTGTGAGCTGTACACAGTGATTCAGGGTTGACTGTGGTCCCCGGAGGGAGCCTCTACCCTGGGGTGACCTGTCCATTCACCATGGTGTCCTGGGCCTCAGTTTCCTCACTAGTAAAGACAAAATGGATGAAAGTCCTTCCTGTGCTGTGTTTGGGCTGTCCTTGGCCTCACAAAGACTCTGGGTCCCACAGAAGTGGAGGCCAAGGATGGAGGCAGACATGGCAGACAGCTGGGCAGGATAGAGGCCTTAAGAGGAGTGGGCAGTTCCAGCAGGCCTGGCCTCTGGGCAGGAAGGAGGGATGCCATGTGCACTGGGTCACCAAAGGTGCCCTACAGGGGCAGGTGTACAGGCTCTTGACTGCACACCCAGAGACAGGGGTGTGTGTGCGAACGTGTGCATGAGGGCATGTGTGCAGGCTGTGCAAACATTTGTGCATTCAGCCCCCGGTGTGCGCACACATGCACAGCAACCAGGTAGGCTGCGCCCTTGCCAAGCCTGTGTTCACAGGTGTGTGTGGTCTGCCTGCAGGGATGGCCCGCACAAGCAACTCTGAACAGAAATGATGGCAGAGGCAGGGCCAGGACGGCTGGGGAGTTAAGGACCCCAGTGGGCGACACGTGGCCTCTTTCCCCCTGGAGGGGGTGAGGTATCAGCCCCTTCTGGGGCCTGGTGTGGCTTCCTGTTTCTAAAAACTGGCAGCTCAGGGTCACCTCCTGAGTCCAGGAGGTCTGGGAACACCAGCGGGCCGAGAGATGGCCCACTGGGGACCTTGACCTCAGAGCACCTGGCATCTCCCCTAGTCTCAGCCATGGGTGAGGCCTCAGGAAGGAGCGACAAGCTGTCCCACAGCACGTGCAGGGAAGCCACGCCCTCTTTGCTGCCGTCCCTTTGGCCCTGACTCACAGCTGGCCCCCAGGAGGGCTTTGTGGCTGGAGCCTGCAGGAGTCCTGGTGGGAGCAGCCATGTGCCCCTGCTCACGGCACCCGCGGCCAGGCACCAGGGTGTGAGCACAAGAGGCCGTCTTGGCGGCTTGAGTGTGCAGGAAACCAGGGTCCCCCTGCTGACACCCCTGCCCAAGAGTCCCAATGGTAGTGGGAAGTGAGGGGAAGGGCAGATCTGATGCCACCAGAGCACTCCCAGCTGGGCCCCTGGCCGGGCTGCCCTGCAAGGCTGCCAGGGAGTCTTGTGGGGTGGAGGGCTCAGAGGCACCCTCTCCCAGAAGTCAGGCCAAGGCCTCGCTCCACGGGATACTCTCCAGGCCCTGGCCACCTGGGCCTCTCTGGCCTCCACACCACCTTCCAGGCGGGCGTGGCTGGGTGGGAGGGCCTGGAGCAGCTGCCCCTGCAGCCTCTAGGCCAGATCGTAAGGGGAACCAGGCTCCCTTGATATATCGATCGCAGGCCCAAAGCATGTTGTAAAATGAGGTGATCATAATGGGACTTAGAGTTATGAGAGGCACAGCTGCTGTAACACAGAGAGAGGTCCTGCAGTTTCACTGGCCTCCGCACGCAGAAGCCCCGATGTAGCCCCTCCAGGCCCGGCACAGGGAAGGCAGGTGGGACTCCGCTTTTGTCATCCCTTTTCTATGAGGCAGAGGACTCTCTTCACCCCCAGCCCACTGCATCGTCTCTGGGGGGCTCCACACATGTGGGCACAGCATGTGGGCACCAGCACACATGACACACACCTGGCTGTCAGTGCACACTTGCTGCCCATCTCTGCCGTCTGGTGCAGGGGCTGGCCTTGGTGAGCTCTCCTGTCTTGGGGTCTGGCATCAGCGCTGTGGAGAAACGTGTGCCCCACCTCACACTCCCGCTGGGGTGGCCTCTTGCATTTCCAGGACTGACAAGCATGTTCTGACCTGAGGAGGCAATTGACCCCATCTTTTCTCTTCTTCCAGTGTGGGGCTCCCAGGCTGCTGGGGGGCCTGGACTCAACACCATCACAAGCGCTCAACCCACGCTCTGAGAACAGCACATTCCTGGGTCAAAGTCTTCCTCCTGCACCCTGGTTGCAGGTCTTGCCCAGAGCCTGGTGTTGGGCCGTGGGAGCTGAGAGCCGACCACCCGAGCCGACCCAGGAGTCAATGAAGCAGGCGTGATTCTCTGGGCTTGGCTCAGCTGTTGGGGGCACAGTGGTTCTGTGGATCTCTGTGTGGTGAATGACGTCAGAGGCCCTCTCAGCTCCCCCAGGCTGTGCTCAGACTCCCCTGCAAGTCAGAAGGGTTTCTTGAGGCTGTGGCTCCAGTGAGGCCCAGAGGCCTTGGCTCTTTGCCCCCTGGCCTGCAGCCCAGCCCTCCTCCTCTGCAGAAGCAGAGCTGCTCCTGGCCCCCAGGCCAGAGCTGATCAGGTAGGAGGAGGCATGTGCTGGCTGATGGCCCTACTGGGTCACGACCTTTGGAGAAACAGGTGAACATGGACCGTCTTGGGTCCCAGCATCCAAGGACAACCAGGCAGTGGGGGTGGTAGGGCCCCAGTGCACCTGGGCCACCCAGAACCCTGGAGCAGCCTGTGTGCCGGCCAGGTGCACAGCCCAGCTGTGCGCCACTGGACACAGCTAACAGAGACGTATCGAATTCAGCTCAGCCACCCAGGCAAGAATGCCCGGCCTTTAAAGAGAAGCTTATCTGTAATTAAAATCATGCACAAGTTTTAGAAAGAATCTGTTTACAACCGGGGAGAAAGCTGATCGTGGAAATGAATAGGCTCCTCTGGGGCCCCGCGTGCTTAATTCAGAAATAAATCCCCCCCACGGGGCCTCGCGGGGCTCTTTCCCCGGTGCTTTTGGGGGGCTCCTGGCTGGCGAGTCACGCGGCTGCTGTTGACGATGACCTTATCAAGCTTCAATCGCAGGCGCGAGGGCCGGCTGCGGGCTCCCCGGTGGCTGGAGAAATTTGCCGGCGAACTCGGCTCCTCCGCTGGTGAGCAATAAATTAGCCCCGTTAAAATCAGCAGGACGCGCTCCTCCGCCTGCACCTCGCGAGCAGATGGTGCGCAGTGTGTGCGGAGCAGGGGCGTCAGTCGCCAGGTCTGGATTTAGGGGAGAACCTCCGCCTGGACAGTGGTGGCAATAAGAAAATGATTTACAGGGCCCGGGGCCGGCCACACCCGCCCTGTGATTTAGGAGGCGGCCCCCTAATCGGAGGGAGGCTGATGGATAATTTGGGGCCACCGCGCAGGGGGGCGGTTCTGGCTCCACACCTGCGTGACCCTCTGCGCGGTTATTCTTGCTGCCGTTTTAGATGATAAGGCCGGTCGCAGTCGAATGGCTTTTCTGGGTATTGATTGCAATTAAGAGGACCCACGTGAGCTGGAGATGAGGCGCTTCCCTGGCGGGAGCCCCTCCTGCCACCCCGCCCACCCTGGCAGAGCAGGCTCAGGCCGGCAGGCTGCTCAGGGTGTTTTCTCCCAAGAGTTCAGATGGCCAACTCAGCACACCATGCCCACAGGCCAGCCAGGGTTCCTCCTAGACCCCTGCTGTGCCCCAAACTCCTGCTGCTCACCCAGGGTCATCCCCCATGGGCTGGTGGCCTCAGGTGGGGGCAGCCAACTCAAGGACCACACCCTATGGACCTGATGTCCAGGCTGCTCGCTTTTTGGCAGGGGAGCCACCCCCAGAGCATTTCAGGGGTGAGAGGCCCCTGTCCAGGTCCTCAAGGACCTCCTTCCTCTAAGGGTCAGTGGGCTCTTCCTATTGTCCCCTAATGTCATGTGAGCAGGTAGGACAGAGCTGGATCTGGAGGAGCTGAGATGAGGTGGGGGTCATGGAGACACTGGGAAATGGCACCTGAAGACAAAGCGGAACCCAAGGGGGCCAGGGAACCTTGGCAGAGCACTACACGAGGGGCCAGCAGGTCCGGGGAGCTGTGGTCTGTGACCACGAGATGGGCCAGGAACCAGGTCGATAGCGGTCCTGGTGATTGGGTGGCTGCACTCCCCAGGGGGCAGGACACCTGTGACTGTAGCACTTAGCCGGAGGCGTGTCTCACCTTTGTGCATCGGGGCACCTGGCTCCTGCTTCCCTCCCAGCCCACTCTGAACAGCCCCCGGTCAGCCTGAGGGGGTCCTTAGCCCACATTCCCTGTCTTACAGCCTGCTTAGTTATTTCTTAATAAAACCTTACCTGGCTGTCCCTCTCATGTCCCCAGCCTGGCCTCACGGCCCTAGGACCTGGCACACTGGAATGTTGACAGTGTCTGTATTCACATGTTGCAGGAAGGACACAGCATGAGTCTGCTGGACCAGGGCAGAGTGGAGGCATGTCTGGGGTCCCTGTGAATGGAGGTGGACACGCAGAGCCAGGCAGCTGAGAATCTGAGAGACCCCACATTCAGGATCCCGTCAGAGTGAGGCTGGGGTGGGCACCCCACCTTGAGGCCCCAGTGGGGCTGGAAGTGAGAGTAGGTGGGCCTAAGAGTGGAGCCCTCTGAAAGCACTGGCCTCCTGCATGCCCAGCTGGCTGTCCCCGGGCCAGGACCCAGCATAAGCCGTGAGGGCCAATAACAGGTGAACCCTGGGTCCACTGGCCCGAGGCCCTGTTGGTCCCGCCTGCGCTACCCTGACCCTGGGCCCCAGTGATCTCAGGCATTCCTCCAGGATGAGGCCTTCCACCTGTGTCCATCTGGTCCCAGAGCCCATTGAGGAGGGAGAAATAGACATCCTGCCAGGAGGACATAGCAGGGTCCTGAGATACTGTGGGGATGTCCCAGGTCTGGGCCCAGGGGAGGGGTACAGCCTCTTCCTGGTGTCCAGGGTGGGGCAGGACTTTCCTCTCATGCTTGGGGAGGGCTCTTCACAAGGACAACACGATCCCTGGCAGAGGTGGCCACGTGGGCCCCAACATCCAACTCCCACTTCTTCCAGAGAAGCTGGGCCCAACCTGCAGTCAGCCAGCTCCCCTGCTCCTGGGAGGGATGACAGCCTGGATCTGAGAGCCCTGTGCCCAAGGTGGCTTTTTTGGGTGCCCTGAGCAGAGAGAGCCAAGAGGTAGGTGTGTGTGTGTGTGTGTGTGTGTGTGTGCACGTGCGTGAGGGTGAGAGTGCACACTTGTATGTACAAACTCACCCCCTTGAAAGAACAGCATTCAGATGACAGCATCTGAATGTTTGTAGACTAATATTTTACTTGTGCTAACTTTCTGGCTTTGATGATTATGTCAGAGTTGTGCAGGGAACGCCTTGCCCTTAGGAAGCCACTCTGTCCTTAGAGGGATGTCATGGCAGCCCTGTTCTCAGATGGTTCTGAAAAAGATGATGTGGAGAGGGAGGGGAGGAGGGAGGAGGAGGGAAGGAGGGAGGGAGGAGGGAGGAGGAGGGAATGAGGGAGGGAGGAGGGAGGAGGAGGGAAAGAGGGGAGGGAGGGAGGAGGGAGGAGGAGGGAAGGAGGGAGGGAGGAGGGAATGAGGGAGGGAGGAGGGAATGAGGGAGGGAGGAGGGAGGGAGGAGGGAAGGAGGGAGGAAGGAGGGAAGGAGGGAGGGAGGGAGGAAGGAGGGAAGGAGGGAGGGAGGAGGGAAGGAGGGAGGAAGGAGGGAAGGAGGGAGGAGGGAAGATGGAGGGGGAGGGAGGAGGAGGGAAGAGGGAGGGAGGAGGGAGGAGGAGGGAAGGAGGGAGGAAGGAGGGAAGGAGGGAGGGAGGAGGGAAGGAGGGAGGAAGGAGGGAAGGAGGGAGGAGGGAAGATGGAGGGGGAGGGAGGAGGAGGGAAGAGGGAAGGAGGAGGGAGGAGGAGGGAAGGAGGGAGGGAGGGAGGAGGGAAGGAGGGAGGGAGGAGGGAGGGAGGAGGGAAGGAGGGAGGGAGGAGGGGGGAGGAGGGAAGAGGGAGGGAGGAGGGAGGAGGAGGGAAGAGGGAGGGAGGAGGGAAGGAAGGAGGAAGGAGGAGGGAGAGGAGGGAGGAGGAGGGAGAAGGAGAGAGAAGGGAGGAGGAGAGAAGAGGAAGAAGGAGAGAGGAGGGAAGCAATTGCTAACCCTTGAGAAATCCTGCTGAAGAGCGTATGGGAATATGCCCTTCAGAGAAGAGCAGTTAACAATGGACGGGGCTGGAACAGGGGCCTCACTGAGAGGACACCTAGTGGCCAATGACCATGTAAAGAGCTGTCACCATTGGTAAAAGAGTGGCAAGTGCAGAGCCCACCAGGACACTGCACTCCTCCACGGGAGGCCGAGAAGGCAGGGGACCCCTGGAGCATGGTGGGCTGCTCAGAACTCGGCAGGCTGCTCCCCGACCTGTCTCCTCTGGACCGACTCTGCTTAGTGTAGTGCTTGCTGGCCGCCATGGGGGCGCTGGAGAGCCTCCCTGCTGCAGGGCCCGTGCAAGCCATCTGGAGGCCTGCCTGGAGTGTCCACAGCAGTCTCTGCCACTCGAATTCTCAGGTTTCCCTCCCAGAAGCACAGAGCCATGCACAGCGTTCCCCGCTGTGCCCTGGAAGAGCTCCAAAGGAGAAAACACCCAGTGCCACCAGAGTAAGTGCAGAAGTCATCAGTGGCTATTCACAAAAGGGACACTCTTCAGGCAGGAGGAGCCCTCAGCAGAGCGAGGATGTGGTTGCACATTCCAGATGCAGAGTTGGGCAAGAGCCTCCGGACGCCACAGCCCTGGATACACAGTTCCTATGAACCTGCCAAAATGGGCTAAGGGACCTATTGCATTGAAACTGTGGACTGGTCACCTGGTCACCTGGAAGTTGTCCCCAGGTGGTAATGCTCTGTTTCCTGACCTGGGGTGCCTAAGTTTTGTCGTAATTGATTGAATGGTACTTTCATATTTGATACACTTAGAAAAGTGCATATAGAAGTATGTGTGTTACCACTGAACTTAAAAAGTTTTAAAATCAGGACAGTTCTACACATTAACCACGAACAATCCCTAAAGAAAATTAAGAAAACAATTTCATTTGCAAAAGTCTCAGGAGAAATAATAATTTCAGGAATAAACTCCACCCAGGACAAGGAGGACTAGCATCGAGCAAGTGCCCTGCGGAGAGAGATCGAGAGAGGGGAACACGCAGGGTGTGGGTGAGAGGCCAGAACTGTCAGGTGGTTTGCAGAGTGGGTGCGGCCCCTGCGGAAACCTCCGTGCTTTTGCAGAAATAGACAAGTCCCTCTCTAAATTAATACAAAATCTCAGGGGACTCCAGGTAATCCAAGCACTCTTAAAAAGAAGAACAAAGGCAGAGGATTTGTGTTTCCTGATTTCAAAACTCACTACAAAATTAACACATAACACAGCCATGACGTAAAGATACACAGTCCACTGGACTAGAATAGAGACTAAGAATAAACCCTGGCACATGCAGAAGATTGCAGCAAGGGTGCAAGAAAATGTGATGTGGAACCTGCGCCCTGCTGGTAGAGCACAAAGTGGTGCAGCTGCCTGGCTCACAAAACCAAGAACATCCCACCACCAGGTCCGGCAACTCCTTCTCTGGTACACATCCAAGAGTCAAAAGCAGGGACTTTCAGAGATGCCCATGCACCCAAACTCATCCCAGGGCTGTTCACAATAGCCCAGAGGCAGAAGGCACTGGAGCCTCCATCTTGGTTTCTGAATGGAGCATCACAAAGTCCTGACACATGCTATCACATGGAAGGACTGGGAGGACATTCCAATGTGGAACGAGCCAGTTGCACAGACAAATACCGTATGGCTCCACTTGCATGGGACACCCCAGAGCAGTCAAACCATAGGAACAGGAAGTAGAGCAGTGGGCACCAGGGGCTCAGTGGAATGGGTGAGATGGTGCATCACGGGGAGTTTCAGCTTTTCAAGAGGAAGAGCCTGGTGATGGGTGGAGAAGCTGCACGGAGGAGTGGAGGGGTTCGTGTCTCGGGGGTGTGGAAATGGCTACCTTGGGACATTTTAGGAGTGTGTTTTATTTTATGTGTGTGTTTTACCACATTAAAAAGTAGAACAGAAAGTTGCCAAGAGTCCTGTCATCCCCATCAAGAGGCAGAAACCACACAGTTCAAAGAGGGCACTCTAATGGACAGTCACTAGCAGTGCCAAGAGAGGACTCTGGGCCCTCTGTGAGGGAGCACCCCGGGAGAGAGGGCATGCAGGGACTCAGCCACTGACCGCACAGGGCACTGTCTGGCCAGGCTGGGCTGGACGTGGCAGGAGCAGAGAGCAGGAGGGAGTCGTCAGATGCAGGTGCTGTGCTGGACACAAGGAACCTGTACCCAGCAGCTGAGCCCCCGGGAACTCCCATGGCAGCCACAGGATGGAGAAAACTGCACACACACGAGGTGCTGGGAGCTCAGCTTTGTCCTCTCTGACGCATGGAAGGGCGCAGTGAGCCAAGGCTGGAGGAAAGTGTCAAGAGCACGTGCTGGGAACAGCCCCTCCGTGGAGCCACGGGGACGGCAGCTTCAGGGGCAGCACCGGAGCATCTGCGTAACAGGCTGGGGCTCAGGAAAGGCTCCCCCGCGAGGACACAGGGTTCAGAGTCAGCCACGAGGGGGCCAGGGGCCACTCACAGGGCTGGGCACTGAGGAGCAGACACAACAGAAGCTGTGAGCAGTGGCACCACAGAGCTGCCACCTGGGATTGCGGGTAAGAGGGCATGGCAGCTGGACTCTGGGCACCCTGAGGAAAATCCCCAGGGGCCCTCCCCTGGCCCTTCCTGGTGGCCTTGTGCACGTGCAGGCCTATGATGGCCACAGAAGCCTCCTGTGTGGACTGGAGCCCAAGGACAGCCAGCATCGTCCCTGCCCGAGGATGCGGCCAGGGGCTTCTCCCAGGTGGTGGGGTCAGGCAGTCCTGGTGGCCCCACAGCTGCCATGAGCCCCTGTGACTGTGAGAAATCAAAGCCTGTGGGAAGGCCCACAGGCCACCCTTTGGGCATAATAATCTCAGTGACGAACAGGGTGCCCTGTGGCCATTTTTCACGGCAGACCAGGGCAGGGGAGACTGGCACTGTCTCTTGGGGAGGGCAGCCAGCCGTCCACCACTGTGGAGCCATAGCACCAGCCCTCTCAGGACTGCAGGTGACCGTGGGTAGAGGAGCTAGACTTCCTGCCCTCGGCTCTGCAACCTCCTCCCCTCCATGATTCTGCCGATGGCAAGCCCACTATCCTCAGGGCACCCTGCAGTGGCCCTTCTCCTGCTCAGGCCCCTGTGCCCTGGCTGCAGCTGAATGGATCCCTGATGCTTTGCTTACCTGGGGAGCACAGCAGCTCTGACTGGGGCCCAGGGAGGCCCAGGTCCTCGCCTGGTGGAGGCACAGCTGTGCCCTCCCAAAGCACCTGGCTCAAAGCATTCGAGTGGAGCCTCCTTGTAAAGAGAGAAACCAGAATGCCACAGAGACCCAGCCAGGTGCCCAGCTCACAGTCCAGTGGGGCAGGGTGGGCTCTAGCTGCAAGCTGCCCCCAGACAGAAGGGCATGGTGTGGCCAAGCTGCCTGGACACTGCCTCTGACCCTCGCTATGAAGAAGCACCCCTGCTGTCCAATGTGTGTCTTCCTTTACGCCCGAGAGATGTCTATGGCCTTGTCTGTGAATCTTCACAGGCCTGGGAGGGGGCCCTTCCCTGTGCACGGGGAGCTTCACAGCATTGAAACCCCAGCCTGCCTCCACCAAGCCCTGGCTTCCCGCGCGGCTGGTGGCCCTGCAGCAGAGCAGGGCCTGGGCCTGAGCCCGGGCCTGGGTCTCCTGCCCAGGTCCCTTGGGGACCTTAGGATCTCACTTCGGCAAATAGGGGGCACAAGGTAGAAGCTCCACTGTCCTTAGCCCTCAGAGGGGACGTTCTAGGGCTGGCGCTGGACCCGTGTTAACTTTTAATTTAAAGTCTCTAACCACAACACAATGGACTTTTGACATACAAATATTAAAAATTAAATTTCCCGAGTTCATTATCTGATAATTAGAACTAAATAACATCTTAACTGAGAGGCCAGCCCCACGCAGATCAAGTCAGTTCCATTTAAGATTCCATTAGACCCGTGTCGGAGCAGTAAGTAATGGACCATAAAATTTAATTTGGAAATGATCTCGCTCGGTGATGGAGCGATAGTGTGCACAAAGGAGGCGGCCAGCCCGCTCTGCCGCCCGACGGCTGAATTCAAAGGAGCCACTGCCATTGCCCGGGAGGACATGTGTTCCGCGCTTTCTTCTCCTTCCCCGGGCCCTGCGGTATTTAAAAGTCAAAATTGACCAGTGTAGCTCCGTGTAATTACAAAGATCCCCTTATCGGAGTCTATTGCAGGCGCCGGGGAAGGAAGACCTGATCCATTGGCTGTCTCGGGCCTCATTTACATGCACGGTAATCTGGCGGCCGCAGGTAATCACTTTAGGATTCTCAGGCGCTCAGCGATTCTTCACCTCCTGCCAGGGCCACCAGGGCTGCCGGTGAACTGGGGGTGGCCCGAGGCCTGCAGCTGCCCCGTCCTTAGCAGGAGCCTGGTCTTGCAAGCCAGGGGACAAGCTCCACTGGGAATTCACATGGGTCCTTGCTCTGTAGGTTCAAGGACAACTGGGAACGAGTGGGTCAGTGCCTCTGACCACAACTCTCCGTGGCTGCTGGGAGCAGAGGCTGGACCTCCCCATGGCCCATGCTCCAGGGCACCCCCTTCCCTTCCTCCCCACCTGAAACCCTGGCAGCAGGGCCAGCAATCCCGAACCAGAAGGAACAGGCTGGCCCACTAGCCCCTGTCCCAGCTTGGGTGGCCCTAACTGAGCATGGAGCTCTGATTCCTCTAGGCACAGGCTCCTTTCCAGAGCTTTCCTTGTTCAGTGGTGGTTGGGGGGGGTCCCCTGGTGGATCTAGTCAGGGCCATCGGGCTGCCCCGTTGCTGGGTCTGCTGGTCCACCTGCCTCTGCCTGTCTGGCCGTGGCTCTCCTTTCCCACCTGCACCCCTTAGCTCAGCAGATTTGGACCTGTGTATGCGATCCCTGTGGCCTGTGGGCAAGGGCCCAGCAGCCCTGCCTCCAGGGACAGCCCCAAGCCTGGCTCTGAGTGATCAGCTGTCACTCTGCACACCTAGGGGCCAGCCGCTGGCTCCTCTGCTCCTGACCAGGACAGACCCGGGAAGCCACGTCCCCTGCCTTGCCAGGGGCCCTCAGACTACCAACTGCCTGCTGTGCGAGGGACAGCCTGGGGGGGCAGCTGTGCCCTGTGTCTTGGGGCTGGGGACCACCGGGGAAGCGAGGGCTGAGGGGCCCCCATTGCTCCCTCCGCAGAAGCCACCCGCCTAGACCCAGGAAGCGTCTGAGATTAACTCCTGTTGGCAGCGGGTGACCCCTGTGCACCCGGGCTCCACGACTCTCTGCAGGCGGCTCCAGGCTTATCTCCAGAGAGCCTCATTTGTTACTTCTTGCTGAATACACCCACTCCCATTATTCCTGTAATTCTTGGCAATAACAACTCTTCCCCTAATGAAACCTGCATTATTGGAAGGTTACAGCCCTGACCCAGCGGAGATTAGCAGTGTACCCTGTTATTACTACATATGTAATTGTATAATTGATTTTAAAATTTACTTTTGTGTCCCCACATCATAAGTAAGCAGCCCATTAGGAGGAGAAATATAATTAATATATCTCTACTCACTTCCACGCAGCCAGAGAGGGCCCCGGGGAGGGATGAGTGTGTGGGGCCCTGCATGGCACGGGGCACGCTGGGGTGGGCCTGCCCCTCCCTGTGGGCACAGCAGGGGTTCCCCCACCCTCCCACACCGCCCTTGGCCTGCTGGGAGGTTTTCGCTGTCTGGAACGGCCTCTTGGGTGGACTCTGCTGGGCACAACATGTGGGTCGGTGGCCTGCACTCCCACTGCGGCCCTCGCCACTGTCCACCTCAGAGTCCTCCTGGCCTCAGGGCTGAGCCCTTTAGGTTCTGCCCCACCCAGCTCATCCACCACCTCTGCCTGCAGCTGTGCTTCTGCCGACTCTCCCTGCGGACAGCAGCAGGGTGCACCAAGCGGGCTGCTTATGTCCCAGACCCGGGCCCGGGCTGCAGTTCTCAGGCCTGGCTTCCTCCTGGGGCTGCGCTACTCCCTGGCAGGGACCCTCCACCCTGCAGTCCTCCCACTGGGGGGGGATCCACCTGTGGTCACTGACAGTACCTGACTCTGGTTCCTGGGTGGGCACTCAGCACCTCTGCTGCTGCCCCTGTCCGGGACCCACCCCGCCCACCAAGAAGGGCCTCGTGAAGACCTGGGCATCCTCACTTAGTACTGTGCCCCATGGTTGGCAGCCCCCTGCCTTCTGCCAGGACTTGGAGGTGGGTCTGGGTGCAATTTCTGGTGCCAGGCTTGAGAGGAGCTGGGGTGGCGCCAGGGCCAACAGGGCACGGGGGCTCCTCGGTCTCAGACCTCAGGGACAGCTCCCCTGGTCAGTAGCCCAGCTCAGAGGGTGCCAGGCCGTGCTGCACAGGGCCCCCAGGCAGTCAGCCGGAGCTGGACAGCCAGGAGGGTGGGCTGTTCTGGCCACAGTGAGGCCCACCTGGCTGCTCAGGCAGGGAGAAGAAGCCTCTTCGCAACCAGCTGAGGAGTCACCTTCACCAAAGCCAACGACAGCTGCGGGCAGCAGGTGTCCCAGTGACCCTGGCCTGGGCCCAGGCACCACAGGCCCTTCTTCATCCACTGGAGCTGGACTCTCTCCAGATGCCCAGGAGAGCCTCACACGACCGAGGCTCCCCCACACTGCACAAGCCAAGTCCCTTCAGCCTGCTTTGGCCCAGGCTCGGGTGGCACCCACGTGAGCTGAGGACTCAAGGGCTGGCCTCGCTGCAAGTGCTGCCCCAGGAGCACGGCCGACCTCGTGGCCTGAGGCCCGCCTGCCCAGCCCACCAGCCGACTCCAGACTCCCCGAGGGGTATGGTGGGCCCAGCAGGTGGGCAGGCAGGGGAGCATAGGTGGCATGGGCAGGGCGGGCAGCGGCTCTGAACCTGCACCCCACTGCCCCAGCTGGCCTGGCCTGTGCTGCCCAGCCTGCCTGGCACTCCTGGCAGCCCCACCCGCAGATGCGCCCCTGAGGGTGCCCCATCTCTCACCTTATCACGCGGGCTGAGCCTGTCACCCTGCAGCAAGTGGACTCAGGGACCGTAAATCACACGTCAAAGCGCTTTTTTAGGGAGGCTGCGGGAGAGCGCGAGTGTTCTCTGCCTGGAGAGGACAGGCCAACAAAATGCATGTGAGAGGGTCGCCACTTCATCACGGAGACGAAGAGTCGCTGTGGAGATCGCTCTGCTTAAAAAATGTGGTGGCGACTTGCAAATATGTTTTTAGAAGCAATTTTATTACAAACTGTCCCGTTGGTAACGCCGGAAAATTATGGGGCACCGTGTTCATCCCTCAGGGCCGCAGAACAGCGCAAGGTTGTGAGTGGGGATTTATCCCGGAGCTGAGGCAGGCTGACAGGTGTGGGCCGTGCTCTACCTGCTCGGCCCCGCCCCAGGGCCAGCTGCAGTCCCCTGGCTCCGACTCCATGCCTGGGCCTGGGGCCGCACCTTCCTTGAGTCCCAGCCCTGTGCCTGGGCATGCATCCAGGAGCACCTCCTGTCCTAAGTGCAGCTTGGCATGTAGACCCTGTGGGTTGCTCATCCCCTTTCTTCCTGAGGCCAGAAATCAGTAATAAGCCACCATGGTGGTCCTGGTGACATGCCCTGTGTGGTACCCCCCAGTGTGGACTCGTTGCCACCTAATAGGGGGTGGCTCCTGAGATGAGGCCAGGGGGCCTGTGTCCTGCCTTGGGTGCTGAGTCCCTCCCTCTCTTCACCTCTCCACCTCTCTCACCAAGTGCTTTGGGGGAAGCCAGCCACTGGGTCCTGTCCACTCAGAGCCCATGGAGAAGCTGCTGTGGCCAACAGGCTCTGAGTGTCCAGGATCTACGTCTCAACAGCCTGGGAGTGAGCCCAGCAGTGAATCTCTGCCAGTGAAGGTTCCAAATGCCTACAACCATGACTGAGAGTTTGCAGCTTTGGAAGAGACCTGGAGTGAAGCCACTCTTACTCCCAAGCCTCAGAATCTGTGTGAGATGGCAAGTGTTGTTTCTTTTAGTAACTGTGACTTCAGTAACTTGTTACACAGCAGTAAACAACAAGTACAACCATCATTCCCTCAACACCTATATCATTATCATGGCCAATACTATTTTAGTACCACCACCACCATCAGCATCATGTCCACCATCACCATCATCCTCACCATGACCACCACCATCAGCATCCTCACCATGACCAACATCACTGCCACCATCAGCACCAATATCACCATGACTATCACCAAGACTACCACCATCAGCATCATGTCCACCATCACCATCATCCTCACCATGACCACCACCATCAGCATCATCACCATCAGTACCAACATCATCCCATGACCAACATCACCACCACCATGACCTCACATCATCACCATCAACTCCCATCCAGCTTGGACCACCAAAGAGAGGCAGGAAGGTGAGGTGGGGCAGGCGTAAGCTTCCCATAGCTTCACTTGGAGCTCTGGTGGGCTGCTTCCCTGAGATATGGCTCAAGCAGCGCCCATTTCTCCAACCCTTCTCCATGTTCTGGTCTCCTCTAAGGTGGCCTTGAAGTCTCTGAGTTAGCAGAAGTGCCCATGGGCAGCCTGGTGTAGGGGTTAGACTGGAGGTTGTGACTTTGGGTTCAAAATGATGTGTTTAGAGATGCTGAGGGTGATGTTGCCACCATGAGACGCTAGGGAGTGTTCCATCCAGGGAGGCTGTACGCAGCAGGCCAGGGCCCCCAGCTGGCTTCTCAGATCTGCTCTCCAGGGCCACTGAGCATGAACCGGCCAGCAGGTGGCGCCTCGCCCAGCTTAACCAGCAGCCTGTGCCCGGCTCCCAGCTCCTCTCAGGACCAGGTCAGTCCAGGGAAGCCCAGGCCTGATCCGAGCAAAGGTGTCCCACCCTCAGCCATAGCCCAGTGCCAGGGCAGGGAGTGACAGCCTTCTCAGAAGTCCCAGCTCTCATGGGTGGACCTCGCCGCCCTGGGTGGGGATGATGTGGGTGAGAGGAACACTTCCTGCCCAGGGGCTCCTAGAGCTGCCCAGGAGGACCAGCCCCAGGGCGGACCCCCAGCTGCAAGCACAGGCCCTCTTAGGCTCCAGGTGGACTGACCCGTTCTGCAGGCTTGTGGGACCCCCTGAGGTTTGGGGCAATCTACATGGAGAACACCTGGGGGGCAGGAAGAAGCAGGCAGCCAGTGAGCCCAAGGCCTGCCCCGGGGCCACTGCCTGGTGCATGGCCAAGTCCGCTCTTGCTGGAGGGGAGTCTGGAAGGACAGGATTTCCATCTCCCATCGCCCCCGCAGCCTGACATCACCTGAAAGTGACTAACACATGTCCCCTTTAACCAGGGCCATTAATTGATAACACTTAATTAATCTGCCCAGGAGAGAGATCAAGTGAAGATTGTGTCCCTCCACATCCACACGTATTGACTTTGTTCTTCCAATTAGCCGTCAGGCCAGCAGGTCCTCTGGTGAGAGACTTGACCTTACCATCACCTGAGCACTTCGGTGGCTCTGGTCCATGCCAGCTGACCCCGCTGACCTGGCACCCCTTCCTGCAGCACCTGCCTGGCCCTCTTGGCTGGGCGTGGCTCCACTTGTGGTTTCACACATGTGGTCACCTCGAAGCCGTACGGCTGCCCACTAGAGGAACATCCTGCTTGCAATTAACTGCTTTATTTAGGGCATATTTCCCTTCCAAAGCAATTAGGTTTTTGCAGCCTTTGGAGAAAGCAAGTGACCCGGAGCCAATACCTGTAATTTAGGCTCAAAGATGGGCGAGACCCATGGTGGAGTGTTGTTGCCCCAGAACTGGGCTGTGTCCTGCAGACATTCCCAGTGGGGACACACCTCTGCCCTGGAGGGAGGACCCTGGCTGGGCAGGCCTCGCTGATGTGGAGCTCCCAGGGCCACAGCCAAGGTTGCAGGGCACCCTCCCCCACCTCCCTCCTTCCCTCCACTCCCTGTTCTGTCCCCTCCCTGGCCCTGTCCCCCTAACCCCGCCCAAGTGCCACTGCATGCAGATGTCTGATCATGGACATCCTGGAGTTCACCCCACCAGCCTACAGGGGTTTCACATTGTATGTGCTTCTTCCTCTTGGCCAGCACTTGGACAGCACCTATGTGACATGTGGCCGTGGTTTGTTCTCAGGGCTGAGCAGTATTCCACCTTGTTACCCCTTCATCTGCTGAGGGGCTTTCTGGGGTTTCCAGTTTGGACTGTGGCAGATAAAGCTGCACTGAGCTTGGTAAAGCTGGACATTTGATGGACACATGCGTTCCTTTCCTCTGGGAAAATGAAATGGCTAGGTTGTGGTCCATATAAGTTTCAGCCATTCAAATGGGTGTGCAGTGGTGCCTAATTGTGGCTTAGTTTTCATTTTTCTAAGACAAGTAGTGTCCGGCAACTTTCTTGGGCTCTGGTGACTCTGGTAGAAATGCGTGCTCAGGGAGCGAGAGGTGTGCTCAGCGGTGCACACCTGCCCAGCATGCATGAGGTCCTGTGTGAAGTCAGGGCTTCCCTCCTGGAGCCCAGCCCAGCAGGTGTGGGCAGTAAGCACCTCAGGAGGATGGGCAGAAGCTAGTGGAGACTGGAGAGGGACTGGCCTGCAGGCCAGGGAGCTCAGGTCCTGGTGTGCAGGACTGTGGCAGCAGCCCAGATCCCAGCATGGCCACACCTACCTGCTGTTCCCTCCTTGGGCAGCCTCAACCCATCAGTGAGGCCAGCCATTGTCCTGCTGCTGAGCAGGGGAGGCAAGGCTGCCGCCCTGGAGCAGGCATCCTGCTGAGAGCTACCAGGGTGCTCCCAGGGGGCTTCTGCCTCTGTCCCAAGCAAGGGAGGGCTGAGTCCTGAGGCCCAGTGTTCCCCGAGATGTGGGGAGGGAAAGGAGGATTCTAAGCAGGGCACCCCTCACCTGCCCGGAGAAGACCCCCTGCTCTGCTTGGCGCCTAGCACCAGGAGGCTGGACTCCGCCGGTCCCCTCCCCTTCCCAGGTGAGGCAGGTAGGGCAGCTGGCCTGGCAGCTGGGTGGGCCTGCCAGGTGGTCCTGTCCATGTGCAAAGCTGAGCTCCTCCAGCTGACAACCCGCCAGGCCCAGGGAAGCAGGTTGCCCCAGACAGCAAACAGAGACACAAAGTGTGAAAAATTGGACTGACAGCCCTGTGCGGGAGCTCGCTGAGTGAGTGAGCGAGGGCCTGGAGATTTCCATTTATATAGCACATTTCACCAGGCTGGGCCCGTGCCCGGGCCTGTGCCCATGCCCGTCCACATCCCCACACCGCCAGCCGGCTTGGGAGTGCCCACAGGGGCAGAGCTGGGTGGGCAGAGGTCCTCCGATGAGTCTGCCTCTGCCCTGCACAACAGGCCTCTCCAGAGACCTGGGCGAAGCAGCTGCAGTCCAGGCCCAGGACGAGGACAGTTGGACACCCGGAAATGAGCTGCATCCCCTTCAGGTACACGTGGGGGGACGCTTCAGGTACAGGTGCCCCACCCCCAACATGAGGCAGCTGGAAAAGGGCCTCCAGGGGTGACCTGGGTTTGGTGAGGTCACAAGGGGGCAGGTCCAGAGGATAGGAAGAGACACCAGAGGTGTAGGGGCGCAGTGAGAAGGCGCCGCCTGCAGGCCACAGGGAGAAGTGCAGAGCAGGCGGCCTGGGGAGTGCCTGAGCTGTATTCCGCCACCTGGGCATCAGTGGGGAGAAGCAGAGGGATGACTCTCCATGCGAGAGCCGCCCACATCCCTGGAGGCAGCAGCCCGCGGCTGGGGCAAGAGGAGCGGCAGAACCAACACCGAGAGGCAGGAACAGGACCGCAAGATGCTCAGGTCAGAGCTCAGCCCGGGGACAGCGAAGGCACTGCCAGGCTGGCGTCACACCTCCCCTAGGGGAAAGCCCAGGAGGCTCAGGGCTAGACCCAAGTTTGGAAGGAAGTCCAGCGGGAGTCCCCAGGAAAGGCACAAGAAGGCAAGCGTGGGCTCCAGGGTCCAGGCCTGCCCGCAGGCGGGCAGGAGTACGCAGCAGAGCCACCCAGTCGCCAGCCGGCCAGACGCCTGGGAGGTAGACGCGAGGTTGCCAAAGGCGGGACAAGACAGAGGCTGGCAGCCTGGCGCGCCCGCCCCCGCCAGGAGGAGGAGCGGGGCTGCCTGGGCCTCTGGGCCGCAGACTGGCCTGGCTCTGTCCGGCTTTTCCTTTCTTCTTCACGGGAGCTTTGGATTTTTTTCTTTATTAGTTTTCTTTTTAAACCAATTTTAGCCTTTCATCTCTCCCTGCCACCTTCTGTCTGTTTGGGGGAGAGTCTTGTCATTTGAAATGCCAAAGTTTATGTAGTCACATTTGTCAGTCTCCTAGGTTGTCTGCGTTTGTGTCACTTGGGAAAGTCTGTCCCCTCTGGAACCGCGTCTTAGGAATAGGGAAGTTCTCACTGCAGCCTATTTTGATCCAAGGCGTGTGGGGGGGGGCACCAGGCAGAGGCAGGCAGGCAGGCAGCTTCGATCCCACTGCCCCTCAGTGCTCACCCAGTGTCCACCCCAGTGCCACCCAGTGTCCACCCCAGTGCCTACCCAGTGTCCTCTAGTGTCCCCATTGACCACTCCGGTGTCCCCCAGTATCCACCCTGTGCCCACCCAGAGTCCACCCAGGCATGTCTAGAGCTCCGGTTTGAGGCTAGACCTCAGACCGTGGTGCCCTGCGTAGGTCTGGTCCTCTCCACAGTTTCCACGGTGCAGCCTGGCCACTACCTCCTCCTCGCCCTTGGGGTGGGGTCCCTTCTGAGACAGAGGCAGAGGCTGGGTAGAGGTCAAGACAGACCCTTCAGAGCCCCCTCTCTTCCCGCCTGAGGATGTTCTTGCCCCACCCATCTGCACCAAAGTGGGTCCTGATTGGCTCACATCAGGAGCGGGCACAACCTGGGCAGTCTGGTTTGGCTGGGTGCTCTTGACGGGCATCCCACTCAGTCTGACTGGGGGCTGAGCCACTCCCAGGTGGCCAGGGCCTGGGTGCTAGAGGTAGTCCAGAACTGGCCCTGGGAGCCCAACACCTCCTGCAGAGCTCCTTGGGCTTGGCCACCAGGATAGCTGGAGCCCTGAGGGGTGTCCACTGCCACCAGGGCCTCCAGGGGAGCTTCTGGGAGGGGCTGGAGGGTGAAGGGTCTGTCCTCTGGTCAGATGGAGGAAGAGCATTGTGGGAAGCCCCTGGCTGGTCTGGGGACTGTGGTCATCCTGGCCTCCAGGTTCCTTAGAGGAACACTCAGAGGAGGATCGACAGGTGTCCCTCTGCTCCTGTTGGGGAGTTGGGGAGCCTTAGAGGACCCCTGGGGAGTAGACAGGCCTGTTGTTGGCCACTGGGGAAGAGTCAGGTGGGCAGGGGAGGTCCCAGTGGATAGGCTATGGGACTCAAGCTGGCCACTGGGAGCAACTGGCTCCTGCACGAGGGCCACAGCTGCTGTTGCAGACCCACCTGGGCCCACAGGTGGTCAGCCTCGGGGCAGGGAGGGAGGGTTCGCTGGCTACCGTGGCACCCAGACGCTGGGTCTGCAGTCCCAGGCACTGCCCAGACAGAAATGCTCCAGGACGGTAGGCTTCCCACTTGGGCTATGCCTCCATGTTTTTGCCGCCCGTGAGTTATCAATCTCCGCTCCCTCAAAGACAAATGCCGCGTCAGGCTGGCCGCCGGGACCCCCATTTATCACCATTTAATATGTATTAAAGCGCTCTCACCTCTGATTGCAAAAACAAACAAAACTCTGCATCAACTACAGGCCGGCAACAGGCGGGAGGCGGCCGGCAGGCTGGGCACCCCCTTCCCTGGTCCCTGGCCTCGCTGTGCTGGCCAAGGCTGTGGCCAGGGGCTACAAGGGCAAAGACAACTTCTCATTCAGCCTGGGCCACAGTCAGTGGAGGACATGGCCTGCCCCCCAGCCTGACCTCCCAATGAGGTCATCATCAGTACAGAGGAGTGGGTTGGCCCTGACCAGCAAGTGTCCTGGAAGGCCCTGGCATGTCTGCACAGGTCTCCATCCTGCGAGACTCATGACTGGCACAGGTGGCCTGGGATTTGGGGACCCCACTGCAGGGAGCCACCTGAGAGTTCAGGAAGGGGTGGGGTCCTGGCTCTCCCTCCTGAAGCCCTTGGAGCCATGGCCCCCTGTTAGAGGGGGAGCTGAGGTACACCCACGAAGGGCTGGGCTGGACCCAGGACCAACTTCCACCAGGAGTGGACCTAGCTCCAGGGAAACCTGGACACCAGATCTGGAGCTGCAGCCACAGACACTGGCGTGAACAGAGCCTCTCCCTGGCCAGTGAGGAGCCTCTGGGAGCGTCCCCTCCACAGATGGAGAAACTGAGGCACGGGGCAGCAGCTCATACCCAGCCTGTAGACGGTACCTGCCGCCACCCCTCTTCCAGTGGGGACCCAGGCAGCCCCTCCCTGTTCCCTCTCAGGCACCACCAACCACTCCCTCGCCAATCCCATAATACGCCAGGCCCAGTCCTGTGGGGGTGGAGCCCCTGTGCGGCCCCAGCAGTGGGGGCTGCAGGGCTGCTATGGGAGGGAGGGGCACGGCTCGGGCCACTAAATCAGCCCACGCCTGTCACCAGCACGGCTGCGGGAGCTGCCCGAGCGGAAATAACAAATGGCTGTCATTGTGGAGCCCAAACCTGTGATTATAATTATCACCCCCTCGGTGACCTTGCGTAAACTTTAATCCCTCTCCAATGGAGCATTTAAATAGCCTTCGCTGCTGCTCGCAGAGGCCGCCCGCCGCAGCCCCAGCGCTGGCTCCCAGGGGGCAGGGACGCCTCTGGAACCACTGTGCCTGCCTGGAGCTGCGCCTGGGCTGAGCTGGGGTGCCCAGTGGCCCCGCTCCCCAGGCCTGGTTCACAGGAGAGGGCACTGGAGGCTGAAGCCCAGGAGGTGGTGCCAGGCGCTGCCCCAGCCCTGTCGGGAAGGTCAGAGGGGTCAGAGGTGGTGGGGCCCTCGTCCCCTGGCCCTCATGGGGCTGGGGACCCAGCCACCTGCCAGCTCCTGTGGCACTCAAGGGCCCTGAAGCCCCTCACCAGCCCGGGGTCCCTGCCACCTCCTGCTTGGCCAGGCCCCCTGCTTCCATCGTCCCCAACACTCATCCTCCATGGAGGGTCCAGGCCCCGAGGACACTTCAAAGTTCTGGCTTTGTGGCTTTGCCCAAGGCACCAGGGAGATCCTATCATGCAGCTCACAGTCCCTCAAGAGTAACTCCCCTCCAAGGACAGGACTCAAAACATGAAGCACAGGGCCCAGCCCTGCTGGACGGCCACACCCAGGAGCCCTCCTTGGGGCGTGCCTCTATGGCCCCGAACACATGGCCCTCCTACCCAAGGCTGCCCAACGTGCCTGTTCCCAGATTGGGCTTTGGACGCCAGGCCTAGAGGACTGGGCCCATGACCCTCCGGGGCCCAGCAGACTGGGACGCACAGCTGCCCCATCCAGCCCTCTCACACACAAGCCCTTGGTCTGGGGCAGGTGTTGGGGGGTGGTCTGAAAGCTTCCCAGGGGGCAGAGCAGAGGGTCCCAATGCCCACCACCAAAGGCACTGACGAGTCGTGTCCTGGAGAAAGTCTGGCTTAGTTTGAGCCGTGGGCTCTCCATATGGGTGAGAGGAGGAGTCCCTTATGTCCAGAGCCCCCCCAGGTGGGGGGATGGGTGGAGCTCTGCCCTCCCTCCCAGGGATGGACCCTGTGCTGGGAGACCCCAGACCTGGCAGTAGCCGGCTACACTGCCCCTGGAGCTGACAGGCATCGACTAACTCATGACAAGTGCAGGAGTCCTGGTGAGGGTGGTCAAGGCCTGCAGGGGTCAGGCACTGTCCTGAGGAACCATCCGAGCAGGCAGTGGGGAGGGAGTTCCAGAGGGTGTCAGGGGACCCTGCACAGAGCAGCCAGCTGCTCTGAGAGGCAGGGCCAGCCCAGGCATGGGGCCAGGGTCCCCTCTCCTGCCCTCACACGGCACATCCACCCACACATCTGTCCCTACTTGCTGTGATAGCTGGAGATGCCAGTGACGTGCACCCAGCTTCCTGAGTGGGACAGCCATGCACTCGGGCCCCCTGAGAGCCCACCTGGCTCCTGCTCAGGGCCTGCAGGTCAAAGTCCCCACAGCCACAGCCCCTCTGTTGCTTCCTCAGTGCCCGTCCCCCACGCGCCCCTCCAGAGCTGTTCCTGCCCCTGCTGAAGGTGCTGGGCTTGACGACCCCTGCTCGGGATCCCAGCTCCCCCTGGAAACTCACAGCTATCCTCTGGCCCTGGCACCTAAACAGCCAAGACTGTCACCCCAGAGTGGCTGGAGGGTGGCAGGAGGGTGGCAGCTCCAGAGAGCGCTCCGTGACAGTCCCTGCCCACACAGGCTGGACCTGCAGGGAGACACGGGGCAGGCTGCTTATCTGCAGCCCCAGCAGGCCTTGCCAGCAGGACCAGGCTTCAGAGCTCAGCCTCACCAAGACCTGGCTCAGGTGAGGTGCTGGGGTAGACCCCCTCCGAGCCCCCCACGGCTTCCGCAGGGCTCAGCTGCACCCTGAGAGTGGGAGTGTGGTGCTGCTTTGAGGAGGGAGCCCCCCTCGCCTCTCGGGGCCTCAGGTTCCGGCCAGTCCTAGGCGAGGGCAGAGCTGGAGTCCCTGCGACAGGTACCTCTGGAGCTGGGAAGCACAGTGGCCCGGACGGCCGCAGCAGCACAGGTGCTGGGACTGGGAATGTCAGCAGTGCCCGTCGCCCAGCCGCTGGGTGGTGACAGCCCAGCCCCAAATGGGCCACTCTGAAGCCACATGATTGCTGGCTGCCATGGGGTCACCCTGGACCCTCACAGGAATGGCTGTCAGATCAGTGCCAAAACCTAGCTCTTGGGGCTCAGAGGGGTTGTCCCCACCTCTCCTGGATGACCGTCTCTGTTCCTGGGGGACCTTTCACTGTAGGAGCAGCCAAGTGACGCTCCCTGTCAACGGGGGCTGCAGTTCTCCCCCCAGACCACCTGGGTCCTCAGGGACTTCCCCAGGGAAGCCAAGGGGCAGACCGCTGGGGGTGCAGACCCCACAGAGCCAAAGAGCAGAGAGAGTGCGCCTGCAGTGGGGGCGTCACCTCCAAGGCCACCACGGGTAAGTCTGGCTGTCCCCACCCTCACTGTCCTCCTGGGGGAGCCACCGTCTGTCCCAGAGCCTACTGGGCCCCTCTCTGTACCCACCTGTGGCCACACCCACCAGGAGGCTGGTCGTGGGAAGGCGTGAGCCACCATCAGAGATGTGTCCCAAGGCCTGGGTGGCAGCACCCTGCCACTGCTGCCTTCCTCAGGCCTCCCTCTTATGGTGGGCCCATGGCTCCAGAAAGGCAGGTGGGAGGTGGCCCAGGCCCTGGGCAGCCCTGGAGAAGCTCTGGTGCTGTCCACCCTGTGTCCGGGGGCTTGGTTCCCTGACCAGCTGAGAGGGTTCCGGCCCAGTCTCTCCAAAGCAATCAAGAGGGGAAGAAGGAAATACATCCAGGGGCCAGGACCACCAGAGGGCCACAGCACTCTGGTGGCCAGTTGTGCTGTGCCTTGTGGCCACTGTCAAGCCACTGGCTTTTGACTGTCACACGGTGTCCCTCCCTTGTGCAAAGCCCCGGGGCTATGCGGAAGGAGCAGTGAGGCTGTTGGGGGGAGGGGGACGATGCAGACACGCATGCACACGTGCCATGCACACGTGTCCAGGTGTGTGAGCACATGTGCATGGATGTGCACTCAGACCCACACAGCTGGACATGTGTTTGCACAGACAGACGTGCAGGGCTGTGCACATCTTTCCCCAGCATGCACTCTGCCTCGGCCTGAAGCACATGAGGAGTAGTGGCCTGAACACCCTCTCGGGGGCTCCACCTGGTCCAAGCTGCCAGAGAGGGGAGTCAGAAGGCTGGTCAGCAGTGGCATGGGCATGACACATGGTGGGGCCCAAACCATAGGTCTGGCGGGCAGGACGATCTCCGCTGGCTCCAGGAGGGGTGCTCCATGCGTCCATCTCCTTGCCCACTGGCTCAGCGTCCTCCCTCTCCTTCTCTGCCAAGTGCTCACTCTTCCATTCCTCTCTTGCTCACTCATCTATCCAACCACAGATTTGGTCCATCCGCCCATCACCAGTCCATCAGCTCTACCATGGGCCTGTCAATCTATCCACCAAATCTCCATCCATCTCTGTATCTATTGCTTCCACCAACTTACACGTGAATTGATTTTCCATCAATCAATTGACCTATCGATGTGAGAAGGGCTGGATTCTGGTGGCCACAGGTGGTGCTGGTCCTTTCCAGAAATGCACAGAGTTCACCCATGTCTGGGCGGGAGCAGCTGTGCAGTTGGTGGATACAGCTGGCAATGAGACAAGGAGATGTCCTCTTGTAGGTCATTATGTTCTCACTGATTGAAAAAGTGGGTCCTCAGTTGAGAATGAAGAGGATGCAAGGACGCTGGGCAGTTTGAGGAAAGAATGGAGGGGGCTTTCTCTGAAAGCAAAAGAGCATGAGAAAGAAATGAATAGGGTTGCTTGGCCGAGCTAAGCACCTCTGAAAAGCTACAAGTGACAGACAGCTCAAAGACATTGTGTTTGGGTTCAGCCACATTCAGCTGCTCAAGTTCATGAACATATCCATCCACTGGCCCACAGTCCACCCACCCAGCCATGCCCCTCCACCTGTTCTATCCACCCAGTCACTATCCACCCATCCATCCATCCACTCATCCACCCACCCACTCATCCATCCACCCACCTGTCAACCAACCAACCATCCATCTATCCATCCACTTATCTACCCATCCATCTATTATCCACCCGCCCACTCATCCATCTACCCACCTACCCTTCCATCTATCCACCCACCCACCCACCCACTTATCCACTCACCCACTCATCCATCATCCGTCCATCCTCCCACCCACCCACTCAACCATCCACCTATTCACTGGTCCACCCAACCATAAACCCACTTATTCATCCACCTACCCACTCATCCATCCATCCACCCACGCACCCACCCACCCCACTCATCCACCCACCCCATCCACTCATTCATCCATCTACCCCCCATCCTTCCCCCCCACCCATCTTCTCTGGTGTCCATCACACGCCCGCCTCCTCCACTTCAGGGAAAGGCATGAGTAGCAGGTGCTGGCCCTGCCTTCAAGGGGAGTGGAAGAGGGACAGTACCTGTGGTGGTGCTTGGTCCCTGTGGGTCAGGCTCCTGAGCCCCGTCCCCACAGAGGGTCCCAGCACACCCTGGACACCAGCCTGGATGGCCCAGAGCAGAACTGTGTGAGCTGTGCCTGGGGCTGGGGGCACACTCACTGCCCCTTCCAGGCCGGGCTTGGTGCCCCGGGGCCCCCAGGTCCACGGCCCACGTCCTATAATGGCAAGATGGCAGGACATGAAAACGTTCATGCGCCTTGTGTGGCCCCAGGTCCCCTCTGCCCTGGGAGATGAAGGAGCCCGAGTCCCGGCCCCCGCACATTGTGACAGTGGTCCTGGGGAGGGCTGCGTGCAGCATGGCCGTGCTGGCTGTGGCTGGCCCTCAGAGGAGAGGCCCAGAGCTGCCGCAGAGCCCAGGGCATGGAGCACCCCAGCTGGGTCTTCTCGGCCTCCTCCCAAGGCCCGTGGGGGTGAGGAAGGGGCACGCCTGGGGACACCCTTCCTTGGGCCAGGCACATAGCACTGCCCCCTGTCGGCTGGACACGGCTGGTCAGTCACCAGGCACTTGCCCCCTGGGCAGGAGGAGAAGGCTGTGGCCAGCTGGGTCAGCTGAGCCAGACCAGCTGGGGAGGGGGCTCCGTCTGAGCCACAGCAGTCCCTGGCTGAGTGCTGGGGGAGGAGGCGGGTGGTGACAGCAGCTGTGACGCCACACAGCAAGTGCCTTGCTATGCAGGAGCACCCTGCATGAGAACGGGCTGGGGACACGGGGACTCCTCCCCAGTGTCTCCTGGCATGGTCCCACAGGACAAGGCCACCCCGCCCTGTCTCATGCTTGGTGCCAGCTGCCTGACCGGGCATGGTGTCTGAGCCTGGGCTGAGCACAGCTCTCCCTGGCTCCTAGCAGCTCCTTCACAAGCGTCACCCGTGGGACCTCAGTCATGAGGACCAGCTGTGGGCCCCCCTGGGCACGCCCTGGGTCACTACAGCTCCCTGTCCCCACCTGCAGCTGCTCTGAGACCCTGGTGGAGTCCCTGTGGTCATCCTGGCTCAGAGCCTCTCCTCTGTGGTGACCTTGAACCGCAGGAGGAGCCCAGTGATGGCAGCGACTGTGCTCCCTGTCAATCTCAGCACCTCGGAGCCACATCTGTCTGCTCCTGGGCTCCCTCCGTCAGCCTCCCAGACACGTCCGCCGCCCCCACCCCGAGTCCCCTGCAGCTGAGAACGCGCCCCAGCCTCCGCCTGGAACCTCAACGCCTCCATCTTATCACGTCTGTTATTTATGTGTCTCCTCTGGGCAGATGAAACAGGACGGCAGAAACCACAGGCCGCGCCAGCAGCAATGGACAGATAGACCCAGGGAGGGGCTTCAGGGGGTTCTGGAGGAAGGCACACTGGGTCTCCTGGGGGGCCCTGCCCTGGGCCATGGGCAGGAACCCAGTGCCCCCCACCTAGTCCTAGAGCAGGGTCCACCTGTGGGGCTGGTCATACTGTGGGGCCCTTAATGACTCCAGGGGACATGCCAGCTCCCTGCCCTGCTCGTCTCGGCACCCTGCACACTCTCACACAGTCGGGGACATGGGTAGCCTCGTCAGAACACAGCAGCCAGTGGTCAGGCACAGCCGGGCTGGCCTGTTGGCTCTTGGCTGGCAGAGGGCCTTCACGGGCACACAGGAGTCCGTGCCCACCTGCCGTGTGGGTGGGATCTCTGCAGGGTCTTGATACTTGCTCTCCAAGCCCTGGGGACACTGGTTGCAGACCTGAACAATGGTGACAAGTGTTTGCCCCCAAAATACAGAACCAGCAGGTCTGACACTGCGGCTGGGATGGGAGTGACATGGAGGGGCCTGGGAGGCCCCTTCCACAGAGCAGGCATGGATGAGGGGTCCAGGCAGCAGAGTACAGGCAGAGCAACTGTGCAAAGGCCCTGAGGCAGGAGGTGGGCCTCTCACAGCCCATGTGCACTGTCCTGTGGAGACATTGAGCTGGTGGTGCAGCCAACTTAGCAAGATCCTCATCACAAGAGGTGGGAGAAAGACTCCCCAGCGCAGTTCCAGAAGTTCAAGCCAAGGGTGCCCAGGGCCTGCATGGACTGTTTCCTGCAGCAATGCTTGCTCTGGCTGCGGTGGCCAGGGCGGGGTCCCTGGGAGGGAGGACGTGCAACATGCAGTGCTCACGGCAGCTGGAACCAGGTGGTGGTGATGTAGCTGCTGGCAGGGAGGGACCGACAGTCACCGCCCCGCTCCGTGGCCCTCTCCTGGGACTCCCTGTGCTGTGTTCCTCCAGATCCATGCTGAAGCCCAAGCCCAGCACACAGGGGACCGCTTGCAGATGGGGCATTGAGAGTCCATGAGTCAAACGGGGCCTCCAGGGCTGACGCAACCGAGCAGCACGGTCACAGATCAGGGTACCTGCAAGGACAGCTCAGGAGAAACCAACCCTGCGACCTTGCTCTGACCTTCCTGCCCGGTGTGGGGTGTTGCTGAGGTGACTGAGCAGACCTGAGCGAGGGCGGAGGTGTGCAGGAGGCGCTCAGAGCTGGGCAGTGACAGAGCCTGGGCCTCTAAGCTTTGGGTGCCACTCAGGTGGTGGCGCGGCCTGTGGTTTCTGCCGTCCTGTTTCATCTGCCCAGAAGAGACACATAAATAACAGGCGTGACAAGATGGAGGCGTTGAGGTTCCAGGAGGAGGCTGGGGGTGACTCACAGGCCAGGGGCTGTCCCAGGACTCAGGCGCTTACTCCGCAGCAGTGGGGACACTCGCTCTCCTGTGCCCCAGCCTCCCTCACACTCAGGGGAGGGTGGAGGGCTGGTTCTAGGTGGGGGTGCACAGCCTCAGTGGGCAGGTCATCGTCCACCGTACTTTAAGGTAGGAGTCTCCCTGGGATGAGGACCCCAGCAGGCCATGCCAGGTGAGGCGGGTATGGGGTGAGCCAGCGGAGAGCCAGTGCTGGCCGTCCAGAGGCTGGGGGGCCTCTGTGGGGAAGAGGCATCCTGGCTCCCTTTGTCCCTCGGGAAGTCCCAAGGACAAGCACCGGAGGCTGGCAGGGTCCTGCTCCCAGGGAACACAGGTCCCTTTGAGTTGGGTCCACAGTCATTGCCCTGGGTGTGGGGGCTCCAGCTGCACCTCCCACGTCCAGTGCCTCGAGGCTGTGGCTCCCAGCAGGAGCTCTGGGCCCTCTCCAGGGCCGAGACCCCAGGTGTGGCCCTGCAGGGGCAGGGATGGCCGCTCGTGATAAAGGGTGCTCCCCACATCCCCTGCGTGTGCACTGATGCCTGGCCAGGTACAGCCCAGCAGGGCCGCCAGCCAGACACCCAGCGCCCCAGGAACCGTGCAAAGAGGGGTGGCCACAGCAGAGAACTGTGGGACGGAGATCCCAGCCCGGAGCAGCTCAGTCTCAGGTGCAGGACAGGAGCCTCTCCCTGAGCTGGCCGGAGGCCCAGTGGCCCCCAGGGGTTCTGCAAGGCCTCCAGGACAGGGACAGAGGACAGGGGACAGGGAGACGCAGCAAGGGAGGTGGTTCCCATTTCGGCTCCCACAGCCCTTGACAGCTGCTCATCCGCTTCTTCCCTCTCAGCTCAAATTCCTCAACAGAACAGGGGTGAGAGCCGCTCGCCCCATGGAGGCACCTGGGGGTCGCCTCCCCACCCCAGGCCTCAGGGGCCGGCACAGCCCACCCCAGATTGGGCCAGGCAGACATGTCCCTGGGATTCAGCCACACCCAAGAGGCAGGGGGTGGTACTGGAGCTGGGCAGGCTGGAACTGGGCTTTGGGCAAGGGGCCAGTGAGCTGAGGAGCAGAGGGTGAGGCCTGTACCAGTGAGGGGAGATTCTGGGGGAATAGGGGGAGACAGGGCACTGCCAGGGTTCACCTGGAGCAAGGACAGGACCCCAACACACAAAGCAGCAAGGGAAGCTCCCTACTCAATCAGCCAAGTGGGCAACAAAACCTGCTTCAGGCAAGGTTTGGACCAGCAACTCCAAGAGAGGACCAAGTTGTATCCACCTTTTACTGGGAACTCAGAGGCCTTTTGGAGGTGGGCAGATGTGGTGCATGGGATTTCTGGGCACTAAGACAAGCCCTGGGGGCAAGGGAAGTGAAATGAGTTCACCAGGGTCATGCTAGGTCCTGGGAGCAGTGGGAGCAGAATGGGTACTGTCCCTGGAAGATACCCCAGTGGTGACGTGGCTGAGCATCTCCCCCAGGTAGAAGAGGAAAGGCTATCTCCAGTGTGACCATGGAGGAGGGCATGGCCCTTCTGCAGGAGCAGGGGTTGGTGTGCCAGGAGGACACCCCCGTGGTGGCCACTCGATGTCCTTGGATTCAGACCCTCAGGGCCTCTGTGTTGTGAGGGAAGGTCTCAGTGGCTCTGGGTGGCAGGCTTTGCTGGACCCTCAGCTCAGCCTGTGAGCCCAGGCCTGGCACCTGTGCTCCTGGTGCCCTGGTTCCTGCCTGGCGAAGCTGGCCTCCCTGCAGCAGAGATGCCTCACTCTAGCCCCACACTGCCCCACAGCCACTGCCCTGTCCATCAAGGAGGCCCCCCGCCCCTGGGTGGTCTGCTCCACAGGCCCGCCTCTGGCCAGCTGAGAGGGAGCTGCACGGAGACTATGTGTGGGACGTTTGTCACCTCCCACCGCAGGATCAGCCTCCGTCACTGCACTCAGAGCCAGGACTGCAAGATTACGGATCACAGGACACGTTCTCACGTCCGTCTCTGGGCCAGCAGGAGAACTTAATTATTTTTATGGGTCCAGATAGGGCACCCGGTGAGCAGAATGCCAGGTCTGGGGTCTGAACTGCAGACATTGCCCCTGCTTTCGCTCAGGAGGACCCGTCCTGAAGCTGGCTGGCCTCTGGGAGGTGGGCACCTGCGGCTGGCCAGCCCCTCGCTGCCTCCTGCAGAGGAGCAGGATAATGGGAAGCTGCGTTTCGCTATTGTTCCTGCCCCTGAGAGGAGTGGGCCACCCTGGGCTCTCTGAGTGGCCGGCGGGGCCATCAGTAACTCTGAAGGATATTCAGCAATCTTTTTCTTCCCCCAATTGCCCACCACAGCCTATATTACAAATACATAAATCATAATGTTTCAACAAAAGCAAAATTTAATTTTCTCCTTTCAGCCGTTATCTGGGCCGGGTGGTATATGGCAGGCTGCGCCCGGCTCATTTATTACACCCGCTGAATGGATAATGGCAGCCGCGTCGATTGCAGCCAGCTTTGTTAGGCCTGTGAATGTGCCGCGCTGCCGTGCGGCCCAATCTCCCCACATCTGTAATAGATACACAGGGCTCTATTATTCCTTGCCAGAGCAAAATTAAATAGTTGTGTGTGTGCTGGGGTGGGGGCCGGGCTCCCGAGAGGCAGGAGGGGTCTCGGGAGAAGGCCTGCCTGGCCTGGCAGCACGCCCCCCACCAGCCGGATGGAGCGCTGGGTTCCGACCGTCAGTGATGGGCACAGCTGCCCTCTTGGACCCCAGGTGCAGCCTGGTGCAGCCCTGCCTGGCCGGTCGGGGCTGCCACCTCCGCGGCCCGTGACTGCCCTCGCCTATCCTCTCACGCGCCAGGCCCACTTCACAGGCCCGGGAGACTGAGGTCTGCAGGCTGAGGCCGCCTGCGTCACAGAAGAGTCTCAGCTGAGCTCCAGGTCGGGGCCTCCTCGGGCTCCGGCTGTCTCCATCCAGCCCTCACTCGCCTTCCCAGGTGAGGCGCGCACCGGGGTCAAGATCAAACTGTGGCCTCACTGGGCATCCAGGGGACCCCAAAGCCTCCTGCCCCCATTCCCAGGGGCTGCTGTCCCCACTGGTCTCCTGGGAGGTGGAGGTGGCAGGTGCATGGCAGTGAGGGCGTTCTGACCGCACAGAGGCTCCCTCCTGCAAGTCTTCGACATAGTCGACCACGGCAGAGCGGAGCGGCCGGGGGGGCCCCTGCCTCATGTCAGTGAGGCTGCCCCAGGAGGAGGTTTCAGGGATCCCGTGGCTGCCCCACGGAGCTGCCTGCTTGTCTCAGCCCAGCCATAGTCACCAGGACTGGCATGTCACCAATGTTGGTGCCCAAGAACCACATGTCCCAGGGGCACAGCCATCCCCACCAGCCCCTGGCACTTGGTAGTCCATACCCAGGTCCCGGACACCGTCCTTGGACCTGCGTGGCACTTGTGTTGTGCAGCTTACAGCTGACGCTCCATTGAGGCCAACACCTGAAACTCGAGGCAACTGCTCAGTCACTAAGGGACAGAGTTTCTGGTCACATTTGGCTATTAAAAGTCAGTCAACCCCATTAATAAATGGCAAAAGAAATAGACACTCTCCAAAGAAGCAGTTCAACTGGCCAACAAATCCATGGAACCAGGCTCAACATCCCTGGCCGAGGAAACGCAAATCAAAACTACCTCAAGATTCCACATCACACGAGAACCCATCACACCAGAAGTACATGTGCACACACTTGTGCACCAATGCACACCACATGCACACACACTGGTGCACACATGCACACACTCAGTTGTTTCAACAACAACAAAAAAAATGCAGACGATAGTGTGCTATGAGGTTATGATGTGCAGAAGGGAGACTGAGGCACTCCAGGGAGGGCACGCCAGGGAGGTCACGCCACACCTGGAGTCGCACATGTCACCCAAGGCAACAGCAAACTGCGGAACAGAGGTGGATAGCCAGTGAGCACACAGAGCAGAGGAAGAAAGCTCAAAACCCTCCAGGACTAAACAGGTAAAGGACAAGGGAGCAGAGGTGGGTGGGCCAACGGAGGCACAAGAGGGCAGCAGATTCAACTCTAGATAGACGGACAGACGATGGCACAAAATGCAAACTACATGAGCTCGCCAATGGAGAGGCGGGGAGAACCTGGCTGCACAGCCTCAAGAGCCAGGTATGCTCCTGAGACAGCCGCATGACAGTCCCAGGCACACGAGGATGAAAGGCCGAGCCGAGCCTGGTGGCCACACCTGCAACCCCAGAGACCTGGAGGCCAAGGCAGCAGGTCACCAGTTCCAGGCCAGCCTCAGAACTTAAGGAAGCCCTGTTTCAAAATAAAACATCTAAAGGGGTTGGGATGGGGGCGCAGCTCACAGGTGAAGCAGCCTGGGCTCCATCCTCAGTACCCCAAGTGACGTCAACGGATAAATAATAAAGATAAAAGGATCTCACAATCTAAAGAAGGCTGGAGGGGCTGTGTCAATGGCCAAGAAGGAGGTTCCAGAGTGGAGCACAGCCGGGCTGAAGACCGGCTCCTGTCCACGGAGGCTGGTTCACCACGGGCGTGGGAAGATCTGATGTCCATGTGCTTGATAACAGAAGTTCAGAAACACCAACAGATCCACAGTGACCGTGGAAGGTCCCAGCAGCCCTCTCTCACAGTGGACAGGACAGGCGGGGAGGAATCCCATTCCTGATATCAAGACACCGGCAGACCACTGTGCTGCCCAGCCTCCCTCCTGATCGGCCCATGGAGCAGGCTGCCCATGACAGGCAGGTGCTCTTCTCCAGCACCAAGGAGCGCTTTCAAAAGACCATGTTCTGAGCCATAACAGAGTCTCAATGAACTTAAAAGCACTCAAGTCATACAGCATACAACACACGTGTGTATGAACACAATGGGATCCAACTGGAAGTCAACAACAGAATGGCATCTGGAAAATCACTAAATATTTCTAAAGTAAATAACACACATCTAAATTAACTCTGAGTTGGAAAAAAATAATTCAAAGAGAGAATGATAATATATTTTGAATTGAACAAAAATGAAAATACTACATACCCAAACCTTTGGATATAGATAAGCAGTCCAGTACTCGGAGGGAAATCTAGAGCACTAAGTATCCATGCTAGGAACAAGAGAGACCCCAGATCCATGCCTCAGCTTTGTCCTGGGAAATGCAGGAGGAAGGAAACTCAGTTAACAGAAGAAATAAAACAATAAACACCAAAGAGGAAGTGAATGAAGTGGAAAACAGAAAAGTACAAGAGAAAGCCCACCAAAGTCGGTTCCTGGAGATCAGCAAGATGATGATAGGCAGACGAATCAGGAATACAGGCAAGAAGACACAGGTGGCCAATTTCAGGAAATGGGAAAGATGGCACCCTTCCTGATTCTACAGACATTAAAGGGATCATACGGGGATATCGTAGACATTTTTATGTCAATGAATTCAACAAATTAGATGAATGAAATGGACAAATTTCTCAAGACAAAAGCTATCCAAACACATTCAAGATAGAAATAAAAATGATCAATAGTCCAATATCAATTAAGGTTAAATTTCTAGCTAAAACCTTCCCTAAAAATAAAACTCCAAGACCAAAGTTTCAAAGAAGGAATAATACTAATACTACATAAACTCTTCATTGAACTTGAAAAAAGAGAAAACAATCTCTAATTCATTCTATGAGACAGATTATTAAAAACTGCAGAACAATGTCCATTATGAACACAGATACAAAAATGCAAAGACTGAGCCAGTGGAACCCAAGATACTTTTAAAGGATAATGGTCAATGAAGTTCATATGAAGAATGTAATGTTTGTTTGACATTTAAAAATCAGGACAATTTACCACTTAACAGAGTAAAATAAAAAGTCTTATGACTATTTAAATAGATATAGAAAATCAATTTGACAAAATTCAACAATGTTTTCTGATTTTTTAAAAGGCTTCAGAGAAACATTAACAGAAGAAAGCTGTCTCAACTTTGTAAAGCTGAAGACCCTACAGCCAGTGCCGTAGTCACTGGTGATTGACTGAAACAGTTCCCTTAACATTAGGAGGACACAGAGACACCTTCTCAACTCTTCTATGCAACTTGATACTGGGTATCAAGCCAGTGCAAAAAGGCTCAAATAAAATGCAGCCCAACTACAAAGAAAGAACTAACACTTTATACAGCACAATCTTCTACACAGAAAATCCTATGACCCTATAAAAGGGCTAGTAAAACTAAAAAAGCAAATTTAGCAGGGTTTCAGGAAACAAAATCAGTGTACAGAAATCAAACTGTGGACTGGGGACATAGCTCAGTTGGTAGAGTGCTTGCCTCACATGCATAAAGCCCTGGGTTCAATCCCCAGCACCACAAAAAAAAAGATCAAATTGTATTTCTATACAATAGCAATAGTTTAAAAATTTTAGGCAACATGTCATCATAAATATGAGATACATAAGGATAAATCAGACAGAATGTGTACAAGACTTCTACACTAAAATCATAAAACACTACTCAGAAATCAAAGAAAACCTAAATAAATGGATAGCTATACCAGATTCATGGAATAGACAATTTAATACTTGAAGATCAATTTTTCTTTGATTCATCTATAGACTCAATGCAATCAAAATCAGAATTTCAGTAGGCTTTTTGGTTTGATTTGGTTTGGTAGAAGTTGACGAGCTGGTTCAAAGAACTGAGAAGAGTCAAATTTTGAAAAGAACAAAGTAGGCGACGTCGGCTGATGACTTCAAGGTGGCCGTGAAGCTGGCGCGGTCAGTGCGGTGGGTTGGAGAGGTGAGCAGGGCCTCCCTGTGTCCGGCTGCTCCTGGGTCAGTTCCTCCACCAGCCCCTGCATGTCGGCGTTTGCCTTCCACCTTCCACCTTTTGCCATGGGTGGCAGGACACTTGCCCAAGGCCAGCTCCTGGACGGACCCCCAGTACAGTCCTCTCTTGGCCCTGGTCACAGCTCCCTGCCTTCCCCTGTGGCCGGCCCCAGGGCTTTGCCATCCCATTGTGTCCCCCAGTTTCTCCTGCCCATGCCCCTGACCACACAACCTCAAACAGCTGGTCCACTCTTTGACCACCAGGCTTGGCTGGGTCCAGCAAGGAACAAGACCAGGAGGTTCCCCATGGAGGGAGAGGGAGAGCGGGGGAGACAGGGATGGGAATGTGGGCCCCCAACTCACAGGTCGAAACTTGATCCTCAGTGCAACAGGGTTAAAGGTGATGGGGTCAGGAGAAGGGCACAGCCTTATGGAAAGTCTGCAGGGAGTGGTCTGCTCTCCTCTGCTCCTGCTGTGTGGGGACATGGTGACAAGCCACCACCCTGAGGTAGAGTGAGCAGCCCTCCCCAGACAGCACACCTGGCACCTCAGTCTGGGACTTCCCAGCCTCCAGAACAGTGAGAAGCAGACCTCTGCGCTTACCCCAAGTCTACTCGGTCCGTGGGATTTTGTTACAGCTGGACAAGTGGATGGAGGCAACAGACAACCAACATGTGACACAGGCCAGCCGTTGGCAGGTGAAGGAGACTCCTGGGGAAACCCAGCCATCCCCTCCCCACAGCCAGGTGGACCTGCTGTGTGCAGACCCACCCGCACCGGCACCGGGCCCTGGCTGCCATGCGCCAGCTAGCTCTCCACCAGCAGCACCTCCGCACTGCCCACCAGGGCTGCCTGTGGGAGGAGAAGGCTCCCGCGCCTCGCCCCTGGGAGCGGGCACCTCCTGGTGCAGGCTGCAGCATGGCCGCCCCCGGCTGCTGACACCTGGAACATGCTCACACATGGAAGATGCTAGTAGCTCCCAGTTGAGAGAATGGACTGTTTCCTGTGGGGCCAGGGAGACGGCCATCTGCAGCCTGCTGGCCCATCTGGGACGGCCATCTTGTCTGTATAGGTTGGGAGCTCGGCTGATGCCTAATGGAACCAGCTGCATGAGGGACAGATCAGCCCACCCCAGAACACCCAAAGTCTTGGCCAGAGGAGGGCAGCTGGAGGTGGGCTGGTGTCAAGCCTGGGGACAGGCGTGGGCCTCCAAAGTGGACCGACACACAGGTCTCCCGCAAGACCCCTGCCTTGGGTCCTCTCACCCCTGCCCCCTGCACTGCTCCATGGACAGGAATGGGCCCTACCTAGCCACTGTCCTGAAGGGTGAGGGCAAGGCTCAGACCTGGATCCAAGGTCAGGGACCCTGCAATTGAATGATGTGAGGCAGGTGGGACTCTTGGTCCTGCTTCATTCAGAGGCGGCCGTGGCCAGGTCCACTTTAGCCCCACTTAGCCCCTTTTATATGCAGGCCAAATGAAGAAGGCACACTGTCAGCAGGTCACCTCGGTGGGCAAAGGCTCCAGAAGCTCACCACCTGAGCATTTCCAACCTTGAGAACACACTAAACACGGCAGAGTCCACCCCTAGCCTTGGCCACACACAAAAACGCAACAGGAGCCTCGGCTTGAGGCCTGCCCCAGCATGGTCCCTTCCAGGTCACCGTGGGCAAAGCAGGGTCCTGTGCCAATGGGATCTGCAGGCGCAGCAGCCTGGGCAAGGTTGGGGAGTCCAGTACCCAGGGCCAGGCACACTGGCAGCCCAGCAGCCAAAATAAATCAGAAAAATTTGGAAAGTACAAAAACCGTCCCCTACTCCAAATTTGGCAAGGAGGGAGGGAGAGAAAGAGGAAGAGAGAGAGGAGTAGGGAGGGAGGGAGGGAGAGAGACAGGGACAGAGGAGGAGGGAGGGAGAGAGGAAGAGAGAGAGGAGGAGGAAGGGACAGAGGAGGGAGGGAGGGAGGGAGGGAGAGAGGGAGAGACAGACACAGAGGAGGAGGGAGTGAGGGAGAGAGGAGGGAGGGACAGAGGAAGAGAGAGAGAAGGAGGGAGGGAGGGAGGGAGGGAGGGAGACAGAGGAGGAGGGAGGGAGAGACAGAGGAGGGAGAGAGGGAGGGAGGGAGGGACAGAGGAAGAGAGAGAGAAGGAGGGAGGGAGGGAGGGAGGGAGGGAGGGAGGGAGACAGAGGAGGAGGGAGGGAGAGACAGAGGAGGGAGAGGGGGAGGGAGGGAAGGAGGGAGGGAGAGACAGAGGAGGGAGGGAGGGACAGAGACAGAAGAGGAGGGAGGGAGGGAGAGAGGAGGGAGGGACAGAGGAAGAGAGAGAGAAGGAGGGAGGGAGGGAGGAGACAGAGGGGGGAGAGAGGGAGGGACAGACAGAGGAGGGAGGGAGGGAGGGAGGGAGAGAGGAGAAGGGAGGGAGGGACAGACAGAGGAGGGAGGGAGGGACAGACAGAGGAGGGAGGGAGGGAGGGAGGGAGAGAGACAGAGATAGAGGAGGAGGGAAGGAGGGAGAGAGGCAGACAGAGAGCAGGAGGGAGGGAGAGAGGGGGAGACAGAGGCAGAGACAGCCAGGAACCCGGTGGCTTCCTGTGGCGACCTCCAGCACTGTTTCCTCTTCTTTGGGAGTTTCTCTGGGCTGTGCCAGGCCCCTTTGACTGGGGGGCACTCATGAGCTTTCTAGTCTCTGGACCACAGAGACTCAGGGCAGACCCAACTCACCCTCCACCAGGAGACAGAATCGGTGGCAGCTACCCCCTGGCACTTTCCTGTACCTGGGAACTGGACTGGGCACTGCTCTGGCCCCAGGACCTGCCAGCCTCCCTCCCTCCCTGCCAGGCTTCTGCCTGAGCCAAGCTTTGTCACTAAAACAAGTGCCTGATATCATTGATTTTAAAGAAAATGGGTTTATTCTGGTCCAGTTTTGGAGAGTCCAGTCCAGGACTGGTCAGCCTGTTGCTTTGGGCCTGTGGCATCACCTCATGGCAGGAACAGGGCCAGAGGGCAAGGGGGAGAGGACAGGGCCCAGGTACCATGGTCCCCTGCCAGGGCAGCTGCAGGGACCTCGACCTCTTGCTCCAGCACCTCTAGTGGCACCAGGGGACCCCAAGGTCCAGCCTTCAGCACATGTCCTTAGGGAACACTTACCCCATTACCGCAGGTGAGGAGGAAGGTGCCCACCCACAGCTCCCAGGGGCACTTGTTCACTTGTGGGAGGCATAGAACCCCCTAGTCCCCAAACCCAGAAGGACATTGAGGCCAGCTGTGAACAGCTGAGTCCTCCTCCAGGCAATGGCTACCCAGGCCAGCCCAGGCCTCCAAAAAGCTGTGTCCCCAGACAGGCCTGTGCAGAGTCACCTCCCTGCAGAAAAAGCCAAACCCTTCCCTACCTGGGCCACAGGGAGTGCTGCTGTCCCTACCTCCTGACCACAGGGAGTGCTGCTGTCCCTACCTCCTGACCACAGGGAGGTGCTGCTGTCCCTACCTCCTGGCCACAGGGAGTGCTGCTGTCCCCACCTCCTGGCCACAGGGAGGTGCCACTGCCCCCACCTCCTCAGCTCTGCAGGTACCCTTCCCTGGAGTCCTGAACCCCAGCTTCCTTCCTAACCTGAGTCTCATTGCAAACCCTCTTCTCCCCAGAACAGACGACAGGAGCTGAGGCTGGAGTGACCGGGCACTCAGGAGGCCGCAGGTGCCGCCCTGCTCACCAGCTCTCTGGGGACAGTTCCAGGCAGCAGGGAGACCGAGGCTGCAGGAGTGGTATGAAGCAGCAAGGGCAGGCAGGCTGCTGGCCGCACTTCTAATTTGTGACTAATTTGTTGCACAATGAGGTCGCAATTTTCTAATTGTGATTGCCATTTTAATTTTACTCATGGCTGTGCAACCAACAATGTACAGTCGAGTAATTAAAATTAATTGTGCCCTCACCTGCATATTTCTATCAGGCAGTTAAATTTAGTCTGTAAGCTCAATGATTTTGTTCCTGAAAGAGGCGGACTTCATTTCACTGAGCCTGCTTCTGCCACACTTGGTGACTCCAGCTCCGAAGGTGGTCTTGCCCTCCCAGGAGGGGTGGCCGCCTCTGCCTAGCACCCAGCCCTGGGAAGGCTGGGGTTGCCGAGCCCCGCGGGTTCACTGAGCCTCGGAGTCTATTACTTATCGCATTATTAATGTGTTGTTAGGTTCCCAAGTTGTGTGAGGGTGTTGAATAATCTCAGAATACAAACAGACTTCTCCACCAGGTTACGCCCATGACCTTCACCCTACGTGCTCCTGAACACCACGTCCCAGCCTGGGCACCCTGGTGCCTTCGGGGACAAGTGGCAGTAGGCAAGGGCTTCCCTCTGACATTTAGGTACCTGAGGTGCAGAATGCCCTCTGACACTGCGGCCCCCCGGGTCTGGGGGAAGCACCCACCCTGCCCTTGTGGGGTACCCCAGGAAGCTTCGTGCCCGCGGGGATGGCAGCCACAGACCATGACCCCATTCTGGCTGTCCTGGGGAAGTCATGGCCTTTTCCTCCTCTGGAGGGGAGAGGCCAGCAGCAGAGGCTGATGTAACTGGAGGCTGCGTGGGCCAGAGGCACAGATCTAGGGCTGGCACCCAGAGGGCGGCAGAGTGCCTCAGAGCAAGCAGGACTGAGGGGGCATGGGTGATAACTGACCCGAGGCAGGCGGGCGCCAGGCAGGAGGTGCACATCTCAGGCGCTAGGCCACCCTCCCAGGGAAGGAGGAAGACAGGAAGACTGAGACCTCGGGAGGGAGGTGGGACAGCAAACCTGAGCCCCAAGGACCTTGCCAGAGATCCCTGGGTCCCCCAGGTGAGCCCTGGCTGACCCAGTGAAGGGCTGACCCTTAGAGATCAAGGCTGATATCTCTAGGTCACTGCAGGGTTGGTCCCGGCTCTGTTCCTCTGGGAGCCTTCAGAAGGGGGTGTCACAGCTTAGACCTGAGGCTGCCTCCCAGTCGTGCATGAGACGACACAAGACAGCGTGGAGGTGAGAGGATCGGGCCATGAGGGCCTCAGCCGCAGGAGGGCACTAGTCCACCCATGTGGACGGCTGGGGGACCGTTGGCAGGTGGTGTGGCTGGGGGAGGAGCGTCCTGGGGGCCTGACGTTGGGGTTCATATTTTGTCCATGGTGGGGGAAGTCTCTCTGCTCCCTGGTACCGTGTTCTGAGCCGCTCTCCTCCACACTCTCCCGCCATGATTTTCCTCCTCTCTCAGTCCCTGAGGAACAGAGTTGGCCATCTGTGGAACAAGACCTCTGAAACTGTGAGCCCCAAATAAACTCTTCCTCCACTTGTTCTTCTCTGGTTTTTTGGTCACAGCAGCAAAAAAGCTGCTTAACACGTGGCGAGGATGGAGTGGCAGACAGAGGCAAGACCTGGAAGTGACGTTCTCGTCTCACCATCAGATCAGGTCTCTGCTCAGTGAGGACGTGGTTCCCACAGGGTTGGGACAGGCATCCTGGGCAGGGGAGGAAGGCAGTGAGCTATGGAACCAATGGTGACAGCCTCCTGCCAGTGCAGGACCCTGAGCCTCCTTCTCGAAGTTGAAGGTTCCCAATCAGACTGAGCCAGGAGACTCCTCTTCTCTGAGCTAGGCCATAATGGCCCAGGCAGAAGACAGCTATGATGGTTCTTCCTCCTCATCAAGGAAATCTTGGAACCTGGTTCTGAAGGAAGGAAGTATGGGCCCTCCACACCTCCTCAGGGAATCTGGAAATTACTGCCTACCCATTCACCCATCCATGACCTGCCTACCTGCCCATCCATCCATCCATCTACCCATTCATCTACCTAGCCACCCACATAGTAGTCCATCTACCCACTCATCCAACCATCCACCTATCCATCCAACCACTTATCAGTCCATTGACCCACTCATCCAACCATCCATCTATCCATCCACCACTTATCAGTCCATCTACCCACTCACCTATCCATCCATCTATCCATCCACCCACTTATCAGTCCATCTACCCACTCATCCAACCATCCATCTATCCATCCACCACTTATCAGTCCATCTACCCACTCACCTATCCATCCACCTACCCATCCACCACTTATCAGTCCATCTACCCACTCATCCAACCATCCACCTATCCATCCACACTTATCAGTCCATCTACCCACTCACCTATCCATCCACCACTTATCATTCCATCTACCCACTCACCTATCCACCCATCTATCCATCCACCCACTTATCAGTCCATCTACCCACTGATCCAACCACCCACCTATCCATTCACCACTTATCAGTCCATCTACCCACTCATCCAACCATCCACCTATCCATCCACCACTTATCAGTCCATCTATTCACTCACCTATCCATCCACCTATCCATCCACCCACTTATCATTCCATCTACCCATTCATCCAACCATCCATCTATCCATCCACCACTTATCAGTCCATCTACCCACTCATCCAACCATCCATCTATCCATCCACCACTTACCAGTCCATCTACCCACTCACCTATCCATCCATCTATCCATCCACCACTTATCAGTCCATCTACCCACTCACCTATCCATCCACCTATCTATCCACCCACTTATCATTCCATCTACCCACTCATCCAACCATCCATCTATCCATCCACCACTTATCAGTCCATCTACCCACTCATCCAACCATCCATCTATCCATCCACCCACTTATCAGTCCATCTACCCACTCACCTATCCATCCATCTATCCATCCACCACTTATCAGTCCATCTACCCACTCACCTATCCATCCACCTATCCATCCACCACTTATCATTCCATCTACCCACTCATCCAACCATCCATCTATCCATCCACCCACTTATCAGTCCATCTACCCACTCACCTATCCATCCATCTATCCATCCACCCACTTATCAGTCCATCTACCCACTCACCTATCCATCCATCTATCCATCCACCACTTATCAGTCCATCTACCCACTCACCTATCCATCCACCTATCCATCCACCACTTATCAGTTCATCTACCCGTTCACCTATCCATCCATATGCCTACCTGCTCATTCATCTGTCATTTATCCATCCACCTCTCAATTCATCCATTCTTCATTCGTCCACCCTCCATTCATTATCAGCCCACACACCCATCCATCCATCTATCCATCATCTATCCATCCATTCATCACCTGTCTACCATCCTCCTATCCACTATTTATTCGTCCTCTATTCACCCATCCATTCACCCATCCATCCATCCACTTGTCCATTCATCCTCATCCTTCTGTCGACTCATCAACACATCCATCATCCA
Source organism: Callospermophilus lateralis (assembly GCF_048772815.1). Classification (NCBI taxonomy): domain Eukaryota; kingdom Metazoa; phylum Chordata; class Mammalia; order Rodentia; family Sciuridae; genus Callospermophilus; species Callospermophilus lateralis. The sequence goes on along the minus strand of NC_135312.1, from coordinate 1,118,457 downwards.
TAATTCATTCATCCATCCCCCATCCATCCACCCAACTATCCATCCATCCATCATTCATCCACCCTTCTACCCATTCATTCATCCACCCATCTATCACTCACCAACCCACCCAATCTACTCAGCAAGTGATCATGGAGTGCCCATCACATGAGGGACCTGGGCATTGAGCAGGAAGAACAGGCAGGGCTACTCAGTGCCTCATGTTTTTAACCCTTAGGTGAGGTTGGTCAGCAAGATAGATAAGAAAAGCAAATTCCTAAAATGCCCAGACTGTCCTGCCAATGCACACCAGAGAAGACCGTACAAGGAAGGGGCCTCATGAGGGGCAGGCAGGGAGTGTTGGAGAAGCAGCCAGCAGGGCCGGGTGATGGAGGGTGTCATGGAGGGACCCTGTCTCCCCAGAGCTGCTGCATGGGAAGCCTGACCTCCAACCATGTCAATGGGATTGGGGCAGGGCCCCCTGGAGGCGATGAGGGTGGGCGAGGCTGTGAGCCTGGGCTCACACGTGCTCATGGCTTTATGAGAAGAGACCTTGCTAGAGACCTTGCTAGCAACTTGCTCCTCTTGCCTCTTGTCTTACTCAAGGTTGTGACGTGACACTGTCCTAACCATATGCCAAGCAGATGCCAGGACCCTGCTCATGGGCTTCTGAGCCTCAGAATCTGGGATCAACAGGCCTCTATTCTTAAGTCACCCAGCCTCAGGCATTCTTTCATAGTGACAGAAAATGGCATAAGGCAGAGGGTGAGCAAGGGACATGGTCTTGGGGCTGTGGGAAGATGTGGTCCTCTCACCTGGTGACACAGGAGCCATGACAAGCCCTGGGCTGAAGAGGGAGAGGAAGTGATTCTTGCATTGGAGGGACCTACCCCTACTGCCCCCACCGGCTTCCCCCAACCTCCACCACCAGGGGACCCAAACCATGGATGTGACCAGTTGCCCTGCCTGACGCCCTGCATGGTTCTGGGGCTACTGGACAAAGGTAGAGCCAGCATGGGTTCGAGCCCCCTTGTCCAACTCTGGCTTCCTTCCCCCTGGGCAGTTGTTCAGCACTGCTGCCTGCTGTAGTCCGGCTGGGCAGATAACGGGAGGTGACAAGCAACTTGAAGGTCGAAACGGGAACTGCTTTATTACTGAACAACAGCGGGGTATATACCTGACTGATTACACACAGCTTGACTCAATTAGCAACATCCAGATACAGCAATCAGCCAAGAAGGGATCTCCACCATCTTAACGACTCTGTGGCGTGGCCTCGCAAACCACTCCTCCTGGCAAACTGCCAGGAGCCATCTTGACTGGATTCGTGGCCCCCAACAGCTGCCCCATTCCTTGCTCTGACCCCTTAAGCCCTTGCCCCTGGAACCCTTTCCCTGCTCTTACCTTGAGGAGATCCTCCTTCGAGGGCCTCTTTCCCCAGAAGACCGCCCAGGTCACTCAGCAGGAGTGACCACTGGCACATACACATTGGGGCTGCAGGAGAAGACTGTGTGCACACGACCAAGCCCCTCCTGGGCTGAGACCCAGGCACCGCCACTCAGCAGGCAGCCCAGAGTCCATCCTGCATCCAGTGGGACTGGGCTTCACCTGCTACTGTTCCCTGTACCCATCTGGACGGAATAGACTGAGGAGCAGCCTGTTTAGCTATGCAGAGGGCCCTAGACTCAGTGAATACTGGGGTAAGACCTTCTGCTCATGCTGTACAGCTTGGTGGGCCAAGGCTGGGCACCTAACCCGACCTGTCCCCTGGTCCCTAGTTCCAGACCTCCCCACCCTGCTGCCCCCACCTGTCCCCTGGTCCCTGGTTCATGGCCCTCTTCAGCATTCCTGCCCCCACCTGTCCCCTAGTCCCTGGCTCCTGACCTCCTCAGCCCTCCAGGCCCAACCTGTACCCTGGTCACCGATTCCAGGATTTAATAAGCCTCCCGCCCCACCTATCACCTGGTCCCTGGCTCCAGACCTCCTCAGCCCTCCAGGCCCAACCTGTACCCTGGTCACCGATTCCAGGACCTAATAAGCCTCCCGCCCCACCTATCACCTGGTCCCTGGCTCCAGACCTCCTCAGCCCTCCAGGCCCAACCTGTACCCTGGTCACCGATTCCAGGACCTAATAAGCCTCCCGCCCCACCTATCACCTGGTCCCTGGCTCCAGACCTCCTCAGCCCTCCAGGCCCAACCTGTACCCTGGTCACCGATTCCAGGACCTAATAAGCCTCCCGCCCCACCTATCACCTGGTCCCTGGTTCCAGACCTCCTCAGCTCTCCATCCCCCAACTGTCCCCTGGTCCCCACTTTAGGGACCTACTCAGCCTCCTGATGCCACTTGTCCCCTGGTCCCTGTATCCAGGGCTCCTCAGCCCTACTGCCTCCACATGTCCCCTGGTCCCTGGTTCCAGACCCTGCTCAGCCTACTGTCCCCACCTGTTCCCTGGTCTCAGGATCCAGGCCCTCCTCAGCCTCCTGCAAGTACCTGTCCCCTGGTCCGTGGTTCCAGACCCTCCTCAGCCTCCTGCCCCTACCTGTCCCCTGGTCCCTGGTTCAAGGTCCTCCTCAGCCTCCAGTCCCCATCTGTCCCCTGGTCCGTGGTTCCAGACCCTCCTCAGCCTCCTGCCCCTACCTGTCCCCTGGTCCCTGGTTCAAGGTCCTCCTCAGCCTCCAGTCCCCATCTGTCCCCTGGTCCCTGGTTCCAGACCCTCCTCAGCCTCCTGCCCCTACCTGTCCCCTGGTCCCTGGTTCAAGGTCCTCCTCAGCCTCCAGTCCCCATCTGTCCCCTGGTCCCTGGTTCCAGGACCTCCTCAGCCTACTGTCTGCACCTGTCCCCTGTTCCCTGGTTCCAGGTCCTCCTCAGCCTCCAGTCCCCATCTGTCCCCTGGTCCGTGGTTCCAGACCCTCCTCAGCCTCCTGTCCCCACCTGTTCTCTGGTCCCTTGTTTCAGGGTTTCCTCAGCCTCCTGTCCCCATCTGTTCCCTGGTCCCTGGTTCCAGGCCCTCCTCAGCCTCCTCTTGCTACCTATCCCCTGGTTCCTGGTTCCTGGTCATCCTCAGCCTCCTGTCCCCATCTGTCCCCTGGTCCCTGGTTCCTGGTCTTCCTCAGCCTCCTGCCCCCACCTGTTCTCTGGTCCCTTGTTTCAGGGTTTCCTCAGCCTCCTGCCCCCACCTGTCCCCTGGCACCTGGTTCCAATCCCTCCTTCAGTCTCCTGCCCCCACCTGTTTCCTGGTCCCTGGTTCTAGGCCCTGCCTAGCCTCCTGTCCCCACCTGTCCCCTGGTCCCTGGTTCCAGGCCCTCCTTAGCCTCCTGCCCCCACCTGTCCCCTGGCACCTGGTTCCAATCCCTCCTTCAGTCTCCTGCCCCCACCTGTTTCCTGGTCCCTGGTTCTAGGCCCTGCCTAGCCTCCTGTCCCCACCTGTCCCCTGGTCCCTGGTTCCAGGCCCTCCTTAGCCTCCTGCCCCCACCTGTCCCCTGGCACCTGGTTCCAATCCCTTCTTCAGCCTCCTGCCCCCACCTTTCCCCTGTCCCTGGTTCCAGGCCCTCCTCAGCCTCCTGCCCCCACCTGTCCCCTGGTTCCAATCCCTCCTTCAGGCTCCTGCCCCACCTGTCCCTGTCCCTGGTTCCAGGCCCTCCCTAAACCCCTCCTGAGTTGCCAGTGTGAGGATCTTACAGTGAGAGGCTCCCAGCTGTAGGCCCTGGCCTAGCCCCCGTTCTTGGTGAGAGCTTTTGAGGGCCCCCCCTCTTGTCCCATCGGACATCTGCCACAGCCAAAGGGGCAGGGCACAAGTCTTCCTGGGCATGGCATGCCCTGCTGGGTGAGAGCTGGCTCCGTGCTCACTGCCCCGTGACCCTGCTCCACCCCCAAGCCCCCTCCTTTCTGCTCGGCCCCACAGCCACATTGCCCTGGGCCTTCCCAGGCTCCCTGCCAGGCTGTCAGGGCTAGTGCCCTCTGCGTAGTCCCCAGCCTCTTTCCTCTGTGCCTCCCTCAGCCTGCGGTCAAGCTGGTCATGGTTGGCATCTTCTGTGGCCTACCTGCCCCAGACACTGGGCCCAGCAGGACCCTGTCAAGAGCCAGGAGGGAGCAAGCTTTGGAAGTCCAGGGATGGGTAGGGGCGATGCTGGCACAGAGGTGGGCAGCAGGCTGGAGGCTCACAGGTCCTCAACTGGAGGTGGGCCAGGTGGGAGTGGGCCAGGGCCCACCAGAGCTGTTGTGTGGTGCTCCCCACACAGCGGTCAGGGATACAGGGCTGGGTTCAGGAGTGCAGTTCAAGGCCAGGGCAGTCCCTCAAGGGTATTGCAGCCCCCAGGCTCAGGGGTTGAGGCCTAAGGCAGGGGAGAGGTGTGGACAAGCAGGAGCAGGGCATCATCTCTGCTGCTGAGCTCAAGGGCCAGTACCCACAAGGGGGAGGAGACGGCCCAGCCCAGCAGAAGGGGCCCACCCCGACATCACGGCAGCCCCAGGAGGGCCAGCAGACATGGACTCAGGGACAGGGCACCACTGAGACACTGACACCCGTCAAGCCCGATAACGGGCACGGTGCCGCTGACGCCGCCAGCGCATTAATCTTCCCCAAATTAAAATCTGCAGCACGGCGTTTAAGATTGAGGCCACCACGGTTCAGCGCGGTGTGACCGCCAATTTTGATAAAAGTGTTTTAAGAGCGGGAAGACGGAGATAAATTGCCTATGGCTGCAGCGCACCACCGGGTGAGAGCCACGCAGGCAGCCGGGACACTGGGTCACCCCCGCTGGCCAGCGTTTCCCGTAATGACATGTGGTGACGTTTGGTCAGCCTGGGCAGGCAGGCATTCCCCTGCCCGAGGGTCCCAGGTGACACAGCCCGGCCAGCTAGCTCCTGTTCTCCCTCAGTCCCAGGGGCATCTCACAGTCGAGCTCCTGCAGACCCTTTCTCTCAACAGAACATTCCTAGCAGCCCCAGGTTTGGCCAGCAACTGTGCCAGGGTGCCTGCAGAGGTCCATCCACCTGTCCCTGGAGGTGGCGGCCAAGCTCCACAGAGAGGCCCACTGGAGAGTCTGAGTCCTGCAGCAAAGCCCAGGGCCACTCACCTCTGTGGTCCTGGGACGGATCAGCCGGCCAGGCCTGAGGGCAGGCAGAGGGGGCCCAGCCTGTGGGCACAGAGGGTGGTACCTGAGTCCCCTCGCTGGGCGTGCTCCCAGGGACCTCCTCCCCCCGCACCAGCTGGCCTACGGCACCAGTCAGCCTCTTCTCTGCGGACCCTTCTTGCAGGTCCTCCACAACCTGCTCGCCCATGTGAAACCCACACTGTCCCTGTCACTGCCCAGTCCTACCTCTGGGCATGGCCTGCCCCCTCTCCACTCCACACCTTCCCAACGGTGAGGGGCACAGGGCCTGAGAAGGGTCAGGAGAGGGTGGGTCACCCACTTTGGGGCAGAGGAGGGGACGTGGGGACTTGGGCCCGTCTTGGAAGGCCACAGGGGAGGTGAGCTGGTGTTCCTGGTGGAAGCATCACTGAGGCTCTGCCCTTTCTTGGGAAGTCCAAGCTGGCAGGAAACACCCAGTTTGCAGCGGGCAGCGCCTGCCTGCCTCTCCTACCCTCAGCAGCCATGAAATTGATATTTAAAACTGATTGTACGGCACCCTCACGGCAGCCAGGCCAGGCAGCTACTGGACAGTGGCCATGTCATTCCATCTTGCCTCGAGCTCTGTCCATGACCCCAGCAGAAGATTAGGGGCTTATCTCACTCCCACAGTGGCAGCCCCGCCCCCTCCTGCCGGCTCTGCCCCTCCCCCACCACCGACTGCCCACAGCCACTGTGCTGCCCCTCCTCAGAGAGTGGCCCTCCGATCTCATAACATCCAATTACTGCCCGACTGCTGTCTGCAGCTTGGATCAAATCGCTCAGCTGCAGTGAGGAGCCCCAAACAGGTCAATCTCAGCCGGTTAGACACGGTGTCCAACGTGAGGCCGCCTCGGCCAACCTCCGGAGCCCGAGGCAGCACAGCAGCCTGGGTGTCCCAGCAGCCTTAGCCCCTCCATGATGTTGCTCTGGCTATGATTCAAGAGAAGAAAACATCTTTGGAGATTGTGGGCCACAGTCAGGCGAGCACACAAGGGTCATGACCTCTAGAAAGGTCACCAGCAACTAACCACCAGGCTTCCCCAAAAGTCTGGCGGTCAGCGCCACAGGCCCCCTGGGCTCTGAGACCAGCCCTATTATCCAGCTTCCTGGACCTAATGGTGTCCCTTAAAGTTCATGTCACCAGCACCTGTGAATGTGACTTGTTTGGAAGTTGGGCCTTTGCAGTGTCATCCTGCTGCGGTCACATTGGGGCAGGGTGGGCCTCACCTGGTGACCGGCCCCCTTGGGATCAGAGCAAGCAGAGGCATGAGGCGCATGTACAGGGTGGAGGCCCCACAGGGATCAGGGACTGCAGTGACTCCCTAAAGCAAGGGACACCGGGGCTGCCTTCCACACCAGGAGCTGGCAGGGGCAGGCAGGATGCCAAGAGGCTCAGAGAGCCAGCTGGCCCACACCTGGCCTTTGGGCTTCCAGGCTGCACACCAGGAAACTTCATGTTTGCTGCCTTGGGTCTCTGGGCTGTGAGGTTCTGATCCTTCCTCGGGTAGCTGCAGGACACCAACCGGCCCAGCATGGCCACTCCCCAGACCCAGGTCTTCTGCCAGCTCCTGCCCCTCTGCACCCAAGCCACGCGCTCTGCCATGCACCCTTGAGATCCCACTCACACATCCTGCTGTCCTGGGGTCCTGTGACCATCACAGCCTGTCCTTCGACCCTCCTGAGTCACCCGGAATCCTATGTCAGTCCCAGCCACTCACCAAACAGGGACCAGCCCCCCAAACTGGTCTGTGGGACTCTGCTGAGCCCCTCCACCCTCCAGCCCCTGAGGCTCTGCCCTCTGCTGGCCAGTCGGCCAAGCCCAGGAAGAGAAGGATGCGGGCTCAAAGTCAAGGCAGAACTGGATTCCTGGCTTCTTGGAGTCTTGGCGTTGGCGGCTGTAGAGGAGGACAGCCTTGCTGCTGGGGTGGCTGTGGTCTACCGCTCACAGGAGAGCGTGCCAGTGGTGTGCATGGACCACACCCGAAGGTACTGACGGGGACCACATGCACGCAGCAGCTCACCCCAGGGCCCGCGCCAGGATTCACGGTGGAGACTGAATGAGGGGACCATTGCCCAGTGCAGTCCCAGCCCCTAGGGGCACCTAGGATACACTCCTCTCTGCCCCGAGGATTGGCAGCCCCTGTGCATCCTCAGACCCGCACCTCAGCCCGTGGGGTGTTTTCAGCAGAGCAGTGTGCTGCGGGGCTGCTCTCCCAGCATCGGCTGGGGAGCTGGAGGGCACGAGAAGCCCCTCCAGAGATGTTTCAGAAAACATCATTTGCTTTATTGCACAGCAAAAAAATAGCTTTAAAGTGGGTATGTGCCAATTTACATCTGACAGTCACCATAGGCCACACATACACATCATCTTACGGGAGTCCAGACACCAACAGTTCAGAAACTGCCAGGCAGGCTGACCTTGTACCAAGGGGAATAACTTCCTGTCAAAGGAGCAAGGAAATTGCGCTTGCCAGTGTTCTGACAGCACTTTGTCCCAAAACACAGCGTTATATGTTAGGACTTCCCCGCTGCACAATGAGCAAGATAAGCATTCCTCCATGAGGGTCCAGAATCAGGCCTACCAACAGCAGTGGCCTGCCCTTGGCCTGCAGCTGGGCCTCAACGTCAGACCATTCCTTGTCCTTCTGCCACAGGCAATGAGGCTTATCCATGGCCTTACAGTTGGAGGTTCACGTTTGACTCATGGCCTCTTATCCTTGTGTGCTCCAACAACTACTAGCACAGTGTGAGGTCAGCAAGGCAGGCAGCATGCCCACAAAGACTCTGATCACCATCACCCATATTCACCTACCACCACCACCACCAACCCCATCATCACCACCATCATTATCACCAAGACCACCATCATCATCACCATCACCACCACCATCATCACCTTCACCACCATCACCACCATCATCATCACCATCACCACCATCATCATGACCACCATCCCTAATACCACCATCATCATCGCCATCACCACCATCACCACCATCATCATCACAATCACCACCATCATCACCACCATCACCACCATCACCAACATCACCACCATCACCACCATCACCATCACCACCATCACTATCACCACCATCATCATCACCATCATCACCATCACCACCATCATCATCACCACCATCCCTAACACCACCATCATCATTACCATCACCACAATCACCACCATCATCACCATCATCATCACCATCACCACCATCACCACCATCATCACCATCACCACCATCACCACCATCACCAACATCACCACCATCATCATCACCACCATCACCAACATCACCACCATCACCATCACCATCACCATCACCACCATCATCATCACCATCATCATCACCACTATCACTATCACCACCATCATCATCACCACCATCATCATCACCACTATCACCATCATCACCATCATCATACCATCATCATCACCACCATCATCATCACCACCATCACCTTCACCACCATCACCTTCACCACCATCATCATCACCACCACCACCACCACCATCATCATCACTACCGTAATCACTATCAGCACTCTCTCCATCATCATCACCACCACCACCATCCCCATCACCATCATCACCACCATCATCATCACACCATCACTGCCATCATCATTATCATCATCACTGCCATGGCCACCACCACTGTCATCACAGCCATCAACATCTCAGTGATCTCCTTCATCACCTTTGCTGTCACCATCACAGGTGTTAACATCATCACTGTGACCATGATTCTGCAAAACCAATTTTCAGCTGCAGCACCAAAGCATTAGGTGACTTGCCCAGGGCCACCTAGCTGGCTGTAGAGGAGCCAGGACCCACCCGCTCCCGGGCCTCTGCTCCCTCCCAGTGGAAGTGCCCAGAGCAGCCACCTGGCCCTGCTCCTGCACTCGGCAGACCTGCTGGCTTTCTGGCTCACAGTCAACTCTGCTGAGGGTCCAGGTCCTGCCCAGCCCCTCCATCATGCCCCACCTCTGTAAGGCCAGAGAATTCTTTTCCATAATACCCAATAAATAACCTGGATTTAATTGAATTAATATCGACAGCATGTAATTGCTCCTTGTTGCTCAAGCCGCTGAGGAGGGGTGCGAGGGGCGGAGCGGGAGGTTATTACTTTAAAGAAATGCCCTCAGCCTGGAGCGGCGTTTTGGCCTTATTATTATAGCAATAATGAGAGCGGCTGATTGGATCTCTCCTTGCACAATGCACAGCCCAGCCTGGCTAAATAAACAGCAAAGCCCTTTGTCCCTGTGGGCTGTTTCTGGGTAATTAAAATCAATAGGGTCTTCCTCACACATCTCCTTAGCCTCATCAAGCTCGGCTGGGCTGCAGGTAGGAGCCGCGCAAGTGCACTGGCGGGCGGCGGGGCTGGGTGGAAGGGCGGCACCTGGTGGGGCTCCCACAGCCCCTCTGGCCGGTGACAGCCTGCCTGGGCCTCCCCAGTGCAGGGCTCCCAGCATCAGCCCCAAAGGTAAAGAACATGGACTCCAGACTGGCCAGAGGTCAGCATCTCCTGCTCTCCCACCTCACCCAGGAATCACTGCCCCAACCCTGCCTAACCCCACGACCCTCAGGCCCTGTGGGGTCCTTCACTCACCTTCCCATGTCCCACCTTGCAGTCATTCCCTGCCTTGTCCCTGACCCAGGGTGACCCTTGGAGATCTCACACCGGAGTCTTCTCAGCACCAGCTTCTAGACCCCCTTCCCTGCGTGGTCAGTAGGTACCCTGTGGCCGCCACATGACAGCTCTTTCCTGGGCTCTGGGGTCCCAGCAATGGATGGAACTGTTCCCGGGAGCTCACGCTGGCAGGGGGGTTCCCAGGTCCACACCAAGCAGCCACAGCAGAGGGCCATGAGGGGCAGGAAGGGCAGCCTGGGGCCACAGCAGAAGCAGGAGGCTGGAGCGAGCGCAGGCAAGTCAGAGGGTAGCCGTAGCGTGAGGGCAGATGCCTTCCCCCCTCCCACCAGAAGAAGCACGTGTCCCCGAGACGTGGGGCTGAAGGCAGTCCACTACGCCTCACGCGGAACAGGGCCGTGGCCTCCATCCTGTTCGCTGTGGGACAGGGTGGCCTCCGGGCACAGGTGTCAGGGCTCCCTGCCTCAGCTCCCAGGCCACATTTGCCACGTCAGGGAACATTACTGCCCAGGCCAGCCTGGGAGCAATTAGGCCCCGTGGACTGGGCGGAAATGAGACACTTACTGTGCAGGGCAGGCTGACAGCTCCCTGGGCAGGCAGCTGGCCCTGCAGGCTGCAGCCTCCAGGGGAGCACGGCTCCTCCCCATGCCTTGGGCCAGGGGCATGCAGGGGTCCCACAGCCTGCCTGGGATTGGACAGAAGCTGACTCTGTGTCATCCAGCATCTCTCTGGTCCTGGGAAGCCTTCAGGTTGGGCCGGCTCAAGGATACCATCCTGTGTTTCCTGCCTGTGAGCTCTAAGGGGGCTCGAGGGGCCCAGCTCAGGGCCTCTATCTACGCTGTGGGACGGAGAGGATCAGACACACCAGGAGCCCTGGATGATGTCCGTGGAGCACAGTCAGCCTCAACAGGGAACATGGAGGAGGCCTCTAAGGGGCCCCCAGGAGCAGCAGCCACAGCAGAGGGCCATGAGGAGCCCCAGTCTCTGGGTAGGTGGTCAGCTGGCCAGCCTCCCTGGCCACAGTCCACACTGCACAGCTGCAAATGGGGGCCACTGCTGCCTGCCCAAGGCTGAGGCCTGTGGTTACCCAGCATGGGAGCTGGGCTGGGTGGCAGCACCCTCAGGGCCAGTAGCCATGGGCAGCTCAGTGTCTGCAGGTGGGAAAGGCCCAGGTGACAGGGGAGCTGGGGAACTGGGTTTCTCTGCTGCTGCTGCCTGGGCAGGTACAGGGCAAGCCAGGGCCTGGGCTGAAGCACGGGCCAGTGCAGCATGAGGCAGCTCACGGCTGTCCCACCCCATGACTTGGGAGGCAGGTCCCCATTGGCCCCCAGCCTGCCCTCCACAGGCCTGGGCAGTGGGCGGGCAGGTTCCTGGGCTGTGGATCCTAGTGCCCTCTCCCCGCAGCACCCCTAGCATTAGGACCTCTCATAGGGGCCTGGGCCCATGTCCCCTCAGAGTCCAATCCAGGCTGGCCGTGGGAGATAGAGGGTGCCTGCTGGGCCTGGAGATCAGCTCCGTGCCTCCTCTGCCCCACAGACCTGGCCTCTGGGCTCCAAAGAGCATTTTGTGGCAGATGGAAGAAGACAGGAGGTCTGGGGACACAAGTGTGTCATCTGCGAGGCTGGGGACAGCAGCATGCCCAGGCCTGGCTGGTCCTTGCTGGGCTCCAGGTCCCTGGAAGCTCCCCAAGACTCTGCTGAGGGCTTTCCCAACTACCAGGAGGGAGGTGGTGAGCCCTGGGGCAGCATGGCTCAGGCTGGACCCCCAGCCCCTCAGCTCTGCTCAGCCCTGAGTTCACCAGAATATCCAGAAGCCCGACCCTCAACCTCCCGCCCCTGCAGCCTCCGAGGGTTTGCTGGGTGGCGGCAGGGACCTACCGTGGCCCTCCTCAGTTCCTGGCAATCTGAATTAACTGCATGGGGTAGGGGCTGCCACAGCTCTGACCAGCTGTGATCCGCGGGCAGCTTTCTAACTAAGGATCTGCCGTCCCCCGCTGGCAGGTCCCTCCCAAGCTCCAAGTGGGGCTGCAGCTCAGGCCCCGCGGGCCCACCCCCGGCTCCCCCGCCTGCCTGCATACCAGAGTCCCCTCCCATGGAGGCCTGAGCGAGGGGTCCCCGGAGAGGGGGCTGGCCAGGGCGCCCCCAGCCCAGGCTGCCTGCAGGAGGACGTCTGGAGGCCCGAGTGGAGAAGCAGCCACTGTTCCCTGTGCTCCAGAAACTTCCTCCAGCCAAGGCCATCTGGACGGGAGCCAGCCGCGCCCTCCCCGGGCCCATTCCACAAAGCATGGCAGGTGCTGCTGGGCGGAGGTCCTCCCTCCTGGAGCCAGCAGGTGGTGGGCAGAGGGACAGGCCAGAGCAGCACACTGCAGTGGGGGGCCGGGGGCAGGACAGTCCTGGCAGGCCTGCAGGGGGAGAGGGCTAGCCAGCGGGGTGGAAGAAGTGACCCTGAGCCCAGGCTGCCCAGAGGGAGCGGTGCCCCCGTGGTCCTGAGACCACCCCAAGGCCTAGGGCAGAGGGTGGCTCCCCCAGGCAGGGGTGGGCTCCATGCCCCTGCGTGCGCCCAGCTGAGCTTGGGCCCAGCAGGTGCTCTCTTCCCTCCCTGGCTCCAGGGAGCATGGCAGCTGGAACACAGTGTGCCCGCTCTGCCTGAGAGCAGGGCTGGGCATCTCCTTCCTCTGGAGACCCAGAAGGGCAGTATGGCAGGTGTCAATTCCTTAATCCATGTCCACTGTGGGTGGTCACTGGGACTGCCCAGCACAGAGGCCGAGCTCAGCGCGGTCCTGAGCAGCAGCTTCTCCCCTGAACAAATTCAGGGTTCAGCCTCCCAAAGGTGGCCCCCAGAGCCCCTTGGGCACAAGCCAAAGCTGGGTCACCCTGAGCACGTCCAAGCAGAGCAGGACCTGAGGTGGCCAGGACCGAGGGACTTCCTAGTGCTGAGTCGCGCAGGCTGAGGGAGGTGGGGATAGGAGGGCAGTCTCAGGGGACGCTGACCCCTACCAGCGAACAAGCCAGCGTGACTTCCCAAGCCGCGTCCTCTGGCGAGCAACCCGAGCCCCCGCCAAGGTTCAGGAGCGGGGGACAGAGGCGCCTGGCGCTCCGCGCGGAGAGGGGGCAGCCTCCATGCTTTATTCTCTGACAGTATCCATCTTTCCAAATTGATTTTTGATATCCATAGTGACCTGGAAGGGAGACACGGCGATAACTCTCGGAAAGTGGAAAACAATATTATCGCCACAAATATGAATTACTGACCGCCAGGTTAAATCTACTGTGCGATGAATTATGTGACCCTGGCGCTCCTATAATTCTTGGGATTTTATAGAGTCGTGAGAGGGCCTGTGGACGCTGACAAGCACTTAACAGCCAGAACCAGCCCCAACAACGCTCGGGCCATTTGATTCAGCTGTCCTGAGCCCTGCAGGCCACTTGTTCTGCCTTGGAAGTGGAGCTGATGGGCACCCCCTGGGCCTCCAGACTTTGTGGGCCGACTCTCACCCTTCGAGGGGCTGGGAACATGTGGAGGTCCCCCCTGTCGGAACAGAGAGCAGCTGGGGCTGACCCAGACTCTCCTGCAGGGTCTCAGGACTCTTGCCTGCGGAGAGGATGGTGCTCCCTGAGGAGCCACATGCTCTCGGGGCCCTGGGGCCCAGACTCACCCATGGCCAGGAGGCCAGGCCAGCTGGAAAGACCTGGGCTGGCTGTGCTTGGGTAATCCGGAGCAATGCTGAGGGTGAGACCCGGAAGCAGACAGGAGGGTGCTGAGACAGGGCAGAGGAGGTGGCCCAGCACGGGGGACCCAGAGCTGAGGGAGGGTCACCCTCAAGCCTGGTAATTAGGTACCCATGCTGACCAGGGGCTCCCAGGCTCCGCACAGGTGAAGGTCACTCCCTTGTCTGGACACCTGTGCAGCTCTCCTTCAAACTGGAGGTTGGGCAGAGGCTGAGGGAGAAGCCCTTTCACCCTGGCAGCTCTGCACTGGTCCAGCCAGGTCACAATTTGCCTGGCCATCAGGAAGGTCCTGAGGAGGATGAGGAGTGCTCACGCCCCGTGAGCTCCAGAGATGTGGGAGGAGGTGCTCAGCAGGGCTCCGAGTCCCAGGGGCAGGTGACAACTCTCCTGGGCTTCAGCACCTGCAGGGCCAGCTCCAAGGTGCCCAGCACAGTGACACACGCTGCCCAGGGCACCTGTGCTCTGGAACTTCCTGGAAGCTGATTCAGCAGGACTTCCCCAGGCCCCAGCCTCAGGTCCTCATTCTGGAGGCACCCCAAGTTCTCCCCAAGCCTCTGGGAAGTCCGGCCCCAGGGTCCAGGGAGCTGAGGTGCCCTGACCACAGAGGGCAGCAGGAGGAGCTGGGATTCTCCTCCCGCTCCCAGCACCCCAACTCAGTGCCCAACCCCAGCAGGCCTGGTGGCTGTCTCCCACCTCCCACACTGGGGGACAGCAACAACACAAATGTCATTTAATTTACATGACAAAGTGGAGCCATTATTGCAAGCTGACAGAATTCGCTAGGGGCAATTTCCGAAAATTATTTAAACAATGTAATGAGTTAAATGTCAGTGCTGGCTAATTATGTTTATGCTAATTGTTAATTAGCCCTATAATGGAGACAGTCTTAATTAACAATAGTGATGAGGGGGAGATGCGCTCCTCTGAAGGGGACACTGGCAGGTCCTCTGACAGCTTGTACCCGCTGTCCCCCGGGCCAGCCTGGGGTACTGCCCAGCAGGGGGGGTCCGCAGACCCTCCGTCCATCCTCCCAGCCCCGAGGAAGGTCCCAAAGCTCCACCGGGCCCTCGGAAGATCAGTACCCGTGTCCACTGCAGAGTGAAGCCTGCTCCTCATGCCACCTCCTCCCTCACACCCCCCGACTCCTGTGGCGTCAGGAGTGGGAACAAGAATGAGGACTCCCCGAAGGGTCACTAGGTGGGCGCTGCTCCAGGACAGGCCCCACCTTCATTTCCTACTCCAGCCCTGCCAACTGAGGGCCCCCGTGAGGAAGCTGCCTGGGCCAGCTGGAGGCCCAGTGGGGCAGTGACCTCCCTGTACCTCACTCCAAACCCCCACTGCTGGGCCGTGGGAGCAGAGGCGGGAGCAGGGCTGGGGAGCCCCTGAGGCTGCGGAGCTGGAAAACAGGCCGGTTTGCACCCCCTGCATGGAGCAGGGCCAGGGCGTAGGGGAGGACACCCAGCTACCTGAGGAGCAAGCAGCCAGCCTGAGACTGGACAGGACCTGAGCACAGAAACAGAACCCCGGGGCTGGGCCCACTGGACAGGCTGGATCTGAACTTTGAGAGTGGGGCAGGCCAACACAAGGGACCGCAGGGCCAACACAGAGAGCCAACGCTGCCCCTCTGTAGTTCGGATAGAGTGCCCCCCAAGGCCCACATGTTAAAGCTTGAACTTGGTCCTGGTGGGCTGGTACAGAATCCTTCTCAGAACACAGTGACACAGCCCCATGTCCCACTGCCCTCCTCCCTGGGGGGAGGCTTGGTGCCTCCTGGGAGCCACCCCCAGCTCCCAGCCCTGGTCTGAGTCCTCAGTTCCCCTTCACCTCCCCCAATACTGACCCCCTGTCCTGAGACTGCCAAGTCAAGGGGTCCAAGACACCTGCGCAGGCCCAGAAGGTGACAGGCCTCAGGCTGGGGGCAGCACAGGGACTTGAGTGTGTTTCCAGAACACTGGGAGTCTGTAGCCCAGTGGTGCTCTTCACCCACTGGCTGACAAGCCACCAGCTCCTCTGGCTCCACTCAGCATGTCCTGGCTGAGGGCCTCCCAGAAGGGGACCTAGAAACACGTGCCTCGGGGTCATGTCTCTGCCCAAGAGTGGAACCGCCATGTAGCACATGCACCCACACAGTCAGACCCCTGAAGCAAAGAGGGCAACAGGCATGTTGACCTCCAAATCATGGTGGCCCCTCTGCTGGCCAGCCAATCCCCATCTCCTCCACTGGGGCATAGAGGGTATTAAGAGGTAAAAGTCATCACCTGTAATCCCAGCAGTTCGGGAGGCTGAGGCAGGAGGATCGCAAGTTCAAAGGCAGCCTCAGCAATGGCTAGGTGCTAAGCAACTCAGTGAGATCCTGTCTCTAAATAAAGTACAAAATAGGGCGGGGGTGTGGCTCAGTGGTGGAGTGCCCCTGAGTTCCATCCTAGGTACCAAAAAAAAAAAAAAAAAGAAGTGGAAGGGTTCCCACTGGCCTCAGCCTGGCTGGGAGGCCACTTGTCTCTGCCAGAGCCCACACATTCCCATCTGTGTGCATTAGGTTGGCACCCCCACCCCAAAGTCTAGTGAGATGATTAGACATGATGCTGCCCTGCTGACTGGTTGGCAGGAAAGGCAGGGCTCCAGGACACAGGGAAGCTATGTCCTTTAGTCAAGGGCATGAATCATCTACATATGCAAAACCATTCCTCCCTGGAAAGCGGTGTGGCCTTCAGCAGTTTTCTTCACTTTCCTCAGTTTCCTTATTTATGAATGGCTGGGTTGGGTTAGAATGCAAAACAAAAGATGAAGAACAGCCAGTGAGCAGTAGACACTTCATTCTCCAGAGAGCGTCACTATCCCCCGCAGTGGTGGTGGTATTGGTGATGATGGTGATGGTGAAGGTGGGGTGGTAGTGGTGATGGTGGTGATGGTGGTGGTGGTGGTGATGGTGGTAATGGTGAAGATGGGGTGGTAGTGGTAATGGTGGTGATGGTGGTGGTGGTAGTTAGTGGTGGTGGTGGTGATGACCAAATGTGTCAAATGGTAAGAGGAAGGGATTGTGGCAGGCACTTGCAATGAAGCAGCAGGTAATGATGGTGGTGGTGGTGGTGGTGGTGGTGGTGGTGAAGTTGATGGTGGTGGTGGTGGTGATGGTGGTGGTGATGATGGTGGTGGTTGTGATGGTGATGGTGGTGAAGATGGTGATGGTGGTGATGGTGGTGATAGTGGATTGTAGTGATGGTGGTGTGGTGATAGTGATGGTAATGATGGTGGTGAAGATGGTGATGGTGAAGGTGATGGTGGTGGTGGTGGTTGTGATGGTGATGATGGTGGTGATAGGGGTGGTAGAGGTGCTGATGGTGATGGTGAAGGTGATGGTGGTGGTGGTGGTGGTTGTGATGGTGATGATGGTGGTGACAGGGGTGGTAGAGATGCTGCTGGTGATGGTGATGGTGACGGTAAAGGTGATGATGGTGGTGGTGGTGATGGTGGTGGTGGTGGTGATGGTGGTGGTGGTAGGTAGTGGTGGTGGTGGTGATGACCAAATGTGTCAAATGGTAAGAGGAAGGGATTGTGGCAGGCACTTGCAATGAAGCAGCAGGTAATGATGGTGGTGGTGGTGGTGGTGAAGATGATGGTGGTGGTGGTGGTGGTGATGGTGGTGGTAATGGTGGTGGTGAAGATGATGGTGGTGGTGAAGGTGATGATGGTGGTGATGGTGATGATTCATACATGAGCAAGAAACAAAGAGCAACTTCCAGCACCTGAAGTCATGAAGGTGTGTGAAAGCCACAGAAACATGGTCCACGTTTCTCTCCATTGGGACCCACTCTTGGCTTGGATGCCCATTAGTTATTCTCTGCAAAAGTGTGGCAAGAAGCATCCCTTGCTATCCCTCTAGTGCCACAGCTGCAGAGGGGTGCACACCACACTTCAACCTTCTTGGGCTCTAGACTCCTCCAGGTAACAGGGGCTTGGGGTGTGTTGAGGGTGTGCTGGGTTCCTTGGGGTCACACAGGAGGGGTGAGGAATGGAGGAGAGGGACCACAAAGGAGAAGAGGAGGGCTCCCCAGTGAGGAATCTCAGGCAGGTTCAATCTACTCTGCATAGTTCACCTGCAGTCCTTGGAACCCACCTGTGCCAACGTAAGAAGGGGTCGAGGCAGGCACTTGCAACGAAGCAGCTCAGCCTGTGGGCGGCTGACGGCCCTTATGCCTGTGCCTGGGTGTAAGCAAGGACACACGGTCATCCTTATGAGAGGGCCTCAGGCTCAGGTTGTCTAACACCTGCTGAAATGGGCATGGCAGACATGGTGTCAAGCTGTGGGGCAACCTGAGGACCCTGCAGCCAGGACGAACCAGAACCAACAGTGGGCAGGGCAGGGCTGGACACAAGTAGTCACCCACGGACTTTCAAAGCCGGAGCAGCAGGAGCAGCCTAGCAACACCTGTCTTTGCTGATGGTCTCACACTCAACAAGCATGACTCGAGCGCCGACCACTGGGACCCTCGTCTCAGGTCAGCATTGGCAAGAGGAGGGACAGGGCCCCATCACTGAACATCACATCCATGTTCCCAGCTGTCTCACTGGAGGGTTGCAGGGGTCACAAAACCCACCACTGATGAGCACAGGCGTGGAGGGGTGCCTGAGGCCCCACGGCTGGCAATTGGCAGGGCCCCCTCCTTCAGGACCAGAGGTTCTGAAGCCCAGCACCTAGGTGCTGGCCAGAAGCAAGACCAGCAGGGGCCACTGAGCTGACAGAACCGTGTCCAAGCACAGGGAGGGAGGCCCACAGCTCTGCCAACATCTCCATCGGAAATTGCCCAGAGCCTCTCCTTCCCGTCCAGAGCCCTGTGGAGGTGCTGAGGGTGAAGACGCCGTGAAACAAGACCCACGGGGCTGGACATTAGGCCAGCGCTCCTCCTGGGTGAGGAGGTGGTGAGAGGGCACTGAGGGTCCCAGACCCCAGGGGAGGGCAGGCCCAGGGGCTTTCAGCCCACACCAGCCAGGCTCCAAGCCAGGACCTGGCCCATGTGCAGGTCAGCCCTGGGGTCCACGAGAAGCTGGAGCAGCTGTTCCCCGAGCCAAACCAGCAGTCAGCATCTCGGGGCTGGTGTCCCCAGGGCCACCTGCAACCCGAACAGCACAGCCCCGGAGAAGCTGAGGGGGAACAAAGGAGAGGGGGCCCACATGGGGTGACACAGGACTGGCCTCCACAGAGGGTATCCAGAGGTGTCAGCAGAGCCACCGGGGGCAGCCAGGGCAAGTGCCAGTCCTATGCAAGCCACGGGAGGGGACCTTGGGGACTTCTGCATGCCAGCACCTGGGGGTCTCCACAGAGACCAGGGACGTGGGTCCCAGAGCGGCCCTGCTCTTCATGGAGACGAGGCTCACTGGGATGGGGTCCCCTGGCCACTTGGTTAGCACTCTCCCTGAGACCCCTCCTCCTGGCCCACCCTGCGGACCCCTCAAGGGTAGAGCACAAGAGGAGGCTGGGCCAGCGGGAGGTAGAATTCCAGGTGCCCAGTTACGACTGCAGCCCAGACCAGAGCTGCTAACCCGGGGTCATGGGGCTGGCTCAGGAGGGCCCTGCATCCTGCCCTCTTATTCTCTCCTAAGTGAGGGCATGCCCTTCTGCAGGAGGCCCAGCAGCACACTGGCCAGTCCTTCCCTCCAGCTGGCCCAATGGTCAGACGTGATGCCCCTCACTCCTACAGGTCTTGCCCCATACCAGGAGGCCACTCGGGGGAAGTGACCTTGGTTTGGAGCCCCTCCCCAGGCTTGGACAGTGCCAAGAGACAAGTCCCAGCCAAGTCAGGGTGCTGCGGCCCAGGCCTCCACCCCATTCAGGGGCACAGGGTGCAGTGCCGCTGACCTCGTCCTCGGGGGTCCCACCCTGCGCCTGAACTGCCCCAGCATTTCCACTCTAGTTCAGGGGATGGCAATGTCCACATCTTTATTCCTGTCCCCTATCCTGTCCTGAAGAATTCTATCCCTGCCAGTGCAGGACAAAGGTGAGTCTCTGGCTTCCCAGAGTTCCCAGGTGGGGGTGTTCCTGTCCAGAGCCAGGACTATGCCCTGGGGACTGTGCTAGTGGAGGGTGAGGAATAGGGGTTGCTGGCCATGGGGCAACCAGCCTCCCATAGGGCGGGGGCCTTTCCCCGCACACTCCAGAGGGGACCTGCCACTCCAGAAACCAGGTCTGTGCTCTCAAACCTGCCCTTCTCCCACCCGAGGTCATGTAGCTGAAGGGCTCAGTCTGACTGTGGGCTTCAAAAACAGGCCTGGGCCTCCCCTTAAAACCAACACCTGCAGACCTGTCCAGGACTACTGGATACCCCAGAAGTAACAGACACCCAGAGTGAGGAGACACACAGAGCCAGGAGACATTCAGAGCTAGGAGACACCCATGCTGGAGACACCCAGAGCTAGGAGACAGCCAGAGCTGAGAGACACCCAGAGCTGGGAGATACCCAGAGCTAGGAGACAGCCAGAGCTAGGAGACACCCAGAGCTAGGAGACACCCAGAGCTAGGAGACAGCCAGAGCTAGGAGACATTCAGAGCTAGGAGACACCCAGAGCTAGGAGACAGCCAGAGCTAGGAGACAGCCAGAGCTAGGAGACACACAGAGCTAGGAGACACCCAGAGCTAGGAGACACCCAGAGCTAGGAGACAGCCAGAGCTAGGAGACAGCCAGAGCTAGGAGACACCCAGAGCTAGGAGACACCCAGAGCTAGGAGACACCCAGAGCTAGGAGACAGCCAGAGCTGGGAGATACCCAGAGCTAGGAGACAGCCAGAGCTGGGAGATACCCAGAACTAGGAGACAGCCAGAGCTAGGAGACAGCCAGAACTGGGAGACAGCCAGAGCTAGGAGACAGCCAGAGCTAGGAGACAGCCAGAGCTAGGAGACAGCCAGAACTGGGAGACAGCCAGAGCTGGGAGATACCCAGAGCTGGGAGACACCCAGAGCTAGGAGACAGCCAGAGCTGGGAGATACCCAGAACTAGGAGACAGCCAGAGCTAGGAGACAGCCAGAACTGGGAGACAGCCAGAGCTGGGAGACACCCAGAGCTAGGAGACAGCCAGAGCTAGGAGACAGCCAGAGCTGGGAGATACCCAGAACTAGGAGACAGCCAGAGCTAGGAGACAGCCAGAACTGGGAGACAGCCAGAGCTGGGAGACACCCAGAGCTAGGAGACAGCCAGAGCTGAGAGACACCCAGTGCTAGGAGACACCCAGAACTAGGAGACACCCAGGGCTAAGAGACACCCAGAGCTAGAAGACAGCCAGAACTGGGAGACAGCCAGAGCTAGGAGACAGCCAGAGCTAGGAGACAGCCAGAGCTAGGAGACAGCCAGAGCTAGGAGACACCCAGAGCTAGGAAACACCCAGAGCTAGGAGACAGCCAGAGCTAGGAGACACCCAGAGCTAGGAGACACCCAGAGCTAGGAGACAGCCAGAGCTAGGAGACAGCCAGAGCTAGGAGACACACAGAGCTAGGAGACACCCAGAGCTAGGAGACAGCCAGAGCTAGGAGACAGCCAGAGCTAGGAGACACCCAGAGCTAGGAGACAGCGAGAGCTAGGAGACAGCCAGAGCTAGGAGACACACAGAGCTAGGAGACACCCAGAGCTAGGAGACAGCCAGAGCTAGGAGACAGCCAGAGCTGGGAGACAGCCAGAGCTAGGAGACAGCCAGAGCTAGGAGACAGCCAGAGCTAGGAGACACACAGAGCTAGGAGACACCCAGAGCTAGGAGACAGCCAGAGCTAGGAGATAGCCAGAGCTAGGAGACAGCCAGAGCTAGGAGACAGCCAGAGCTAGGAGACAGCCAGAGCTAGGAGACAGCCAGAGCTAGGAGACACCCAGAGCTGAGAGATACCCTGAGCTAGGAGACACCCAGAGCTAGGAGACAGCCAGAGCTAGGAGACAGCCAGAGCTAGGAGACACCCTGAGCTAGGAGACAGCCAGAGCTAGGAGACACACAGAGCTAGGAGACACCCAGAGCTAGGAGACAGCCAGAGCTAGGAGACAGCCAGAGCTAGGAGACAGCCAGAGCTAGGAGACAGCCAGAGCTGGGAGATACCCAGAGCTAGGAGACACCCAGAGCTAGGAGACACCCAGAGCTAGGAGACAGCCAGAGCTGGGAGACAGCCAGAGCTAGGAGACAGCCAGAGCTAGGAGACAGCCAGAGCTAGGAGACACCCATGCTGGAGACACCCAGAGCTAGGAGATAGCCAGAGCTAGGAGACACCCAGAGCTAGGAGACACCCAGAGCTGAGAGATACCCAGAGCTAGGAGACAGCCAGAGCTAGGAGACACCCAGAGCTAGGAGACACCCAGAGCTAGGAGACACCCAGAGCTGAGAGATACCCAGAGCTAGGAGACAGCCAGAGCTAGGAGACAGCCAGAGCTGGGAGATACCCAGAGCTAGGAGACAGCCAGAGCTAGGAGACACCCAGGGCTAGGAGACACCCTGAGCTAGGAGACAGCCAGAGCTAGGAGACAGCCAGAGCTGGGAGACAGCCAGAGCTAGGAGACAGCCAGAGCTGGGAGATACCCAGAGCTAGGAGACAGCCAGAGCTAGGAGACACCCAGAGCTAGGAGACACCCAGAGCTAGGAGACACCCAGAGCTAGGAGACAGCCAGAGCTAGGAGACACCCAGAGCTGGGAGATACCCAGAGCTGGGAGACAGCCAGAACTGGGAGACAGCCAGAGCTGGGAGACACCCAGAGCTAGGAGACAGCCAGAGCTAGGAGACAGCCAGAGCTAGGAGACACCCAGAGCTAGGAGACAGCCAGAGCTAGGAGACACCCAGAGCCAGGAGACAGCCAGAGCTAGGAGACAGCCAGAGCTAGGAGATAGCCAGAGCTAGGAGACACCCAGAGCTGGGAGACAGCCAGAACTGGGAGACAGCCAGAGCTGGGAGACACCCAGAGCTAGGAGACAGCCAGAGCTAGGAGACAGCCAGAGCTAGGAGACACCCAGAGCTAGGAGACAGCCAGAGCTGGGAGACAGCCAGAACTGGGAGACAGCCAGAGCTGGGAGACACCCAGAGCTAGGAGACAGCCAGAGCTAGGAGACAGCCAGAGCTAGGAGACACCCAGAGCTAGGAGACAGCCAGAGCTGTGAGACACCCAGAGCTAGGAGACAGCCAGAGCTGGGAGACACCCTGAGCTAGGAGACACCCAGAGCTGAGAGATACCCAGAGCTAGGAGACAGCCAGAGCTAGGAGACAGCCAGAGCTAGGAGACACCCAGAGCTGAGAGATACCCAGAGCTAGGAGACACCCAGAGCTGAGAGATACCCAGAGCTAGGAGACACCCAGAGCTGAGAGATACCCAGAGCTAGGAGACACCCAGAGCTAGGAGACAGCCAGAGCTAGGAGACAGCCAGAGCTAGGAGACACCCAGAGCTAGGAGACACCCTGAGCTAGGAGACAGCCAGAGCTAGGAGACAGCCAGAGCTGGGAGACAGCCAGAGCTGGGAGATACCCAGAGCTAGGAGACAGCCAGAGCTAGGAGACAGCCAGAGCTGGGAGATACCCAGAGCTAGGAGACACCCAGAGCTAGGAGACAGCCAGAGCTAGGAGACAGCCAGAGCTAGGAGACACCCAGAGCTGGGAGACACCCTGAGCTAGGAGACAGCCAGAGCTAGGAGACACCCAGATCTAGGAGACACCCTGAGCTAGGAGACAGCCAGAGCTAGGAGACAGCCAGAGCTGGGAGACAGCCAGAGCTGGGAGATACCCAGAGCTAGGAGACAGCCAGAGCTAGGAGACAGCCAGAGCTGGGAGATACCCAGAGCTAGGAGACACCCAGAGCTAGGAGACAGCCAGAGCTAGGAGACACCCAGAGCTGGGAGACAGCCAGAGCTGGGAGATACCCAGAGCTAGGAGACAGCCAGAGCTAGGAGACAGCCAGAGCTGGGAGATACCCAGAGCTAGGAGACACCCAGAGCTAGGAGACAGCCAGAGCTAGGAGACAGCCAGAGCTAGGAGACACCCAGAGCTAGGAGACACCCTGAGCTAGGAGACAGCCAGAGCTAGGAGACACCCAGAGCTAGGAGACACCCTGAGCTAGGAGACACCCAGAGCTAGGAGACAGCCAGAGCTGGGAGATACCCAGAGCTAGGAGACACCCTGAGCTAGGAGACAGCCAGAGCTAGGAGACAGCCAGAGCTAGGAGACAGCCAGAGCTAGGAGACAGCCAGAGCTAGGAGACACCCAGAGCTAGGAGACAGCCAGAACTGGGAGACAGCCAGAGCTGGGAGACACCCTGAGCTAGGAGACAGCCAGAGCTAGGAGACACCCAGAGCTAGGAGACACCCTGAGCTAGGAGACAGCCAGAGCTAGGAGACAGCCAGAGCTAGGAGACAGCCAGAGCTAGGAGACAGCCAGAGCTAGGAGACACCCAGAGCTAGGAGACAGCCAGAGCTAGGAGACACCCAGAGCTGGGAGATACCCAGAGCTGGGAGACAGCCAGAACTGGGAGACAGCCAGAGCTGGGAGACACCCAGAGCTGGGAGATACCCAGAGCTAGGAGACACCCAGAGCTAGGAGACAGCCAGAGCTAGGAGACAGCCAGAGCTAGGAGACACCCTGAGCTAGGAGACAGCCAGAGCTAGGAGACACCCAGAGCTAGGAGACACCCTGAGCTAGGAGACAGCCAGAGCTAGGAGACAGCCAGAGCTAGGAGACACCCAGAGCTGGGAGATACCCAGAGCTGGGAGACACCCAGAGCTAGGAGACAGCCAGAGCTAGGAGACACCCTGAGCTAGGAGACAGCCAGAGCTAGGAGACACCCAGAGCTGGGAGACACCCAGAGCTAGGAGACACCCAGAGCTGGGAGACACCCTGAGCTAGGAGACAGCCAGAGCTAGGAGACACCCAGAGCTAGGAGACACCCAGAGCTAGGAGACACCCAGAGCTAGGAGACACCCTGAGCTAGGAGACAGCCAGAGTTAGGAGACACCCAGAGCTAGGAGACACCCAGAGCTAGGAGACACCCAGAGCTGGGAGACACCCTGAGCTAGGAGACA
This sequence comes from Callospermophilus lateralis, assembly GCF_048772815.1. NCBI lineage: Eukaryota > Metazoa > Chordata > Mammalia > Rodentia > Sciuridae > Callospermophilus > Callospermophilus lateralis. Next base: position 1,093,964 of record NC_135312.1, on the reverse strand, counting down.
GCCAGAGCTAGGAGACACCCAGAGCTGGGAGACACCCAGAGCTAGGAGACACCCAGAGCTGGGAGACACCCTGAGCTAGGAGACAGCCAGAGCTAGGAGACACCCAGAGCTAGGAGACACCCAGAGCTAGGAGACACCCTGAGCTAGGAGACAGCCAGAGCTAGGAGACACCCTGAGCTAGGAGACAGCCAGAGCTAGGAGACACCCAGAGCTAGGAGACACCCAGAGCTAGGAGACACCCTGAGCTAGGAGACAGCCAGAGCTAGGAGACACCCTGAGCTAGGAGACAGCCAGAGCTAGGAGACACCCAGAGCTAGGAGACACCCAGAGCTAGGAGACACCCTGAGCTAGGAGACAGCCAGAGCTAGGAGACACCCAGAGCTGGGAGACAGCCAGAGCTAGGAGACACCCAGAGCTAGGAGACACCCAGAGCTAGGAGACACCCTGAGCTAGGAGACAGCCAGAGCTAGGAGACACCCTGAGCTAGGAGACAGCCAGAGCTAGGAGACACCCTGAGCTAGGAGACAGCCAGAGCTAGGAGACAGCCAGAGCTAGGAGACACCCAGAGCTAGGAGACACCCTGAGCTAGGAGACAGCCAGAGCTAGGAGACACCCAGAGCTAGGAGACACCCAGAGCTAGGAGACACCCTGAGCTAGGAGACAGCCAGAGCTAGGAGACACCCTGAGCTAGGAGACAGCCAGAGCTAGGAGACACCCAGAGCTAGGAGACACCCAGAGCTAGGAGACACCCTGAGCTAGGAGACACCCAGAGCTGGGAGACAGCCAGAGCTAGGAGACACCCTGAGCTAGGAGACAGCCAGAGCTAGGAGACACCCTGAGCTAGGAGACAGCCAGAGCTAGGAGACAGCCAGAGCTAGGAGACACCCAGAGCTAGGAGACATCCTGAGCTAGGAGACAGCCAGAGCTAGGAGACACCCAGAGCTAGGAGACACCCAGAGCTAGGAGACACCCTGAGCTAGGAGACAGCCAGAGCTAGGAGACACCCTGAGCTAGGAGACAGCCAGAGCTAGGAGACACCCAGAGCTAGGAGACACCCAGAGCTAGGAGACACCCAGAGCTAGGAGACAGCCAGAGCTAGGAGACACCCAGAGCTGGGAGACAGCCAGAGCTAGGAGACACCCAGAGCTAGGAGACAGCCAGAACTGGGAGACAGCCAGAGCTGGGAGACACCCTGAGCTAGGAGACAGCCAGAGCTAGGAGACAGCCAGAGCTGGGAGACACCCAGAGCTAGGAGACACCCTGAGCTAGGAGACAGCCAGAGCTAGGAGACACCCAGAGCTAGGAGACACCCAGAGCTAGGAGACAGCCAGAGCTAGGAGACAGCCAGAACTGGGAGACACCCAGAGCTAGGAGACACCCAGAGCTAGGAGACAGCCAGAGCTAGGAGACACCCAGAGCTGGGAGACACCCAGAGCTAGGAGACACCCAGAGCTAGGAGACACCCTGAGCTAGGAGACACCCTGAGCTAGGAGACACCCAGAGCTAGGAGACACCCTGAGCTAGGAGACACCCAGAGCTGGGAGATACCCAGAGCTGAGAGATACCCAGAGCTGGGAGACAGCCAGAGCTAGGAGACAGCCAGAGCTGGGAGATACCCAGAGCTGGGAGACAGCCAGAGCTAGGAGACAGCCAGAGCTAGGAGACAGCCAGAGCTAGGAGACAGCCAGAGCTAGGAGACAGCCAGAGCTAGGAGACAGCCAGAGCTAGGAGACACCCAGAGCTAGGAGACACCCTGAGCTAGGAGACAGCCAGAGCTAGGAGACACCCAGAGCTAGGAGACAGCCAGAGCTGGGAGATACCCAGATCTAGGAGACAGCCAGAGCTAGGAGACAGCCAGAGCTGGGAGATACCCAGAGCTAGGAGACAGCCAGAGCTAGGAGACAGCCAGAGCTGGGAGACAGCCAGAGCTGGGAGACACCCAGAGCTAGGAGACAGCCAGAGCTAGGAGACAGCCAGAGCTAGGAGACACCCAGAGCTAGGAGACAGCCAGAGCTAGGAGACACCCAGAGCTAGGAGACACCCTGAGCTAGGAGACAGCCAGAGCTAGGAGACACACAGAGCTAGGAGACAGCCAGAGCTGGGAGACACCCAGATCTAGGAGACACCCTGAGCTAGGAGACAGCCAGAGCTAGGAGACACCCAGAGCTAGGAGACACCCTGAGCTAGGAGACAGCCAGAGCTGGGAGATACCCAGAGCTAGGGACAGCCAGAGCTAGGAGACACCCAGAGCTAGGAGACACCCTGAGCTAGGAGACAGCCAGAGCTGGGAGATACCCAGAGCTAGGAGACAGCCAGAGCTAGGAGACAGCCAGAGCTAGGAGACAGCCAGAGCTAGGAGACAGCCAGAGCTAGGAGACACCCTGAGCTAGGAGACAGCCAGAGCTAGGAGACACCCAGAGCTAGGAGACAGCCAGAGCTAGGAGACACCCTGAGCTAGGAGACAGCCAGAGCTAGGAGACACCCAGAGCTGGGAGATACCCAGAGCTAGGAGACAGCCAGAGCTGGGAGATACCCAGAGCTGGGAGACAGCCAGAGCTAGGAGACAGCCAGAGCTAGGAGACAGCCAGAGCTGGGAGATACCCAGAGCTGGGAGACACCCAGAGCTAGGAGACACCCAGAGCTAGGAGACACCCTGAGCTAGGAGACAGCCAGAGCTAGGAGACACCCTGAGCTAGGAGACAGCCAGAGCTAGGAGACAGCCAGAGCTAGGAGACAGCCAGAGCTAGGAGACAGCCAGAGCTAGGAGACACCCAGAGCTGAGAGATACCCAGAGCTAGGAGACAGCCAGAGCTAGGAGACAGCCAGAGCTGGGAGACACCCATGCTGGAGACACCCAGAGCTAGGAGACACCCAGAGCTAGGAGACACCCAGAGCTAGGAGACACCCAGAGCTAGGAGACAGCCAGAGCTAGGAGACAGCCAGAGCTAGGAGACACCCATGCTGGAGACACCCAGAGCTAGGAGACACCCAGAGCTAGGAGACACCCAGAGCTAGGAGACACCCAGAGCTGAGAGATACCCTGAGCTAGGAGACACCCAGAGCTAGGAGACACCCAGAGCTAGGAGACAGCCAGAGCTAGGAGATAGCCAGTGCTAGCCGACATCCAGAGCTAGGAGACACCCAGAGCTAGAAGTCACCTAGAGCTGGAGATACCCAGAGCTAGGAGACATCCAGAGCTAGGAGACAGCCAGAGCTAGGAGACAGCCAGAGCTAGGAGACAGCCAGAGCTAGGAGACACCCATGCTGGAGACACCCAGAGCTAGGAGACACCCAGAGCTAGGAGACACCCAGAGCTAGGAGACACCCAGAGCTGAGAGATACCCTGAGCTAGGAGACACCCAGAGCTAGGAGACACCCAGAGCTAGGAGACAGCCAGATCTGGGAGACACCCAGAGCTAGGAGACACCCAGAGCTAGGAGACAGCCAGAGCTAGGAGACAGCCAGAGCTAGGAGACAGCCAGAGCTAGGAGACAGCCAGAGCTGAAGACAGCCAGAGCTAGGAGACAGCCAGTGCTAGCCGACATCCAGAGCTAGGAGACACCCAGAGCTAGAAGTCACCTAGAGCTGGAGATACCCAGAGCTAGGAGACATCCAGAGCTAGGAGACACCCAGTGCTAACAGACACTAAGACCTAGCAGACACCCAGAGGTGGGAAACACCCAGAGCTGGGAGATACCCAGAGCTAGGAACTACACAGTGCTAGCTGACACCAGAGCTAGGAGACACCCAGTGCTAGCCGACACCCAGAGCTGGGAGACACCCAGAGGTGGGAGACACCCAGAACTGGGAGATACCCAGAGCTGGGAGACATCCACATCACTCTTCCTCTCCAACCTCAGTATAGTCTGTGGCCAGAAGGGAGACCCCAATCTGACAAGACTTGACAAAAAGATCGGGGACAAACCTGGAGATCTAGGGACAGAGGCCAGCGAGCTTTGCCTGCAGGGTATGGCACTTTCCTGGAATTGTGACAGATGCGTAGAGCCAGTAGGGATTCACCGCCCTGTGAAACTCTGGCCCTTTCTCCAGGGTCCTATGTTATTTCTGGCTACTGTAATAAAGTGCCATTGGTTGGGGTCCTCCTGCTGACCCCAGTTGCAGGAAGTCACTGCCTGTCTGCCAACTCTGCTGCAGCAGGTGCAGGACAGTCGGTCTACACCAGCCCCTCTGGGTGGTACCTGTCCACTGAGATAGGGAGCACGAAGCTCACCCCAGTGCCTGGGCTTGGGCCTGCGGAAAGAGCAGTTCTGGCCCCAGGGGCCCTGGGTTTCTGCGGAGGCCCTTGACCAGCTCCTATGCCTCAGGTCCCTGTGCAGCCCCAGCCCCAGCCCCAGCCCCCAGGACAGTGTGCTCATGTCCAGCAGCAGGCCCTGAGGGGCAGCAGGCCCTGAGGGGCACCAGGCCCATGCCTCCTGTCCAGGTTTCTCTGCCAGGGGTTGGCAGCACAGCCACTAGGGAGTGCCAGGGCTCTCCGCAGCGTCCTCATGGGCGGAACCCTCTGACCAGACCCCAGGGCCAGGCAGAAGAAGGTGCAGGGGGCTCTCAGCCTGAGTTAAAGAACCAAAGGTCCCAAAGAGCTCCCTCCACAGGCTGCTTCTGGTGCGGATGCGCTGGCACCACCATGGGGGAGCCCAGCTTGCCCTGGGCAGACCAGCTCCACAGGCCAGCCCCCACCCAGAGGGGTGTGGGGAGAGCTGGGAAAGACCCCAGGCTGGTGCAGACCTGAGTCAAGAGCCAGCTACACCCACACCACCCTCCCCTCTAACCTCAGTACAGGCTGTGGCCAGGGTGGATCCAGGAGTCAGGGTGTTGGGGAGGTGACAGCCTGAGAAGAGACGAGGGTGTCCTAGCTGGGGTCCAGAGACCCAGGGAGGCCCAAGCAGGCAGTGAGAGATGTCTCAGTGCCAGGGACCAAGGTGGTCAGAGTGGAGGTGAGGGAGGTGAAGGAGGGAGGTGAGGTAGGGAGGGTGTGGGTGAGGGAGATGAGGGTTGGAGGGTGTGGGGGAGGGTGTGTGGGGAGGAGGTGAGGGATGGAGGGTGTGGGGGAGGGTGTGTGGGGAGGAGGTGAGGGATGGAGGGTGTGGGGGAGGGGGAGGGTGTGTGGGGAGGAGGTGAGGGATGGAGGGTGTGGGTGAGGGGGAGGGTGTGGGGGGAGGGAGGTGAGGGAGGGAGAGCGTGGGGTGGGGAAAGGTGAGGGAGGGAGGGTGTGGGGTGAGGGAGGTGAGGGATAGAGGATGTGTGAGGTGAAGGAGGTGAGGGAGGGAGAGTGTGGGGTGAGGGAGGTGAGGGAGGAGGGTGTGGGGTGAGGGAGGTGAGGGAAGGAGATGCAGGAGGAGAGTGTGGGGTGAGGGAGGTGAGGGAGGGAGGGTGTGGGGTGAGGGAGGTGAGGGAAGGAGATGCAGGAGGGAGGGTGTGGGGTGAGGGAGGTGAGGGAGGGAGGGTGTGGGGTGAGGGAGGTGAGGGAAGGAGATGCAGGAGGGAGAGTGTGGG